>NC_090921.1:29732097-32132097 GCF_040938575.1 Ambystoma mexicanum
GATGCTGCCTTGCTGGGGTGGAGTGGGGGGGCTGGGGTGTAACCGCCCCCGGGGCCGCAGTGACACTGCCTTGCTGTGGGGGGGCTGGGATGTAACCGCCCCGGGGCTGCAGTGACGCTGCCTTGCTGGGGGGGTGGGGGGTCTGGGATGTAACCGCCCCCGGGGCCGCAGTGACGCTGCCTTGCTGGGGGGGTGGGGAGGCTGGGATGTAACCGCCCCCGGGGCCGCAGTGACGCTGCCTTGCTGGGGTGGAGTGGGGGGGCTGGGATGTAACCGCCCCCGGGGCCGCAGTGACGCTGCCTTGCTGGGGGGGTGGGGAGGCTGGGATGTAACCGCCCCCGGGGCCGCAGTGACGCTGCCTTGCTGGGGGGGGGGGTGGGGAGGCTGGGATGTAACCGCCCCCGGGGCTGCAGTGACGCTGCCTTGCTGGGGGGGTGGGGGGGGGCTGGGATGTAACCGCCCCCGGGGCCGCAGTGACGCTGCCTTGCTGGGGGGGGCTGGGATGTAAACGCCCCCGGGGCCGCAGTGACACTGCCTTGCTGTGGGGGGGGCTGGGATGTAACTGCCCCCGGGGCCACAGTGACGCTGCCTTGCTGGGGGGGGGTGGGGGAGCTGGGATGTAACCGCCCCCGGGGCCGCAGTGACGCTGCATTGCTGGGGGGGTGGGGGGGCTGGGATGTAACCACCCCCGGGGCCGCAGTGACGCTGCCTTGCTGGGGGGGGGTGGGGGGGCTGGGATGTAACTGCCCCCGGGGCCGCAGTGACGCTGCCTTGCTGGGGGGGGGGGCTGGGATGTAACCGCCCCCGGGGCCGCAGTGACGCTGCCTTGCTGGGGGGGGGTGGGGGGGCTGGGATGTAACCGCCCCCGGGGCCTTGCTCGGGGGGGTGGGGGGGCTGGGATGTAACCGCCCCCGGGGCTGCAGTGACGCTGCTTTGCTGGGTGGGTGGGGGGGCTGGGATGTAACCGCCCCCGGGGCCGCAGTGACACTGCCTTGCTGTGGGGGGGCTGGGATGTAACCGCCCCCGGGGCTGCAGTGACGCTGCCTTGCTGTGGGGGGGCTCGGATGTAACCGCCCCCAGGGCCGCAGTGATGCTGCCTTGCTCGGGGTGGGGGGGCTGGGATGTAACCGGCCCCAGGGCCGCAGTGATGCTGCCTTGCTGTGGGGTGGGGCTGGGATGTAACCGCCCCCGGGGCCGCAGTGACGCTGCCTTGCTCGGGGGGGGTGGGGGACTGGGATGTAACCGCCCCCGGGGCCGCAGTGACGCTGCCTTGCTCGTTGGGGTGGGGGGGGTTCTGGGATGTAACCGCCCCTGGGGCCGCAGTGACGCTGCCTTACTCGGGGGGGGGGGGGGGGGTTGGGGGGGCTGGGATGTAACCGCCCCCGGGGCTGCAGTGACGCTGCCTTGCTTGGGGGGGGCTGGGTTGTAACTGCACCCGGGGTGCAGTGACGCTGCCTTGCTGGGCGGGTGGGGGGTCTGGGATGTAACCACCCCCGGGGCCGCAGTGACGCTGCCTTGCTGGGGGGGGTGGGGAGGCTGGGATGTAACCGCCCCCGGGGCTGCAGTGACGCTGCCTTGCTGGGGGGGTGGGGGGGCTGGGATGTAACCGCCCCCGGGGCCGCAGTGACGCTGCCTTGCTGGGGGGGGGCTGGGATGTAAACGCCCCCGGGGCCGCAGTGACACTGCCTTGCTGTGGGGGGGGCTGGGATGTAACTGCCCCCGGGGCCGCAGTGACGCTGCCTTGCTGGGGGGGGGTGGGGGAGCTGGGATGTAACCGCCCCCGGGGCCGCAGTGACGCTGCATTGCTGGGGGGGTGGGGGGGGCTGGGATGTAACCACCCCCGGGGCCGCAGTGACGCTGCCTTGCTGGGGGGGGGGGTGGGGGGGGCTGGGATGTAACTGCCCCCGGGGCCGCAGTGACGCTGCCTTGCTGGGGGGGGGGGGCTGGGATGTAACCGCCCCCGGGGCCGCAGTGACGCAGCCTTGCTGGGGGGGGTGGGGGGCTGGGATGTAACCGCCCCCGGGGCCTTGCTCGGGGGGGTGGGGGGCTGGGATGTAACCGCCCCCGGGGCTGCAGTGACGCTGCTTTGCTGGGGGGGTGGAGGGGCTGGGATGTAACCGCCCCCGGGGCCGCAGTGACACTGCCTTGCTGTGGGGGGGCTGGGATGTAACCGCCCCCGGGGCTGCAGTGACGCTGCCTTGCTGGGTGGGTGGGGGGGCTGGGATGTAACCGCCCCCAGGGCCGCAGTGATGCTGCCTTGCTCGGGGTGGGGGTGGGGGGCTGGGATGTAACCGCCCCCGGGGCCGCAGTGACGCTGCCTTGCTGGGGGGGTGGGGGGGCTGGGATGTAACTGCCCCCGGGGCTGCAGTGACGCTGCCTTGCTTGGGGGGGGCTGAGATGTAACCGCCCCCGGGGCCGCAGTGACGCTGCCTTGCTGGGGGGGTGGGGAGGCTGGGATGTAACCGCCCCCGGGGCTGCAGTGGCGCTGCCTTGCTGGGGGGGGGGGCTGGGATGTAACTGCACCCGGGGTGCAGTGACGCTGCCTTGCTGGGGGGGTGGGGGGGCTGGGATGTAACCACCCCCGGGGCCGCAGTGACGCTGCCTTACTCGGGGGGGGGGGGGGGGGGCAGCCAGTATGTAACCGCCCCCGGGGCCGCAGTGACACTGCCTTGCTGTGGGGGGGCTGGGATGTAACTGCCCCCGGGGCCGCAGTGATGCTGCCTTGCTGTGGGGTGGGGGGCTGGGATGTAACCGCTCGCGGGGCCGCAGTGACGCTGCCTTGCTCGGGGGGGTGGGGGGGGCTGGGATGTAACCGCCCCCAGGGCCGCAGTGATGCTGCCTTGCTGTGGGGTGGGGCTGGGATGTAACCGCCCCCGGGGCCGCAGTGACGCTGCCTTGCTGGGGGGGGTGGGGGGGCTGGGATGTAACCGCCCCCGGGGCCTTGCTCGGGTGGGTGGGGGGGCTGGGATGTAACCGCCCCCAGGGCCGCAGTGATGCTGCCTTGCTCGGGGTGGGGGTGGGGGCTGGGATGTAACCGCCCCCGGGGCCGCAGTGACGCTGCCTTGCTGGGGGGGTGGGGGGGCTGGGATGTAACCGCCCCCGGGGCTGCAGTGACGCTGCCTTGCTTGGGGGGGGCTGAGATGTAACCGCCCCCGGGGCCGCAGTGACGCTGCCTTGCTGGGGGGGTGGGGAGGCTGGGATGTAACCGCCCCCGGGGCTGCAGTGGCGCTGCCTTGCTGGGGGGGGGGGCTGGGATGTAACTGCACCCGGGGTGCAGTGACGCTGCCTTGCTGGGGGGGTGGGGGGGCTGGGATGTAACCACCCCCGGGGCCGCAGTGACGCTGCCTTACTCGGGGGGGGGGGGGGGGGGGCAGCCAGTATGTAACCGCCCCCGGGGCCGCAGTGACACTGCCTTGCTGTGGGGGGGCTGGGATGTAACTGCCCCCGGGGCCGCAGTGATGCTGCCTTGCTGTGGGGTGGGGGGCTGGGATGTAACCGCTCGCGGGGCCGCAGTGACGCTGCCTTGCTCGGGGGGGTGGGGGGGGCTGGGATGTAACCGCCCCCAGGGCCGCAGTGATGCTGCCTTGCTGTGGGGTGGGGCTGGGATGTAACCGCCCCCGGGGCCGCAGTGACGCTGCCTTGCTGGGGGGGGTGGGGGGGCTGGATGTAACCGCCCCCGGGGCCTTGCTCGGGGGGGTGGGGGGGCTGGGATGTAACCGCCCCCGGGGCTGCAGTGACGCTGCTTTGCTGGGGGGTGGGGGGGCTGGGATGTAACCGCCCCCGGGGCCGCAGTGACACTGCCTTGCTGTGGGGGGGGCTGGGATGTAACCGCCCCCGGGGCTGCAGTGACGCTGCCTTGCTGGGGGGGTGGGGGGGCTGGGATGTAACCGCCCCCAGGGCCGCAGTGATGCTGCCTTGCTCGGGGTGGGGGTGGGGGGCTGGGATGTAACCGCCCCCGGGGCCGCAGTGATGCTGCCTTGCTCGGGGTGGGGGGCTAGGATGTAACCGCCCCCGGGGCCGCAGTGACGCTGCCTTGCTGGGGGGGGGGTGGGGAGGCTGGGATGTAACCGCCCCCGGGGCTGCAGTGACGCTGCCTTGCTGGGGGGGGTGGGGGGGGCTGGGATGTAACCGCCCCCGGGGCTGCAGTGACGCTGCCTTGCTTGGGGGGGGGCTGAGATGTAACCGCCCCCGGGGCCACAGTGACGCTGCCTTGCTGGGGGGGCTGGGATGTAACCGCCCCCGGGGCCGCAGTGACACTGCCTTGCTGTGGGGGGGCTGGGATGTAACCGCCCCTGGGGCCGCAGTGACACTGCCTTGCTGTGGGGGGGGGCTGGGATGTAACTGCCCCCGGGGCCGCAGTGACGCTGCCTTGCTGGGGGGGTGGGGAGGCTGGAATGTAACCGACCCCCGGGGCCGCAGTGACGCTGCCTTGCTGGGGGGGGTGGGGAGGCTGGGATGTAACCGCCCCCGGGGCTGCAGTGATGCTGCCTTGCTGGGGGGGGGGGTGGGGGGGATCTGGGATGTAACCGCCCCCGGGGCCGCAGTGACGCTGCCTTGCTGGGGTGGAGTGGGGGGGCTGGGATGTAACCGCCCCCGGGGCCGCAGTGATGCTGCCTTGCTGGGGTGGAGTGGGGGGGGGCTGGGATGTAACCGCCCCCGGGGCCGCAGTGACACTGCCTTGCTGTGGGGGGGGGGGGCTGGGATGTAACCGCCCCCGGGGCTGCAGTGACGCTGCCTTGCTGGGGGGGTGGGGGGCTGGGATGTAACCGCCCCCGGGGCCGCAGTGACGCTGCCTTGCTGGGGGGGGTGGGGAGGCTGGGATGTAACCGCCCCCGGGGCCGCAGTGACGCTGCCTTGCTGGGGGGGGGGGCTGGGATGTAACTGCACCCGGGTGCAGTGACGCTGCCTTGCTGGGGGGGTGGGGGGGCTGGGATGTAACCACCCCTCGGGCCGCAGTGACGCTGCCTTACTCGGGGGGGGGGGCAGCCAGTATGTAACCGCCCCCGGGGCCGCAGTGACACTGCCTTGCTGTGGGGGGGCTGGGATGTAACTGCCCCCGGGGCCGCAGTGATGCTGCCTTGCTGTGGGGTAAGTGGGCTGGGATGTAACCGCTCGCGGGGCCGCAGTGACGCTGCCTTGCTCGGGGGGGGTGGGGGGGCTGGGATGTAACCGCCCCCAGGGCCGCAGTGATGCTGCCTTGCTGTGGGGTGGGGCTGGGATGTAACCGCCCCCGGGGCCGCAGTGACGCTGCCTTGCTCGGGGGGGGGGTGGGGGGACTGGGATGTAACCGCCCCCGGGGCCGCAGTGACGCTGCCTTGCTCGTTGGGGTGGGGGGGTTCTGGGATGTAACCGCCCCTGGGGCCGCAGTGACGCTGCCTTACTCGGGGGGGTGGGGGGGCTGGGATGTAACCGCCCCCGGGGCCGCAGTCTTGCTCGGGGGGGGGGGTTGGGGGGGCTGGGATGTAACCGCCCCCTGGGCCGCAGTGACGCTGCCTTGCTCGGGGGGGGGGTGGGGGGGCTGGGATGTAAACGCCCCTTGGGCCGCAGTGACGCTGCCTTGCTCTATTGGGATGTAACCGCCCCCGGGGCTGCAGTGACGCTGCCTTGCTGGGGGGGTGGGGGGGCTGGGATGTAACCGCCCCCAGGGCCGCAGTGATGCTGCCTTGCTCGGGGTGGGGGTGGGGGGCTGGGATGTAACCGCCCCCGGGGCCGCAGTGACGCTGCCTTGCTCGGGGGGGGGGGTGGGGGGGCTGGGATGTAAACGCCCCTTGGGCCGCAGTGACGCTGCCTTGCTCTATTGGGATGTAACCGCCCCCGGGGCTGCAGTGACGCTGCCTTGCTGGGGGGGCTGGGATGTAACCGCCCCCAGGGCCGCAGTGATGCTGCCTTGCTCGGGGTGGGGTGGGGGGCTGGGATGTAACCGCCCCCGGGGCCGCAGTGACGCTGCCTTGGTGGGGGGGCTGGGATGTAACCGCCCCCGGGGCTGCAGTGACGCTGCCTTGCTTGGGGGGGCTGAGATGTAACCGCCCCCGGGGCCGCAGTGACGCTGCCTTGCTGGGGGGGTGGGGAGGCTGGGATGTAACCGCCCCCGGGGCTGCAGTGGCGCTGCCTTGCTGGGGGGGGGGGCTGGGATGTAACTGCACCCGGGGTGCAGTGACGCTGCCTTGCTCGGGGGGGGGTGGGGGACTGGGATGTAACCGCCCCCGGGGCCGCAGTGACGCTGCCTTGCTCGTTGGGGTGGGGGGGTTCTGGGATGTAACCGCCCCTGGGGCCGCAGTGACGCTGCCTTACTCGGGGGGTGGGGGGGGCTGGGATGTAACCGCCCCCGGGGCCGCAGTCTTGCTCGGGGGGGGGGGTTGGGGGGGCTGGGATGTAACCGCCCCCTGGGCCGCAGTGACGCTGCCTTGCTCGGGGGGGGGTGGGGGGGCTGGGATGTAAACGCCCCTTGGGCCGCAGTGACGCTGCCTTGCTCTATTGGGATGTAACCGCCCCCGGGGCTGCAGTGACGCTGCCTTGCTGGGGGGGTGGGGGGCTGGGATGTAACCGCCCCCAGGGCCGCAGTGATGCTGCCTTGCTCGGGGTGGGGGTGGGGGGCTGGGATGTAACCGCCCCCGGGGCTGCAGTGACGCTGCCTTGCTTGGGGGGGGGGGCTGGGTTGTAACTGCACCCGGGGTGCAGTGACGCTGCCTTGCTGGGCGGGTGGGGGGGCTGGGATGTAACCACCCCCGGGGCCGCAGTGACGCTGCCTTGTTCGGGGGAGGCAGCCAGTATGTAACCGCCCCCGGGGCCGCAGTGACACTGCCTTGCTGTGGGGGGGGCTAGGATGTAACTGCCCCCGGGGCCGCAGTGATGCTGCCTTGCTCTGGGGTGGGGGGCTGGGATGTAACCACTCGCGGGGCCGCAGTGACACTGCCTTGCTCGGGGTGGTGGAGGGGGCTTGGATGTAACCGCCCCCGGGGCCGCAGTGACGCTGCCTTGCTCGTTGGGGTGGGGGGGTTCTGGGATGTAACCGCCCCTGGGGCCGCAGTGATGCTGCCTTACTCGGGGTGGGGGGGGGGGTTGGGGGGGCTGGGATGTAACCGCCCCCGGGGCCGCAGTCTTGCTCGGGGGGGGTTGGGGGGGCTGGGATGTAACCGCCCCCTGGGCCGCAGTGACGCTGCCTTGCTCGGGGGGGGGGGGCTGGGATGTAAACGCCCCTTGGGCCGCAGTGATGCTGCCTTGCTCTATTGGGATGTAACCGCCCCCGGGGCTGCAGTAACGCTGCCTTGCTTGGGGGGGGGGCTGGGATGTAACTGCACCCGGGGTGCAGTGACGCTGCCTTGCTGGGCGGGTGGGGGGGCTGGGATGTAACCACCCCCGGGGCCGCAGTGACGCTGCCTTGCTCGGGGGGGGCAGCCAGTATGTAACCGCCCCCGGGGCCGCAGTGACACTGCCTTGCTGTGGGGGGGGGCTAGGATGTAACTGCCCCCGGGGCCGCAGTGATGCTGCCTTGCTCTGGGGTGGGGGGCTGGGATGTAACCGCCCCCGGGGCCGCAGTGACGCTGCCTTGCTAGTTGGGGTGGGGGGGTTCTGGGATGTAACCGCCCCTGGGGCCGCAGTGACGCTGCCTTACTCGGGGGGGGGGGGGTTGGGGGGGCTGGGATGTAACCGCCCCCGGGGCCGCAGTCTTGCTCGGGGGGGGTTGGGGGGGCTGGGATGTAACCGCCCCCGGGGCCGCAGTGACGCTGCCTTGCTCGGGGGGGTGGGGGGGCTGGGATGTAACCACCCCCAGGGCCAGAGTGACGCTGCCTTGCTCGGTGGGGGGGCTGGGATGTAACCGCCCCCGGGGCCGCACTGATGCTGCCTTGCTCGGGGTGGGGGGCTGGGATGTAACCGCCCCCGGGGCCGCAGTGATGCTGCCTTGCTCGGGGTGGGGGGCTGGGATGTAACCGCCCCCGGGGCCGCAGTGAACCGCACCCTGGGCTGCAGTGACGCTACCTTGCTGTGTGGGGGGCTGGGTTGTAACTGCCCCCGGGGCCGCAGTGATGCTGCCTTGCTCGGGGGGGGGTGGGATGTAACCGCCCCCGGGTAGCAGCGACGCTGCCTTGCTCGGTCGGTGGGGGGGCTGGGATGTAACCGCCCCCGGGGCTGCAGTGACGCTGCCTTGCTCGGGGGGGGGTGGGGGGGCTGGGATGTAACCGCCCCCGGGGCCGCAGTGACGCTGCCTTGCTCAGGGGGGTGGGGGGAGCTGGGATGTAACCGCCCCCAGGGCCGCAGTGACGCTGCCTTGCTGGGAGGGGTGGGGGGGCTGGGATGTAACTGCCCCCGGGGCCGCAGTGACGCTGCCTTGCTGGGGGGGTGGGGGGGGCTGGGATGTAACCGCCCCCGGGGCCGCAGTGACACTGCCTTGCTATGGGGGGGGCTGGGATGTAACCGCCCCCGGGGCCTTGCTCGGGGGGGGTGGGGGGGGCTGGGATGTAACCGCCCCCGGGGCCGCAGTGATGCTGCCTTGCTGGGGGGTGGGGGGGCTGGGATGTAACTGCCCCCGGGGCCGCAGTGACGCTGCCTTGCTGGGGGGGGGGTGGGGAGGCTGGGATGTAACCGACCCCGGGGCTGCAGTGACGCTGCCTTGCTGGGGGGGTGGGGGGGCTGGGATGTAACCGCCCCCGGGGCTGCAGTGACGCTGCCTTGCTTGGGGGGGGGGCTGAGATGTAACCGCCCCCGGGGCCACAGTGACGCTGCCTTGCTGGGGGGGGGGGGGCTGGGATGCAACCGCCCCCGGGGCCGCAGTGACACTGCCTTGCTGTGGGGGGGGGCTGGGATGTAACCGCCCCTGGGGCCGCAGTGACACTGCCTTGCTGTGGGGGGGGCTGGGATGTAACTGCCCCCGGGGCCGCAGTGACGCTGCCTTGCTGGGGGGGTGGGGAGGCTGGGATGTAACCGCCCCCGGGGCCGCAGTGACGCTGCCTTGCTGGGGGGGGTGGGGAGGCTGGGATGTAACCGCCCCCGGGGCTGCAGTGATGCTGCCTTGCTGGGGGGGTGGGGGGGGATCTGGGATGTAACCGCCCCCGGGGCCGCAGTGACGCTGCCTTGCTGGGGTGGAGTGGGGGGGCTGGGATGTAACCGCCCCCATGGCTGCAGTGACGCTGCCTTGCTGGGGGGGTGGGGGGGCTGGGATGTAACCGCCCCCGGGGCCGCAGTGACGCTGCCTTGCTGGGGGGGGTGGGGAGGCTGGGATGTAACCGCCCCCGGGGCCGCAGTGACGCTGCCTTGCTGGGGGGGGTGGGGAGGCTGGGATGTAACCGCCCCCGGGGCTGCAGTGATGCTGCCTTGCTGGGGGGGTGGGGGGGGATCTGGGATGTAACCGCCCCCGGGGCCGCAGTGACGCTGCCTTGCTGGGGTGGAGTGGGGGGGCTGGGATGTAACCGCCCCCATGGCTGCAGTGACGCTGCCTTGCTGGGGGGGTGGGGGGGCTGGGATGTAACCGCCCCCGGGGCCGCAGTGACGCTGCCTTGCTGGGGGGGGTGGGGAGGCTGGGATGTAACCGCCCCCGGGGCCGCAGTGACGCTGCCTTGCTGGGGTGGAGTGGGGGGGCTGGGATGTAACCGCCCCCGGGGCCGCAGTGACGCTGCCTTGCTGGGGGGGTGGGGAGGCTGGGATGTAACCGCCCCCGGGGCCGCAGTGACACTGCCTTGCTGGGGGGGTGGGGAGGCTGGGATGTAACCGCCCCCGGGGCTGCAGTGACGCTGCCTTGCTGGGGGGGTGGGGGGGCTGGGATGTAACCACCCCCAGGGCCGCAGTGACGCTGCCTTGCTCGGTGGGGGGGCTGGGATGTAACCGCCCCCGGGGCCGCAGTGATGCTGCCTTGCTCGGGGTGGGGGGCTGGGATGTAACCGCCCCCGGGGCCGCAGTGATGCTGCCTTGCTCGGGGTGGGGGGCTGGGATGTAACCGCCCCCGGGGCCGCAGTGAACCGCACCCTGGGCTGCAGTGACGCTACCTTGCTGTGTGGGGGGCTGGGGTGTAACTGCCCCCGGGGCCGCAGTGATGCTGCCTTGCTCGGGGGGGTGGGGGGGCTGGGATGTAACCGCCCCCGGGGTAGCAGTGACGCTGCCTTGCTCGGTCGGTGGGGGGGCTGGGATGTAACCGCCCCCGGGGCTGCAGTGACGCTGCCTTGCCCGGGGGGGGTGGGGGGGGCTGGGATGTAACCGCCCCCGGGGCCGCAGTGACGCTGCCTTGCTCGGGGGGGTGGGGGGAGCTGGGATGTAACCGCCCCCGGGGCCGCAGTGACGCTGCCTTGCTGGGGGGGTGGGGGGGCTGGGATGTAACTGCCCCCGGGGCCGCAGTGACGCTGCCTTGCTGGGGGGGTGGGGGGGTCTGGGATGTAACCGCCCCCGGGGCCGCAGTGACACTGCCTTGCTATGGGGGGGGCTGGGATGTAACCGCCCCCGGGGCCTTGCTCGGGGGGGGTGGGGGGGCTGGGATGTAACCGCCCCCGGGGCCGCAGTGATGCTGCCTTGCTGGGGGGTGGGGGGGCTGGGATGTAACTGCCCCCGGGGCCGCAGTGACGCTGCCTTGCTGGGGGGGGTGGGGAGGCTGGGATGTAACCGCCCCCGGGGCTGCAGTGACGCTGCCTTGCTGGGGGGGTGGGGGGGCTGGGATGTAACCGCCCCCGGGGCTGCAGTGACGCTGCCTTGCTTGGGGGGGGCTGAGATGTAACCGCCCCCGGGGCCACAGTGACGCTGCCTTGCTGGGGGGGGGGCTGGGATGTAACCGCCCCCGGGGCCGCAGTGACACTGCCTTGCTGTGGGGGGGGCTGGGATGTAACCGCCCCTGGGGCCGCAGTGACACTGCCTTGCTGTGGGGGGGGCTGGGATGTAACTGCCCCCGGGGCCGCAGTGACGCTGCCTTGCTGGGGGGGTGGGGAGGCTGGGATGTAACCGCCCCCGGGGCCGCAGTGACGCTGCCTTGCTGGGGGGGGGTGGGGAGGCTGGGATGTAACCGCCCCCGGGGCTGCAGTGATGCTGCCTTGCTGGGGGGGGGGTGGGGGGGATCTGGGATGTAACCGCCCCCGGGGCCGCAGTGACGCTGCCTTGCTGGGGTGGAGTGGGGGGGCTGGGATGTAACCGCCCCCGGGGCCGCAGTGATGCTGCCTTGCTGGGGTGGAGTGGGGGGGGGGCTGGGATGTAACCGCCCCCGGGGCCGCAGTGACACTGCCTTGCTGTGGGGGGGGGGCTGGGATGTAACCGCCCCCGGGGCTGCAGTGACGCTGCCTTGCTGGGGGGGTGGGGGGGCTGGGATGTAACCGCCCCCGGGGCCGCAGTGACGCTGCCTTGCTGGGGGGGGTGGGGAGGCTGGGATGTAACCGCCCCCGGGGCTGCAGTGACGCTGCCTTGCTGGGGGGGGGGCTGGGATGTAACTGCACCCGGGTGCAGTGACGCTGCCTTGCTGGGGGGGGGTGGGGGGGCTGGGATGTAACCACCCCTCGGGCCGCAGTGACGCTGCCTTACTCGGGGGGGGCAGCCAGTATGTAACCGCCCCCGGGGCCGCAGTGACACTGCCTTGCTGTGGGGGGGCTGGGATGTAACTGCCCCCGGGGCCGCAGTGATGCTGCCTTGCTCTGGGGTGGGGGGCTGGGATGTAACCGCTCGCGGGGCCGCAGTGACGCTGCCTTGCTCGGGTGGGGTGGGGGGGCTGGGATGTAACCGCCCCCAGGGCCGCAGTGATGCTGCCTTGCTGTGGGGTGGGGCTGGGATGTAACTGCCCCCGGGGCCGCAGTGATGCTGCCTTGCTCTGGGGTGGGGGGCTGGGATGTAACCGCTCGCGGGGCCGCAGTGACGCTGCCTTGCTCGGGTGGGGTGGGGGGGCTGGGATGTAACCGCCCCCGGGGCCGCAGTGACGCTGCCTTGCTCGGGGGGGGGGTGGGGGGACTGGGATGTAACCGCCCCCGGGGCCGCAGTGACGCTGCCTTGCTCGTTGGGGTGGGGGGGTTCTGGGATGTAACCGCCCCTGGGGCCGCAGTGACGCTGCCTTACTCGGGGGGGGGGGGGGGTTGAGGGGGCTGGGATGTAACCGCCCCCGGGGCTGCAGTGACGCTGCCTTGCTTGGGGGGGGGGGCTGGGATGTAACTGCACCCGGGGTGCAGTGACGCTGCCTTGCTGGGCGGGTGGGGGGGCTGGGATGTAACCACCCCCGGGGCCGCAGTGACGCTGCCTTGCTCGGGGGGGGGCAGCCAGTATGTAACTGCCCCCGGGGCCGCAGTGACACTGCCTTGCTGTGGGGGGGGGCTAGGATGTAACTGCCCCCGGGGCCGCAGTGATGCTGCCTTGCTCTGGGGTGGGGGGCTGGGATGTAACCGCTCGCGGGGCCGCAGTGACGCTGCCTTGCTCGGGGGGGGTGGGGGGGCTGGGATGTAACCGCCCCCGGGGCCGCAGTGACGCTGCCTTGCTCGTTGGGGTGGGGGGGTTCTGGGATGTAACCGCCCCTGGGGCCGCAGTGACGCTGCCTTACTCGGGGGGGGGGGGTTGGGGGGGCTGGGATGTAACCGCCCCCGGGGCCGCAGTGACGCTGCCTTGCTCGGGGGGGTTGGGGGGCTGGGATGTAACCGCCCCCGGGGCCGCAGTGACGCTGCCTTGCTCGGGGGGTGGGGGGGCTGGGATGTAAACGCCCCTTGGGCCGCAGTGACGCTGCCTTGCTCGGGGGGGTGGGGGTATTGGGATGTAACCGCCCCTGGGGCCGCAGTGACGCTGCCTTGGTGGGGGGGGCTGGGATGTAACCGCCCCCGGGGCTGCGGTGACGCTGCCTTGCTGGGGGGTGGGGGGGCTGGGATGTAACCGCCCCCGGGGCCACAGTGACGCTGCCTTGCTGGGGGGGGTGGGGGGCTGGGATGTAACCGCCCCCGGGGCCGCAGTGACGCTGCCTTGCTTTTGGGATGTAACCACCCCCAGGGCCGCAGTGACACTGCCTTGCTCGGTGGGGGGGCTGGGATGTAACCGCCCCCGGGGCCGCAGTGATGCTGCCTTGCTCGGGGTGGGGGGCTGGGATGTAACCGCCCCCGGGGCCGCAGTGACGCTGCCTTGCTCGGGGGGGCTGGGATGTAACCGCACCCTGGGCTGCAGTGACGCTACCTTGCTGTGTGGGGGGCTGGGGTGTAACTGCCCCCGGGGCCGCAGTGATGCTGCCTTGCTCGGGGGGTGGGGGGGCTGGGATGTAACCGCCCCCGGGGCTGCAGTGACGCTGCCTTGCTCGGGGGGTGGGGGGGCTGGGATGTAACCGCCCCCGGGGCTGCAGTGACGCTGCCTTGCTCGGGGGGGGTGGGGGGGCTGGGATGTAACCGCCCCCGGGGCCGCAGTGACGCTGCCTTGCTCGGGGGGGGTGGGGGGAGCTGGGATGTAACCGCCCCCGGGGCCGCAGTGACGCTGCCTTGCTCGGGGGGGGTGGGGGGAGCTGGGATGTAACCGCAGTGACGCTGCCTTGCTCGGGGGGGTGGGGGGGCTGGGATGTAACCGCCCCCGGGGCTGCAGTGACGCTGCCTTGCTTGGGGGGGGGCTGAGATGTAACCGCCCCCGGGGCCACAGTGACGCTGCCTTGCTGTGGGGGGGGGGCTGGGATGTAACCGCCCCCGGGGCCGCAGTGACACTGCCTTGCTGTGGGGGGGGCTGGGATGTAACCGCCCCTGGGGCCGCAGTGACACTGCCTTGCTGTGGGGGGGCTGGGATGTAACTGCCCCCGGGGCCGCAGTGACGCTGCCTTGCTGGGGGGGTGGGGAGGCTGGGATGTAACCGCCCCCGGGGCCGCAGTGACGCTGCCTTGCTGGGGGGGGTGGGGAGGCTGGGATGTAACCGCCCCCGGGGCTGCAGTGATGCTGCCTTGCTGGGGGGGGGTGGGAGGGGGATCTGGGATGTAACCGCCCCCGGGGCCGCAGTGACGCTGCCTTGCTGGGGTGGAGTGGGGGGGCTGGGATGTAACCGCCCCCGGGGCCGCAGTGATGCTGCCTTGCTGGGGTGGAGTGGGGGGGGGCTGGGATGTAACCGCCCCCGGGGCCGCAGTGACACTGCCTTGCTGTGGGGGGGGCTGGGATGTAACCGCCCCCGGGGCTGCAGTGACGCTGCCTTGCTGGGGGGGTGGGGGGGCTGGGATGTAACCGCCCCCGGGGCCGCAGTGACGATGCCTTGCTGGGGGGGGTGGGGAAGCTGGGATGTAACCGCCCCCGGGGCCGCAGTGACGCTGCCTTGCTGGGGGGGGGGGGCTGGGATGTAACTGCACCCGGGGTGCAGTGACGCTGCCTTGCTGGGGGGGTGGGGGGGCTGGGATGTAACCACCCCTCGGGCCGCAGTGACGCTGCCTTACTCGGGGGGGGGGGGGGGCAGCCAGTATGTAACCGCCCCCGGGGCCGCAGTGACACTGCCTTGCTGTGGGGGGGCTGGGATGTAACTGCCCCCGGGGCCGCAGTGATGCTGCCTTGCTGTGGGGTGGGGGGCTGGGATGTAACCGCTCGCGGGGCCGCAGTGACGCTGCCTTGCTCGGGGGGGGTGGGGGGGCTGGGATGTAACCGCCCCCAGGGCCGCAGTGATGCTGCCTTGCTGTGGGGTGGGGCTGGGATGTAACCGCCCCCGGGGCCGCAGTGACGCTGCCTTGCTCGGGGGGGGGTGTGGGGGGACTGGGATGTAACCGCCCCCGGGGCCGCAGTGACGCTGCCTTGCTCGTTGGGGTGGGGGGGTTCTGGGATGTAACCGCCCCTGGGGCTGCAGTGACGCTGCCTTGCTTGGGGGGGGGCTGGGATGTAACTGCACCCGGGGTGCAGTGACGCTGCCTTGCTGGGCGGGTGGGGGGGCTGGGATGTAACCACCCCCGGGGCCGCAGTGACGCTGCCTTGCTCGGGGGGGGGGGGCAGCCAGTATGTAACTGCCCCCGGGGCCGCAGTGACACTGCCTTGCTGTGGGGGGGGCTAGGATGTAACTGCCCCCGGGGCCGCAGTGATGCTGCCTTGCTCTGGGGTGGGGGGCTGGGATGTAACCGCTCGCGGGGCCGCAGTGACGCTGCCTTGCTCGGGGGGGGTGGGGGGCTGGGATGTAACCGCCCCCGGGGCCGCAGTGACGCTGCCTTGCTCGTTGGGGTGGGGGGGTTCTGGGATGTAACCGCCCCTGGGGCCGCAGTGACGCTGCCTTACTCGGGGGGGGTTGGGGGGCTGGGATGTAACCGCCCCCGGGGCCGCAGTGACGCTGCCTTGCTTGGGGGGGTTGGGGGGGCTGGGATGTAACCGCCCCCGGGGCCGCAGTGACGCTGCCTTGCTCGGGGGGGGTGGGGGGGCTGGGATGTAAACGCCCCTTGGGCCGCAGTGACGCTGCCTTGCTGGGGGGGGTGGGGGGCTGGGATGTAACCGCCCCCGGGGCCGCAGTGACGCTGCCTTGCTCGGGGGGGGTGGGGGGGCTGGGATGTAACCACCCCCAGGGCCTTGCTCGGTGGGGGGGCTGGGATGTAACCGCCCCCGGGGCCGCAGTGATGCTGCCTTGCTCGGGGTGGGGGGCTGGGATGTAACCGCCCCCGGGGCCGCAGTGACGCTGCCTTGCTCGGGGGGGGGCTGGGATGTAACCGCCCCCGGGGCCGCAGTGATGCTGCCTTGCTCGGGGTGGGGGGCTGGGGTGTAACTGCCCCCGGGGCCGCAGTGATGCTGCCTTGCTCGGGGGGGGTGGGGGGGCTGGGATGTAACCGCCCCCGGGGCTGCAGTGACGCTGCCTTGCTCGGGGGGGGTGGGGGGGCTGGGATGTAACCGCCCCCGGGGCCGCAGTGACGCTGCCTTGCTCGGGGGGGGGGGGGGAGCTGGGATGTAACCGCCCCCGGGGCTGCAGTGACGCTGCCTTGCTCGGGGGGGTGGGGGGGCTGGGATGTAACGGCCCCTAGGGCTGCAGTGACACTGCCTTGCTCGGGGGGGGCTGGGATGTAACCGCCCCCAGGGCTGCAGTGATGCTGCCTTGCTGGGGGGGGTGGGGGGCTGGGATGTAACCGCCCCTGGGGCCGCAGTGACACTGCCTTGCTCGGGGGGGCTGGGATGAAACCGCCCCCGGGGCCGAAGTGACACTGCCTTGCTTGGGGGGGTGGGGCTTCTGGGATGTAACCGCCCCTGGGGCCGCAGTGACGCTGCCTTGCTCGGGGGGGCTGGGATGTAACCGCCCCCGGGGCCTCAGTGACGTTGCCTTGCTCGTTGGGGTGGGGGGGTTCTGGGATGTAACCGCCCCTGGGGCCGCAGTGACGCTGCCTTACTCGGGGGGGGGGGTGTTGGGGGGGGGGGGGGCTGGGATGTAACCGGCCCCGGGGCCGCAGTGACGCTGCCTTGCTCGGGGGGGGTGGGGGGGCTGGGATGTAACTGCACCTGGGGCCGCAGTGACGCTGCCTTGCTCGGGGGGTGGGGGGGCTGGTATGTAACCGCCCCTGGGGCCGCAGTGACGCTACCTTGCTCGGGGCTGGGATGTAACCGCCCCCAGGGCCGCAGTGACGCTGCCTTGCTGGGGGGATGGGGGGGCTGGGATGTAACCGCCCCCGCGGCCGCAGTGACGCTGCCTTGCTCGTGGGGAGGGGGGCTGGCTTGTGTGCTGCACAGAGGTGTCGTCTCCCACGTGTACAGGTGAGGTCCGCCCCCCCCCGGCTTTCCGGGGCTTGCGGCTGAGAGTGACCCGCAGACTTCTCATCTCCCCGTCCATTCTGTGCAGCGGAAGGAGGTCCAGGCCCCAATGGCAATCCCTCCGCCTGTCTAGGATCAGCTGACGCGTGAGGCCAGCTCTACACTCCAAGCACTCCTCCTGGAAGAGGGCCGGTCCCCCTGGCAGAAGAAGGGCCATTGTGTGGCTCCCAAGAAGGCTAATAATAACATGCTTCAGACGTATCTAGATCGTTACAGTGGCCTCTTAGTGAAAAGCGGTATAACCTCCCCTCTCCTTCAAGGGAGGACTCCAACTACAAGGACCAGCAAAGTAATGCGACCCTAAAAAAAGGACCTTTGCGATTCTCAAATGTTCTTTCAAGACTTAGGAACACAGCAGAAGAAAGATGTTAACTACAGCATCATCAATTTAACTATGGTGTATTTCACTTTTCACACAACTTCCTGTAACGTCTACTTATACTTAACTTTCAATAAAAATCAATTAACTCAAAAGATGTTAATGTTAAAGGTATTTATTTATATAGCGCACCGTCACCAGCAGAGTTTGTCGCCAGGTGCTCTGGCATATCTGCAAAACAAGCAGGCGGATGGGGTTGGGTTCGTTGGGAGGAGAGGGAATAGAAAAGTGAGAGGTGGTGTGCTGTTGGCGGCTTCAGTTCGGTATACACTGTACACTGACCTTTGGTGTAAGAATTGGACTGGGGTGACGAGGCATTGGGCCTCGTTATGAGTCAGGCGGTCCAGAAATAACGGTGGCGGTAAACCCGCCGCCACTGTTGTTTCCGGATCACCTTATCTTGAGTCCTGCAGGCGGAGGGGTCATTCCTACCATGTCTGACCTGGCGGGTTTAACACCACCCGCCTGCAGGCGGACATGGAAACACTGGCACATCGCAAGATGGAGCCAGTATTTCCGTGATCCCCATTCCCATCGAGTCCTATGGAACTCAATGGGAATGGGGATTTACCGAATTCCGACACCGGGGTCGTCATGCCCCTGTAATTCCGGAAATCACGGAGGCAGAATGGTAATACGAGTCTGGCAGTAACCTGCTGGTTTTTCCGGCTGGGTTACCGCCGGCCTCGTAATGAGGCCCATTGTGTGCTGTTTATATGTTGTTCGTTTGTTGTTGGTGCAGTGAGGTAAAGTGTGTGCAGTTTGCTGGGCAAGAGCTAGTTGTGTGAATTTCCGGATGACTTGGATATGGAGACTGTAACAATGAGAAACGGTAGGCAGGTAAGGACACAATGTGGAACTTTAAGTAAGTTTATTGACTCGCAATACAAGTTGGTATCGTTGGATAGACACCGGCAGCACCCCATCCGGCATGCATTAGATCTCCTCTAACTGCCAAACATAAAACACACGCAGGTCACCCATCCTCACTCCAACATTCCAATCCAGCAATTCACTCAATTCCAATCCGCCCATGCACTCCCCATCACACTTAAGATACAACACTTCTTCCCCGTCAGATTCTCCGAAAGACCCAACAAGATACACAACATGTGGCCACCATGCCATGCACCTTACCTATACACAGGGAAAACTCAAACCACCCCAACCAAAATATGACCCACAGGACAGAACACTGCAATGGAACACTACATTAGAAAAAAAAACAGAACGCCTAGCCGCCACAATGTGGCAACCCTACAACACTTTTCCCCCCGTCAGATTCTCAGAAAAACCAACAGAGTAGCAAGGCTGCAAAACACCATCCAAATCCTACTTCTCAAACCCCAACGGGACCAAAACCCTCGACGACAAAAACAAAACAATGCACTACCACCAAACCCCGAGCTGCCCCTCGGAGCGCAGGCCTGACACACCCGGAATAGCAAAGCTGACAAATCCAAAAACCATCTATGCACACTTACACCTCCCGCCCCAGGCTGCCACGCCAGAGCACTAACCAACCGGCCGATGGACCCTCGCGGCCGTCCGCGACCCACAACAAGCACAACACACAAAACCCGTAATCCACCAGACATAAACCAAGAAGGGATGGAACCCCTTACCAGCTGCAAAAATACCTTCTAGCCAACAACAATGCCAACAAGTAACACCACACATTAGACACACACGTACCATTCCATCACCAGCGTGGCTCCAAGCCACTGCCAGTGGAAGCCTAAAATGCCTTAACCTGTGTACGCCAATAATGTCGCAAACGAAACACCACAGTGGGCTCACCCGGCTGCCCACAATGTTTGTTCCAATACATAACCACCTAACCAAACTGTAAACATAGCACCACCCGGTCACTACCTCTAATGGTTAACAGCTAATACGAAAAGAACTGAAATGCCAAGTCCTTATTTTAACTCTGTGCGCCTATCTTTAAACGCCACTAAAACCAACCAAAATACTATGTTCAGAAAAGCACACCACTCGCCCAGATGGCACAAACATAGCTACTCCTACACACATACGCAGAATACATCACATAGAATCACATACCCCCAAATTCATGCACATATATGATGCATATAACATATAAGAACAAAAAGGGTTGTATGGTGAATGAAAACCCCTTGAACATTGAACAACAAGGCTTGTAAGGTGAATGGAAACCCCTTTCCCCCACCCGTGGAGTGAGAGGAAAAACACCAAAACATTGTCCAACGAAAACCTGTGACCCACGAGTCTGGAAGGAAAACCATGACCCCCAAATCCGAAGGCAGTCCAAGTCCGCTGAAAAGAAATGAAACGCATCACAGGGATGCACACAGTTCCAAAAGTCCATAAATCACAGAAATCATCAGACCCCCCCCCCCCCCCCCTGCAAGGGAAAACAGGAAATAGGAAAACAATGTCATTAGCTTGCACACATATATGGACAACATAACAGGGCCACAGCTCTCACATAGAATCACTCACAACATACAGGCCCAAACAAGAACAAATACAACAGAGGCCACTAACATTACTCTCACGCAATCATACTGGCCTCCCACAAGACAAATTCTGTTAATCCTCAATCAATGTGAGATCATTGATTCCCACATAAAAAGCATGTAAATCCGGATCGAATTCCTTCAGAATGGAAAGGAAGGAAACGCATCTGTCACAGTATTCTCCATCATGACACCCCTCCGATCCACACAACAAACATCTATGACCACACTTCCTTTTCGGATGCTCACTGTACTTGCCGCCACGGTCCCCTTCTGGACGTCTCTTCCGTGAAGCATGAGCAAAGACAACAGTTTCTCCTTCAGCGTCATCCAGCTGCGGAGCTTCACGTCCACTCTGGTGAACTGGTTGCTCCGTACTGTCTTCCACGCACTGCCCTTCCGTTAACGACGCCGGAGATGAAAGTCCCTTGCCACACACACGAATACCCGGAAGGGATGTTTCGCCGAGGACAGGAGTATCAACGCTCCCCACACAAGGACCCATCGTGCTGGACTTCAGCTGACTCCATAACAGACAAACGGAAAGTTCCTCCAACACTTCCGCTGCAATCCAAAACGAGACACATCACTGGCGCGCAGAACAGCGCCACCCACTGGACACCAGCGGTACTCACGATGTCTGTACCAACGGCAGAATACTGCTGGACCCCGGCTACACCGCGGCAAGCCCACACTTAAGTGGACCCGGGCTTCAGCTTAACACACCGCAACTCCGGTGGCCCCTGTTGCTAACTACAGGCACTCGTCAAATGGACCACGGCACTGGACCCTCGGCCCGGGCTTCAGCTAAACGCTCCGCAAGTCCGGTGACCCCCAACCTGATGCAGCCACAGGGGGCTCGACAATTGGACCCCGCCACAGGTCCTTCGCCACTGGACCCAGGAACTCCGGCACCGAGTGGCCCCCGCTGCAGACCCTTACACGGAAGGAAGGACCGGGCCCAGCGCGCTGCCGGTTGGGGTGACCACGATGGAGGGCAGTGTCTTCCGCTCTGCTGCCCCCTCCACAGCAGCATGAATCCTCGTCACCAGTGTAACAATGAGAGACGGTAGGCAGGAAGGACACAACGTGAAACTTTAAGTAAGTAAGTCCTAGCCACTGTGTTGCCCATGCCTAGTCATTGTACTGCATATGCCCAGCTATCTGATTGGTGCCCTGCCCAAAACTGATAGCTGATTGCTGCCCTATGCCCTCCCACCATGGCCAACATCACACCCCCACCCTCCGCACTCATCCCCCCCACGCCCTTCCTTCCATCCTTCTTCACCAAACCCACTTATCACAAGCCTAGCTCTCTCTCGACGCGCCCTAGAGCTACTAACTCTAGAAATCAAATACTAGGCCTCCGCTCCAGATCCGCACCACAAACCCCACTAGCCAAAACTGAAAACAACCTACCTCTGAACACTACAAAATGACCAATACCCAGAAGGCAGCCAAAGCCATACGGAAACAGTGATTGAGAATAAAAAGACAAATCCCATTACTCCATTCAAATTTAGAGAAGTCTCAGAAAAAGAGGTAGTCGATATCGTTAACAGAATCAAACCCTCTAATTGCAAAGGCGACGCCTGCCCCGCTAAACTAGTTAAAGACTGTGTAGAAACACTAGCCCCATTTCTTAAAACCTTCATCAATGCATCCTTCAACACAAACTCAGTCCCGACCAGCCTAAAAGAAGCCTGGGTGCGCCCTCTTCTCAAAAAACCCACTCTAGATCCTGAAAACGCCAACAACTACAGACCCATCACAACTGTTCCCTTCCTGCTTAAAATCCTTGACAAAGTTGCGTACACACAAATACAGCAATACCTGGAAGAAAATCGCATATTAGGAAAAAGGCAATCAGGTTTCCGCCCAGGACATGGGACCGAATCGGCCCTACTAGATCTCAAAATCCAACTAAATGACATCATGGACAAAGGTAAACCTGCACTCCTGCTAGACCTATCTGCCGCCTTTGACCTGGTCAATCACGATATTCTAGGCACACAACTCAAAAATGAAGCCCACTTCTCGCCAGAAGCCATCTCCTGGGTCAAATCATTCCTCGAGGGTCGATTCATGAAGGTCTTTTCTGACTCGGCGAGCGCCACCCCTACCACTATACACTGTGGCGTCCCACAAGGGTCCTGCACTGCCCCCACCTTATACAACATCTTCACCCTCCCACTGTTCAATGACCTGGACCGTCGTCACATAGCTTACACCAACTATGCTGACGACACGCAAGTCCTGCTCCCTCTCGCAGGGAACTATGAACAAGACGCAGCGGCATTAACCAAGATCTATACAGCCATCCAAACCTGGATGGCAGCCAACGGCCTCTGCCTAAACGGGGACAAAACAGAGATCCTACTAGTTGGCACCAAAGAAACGCTAAACAAACTCACACCGCGGAACAAATCCTTTAACATAGACAACTCCACCATCACAGTCTCCACTTCAGTTAAAACGTTAGGAGTATACCTTGACTAACTCTCTCCATGACATGACAAGTCAATGCCATAGCCTCCTCTGCTGCACTTACCACTAAAGTAATCAACGCCGTTAAACCCTTCCTATCCACAAAAAACTGCCTGGCCGTAGCCAGAGCCACAGTAGGCACCAAATTGGACTACTGCAACGCTCTCTTCCTGGGCACATCTGCACAAAACCTAAAAAAAATTGAAAGTCGCACAAAACAATGCCCTAAGAGCAGCCCTAAGCATCCCTAAAAAGGAAGCACATCTCTCAAGCCAGGAAAGAAGCCCACTGGTTACCCATAAAAGAAAGGATACTATTCAAATCCATGGCCATCACCCACAGATGCCTTTCTGCCAAGGCTCCCCCCTATCTTTCTGAAAGAATCCCTCTTAACACATCCACCAGACCCACTAGGTCACACTTGACGAACCAGATCTATGTACCCACATTCAAAAGAAGCAAAGCTGGTGGGTCTAGCTTTCAACACTTAGCACCCAAAAACTGGAACGCACTCCCTACCGCGCTAAGGAACGAAAAATCATGCCACGCCTTCCGCAAAGTACTCAAAACCACGCTATTTAACTCTACCCAATCCTACTGTACCCTCACAACTGTATTTAAATAAGCACAACTGTAAGTAAATATGCAAAAATGCTCTGCACTGTATTTATATATACTCCATGTACGCCTGTAACAAGTAAGATTGCTTTCAGCGCCACGATGCCCCTGGGCAGATGTGCGCTATACAAATCCAAATAAATAAAATAAGTTTATTGACTCTCAATGCAAGTTGGTATCGTTGGAGAGACACCGGCAGCACCCCACCCGGCAGGCATTAGATCGCCTCTTACCGCTAAACATAAAACACACGCATGTCACCCAGCCTCACACCAACATTCCAATCCAGGAATGCACTCAATTCCAATCCGTGCGTGCACTCCCCATCACATCCATCATACTTAAGATACAACAGAGACATTTGAAGGTAGGGTTAGTGGGATGAGAATCCTGGTGGTGGTACATCTGGTTTGATTTCATTGTATTACTATGGATCGGATTAGTTGCTACTATCCTTTCTTGACCGTCTGACTGTTATGGGTGTTAGCGCGCCGCACTCCCTGCTATATTGTGATGAACTTTGTATAATATGGTTGGGTGTGTCTTTTCTCCTCATTGGGTCTCGGAGCAGGGGTTGGTGGCCCCTATTCCCTTGCTATCTATGTAAATGGGTCTGTTGGAGCTTGGTTGTAGTACAGGGCCCGGATGCTATTGATGGGTCATCAAAGTGCTTCCATCTTGGTCTGCCTATGTATTCAGTCTTTAGTGTCTTCTTCTCATGGCCACCTCTCATTATGTGGTTTGGTATGTCGTGGAGAGTCTTCCTTAGATTCGGTTTGTAGTCGAATGACGGGATCAGTATCTTCATTCATCCTTATTTTAGCTGTGTCTGTCCCTATGGGTGGTCTTGGTTACGCAGTGAAGAGCCAGGATTTGAGCAGTTTCCTGAATAGTAGGTGGTTTCTTGTGTTACGTATGTTCTTTGGTAAGTTGTTAAAATAAAGTATGGAGAGTCATAAGGACACACATTAAAAAGAAAGGGTGAGTGGGGGAGGGGAGTAAGTGTCTCTTCAAAGGGGACTGGAGTCCTGTGGGTTGGAACATAATGTACCTTTGCTTGGGTCAAGCCTCTCCCCCCGCATCCCTCTTCCCCTCCCCCCCCCATTATAGTTGCCTGACATTTCCTGTGAAAGCAGTGCTATCTGCCACTGTGGCTTTTTAAAGCCATCTTTCTTTTCACCCGTGTGCAGGCTTTTTGCTTCTGATGTTTAAAACCCTTGCAGGTCACAGGATTCTCTCATTTTTTAGCAAGTTTGCATTTGCTTTTGGTCCATTGATAATAAGGGTTGGGCCCCCTTCCACATAGTTCTTTAATTTGACGTGAACAAAAGCCAAGCCGTTTTTCGTTTGCAGTGTTTATAGGGCTGCTGTTCATGTGGAAAGGAGAGAAAACGCCGTTTTTGGCTATATTTTTGAAATTCTTGCCCCTCATGTGACATAAAAGTAAAACAACGCCGTTTTTGATTGCAGTGTTTAAATTATGCTGTTCAAGTGAGAGGGGCTTCAGTCTAGGGCCTTTAAATGCACCCCACACAAGGGATGCCTGAGGGTGTCTTCATAGCCTATAATTGAGATAGTACACAATAATTAATTCTATTTATTTCTTGTTTGAAAATATCTTCCTGTCCCCGCAACTTTTCTGTTGTGTGTGTGTGTATACAAGCATTTTGACCATTGCCAGATTTGTTAACATACATTTTCACATCTGCAGAGGCCAGAGACGACTTCGTCTAAATGTGTAAATGGAGAGAAGGAAGCCGCAGCAATTGTCTGAGCGTTTAGGAGCAACACCAACAGTCTGTCCTACACACAGCCTCTCTACCGTAAGAGCCATACCTGAGCTTCGCTTCCTGTCTGAAGACTCTGAAAATGTGGGAGCAGGGGAATGGGGAGCACTAATAAGGAAAGAGGTTGGGAAGCTACCAATGCCACACTCCATAGCTGAGGGCTCTTCCCAAAACCCACAAACTATCTCTGAGTTTGTACCTCCTAAAGGGCATTTCCCCAGCATAGGTGTCTTAGCCACGCTAAAGCACCTGCAGGAAAAAATGGATCACTTGCAGAATACTATGGAGGACATGCCCCTGAAAGTTGCCGAGATTATGAAACAAAGCTGGCTAACAAAGGGTCCAGATTACCTGAAAATGTCTGAGCAGACGGTTGGTGCAGCATCGGGCCGAGAGTGTAATCTAAAGGGATTTCCTCCAACTCTTTTTCACGGCAATAGAGCAGAGCTAAATCTGTGTCTTCAACAAGTATTTTCTGATGTACAGAGCCAAAATCGGATCAAGTGCACAACACCTGTCAATAATGATGGGTGCAAAAAAGCAAACCAGTGCATTCAACCAGGGATTACTGATGGGCAGGGTGAACAAGAAAACCAATACATACAACCAGTGTTTGGTGATTGGCAATGCCAGCAACAGAGCCGGGACGAGCGGCCAAGCTTTTTTGATGAACAGAGCCTTGAGGAGAGTGTGTGCAGTCAACCAGTGTTTACTGAAGTGCAAGACCCTGATCAAAGCATCAAGCTTGAACCATTGTCCCCCAAAGAGAAGGAACAAGAGGAGAACCAAGGCCAACGACAAGTCCTTTGTTTAGG
Organism: Ambystoma mexicanum; assembly: GCF_040938575.1. Classification (NCBI taxonomy): domain Eukaryota; kingdom Metazoa; phylum Chordata; class Amphibia; order Caudata; family Ambystomatidae; genus Ambystoma; species Ambystoma mexicanum. The sequence continues at coordinate 29,757,343 of NC_090921.1, forward strand.
ACGGGGACAAGTTCCGAGCTACAAGGTAGACCAATGGTGTTCCTCTGGAGAGGGTCCCGCTGAGCCCTCAATATCCCTGGCATCATCCACTCTTCCTGCACATGAAGCTGCCTTGATAGACTCTTTGCCAAGAAGAAATGAAAACCCAAAGACACCCCTGTTCAAAGCCACGCCAGGTATGTTTGTTGCACCTTCAATTCTAGTCCAGAATAGAATGTGAATTGCCAATGGAAAAGTGTTTCTGATGCTTGTGAATCTGCTTAGGAACACATGCTTTGCATATAGTCTGGCATCTAGTGTTAATCGCAGAGTATTGCATCTCGTCCAGGCTAGGATTGAAGTGCAAGTGTAAATCAGTGTTTACATTTTCCAGCTACCAATAACCACAATTCCAGCTTTTTTGTGAAGTCTTTTTGTGTCAGATTTATGTGATGTTTGCCTTTGAGAGGAGCAGGCACATAGTCACTTGTTCTCAAAGTAGTATGATTTCAATCCATCTGATGTATGAACGTGTGCAGGACAGTCTGTGTGTAGAAGGAGACCTGAAGTTCAGGCAGGATCTCATGTATGAACGTGCACAGGACAGTCTGTGTAGTAGGAGACCTGAAGTTCAGGAGGGATCTGATGTATGAACGTGTGCAGGACAGTCTGTGTAGAAGGAGACCTGAAGTTCAGGCAGGATTTGCTGCTGAACTGTGCAGGACAGTCTGTGTAGTAGGAGACCTGAGGTTCAGGCAGGATCTGATGTATGAACATGGGCAGGACAGTCTGTGTAGTAGGAGACCTGAAGTTCAGGCGGGATCTGATGTATGAACGCGCGCAGGACAGTCTGTGTAGTAGGAGACCTGAAGTTCAGGCAGGATCTGATGTATGAACGTGCGCAGGACAGTCTCTGTAGTAGGAGACCTGAAGTTCAGGCGGGATCTGATGTATGAACGTGCTCAGTCTGTGTGCAGAAGGAGACCTGAAGTTCAGGCAGGATCTGGTGCTGAACTGTGCAGGGCAGTCTGTGCAGTAGGAGACCTGAAGTTCAGGCGGGATCTGATGTATGAACGTGCGCAGGACAATCTGTGTAGTAGGAGACCTGAAGTTCAGGCGGGATCTGGTGCTGAACTGTGCAGGGCAGTCTGTGCAGTAGGAGACCTGAAGTTCAGGCGGGATCTGATGTATGAACGTGCGCAGGACAATCTGTGTAGTAGGAGACCTGAAGTTCAGGCGGGATCTGATGTATGAACGTGCTCAGTCTGTGTGCAGAAGGAGACCTGAAGTTCAGGCAGGATCTGGTGGTGAACTGTGCAGGACAGTCTGTGCAGTAGGAGACCTGAAGTTCAGGCGGGATCTGATGTATGAACGTGCGCAGGACAGTCTGTGTGTAGAAGGAGACCTGAAGTTCATGCAGGATCTGGTGCTGAACTGTGCAGGGCAGTCTGTGCAGTAGGAGACCTGAAGTTCAGGCGGGATCTGATGTATGAACGTGCGCAGGACAATCTGTGTAGTAGGAGACCTGAAGTTCAGGCAGGATCTGGTGCTGAACTGTGCAGGGCAGTCTGTGCAGTAGGAGATCTGAAGTTCAGGCGGGATCTGATGTATGAACGTGCGCAGGACAATCTGTGTAGTAGGAGACCTGAAGTTCAGGCGGGATCTGGTGCTGAACTGTGCAGGACAGTCTGTGTAGTAGGAGACCTGAAGTTCAGGCAGGATCTGATGTATGAACGTGCGCAGGACAGTCTGTGTAGTAGGAGGAGACCTGAAGTTCAGGTAGGATCTGGTGCTGAACTGTGCAGGGCAGTCTGTGTAGTAGGAGAAATGAAGTTCATGCGGGATCTGATGTATGAACGTGCGCAGGACAGTCTGTGTAGTAGGAGGAGAACTGAAGTTCAGGCAGGATCTGGTGCTGAACTGTGCAGGACAGTCTGTGTAGTAGGAGACCTGAATTTCAGGCGGGATCTGGTGCAGGACAGTCTGTGTAGTAGAAGGAGACCTGGAGTTCAGGCGGGATCTGGTGCTGAACTGTGCAGGACAGTCTGTGTAGTAGGAGACCTGAGGTTCAGGCAGGATCTGGTGCTGAACTGGGAAGGGTCTAAAGATTAGGCGGGATATCTAGAGATTTTCGGTGCATAATCTTGCTCGGGGTGTCGAAGAGACAGATAGGGACAGTGGTCCTTATTTTGGGGAGCAGGGATATGATTTGTGTCATTTTCGTTTGAGTTGTAGAAACATGATTCCTTTAGCCAAGTCTTGCTCACTTATATTTGGTGCGGCTCTAGAATTTCTCAGGGCAGTGGGTTCATACTTTTAGAGTGAAAATATCCTGGCATGGTCAATCCAAGCCATTGGGGAAAAACCGAGGGTCTATCAGAATAGAAGTTGACTTTCTTTCAAGATTGTGAAGTTCTGCCCCCATGAATCCGAGTCAGATTCTGTGATGTTGGTGTAAGGAGACCCTTTATGTGGTGGTTGCGGTGGCCCGATCTATATGATCTGTGGTTACAGTGGGTGTGCATCGGCTTCCTCGGCCCTAATAAGGACACTGGAGTAGAGGTCCTCCGCTTCCCATCTGAAAGCATTCAGCTGTTCTCACCCTCCACCGAATATACCAGGGCTGGTTCTACATGCAGGCATTTCAAGCTCCTCATTTTGGGGCCTGTTCCCACTTATACGGGGCCTGCTGCCGCCTGTCCTTCCTAAGCTTTTCATACTTTGTAAGTCTTGAAAATCTTAAACCCCGGAGGCGAGCGTGCACTCTGCAAGTATGAAAAATGTCAGGCCTGACTCAGCCCTTCATCCTACAGTGGTTGATCATTTGAGTCTTATTAAGTAGCTTAGCGTAACTTTATTAGGGGGTTATTATTATCAGGGTGTTTATTGAGCGCAGGCCTAGCTTCAGGTAGCAACGGAGCACTTTACAATAATATGGGGAAGAATACGTTTAGAGAGCAGAGAAACAAGAGTGGGAATCTAACAGGAGAGGGAGGGCTGGCAATAGTCAGCATTGGATCTACAAGTTATGGGGGTGGGGGGGCTGCCCAATATCAGCTTAGGGGGAGTGGATGCTGTATGGACCTAGGTGCTAGGGAGGAGCCATTACTCGAAGGAGAGGGTCTTGAGCTCCTTCCTGAACTGTAGCCACGAGGGGGAGGGAATATTGCAGCGACTATCAGCGGGTGGAATCTAGCATGAATCACTATATCAAAATGTGATGTTTTGATTAAGGATGTTTGCCTCTCGAGATCTTGGAGCACACAATCAATGTAGGGGTAAAAGCCAGGCACTGATGTACCAGGGATCCCAAGTGTTAGACACGGTTTTACAGGGTTACACCCTTACCATTCCACAGATTAAATTCCTGTTGCAACCTTTCTGGCAGCTCTCCAGGTTCGGATGCGCCTGGACCCTTCCACGAGCTGAGCTCCTACCCCCATTCAGGAGGATCATGGACGGTCTTATGTTTGTAAGGAGAAGGCTTCATTGCCCTTGTGCTGGATTTCCTTTAAATCTGTAACCCATGTCGTAACATGTGAAAACATCTCACCAATTTAACGCCACACATGGAGGGGGAATAAGGGGGTTTCGTCCTCATATCCTGCACCCTCCCGCCATACTCTAAAACTAGAGTATATTTATATAATTATGACAGTCCTGGATATTAAATCATTGTTTCTTCTTTAACCTTGGGCACTGTTAAGTGGGTGCAGTGTTTTCACAACAAACCCAATAAAATACAAACAGTGCAACACTCCGCGGTTTGGTGTTAATGTGTGTCCAGAAAATCCACCAAAATCCTGTCCATGGCGAGAATCGACCCAGGCCAAATCGGGGATCTCATCGGTCTCTAACCTAAGCCTTGTGTCAGGCGCCAATAAACATTTAAAGACGCAAGCTACAAGTCAGACATAAAGTGTTTCTTGCCTCCTCAATTTTCCACATGCACACATCGCACCACTTTCTACTACTCGCTAAGAGTCAAATATTACTCACCAACCTCCCAATGCTTCTAGGCACTCTCCTTGAACCCTGCGGCTTCTTAAAGTCCTTCTTTTATTATTGCAATGGAGCCCTTGGGTCGCACATTCTTGTGAAACTTCTGCACATTAGTGTTACACATCTGATTTCAGACGAGGAAAATGTGGGTATAATATGTAAATAGGAGCCTTGGTTCAAGATGCTGCAGGCCCCCCTTGCTATGCTGCAGGCCCCTCCTGCTATTCTTAGTCCTTGCCTGCCTTGTTGGGGGGGGGGGAGACAGTGTTTTCTCATTGAGGACAGGCATAATACTCATAATGCTTGTGTGGTGCTTCATCCAAGATTCTTCCTTCTTATGAACCCCAGTATTTATTATAATAGTAATGAGTAGGTGGGGGTGCAGTGTGTTAGACCCTCAGAGCTGTAAGTCATGAATCGGATTCTTTGGCTGATGGAAGTAGGTCCTCGCACTGAATGTATCATCACTAGGTGAAACGTGTTCGCTTTAAAAAGATGGATTTTTTTTTCTGTTCAGGGTCTGTGTGTGAGATGCCTGCGCTGATGGAAAGGATTAAACAAGAGACATCTGTTGAAGACTTCCAGGGTTCTGAGGAGAGAGCATGGATAAACAAGGAATCTGCACTATCGTTCACAGACAGCCGAGACTTGGAGTTGAGGACATTGGTTCGCCACTTGGAGGAGGAAGAAGGGAGTGCTGTCGGAAAGGCTCGGAGCGCAACGGAGAAGCTGGTTCAAGCGACTCCCTGTTCAGAAAATGGAAAGTATTTTAAAAAGCAATATGTGTCAAAATGAACCCCCTGTGTTGTGCGTATTGATAGTGTGAGGTAGACATGGCATCCATCTTAGACACAGACACGAGTGATGCAAGTTTCAAAAACCTTTGGTATTGCAAAGGGTTGGGAGAATTCCAAACTGGCCCTAACCCTATAATGGGAGTAGTCTCGACTATTAAACCAATAACAAATAAGTCCAAGTCAGTCTGGTCAAAGTAAACAGGCCTACGCTAAAAACTATCCTGGCCCTCCTTCTTAAATAAAGGGAATACATATATGGAAAATTGTCTCAAAAGAAATTTCAGAATGGCTTGGGCAACAACTCCCTTTCCCATGGTTGGAAACACAGGGTCTCGAGAATATCTTAAAAGGATAGGTGGTTGGCACAGTTATATCAATCTGGCACACTTCGCTTACTGGTACAATTCAACATTTCAAGCTTGGGCTTCAAGCTTCTGACAGTTCAATAAGTTCTTTAGGCTTTGTCGGCCTAGCCACAAATGCACAGTTCAACTCTTAACTTATACTTTACAACACTTCAACGCATGCTTCCCACTGCTGGCCGCGAGCCTGTCTTTCTTTGTGGGAGTTCCCTTCCCCAAGACACTTCCATACAACTTTTATCTTGCCTTACTTTCACTGTCGAAGACTTTCGAAACTGCAAGTATTTTACATAGACCTCTGCATGACCACCTCGACCTTAAAAGGGTTTCTTTTCACAGTTCAATTATATTTCACTCGGGCAGGCCCACAGCCCCACAATTGCAAACAGCGAATGCCCTTCGCTGACAATCTTCAACTTTTAGTAACGCGGCACATATCTCTCGACTTGCATGCCTTTTCTTGTAGTATCTTTGACCATCATTAGTTCATGAAATTTTTCTTACTGAAGCCTTTTCCAACGTGCCTTCCCTTTATTGGCCTCTGAATACAGTTCCCTTTCTTCCTTGGGCTATGGGCTTTTCCTGTGCCCTTCTCTTCTTGTCTTTAGATAGTGCTTGTTCTGCATTTTTCACACTGCTTGACTTTCATCCATTCACTTGTTTAAGGGGAAAAGATTTTTGTCACTTAGCATTTCCATCACCGGTTCACTTTAAAACATCTGGACAATGCAGTTACTTCTATTCCCATTTGCGGGTGCCCGCTTTACTACCTCAAACTCTATTTCAAAACATTGTGCTTCCAACCGCTCTCCAATTTGGAAAGTAAGCTTTTCTATGTCTCCTGCATGTTGCACGGCTTGCTTTCCCTTGTTCCTTGTCTTCCAACAAATTCGATTGGAAGTGTTACAATCTAACAGTTCACAAGCAGTAAGTGTTGCCTGCAACATACTTTCAATTGCTTTAACAAAGGTTGGCTACTTTAACTACTCGTGTCAGTTTCATCCATTCAGAAATGTACAATAATGCTTTCGGTTTACTTGTAATTGTTGCAGCTGACGGATCTACGTGATTCTTTCGTTGCGGAAAACTCCGCAACGGAAAAGCTTGCATGAGAAATGTGCGAACCACAAAAGGTTCACACATTTCCCATGCGAACACGCATTGAAACGCCCACAACACACCCCCACCCACACCTCCAACATACCCAAACCCTACTTACCTTTTGAGACGCTGTGTCCCTGCGGCGCCAGTTCCGTTTCACTTCCGTGATCAATAACCGGCGTTGCAGGGTCCTTTTTTTTGTAATTCTTTTATTTTTATTTTTTCGGGTGTGGGGGGCAGCCCCCGCTGTCCTTCTTTTTTTTTAAAAAAAAAATGTATATTGTTTTTTTTTTACTTCCCACCAAAGGTTCGAACCTTTGGTGGTAGCATTTTTAGGACTTTTTGTACATGCAAACTTTTAGATTCGGTAAAGTACAATACTGCAGCCGACATTCACCCTCTGCAGTAAAGCGGTTCACTGTCTTTCTTCCTGCTGACACTCACTGGCTCATGCTCCTGTTCTGGTGACAATGCTCGGCTTTGCAAAGTTCCCGCTCTGCTCGCAGGAGTTTTCACACTACCCCTTTGACATCCCAGTGTTCAGCCAACACCAGGGGGTTCTAAGCACTCGCAGCCGGCATCCTGGCAACGGCCCAGCTCGGTACAGCTTCCCCGTCGCAGGCCCTCTGGCTCCTTTGCCAACCACCAGACCCCTATCTTTACGGGGTCCTCTGTCTCTGCGTCCTCTGCTGCACAGTCCTGCTTCCCTGACTACGCCTCTCCTGCTGCCCTCCAACACTTTTGTGCTCCACCTTTTATACTTAATACAGCCATCAATCTTGTTTAGGTGTGTGTAATTGGAATTAAGTACCTGACTTTGCCTGACCCGATCAGTGCGACAGAGCCATTGACCAGCACATGTGGTACTCCTCACAGTCTCACTCTTCCTCGTCTCAGTCTGTTTTGCACAGAAAGGGGAGTGGGAGGATATGGGATGTGCAATATCCCATGAAGGCAGAGGGACTATGGGATAGGTAGATCAGGGACAGAGGGATACCATGTCTCGCCCTCGGGTGTCTCTTTCCCAATCTCTGAGGACTCACTACCCAAGTTGTCCACCTCCAGGTTCTGTATCCAACAGCGATGGCTGTCACCTGGCCACCTGAACAGAGGATCCCCAGGGAGTAGTAAGGGGGGGGGAAACAATCACGGTTTTCACAATAGAAAGGGTAATGAATTTGCAGGCAAAGATATACAAGGGAGGGTACGAGGGCAGTGACATTGGAAGCCAGAAGAAAAATAACTTCAGTCATGGAGGGCAATGTAGCACTTTTCAGTGATGTGCACTAAAGAGGCGTTTAGGGCTGGGAGAGGACTGCTACAGGGTGAAGAAGGGAAGGAGGAGTGTGACAATCGGAAACCCCAGCTACTCTTCAGACTTACTCCCCTCCCTACTACCTCTGTAAATGACACTATACGTGCCTTGCTGTACAGCACATCAACTACTATACTGTACATCATAGACTGTCCAATTGACGTGTACCTGCAAAAGCACCTCAATGCCTCTGGGTTGTATGTGCGCGATACGAATTAAATAAAATAAATGTGGGAAACATTCAGGGATGCCAGGGTATCGCCCAAACGCCTTTGAGAAAGGAATAGCCTGCATCCAGGCGGCAGACGAATAAGGCTTGGACAGCAGATCTGAAGTTGTTCGCAGGAGGGAAAGTTTGTACCAGTTTGTGTCTTCCTTGCGATCTGCTGCTTGAAGGAGATGTCTGTGAATGACAAACCCATGGGACCTGGTGCAGGTGGCCAGCTGGGATTTGAAGCTTTCGGGGTTCATAGCTGAAAGCTGTGTCTTGAGTTTGGGGTGTTCGGTTTTGTTGGTCAGCAGTAGGAATTCAGTCTTGAAGGGGTTGAGCTTCAGTTAAGCACTTGACATCCAGGACTGGATCAACGTGTCACAGGCATCGAGCCTGTGGATGTCTTTGATGGAGGAAATCTTGAGGTAGATCTGCGTGTCATCTGCGTATCAGTGGATGTTGTGTGGAGCCAGAAGGGTTCCTAGCGGCTCCATGTAAAGGTTTAAGATCATGAGGAAAGGGTGGCTCCTTGCAGGACTCGCAGGAGATGAGTAGAGTTGGTGATCTAGGGTGTAAGATCATGAGGAAAGGGTGGCTCCTTGCAGGAGATGAGTAGAGTTGGTGATCTAGAGGAATCCATTTAGTATTTGAACAAGTTGAGGATGATCTCTGATCCTCATGTAGTGTAGAATGTTAGCGAGTGTCTAGTGGTCTACTAGGTGGACTGCTGCTGAGGTATTGATGGATTGAACAAAATGGCATATTTAAACAAACTGGTGGTAAGAGGGGACGGATAATCTTGTCCAAAAGCCAAAATGACTGAAAGAACCACCGCTATAAAATCTTTCTGAAGTTAAAAACATACTGCATCAAATGGGGTTCATGGTCAAGTCTTCCTTATCCAACACGAATGGCTTCCTTTGGAGATGTATTGGACTGCTCTTTCTGGGGTGCCTGTCTACCTTGTAAAACTCTGGACAGCACTCTTTGGTTTCCATTACGTTGATATTTATAACGCAGAACTCTGCTGGTTCTCCTGCCTTGGCTTTCTCCAGGACGGTATGCTCCTGGCTCTCCTACCTTGGAGATCTCTGGCACAGCACTCTACCTAAGATATCCTGGACAGCACTATCCTGCTGCTCCTCCCACCTCACCAACAGATGGCTCTCAATCACCTTGTGCTTGACCAAGTCTGCGTCTACCTCTTGCCTGCAACAATCCCCCAAGTTCGGCCCCTCTCTGTATATCACCCCACAGCATCTGCCCATCGGTTTGTACTACATTCATTTGCTTATGACAGGCTAGTGTGTCTTACCTGTCCTTTGGAAGCTCCTTGGTCCATATCGGCTACTGAACACATGTGCATCTGCCCTTGTCTTCCTTTTCATACATCCAAAGCCGCTCTCTGCACTGCAGAACTCTGAAGATCTGAATACTGCAATAGCCTCCACCGTTTTCTCCCTGTGTAATCCTTCCAGCCCCTTGACGTCAACTTTGCCACATGTACCCTGTTCAATTTCCCATGCCAGAGTGTAGGAGTGTCTGGTGTGCTGGGGATAACATGCATTCTGCTTCCTGCTGTTACTTGTTGCCTGTTATATGCTGTTCGCCACGAATTAAGGATTCCATTGACTTTTGCAGACTCGTGAGTCAGTTTGCACTGTTTACCCCTGACGCTCCGCCTCCTGCTCATGCTTGCCCTCTTAGCCACATTGAGAAGCGAAGCTAGCGGAGTGCAGTAAAGAGTCTCGTGGCCGATGGATGAGGCCATGCTGCTTAGGAGTTCCAAACATGGGCGCTCGTGTGATCGAAGGCGACTGCTGCATATGACTCACAACTCGTCAACAACACTTACAGCAGCTGTAGAACATTTGGACTGGAAGTTTGACTAGCCTGTTGTGCGTATATCCATGACATCCACGTTAATCATGCCATTGGGAGGATAGCTCGGGGGCAACGTGCTCGCCTTTGAAGCAAGATGACAAGAAGCAACACAGGTTCGATCCCCGGGTCCGCACTTAGAAACCTCTGGGTATTAAGCGCGTTATAAATAACCTATCCTATCATATCATAATGCTTGCCTCTCCCTCAATGCGGGGTCCCAAATCAACCCTGGATACATCTGTATCGATGACGTCTAGAGACGTCTTAATGGATATTGCGGCCACTCATTTGCCTTCCTCTTTTGATTTGGATATTTTAAATACCCAGCGCTTGACATCACAGAACAGCTTATCAGTCATCGATCCCCAGGCCCGGATGCCCCGCCCTCACCCCATCTACTTCTCCCTCCATATGAATCCGTTGTCAGCCCGAGGTCGGCGCTTCTTCTTCCCCTATTCCACTGCGAGTGGACAGTTTAATGGAGGGTGTAGCATCACAGGTTGTCATAACTTCAACGGATGCAGGGAGAGGGGGATTTGGCGGCGTCAGCTTGTGGAACGCCTCGCTTAATCGAGGCTCAAATTCATAACTTTCCGCAAGACTTGGGCTAATGCATCTCGCTCCTTCCGGTTGACGACGGCTCCCAGTGATAAGTGCTTGGACTCTGGGGCGGCATGTGCAACAAGTGCATATGCTCGGGAGTTGGCTCATTCTTCCTCGGTGGGCCCACTAATGGATGTCCTGTGCCAATATTGAAGAGGCCAGAGCCAGTTTTAGCTGGCATACCGGCAATTCAAGACTTGCAAGTGTCGGGTGAAGAGGAGTTGTCTTTGGCGAGTCTGTGTCTATACCAACCTCTGATCATTCCACTCCATGTGAGCCCCAGGATGAGGAGTTATCTGGTCAACCTCAACCAATTCTGTCTAACAGAAGAGAAAAACTGGACCTATTTTCAATCATGTCAACTATCACCATAGCTCTTGCTCCATTCACCAAATTATATGAAGAACTGAACGATACATTGAAGGACCATACTACTCTACTGGCAATAACTGATCTAAACTAATTTTTCTGTTAGGCTTTGTTACAGGAAAAGAAGATCGCAGTTTGGAAAATTATTTTCCATGTGACAAGGAGAGTATGGTTCATTCAACACATCATACCGCAAGCACCACCTGTTTTTAAGTCTGCCCAGACTACAAAATGTATCTCTCCCAGTTGATTTGACTGGGGAATGTCATGAGACGACCGGTATCTTCAAAGCCTCACAAAAGGGAGCATTGGCTTCCAAAAGAGCGGAGAATGGATGATGCATTTGTTCCATTCAAGCATTACAAAAGATTTCAGTGCTAGACGAGGGTGAAGGAACTGGTGTTGACCTTTTGTGTTTAGTAAAAATGGCAAACGTAACAACAAAGTAATCATAGAGGCCCAGCAACAGGGTCCAAAAATGACTGAGTGGGGTAGGGGAAGCCATGCAACCAGCTCCAAGAAAGTCCTCCTTAAAATCAAGAAATAAGATGACTGATGCTCGGGCGGCCACTTCAACTGTTCTTCCTACCGCAGACACTTTACCTACTTGCTTGATGAATCAACATCTAGTCAACCACGTGAGAAAATATCAGAGACCCCTTCCATCGACCTTGAAGCTTCTGCTGAGCCTCCAGAATCCAGGTGTATTTGCCGACTTCACCGTTATTCTTGTCTATGGATGAGAAAAGACTGTTTAAAAACTAAAGAACTTCTTACCAATGCAAAGCAGCAATCAAACCGAGAACAGTCATCTCCTAAGTTTAAATGACCGGCCTACCATGACGAACGCCCAAGTAGGGCGGATCCCTTGAGACACAAAGAACCCAGAGGAAATAACACTGACCCACCTCGAGAGATGCCAAGGCAGGTGAATCCCCTGTCTCGCTCTCTGAAACTGGAGAAAGTGCTGGATCGTAGCAACAAGTTTATACTTAATCGGAGAGTGGTCCTAGATCTTTTACACTCCATTCCGAATCTGCGATAGCTACGATCATCTGACTTGCAACTCATTGAATTTTGGGACCACAGGTGTTTGGATTCTGTTTCTTCACATTAATTCACCAGTCGTTAAAAACATTTTGCTAGATGCAACAGAGAGTTTATTGATGTTGGGGTTTGACTTGACATCTGGAAATGTTAGGGCTGAAACTTCAAGACATTTAAAATGCGTAACAGCGTTAAAAACACCTCTGCAAAAATCTAGCCCAATCCCAAGGAGAGGCCGGAACAACCTGCTCTAAACTGATACCATCACACTTGGAGCCCTTGGATTTAAGAAGGGTGCCAACGGGTCCAGGGTTATAAATAAATGTCACCTTTCAAACAAAGTCCTTCACCCGGCAAGTGGGTTGTGTCAAAGCAAAAGACATCTCTAAAACATCCAGTCTCGCATCATCAGACTGGTCCTGGTTATCAAGTACCCCATCGGCTCAAAATTCTCTTTAGCAACCCAGCCAAAATCTATATGGACAATATCAGGATCTGTATACAATTTCTTCGGTACATACACCTACCAACTTAAAGTTAGCTTCCTGGAACACTTGGCGTTTCTCCCATTTGTTAAAACCCAGTGATATAAATCTGGGGGACTACAACCTGGTCTGTCTGCAAGAGACTTGGTTAAGGAAGACACCAGTCTTGGATGGCTTTGAAATAACCACAAGTTCAGCAGTTAAAAGGAGAGTCGGATGTCCATCAGCGGGCCTCCTCATATCGGTCAAATCAGGCAGTCCCTTAAAGCTCTTAAAAACAGCCTCAACAAACCTCCTTACTCAAGAACTAGTGATTGGTTGGGAGTCCAACATGCCCTCACTAGGCCCCGAAACTCTCATCAAAATAACAATTATCAATGTTTATTGGAGCCCGGGGTTGATTTCCAAGGAACTGTTTATAGCCTAGGTTACCAACCAACTGGATGATGCATATATCAGTTAGCAATCGAAATATGTTGTCGTATGTGGCGACCTCAACATTCCTGACCTAGCAGTAAATAAACGGGATCGGGCCTGGAACTACGATGACCCGTGGCCCTCTAGATGGAACTCACGTATGGACTCCAGAGATATGCACCTTCTTAACGGCAACTCTAAAGGTGACATACCATCCCAGCCGACGTGGGACAACATGGGGTATAGTTCGGTGTTAGACTATATCTATGTATCTAACACCTTCCTGCCTTTGGTGAATAGCTTCCGAGTGGTCAGAACAACTCATAGTGGCCATCACCTCTTGCTGGAATGGAAGGCATTAAGTCTCACTATTCGGGATCACATGACTTTAACGGTCGACTCCTGCAACGAGGGATTACGCCTTAGGCTATCAACCAGTAAGATTAGAACCTTAACAGACGTTGAGAAAGTTGGCTCGTTGGTTGAATACTCCCCCACTGCTGGAGCAATTCCGCTACCGCTCTAAAAAGATGTCTGCGCCCACCGATTCTAAACACATCTTTAACCTAGACTTGGTGGCACAGAGAGGAGTGGTGCAAAAGTTGGTCCGAGTTGCTAGGGAGTCTGGATTGCCTGAAGATCTTCAATCAGCTTGACTGGCTCAGTCGAGTTATAAAAACTGGCTTTGTGCATCCAAATATCAGAGATACCAGAATGACTCTGAGGCCATATTGAAAGCTCTGGCCGGTAAAGATGAGAGGAAATTCTGGTCATTGATAAAGCTAGATGAGGCTGTTAAAAGAAGATCAGTCAAATCCAATAAGTGAGGAGTCGTAGATTAATCACTTTAGAAGTTTGAACGCTTCGACTGCGGAAATCACAATATGTGTGGATACCCATAGAGCTCCGATCATTGGTATTCAATAATGACATCAGCGTGATCGTAGAGGAGGGTGAAAGCTTTGCGAGCGCCGGGCCCGGACGGGCTGACCAATTCCATGCTGAAGGAATTCCCAGAAGATTGGGCCGTCTTTCTATTCTATTCAAGCACATAGCTACGTCCCACCAACTACCAAGTTCATGGAGGAGAGTCATAGTGGTACCAATCCTCAAAAAAAGGTGATCGGAACAACCCAAAGAATTGCCATCCTATCTCTCTCCTCGACGTCATCGGCAAATTATATACAGTTCAATCATTCTGGATCACTTTCAAATTTGGAGTCGGCAAACCAACTGCCTCGACCCACTTCAAACAGGCTTTGTTAAAGGCCTTGGCACTTCTGTTAACATCTTGCTCCTCCAGTTTCTGAAAAGCAACTCGGGAAACAAGATTTACATGGTGTTTGTGGATTTAGTCCAGGCATTCAACCAAGTTGATAGAGGTCTTCTTTGGTCGAAACTTGTGAGAACTGTCCTAAACCAATTCTTCACCCATCTTGGCTATGCACTCTACCACCTTTTTAAGAGTGAGACTAAGCAAAGCAGGGACCCTTTCTAAAGAAGTTGAAAATCTGAGAGTAGTGATATGCCCGAATCGTGTCAACAAGAGCCTCCCACCCCCCCCCACCCCCCCCCCACCCCCAAGGCGGGAGGAATCCAGTTATCGCGATTGCTGTATGCCGATGTCATACTTTTTGATCAGACCACTTTTGGGCCTACAGAGGCAACTTAATGCCCTGCTTAGAGAGGCATCAGCTTCACCTCACTGATGATCCCCAACAAGGGTGAAACACGTGTATGGGGTTGCTGGTGGTACTCTTGTTCAGGTTGGAATTGCCATTGCATTTCGGTGCTGGACTGCCCCTGGGCAGGACAAAGACTGATATGCAAATGGATATTTCCCATCTGTGAAAGGCACAGTGAGTAAAAGCAGTGGCTGCGAACTCTCAAGTGGTTAATAACCACTGAACAGGTTATCAGGCCTTGTTCTGTCGAGAGAGGGGCGCCCGCTACCTTTGCAAACTAAATTTCAAGGAACCTGGGATTGGTAACCCTAGGTCTCCTGGGGGCAACCAGACGTGGTCTCCCTCTCACTGTGCTTAGAGAGGCATCAGCTTCACCTCACTGATGATCCCCAACAAGGGTGAAACACGTGTATGGGGTTGCTGGTGGTACTCTTGTTCAGGTTGGAATTGCCATTGCATTTCGGTGCTGGACTGCCCCTGGGCAGGACAAAGACTGATATGCAAATGGATATTTCCCATCTGTGAAAGGCACAGTGAGTAAAAGCAGTGGCTGCGAACTCTCAAGTGGTTAATAACCACTGAACAGGTTATCAGGCCTTGTTCTGTCGAGAGAGGGGCGCCCGCTACCTTTGCAAACTAAATTTCAAGGAACCTGGGATTGGTAACCCTAGGTCTCCTGGGGGCAACCAGACGTGGTCTCCCTCTCACTGTGCTTAGAGAGGCATCAGCTTCACCTCACTGATGATCCCCAACAAGGGTGAAACACGTGTATGGGGTTGCTGGTGGTACTCTTGTTCAGGTTGGAATTGCCATTGCATTTCGGTGCTGGACTGCCCCTGGGCAGGACAAAGACTGATATGCAAATGGATATTTCCCATCTGTGAAAGGCAAAGTGAGTAAAAGCAGTGGCTGCGAACTCTCAAGTGGTTAATAACCACTGAACAGGTTATCAGGCCTTGTTCTGTCGAGAGAGGGGCGCCCGCTACCTTTGCAAACTAAATTTCAAGGAACCTGGGATTGGTAACCCTAGGTCTCCTGGGGGCAACCAGACGTGGTCTCCCTCTCACTGTGCTTAGAGAGGCATCAGCTTCACCTCACTGATGATCCCCCAACAAGGGTGACAACACGTGTATGGGGTTGCTGGTGGTACTCTTGTTCAGGTTGGAATTGCCATTGCATTTCGGTGCTGGACTGCCCCTGGGCAGGACAAAGACTGATATGCAAATGGATATTTCCCATCTGTGAAAGGCACAGTGAGTAAAAGCAGTGGCTGCGAACTCTCAAGTGGTTAATAACCACTGAACAGGTTATCAGGCCTTGTTCTGTCGAGAGAGGGGCGCCCGCTACCTTTGCAAACTAAATTTCAAGGAACCTGGGATTGGTAACCCTAGGTCTCCTGGGGGCAACCAGACGTGGTCTCCCTCTCACTGTGCTTAGAGAGGCATCAGCTTCACCTCACTGATGATCCCCAACAAGGGTGAAACACGTGTATGGGGTTGCTGGTGGTACTCTTGTTCAGGTTGGAATTGCCATTGCATTTCGGTGCTGGACTGCCCCTGGGCAGGACAAAGACTGATATGCAAATGGATATTTCCCAGCTGTGAAAGGCACAGTGAGTAAAAGCAGTGGCTGCGAACTCTCAAGTGGTTAATAACCACTGAACAGGTTATCAGGCCTTGTTCTGTCGAGAGAGGGGCGCCCGCTACCTTTGCAAACTTAATGCACTACAAAGCTACATCTCAAAAAACGGCCTCGAAAGCAACAAGGGCAAAACTAAAACCATTAGTTTTGGCATATCTACCAAGGTGAAAAACGGCCTCTCCTGGAAAATTGAACACGTCCAATTATTCAAGTACTTGGGAGTTTGGTTGAGCAACTAAAGATCACAAGCCCCAATGTCAACTCATCTACTGGGAAAGATGAAAGCTTTGACTAGTCAAGCGTGTGCGTTAAACAAAGTTTGGGCACTTCTCTATTCTTCCAGTCTTGCTGTTTTACAAAGCCAATCTTACATCTGCAGCGACTTACGGGGCTGAAGCCATGTTCAACATCCCAGAGCCCCTATGGACATGCCTTGAAGGGGCATTTTGGAGGAGGGTTTTGGGCATCCCACAATCTACTCCGATAGCCATCATCTGAAGAGAACTGGGCCTCACATCTTTGAAGTGTATAGTTGATTGGAGCAGACTAGCTCTGTTTGCAAAATGCTGCTGTGTCCCGCATCCAGTAACTCTCGAGATGGCCTATGAGGAAATTATGTCTGACCGTAACCAAACTTTGAATGGTTGGCGGCGGAAAATGATAAACTGCCTAGAAGCAATAGGAAGCTCTCTGGAACAATTGGTGACCAACCCAACAGCAAAGTAGGAAAAGGTTTCAAAAGTCAAAAGCTGGAAATCAAGGAAAGGTTCAATTACAGGCAGACTGGAAAGGGTGCTGCAAGGCAGCAGCAACAAACAGGATTCAAAAGCCAAAATCGGGATATTCAGGAAGGTCAAAAACTGGTCACAGGAGCACAAACTCCCAGTGGAAGCAGTTGACTGACAACTTCTTCTGTTCAAAGTGAGTTTATAAAGGCCCTCCCAACCAACAGGGTGGAGTAGATTGCAGTCTTGGGCAGCTGTGTTTAATTAAGCCAACCCTGGCTTCAGTAGCCTGCAGCAGCCTGGAACAGGTGAATGCAAACAGGGCCTCGCCAGCTCGTAGTAGTTTGCTGCAAACAAATGTACTTAGAATGCCTCCTCCAGCTCTCTGCCTTTTGGACAGCATACATGTACCAGAATGCATCTGCTGGCTTAAAGCCATCACCCCAGAATGGAACCTGAAATTAGATGGGTCCAAAACTTCAGCGGTAAATCAAGTAAAGGAATGCAGAGGCGGTTTGCTGGTTTTAACTTCGCAAGTAGACCATAAACAAGTATATCAGAAACAGTCTCTGAATGTGCGCATGTAGCATTACTGGGTGGCAGGTGGGTAGGATCGTGACAGTTGTTGAGAGCGTCGTCAACCACCTGTATGGTTGCTGTCTCTGTGCTGCATATGGGTCTGAATCCCGAAATCCGGATTGGTAGGTTTGGTCGAGATTGTTGGTGTCAATGTTTTGCTGGAGTTGTGCTGCTACCGCTTTCTCCATCTTCCCTAGGAAGGGAAGATGGGTGGTAGGGCAACACTTAACTACGTTGTCAGGATCCAGAGTGTGTTTCTTTAGTAAAGGGATGATTTGGCCTGTTTGTAGGGTACATGGCAAGGTGCCTTGTTAGGGAGCTTTTGATGATCTCCATGTAGGGAAGGAGAGCTTCTGTGGTGGGGAAGATGTCATCTGTATATGATCCTACCAGGTCCTCTGTCAGGAGTGTCTTGAATGTTGCCCAGGGTGTGGAGATATTGCAAGGAGGGACGTTGGGTGGGTCTATGGATGCAGAGATTGCGTCTATGTGCTGGCGTGTCTTGCTAATTTGTAGATGAAAGTGGTGTTCATGGAGGTGGATTTTTCGATGGAGTGTGGTATGGCAGGGTTGGGTAGTGGGAAGGTGCAGTGTATGACTGCTTTGATGAGGGCTCTGCTTTTGTAGTCTGCCTCTATCGTATTCAAATACTAGGAGACCTTGTCTGTGTTGATTAGTTGTTGGCGGGTTGCTTGGAGTTCCTTGAGGAGCGCCATGTCGGCTGCAGTCCTGGAGCGGCGCCAGGTTTTCTATTGTTTCATGATGACCCCTTTGCTGAGGTTGAGTTCCTGCATGTAACAGGATGCTGACGGTTTTGATTTGGAGGTGCGTTGTTCCAGAGACTCTTGGTGGTCGATGTAGGCTGAGAGGGTAATGTGAGTGCTTCCAATAGAGTCGCGGTTCGTTTGGGGGTGTTTGGTCCAGGTTGGCATGGTCTTCTTTTCTTGAATGATCCGAAGGTTTGTCTGCTGGGAGTGCTTGACTGGGGTGGTGTGCAGGATATTGAAAGGCATGGCTAGGTGGTCAGACCAGTCAAGCAGGAGAGGAGAGCTGTAGTGGAGGGGAGGCAGTGCAGTGATGGTTAGGGTGAGGATGTTACCTTTCTCGTGCGTTGGGTCTTTTGTGTGCTGTGAAAGGCAAAGGGTGTTGAGAAGGCTGAGGAGACTTTCCTTCGTTGGTTTGGTGGCCTTGTTGCCTGGGAGGTTGAAGTCACCTAGGAAGATGGTGGTGACAAGGTCGGTGATGTCTCCGAAGAAGGCAGTGTTGGGTTTGGCTGGTCTGTAGATGAGATGGAAGGTGACCGTCGGGGGGGGGGGAAAGCAGGACGTGGTAGAAGAGGACTTTGAAGGAGCAAATGTTGTCGACGTCAAGTTGGTGCAGGACCACAAGTTCTTGTGTACAGGCCTCTACCTGTCTTTTTCGGCTGGTTTCTATAGCCGTCTGGGATATGGGTGGAGGTGGGTGTCAGCCATATCTCGTGATAAAGATGGCATCAAGGTTGTGTGTAGTGATGACGTTAGCAGTATCTGCTGCATTGGTTATAGAGGAGCGGACCTTCGGCGAGCACCAATGTCCGTGTTGTGGATGGTGAGGGGGTGCTAATGGGCTTGAGGCTGATGCGGGTGAGGTTGCTGCATTATGGAGTCCATGGGCCTCATTAAGACCATGGCGCTAATGGGTTAACGGCGCCATAAAAGGCTGCAGCGCCGTTAACCCATTAGCGCCTGATTGCGAGGTCGCTTTGCGGGACCCGACCTTAACGGCTGGTCTACACCAGCCGTTAAAGTAGGGACCCGCAAAGGGACCTTGGTGAATTTGCGGTACCGTACTTAGCGCCTTCCCCATTCCCATTAAGCCCTATGGGGCAAAAATGGGAATGGGGAAGGGCCATGGTCGAAGGGGGAATTACCGCCCCGCCAACCTTGTAATGGGGTGGTAATTCCCCCTTTCTCCATGGCGGAGTCGGTAAGTTACCGGCATGGACCATGGTGCTATTAGCACCATGGTTTTCCGCCTGGGTCGTAGTGAGGCCTCATGCCTTAGAGGAGGGGTGATGTTGTTGGTGTTGCCTGGTGATGGTGGGATGGCCTGTGGGAACAGAGGGAGAAAACACATGTCAGCACATGCTTTCCTGTTGTCTGAGCAGGGGCTCGGGCCCTGGGTCCTCCCAGTCCAGACATGTCCAAACAGAAATTGCCCTTTTCTTCGTCTGCCCTTGATCTAAGAGTTAAGAGCAGAATCGAAGAGGCAGGTCTAAGGTGGGCAGGGCTTACGCCAGGTGACCTAGGCCACTTGCACCTGCTCACCGAATGCTTATGAAATTTAATATATACAAATACACTGAAATATAGTACATGGCCTTTTAGTTATTTATTTGACAATTTCCATTTATAAGCTCAATAAATCTTAATTTCTGAGTTCCTTCATTTCATCTGATGGGGCAGAGCGACAACTCCCTTCACTCAAAATCCGCTGGTGTGTTAGTTAAGAATAGTACGAGTAGTACAGCTTTCCACTACAGTCCTTATCCTTTGGGCTTCATGATGGAAGTCAATAATAACAAACTCTTTTTCTTTCAACAGAAAACGGGCCCATTACTAAAACCAAGAACCTGAAAATAAAGCTTAGAAGAAAGACTATCCCGAGGAAGGAGAGCAATCCCACAGACGGAGAAGGCCTAGCTGAGAAACTGCTCAGTAAATCCCAATTGCCCTGGACATGTACAGAATGTGAGGAAAGCTTTACAGACTGGTCCAGCTTCCTAAGGCACCAGAATAATCACAATAGAACCCATAAATGCACGTACTGCCAGGCAAGCTTTATCCTGCATTCCCAACTCATGAGGCATCTGAGGTTCCACGAGAAGGACAAGTTTGCTTGCGCCGTCCGTGACCAGCACTTCACCAACAGATCCAGTCCAGCCATCCACAAGAGATACAGCGTGGGAGAGAGATTCTATAAGTGCAGAGAGTGTGACAAAAGCTTCCCTTCGAGGTTACATCTGGGTCAGCATCAGAAGATCCATACAGGGGGTAATCTCCATGAAAGCACAAAGCAAGGTAAGCCCTACCTTCCGGTGCATCAGAAGTCCCACCAGTGCACAGTGTGTAAAAAAAGCTTCACGCGGAAGTATGGCCTGTGCTTGCATCAGAGAACCCATTCCGGGGAGAAGCCCTACGAGTGCACAGCATGTGATAAGCGTTTTACTCGGCCTTCATACCTGAGGCAACACCAGAGATCACACGCTGCAGAGGGACCATATCAATGTAGAGCGCGTGAGAGACGGTTCAGTGAGATGGAACACCTGCAGACGCCTAAGATCCACTCTATGGAGAAGCCGTACATGTGCACAGAGTGTGGTAAGCATTTTACCCGGGCGACAAACCTGAGGATACATCATAGAATACATTCTGGAGAGAAGCCTTATGAGTGTACAGAATGTGGTAAGCTTTTTATTCGGACAGCACAGTTGAGGTTACATCAGAGAATACATTCGGAGGTGAAGCCGTATGGGTGTAAGGAATGTGGTAAACATTTTACTCAGTTATCTTCCCTTAGGACACATCAAAGATTGCACACAGATGAGTTACCATCCATCTGAACCTTTATAAATGGGTATCGCCTCTGCTGTGCTATGAACAGATCGAAACTGACCTAACATCTGGGTGACCAAGCAGTAAAGGAATTGCAGTGCTATCTCCCAAAGTGAACAGTAGCAACCGTGGCTGTACACATACAGGAATCTGTACGGAACCACACCTCTACGCCATCATGTCTCCTGTGGTATCAGTCATGTGTTAACTCCATTTATAGAAGCACAGCCGCATCCAAAGCAAGATGTCCAAAGTCTCACAATCTGCATGATGTGCAAGTGCGTCCTGGGCACCGGAACTGATACCCGAGTGGTATCTGGGCAGATTATTACACGAACGAAGCCTGGCTCCAGAATAGAGTTCATTAGAAAAATAGAATAAATTAAGCAACATAACCACCCTGAGTGCTCTTCACATCCTTACCAAGGATTCAAAGGATCCCCTACCATGCACTGCTCCACTCTCCCACAAAGTCAGCCAGAGGCCCCCTTACAAGATCCCCAACAGAAGGTGGGCCAGGATCTCCCCAGGCCAAATCACTAACCAATAGGAGTTCACCCTAAGCCCCCTCTACTTCCCCAGATCGCTCTCGCCCCACAGCCATCTAAAGTAGATTGTCAGCCTGCAGTTGCAATATGTGTTTTAAAGTACTCTATTGTATTGTCTTGCTGGTAAATGTATTTTTAATAATGGTCCTAGCTATAGGAACCTGCAAAAAGTAAAAAGAATTCGAAAAATAACCACATCTCTTAAGAAAATGTAGCAAAAGAAGCGACAAACATGAGGTGCTACATGTACCGTGGAAAGTGCAAAGAGTTGCTACAGACACTACATGCTGGTGAACCTTAACACCCGTACTACTTATGTACCCACCCTGAATGTCATTAAGCAAGTTAACCGAGCAACCCAACTCTCTTCCAAGGGGTGATGGAATGGGTTTCCCACCTCACCATACCAAAGTTAATATTTGTGCAAGTTCCCCACTGCTCCAGGGGAAGGAGGGGTGCTTGGTCTGAGGTATCGGCCCAAGACTGGCAAATCTGGAGCAACATGGTGACCTGAAGGTGCTGTAAGGGTGGTCCATGCCCCGGTCGGGTACACCGATCGATAGAGGGCATGTTGCAGTGCCTTTCTGGTGGTAAGGCAAACGTTGTCCTCCTGGACCCACCCTCCTCTGCATTGCTCCGGTTCCACTGCCCGGAACATCTAGGCCAGCTGCCTGTCTGGATGCATTCAGTCAGAAATCCTACTTGTTGTTTGAATGTTTTATTAGCCTCCATGTTCTAAGCATTGTACTGTCATTTGTATAACATTAGAAGGATTTACCTGATGTTAAGCATCAGCCAGCATATTCTCCTGGATCAGGCTGTTGCTATGTCCAAGCTGCAATACCCGCTGTTAAGCATCAGCCAGCATATTCTCCTGGATCAGGCTGTTGCTATTTCCAAGCTGCAATACCCACTGTTAAGCATCAACCAATACCGGCTGTTAAGCATCAAACAGCATATTCTCCTGGATCAGGCTGTTGCTATGTCCAAGCTGCAATACCCGCTGTTAAGCATCAGCCAGCATATTCTCCTGGATCAGGCTGTTGCTATGTCCAAGCTGCAATACTGTATCACCGTCTAAATGGGTAATGGCACAAACTTCTATGCAGGAACATGGTACAGGTTGCTTGATACTGGGCGGACTGTGACTAAGGATATATCTTGCCTCCGCTGCTCAGAGGTCCTTGGCTGATGGTCCAGTTCTGGGCTGGCATCCACATTTGTATGGCACATGCTGCCTGGAAATGCTCCTGTGTAGCTGGCCAATTGTCCTGCCATTCCCTATGTTCTTGTGAAGAACCTAAGCTAAAGACAAGAGCAAATAGGGGAGCACGTTGCTCACAGTAAACGTAGAATGTTCTTCATTCGCACATTAGAACCTCCACTTCCTTGGCCTGTATTAAATAAATAAATAATTAGTTGAAGTTGTTAGTAACTCAATTTTATTTTTGTGATCTAAAGATTTTCTTGATGCTTTTGGTAACTTTGAGTTCCTGGATTATTTTGTTTCGGGTAGTTCGTCCTTCATGTATTTGAGCATGTTTGTACATATATGTAGGCAACCGTATCAATATGTTGTTGATCAGTGACTTGACGCTGGTTTACTAGTAATGTTTGTGCTATATAAAATATATTTTATTACTTCTTTTAATGTGTCATATTGGGGGATTTTGTTAACAGTGCAATTTGCCAGAGAGCTTGGTAATGAGGTAAAAGCTGAGGATTGGCGTCACTGGCGCTCATTCTCTCAATAGTACTGCATGCACAGATCTCAAATGCACACCAGAGCTTGAGGTAAAAGCTGGGGATCGGCGTCACTGGCACTCATTCTCTCAATAGTACTGCATGCACAGATCTCAAATGCACACCAGAGCTTGAGGTAAAAGCTGGGGATTCGAGTCACTGGTGCTCATTCTGTGAATAGTACTGCATGCACAGATCTCAAATGCACACCAGAGCTTGGTTATGATGTAAAAGCTGGGGTTTGGAGTCGCAGGTCCTCATTCTGTGAGTAGCACTGCATGCACTGATCTCAAATTCACACCAGAGCTTGGTTATGAGGTAAAAGCTGGAGATTGGAGTCACTGGTGCTCATTCTCTGAATAGCAATGCATGCACAGACATTAAATGCACACCAGAGCTTGGTTATGAGGTAAAAGCTGGGATTGGCATCACTGGTGCTCATTCTGTGAATAGCAATGCATGCACAGATCTCAAATGTACGCCAGAGCTTGGTTATGAGGTAAATGCTGGGGATTGGAGTCACTGGTGCTCATTCTGTGAATAGTACTGAATTCACAGATCTCAAATGCACATCGAAGCTTGGTTAGGAGGTAGAAGCTGGGGATTAGAGTCACTGGCGCTCATTTACTCAATGCCACTGCATGCACAGATCTCAAATGCACACCAGAACATGAGGTAAAAGCTGGGGATTTAAGTCACTGGTGCTCATTCTTTGAATAGCACAACATACACGTATCTCATATGTACACCATAGCTTGGTTATGAGGTAAAAGCTGGGGATTGGATTCACTGGCGCTCATTCTGTGAATAGTACTGCATGCACAGATCTCAAATGCACAGATCTCAAATGCACACCAGAGACAGACTTTTATTTTGGACAATTAGACAGTGACGGCCCTTATAAACATCAGTTGTGGGAACAACCCCTTTAGGGTTAGGTATTACACCAACCCAACAAAGTTCTGCAACAAAGGTTTTCAAACTGTTACTTTTGAGCCTGTGTCTCTCTTGAGACCATGCCTGTCTCACATATGGTGTCAGATGTGGGATGCAACTTAAACGAAACAGGTTTGTTTGTTTATTATTTATAATGCGCATCATACCCGGGGATAACGGCGCAGCAGTTACAGGTATATATGAAGCTTGGTTACACAAAATTATACAGGATACAAACAAGTTTAAAAAAGTTATATACAGAGAAGGCATATTTACAATTATGGTGTGCAGTAGGAGAGTATATGGGCACAGTGATATATATATATATGTACAAAATAGTCTCGGGGAGCATTAATAACACGCTGTTATGGTCATAACAGTAAGGCAAAGTGGTTAGGAGTGCTGGTTGTTGGATTTTAGCCATATGATGATGTTGGCTCTAAACTTGTGGTAAGTTTGGTCTGTTCTAAGGCTGGGAGGCAAGCTTTTCCATAATTTGGATGCTTTCACCGGGAAGCTGTTACCTCCAATTGTGGACCGTTTGAAACTAGGTATAACAAGACGATCTTTATTGACAAGTCTTACTGGTCTAGTGGAGGTTTGCCTGTGAAATCTGTCAGCCAGGTAAATGGGTGCGGCATTGTTGAGGGATTTGTATGTCAGCAATAACGTTTTTAGGGTGACTTTGTCATGGGTTGGGAGCCAGTTATTCTGTCGGCTAGTCTCGGAGATATGGTCTCTTCTAGAGATGCCTAGGGCTGCTCGAAGGGCATTGTTTTGTAGGATTTGGATTCTTTTAATGCTGGCTTTGGATGATCCTAGGTAGAGGGCATTACAGTAGTCTAGGCGTGACAGGATGAGGGCTCTGGCTAGGGTAATACAGCTGCTTTCAGAGAGGAATGGCTTGCCAGTGTGATCAGTTTGCACGTGTAGGCTGTGGAAGATGCTAAGGAGTTGACATGTTTAGTGAATGAGAGGTGAGAGTCGGGGTAGAAACCAAGTGTTTTTACCTCGTGCTCTACTTTTATGGTATTGCCATCGATTATAAATGAGTATTTGGGACCTAGTTTTTTAAAGTTAGGCTTGGTGCCCAGGATAATGAGTTTGGTTTTATCATCATTCAGGCATAGGCCGTGTGTGGCCATCCATGCCTGGATGATGATATACACACTATTCACCAAGGCCAAATCCTCTTTATAATCCCCAGAAAGCGGCAGTGTGGGTAGGGGTACTAGGTGCCATGACGTAGAACGTGGTACTCGGAACAAGGATTGGGGGACCCTGAAATGCGAGAAACTAAGCATTGGAGCCTCCAACCCCACAGTGGCCACTAAAGGCTCTGTTGGCTTTGACCTTTGTAGTAGCCGCTCACAAACCATCCCACCAAAAGAAAGACATTGCATCCGTACTGATCTTGTCCTTATACTGCCTCCAAGAACGTACATCTGGTTAGCACCCAAGTCAGGGCTCGCCTGGAAAGAGAAGTTGTGCTAGCCCTGAAAAGACAGAGAAAGACCGGAAGGGGGAATTTAAAAAGAGTGGAAAGCAAAGATAGGGTGTGAGTGACCTGAAAGTAGGAAAGAGGGTACAATCGACCTGAAGACTGAAAGAGTGAAATTAAAGGGGACAGAAAGCAAAGAGTGGGTGCAAGCGACCCGAAAGAAGTGTGCGAGCGACCTTAAACCAGAAAAGAGGGTAGGCGCAACCCGAAAGCAGGAAAAGTAAAGTGTAAGAGGCACAGTAAAAAGGAAAGAAGGTGCAAAGGTTCATGGCAGAGTGAAAAGAGCGTGCAAGGGACACGGCAAAGTCAAGAGGAGTGTGCAAGAGAAAAGAAGGTGCTGGTGTAGATAGCAAAAGGAAAGAAAGTGGAAGAGAAACAAGAACGAGTGGAAAGGGCACCGGAGGGAAAACTTGCCAGAAGGAGAATACAAAGTGTAAGGAGAGGGGTCAGAGTGGTCTCGCAGGGGAGTAGTAAAGAGTGAGAGCAAGCATAAGTTTTGTTGGGAATGAGATAGCGCCTTTCTTCGTTCCCAAGCACCTTTGAATTAGGCAAGACCTCTTTTGACTGTTTCTAAGCACTAGAGCACTGAGAAAGCCTTTTTCATGCAAATATAATCACACACAGATATGGGTGGGCACTAAATGAGGATAGTACTTAAATATAAGGTGCAAATAACTATTAGCTGAATATGTTTGTAAATGTGAAATTCTGTTTAGTTTTTCTCAAGGCGTGATCGAGCAGCAGGCTCTCTGCCAAAAGGAATGTGGCGTGCGCTAAAAATGGATCGCAGAGCATGATTGAGTGAAGTATGGAGAGCATGACGGGAAAATGTGTTTATATATAGATGTTCATAAGTAAAAATTATGACAAATGAAGCTACAGTATATTCTTGCATAGACTAGCACTATGTTAACTAGTATCTCCTAAAACAGACATCACCGGCCATGAAGGAAGGGAAACCCTTGTAGAGAAGGACTGTTTTGGGTTGAGCCATGTCCATATCCAGAGATGCCACTACAGCAAGTACAGTATATAAGCCTCCTGCCTGGCACCAGTCTGGAGGAGTTTGGAGGGGTTGAGGGACAGAATATACCGTTCTGGGAGTAGAGTTTTTTGCCTCATCCTCATTTCTGTACAGATTAAATTTATTATCCTAGAAAGATAGGATTCTTGGCCGTAATTCCCTAGAGGTGTGCATTTACTCTAGTGTGAGCGTGATTAGGGTTACCCCTGTAAATTGGGCTACCTTTCAGTTTAGACATAGAAAGACTTTGATTTTGGACTTACGGACATCAACGGCCCTTAGAAACATTGTTTGAGGAAACACCACCTTTAGAGTTAGGTCCGGTTAGGTATTAAACGGATCTATGTGATCACTGCGCCACCCTCAACTGCGACACTGAAAATGCCGACAGTGTGGCGCAGTGATCATATGGATCACTGTGCCCGCTTCCCCTGGCCTGCATTACCCCTCCCAACCCCCCACCCCACTAACGTGGGTTGGAGCTGATGCCGCAGGGTGCTTTTTTTATTTATTTTTTACATGTCCTAGCATTTACCGTCCGCCTCCTTTCTATGCTCGATGCTACTGCCTTTACTGTAATTTGTGTTTTCTGCTTATTAACTGTATATAATGTATAACTGTAAACTATGTGATGTACCTTGTAACCTGTACCAATGCGCCCTTTTACCTCTGGGACTGGTTCCGAAATGGTAAGCGGGGGACACACCCGCTCTGCGTGGGCGCAGTAAATGTCACCCTCATTTTGTGCGCCTCCTATTTTGTGCGCCTCCAAAGTCGCAGTGACTGTGGGGGCACACAAATTAGGGCGACATTTTTGTATGATAATGTATTAAACCAACCCAACAAAGTTTTGCAATAAAGGTTTTCAAACTGTTACTTTTGAGTCTGTGTCTCTCTTGATACTACGCTGTCGCACACTGCCTAAAGGTCAGGCAATTACACTAACCGACCCAGACCTGAGGTGGGGCTGCACACCATGTCAGAAAGCAGGGATCGGTATGGGCTGGAGAGAAACGGGTCAGAGAAACCAGAATTGGGAGCCACGTGAGCCTGGTGAAGGAGAGAGACACCCAGCCCGAATGCGGGCCACAAGGTCTAATTTTCCAGAGCAGCTCCGGTGGCCGATAGCTGCAGCAGGAAGCTGTGCTCTGCTCGAAGCCCACAGATGCCGCGGCAAGTGGGATAGCGAGGGAAGCTCTCTGTGGCAACCGCGAGAGTGGGCAAGCTTGTGGATCCAGGAGAATCGAACAGAGAACTGGCAACCCATTAGAGAGTGGTAGCACACAACCAGTGGGTGTAATCCAGGTAACACTCTGTCTGGAGTGCCCCGCAAATACATATGTTTTTTTAGAATGCCAAACATACTGAATCAAGTAATCAGTGAGTGCTGAGTGATCTGAAAGTAATGGGACATAGTCCTGCGTAATATATTGAACACTTCTGAATGCTGAATGAAATGAAAGTCTCGATGATCACTTTTAGGAAATAATAGAAAGCCAAGTAATGATCAGTTGAGAATGAGATGTTAAGCAAATAGTGAATACGAAACTGAATGAAAACCTTATGGGCAAAGCTGCGGTCTGATGAAAGCTAAATGTGAAAGTGCCCATCTGAAAACCACATACGAAATAAGGGAGCCAGTGTGGAAGAAAGGTGGGGAAGAAATAAAACCACCACACCGTGAAGTCTATGCATGAATACAGTGCGGGGGGGGGGCCAAAGAATTGCAGAGGATATGTGACACATTGTAGTAAAGCCAAGAGGCTACCCAGGCGAAGCCAAGTGAGTGTGAACCTGCACATAAATCCATGAGGCCGACAAGGAGAATCTCAGTGAGTGTGAATCTGTACACAGGGGCAAATACAGAAGAATCTATGTGGGTGAAAAGCCTAGGATTCCCTGGTTGCGTGACCTGTGATGTGTGGACCGTGTGATCTGACAGCTGCGCCTAGGCCTTGTGGAAAAAACTCTGAAGAAGCATTTTGAGTGAACTGTTAATGCAATCCAGAAGAAGTGTCAAGTTGACCTGGAGGTGTATTGAACATTGAAAGACTGAAGCCAAGTATAAGTGGATACGTCGAAGTCTTGGGGAGGGAACCCTGAGACTTGATGAACTTTAATGCTGTCTTGGGGATGGAGCCCTCAAGACCCTTTTCTTTGGTACTGTATTGCCTTGAACTTGGGGAAGGGAACTCTTAAGGGTTTGTGAAACTTTCTTGATCTTGGGGAAGGGGAGCTGAAAAGGAAACTAAGAGCTGGAATCAGCTCGGAACTTTGTTTGATCACCATTTCCTTTATTGTTGATATCCCTACACATTGTTTAGCTTTAGTTGTCAGGACAAGGATAGGTTTTGGACACAGATTCAAAGTCACAAATAACATGGTTTATTAATTCAAATGTCGGGATGGTTGAAGGTCTAACTTCCCTTATGCTACGGTGGGATTTCCCAACCTGTACGAAACTAAGGAAAGTCTGAGTTAAAGTCTTCAAATGAATAGTCTATGTACAAAACCTATTCTGCTCTCCCCACTAGAACAAACAAATGTGTAGCGATGTCAAAGTCAAAATAAACAGTGTTCAACTTAAAGTTCTGAGCTTCTTCCAGCTCACAGCTCTGTCTCAGCTCCACTTCCCCAAGCATATGAAAGTGCCATAAAAAAGAGTCTTGAAGTTTATCTTTCTTCAGTTCAAAAGTAATATAGTTCTGATTCGCTCCTGGGGTTCTCTTCCCCAAGTTACAAATACCACAATCCAAACAAAAGGGGGTCTTGCGACTTCAATCCCAAAACAACACATAAAAACGTGCCAACCCTCAGGGTTCCGTTCCACAAGACTTCAATGTCTCACACAGGTTCCTTGTTCCTTGCTCCTGTGCACAAATGACCTTCACTTGCTTTCAGGATTTAGGGTGTGCTCTTTGGGCTCCTCTGGTTTCTCCGTAGTCACCCCGTGGCTCAGCCACCATGTGTCACACACCCTTTTCGAATGGTAGCCTTGTCACATTTTATTCACTCCTTCAGTCTCGCTGTTTAGACCTCCTTCATTGTGCCGCAATCATTTAATGTTATTCAAAATGCAGTTCAAAATTTAAGGCAGCCTTATGCTGCTTAATAATATTCAACTTCAAGATTTGAGTTAGTTCATTGTGCAACATGTATTCAGCCTTTTACTGGTTTGCTTCAATGTTACATTTCTCTTTTCAATTCAGTATTCAATATGCATTCACTTCTGAGTTCATTTGTTGTGTAAAATCCATTATATTCAGCTTCATTCAATATTCAGTATTTTGCTGGTTCGTTTCAATGTTAACTTTCTTTTTCACTTCGGTATTCAATGTGTATTCGCCTCTGAATTCATCTATTGCACATTAAACATTCTGCATTTTAATGATCTGTTTTAATGTCAAAACGTCCCTTTAAGTTCAGTATTCAATGTGCGTTGCTTTTCAGTACTTTTATTATTTTGTTGAAGACTTTCGAAAACATTGACAGGCCGATTCATGGAATTAATGTGCGCCGAAAATATCTGCGCAAGCGTGCGAATCGCAGTGCAAGTGCGAAAATCGCAGCGAAAGCCGCGTACATCGATTCATGGAAGTCCGTGCGCGTGTAAATCCATGGATGTGCGCTAAAATCCTGCGTGGTGCACGCGGGCGCACATGGCTTCAAACAGCGTGCGCTACGCGCACAGCGAAAGCACACATAGCGCGGCGCACACAACAAAAGTAGGCAGAACACGGGCGTAACACGCGGAATGGGGAACAACGCGTGAAAATGTGGGCGTTACGGGGGAAGTACAGGAGGCAAATGCGCGGAACGCCCTCACGTGCGCCTACAACACGTATTCATGGAATCGAACAGGGCTAACATGTGCGCCAAAAAAGACGCGCTAATCCGGAAACACGTACGCCAGCAGGAAGCAGGCGTACGTGGACCCGCGTAGCATAAAAGTGCGCGAAAACTACAAACAAGCTCAGACGCTACGATGAATATACCGTTCCTCGCAGCAGTGATCATGGGATACCGCAGGAGGAGGATGATAGTCAGGGCCAGAATTTTTACACCCAGGACCAGCCTTTTTGGGATGCCTGATGACCAGGTGTATGGGAGGTACAGGTTTCCATCTCACATAATACTCGACCTGGTGAGTGAGTGGGAGGATGACCTCACATCACCCACCCTGTGCTCCCAAGCACTGAGCCCCTTGGAAAAGGAGCTCAATGTGCTGCACTTCTTGGCCACTGGTTCATTTCAGCGGACAAGTGCCATAGTGGGGGGGTGGGGTTGTCACAGGCCACGCAGTCACGCTGCCTACACCAGGTGTTGGCCATCATGACTGCACGCCCATCAGTCTGCAGGCACATATACCTGCCCAGAACACCTGCAGAAAGGCACGC
The DNA here is from genome assembly GCF_040938575.1 of Ambystoma mexicanum. Taxonomy (NCBI): domain Eukaryota; kingdom Metazoa; phylum Chordata; class Amphibia; order Caudata; family Ambystomatidae; genus Ambystoma; species Ambystoma mexicanum. The sequence continues at coordinate 29,788,287 of NC_090921.1, forward strand.
TGCCGTCCAGAATATTTACGGGGTGGCACACTTACCCAAAGTGCTAGGTGCCATTGACTGCACCCATGTGGCTCTACGTCCTCCCAGGGCAACTGAGCACATCTATAGAAACCGCAAGCACTGGCATTCCATCAACGTGCAGGTTGTATGTGATGCCAAGGGAATCATCACCTCAGTATATGCCAACTATCCAGGGTCCACCCATGACAGTTTCATTTACAGAATGTCAACCACAAACCGGTACCTAGAAGCTGGGCGGTGTTAGGGAGAATTCTCTGTTTAGGCTGAATTTCCTAACCTAGTGAGTCCCCCAGCAGCTTTGCTGGATTTCTGGAGTTTGTTTTTTTCCATCCTACCAAGAGTGTGACTCTTTTCTCCCACTCTTGGACATGAATGTGGTTAATTCCTTTGAATGTCAATGTGTTCTATGGGCTATGGGCTCTTTAACTCCATAGGGTCTCATGTGTTTTGCTATGTGTGTTACACCGAACCCTCTGTGACGTAACACTGGGGTGTCCTAGACCATCCCCACCATAGACTCCATACCCTGGGTCTGACTACTGTCTCCCAGGGCATGTAAAGTCACCATTGGCTTTACTAGACCTAAATTTACTAACAGAACTAGTATAAACCATCCTATTGTGGACGTACTGGTAGGGGTAATTCGATTACCCCTGGGTCTGTTGTTCGAGGGGGCACTGTCCTGTCCCCCCTTGTCGAGTTTTGGCTGGTGGCAGTGGAAACTACTTGTTATATTCGACCCCGAATATAATTCTATGGGATTCTTCCCATTGTTGGGGGCTAATACTTTTTCCTGTTAGTCTCTAACATACCGCCGGTTTATTTGTCTTAAATAAATCTACCGGTTAGTATTTTCTGCCAGAACTCGGTTTTTAAAATGGCGTCTGTGTTCGCCTCTGTAACTCCGAACCAAAGGTTGAGCCCTTTGTTCCACTTTTGGCAGGCTTCTGCACAGAAGCCCTCCAAAGTGGTGCCATTCTGTCTGGGTACCAAAGGGGGCGTGGGAGGGGGTTTAGGCACCCTGGACTGAGTTGCCTTGCCAACTCAAGTCGCACTCTGGTGTGATTGGCCCAAGTGGTGAGCCACCCCGCTCACCACTTAACGTGTTCTGATTGACAGCTAGGCTGAATGAATGGGGGTTTTCTGCATAAAAGCAGGGCTTTTGGGACTGGATCTTCAGAAGTCGCCACAGGACCTAAGAATCCGACGAGGGTAAAGCTGAGCTGACCTGCAACGACGACACCTCCGGTGGAGCCCTGCTGAACCGACTCACCACTTCCCAACGACAGAGGAGATCTCCCGGCTGGAGAGTCTTCTTCCCCTGACTGGTGGGAACAACCAGTCCCTTTGATTTTTTCTTTGCTTCCAGGACGTAGTGGTCGAATTGCCCGTGCTGAGCACCCCAGCAACCGGATAGCCACTAACCACTGTACCGCGACCAAAAGGTGGTGCCTTGTGACGGAGCACTCCACAGCCGGTCTCTTCCCTGGTGGTGCAACGATCTTCAACTTTTCTTGGCAAAGCCCCGACTTGCATCCACCACCAGGAACAACTGCCCCCGCCGGAGCTGTCTCTACACTTACAAGGTACCGTGTCCGCCTGGATTCCCTTGTGACGGTTAGTGTGAGGTGTCTTAAATCTTTACCTTTCCATTGGGTTGCCTCCAGACCTTCTTAACTTTTTGTTCTAAACTGGTCCAACCTTTCTGTGACAACTTGCTACAAAGACTCGAAGTGCATTCCCACTGTGATACTTTTTGGGACATATCGCCTTGCCTCTCTCCGAGTGGGCCTGGCCTCTGACTTTGTGATTCACAGTAGACCCTGCCTTGCTTGCCTTGCCTTTGCTTTGTAAAAGTGTTGGTGCTGAGTTGGTTTCATACCCTGCCTTTTCTCTCCTGTTCTAACAAATATTAGAGTGCCATTGAGGTTAAAGCATTCACCTCTGTCTGCAAATAAGTGAAGCCGTTGAACCTAGACTTGTCGAAATATTGTTAGAGGATTGAGATACTTATAGTAATTGTGATTGAAGTTGTTTGCCTTATTAGTGCCAGTGTGTTTTTCATAGATGTGTTTTTAAAATAGATAATTATATATCCTTACACCCAAGCTCTGTTCCGTGTCTGGTTGTTCTACTGTGTAAATTGCCCTATTTTGTATACTCCACATACTGCCTAACTTTTCTTGAGAGAAGTCTGACTGCTCAGCCACAGCTACCAAGTGAATATGTGTGGTACAGACGGCTACCAAGTGTGTTTACTGCCAAACACCTGTAGGCCTAAATCTTTTGCAGTGGTCCCAGAGGGAACTGCACAGGTTTCCGCTTAACAGGTGATACATGGCTGCTTGGTGAGTATAAATGCCACTGCACATGCATGCATGTCAGATACTGAGTAATGTCACAACCCCACTAATGATACCCATCCTCACCTCCCCAGGGTACAGTGCCTACCCTCTGAGCACCCACATGATGACACCAATTCAGAACCCCGCCACACCACCCGAGGTAAGATACAACACAGCCCATATTGCAACCCGGGGCATAGTGGAGCGCACATTTGGAGTGCTCAAGTCACGCTTTCGCTCCCTTGACCGCTCTGGTGGGCAGCTGCTATACGCTCCCCCAGTAGTGTGCAGGATCATAGTGGCAGCATGTGTCCTGCACAATGTTGCAACACGCCAGGGCCTGCCGCTGGACATGGTGGTGCCCCCACGTCCCCATCCGCATGCACGGCCGCTGCGCATGGGAGGGGAAAGGCCACGTGGTGAGGCAGCCCATACGCAGTTGGTGGCTAATTACTTCACCTAAAATCACACCCCTGTGGAGTGCACACAGCCCTGGCACATACCAGCTGACAATCAATGATGATGACATAAGGGACAGTCAACTGTCACAACCATACCAGCCTGAGATTGGTCACCTGGAAGTGTCACAATGTGTGCATCCCTACCTACCGAAAGACAACCAATGCTGTGTCACAAAAATAGACACATTTATGCAGCATGAATGACAACCCCCTTGCAAAATACAACATGAAAATAGCGCCATGTCACCCAACCCCTCCCTATCTCCGCCACCCAACACACCATGGCATGTCATGCAATGTGAAAGCAAACAAAGGAATGCACAACACCTGACACAAGTGTCACAAAGTGCACTGTCCCAAATGGAAACAGGCCACAGACAATATGCTCCCAGTAATCAATAACAAACAGCACACATGACCAAATACTTAACAGCAACACAATACAGCAACACAGCATGAAACATTGCCAAAATATGACAGTACAAACTCAAAGTAGTGCAAATCTTACAACCTGAATAAGCCAGCACATCGACCCCTTCCAACAGTGTTGCTGTCAGGCAAATGTGTCAGTGTACTGCATACAACATGAACTGCATCTGCAAAGGAGACAGCCTTGTGAAGACATGAAGAAGGTACCTGTGAATAAGGAGGAAGACATGGATGCACAAGCACATATCAATACACCATGCAGTGTTCAATACAACAGCAATACCCACTAGGGATGTCCACACAGTATTGACTACAGACTGCCCACACAGCTCATGGGAGCCCAATGTCACTGTGTAAGTCACACCCTTTGCAAGCCCATGGAAACGGGAAGCAGGAGGGGTGTGTGTCTCAGGAACCCAAGCATCTAATCCAAACACAGGACAAGCCTGCATGTGCCCAGCCGGAATACACAGTGGATGCCCACGGGAGCCACACAAGGCAACACACTGTAAAAAAAAGTAAAAGAATAAAATAAAAAATGGCCATGTGGGGGTCGGGGGGGGGGGGCACCCAGGAGGTTCGAGGACAGGGTGCACACCAACACCCACCTGCATGGATGTTGCGGGGAAAAAAAAACCTCCATGGGCTCATGGCCTGCACGGCTATGCCATTGTGGGAGAACTGCTGTCGCTCTCTTCCCCCTCTGCTGCTGCATCAGGAGGTGGTGGTGCTATGAGAGGCAGCTCACACAAAGCCCTGATATGGTCCTCCATGGCAGCAAGCATGCGGGTGTGGAAGGTCTGATTCTGGAGGATGATAGTGCAGAGATCCCCATGCAGTACCTCACGGGTTGCCTGCATTTCTGCACGCATGGCCTTGCGTGATGCCCAGATCTCCTCACGGGTAGCCTGCAGCTCAGCTGAGCGCGAACGTGTGAGCTGCTCCAGCTGCTGTTCTGCCCTAAAATTTCGGGAAGCCTCAAGTTCAACCAGAGTCTCCCTGAGGTTATGGAGTTCTACCCTCAGGGCTTCCCTGTGGCCCTGTGACTCTATTGATATGGCTTCGCGCAGAGTCTCCAGTGCCGCCCGTCGGTCCCTGTTGGACGCCAGCATGTCTTCCCTGTGTGATTGGCAAATGGAGTCTGTTGCCTGCTGTTGTTGCTCCATCTGCCTTTCAGGGTGGATAATGGAAGTGACCACCCTCTCCATTGCCTGAGCCATCATTTCAACCGATGCACCCTGTTGTGCTGCTATACTGTAAATGGAGTTTTCCCATACAGTATTGCCTGGTGGTGTACAGCCACCGCGTCGGCAGACACCACACCTGTTTGGGGCAAGGCGGTCTGCACCTTGCTGTGCCGGCACTGCCTGAGGCTGCAGGACTGCATTCCCCCTCTGATCTGCTGGCCCAGGATCAGATATTGTGGAGTGTGACCCTGCATCTGTAACCGCCAAAGGCGGACCTACCAACACTGACATCCCCTTAGAGGGGTCTACCCCCGGTGCAGGTGGGTTGGACAGAACAGAATCCCTGCCAGAAACACTCACCTGCCACAGCACATAAGTCTCATCATCCGATTCAGCACCTGAATAGAGGTCTGGGGAGGTGCACCCAGACACACCCCTGGACAGTATGGTCTGCAGTAACATTAGGTTTTCACCCACCACCACACCACGTCCTCCACTGGTGCCCGGTCGTGGCTGAGATTCCTCCTGGGTCTGCACCATCTCCTCAACAGCATCAAGTGCGTCATCACCTGCAAAAACATGAAAGACAACAAATGGAAACAGGCATGAGCACCATAGCACACACATAGGCCTGACAAGCCAGAGATCCAGTACATGATTTACACATGTCCCACATGACAATAACCCTGGCATGCATGCACTGTCAATGAGTTGGAAGGGGAGGCAAAAATCAGACACTGAGGACACCAAGATGGAAAAGCAACACATTTGCTCATGCTTGGTAGCACTGCATCACACATTAGCCTGTGAGTGGCATGTCCAATACACATACATGACACATGCCAACACACAGATGGCATGTAGCATAGCCATGGTACATTTGACAAGTACAGCCATATGTCAGTGAATGAGTACTGTCACCCATCCATGTGAGATGGACATGATGAGATGAAAAATGCCAAATAGTGTGACAAAATACGCATGTGCCACTCACTGCAACACATCCAGTGTACAATGATACAGTTATTGGAGGCAGATGTACACATCAATGGTTGGTCACTTCAACATGACATGAAACAACTATCATGTTCCACATTCCAACAGGCCCCAAAAATTAATGTGAGCAGGTCAATACTCAATCAGCCTGAATGGTCTAATCATTCACATAACAAGGTAACAAATGTGGGCCAATGTGGGGTGTAATCAATGACAGAAGCATGTCACATATGTGGCATTAGGGCCGAAAAATGTGTTGCAAAAATGGGAGAATTGAAACAATCAGCCTGAATGAACACTGAAAAATTCAGAACAATGTTGTTGCAAGATGACAGTTCAAGGGCAACTGCAGTAATGTGGCGCTAATTGGCTACTGTGGTCAGAAGGGATACTGTCATTCCCAAATCCAGGGCCGGTTAATATTTTGGAGGAAGCACATGGGTGACCCATACCACTCAGGAGTACACACCCTCACCTGGCACTCATTCAGAACCCGTCACCCAAGCAACATACACATGGATCACACACACATGCATGGGCACTCACCGGACAATGCGTGGTAATCTGGTAGGTCTCCCATGCACTGTGACGAAGGTTCCAGCAACAGATTCATGTTCAGTGAATTGGTTGTCCTCTGGTGGAGACCCACCGCCAGTCACCAGAGTAGAGGCATGATTTGAGGCCAGCTTGTTCTTTGCTCTGTGTTTCAGGTCATTCCACCGCTTGTAACAATAATCAGCTGTGCGCCTCACAAATCCAAGGGCACTAACGATGTCCACGATGGTCTGCCACTGTGCCCTACGTTGACCAGGTGTGGTCTTGCACCCTGCAGTCACCACCATTTCGCGGATATATGCCGACACATAGGCCACAACTGCATCAAGTTCGGCGTCATTAAAGCTAGGCTTCCTTAATGTGCCGGAGTGTGTAGCCATGTCTGGGGTCTCAGCCTGTAGAGCCAGAGCACCCTTCTTCTTCTTTTTCAAAGGTGGTGCGGATCCTGAGTGGCTTACGCCGCTCTGGTCAGTAGGGGCAGAAGCGCAGGTGGACAGGGTACTAGAAGTGTGCGAAGGCACAATGACCATAGGTCTTGGAGCAGGCATTGGCTGCAGCGTGATGTTGGCAGGGCCAACGTCGGTTTGATGGACCTGGACCGACACTGACCCAGCTGGGAGACACAGAGCTGGTGTGGATAGAGCTGCAGCTGCCCCTGCAGCCTCCCCACCCTGCCTACTTGGGGCAGCAGATGACATTGCTGCCCCAGATCCACGTGGCCTGGTGACAGCAACCTTCCCCACCACACGTGGCTTAGACTTGCTGACCTGGAAGTCAGCCTGAGAGTCATCCTGTGCCGGTTCAGGTGCCAAAATGGGCCAGTCCAACAAGGGCTGAGCTGGGATGGTGTCTGCTACGTTTCCCACAACCATGGGGGGGTGGGGCATGGGTGTCCCTAATTGGTCCTCCACACACGGGGGTCTAGGGGCACCCTGCACATCCTGGCCACGTCCCCTACCACGCCCACCACGCCCACCTTTTGGAGGTCGGCCACCTTTGCCTCCCTTACTGCTTAGTCGCCTCCCAACCATGGCACTGATGTTGTTGTGTGTATGGGAGTAGCAGTAAACAATTGTCCTGGGCAATTGGGGTGAAAGGGGTAGGGTACTAGATGGAATTCGTACCCTAGTGCTCTGGCAAGGCTGTATGTGACCCCTGGGGGAAGATGACGGGTCACGCAATGCACAGGTACTCCAAAAACAAAAGCACACGTGCACGCAACCCCTGGTAGACCATGTGCGTGGAAAAATAAACCTGCACTACGCTATGGCACCCAGAAACACAAAAATAAGCGTACGCGTGTTACACGCAGCCTACAATGACCTCTGAAGGGGTACGCGACACACAGGGGCACCCACAGTTGCAAAATATGTGCGCGACTCACCGTCTGCCTTGAAAAAGAACGTGAACAAGACGCACGTGTGCGCGTAGGCAACACCCCTGCCAAAAGAAGAAAAGAACGCAGTCTGAGTAAACAGGTAGTACGAACTGGAAACGTTGTGAAGTAATCGCGTGTGAACCGACAAGAAGTACAGATACACCCGCTCGCTCTCCACAAAAAGCACGTACAAGGAAATAGCGTGATACTCATACCTTTTAAGCCAGCCTACACGTGAAACGTCACTTACGCGCTTATGCGCTAAGGCCCTTTCCTCCATTAGCACGGTGACGTGCAGTTTTCTCACGTGCTGATTCGCGATGCACCCATGTTGTGGGCAACGCCCGCGCACATAATGTCACTGGCGCGCTTATGCGCTAAGGGCATTTCCTCGGATTTCACGCTGACGTGGAATTTTTTCACGTGTCAAATCACTCTGTATCAAGCTGGCCACGTGAAACACACGGAAGACCACGCTCCTGCCCAAAAGGCCATTTTCCTGCCACCAAAAGCCCAGAGCACGCTCCCACCTGCCATCTGCTGCTGCCTGCCTGCCTGCTTCCCATGTGCCCTGCTATTTGCTGCCTGCACGTCAGCCAGGGGTGCAGTTGCTGTGACCACCCCTGCTGGAACCGAAGACTCCAGACTGGGATACTATTGTTCCACAGCCAAGCCCCAGGACCCAGTTGCCCACCCACACATGCCTCTGGGGTTGCCATGTCGGGCACAACACCATCTGGCACCGCTGACAACCCCCAGCCAGAGAGGCAGAGGGCCACCAGCTTTAGTGCCAGGGAAGTGGGTGTCCTGGTGGAGCAAGTCCTGGGGCAGTATGATGCCCTCTTTGGAAGTTCGCGCGCAGACAATGAAGGACTTGCCAGGATCTGGATGGACATCGTGACTGCCATCAACGAGGAGGGGGTGGCAGTCCGCGACATCAAACATGTCCGGAAGCGCTGAGAGGACTTCAGGTCCAGGACCCTCGACAAGGCCCAGCGCCTCTTGAAGGGAGCGGATGCCAAGGCGCGCCGGTGCCAGCTGTCAGACCACTAAATGAGGGTCCTGGAACGCACATGCCCAGCGCTCCACGTCCAGGTCCTTGAGAGACAGACCCGTCTGGAGTCGAGCAGTAAGTGCACATGCATACTGATTGGACACTGTGCGTGTTGTGGTGTGCCAGTAGTGTGCAGGTTACACATGTGTTTTTATAGGGCCATGTATGGATGTGTATATACAGGGGCGTGTGGCTGACACATGTGAGTCCTCTCATGTGTGAGACAAATGGTGGTGTATGTGTTGGTAAGCATGCAGGCCAAATGCAGGTGTGGGAGCACACAAGTTTGCATTACTGTGTATGTACATTGGCATGGTTGTGGTGTCACACATGGATGGTGGTTCCAGCTGCATGTATCTGTACATGTGCATGTGTGTGTATTTGACAAGTGTGCAACCGTGATGCAACATGGATGCCTGTGGCACTGACATGTAGAAGGCTGAATGCCAGATGTGACATGGATGGCGATCTCATCACTGTGACAGTTGGTGGACATGTACACATGCATGTAAGTGTGGTGGCGTGTGTGCATGTGTTGTGCACTCCCCCGTGTTTCATGTGACGTCAGGTTCACCTTCGGTTGCTCATGCTGTTGTATGTGTATGGATGGTGCTGCCTTGTGCAATATTGCTGTGGAATTGCTCATGTGTGTGAGTAGAAATGACATGTGTGTTGGGGAGTGTGATGCCATGTCTGAAGTTTGACACTGCCACTCATGTACAACTGTCATGTGTGTATCAGTCCATTGTTCAGTGCCCTGATGCCTGTGTTTTATCTCTCCCTGTCTGCAGCGTCAACTGATGAAGAGGGCGGAGAGGGTGCTGTGGAGCAAAGCGGCAGGGATCGCACCATCAGCTGGAGACGCAAGGCCCGGCTCCCCTCCCAGATTGTTATCTCATCAGGGAGTGAGGAGTCTGGTGCCACGTCCCAGGCCGCAGCTGCCGAGGGTAGGTCCAAGAGGCAGAGGTCGGAGGTGGACTCCTCAGCAGCAGAAGGGGCAGCTGGGTCCGACGGAGGAAGATGGCACGGAGTCATCCAGGTTGGTGGGGGGTTTGGTGGAGGAGGAGGCCGCAGAAGGGACACACAAGGGGTCTGGAGGTGGGGATTCCACTGGTGCTAGTGGTGCAGTGCAGGGGCAGGGACAGGATGCAGCACAGGCCGCCGCGGAGGTGCCTGTGTGTAATCCTGTCCCATATCCTGTGACTGCATCATCTGGCACCAGCAGGGATGCCTACGTCCAGACCAGTTTTCAGGGAGGGGATGAGCGCACAACAACTGGCCTTCCTCTCCCTGCAGACGTGGCTATTCGGGACCGCGTTGAGCCTGTCCTGGCTGGGATAGTGTTGCATCAACGGGGCATGCGAGGTGACCTGCAGTCTTTTCGTGAACAGACTGCACGTCATTTCGGATGCCTCTTTGACGGCGTTGACCTACTGGGACGGGTCACCAGTGCTGGATTCCTCCGTGTGCTGGACCTTCTTGCGACCCCCTCCTCACCTGAACCTCCTATGCGCCAGTCGTCCTCCATGCCATCTTCCCACCCATGTATCACCTGGGTACCCTGGGGAGCTGCCTCTGACCCAGCGGCCAGGCTGGTGGAGGACACATCCCTGCCACAGTTAGGAGTCGGACGTCCAGCAGGAGTGGCCACCACGACAACTGCACCCCAGCCAGCGGAGGACGTGCAAGAAGCAAGAGCCAGGGCGCAGGCACAGGCACAGCAGCAACAAGGTGGGAGCAATGATGGCTCGGGGCCTTCAACATCGGAGGGGCAGGCATCGGCCAGAGGGCAGGAGGACCCAGGATTGGAAGTGTCTTCCGTGTACCTACATCCACGTGTTTTATATTTGCTGTAATTTAAATAACGCTCAAGCAACAGACCTTCTATTATTCATGGTGCCTTATCAAAAGTGCCCTTTTGACTACACTGGCACCCCTGAGATGTGTTCTGCATGCTGCAGCACGACTCATCAAAGGACTCTGGAAATTCGACTCTGACGCTCCTCTAACTGCACTGGCTCCTGCTGCAAGCCTCTACAAGGCTGTCACCCTGCAGTCCCCAAGCTACCTCACTGAGAAACTCTGCATCTCCAGAGGCCTGCGATCCACCAGAAATTGGGAAATGTGCAGACTTGAACTCCAATGGCACAGGAAGAAAGAACGAGCCAGTATCAGACTCACCCCATTGCTTCTACCCTTAAAGAAGAAGCTCAAGACCTTCCTTTTAAAGTAATGGCTCATCTGTAGCACATGGGTCCACACACCCTGCACTCCCCACCGTACTGACACTCTGATCTGCTCTTCACTGTCTCCTACTCTGGTTGCTTGTAGAGCCCTTGCTGCAAATTGCCAACCCGTTAGCTCCAATTCCCTTTTTCTCTGCTTCCCTTACTGTGACTGTAAAGCACTCCGTTGCTTCCCGAAGATAGGTCCGCACTCAATAAAACCCTAATAATAATAATAAACGTGACACCCACACTATGTAACCCAACTATCATCTTAAATATCGGATACTGGCTGTATGCGCCATGATCGCGGCAGAGAAAGCTTAACTGCCACAGGATTGATAACATCAGTAATGACATAGGGTCCCACATATTTGGGCAGAAGTGAGTGTTTGCCTGCAATTCGCAAATTACGGGACGACAACCACACCTTCATGCCACTGCGATAGACTGGAGCAGGTGATCGATGCACATCAGCATACTTCTTGAGCTCGAGTAAATGACAGCGTACATCCCGATGAATCTTATCGAGATCTCTCATGCAATCTCTCGCTGCAGGATTAATGGCCGGTAACACCGGATCAAGTGGGAGTGCCCTAGGATGACCACCATACATGGCAAAAAAGGGAGAAACTCCAGTTGATGAATGCATAGAGTTGTTAAATGCAAATTCTGCCACCAAGCCCAACGCCGTAAGGCTTCAAGAGTTTTTTGACTTGCTGGATGTGCAGCAATCAAAGAATCATGAGACCACTGAAGCGCTAAATCTCTAGCTTGACCTGAGGTATATAGATGTGCCCTTGAATGAAGGGCATACCCTGAACTATTTCCAGGTTGAGGTCAGTGATCTCTTTTGGATGGGTTGAGACCCAATCAAGGATGATTGAACGCAAAGAGGGCTGAACCGAACAACCACAAACAACTTTGTTTGGTAGAAGAGGAAGTGCTTTGATCTGTTGAGACTGGCCACCCGCATGTAAGCGAAAGAGAGTACCAGCTGAAACCTGAGCTTTAGCAGGACGGTACGTGATAACAAATTGGTATTGCGAAAAGAACAAATGCCACCGCGCCAGTCTAGCTGTAAGACATTTCATAGATTTGAAGGCTAACAGGCTGCGGTGATCCGAGTATACTGTTACAAGATGTTTGGCCCCCAGAAGATGATGTCTCCATTCCAAGAGTGCGTCTCTGATGGCTAAAAGTTCGCGTTCTGTGATGGAATAATTTCTTTTGTAAGCTGTCAATTTACGAGAGAAGTAGGCAACAGGATGAATCTCTCCCGAATGAGGACAGGTTTGAGACAACACCGCCCCAAGAGCATAACCTGAAGCATCAGCTTCAACAAAAAAGGAAGCTCGGGATCAGGATGTTTGAGGACAGGGACGGAAGTGAAAGCTGATTTTAATTGATCAAAAGCTTTCTGAGCTTCTGAAGACCATACAAATGGCACCTTGGCACTTGTCAGAGAGGTAAGAGGTGCAGAGATTTCAGAAAATCCATTGATGAAGCATCTATAAAAGTTTGCAAATCCCAGGAATGATTGTAAAGAGATGACTGAATTGGGCACAGGCCATTCCAGGATTGCACTAATTTTGGACTGACTCATGCGCACTCCATTGTTAGTAAGACCATATCCCAAAAATTCCACCTCTGGGGCATGAAATATGCACTTTTCGGCTTTTACAAACAATCTATGTTCTCTCAGGCGTTGGAGTACTGTTTTGACATGTTTTTCGTGGTCTTCCTGGTTTTGTGAATAAATCAAAATGTCATCCAGGTAGACAACAACAAATTGATCAAGAATGTCATAAAACAATTCGTTCATGAATGCCTGAAAGGTGGCCGGGGCATTACATAACCCAAAGGGCATGACAAGATACTCAAATAGACCGTAACGTGTTTTGAATGCGGTCTTCCATTCGTCCCCCTCTCTCATGCGGACGAGATTGTAAGCTCCTCTGAGATCAAGCTTAGTAAATATTTTGGAAGAACCCAATTGATCAAGGAGGACAGAAATCAGAGGAAGAGGGTACTGGTTTTTTATGGTTGCTGCATTCAAAGCACGATAATCAATATGGGGACGTAGATCCCCTTCCTTCTTAGGAACAAAGAAATGTGGTGATGAAATTGGTGATTTGGAAGGACAAATGAATCCCATGGCCAAGGCCTTGTCTATGTAATCTTTAAGGACATCATCTTCTTTGAGAGTGAGGGAGTACACTCTGCCGGATGGAATCTTTACTCCCGGTATTAGGTCTATTGGGCAATCATAGGCTCTATGTGGGGGTAGAGTCTCCGCCATCCCTTTATCAAAAACATCTGTATAATCTGCATATTGAGAAGGTATCACAGAGACAACATTTTTAGAGACAGCTCCAATATGCATAGTAGGAGAAACCAGCGCCCTGACCGGACTATCCTGGGTAATACCGAGTAATGTAGTACATCGAGTATTGCATAAATTGGAAGGGAACTGAATCTGAGATGTCAACCAGTCGATGGCAGGATTATGAAGCTTCAACCATGGAATGCCCAGAATGACTTTGTAAGCTGGTGCTTTAATGATATCGAATGATATGTCTTCAGTATGGCCTTCATCGGTACTCATATGCAGTGGAACCGTTTGGTGAGTTATTATTCCTGAGACAAGAATTGAACCATCCACTGCATTCACTGTTTCAGGTATAGTTTTGCGAACCAGTGTTATTCTTGACATGGAGGCAAAGCATTGATCAACATAATTATCTGTTGCACCTGAATCAATCACGGCTGTTTTCTGGAATGAAACACCGTGATCTAGGGAAAATGTAACAGGTAGGCAGACTAAATGACTCGGATTCCGTAATGTAGAGTCCAAAGGTGAGCTTCCCGACATAGGGACTCTGTCTACTGTCGGGATTTGGCGTTTCCCGCCTTTCTTTTGGGCTTTTTGGAACATTCAGGCAATAAGTGATCAGAGGCCCCACAGTACATGCAGAGATTGTGTGATCTACGATATTCTCGATGAGCAGGGGTAAGTGGTCCCCTAACCACACCAATCTGCATAGGTTCTGGCGCAGGAAGTGAGGAAGACGAGGTCTCTGCTGAAACCGTGCTGAACAATGCTGGTTTCTTTTCACCACGTCTTTCGGATTTACGAGCATCAATCTGAAGGACTAAATCTAGCAGTTCCCCGATGCCACGGGGACTACAGGAACAGTGGAGAGGATGTCCTTTAATTCATCTGAGAGGCCTTGATAGAAGACGGATGTCTTCTTTTCCTCAGGCCAGTCAGTTTCTGCTGCCAACTGATTGAACCGGGCCAAATAGACCAATAAAGAATTGTTCCCTTGTCAATGCTTTAAGAGTTCCAGGTCAGTAGCTTGAGTAGTATAACGTGTATCAAAAACTTTAATTATCATAGCAAGAAGGGCATCACAATTGTAGAGAACATGACTATTGGATTCCAACAATGGATTAGCCCATGCGGCTGCAGTGCCTCCTAAATGAGACAAAACAAAAGCCGCTTTAGTTGTAGAGGTGGGAAATGAAGCAGGGCGACACAAGAAATGCAGTTTGCATTGGTTAATGAATGTTCGATATTGTTTAGGGTCGCCTAGGAAGCGTTCAGGAGGAGCTAGAGGGAACTGGGTTGTAAGCATGATCGGGTTTGATTCCTGCTGTGGAGGTGGAAACCTGATGCTGTAGCACCAGCCATCTGTGGCGCTGGTGTGGTAACCAAAGCCTGAATGGCGTCCATACGCTGGCGCAGTGCCTCTTGTGCATTGGTCAAGTCGGTACGTAGATCCGTGACCATTTGCATGATTTGATTCAAAGCATCACTGGCCTCTGTGGACATTTTCGTTGGCTGCTAATTCTGTTACTCACCACTCCGAAATAGGCCAAAGATGCAGAGAAGTGACCTTTGAGATGATGGTGGTACAAGAATTGACATTCAGCCTTCCATCCCAGCTCCCCTGAGTACAAGACTCAGGCTTCCTCAAAGAGGGGCTCTTTTCCACAATGTACATCTCTGCTGTTTCAGTTGGGACAGACAGAGGTGTCAATTGAATAAAAGAGTGGGGAGAACACACACCACCAATACCAATGCTGCAAAGGAATACAAAGATATTAGACAGTGTTGAGGTTAATGCAAGTGATTAGAACAGTTGAATTAAATGGGCAACTACATAGATAGATATTGGAGTGGAGCTTCCCCGGGGTGGATCTACAAGGAATAACACAAAATGAGTGGAAATGGTCTAATTCAATGTTGGTCCCAACTATATATAGAATTGATAACAACTAACATGAATAAGGATATATTGAGGAAAGGAATCCAGGAAACAGAAGACAACGACAGGAGAAAATAACAAACAGGGATGTTAGTATAGGGAAGTAGCCCCGGACGGCACGAGGGTCGCACTAGTGCCGGGCTGGTGCAGTTTCAGGAAAGCGTTTATATGCACTTAAGGACAATCTCACAGGAAAGTCACTCAATGTCCCAGAATCCAACAGAAGACAAATATCCAAACAAGTCGTGGAGATAAACAGTAGCAGAGATGTGGATAGTCAATTAAGTATGTACCTGAACACACATGTATCCCGAGTAGCTGTAGAAAAGATCCAGATAGTAGACAGCAATTTGTTTCCGAGTGCAGAAGCGGCAACCAGGAATGAAGTACCGCAAGAGACAGAAGGGAGCCGGATCCAGTAATGTTCCGAGTCAAACAACCAGACGAGCACGACAGGAATAAAGGAGGAGACGAGGCAATCCAGTAGTCAGGCAAAGGTCAAAACCAGGAGTTCAGATGAGGAATCGTGTAGGAAGACACGAAGAGGAAACGGACGAAACCGCGTGTAGCTTGTAACGCTAATTAGCAGCAACGAGCCCCTTGGAAGACGGTGGTTTTATAGTCGTAAGAGGGGCGTGTCTTGCCGTACGTCTTCCACGTACAAGACGTGTCAGCTGACCCGGAGTCCATCGAAGTTTGTACAGACGCCATGGTAGCCTGTATCTGGTCCATAGTGGAGCTTGTAAAGAAGTCGTACTCTGCAAGGAGGCCCACGGGGAAGCCTGAAGTGTAACAGTGCACTGGCGAGGCAGGGCCGATGAGTCTCCCACCAGCGAGGACAACCTACCACAAAAGGATCTGGCTGGGTAGCCGAAGCGCTTATGCACCTTTCTCTGCTTTAACCTTGTCCAATTCCAGAAAGAAGGTCTCCACTTGAGAGAACCCCAAAGAAACTGTACAGGAGGAAACATTCAACCAAACAAACTATCAACCCAGTGAACCGGCCAAAAGAAGCACTCCTGTGTAACCAGATTGATCATCATCAAGCAAATATAACTTCTGCAATTGACATTACGTTGGTGCTGTATCTAAAACTCTATGAAAATCTGTCTGATAATTACAGTCAACATTGATTGCTCTAATGAATTCAAAACTGATTCATATAGAGTCTTTCATTGAAGCGACTAGAGAAAGGAGATTAAAGGATAAAGAACTTGATGGTGCAGTCTTGAAGTCCTTGGTCGAGCTAGTGAAAGATGCAACAGCTGACCAACAGGCTCATCGTGAAGAAGCACTTAGCTCGACCACAAGTAGGAGACTAGAAGAATCTCTGCGCACTTCCATGAACATGACAACTATTGAGGAAGAAAGTTTAGATCTGAATCAAAAGACCTTGCTGGTTAACCAACTATCGTATCACCCGAGTAAATTACAGGTGGATACTGAAATAGCAGGCCCTTTGGGATTACGTGCAAATACGCAAGTAGGAGCTCACTCCCAAATTGACAAGCCGGCTTTATTGAATGAGCGAGTAGTAGTAACAGAAGAGCCACCACAGAGAAGTGAGGCATCTGAGGCCATCCTAGTATTGAAGACCGAAGAACCACTCCCCTTGAGCAGTGCTACAAACTATTCAATATTTGCTGCTAAATCACAAGGATCGGTGGCAAAATCAAAGAAAGCATCAAAATCAAACCGAGTGAAGACAAAAAATATGCCAATGCCGCGTAACTCTGTAAAACAATGAGTTCGCGAAGCTTTGTAAAGAACCTGAAGCTACCCTCTGTAGAGGTATTACCAGTTGAAAATTCAAATTTGGGAAAGGAAAAAACCATCAACTCGCAGCAGATCTATTATGAAGGCCCAGCACAAGCGCCTTTGCTCAACCTCCAAGTACCTTCTGAAGCGGAACCACTGGATGACCTGCTACTCCAGATGTCCATATATGAATAAGAACCTGAAGAAAGAGAATGTGAAGAGTATCCCTGTGATGTACAAAGGAGCCCATTTAACGAGTATGCTAGCAACACTTCCATAACAAATTCTGTATTTCTAACTCTAGAAGAGAGACGGAAGAAAACCATTGTACGGGTGTCCGATCCTGGCTATTCGGATTCCTTACTAGCACAATTGATCAAAAACTCATTGACTACTGTACCAATCAAGAAGCGATCTCTGGAATCACACCACTCAAAATAACAGAGAAACTAAACTTCTAAGAGACACAACGAGAGAAGTTGCTCCAAAAAATCCAAGATCCTTCCAAGTAATGTTGGAAAGGGTACTGAGAGCTGAAGATGCCCTTATCCTAAATCGCCACAACATCATGCGTCTCTTCCACCATCTACCAAAGTTACGAGTAATCCACTCCAACAATATAATGTAGCCTTTTTAAACGAAGATGAAAACGGCAAGAGTATCCCTTCACATGACAACCGCAGCATTAGCCTCCCTTCTCTTAGACACACTATATCAACTTTGCCCGCTTGTCTTTGACGTAAAACATACATCGAAGAGATATCTCAGGAGTGACGCTAGATGTTCATCGCTGACTAGACCTTACGGGAACGAGAATCCTGTGAATACAAAGAAGAAGCCAGATGCACCACTGCTGATTCCTGCAGAAACCATCCAAGGAAGTGGTGGAAAGATGTTTCGACCAAGCGACACAAATGTATTTAAAATTACCATCAAAGAATGGAATGATATGGCTGAAGTAAATCACAATGATCAAAATGATGCCACGTTCCTTACCACTTAGGACAATAACTATTAGTGGAATTGGCTTTGAAGAGCCTTATCCATAAACACACAGACATAAATTGCCTCAAATTGTTGGGAGCCTGACATCGGGCCTCATTACGACCCAGGCGGTAAGTTACCGCCTGGGCCGTGACTTTACCACCATGGCGTAAACTATGTTTCTGCCATGGTGGTTGGCGGATTTACCGCCCCATTCCAACCTTGGCGGGGCGGTAAATCCCCATTTTCCCATTTACCCTTCCCCATTCCCATTTTGCCCCATAGGGCATAATGGGAGTGGGGAAGGCGTTAATTACGCCACCGTAAATTACGGTGGCGTAATTAACTCCATGGTCCCTTAGCGCCATGGATTTTAACACCTGCTAAAAGCAGGTGTTAAGTCCGCCATGGCGCTAAGGGACCTCGTACTCAGGCGGTAAGGGTCGGCGCTGTTTACGCCGCCGTAAAACCCTTACCGCCTGAGTTGTAATGAGGCCCATCATGTGTTAGTGCCCCTCCAAATATCCGTGCCGCAACAGACCAAAATAAATCACACAGACATCAAGCCAGAGGAGGACGAACCGTGGTCTACGAAGATCGGATCATGGAACACCCAAGGATATACCCACCTCCTGCAAGGCCTTCCCCCATCGTTGGCCAATTTGGGTTTACTATGCCTCCAAGAAACTTAGTTGGCAGAGGTCCCTTTCTCGGATGGCTTAACCACTTACCACAGTAAAGCAATCAAAGGCACTGCTGGCACACCTACTGCAGGTTTGACTATTTTTGTGAGAAATAGCCTAAAACTAGAAGTAAAGAGGGAAATCCAGCCAAATCCCTTTATTCAGATCCTGATTATAAAGCTAAAAGAGAGATCAGCTAGAAACAATTGCAAGTATTTAGCTCTATTTAATTGATATTGGTACCCAAACATCCCAGAATCTGTAGTCTTTGTTGACACCGTAATGACCCAGATTGACGAACTCTATGCAACTTTGCAGGTGCCGCTCCTGATCCTCTGGAGCAATCTAAATATTGACTGCTTGAAACTTCAAACAAATGAAAAAAACATTGTATCCCTTAAAAAGAACTCTAAAAAGTCACAATAACAGAAATGCAAAGAAGAGTTCGTAGCGAGACATATTCACATGCTGAATGGCAATTTACAAGGAGACGTTCCAAGAGCTAAGACCTGGAGAAATGGAGCAATGAGCTTCACTTTGGACTATTTCTTCATATCAAGCAATATGTTGAGTCGAGCCCCTTTACTGAGAGTACTGCCCACGCTAGCCAGTGATCATGACCGCATCATACTATCTTGTAACAGGTTTAGTAAAATGGCGTCATAAATATGGCTTCATACCATCGAACTAGAACCAAGTAGAAATAGGGTTCGATTAAAACCACAACACATAAAAAAAAAATCACTGAAAAGCTGCTGACTTGGCAAGAACTTGACAAATCAGGTGTGGATTATGAACGCGTTTTGCTCATCTTTAAATAACACCAACAAAGGAATTTAAGGCTGCACTTTAAAGCAAAGCACTTCTTTAATGAAATTGTATACAAGCAAAAGCGTTCCCTGCTGAAAGAAGTGAGAGGACTGCAGAGCGCACCTCTAGTTGTGAGAACACAGTTGATCAAAAAGAGAAAACAGAAATACCGTCACTGGATAGCAGCACATAAAGCGTCACTGTTTCAGAAAGATGCTGAAGTAATGCTCAAAGCCAAGGGATGAAAGAATACAAAGAATGTATGGCATTTGCCAAATGGAGGCAACTCCTCCACTTGCCCGTTTCTCCTGAATCCAGTGCCGGAAAATGTATGGGTGTCTCACTTTACAGACCTATATAAAAATAGCACTTATCAAAGCAATGAACTCTTACCAATGGAGAGAGGTTCATGGAACATTCATTTTGACCAGGAAGAAATGGTATCTATCATAAAGAAATCAAGCAATTCAAGAGCTCTGGGGCCGAATGGCCTTACTAATGAAATTCTAAAGGCAGCCCCAGACGCATGGGCCAGAAATCTGCTGTGCTTTGTTTAAAAGGATTGCCCAAAATGACCAAGTCCACACTTCAGTGAAAAAGAGCATAATAGTTCCGATTTTCAAGAAGGGTGACCGGTCGAAGCCGGGGAACTATCGCCCAATCGCCTTTCTTGATGTGCTGGGCAAGATTTTTGCTTCTGTAGTACTAAAGCGACTGAATGAATGGGTGACCGCGACCAGAGCACTGGACTGTAGACAAACAGGTTTCGTTAAAGGCGTTGGGTGTAATCTCAATCTGCTATTAATGAGCTTGATGAAAATGCAAACTCTCAGAGGAGACTGTAAAACCTATCTTCATGGGCGTGGCTTGGAGCCATGGCGGTCGGAACGGCTCTGTAGGAGCTCCCGGCTGGTGCCACGCTGCCATCCACAATGCCCGGTGAATCCTGAGTCCTCTAACTTAAAAAATCATTGCTGCGATGCTCGGAAGCAGGGGCATGCTCTAGGTGCGCTCTGGTCCAGCTACGGCGCTGCATCCGATTGATTTCCTGGGTTCGAGGCGACGGGGAGCCCGCTACGGAGCAGATTCAAAATGGCGGACCCTACTGTAGCCGAGGCTCGCCGTCGATGAGGGAGACCCAGGCTTGGCCCGCGGCTAACCCGGGTCTCGGACTCAGACTGGGGCCCGTCCGCCCGCCCGCGAGCAGGGCGTCAGCTTTCCTGGGCTCCGCCGGGCATGGGACGCCTTGATCGGCGCGAGCACCGCGTTTCTTCCGGGGCTCCGACGCGGGGCCTGGCTGGGGAGCAGAGCCCACCCGCCGAGCGCACGCCCACAGATCAGCATGGAGCGCCTCTAGGCTCCGAACAGAGGATAGCAGCTGTCTGGGGTCCTGCTGCGGTGCCTTCTCCTGCCTGCTCTCGGCTGTCCTTCACTGCCTCCGACCCGGGGACGGCGCCGGGAGAAAGGGGATAGCCTCATCTGACTTCGGCTCCGCCGCTGCCGGCCTGTGGGGGGTCCTCGCCCTGCCCGCTCGGAGCCTCGCCTGCGGGGGTCTTGGGGCTGATCCCTTCACCGATTCCTCAACCCTGAGCTGCCTCAGCAGGGCCGGCCGCGGACTGAGCCGGGAGCGGCCCCGGACAGAGCTGTCACCTCCCCGCTGAGCTTGGCCGCTGCGCGGCCGTGGGCCTCCTCGCCTCCCTCCCTCCTGATAAGCTCAGCGGCGTCTCCCGTCTGCCCCCTGTCCTCGGCGGGGGCGGCACCCGCGTCCACCGGCGAGTCGGGCCGGCCGCGGAGGGTCAGTGTGGACCCGGCCAGCAACCCTGCGGGACGCTCCGAGAAGCCTCCAGTTCCGTACCCGGATGGGGGCCCTAACTTAACATCCGCCCAGGGGCTGCATCGTGGACGCTCCCCGTCGAGCCCTCCCCCCCTGAGCTGCACCCCCCCCTCAACGGAGGGAGCGGGCCCGAGGCCTGATCCTCCCCCTCATCGACCCCCACCCTCTCCCCGACACCCCTCAGCTTCAGCTGGCTGGGGGCGCCTGGAGCCGCCCGCTCTGGTGTGGACGGAGCCGACCCGCCTCAGGGGCCCTCGGAGTCCGCATCTTCCAACATAGCTCCCAGGGAGGGGGCTCATCTCCGGAACTAAGGTGATCCTCTCACGAGACGTCCCCCCTTCTGTATCAGCAGCACATCCAAGGCTCTCCCTCCTTTGTCGCCCGCTGCGGCCCATGCGGTGGCCCTTGAGCCCCTCAACGACCTCGTCGCTCCCCCCCTCAATGCACTGAAACCGTAGTCAGGAGACTCGGCCCGAGGCCCTGGGGTCCCACCGCTCGAAGGACTCTCCACGCATCGGGGCACCCATCACCGCCTGCCCTGCACCCCAGGGCTCCTGGACTTTATTTCGCAAAAATACGCTTCTGGCCCACTCCCGGAGGGGGGAGGCAGACTTTCTAAACTACCGCCACAAGGTAGGGCGACACCTGCCGCATCCAATTCCACCTGGACGCTCCGCTGCCCCCCGGGCCTGGCTTGTTGCCCCCTCTCGCCTCTGTCCTAGCTGCAGGGGCAGCTCCAGGGCAAAATGTCCAAATCGGGCAAAGCCGCCAAGCAGTCTGACATTTCCACACTTTTGGCCATGCCCGTTGGGGGGGAAAAAAGCAAGAAGGGTGAGCGTAACGAGGCTGGGGCGGGGAGCGGCCACCCTGAGGACCAAGCATCACAAGCGGTCACGAAGGCAGATCTCCAGAACCTTCTATCGGCCCTCACCAGGGAATTCCATAAGGGCACTGAAGAAGTCAAGACCCAAATCGCCCAGCTGGACAAGAGAGTGGGGGAGGTGGAGGCGAGGACCGAGGAGATTGAGACTACACTATGCGAGCAGAACTTTGAGATCGGAGAGGGGTCGGACAGGATTAGGGCCCTGGAGTGTAGGTGTGAGGCGCTGGAAGCTAGACAGGAGGACGCCGAAAATCGCTCGAGGCGGAACAACATCAGAATCCGGGGAATCCCGTCGGCAGTCTCGGAGAATGATCTCCCATCCTATGTTTCCGATCTCCTCCGCCACATCATCACCCTCCCAGATGACTCCCCCCTGGAGCTGGACAGAGTACACAGGGCTAGACCCAGGCAGAGATCCAACGGGGCATCCGATGTCCTGGTCAGGGTCCATTTCTATAAACTCAAGGAGGAGATTATGCAGGAGGCCAGGGCCATGGGTCAGATCCACTTCCGCGACTCAGAGATATCCCTATTTCAAGACTTAGCCGCATCTACCCTAGCCAAGCGAAGAGCTCTGAAACCCATGGCTGACTGGCTACGGGAACGCAAGATCACCTACCGCTGGAGCTTCCCTTCGGGCCTCTCCTTCACTTGGGAGGGAAAACCTCAGCAAATCCCATCTCCACGTGAAGCGGCAGCATTTATGGACCCGGACATGGAGGGGGGGGTCCCAAAGGGTCCGGCCCGGTCCCCCGAGGGGGCTGTGGGGGGATCTCCCCGCCCCTGGTCCCGGGTGGTCGGTCGACGCAGGATACGCGGCCCTCTGGCAAGGGGGGAAAAACACTGATCCTCACTGAGAACCCGAATGGCCCAGTTCCTATCTGTTCCTCATCAAAGTCATACAGCAACCGCCTGACCGCCCCCCTGGGAGCCTAGTTTTCAAACCTAGAGCCTTACAACCTCCTAGCCCAGCAGAGTCGCTACCAAATTACCCTTCAACTTCACAAGCCGATGGGCCTGGGCAGCCGGCCGCAAGATCACTCAATCTGCAAGATCTTCACCAATATAGCATGAGACCTCCTGGTCTCCGACACGGATGGCATCTGTGGCCCAGCCGACAGCCCTGTTGGTAGAAGGCTGGACTGGATACCTTTATCTGTTTGTTGTTTTAGGTTCTGTTCTAGTTTATGTTTTTGGTTCTCCTTGGTCAGGGGGAAATGGGCTGGAGCTCGAGCAGATGGCGAGAGGGAAAGGACAGTCAAAATGCAAGCTGACGTTGTGCGCTCCTCTCTGCCTGGCGTCTCCAGGGCAGCAGCGAAGAGGCCAGCCGGATCTGAGGGGTCCCCAGCTCCGCAATTCAAAATACCCAGGGTAAAAGCCTCTATCAATCCAACCCAATAATGTCTCAACCGGATAGGGAACTTTCGCTCCTGACCTGGAACGTTCAGGGTCTGAATTCCCCCAGGAAAAGGAAGGCTGTGGAGCATAGGCTCTCCCGACTGGCACCCGACATCATTTGCTTGCAATAGACTCATCTTCTCAGGAGCGACGAACGCCGCATAACCTTTCAGCGCTACACCAAAAGATTCTTCGCCTCCGCGGACCTCAAGAAGAGAGGGGTGGCCATTCTGCTAAGCCGGGACTTACCCTTATCCAATATCACCACCAAGCGAGACCCCGAGGGTCGTTATCTCCTGTTAAAAGGCCTCCTGTTGGAACTTCCCATCACGATAGCCGCTATATACTGCCCGAATACAGGGCAAAGCACTTTCCTCCGGAACCTCCTACCAACACTTACCGCCTTCATAGAGGGTCGCTTGTTTATAGGGGGTGATTTCAACCTGGCTCCCGACCCAAACCTGGACAAATCGCTCCCTCCATCGAAAGAGGATTTCAGCAAAGCTATTGCCATGGCGGAATTCCTAAGGGAGACTGACACTATAGATGTATGGAGACTGGCCAAAGAAGGAGAGAGGGACTACACTTTCTTCTCCCACGTTCACCTGGGTCACTCACGGATCGATCTGCTTCTAATCTCAAGCATCCTCATACCCTGCGTCGAATCCATCCAAATCGGGCTCAGAGCCCTCTCAGATCATGCTCCAGTCATGCTGAACCTGAGGGTATCAGGCCTCCCGGAACCTCCCCAGAGACAATGGAAACTACAAGACCACATCCTATCTGACATCGCAATCATAACAGAAATGGCAGAAGCCCTCAAAAATTATTTCAGGGAAAACACCACCAAAGACTCCTCGCTCGCAATGATTTGGGACGCTATGAAACCTGTCATCAGGGGCACGGCGAACGACTGCACAGCTCGACTGAGACGATTTGGCAAGCTGCAACAAGACGCACTCGAACCGGAGGTGGCAGAAGCGGAAAATATCCTTAAACGAGGCCCGAACAGGAAAGCGAGCCGCATGCTACAAAGGGCGAAACGCTCCTTAGAAATGCACCTGGCCGACAAAGCGGCCAGGGCGCTAACATACACTAAACAGTTTTACTATGTTCACAGTAACAAGGCAAACCGGCTCCTGGTCCACAAATTAAAAAAGCTACGAACGAGAAACCTCATCCATAGCCTCGCAGATGCGCAAGGGACCCTCCGCTACTCCACCAAAGAGAAAATGGAAATCATGGCTTCCCATCACAGAACGATCATGTCGGGTGCTCCCACGGCCGAAACAGCGCACTCCAAATATCTGGCAGAAGCATATACTGCCGCCCCATCCCCACAACTTGACGCCCTGGAGACCCCCTTCTCGGCAGAAGAAGTCAGTGAAACCATAGCCAAATTGAAAAACTCAACCCCTGGCCCAGATGGGCTTACAGCTCAATTCTACAAAAAATTTTCATACATCCTATCTCCTCACCTGGCTACCTTATTTAACTCATTCCTCCTCTCAGGCACGACCACCCCCTCAATGGAAGAATCAATAACCGTGCTCTTGCTGAAGCCTGGAAAGGATCGGAGCCAGTGTGCCTCCTATAGACCTATCACCCTTCTGAACTATGACGCAAAAATCTTCACCAAAACCCTAGCGAACAGGTTGGCCCCCCTGCTTCCGTCAATTATCCACCCGGATCAGACGGGATTCATACCCGGCCGCTGCACCCACGATAATATAAGAAGAACCATCAATGTCATCGAATCTGCCAATAGGAGGGGGCAGGCATTGATGGTATTATCACTGGATGCACACAAAGCCTTCGATATGCTTGACTGGGGCTATATCCGAAACACACTAACACACTTTGGCTTCGGCCCACACTTCATAAAATGGACACTAGCAAATTACCAACATCCATCCACCAGCCTCAGAATGAATGGAACTAAGTCTGACCCGATCAAAATCTCAAGAGGCACTAGGCAGGGGTGCCCCCTGTCCCCCCTGGTTTTCGCCCTTTCCATGGAGCCATTCGCGATCAGGGTTCGCCACAATGCAGGGATCCAGGGTCTGGCAATCAAGTCCCAAACATATAAAGCCGCTGTGTACGCCGACGATGTCCTCCTCACCTTAACCAAGCCAGAGGATTCCATGAAAGCCCTATGGAAGGAACTGCTAGATTTCGGGGAAGCCTCTGGGTTTAAGGTCAACCTTACCAAGTCCTCAGCATTAAGCATCAACCTTCCCAGCCAGCTACTATCGGACCTGGAGAGAGAATATCAGATCCCCTGGTCCAGAAAGAACCTCCCGTATCTAGGGGTCCAGCTCCCCGCTGCTTTAAGCAGACTACACAAAGCCAACTTCCCGGCACTCCTGAAAGAGCTCAAAGCCGATCTCTCACGCTGGCAAAAACAGGAGATCTCCTGGTTGGGAAGAATCACGGCCTTAAAGATGAACCTCATACCTAGACTCCTGTATCAGTGTGCGGCCATACCCACTACAATCCCGAAGCAAGAGATCCAGAAGTTACAAAAGAACATCATGAGCTTTATCTGGGAGGGGAAACAGCCGCGCATCCCGCGAAAGATCATGCTCCGGGGTCGGGAGACGGGAGGACTGGGAGCACCCGATGTTGCAAGATATGCTCTGGCCGCTCAGCTTTCATCGGCGTTCGCTTGGCTCTCCCCGCCGCCTCCAAGCCCTGCTGGCTGGAGCTGGGGGAGGCCAGGAGTCCAGGCCCTATAACCTCACTGCCACACCTGAAGGACCCCAACGCAAACAAGGGAATGGGTCCTCTATCGGCAACTGAAAACACAGTAAAGAGCTGGAGGAAAGCGGCGCGTCTATGGAATATCCGCGGCGCGACGGGCCCACTCACCCCGGTCTGGGGAAACCCAGAATTCACCCCAGGCTGCAACCCCAGTAACTTCAGGAGATGGAAAGTTGGAGGACTGGAGAGGATACAAGATTTTTACGAGGAAGGAATCCCCCTAGACTTCGAGGCCTGCAAGGCAAAGTTCGATGTGCCGGAGAGCGAAAGATTCAGATACACCCAGCTCCGCCACTGGCTTTCGAGCAGAGAGATGAAGCGTCACGGAACCAGGGCCCTCACAGCCCTGGAACTCACCCTCACAGGCTCCCCGCCAAATGGCAGAATCTCCACCCTCTACAAGCTCTTGGACAGAACAGACCCACCCCGCAAAGAACCATATATGCTGAAGTGGGAAAATGACATCGGGAGGCCAATCGATTTGGAGGAGTGGAATCACATCTGGACAAGAGCAAACAGAAGCTCGAAGTGCGTTTCCAACAAGGAAGGAGCATTCAAGGTATGCTTCAGGTGGTATCGGACCCCAGAGACACTCAACAAATGCAACCCCACGATTCCCCCGGCTTGCTGGAGAGGATGCCCAGACAAAGGCACTCTCTTCCATCTGTTTTGGTCATGTCCCAAGGCTATTCAATTCTGGAAATCAGTGCTGGATCACATCGGGAAAATCACAGGTCTCTCCATCCCATGGGACCCGGGCATCGCTTTATTGGGATCAAGTGGGGAGGGCCAATTCCCCCTCTCCGGGCACAGAGCAGAGTTATGCTCCCACCTGTTGACGGCCGCGAAAATCTCCATAGCTAGGCTGTGGAAAAACCCAGAGGGCCCAGCAGTACAAATGTGGTGGACAAAATGCTGGGACATAATTGCAGCTGAAAAGATAACTGCCCTCCGGTTCGGAAACAGAGACAAATTCTCCCAAACATGGGCTCCCTTTTTGGACTACACTCAGAATTTCCCAGGGTTGGCACGACAACCCCCCTCCCTACGTTGGATGGACAAAACCTAATAAATACAGAAGGGACAACGCAGTAGCAGAGGTACGGATTGGCCCAAGACCCCGTCTGCGATTAAATCCAGGAATAACACATCAAGGCCCGGACAAACTGACGCTCGCTGCCACCCACTCATGACCCAGCGCCTAAAGCACTTTCAAGGATCCCCACTCGCCCATTAGTAACCTATCTCAGCCCACTAGGGCTAAATTAACCGCTTGCCCTTCCCCTTGAACTGTCCCCTGACCTGTTATTACTGTTGTTTTGTTATAAAGGACATAGTCCTTGTTGTTTTACTACTTGCATCTCGAAGCTCAACGTCGCTGCTCGCAGCGCTCTTTATGTATTCGCTACCACTTGATGCATTGTTTGTACAAAAACCAATAAATATATTTTGGGAAAAAAAAACCTATCTTCATGTATCGACGTAGAATGCGCATTCGACAGCATTGTCCGGGAGCGTCTGTGGATGAAAATGTCTGCTGCAAAATTCCTGACCGACCTGTTAAATGCAATCAAAGATCTATATCCAGGAACATATTTGCAGATCAGACTAATCCAGACTTATCCAAGAGACCCTCTTGACAGACTCTATACCCACCCTTAATGGCTTAAAGCAGCGATGCCCTCTAGCTGCCTTTTTGTTCAACTTCTTTATTTCTGATGTGAGGCATGTCATCGACCCTGTATCATCGTGTTTTCCAAAAATAAACGGCCAAATGCTTGGGTGGCTTTTCGAAGCCGATGACATAGTGTTACTAGACAGAATCCCAGGAGACAAGCAGAAGAAATTAGACATACTTCAAAGATACGTAGCTCAAAACGACCTACGAATTAACCCCAACAAATCTGAAATTCTAGTACTCGTAAAGAGAAGTTTGCAGAAAACGAAGGTCTTGAGCTGGTTCATAAATGAGCATCGACTGCAGGCAGTACCAATGATTAACTGGGTAATTCATAGATTTCAGTGCAGAGGCAGCGCACGTGAGCAGCGCAGAGAGGGAGCGTGCGCCTGCGTGCGGCAGTCGTATGCGTTAAACAACATTCTGGCACACCACGTATTCATCGAATTACTAAGCCATTTTGAGCGCTGGCGCAGTGAACATCCCGCAGCGCAAGGAAAGGCCATTGAAATGGCCAATGCAGCGCAAAGGGCTGCGCTAACCCTGGTCCAGTTTACAGGGCCGCTACACTGTAATCGCATGAAAGTACTACGCGTACCCCGCTCAGGGCAGCCAAAACGTGTGAAAATGTACTTGCGCACCCCTCGGAATATGCGTACCCCATTCGCGCCAGGTAAATTGTGTAGAAAAAGTAGCCCCTGTGGTGTGTGCTGCCTGTGGGGCATGGCCAGGGTGGATGGGCTGCCTTCGGGGCATGGGGGGAGGGTGAGTGGGCTGCCTGTGGAGCATGCCCAGGGTGGATGGGGTGGCTGCATGTATTTTGTGGGTACGCAGGCAGTTACACATGCGACAGGCCTTGTGTAAGCGTGGTACGTGTATTTTGGGGGTGTGCAGGGAGTTTCACACGCGACAGGCCTTATGCGAGCGTGGTAAATGTATTTTGGGGTGTGCGGGGAGTTTCACACGTGGTAGGCCTTGCCCAAGTAGGGTATGTGTATTTTGGGGGTGCGCTGAGAGTTTCACACGCGACAGGCCTTGTGCGAGCGTGGTAAATGTATTTTGGGGGTGTGCGGGGAGTTTCACACGTGATAGGCCTTGCCCAAGTAGGGTACATGTATTTACCCTTGTGCGAGCGTGGTATGTGTATTCTGGGGGTGCGTGGGGAGTCTCACACGCGATAGGCCTTGTGCGAGCGTGGTACGTGTATTTTGGGGGTGTGCAGGGAGTTTCACATGCGATAGGCCTTGCCCGAGTAGGGTACGTGTATTTTGGGGGTGCGTGGGGAGTTTCACACACGACAGGCCTTGTGCGAGCATGGTATGTGTATTTTAGGGTGTGCGGGGAGATTCACACGCGATAGGCCTTGTGCGAGCGTGGGACGTGTATTTTGAGGGTGCGTGGGGAGTCTCACACGCGATAGACCTTGTGTGAGTGTGGTACGTGTATTTTGGGGGTGTGCAGGGAGTTTCACACGCGATAGGCCTTGCCCGAGTAGGGTACGTGTATTTTGGGGGTGCGTGGGGAGTTTCACATGCGATAGGGCTTGTGCGAGCCTAGTACATGTATTTTGGGGGTGTGCGGGTAGTTTCACATGCGATAGGCCTTGTGCGAGCGTGGTATGTGTATTTTGGGGGTGTGCGGGGAGTTTCACACGCGATAGGCCTTGCCCGAGTAGGGTACGTGTATTTTGGGGGTGCGCAGTGAGTTTCACACGCGACAGGCCTTGTGCGAGCGTGGTACGTGTATTTTGAGGGTGTGCGGGGAGTTTCACATGTGATAGGCCTTGTGCGAGCGTGGTACGTGTATTTTGGGGTGCGCAGGGAGTCTCACACGCGATAGGGCTTGTGCGAGCGTAGTACGTGTATTTTGGGGGTGTGCGGGTAGTTTCACACGCGATAGGCCTTGCCCGAGTAGGTTAGGTGTATTTTGGGGGTGCATGGGGAGTTTCACAGGCGACAGGCCTTGTGTGAGCGTGGTATGTGTATTACTGGGGTACGCGGAGAGTTTCACACGTAATTTTGCATTGTGAGCCCTCCCGGGTGTGGCCTTTCCCCCTCCCCATGCCCTGCATGCAGACCACACCACAGGGGACTACCCCATGCCCTGCAGGCAGCCCACACCACAGGGGAATTAGCCTACAACCCCCCACGCCCTGCAGGTAGCCCACATGGCACCATGAACTCCTGAGCGCACTTGTGAGCCCCGACTCATGTCCCCCTGAACCCCCAGCCATCCAGCAGTGAGGGGCACCTGCCTGCAGGCCCCGACTCATGTCCCCCTGCACCCTCAGCCACCCAGCAGTGAGGGGCAGCTGTCTGCAGGCCCTGACTCATGTCCCCCCAACACGTCATCACGATCCACACTCATGACCCTCATGGCGACCCAAATCCCACCCCACACCACCCCAGTACAAACACCCAAACAAGTATTCCATCCACTCCACATTGAAATCACCATGTCATGATAGATCCCAAATAACAAGTATGCACATCAATACATGTCCGTCAGACACACACAATGGGGGCAAGTGAATGACAAAACCCACATCGTGACATGCATGAAACCAATGAGAGAATACCACACAATTGAAGTATGAAACCAAAATGTATTAAATGAAAAATCAATGGAATAAAAGAAAATCACACAAGAGAAAATGATAACAAACAAAAGGCTGGATGTCCCAAAAAAATCCCAAAAAAAATCAATGCAGAATCCGAATAAAATCAAATGAAAATGGCTGCAAAGTGTCCATCCATCAAGCCAAATCCAAAGAATGAAAAAAGATAAATCCATTCCTCCATAGGAAAAAAAAAATAGAGGTTAAATCCAGTCTTCAACTATATACAATGTACAAATCCAGGGTCCATGAGCCCAACAATTCAAAGGTAACCTACAAAAAAACACTACCTAATAACCAACTATATACAAAAAAGTGGGGCATAGTCCATGCACCCCAAATGAAAGAAAAATATAAAGGAAACACTAATCAACTATATACAATGGCGGCGGGCAAGTCCTACAGCTCACTCTGTGATGTTCCGGTCCAGGGCATCATCGAACTCCACGTCAATGTCCCGGTGGCGGGCCTCTCCCCTGTCCCTGAGGTCTCGCAGGGATGCAGTCATGGCCTGTTCCAACTCCCTGCGAGTTGCCTCGAGGCACTCAGCCCGCCTCAACGCCCTTCACATGGAGTTCTCTGCCCTGACCATAGTGAGACGTGCCTCTTCCGCCTGCCGCTGCTCCATATCTATCCACTGGCCCAACCGCTGCCACACGGAAGACACTCCCATTCCAGGATCTTCCTGCCCTCCGGCCGATGCCTGCCCCTCTGATGCTGATGGCCCCGAGCCATGATGCCTCCCACGCTGAGCCTGCAGCTGCCTCTGACGCAACTGCCTCTGCCAGCACAACGGCATCCAGGCTGATGGAATCCACCAGCGCCATCGTGCACGTGCCCTGCCTGATGATGCCGGCACATCCTCTATCTGCTGGGCTCCAGTTGGTGGGGTGTCCACCCCTGCTGGACCTCCGACTCCCGACTGTGGCAGGGATGTGATTTCCACCAAGCTGGCTGCGTTGGTCAGGGCAGGTCCACAGGGGGCCCTGGTGGAATCTAGGCCGGAAGACGGCACGGAGAATGACTGGCGCATAGTCTCCTCAGAGGAGGAGAGGGCCACCAGAGTGCCCGACACATGTACAAACCCTCCGACCGGGGCCCCTCCCAACTGGGCCTTATTGGCATGTAGCTCTTCGTGATGATGTGCGTGGTTCCCCCAGGAAGCACGCATGTCATCACGAATGTCACGCGTGTGCAACGCAACACCAATCAGGACGGACTCCATACGGTCACGGGTCACCTCGTCCGCAGGTAGTGGAGTGCCAGATGACGTGGGCCTCCCCCCTACCTGTGGATGGGCCTGGGACGGGCCATCCCTGCTGGTGCATGGTGGTGCGGTCACAGGGTCAGGGACAGTGACATGCACAGGCCCCTCCGCGGCGACCTGTGCTGCCTCCTGCCCCTGGCCCTGGCCTGCACCACTTGCACCAGTGGTACCACCGCCACCAGGCCCCATGTGCGGCTCAGTAGCGGCCTCCTCCTCCTCTGTGTACACCACCAACCTAGATGGCTCCGCACTGTCTTCCACCAGCGCAAGCCCCTGTGGGGGCTCACCCGCCCCTTCCGCTGCAGCCGTAGTGGCAGACGCGGCACCAGTCCCCTTGCTGTCCGATGATGGTAATTCCTGGGATGGTGGCTGGGCTTTGCGTCTTCGGCCGGTGGAGGCATCCCCGCCGCTTTGCTCCACAGCGCCGTCTCTGCCCTCTTTTTCACTTGCCGCTGTGTAGAGGGAGACATAAAACACAAGCATCAGGGTACTGTACAATAGTCCCCTAGACAGGAAGCAATAGCACATTAGTGGCACTGTCAAACGTCCCTTCCATCATGTTCCTCCACAACACATGTGTCAATGCAGGCAACACACATGCAGAAACAGGCACGGCGCATGCAATCAACATTTGCATCCATGTCCAAGGGACTCTATTAACATACATCATGGGTCATACTGATAACATGCACACACATCACCGGAGGCTCATGCATCTGGCCTAGTACACCACAGACACAGTGGATACAAGGATGACTAAACTGCATCAGTGATTCAACACATTGTCACAGACATGTGCCATGCATCCATGGCGTTTCAAAGTCACACACATGCTACTCAGACACACAGACATGTACACCATACATGTCCATGACAGCAGCACCCATCTCTCACACCCCATCCATGTCCAAGAACAGAGACAGGCATGCATTCATGTGTGCATTCCGCATGCTGCACCAAATGTTGCATTGTAACACATGCACCATCCATGTGGTTCACGCATGACTGGTCTCACATGCAGCACCATGATGTCCCTGCACACACACATCCATACATGGCCTATGTCACACATACAGGCAAGTAGCTGACTACCAGCACACTGCAACATGCCCTGTTTCACACAGCAATGCATGGCCACTTACCGCTCGACTCCAGACGGGTCTGCCTCTGAAGGATCTGGACGTGGAGCGCTGAGTTTATGCATTCCAGGACCCTCGTCTGGAGGCGCTGGGCCTTGCTGAGGGTCCTGGACCTGAATTCCTCCCAGCGCTTCCGGACGTGTTACATGTCGCGGGCTGCCACCGCCTCCACGTTGATGGCAGCCACAATGTCCTTCCAGATCCCCTTCCGTCCTTCATAGTCGGCACGTGAACTTCCAAAGAGGGCATCATAATGCCCCAGGACTTGCTCCACCAGGATGCCACCTTCATTGTCAATGAAGCTGGCAGCCATCTGCCTCTCTCCTGGGGGGTTGCCACTGGTGCCAGATGGTGTTGTGTTGGACATGGCAACCCCCGAGGCAGGTGTGGGTGGGCAACTGGGTCCTAGGGCTGGGCTGTGGAGCGATGGTATACCAATCGGGAGTCTTCTGTTCCAGCAGGGGTGGTCACAGCAACTGGACCCCTGCAGATGGCTGACGTGCAGGCAGGGCACGTGGCCAGCAGGCAGGCAGGCAGCAGCAGATGGCAGGTGGGAGTGGGGGGCAGGAAAATGGCCTTCAGGGCAGGAGCGTGGTCTTCCGTGTGTTGTCGCATCGCCAGCTTGATACGGAGTGACTTGGCACGTGAAAAGAGCGCACGTCAGCGTGTTATTCGAGGAAAGGCCCTTGGCGCGTAAGTGCATCTGTGACATTACGCACGCGGGCGTTTCCCTTGTGAATCAGCACGTGAAGAAACAGCATGTACGTGTGTTAATGGGTGTAATTGGAGGAAAGGCCCTAAGCGCGTACACGCGTAAGTGATGTTGCAGGTGTGGGCTGGTTTAAAAGGTACGCGTAAGACGCCTTTTTCTTGTACGTGCTTTTTTTGGAGAGCGAGCGGGTGATTCTTGTACTTCTTGTCGGTTCACACGCGATTACTTCACAACAGTTCCAGTTCTTACTCCTTGTATACGCAGACAGAGTTCTATTCTTCTTTTGGCGGGGTGTTGCCAACGTGCACACATGCGTCTTTTTCACGTAAAAATTTTGTTTTCGGGGTGCCTGAGCGTTGCGTGACCCATCATCTTCTCCCAGGGGTCACAGACAGCCTTGCTAGAGCACTAGGGTACGTATTCCATCTAGTAACCTACCCCTTTCACCCCAATTGCCCAGGACAATTGTTTACTGCACCTCCCATTCGCACAACATCAGCCCCATAGTTGGGAGGGGACCAAGCAGTAAGGGAGGCAAAGGTGGCCGACCTCAAAGAGGTGGGCACGGTAGGGGACGTGGCCAGGATGGGCAGGGTGGCCCAAGAGGCCAGTGTGTGGAGGACCAATCAGGGACACCTATGCCCCCCCCAATGGGTCGGGGAGATTTAGCTGACACCATCCCAGCTCAGGCCTTGTTAACCCAGCCCATATTGTCAACCAAACCGGCACAGGATGACTCCCAGGTTGACTTCCGTGTCACCAAGTCAAAGCCACGTGTGGCAGTGAAAGTTGCTGTCACCAGGCCACATGGATCTGGGGCAGCAATGTCATCTGCTGCCCCAAGTAGTCAGCAGCTCAATCCACCCCATCTCCGAGTCTCCCAGTGTTCGTCCAAGTCCATCACACCGAGGTTGGTCCTGCCAACATCACCCAGCAGCCAATGCCTGCAGTGAGACCTTTGGTCATCGTGCCTTTGGCTACTTCCAGTGCCTAGTCCACCTGCGCTTCAGCCCCTACCAACCAGAGCGGCGTAAGCCACTCAGGGTCTGCACCACCTTCCAAGAGGAAGAAGGGTGCTCTTGCGGTACAGGCTGGGACCCCAGACACGGCTACCCACTCCTACACATCAAGGAAGCCTAGTTTCAATGATGCAGACCTAGACGCACTTGTGGGCTACGTGTTGGCCCTTGGCTGCGAAATGGTGGTGACTGCAGGGTGCAAGACTACGACTGCTCAACATAGGGCCCACTGACAGACCATCGCGGACCACATTAGTTCACTTGGATTTGTTAGGCGCACAGCTGATGATTGCTGTAAGCGGTGGAATGACCTTAAATGGAGAGCAAAGAACAGGCTGGCTTCCAATCATGCCTCTACTCTGGTGACTGGCGGTGGGTCTCCACCAGAGGAGGAACAACTCACTGAACATGAGTCTATAGCTGGAGCCTTCATCACAGAGGATCAGATCCAAGGTGTGGGAGACCTACCAGATCTTGAAGCAATGTCCGGTGAGTGCCCATGCATGTGTGTGGAATCCATGTGTATGTTGATTGGGTGATGTGTTCTGATTGAGTACCAGGTGAGGC
Organism: Ambystoma mexicanum; assembly: GCF_040938575.1. Taxonomy (NCBI): domain Eukaryota; kingdom Metazoa; phylum Chordata; class Amphibia; order Caudata; family Ambystomatidae; genus Ambystoma; species Ambystoma mexicanum. The sequence continues at coordinate 29,823,324 of NC_090921.1, forward strand.
TGTGTAGTCATGACTGCTATGGGTCACCCATGTGGTCCCTCCAAGCCATGCCCCACCCTTGGGTTTCAGTTTCACGGTATCCCCTCTGACCGCAGTTGACAATTTGCACCTGATTACTGCACTTGCCCTTCAACTGTCATCTTGCCACAACATTGTTCATACTGTTTTCCTGTTCATTCTGCCTGACTGTTGAAATCATTAGCATTTTTACCACACATTTTTGTGCCGTACTGCCCCAAATGTGACATACTTCGGTTATAGATTACACCCCACAATGCCCCACATTTCTTTACTTATCATGGGAATGATTTCATCAATCAGGCTGATTGAGTAATGTGCACCTACACATACCCTGCACACAATCCCTTTGGGGCCCTGTTTGAATGTTCAACATAAGAATTGTCTTCTGTCATGTCCAAGTGACCAACCATTGATGTATCCATGTGCCTGCCATCACTGCATCAGTGAACACTGGCTTTGTTGCAGCGTGTGGCACATGCGTGTTTTGTCACACTATTTTGCATGTTTTATTTCATTATGTCCATCTCACATGGATGGGTGGCAGTACTGATTTGCTACCATCTGGGTGTCTTTGTCAAATCTGCCATGGCTACGCTACCTGCCATCTGTGTGCTGGCATGTGTCATGTATCTGGATTGTCCATGCCACCCACAGGCTAATGTGTGATGCCAGTGCTATCCAGCATGCAGCACATGTGTTGGTTTTCCATCTTGGAGTCCTCAGTGTCTCCTTTTTGCCTCCCCTTCCAACTCATTGACAGTGCATGCATGCCAGCGTTATTGTCATGTGTGACATGTGTCATTTATGTACTGGATGTCTGCCTCGTCATGCCTATGTGTGTGGGCTATGGTGCTCATGCCTGTTTTCATTACTTTTCTTTTATGTTTTTGCAGGTGATGAGGCACATGATGCTATTGAGGAGGAGGAGATGGCGCAGAGGCAGGAGGACTCACAGCCACAACCGTGCACCAGTGGAGGACGTGGGGTGGTGGTGGGTGAAAACCCATTACTCCTATGGACCATACTGTCCACGGGTGTCTCTGGGTACACCTCCGGAGACCTCTATGAATCAGGTGCTGAATCGGATATTGAGACATATGTCCCGTCGCAGGTGAGTGTTTCTGGCAGGCATGCTGTTCTGTCAAACCCACCTGCACTGGGGGTAGACCCCTCTATGGGGCATTCAGTGTTGGAAAGTCTGCCTGTGGCGGTTACGGATGCAGGGTCACACACCACAATATTTACTGCTGTTCCTGGGCCAGCAGATCAAAGGAGGAATGCAGTCCTGCAGCCTCAGGCAGTGCCAGCACAGCAAGGTGCACATCACCTTGCCCCAAACAGGTGTGGTGCCCGCCAATGCGGTGGCCGTGCGCCACCAGGCAATACTGTGTGGGAGAACTCCATCTACACTATAGCAGCACAACAGGGGGCATTGTGTGAAATGATGGCTCAGGCCGTGGATAGGATGGCCACTTCCATTCTCCCCCCTGAAAGGCAGGTGGAGCTCCAGCAGCAGGCAACAGAGTCCATTTGCCACTCACACAGGGAGGACATGTTGGCGTCCGACAGGGACCGACGGGCTGGACTAGAGACTCTGCCCACAGCCATATCTGCAGAGTCACAGGCCCACAGGGAAGCCCTGAGGTTAGAACACAGGTCCCTCAGAGATACTCTGTGTGAACTTGAGGTGTCCCGGAGTACAAGGTCAGAACAGCAGCTGGAGCAGCTGACACGCACACTCTCAGCTGAGCTCCAGGCAACCCGTCAGGAAATCCGGGCATCACGCGAGGCCATGCAGGCAGAAATGTGTGCTACCCGTGAGGTGCTGCATGGGGATCTCCGTATCATCCTGCAGAACCAAACCTTTCACACCCGCATGCTTGCTGCCATGGAGGAGCATGCCAGGGCTTTGCGTGGTCTGCCTCCCATATCACGCCCACCTTCTGATGTAGCACCAGACGGTGATGACAGCGACGGCAGTTCTCCCACTGTAGCGTAGCCGTGCAGGCCATGAGCCCATGGAGGGTTTTTTTTTCTCAACATCCACGAATGTGGGTGTTGGGGTGCACCCTGTCCCTAGTCCCTCCTGGGTGGCCCCCCCGCCCCCGGTCCACACATGGCCATTTTTTATTTTATTTTATTTTATTTTACAGTGTGTTGCTTTGTGTGGCTCCCGTTGGCATCCACTGTGTATTCCAGCTGGGCACATGCAGGCTTGTCCTGTCTTTGGGTTGGAAACTTGGGTTCCTGACACACACACCCCTCCTGCTTCCGCTTTCCATGGGCTCGCAAAGGGTGTGACCAAGTGACAGTAACTTACACAGTGACATTGTGCTCCCATAAGTTGTGTGGGCAGTCTGTAGTCAAAACTGTGTATGCATCCCTTGTGGGGATTGTTGTTCAATTCTCCACTACATGGTGGATTTATATATGGTTCTACATCCATGACTTTTTCCTTATATACATGTACCTTCTTCATGTCTTAACAAGCCTGTCTACTTTGCAGATGCAGTTCATGTTGTATGCAGTACACTGACACATTTGCCTACCAGCAACACTCTGCAGTTGGAAGCGGTCGATGTGCTGCCTTAATCAGGTTGTGACACTTGCACTACTTTAATTTTTTACTGTCATATATTGCCACTGTTTGATCCTGTACTGATGTTTTCATCTTGCTGGTAAGTATTTGTTCATGTGTGTTGTTTTTTTATTCATTACTGAGAGCAAATTGTCTGTGGCCTGTTTCAATTTGGGACAGTGCACTTTGTGACACTTGTGTCATGTGTTTTGCATTCATGTGTTTGCTTTCACATTGCATGCCATGCCATAGTGTGTTGGGTAGCTGAGATGGGGAGGGGTTGGGTGGCATGCCACTATTTTGATGTGGTATTTTGCAAGGGGGTAGACCTTCATCCTGCATGAATGTGTGGCTTTTTCTGACACAGCATTGGGTGTCTTTAAGTAGCTAGGGATGCACAGAATGTAGCACTTCCAGGTGAACAATCTCAGACTGGTATGGTTGTGACAGTTGACTGTCCCTTTTGTCATCATCATTGATTGTCAGCTGGTATGTGCCAGGCCTGTGTGCACTCTGCAGGGTGGGATTTTAGGTGAAGTAATCTGCCACAAGCTGGGTACGGGCTGCCTCACCACGTGCCATTTCCCCTCCCATGTGCAGTGGCTGTGCATGTGGTTGGGGATGTGGGGGCACCACCATGTCCACTGGCATGCCCCGCCGGGTTGCAACATTGTGCAGGACACATACTGCCACTATGATCCTGCACGCTACTGGGGCGCATATAGCAGCTGCCCACCAGAGCGGTCAAGGGAGCGAAAGCGTGACTTGAGCATTCCGAATGTGTGATCCACTATGCCCTGGGTTGCAATATGTGCTGTGTTGTATCTTACCTCGGGTGGTGTGGTGGGGTTCCGAATTGGCGTCATCATGTAGGTGCTCAGAGGATAGGCACTGTCCCCTGTGGAGGTGATAATGGTTGTCATTAGTGGGGTTTTCACATTTCTTAGTCTCTGACATGCATGCATGTGCAGTGGCATTTATACTCACCAATTAACCATGTGTCGCCATGCCGGCCAGCTTCCAGGTCTCGGTTTAAGGGTGACATTCTGAATATGAAACTATCATGGCTGGACCCTGGATAGTTGGCATATACTGAGGTGATGATTCCCTTGGCATCACATACCACCTGCACATTGATGGAATGCCAGTGCTTGCGGTTTCGATAGATGTGCTCAGTGGCCCTGGGAGGTCATAGAGCCACATGGGTACAATCAATGGAATCTAGCACTTTGGGGAAGTGTGCCACCCTGTAAATGTCCTGGACGATGGCCTGCCTTTCTGCAGGTCTTCTGGATATGTATATGTGCCTGCGGACTGAGGGGCGTGCAGTCATGATGGCCAACACCTGGTGTAGGCAGCGTGACTGCGTGGCCTGTGAGACACCCCCGACTATGGCACTTGTCCGCTGAAATGACCCAGTAGCCAAGAAGTGCAGTACATTGAGCACCTTTACCAAGGGGCTCAGTGCTTGGGAGCACAGGGTGGGTGATGTGAGGTCATCCTCCCACTCCCTGACCAGTTCTAGGATTATTTGTGGTGAAAACCTGTACCTCCCATACACCTGGTCATCAGGCATCGCAAAAAGGCTGGTCCTGGGTAAATAAATGCGGGGCCTGGCTATCCTCCTGCGGTGTCCCACGACCACTGCTGCGAGGAACGGTATATTCATCGTAGCGTATGACCTTGTTTGTTGTTTGTGTGCACTTGTATGCTGCGCGGGGCTGCTTACGCCTGCTTCCTGCTGGCGTACGTGTTTCCGGATTAGCACGTCTTTTTTGGCGCACGGCTTTCCCCTGTTCGATTCCATGAATATGTGTTTTCAGCACGCGTGTGGGCGTTGTGAGCATTTACCTCCTGTACTTCCCCCGTAACGCCCACATTTTCACGCGTTGTTCCCCATTCTGCGTGTTACACCCCGTGTTACACCCACTTTTCTTGTGTGCGCTACACGATGTGCACTTTCCCTGAGCGCGTTGCGCACGCCGTTTAGTGACGTGTGCGCCCGCGTGCGCCACCCACGCATTTGGCGCACATCCCAGGTTTCACAAGCGCAGCGCATTCCCTGATTCGATGAACGGCTGCGTGCGCGGCTTTAGCACGCGTGCGCTGCGATTTTCACGCTTGTGCTCCCCTTTTCGGCGCACATTTATTCCATGAATTACCCTGTAAATATCTACCAACAATGATCAGCGCAAGTGCAATTGAAAAACCGTGGAAAGATCATCGAGAGAGCAAATTAAAACAATTGACTGCACAAGCCAAGATAATTGGACAAAAATATGGGAAATGTTCACTCCTCCGAATTGGGCAATTTTACAACCAGAAGGTAATCCCGGCAATTACATACGCAGCCGAAGCCTGCCTCGGTTCATCATGGAAGATGTGGGATTGGCTAGAAGGAAATTTCTGGCGAACGATTCTGCATCTGCTGAATGCCGTCCTTATAGCCATCATCTGACGTGAGATTGGACTCCTGTCCTTCTATGTAAGAGTGAAATGGAAATCGTTACTACTTTTCAGCAAAACGCAATCACCTGAATGCCCAATCCAATTCGCTGTCCTGCTGCCAAGAATGGGTGTCGCTACAGACTGGTCATTGGACCTATGGCTCAGATCTTGTCTCGCAATGCTATCAGAGGTGGGTGTCACAGTTGAGACTTTATGCCGCAATCCTTTGTACGTGAAATGAATCTGAATGAAAAAGATGCCAGATCAAACTCCAAGACTCATTCTTTCTCAAAAACACTAATGGCCCCCCACTAATGTGACGCCGCCTTACATGACAAATGTGGAATCCTGTTGGCGGAATGAAAATCTGCAGAGCATCCCGGGTGGGTGCAAGCTTCGTGCTGGATGGCCAATCTGAGTCCGGTGGTCGGGCGTATGGTTACACGGTGAACCAATGTCACCATACGCCCGACCACCGGACTCAGATTGGCTATCCAGCACGAAGCTCGCACCCAAACGGGATGCTCTGCAGATTTTCATTCCGCCAAACAGGATTCCACATGTTACCTGCCTTGATAAAGACTATGGTCGAAACGCTCGTCTGTTTCACATCACATGGCAACTGTTGCTAGGCATTTATACATGTGCATTACCACTTTAAATTTGTATTAATGCAAACCATGAGTCTTGTGTTCCTAGTCGCACCAAACCGTTAAAATCAGACAATAGAAATCTTTTAGACCCAGGACAACAATGAACAGCCAGCGCCACTAACAAACAAGGTTTGTCACCTCAACCAGTAACTAACCCACCGGGAACCTTGGAGTTTTCGTTCCCCGACAAACCATGTGCCAGGCTGCAGGCCATACTACAATCAACCACTAATACTCCTCAATGCTCAGGGGACCGCTCTTTCCCTCACAACTCGACACCCAGGGGAGAATACTAACCACATATTGAGGTTGATGCTAACTATTCGACAAGGCATAATATGTTGCTTTTTAATGTATTACTTAGATCAGCTCTTAGAGTACATCAACTGCTTCTATTCGTGTCTTTCTTTGATTTCTCCAGAGCTTTCAATACAGTATGTCAAAACCGCTTGTGGACCAAATTAAATAACTGAACCGTCCCTCACCTACACTTTGCTTCATGACACGACAGTGCATATCAGATTAGATAATAGTGGGACATTTTCCAAGAAAATCACGTTGAATAAAGGTTTGAAGCAAGGGTGTGTGCGAGCCCTGTTTTTATTCAACCTTTATGTGGCAGACCTACAAGACACCCAAATGGACAGTAGAGCGGTGTCTCCTAAAACGGGCAACAGCCGCCTTGGCTGGTCGTTCTGCACTGACGACATTGTACTGCTGGAAAACACTGAAGTGGGCCTCCAAAGTCCTTAAATTAGCTGGTCATTTTGGATAGTAAAAACCATTAAATAATCAATAGATGAATATGTTCAGTTGTGACTTTCTCTAGAAAGAAAGAAAAAAGTAAAAGAAAGTACTAATGGGGTGTAAATGATGAACTATGGAAGTTTATTGTAGGTGTAGAGGTTGAGGAGAGTTGCTTGTAAAGAAATCTGATTAGGAAAAGAGAAAAGAAAGCTGATAGTTTGGGGGGCTCATTGAGGGGGATTGACCATAAATATAGAGGGTACTTATTAATGTCTGTGATGGGGTGACTGTTTTTCCCTGTGTTCGCGACCAGGGGCAGAACCTCCTGGACTCTGGCAGTAGTGGAGAGACGAAAGAGCCCCAGTGTTTTCCAAGTGAAGGGTCCCCTCTTGCTTTCACGAAGGATCGCTAAGACTATGAGACCCTGTTTTCCCCGTATGGTACGCTTTCTCCATGTTCGACCGGCGCATCATCTGAGCCATCCAGAGCATGGATTACCGAAGGTCGTAGTGTCACTGCAACCCCCGAATACTTACCCAGTTGGGTCTCTCTCCAGTCTCCGTTCCATGGATCAGGGGCCAAGCCCCTACCTAAATGCCAGGGGTGCGGGGCTACAGGTGGCACGGGCAGGAGGGCACAACGCCCCATGGCGAACGGAGGGGGTGGGTGTTTTGCTTTATCTTGGTTGTTTGTGGAGATCCCATACTTACGTTCTCCAAACCTTTGCAGAAGTAATCATTGCAGGCACCCGGAAGTACCTGCAAGTGACTGTTTGGCTGGTTGTGCTGCTTACAGTCTGCTTGCTGCGTTGGAAGTTGTCTGGGATTATTGGTCTGCTGCTGGCAACGGTGTCTGCAAGAGGAAGCCCTTGCTAATATTTGGACTTCGTAAATTGCGGTGCAGCAAGTGTCAACAAAGACTAAAAGTAATTATTTTACTTTTCTTTAAAGAAGGACTTGCGCGAGTACTTGCACCAGGGTGCTTGTACTCGCGCGCTGGTGTTGTCATGTACTCAAGTAATTTTATCAGCTTAACTTAGCCTCTGTTTCTTCTCCTAGATTTGAATTACTTGCCCCGTCCCCTTGGTACGTTGGTGCCGTGTTGCCGGAAAGGATAAGAACTCAGGTGTACGCGCACCCGGAAGTACCTGCAAGTGACTGTTTGGCTGGTTGTGGTGCTTACAGTCTGCTTGCTGCGTTGGAAGTTGTCTGGGATTATTGGTCTGCTGCTGGATACGGCGTCTGCAAGAGGAAGCCCTTGCTTATATTTGGACTTCGTAACTCATGGTGCAGCGAGTGTCAACAAAGACTAAAAGTAATTATTTTACTTTTCTTTAAAGAAGGACTTGCGCGAGTACTTGCACCAGGGTGCTTGTACTCGCGCGCTGGTGTTGTTGTGTACTCAAGTAATTTTATCAGCTTAACTTAGCCTCTGTTTCTTCTCCTAGATTTGAATTACTTGCCCCGTCCCCTTGGTACGTTGGTGCCGTGTTGCCGGAAAGGATAAGAACTCAGGTGTACGCGCACCCGGAAGTACCTGCAAGTGACTGTTTGGCTGGTTGTGGTGCTTACAGTCTGCTTGCTGCGTTGGAAGTTGTCTGGGATTATTGGTCTGCTGCTGGATACGGCGTCTGCAAGAGGAAGCCCTTGCTTATATTTGGACTTCGTAACTCATGGTGCAGCGAGTGTCAACAAAGACTAAAAGTAATTATTTTACTTTTCTTTAAAGAAGGACTCGCGCTAGTACTTGCACAAGGGTGCTTGCACTCGCACGCTGGTGTTGTTGTGTACTCAAGTAATTTTACCAGCTTGACTTAGCCTCTGTTTCTTCTCCTAGATTTGAATTACTTGCCCCGCCCACTTGGTACGTTGGTGCTGCGTTACAGAAAAGGATAAGAACCAAGGTGTACGCGCACCCGGTAGTGCCTGGAAGTGACTGTTTGGCTGTATGGCTGCGCAGGGTATCTTATTCCTAGTACCCTTTGAGGCGGAAGGCTTGTGGTGACTGATTTGTGCACTGTGTATTCAATCATAGATATAGGGCCTCGTTATGAGAAGTGCGGAATGGGTTTAACGGCGCTGGTAATGGTGCTGGCGCCGTTAAACCCACTCCGCACTATTACGAGGTTCCCATCGCGGGACCCGGATCGGACGCCTGGTAAAACCAGGCGTGCTTTCCGATTCCCGCGAGGGGAAGAAGGAGGTAACAACGGGCCAGTTGTAATCTGCCCGTTGTTACCTCCATCCCCATTCCCATTGAGCCCTATGGGGTCTCAAATGGGAATGGGGAATGGTACCTGTAAGGAGGAATTACCGGGTCCTCCAAAGTTGGAATGACCCGATAATTCCTCATTGCAGGTACCCGGTAAATGACACCGGTTTGGTGGCAGCCGTGGAGCTAATATCACCATGGCTACCGCCAAACTCGCAATGAGGCCCCTAATGTGCATAGAGCAAGTGTACATGGTTTGGTATACTCTGTTACTTGTGTCTGGCTGTCCATACCGAGTGTATTTTATACGAGGGTTTAACCTGGTCAGTACACTGTTTTTTTTTCCTCTTTACTCTGTGCCCTGTCTAGGCTTCCTGTCCTCACGCTTTGTCCAAGCAAAATGGTAAAGGGACTGAGAAGTGGGAGGAAACTAAATGACCCACAATGCTCTATAGCCCCTATAATTGGTAATGAGATCACATTGCCCCTTTCTGATGAGCAAGCAGTGCTGCCGACTGCCGTGTTGGTTGGTGCGGGAGGGTGGGGGGAGTCTGGCAGCAATGAATTGATGTCTTTGACCGAATCCAAGGAGAGGGTTTTGGATGAAATGGGTATTGTTGTTAGAATACATGTAACAGCTATGGTACACAATGTTAAGAGGGGCAGTGACACGATCTTACCTATAACTAAATTCAACTTAAAGGAAATGAATGACATTAAACACTCTGATGCGTCACGTGGGGTCCACCAGGAGGAATCCCACTTCCCGATAGCTAATGATATGTATAGTGTCAATAACCTGTCATATAAGGAAGATACTATTGACTGTTCAATGATGGGCCCTACAATTGAAGCCGAACTAGGCAAGCGAGTTCGCTGTCTCTCGGCCCCTCTACTCCAGTGAACCAGAGATTGGTGGGCCAGGAGGATGTATTCATGCTTAGTAATCCACCTCTAAGAAAATTAAAATCATTCCCAACAAATTTGGAGTCTCAAGGTGTGGATAAGGTAAATCTTGCGTGGGAAACTGATATAGCTAACAATGACACACATAGAAAACCTATGCTGAGCTCACAGCCATCAATGACCGAATGAACATTGATATTGAAGAGTTTCATTCAAGTCTAAATGAGAAAGATAAGGAGGTTACTGCAATTGAGGCTTGTTCTGAGATATATATATACCTTGGATGGTCCATCCTTAGGCACCGATTTCCCTGTGTTGGCAAGAATTTTAGATCTCTTAGATAAAGGGCACAAGCGGTCACATTGCGAGATTGGAATCATGAGGGCTGCAATTGGGGAGCTCTTGAATAAAATCAATCGCATTGAAGGCCTATTATTTGCATGCGAGGCTGTGGCTGCACTATCTGAGAGGCCCACAAAAAAGAAAGTTATGGTTGATAATGTAACTCAAGCTGATGCTGATCTTGGCTTGCCTATGAGGGAAAAACAATCATTTGCAGATGTAACCGCTGCTAAGGTGAGGAAGGCGGTATATAGTCAGACTGAATACCTACAGGGTAAAGATGACGAGATAACTAATGTAGGCATCACAATTCTGAAAATCAGACGTGATATTGAAGAACTGAGGGAGTGTTTTGGGTCTTTGGGAAAACTGGGGCATGTTCCACCATCTATGGAGGAGTTAAATAGTAGACATGTTGGTCCTGATAGTCCCTCTCCCTTGAATGATCTGATTGACCTCTCTGAAGAATGTGAATTAGTAGGGTGCCTCCAAGTACCTGATCAAATGGTGGGTGACGAGTTGGAAAAACCTATAGTAGTGCTTACACGTAAAGAAAAAAGGTTAGTTGGGAGAGCACAGAAAAGAAGAGCCAAAGCCAACTCCCTAAAGAAGAAGTTGGCTGAGGTGGCATCAAAGGACTCCCATGGGCCGCTCTCCAAAGACGTGATTGCTATCCATGAGGATGAGGTTGTCATTGATTTATCCCAACTCAATGAGGAATCGAGGGTTCTATTAGATCATAACTTTTCTGGTAAAATCCAGGTATCAGAAAAATATGATCCCTAAAAAGAAAGTGCTTGGGATCGATGTTGCCAAAAATTCCAGGTTAAATAGCGAATATATAAACAAATGTGCCCGAATCCCTAGGTGCTGGGAATGGGGTTCTCCAGTCCTCTCTTTCACAGTTTTATCCCATGGTACACAAGAGAACTTCACTTATCAAACAAAAAGGAAAAGCGGAGGGACCTATGGTAAACACGCTGGAGTTAACTGTGAGGGAGGGCTCTGGTGAGCCATGGATGTTGGGGATACTGGGCAAAGATGTTCAAGTACCTGACTCTATCTTGCATACAGATGCCAAGAGGGTTCAGAATATAGTGATTGCGAATGATTTGGTAAACAAAAACAGTGTTAACCTATTACAACCCCTTGGGGAGGTGTTAATAGAAGTGCCCACTGTGCATCCTTTTGGAAATGAAGCCTCTCCCCAGGTGCAGACCTTTGGCGTAAATGTCAAGGAAAATTAGGAAAATCGTGACATGGTATTAAATCAAGACTTGCCACTTGTCCTGAGATGGGAAAGTAATGGTAAGGTTCATGGCAAATCCAATCTAAATCGTTCATTTTTGCTAAAAGCCTTCCAGACGATCCCCTTTTTAAGAACTCTTTGTTCAGACAACATCGATTGGGTGAGATTAGCCACAAACCATAATAATAGGATGATTTGTGGCTTTCACTCAATGTTAATCATGAAATTGGTTTGGGAGCACAGGGAGAATTTTGAATATGTTGGCCTGACGCCTTTTATTTTTCAAACTGATTTAGAGGCTAAAGCATTCCTGGATAAACCCGTTGCTCCTGTAATAATTGAAAAGCATTATATCGAACTGGGGCAGTCCCCACATATCAATGAAGACTTGATTAGACAACTCCTAGCTATGGCTGCTGCTTTCAGTGGAATCCATAATGTGTTCACAACAGCTGTTGGTGCGGCATCCTTAGCGCCCCCCCCAACGAGTACCATAACGAGGTCCTGTTTGTGTGTCTATCATGGAATAGCTGTGGGTTAGCAAATTTCCATCGCTAGTGGGGTATAGTAAATGATACTAGTTATCCAGCTGTTATTTTATTACAGAAAACAATGCATGTATCTCATTTCAATGTTGAAGGGTTTGAATGTTACTCCCAACCTGTTTACAGAGGGGACAAAGGGCAGGCTATTCTCATAAATAACACTTGCAAGCCAGCCTCAAAACTTATTTATAAAGATGCTGCAGTGATAGCTGTAGAATTGAACCCTTGTCAGGCATGTGAGAAACCATTATTGATTTTGTGTATTTATTGGAATAAGACTGCCATTCCTCTCAATGTGATGGTTGACACTCTTGACGCAATCTTGGAAGGTGCCCTAACTCATCATTCACAGGTGGGGTTTTTCGTTGGGGGAGATTTTAACTCAACTTGTTTATTCTGTGGACAGGGTTTTGGTTGGAAATTGTTGCTTTCTGCTCGTACGGTCAGGAATGGCCAAAAATGGGTGGATTTTTTCCTGAACTGGGATATGCAGGTGGTTGCGACGCTAGATAAAGCGTCCCCACACACATGGTCGCGAGGTGGACTGATCTCAAATATTGATAATTTTTTTTGTCTACTACTCTTTACAAAACTTCTGATCCTATAGTAATCAAGGAACTTGGTTTTGGTGATCACCAGGCAATCTCAGTAAAGCTAAATCTTGATAACTGGGGTTATAAAACTAACCCGGTGGTGGAAATTGACAGGCCGGGACGGTTGATCAGATGGAATTCTTCAATTTGATTTCAGCTTATCTGTCGGATTAAAGATGACCCAGTAATGGTTAACATGATTCTGTGATGTTGGATGCAATTCTATAAAATAGGATTAATATCCATTTAATGGAGCTGGCAAAGAAGGTGCTGCCTGGCTACAATCTGAACCGGCACGGGCATATTTTTAATATAGGGATCTTCAAGTTAAAGAAACATAAAACCATAAAGATCAGACAATTTAAAAAATTGAATCTTGACAGGCAAATGCACTGTTTTTAAAAAAAGGACATCCTTCAAAATTACAAAAATGCTGTGACGAACCTAAAAGCTAAGCTTATCATACATGACAACCAAAACATGATGTATTATCTATTGAAAAGCGACACCCGAAACATCTGGTCTATCTTAAGGACGATAAATGGTGTAAATGAGGGACAAAAAGAAAATGCTATTGCAGCCGTGGAGTGGGTTAACTACATTAGGTTGAAATATGAATTGCCAACCAACTTTGTTAAGAAAAACGGAATCGAATTCAAAAACGCATTGTTAGCCAATTCTCCATGGTTCTCGGATGATATAGTTAGGGCAATTACGAAGTTAAATGTCTCAAGAGCGGTCGGTCCGGATGGTATTCCAGCATGTCTATTTAAAGCTGACATCCAATTATGGGCAGCGATCTTGAAATATAAATTTGATGCTGTGTTCCTTACTCAATCAATACCTAGGTCTTGGTGCTCGGCAGTCATAATTCCAATCTACAAGAAAGGCCCAATTAATGATCCTACCAATTTCAGACCGATCGCTCTTACTGACGCGTCTTCCAAGGGTTTCTGTCACCTTATCCTTGAGGAGCTTTTGGAGTTTATGAAGATCAATGCCACTCTATTCAAATTCCAAACTGTTTTAGACGCTTTATGGGTTGTCCTCTTAATGCCACTTTAATATCGCACATCCAATGGAATACCAAGCATAGCCATATAGGGCCTGTCTATATGGCTGCCCTCGATTTAAATTCAGCATTTGATACTGATGTGAGAGAGCTTTAGTGGGCAAAAATGCTGCTAATGGGATTCCCGGAACATCTGGTGGTGCTTATAGCCCTCATACACTCATCTACTAACTATAGAGTGAGACTAAATAAGGAAGGTGCGCTCACAGATTCAATACCGAGTGCAATTGGGCTAAAACAGTGTTGCAATCTTGCAGCGGTATTGTTCAACTTATAAATGTGTGATATCGAGGAGTGTTGGGCCAATGCTATTGTTTTTCCGGGCAGATTTGGCCAGTTGAAACTGAATTATATTGGATTTGCTGATGACCTCTTACTTTTTGATAAGTCACCATTTGGGCTCCAGACTAAGATCAGTTTGTTCTCGTACTATGCAGTAGCACACAATCTAAGGGTGAATCACTTCAAATCCAATATATTGGTTTTTGCAGATGGGAGAAAAAGAGTTTGTAGTTTTAATTGGTTCATGTATGGGGTTAAAATCGAGATGGTACAGTCCATGAAATATTTGGGCTATACCTTATCGGACTCATATTCCCTGTCTCGGTGGAAGGAAAGACTGCAAGAGAAAATAAGAGCTCTAGTCTCACAAATGAGAATAATTATGGGGAAATACTGCAGCTTTTCTCTATTACCTGTCCTTCAATTCTACCTATTGAAACCATGCATACTCTATATCTTGGACATGTGTCTCTATGAGATAGATGATATCCTTGATAGCCTGCAGGGTGGTATCTGGAAAACAGTGTTGGGCTTGGCTTCCTCCATTCCGAATGACGTTATCCGTCATGAATTGGGACTTTTACCACTGTCCGTAAAATGGAATTGGCGGTTACTAAATAACTATGTGAAGAGTCTAAGCCCACCTTGTAACTCCCTCTATGAGGATTTGAATACCCAGTTAACCTTGGGGTGCCTGAGGTCTCTATCAGCTGTTGCAAAAGAAATGAATGGTCTATTGGTTTTGATGGGGATTTCTAAAGAGGGTCTAATGTTAGGTCTACCAAGCTGCAAACGTAAAATGCAACTCTATTGTTGTAGTTGCCAATCAGATCGAATTGGTTCCTATAAATCATATCATGAGTTAGCCTTGTTTAGAAGGAAATGTGGGGATCCACCTAGATATATCTTACAGTTTCCTTCTTCCTCTGGTCGCAACTTGTACTTGCGATACAAATTGAATCAATTTCAAACAAACTAAAGGTTGTTTCAATGGGGGAAACGTAACATGCTATACCAAATGGGATCATGTAGATTTTTTTAAAAAGTTACAGTGATAGAGTCCCTCAAACATTTGGTCATGTTTTGTGAGTATTTTGAGCATGTTAGACTTAAATTGAAGGAAAGAAATTGTGAAGGTTTATAGCCTTATATAAGTTTTTTGGGGAAAATGATATATATGTTTATTTGATTATTTGATTTAGTGTTTGGCCGCCGTGATTTATTGCTAATTACTTTATTAACCTTGTATTATGAATGATTATGTACCCAATTTGTTATGAATTGGAAGTATGTATGTTTGTAAAAAATATATATATTTTTTTTTTAAACTTTTATTTATTATTTTTCATACGTACAACAACAGCTGAACTTACCCCCAACACCCCCCCTCCTTCCGCCGGAGAATGCTCTCGGAGTTCTCTGGGAAACACTAATGTCCTGAACGAGTCCAAAATTCTTATTTTGTGTGGGCATCATTGTTCCATATAGTCCGATTGAAGATACTCCAGCACCTTTCCCCAATCTTTTTCGAAGGGGCCAGTAGCATCCTTCAGGGTATGAGAGAGTTTTTCCATAGTGATTAGCGTCCAGACCTTTTGCAACCAACTGAAATTCAGCAGGGGGTTTGGTTGTTTCCAATTCTGGGCTATAGCTGCCCAAGCCGCTATCAACAAGCCCATAAAGCACCTCCATTACGACCTGGTCAGTTCTTTGGCCATTGCGTCCCTAAGGCCGCACATCCAGACCCGTTCCCCCATTAGTGGCACTTTCGGGAAAATCCCCTGCAGCTGTGCTTTTATATCGGCCCAGAAGCCTTGCAACTTGTTGCATTCCCACCAAATGTGCCTCCAAGTGCTTACGCCTCCACACTCTCTCCAGCACTGGTTGGACATCCGTGGAAACATCCCATGCAGTCTCGCGGGGGTCAGGTGTCACTGAGTCATCACCTTGACCCACATCTCCCTCATCTGGACTGATCAAGTCAATTTAGGAATATCGCCCCCCACATCTTCCCAGTCCTCCCTGTTGATGGTCTCCCCCGGGTGTGCTCCCATTTTACCATACAAGACCAGCTAACCCTTTCCTCTTGCCCAATAATGAACCTATAGAGGGTGGACACCAGATTCCTGGTGCCCGGGTCGGTTATTGCGAAGTTCTCAAACTGAGTGAGGCCCCGTGTTGCTGCCTGTTTGATCGAGGGGGTATTTATCCAGTGCTTAAATTGGTCATATTTAAATCTATCTGACTCTTTGATTTTCAGGCTCTCTGTACACGTCTCAAACGGAAGCACCTCTTGTCCCTCCATAATTTCCCCAATTTATGTACACCCCGCTAGTACCCAGCCTCCTTAGGCACCCTTTTCCATTCCCGGGAGGAAGTCTGGATTCCCGTACATGGGGGTGAAGGGGCCCGGCACTGTTGACAATATACTGCGCCTAGTCAGCTCGTCCCACACATCCAGGGGGCTTTCATCACCACGCTCACTCGTAGGTTTGCATGTCTATGCCGCTTACTCTTCCACAGTAGTTCCCTCAGAGGAGTTCTGGCTACCGCCCTGTCTTGTTCGGCCCAAACCTTCTGTTGCACCTCCCCCATCCACTCCTTAAGTACCCACAGCTGTGCCGCCTGATAATACTTGTAAAAGTGCGGGAGAGCCAACCCTGCTTCCCTTATTGGGGGGCGTTAACACCGCCCTTGAAATCCTCTGGGTCTTGTTCCTCCATATAAATGACGTGATTGCTTTAGTCAGTGCCCTGAAGAAGGACCTGGGGATCTTTATCAGGCAGGCTTGGAAATAGTATAGCAATTTCGGGAGAATGGACATGTTTATCGCAGCGACTCGCCCCCACCATGAGATCGCCAGCGGCTCCCCCCTCTCAAGGTCCCGCTTGATCGCCCCCAACATCTCAGGGAAGTTCGCCCCATACGTCTGGTCAACCCTACTCATCAGGGAAATACCCAAATATTTAATCCCTTTATTTGCACATCTCAGACCAAATGATGCGGCCACCCTCCTCAACTCCCCTATGTCCCTCGCCAGCGGGAGAATTTCTGACTTGCTCCTATTTATCTTTAGCCCCGCAATCGCCCTAAAGGATTCTAGCTCCTTAATCACTTCCGGGAGAGTGCGATCAGGATCTCCCAAGATCAACAACAGATGGTCCGCATATGCGACCACCTTGTGATGTATCCCTGCCATTTCTATCCCTTCTGTCGCCCTCGATTCCCTTATTCTGCATAGCAGTGGCTCCAGAAAGATAGCGAACAATTGAGGTGAAAGGGGGCACCCCTGCTTAGTACCCCTTGAGAGTTCCACCCTGCCCGTGATTTCCCCATTGATGCCGATTCTGATCGAGGGAGAGTTGTAGTTCGCCCTAACCATCTTGAGAAAATTGTCCCTGAATCCCATCCGCTCTAATGTTTTGAATAGAATTGACCATTCCACCCGGTCAAATGCCTTTTCGGCATCGACCGGCAGTAGTGATGCGGGGGTGTGCTTAATACCCACTTTCTCTACCAGGTGCCCGATGCGTCTCAGCTTGTCATGCGTCTGCCTGCCTGGTATAAATCCTGTTTGGTCTTGGTCAGATCGGGGAGCAGCTGGGACAATCTTGAGGCAAGAATTTTAGTATAAATGTTTGTGTCCTGATTTATCAGGGCAATTGGACGATACGACCCTGGAGTTGCCGGGTCTTTCCCCGCTTTGTGAAAGACCACTACCTTTGCTCATTCATGGTTGGGGTCACGTTTCCTTCCTCTCTAAAGGAGTTGTACAGTTTAGTTAGGAATGGGACCAGATCCTCTGCGTATTCTTTATAAAAAGCCGCTGTAAATCCGTCCGGCCCCGCTGCCTTGCCCGACTGTAGCCCCTTTATTGCTTGACGCACTTCTTAGTCCCTAATGTCTCCGTCCAGCTCTTCCCTATCCTTTTCGGATATTTGCGGCAGTGTGAGAGAAGTGAGGTATTTGTCATGGTCATCCCCATCCGGCCTCTCTGTGGAGTACAAGTCTATATAGAATGCCATGATCTCGTCTCTATAGAAGACTCTAAACTCCTCTCCCATCTCAGTGTTAGTGGTAAGCTTTTCCCCCTGCTTATTGCGGATTTCCCTGATCATCCCCTTCTGTTGCTTTGCGCGTAATTGTCTTGCTAATAGCTTATCAGCTCTGTTGGCTTTTGTGTAGTACCAATGCCTGAGACATAGGAGGCACAACTCTGCTTTTTTCGTGCGCAGGACGTCTAACTGTCCCTGCACGTGCCTCATGGCCCTCCTCAGGGAAAGTGTTGAATTTTTTATGCATTCCCCTTGTATGTCAGCCTGCTTTTTTTCTAGTTCTCTCTCCCATGCATGTCTCTGCTTATCTTTGGTCGCTTTCATTGCTATAAACTGTCCCCTGATGACCACCTTTAGGGCCTCCCAGACCGTACTCAGCCTTACGTCGCCATGTTTGTAAAATGTTAATATATTTTTCATGTATTACTGCCTGATCAGAAATTGTAAAGGTTTTTAACCAAACACAATAAAAAATAAATAAGTAATCATTGGACTCAGATTAGCACAAAATTACACATCAGTGATATAAGAAAATGGCATGTTATAGGCCCTTTATTGATTCATAATAAACAAACAGAAAGAATAAACACATAATCGGTTATATATAAACAAAAGGCAGAAAAGACTTCACTGTTAAGATCGCCACAGGAGACACCTTCACCTCGGCCACAACAACACTGCTTAGTCCCACAGCAGGTAGGCAAAGAGATGGATCGTTCTAACGGGATCTGGAGTGGAGCGTCCTCCCATCCAGTGAGACTGCAACACCAGGAGTCCAACTTCTAATTCTACGTCCCACAAGGAAATACCCTCGTCTCTTATGGGGGCTACTTTCGATCCCCGCCCCTCATGGGTTACCATGCTGCCCTCTGCCGAAGAGCAAACAATAAGCATGAGGCATAAACAGAGTGGAATATTCAGGTTAGAAGTGGAAAAAAAAAACATCTTCCCTCCTTGCTGTCGTTCCCACTGCTCCTTATCACTGCACCTGCAGAGTGCTCCGACTCCCTTTCTAGCTTGTCCTTCGGCAGACAATACAATAAAGACCTTGGCCTTGGGGTCCGGGTCCTCGGAATGAGGACTTACCGGGCCATTCCGAGTTCGGAAGGCCCGGTAATTCCTCCCTCTAAGGACCCGGACACGGTCCTTCCCCATTCCCATTTCAGCCCCCATAGGGCTGAATGGGAATGGGAGAGGGAGCAAACAGCGGGCCATTAAGAGATGGCCTGTTGTTTGCTCCCTCTTCCCCTCGCGGGACCCGGTAAGCACGCCTGGTTTTCCCAGGCGTGCTTACCGTGTCCCGCAAGGGGAACTCGTAATGCGGCGGTACGGGGTGAACGGCGCCAGCACCTTTTACGGCACCGTTCACTCCGTACTGCCAGGGTCGTAATGAGGCCCCTTGTCTCTGCAGCAGAAATGCATGTTTGCTAGCTGAGCCCATGAAAACCTAGGCTTTCATTACTGCGTTCTTGCGGTAAATGGAATTAAATATCCAAGATGGCCGTGCATCTGAGCCATGTTTTCTGGCTCACGCACTACAGCAGGGCCATGGGGTATACCTGGGACACAGGTAGTGTAGGCGGCCTTGATTGGCCCGTTACTTCTGTCAACTCATTAAAAGCCTGTCCTACCGATACATTGAGTCAGTGTTGTTCTCCTCCTTGCAGGAGAGCGAGATCAGAGAAGAGAAGATGACCAGACCTGGGCCTACGAAGACTGAGCAGGCGCCAGTAAGGAGGCGACACCCCTACCAACTCTGAGTCTGCACGAGGCACCGTTCGTTAGCTCCAAAG
Organism: Ambystoma mexicanum; assembly: GCF_040938575.1. NCBI lineage: Eukaryota > Metazoa > Chordata > Amphibia > Caudata > Ambystomatidae > Ambystoma > Ambystoma mexicanum. The sequence goes on from NC_090921.1 coordinate 29,842,819, forward strand.
CAAGATATCCAGAGGGCCTGAGTTTTCCTTATGTGAATAAAGGATTTCCTTTGACAACTGCAAGCTGTGTCCCTCTATCTTTTACAATGTCAATGATCACAATGTATCAACAACAGTTCATCCCCACTATCACTAATGAACCTAGACTCCCACTTAACTAAGATTGAAGGCACATTTTAGAGGTTTCGCTTTGGTTTTCCTCTGGATATGCTTAACATACAAGGGGCATTCTTTCACTGAGTGCGATGATACAAATACAAAGGGGTGTTTTTCATTTAAAGATTATGCAAGTCCAAGCAGACAATATTAACGACATCATGAAGGAAGGTATGATGTCTGTCTCCCCATTGGCACTGCGCAGCTTTTGACGTGCTAACAAATTATTCTAGAACAGTGGGACAAGGTAAAGTGGTCCGGTGGTCACCTCATAACATCAAGATGTTGAATATGGAATTGGAGTCCTTAATGAACTCTACTTCGATGGAATGAAAACTCCACACGCTTAATTTGCAACGGTTTGATACATTTCTGGGTATCTTGATGGACAGGGCTAATGTAAATCCGGGGATGAGGAGTGGTACGACATGTATTTGACCATCAGCAGGCGAATGAAAAGGCGATCATGCAGCGAAGTGTTAGGTCTATCTGTTGCTCTAACATAGCTCTCAACTCACCCGCTTTTGGTGGGTGTCACCCGCCTTGAAAGCAGATGAATCACCCGCCAAGTCCCTCATACGCCTATTCACTTCTATGGGCCACTCACCCGCCAAAAAGAAAATCGGGTGTTTTCACCCGCCTTGCTGACAAAAAAGGTTGAGAGCTATGCTCTAATTGGGGCCTGGCCCGTAAACTAAGTAGTATCAGACACCTTAAACAAAGGTATAACAATTAGTGAAAATCCAGAAGGGCTGTGAAGTTGCAAAAGGACGCTGAAGCTATGCTTTGCCCTTTGTTTAAAAGGCATTTGATGGCCTTTTGAGTGCTGATTAATGCTCAGGCAGTATCTGTGGCTGCATGTAGGCTGTTTATCTGCCTATTTAACTGCCATGCTGCGAATGTTGGACTCCTACCTCGAGTCATACAGCCTACTCAGAAATTGCCGCTAAAGTATCTACCATTGGTATAAGTAACCTAGGCTGACCGTTGTTGCTAGTAAACACCTGGCACCAACCTAGAATGCCAGCACCGGCACAGGTGCTATTATCAGACCGCCAGCCCCAAAACTTAAACTAGCTATGCTAGCCTGGACCATATTCATCATGTTTCCTTTTTTATCTGGTACCGCTTGACCTACTGTGCACAGGATCGCACTTTCTATCCCACCATAACAGCCTTAGTAGGCCAGTTTGCCCTCAACACCATCTTATCCCTTGTCCCACACCATTCCTACCAACATTAACCCATTCCAGCCTTCCCACAATCTAACCCACCCCAGTGTAGATACTTGCACCACCCATAAAGAAACACATGACTCTACCCCTCGCACTCCTATCCCGAACAACAATCCCATTAGGAAATCCTATCCCAGCTTAGGCACACTGAGACGTGATCGTCTCAATTCCAGGACATACATCACCTCGCCTCTTCCTACCACATGTACAAGCAAATGTAAAGGCAAACTCAAACTAGCCACCCCCATCACACACATAACAGCCTCTCCCGATCAGCCCACTCCCCACACACACACAACACAAAACAACACCAACCTACCACCGAAACAATAAAAGGCGCACTAATCAATGCTGTGATGATGGGTATCTGGGCTCCAGGGATTTGCTACCACCCCTGCCGATGCGCGGGGGCGGGCGATATCAGTGCGCAGCGCGGGAGCAGCAGCGCGTAACAAAACACGCGACTCACGGCCTTCGTGCTTAAACCCGGACTGACTGTCGTCAGTTCCGGTGATTCCTTTATTTCCCTTTTTCCCGTGTCACGTGCCTGCGCACGCAGGGTCACGTGACACCACATTCCTCCCCAACTTGGAGATGTTTATGCATTACACTTAATAACATGGTAATTAACGCGGGGTCTTGTAAACAGTGTTGACTGGCAGAGTAACATGCAACTTAACTGTCTCTGCTTCCATTCGTGTCCTTCTCGGGGTTCATCTTGGCTTGGGCGTTCGCCTGTAGATTCCGTCTACTATGTATCCTTGGAGGCGGCATGACGGTTTGGGCCTTTCTCTCAGGCAATAGCGGGTGTTTCTTTCTGTAGGCCTGTCTTCTTCTGTGATCTCTGCTTCGGTTTCCCCATTGGGTGAGTGTGATCCGCCTGCATCTCCTGGTGTGGCTAGACTCTCCCTTGGTGCCGGTCCTCGAGGAGTCTGCAGTGTTCTTCTTCCGTCTTCCTTTGGGGGTGTTGATGGTTCTTCCCACATCTCCGGAGGCACTTTCCTGAAGTGTGACACGTTGCGTGTCACGGTTTCTCCCCCTCGGGTGGCGGTGACCATGCTGTGGTTGGTTGTACTGACTGTCCACGGTCGTGTTTCAAAATTCAGGGACATTTTCTTGGGCGGTGCCCGGTTCTTGACAATGACAGTGTCCCCTGGGGTTAGTTCTTGGTGGCAGGCTCGCCTGGCGATGCTCTCCTGTTCGTTTCTCCTTAGCCGCCTGGCGTCTATCGCGGGGATGTCAGGTTCTGGGGCTGTCCAGTGGGGGTGTACAGGGAGTTCCGCCTGTATAGGTACCCCGAACATGAGGGCGGCTGGGCTGATCCCGGTGGCCGAGTGCGGGGTCTGTCTGTGTGTCCTCAGAAACCGGTACACGGCCGTCAGCCATGAGTGTCTTTGTTCTTTGGCGATCCTGATGACCTTGTTAAGTGATCCCATGAATCTTTCTGCGTCTCCGTTTGCTTGGGGCCATCTCGGGGTGATTCGCTGGTGCTTGACGTTCACTTCCTTGAAGTAGTCTCGTAGTTCTTGACTGGTGAAGGAGGGCCCGTTGTCGCTCTTCACTTTCCTCGGGATTCCGTGGGTGGCGAATATCTTCTCCAGTGTGAGGATGGTGGTTGCGGCGTTGGTCGAGGTTACATGTTCGACTTCTGGATACCTACTAAACTCGTCGATGACCACGAGCAGATACCCTTCTCCCGCGATGGTGCAGTGGTCCATGCTGACCGCGTCCCAGCGTGTGCAGCTCCTTGGGGTACTGCTGATTGGTTCAGGGTGTTCGGGCCTCCTGGATGCTTGGCAGGCCGCGCAGGATTCGACTAGCTCTATTACTCTTTGCTGCATGTTTGGCATCCACATCCTGGACTTGAGGTAGGCTGTTGACTTCACGATTCCTTGGTGTCCGCTGTGTGCTAATTGGAGAGCCCTTTCCTCTAGGGACTCGGGCAATATGATGCGGTGCCCCTTCAGCAGCACTCCTTCTGGAGCTATTGAGAGTTCGTGCCTGATCCCAAACAATGCTCTGAGCTTGGTTTGGGCTGGTGTTGTGCGGTGGGCAATTGACGTGAGATAGCTTTTCCAATTGCCAGACTGGATGGCTGCCGCCGTGTGTTGTAAGACGGTATCTTCTTCTGTCTCATGCACGACTTCTTGTAGAGTCAGGGCTCTCGGTCTTGCGCAGGCCACTACCTGACAAACATGCTCATCGGTCTCTTTCGCATGGTGCTGCTCACTGTCAGTAGCTGGCCTTGGGTGACGAGACAGGTAGTCTGCTGGGTTGTCCGATCCTGGGCGGTACTCCACCTCAATGTTGTACGGTTGTAGCTGCAGCATCCATTTTTCTATGCGTGCAGGTGGGTGGGGGGCTGAGCCTCGGAAGATCGGGATTAGTGGTTTGTGGTCCGTAAATACTTTAGCTTGCTTCCCTAGCAGGTAGACTTTGAAGTGTCGGCATCCCCACAAAATGGCCAGAGCTTCCTTTTCAATGTGCGCATAGTTTTGTTCGGGTTTTGTGAGGGCTCTGCTGGCAAATGCTATGGGGGACACTCTGCCTTCGTTGTCTGTTTGGGTTAACACTGCTCCTAGGCCACAAGGGCTGGCATCCACGAGAAGCTCGGTCTGTTTTCCTATGTCGAAGAATGCCATGGTGGTGGAGGTAGATAGAGTGTCCTTGATTTGTTGGAACGCTTGTTGGTGAGCTGCGGTCCATTCCCACTTCTGGTCTTTCTTTGTTAATTCTCTGAGTGGACTTCCGACGCTTGCGAGGTCGGGGATAAAACGTGCGCAGTAGGTAGCCATCCCCATGAAGCTCCTCACCTCGGAGGCTGATTGTGGTGCTTTGGAGTCCTTGATGTCTCGCACTTTTGACGGGTCGGGGGATACTCCTTCCGCGCTGAATATGTAGCCAAAGAAGCACAGCTCACTCCTGTTGAATTCACACTTCTCTGCGTTGAGTGTCAGGCCTGCATCTTCGAGCCTTTTCAGGACTGCTGCTAGGCGTTGGTGGTGTTCCTCTTTATTTGGGGCATATACGAGGATGTCATCGCTGATGTTGGTGGTCTCTTCTAATCCTGCGATAACTTTGCGGATTTCATGTTGGAACACTTCTGCCGCAGAGGATATTCCAAAATTTAGCCGTTTGTATCTCATCAGGCCGAGGTGAGATGAGAAGGTAGTGATGTACCTCGATTCTTTCGGTAGACGTAGCTGGTGATAGCCCGATCTGAGGTCGAGTTTGCTGAAGACGTTTGCTCCGGTGAGGTCTACGATGAGTTCGTCGATCGTGGGGGTTACGTGGCGTTCTCTCCCGATCGCGACGTTGGGAAGCCTCATATCGATGCAAATTCTTACTGCATTCGGCTGTTTGGGTTTTTGCGCCACGACCATGGGTGAGACCCACGGGGTTGGTCCAGATGTTTTCTCAATGATCCCTTCTTCTACAAGCTTGGTCAGTTCCTTTTCTACCGCATCTCGTAGGTGGAACGGGATCCGCCTGTGCCGAACTGCTTTCGGTTCAATTGTGGTGTCTATGTGGAGTTTGATGGTCCTCCCCTTGAGGCACCCGATGCCCTGGAATAGTTTACTGTGTCGTTTTAGTAGGCTGTTGAGTTCGTCTTGTTGGAGGCTGAACGCGAAGTGAATTAGTTTCAGCTTTTCTGCTGTCCTGCAGCTCAGTAGCGTCTCGCAGCCGGTGTCCACCACATATATGCGTGCGCGGCAGTTGGTGTTCTCGTGGGCAAAGTTAGATTTGAATGACCCTCGCACGGGGAGGGGTTTCTTGCAACCGTAGGCGTATAGCCTGACTCTTTTTTGTTGGAGATCGGGCTTTGGGTGAAGTTTGTTGAATGCAGCCACCGGCATGACGTTCACTGTTGCGCCGGTGTCGATGACCACCTTCAGTGGTTCTCCATTGGAGAGGACGGTGCACGACGGTCTCTTCCTCTGCCGTGACCGATGTGGTTCAACTGCAGATATGAGATGTATTCGGTGTATCCGTCTGCCTCCTTTTTTCCGTCTGCTTTTGTCTCCTCTTTCGGGGTACGTGCTGCTGTCGCTATCGCCGCTGTCGCTCGAGTCCGGAGACCTTTGGGCCTCATCGACGGCTCTGGCTTTTCCTTTTCGTGTCTGGAGGTGTGAGGTTTCTCTGGGCGCAAACTTTTTCCGGCGTTCTTGTGTCTGGCGCGGGGTAGAGTCTTTGTCCGGTGGGTTTAGACACACCGCGGCAAAATGGTTAAGGCGATTGCATTTCCTGCACGTGGAACCCCATGCGGGGCAGGATTCGCCTTTGTGCCATGGGCCTCCGCACCATTTGCAGCTTCTGTCCCGCCCTTGTGGTGGGTGGGGCTTCCAATCTTGTCTCGTGCGAGTGTTCTGGCGCCTGGAAATGGCTGCTACATCTTCCGTAGGTCCGGGGCTGTCTAGTGGTAGTTTCTGGATTGCTGCTTCCATGACTGCTACCTGGTCTTCCGTTTGTTCACGGAGGCGCGCCATTTCAAGGATCCGTGAGAGGCGTATGTTACGTTCTGAAAGTATAGCCCGTCTCAGTTTCTCAGAGGATATTCCATTAATGATTTGGAGACGGATGGCGAATTCCTCGTCTGGGAACTCACAGCCTACAGCCATTTCACGAAGGCGGGCGTGAAACTTGTCAACCGTCTCTTTCTCTCGCTGCCTCGCCATGCAAAAGTGGAAGCGTTCGTAGTCCGGGTTGAGGTCGGGCTTGAACATGTTTGTGAGTGCAGATCTCGCTGCGTCATAATTGTCTGCGCTGCCGTGGTTGGGTGTTGTATTAAAGAGGCGCAGGGCCGCAGCTCCAATGTTAAGTAGGAGGAAAGTGCGCATTTTCTTAGGCACGGTGATGTCTCTGGCTTCGAGGTGCATCTCAAATTGTTGGAGCCAGATTTCCCATCTGATGGCGGCGCCAGAGGTGAAAGGGTCGAATGGCGGCATAAATGACGTCTGTGTCGGGTCGGGGTGTTCGTAGGAGATGCTACTCCTGGAAGAAGGACTCGTACCGGCCCTCCCGGGGCTGGTGCTTGGGCTCAACATGTTAATTTGTAGGCGTTATTCTTAGTGTTGGAGCGTGGGCCTAGGGTGCTTGTATGCTGCTGCGCAGTACCTGGTCAGGGCTGCTGGATTCCTCCCGGAGTGTCAGGTGGATTTGTTGCAGCTGTGTGTGGGAGCCCCTGTCTAGATCAGAAGGTGGGGCTTCAACCACCTCAATCGCAGCGTTGTTCTTGGCTGACGGTTGTTTTATTTTTTTTTCATTCCTTTGATGTGGGCGTCGGTGCACAGCTCCGTGTCGGGTTCGTGGCTCCTTTCGTCGCCAGTGTGATGATGGGTATCTGGGCTCCAGAGATTTGCTACCGCCCCTGCAGATGCGTGGGGGCGGGCGATATCAGTGTGCAGCGCGGGAGCAGCAGCGCGTAACAAAACACGCGACTCGCGGCCTTCGTGCTTAAACCCGGACTGTCGTCAGTTCCGGTGATTCCTTTATTTCCCTTTTTCCCGTGTCACGTGCCTGCGCACGCAGGGTCACGTGACACCACAAATGCTAGATCATTAGCTGCCCATGCCTTAGACATTGCTGACATCATCTCACTAAATGACCTAGACATCTTAGCCATCACTAAGACCTGGCTCCACGCAGCCTCAGGTCCCACACTAGCGCTAGCTATCCCTAATGACGACACCATCTACCGCTCGGATAGACAAACAGCCAAAGGCGGAGGAGTAGCCATTATAGCAAGATACTCCCTTCACATAAGACACATACTCAACCAAACGTTCCCCTCTGCAGAGTCACTTACCATCAAACTATCCACAACTAGCACAAGTACCATCACCACCCATCTTATCTACAGACCGCCAGGCCCCATATCCTCATTTAACAATGACATAGCGCTTCTGCTCTCCAACAACACCAAACCTAATTCACAGATACTCATACTAGGTCATTTTAATCTGGGCTACAATGATGAGAGATGGCAAAGCAAGTGCAGTCACAAATACTATCTCAGAATTAGGACTCACCCACCACATCTCTCAACCTTTTTTTTGCATATGTTAGCAAATTCGTATTTAGGTTGCCTGCACATGCCCAACAGCTATCCGCAAATGCGTATTTATGTTGCCTGCACATGCCCAACAGCTATCAGCCAGTGCTTACCTATTTTTGCCTATGCTAGCAAATTCGTATTTAGGTTGCCTGTACATGCCCAATAGCTACCAGCTAGCCAGTGCCCACCCACTCTTGCCTGTTTTAGCAAATCTGCATTTAGGCTGCCTGTACATCTGTTTTAGCAAATTTACATTTAAGTTGCCTGTATATGTCCACTAGCTACCAGACAGCGTTCAGCCACTACTTGCCTGTTCTAGCATATTTGCATCTAGGTTGCCTGTACATGCCCAACTACTATCTGCCATTGTTTACCCATTTTTTCCTGTAATATCAAAATTGTATTTAGGTTGCCAGCATCCTAAGCCACTCAAACTAACATACTATGGGCCTGATCACGACTTTGGCGGTAACCCATAAATCCGGCGGTCGCGCTATTACCACTGGATTTAAGGGTCTGCCAAATCAGGACATCGGCAGTTTTCACCTTAGCTCTGAGCTGGGGGGAAATCCGCTGAGAATTTGTGCTATTACCGCCGGCGGTAAATCCACCAGCAGTAAGAGCGCGCATTTTCCCCATTGAGCCCAATGGGGAATGGGGCATTCCCGAATGGGCTCAATGGGGAATGGGGAATGACATTACCGCCAAACTCGTTACGCCAAAGTCGTGATCAGGCCCTTTGTATCTTCCACTATTCTACATGGTCCTACTTAGAACCATCCTCAATCTGACCACCCTTCACAACATGAATATGTCCCAGCCAAAGAACCAGCTACCTCTAGGAAGTGTACCTTCTGAGTCAGCCAACATGGCCACTAAACCTTGCCGCCTCCAACAGCGAAACTTCAAACTTTGCGCTAGACGACCCTCTAACGAATGCCCAACCCGCTACTAACCACCCTAGGCACACTATGCATGCCTTCAACACCCTACCACACACAGATAACAATGGCCAACTCCCACTACAACTCAACAGTCGTATCTTTAGAGACTCCACTTCCCCCCCAAAGTGCCAACACAATGTCCAGTTGCCCTCTGCCCCACCTAGCACACCTGGAATAAAAGGTGCCTTAATAAACGCCCGCTCTATGGTAGCCCATGCCACTGAAAAAGCGGACATAATCCATAATGAAAACATAGATCTCTCGGCCATTACTGAATCCTGGCTGCACCCCGCAGCCATAAAAGGGCCCTGCTAAAAATCAAAGAAAGATGTGATTCGACGTTGAGGGTCCTTTCTTTAGACAGGGAAACTCTGGTTACTAACCCAGAAAAGGTAAAAAAGGCCCTTTACGAGAAAGATTATTGGATTACTGCAACGGATAGTTTCCATGCGTACCAATGAGCCGTCTGTGGTGGGAACATAAAAGGCGCAGTGTTGTTTCCCGCCTTCTTTTACAATTCCCCAATCGTTGGTATCGGTTGGTTTTGATGAAGCTACACTGGCATATTTTACAGACCCGGAAGGTTTTCTTATGAAAAAAATGTATTACAATTAAAATTCTGTCTGTAGATTCTGTTTGGTTTGGGGACAGGCAGAAACATTGAAGCACCTTGCATTGGTCTGTCCTCATGGCTAAGTTTCCAACATGCGGGGCCAGGTGGAGCTTCTGTACTTGAATGAGGGGTTACGAAGAGTTTAACTGTTTATGTGATATTGTATTTTATCTTCTATTTGTTGTAAAGGTTTCCTATAAACTGTATACAAAGAACAGTCCTCTCTAAAGCTGAATCTCACTGAACTCAACACAAAGGCCAGATGAGGGGAGTGGTTTAGGAAGTGGCAGGCAGTGAAGGCTGTAGACGTGTATTACACTGTGTGTTACACTGTGTGTTACTCTCCACTCTCCTAAGGAGAAGCAGGCTTGGGTTCCTGGAATCATTGCCAGGGGGTGCTTGGAAAGGCCCCCCTGTATATATAGACCAGTGGCCTTGGAAAGAGGCTCGCATGTCGTGTGCACTGGCCGGTGATTGCACAGGGCAGCACAGACATTCTTGTTAAAGTTTGTGTTCTGTCCTGACTCCAGTCCCTGTGTGAAGTTCAGTGTCTGCGCCCGGAAGGGAGCGCGCTTCCGGTCTCTGCTGCCCCGCCCCCCTGCGCGTGCTCTCGCCCTGTGCTGCCGCTGCCCGGAAGCAGCCACTAGCCCCGCCCACGCATCCGGCCACTTCCCGTGATGGCAGCAGTAGGGTCCAGTCGTGTGGAGTGACTGCGTCACGCGGTGACGTCACAGTGAGGTAAGTGTGCCGCCCCTTGAATCCCCTCCAAAACACATACCCACCTCCACTGCACACTCCCCTGCCCCCCACCACAGCACAAGCCCACCTCCTCCCCACTGAACACACCCCTGCCTCATCCCTGACCCCACACTCCTCCTCTCTGCCCCCCACCACAGCACAAGCCCACCTCCCCACTGCACACACCCCTGCCTCCTCCCTGCCCCCACCACAAGCCCAGCTCCCCACTGCACACGCCCCTGCCTCCTCCCTGCCCCCACCACAAGCCCAGCTCCCCTATGCACACGCCCCTGCCTCATCCCTGACCCCACACTCCTCCTCTCTGCCCCCCACCACAGCACAAGCCCACCTCCCCTCTGCACACGCCCCTGCCTCATCCCTGACCCCACACTCCTCCTCCCTGCCCCCCACCACAGCACAAGCCCACCTCCTCACTGCACACGCCCCTGCCCCCCACCACAGCACAAGCCTACCTCCCCACTGCACACGCCCCTGCCTCATCCCTGACCCCACACTCCTCCTCTCTGCCCCCCACCACAGCACAAGCCCACCTCCCCACTGCACACACCCCTGCCTCATCCCTGACCCCACACTCCTCCTCTCTGCCCCCCACCACAGCACAAGCCCACCTCCCCACTGCACACACCCCTGCCTCCTCCCTGCCCCCACCACAAGCCCAGCTCCCCACTGCACACGCCCCTGCCTCCTCCCTGCCCCCACCACAAGCCCAGCTCCCCTATGCACACGCCCCTGCCTCATCCCTGACCCCACACTCCTCCTCTCTGCCCCCCACCACAGCACAAGCCCACCTCCCCTCTGCACACGCCCCTGCCTCATCCCTGACCCCACACTCCTCCTCCCTGCCCCCCACCCAGCACAAGCCCACGTCCCCACTGCACACACCCCTGCCTCAACCCTGACCCCACACTTCTCCTCCCTGCCCCCCACCACAGCACAATCCCACCTCCCCACTGCACACGCCCCTGCCTCCTCCCTGCCCCCACCACAAGCCCAGCTCCCCTATGCACACGCCCCTGCCTCCTCCCTGCCCCCACCACAAGCCCAGCTCCCCACTGCACACGCCCCTGCCTCCTCCCTGCCCCCACCACAAGCCCACCTCCCCACTGCACACGCCCCTGCCTCATCCCTGACCCCACACTCCTCCATGCCCCCCACCACAGCACAAGCCCACCTCCCCACTGCACACGCCCTGCCTCATCCCTGACCCCACACTCCTCCTCTCTGAGCCCCCACCACAGCACAAGGCCACCTCCCCACTGCACATGCCCTGCCTCATCCCTGACCCCACACTCCTCATCCCTGACCCCCCACCACAGCACAAGGCCACCTCCCCACTGCACACACCCCTGCCTTATCCCTGACCCCACACTCCTCCTCTCTGCCCCCCACCACAGCACAAGCCCACCTCCCCACTGCACACGCCCTGCCTCATCCCTGACCCCACACTCCTCCTCCCTGCCCCCCACCACAGCACAAGCCCACCTCCCCACTGCACACACCCCTGCCTCATTCCTGACGTCCACACTCCTCCCTGCCCCCCACCACAGCACAAGCCCACCTCCCCACTGCACACACCTCTGCCTCTTCCCTGACACCACCCTCCCTGTCCCCCACCACAGCACACGCCCACCTCCCCACTGCACACGCCCTGCATCATCCCTGACCCCACACTCCTCCTCCCTGCCCCCCACCACAGCACAAGCCCACCCCCCACTGCACACACCCCTGCCTCATCCCTGACCCCACACTCCTCCTCCCTGCCCCCCACCACAGCAGAAGCCCACCTCCCCACTGCACACACCCCTGCCTCATCCTTGACCCCACACTCCTCCCTGCCCCCCACCCCAGCACAAGCCCACCTCCCCACTGCACACGCCCCTGCCTCATCCCTGACCCCACACTCCTCCCTGCCCCCACCACAGCACAAGCCCACCTCCCCACTGCACACGCCTAGCCTCATCCCTGACCCCACACTCCTCCTCTCTGACCCCCCACCACAGCACAAGCCCACCTCCCCACTGCACACGCTCTGCCTCATCCCTGACCCCACACTCCTCATCCCTGACCCCCCACCACAGCACAAGCCCACCTCCCCACTGCACACACCCCTGCCTCATCCCTGACCCCACACTCCTCCTCCCTGCCCCCACCACAGCACAAGCCCACCTCCCCACTGCACACGCCCTGCCTCATCCCTGACCCCACATTCCTCCTCCCTGCCCCCCACTACAGCACAAGACCACCTCCCCACTGCACACGCCCCTGCCTCATCCATGATGTCCACACACCTCCTCCCTGCCCCCCACCACAGCACAAGCCCACCTCCCCACTGCACACGCCCCTGCCTCATCCCTGACGTCCACACTCTTCCTCCCTGCCCCCCACCACAGCACAAGCCCACCTCCCCACTGCACACACCCCTGCCTCATCCCTGACGTCCACACTCCTCCTCCCTGCCCCACACCACAGCACAAGCCCACCTCCCCAATGCACACGCCCCTGCCTCTTCCCTGACACCACCCTCCCTGTCCCCCACCACAGCACAAGCCCACCTCTCCACTGCACACGCCCTGCCTCATCCCTGACCCCACACTCCTCCTCCCTGCCCCCCACCACAGCACAAGCCCACCTCCCCACTGCACACATCCCTGCCTCATCCCTGACCCCACACTCCTCCTCCCTGCCCCCCACCACAGCACAAGCCCACCTCCCCACTGCACACACCCCTGCCTCATCCCTGACCCCACACTCCTCCCTGCCCCCCACCCTAGCACAAGCCCACCTCCCCACTGCACGCGCCCCTGCCTCATCCCTGACCCCACACTCCTCCCTGCCCCCCACCCCAGCACAAGCCCACCTCCCCACTGCACACACCCCTGCCTCATCTCTGACCCCAAACTCCTCCCTGCCCCCCACCACAGCACAAGCCCACCTCCCCACTGCACACGCCCTGCCTCATCCCTGACCCCACACTCCTCATCCCTGACCCCCACCACAGCACAAGCCCACCTCCCCACTGCACAGATCCCTGCCTCATCCCTGACCCCACACTCCTCCTCCCTGCCCCCCACCACAGCACAAGCCCACCTCCCCACTGCACACACCCCTGCCTCATCCCTGACCCCACACTCCTCCTCCCTGCCCCCACCACAGCACAAGCCCACCTCTCCACTGCACACGCCCTGCCTCATCCCTGACCCCACACTCCTCCTCCCTGCCCCCCACCACAGCACAAGCCCACCTCCCCACTGCACACGCCCCTGCCTCATCCCTGACGTCCACACTCCTCCTCCCTGCCCCCCACCACAGCACAAGCCCACCTCCCCACTGCACACACCCCTGCCTCATTCCTGACGTCCACACTCCTCCTCCCTGCCCCCCACCACAGCACAAGCCCACCTCCCCACTGTACACACCCCTGCCTCTTCCCTGACACCACCCTCCCTGCCCCCCACCACAGCACAAGTCCACCTCCCCACTGCACACACCCCTGCCTCATTCCTGACGTCCACACTCCCCCTCCAACCCCCCCACCACAACACAAGCCCACCTCCCCACTGCACACGTCCCTGCCTCATCCCTGACCCCACACTCCTCCCTGCCCCCCACCCCAGCACAAGCCCACCTCCCCACTGCACACGCCCCTGCCTCATCCCTGACAGCCACACTCCTCCTCTCACCCCCCACCACAGCACAAGCCCACCTCCCCACTGCACATGCCCCTGCCTCATCCCTGACGGCCACACTCCTTCTCCCTGCCCCCCACCACAGCACACGCCCACCTCCCGACTGCACACACCCCTGCCTCATCCCTGGCCCCACACTCCTCCCTGCCCCCCACCCCAGCACAAGCCCACCTCCCCACTGCACACGTCCCTGCCTCATCCCTGACCCCACACTCTTCCCTGCTCCCCCACCCCAGCACAAGCCCACCTCCCCACTGCACATGCCCCTGCCTCATCCCTGACCCCACACTCTTCCCTGCCCCCCACCACAGCACAAGCCCACCTCCCCACTGCACACGCCCTGCCTCATCCCTGACCCCACACTCCTCCTCTCTGACCCCCCACCACAGCACAAGCCCACCTCCCCACTGCACACGCCCTGCCTCATCCCTGACCCCACACGCCTCATCCTTGACCCCCCACCACAGCACAAGCCCACCTCCCCACTGCACACACCCCTGCCTCATCCCTGACCCCACACTCCTCCTCCCTGCCCCCACCACAGCACAAGCCCACCTCCCCACTGCACACGCCCTGCCTCATCCCTGACCCCACACTCCGCCTCCCTGCCCCCCACCACAGCACAAGCCCACCTCCCCACTGCACACGCCCCTGCCTCATCCCTAACATCCACACTCCTCCTCCCTGCCCCCCACCACAGCACAAGCCCACCTCCCCACTGCACACACCCCTGCCTCATTCCTGACGTCCACACTCCTCCTCCCTGCCCCCACCACAGCACAAGCCCACCTCCCCACTGCACACACCCCTGCCTCTTCCCTGACACCACGCTCCCTGTCCCCACCACAGCACAAGCCAACCTCCCCACTGCACACGCCCTGCCTCATCCCTGACCCCACACTCCTCCTCCCTGCCCCCCACCACAGCACAAACCCACCGCCCCACTGCACACACCCCTGCCTCATCCCTGCCCCACACTCCTCCTCTGTGCCCCCACCACAGCACAAGCCCACCTCACCAATGCACACGCCCTGCCTCATCCCTGACCCCACACTTCTCCTCTCTGACCCCCCACCACAGGACAAGCCCACCTCCCCACTGCACATACCCCTGCCTCATCCCTGACCCCACACTCCTCCCTGCCCCCCACCCCAGCACAAGCCCACCTCCCCACTGCACACGTCCCTGCCTCATCCCTGACCCCACACTCCTCCCTGCCCCCCCACCCCAGCACAAGCCCACCTCCCCACTGAACATGCCCCTGCCTCATCCCTGACCCCACACTCCTCCCTGCCCCCCACCACAGCACAAGCCCACCTCCCCACTGCACACGCCCTGCCTCATCCCTGAGCCCACACTCCTCCTCTCTGACCCCCCACCACAGCACAAGCCCACCTCTCCACTGCACATGCCCTGCCTCATCCCTGACCCCGCACTCCTCATCCCTGACCCCCCACCACAGCACAAGCCCACCTCCCCACTGCACACGCCCTGCCTCATCCCTGACCCCACACTCCGCCTCCCTGCCCCCCACCACAGCACAAGCCCACCTCCCCACTGCACACGCCCCTGCCTCATCCCTGACGTCCACACTCCTCCTCCCTTCCCCCCACCACAGCACAGGCCCACCTCCCCACTGCACACACCCCTGCCTCATTCCTGACGTCCACACTCCTCCTCCCTGCCCCCCACCACAGCACAAGCCCACCTCCCCACTGCACACACCCCTGCCTCTTCCCTGACACCACCCTCCCTGTCCCCACCACAGCACAAGCCAACCTCCCCACTGCACACGCCCTGCCTCATCCCTGACCCCACACTCCTCCTCCCTGCCCCCACCACAGCACAATCCAAACTCCCCACTGCACACACCCCTGCCTCATCCCTGACCCCACACTCCTCCTCTGTGCCCCCACCACAGCACAAGCCCACCTCCCCAATGCACACGCCCTGCCTCATCCCTGACCCCACACTTCTCCTCTCTGACCCCCCACCACAGCACAAGCCCACCTCCCCACTGCACATACCCCTGCCTCATCCCTGACCCCACACTCCTCCCTGCCCCCCACCCCAGCACAAGCCCACCTCCCCACTGCACACGTCCCTGCCTCATCCCTGAACCCACACTCCTCCCTGCCCCCCACCACAGCACAAGCCCACCTCCCCACTGCACACGCCCTGCCTCATCCCTGACCCCACACTCTTCCTCTCTGACCCCCCACCACAGCACAAGCCCACCTCCCCACTGCACACGCCCTGCCTCATCCCTGACCCCACACTCCTCATCCCTGACCCCCCACCACAGCACAAGCCCACCTCCCCACTGCACACACCCCTGCCTCATCCCTGACCCCACACTCCTCCTCCCTGCCCCCCACCACAGCACAAGCCCACCTCCCCACTGCACACGCCCTGCCTCATCCCTGATCCCACACTCCCCCTCCAACCCCCCACCACAGCACAAGCCCACCTCCCCACTGCACACACCCCTGCCTCTTCCCTGACACCACCCTCCCTGTCCCCACCACAGCACAAGCCAACCTCCCCACTGCACACGCCCTGCCTCATCCCTGACCCCACACTCCTCCTCCCTGCCCCCACCACAGCACAATCCAAACTCCCCACTGCACACACCCCTGCCTCATCCCTGACCCCACACTCCTCCTCTGTGCCCCCACCACAGCACAAGCCCACCTCCCCAATGCACACGCCCTGCCTCATCCCTGACCCCACACTCCTCCTCTCTGACCCCCCACCACAGCACAAGCCCACCTCCCCACTGCACATACCCCTGCCTCATCCCTGACCCCACACTCCTCCCTGCCCCCCACCCCAGCACAAGCCCACCTCCCCACTGCACACGTCCCTGCCTCATCCCTGAACCCACACTCCTCCCTGCCCCCCACCACAGCACAAGCCCACCTCCCCACTGCACACGCCCTGCCTCATCCCTGACCCCACACTCTTCCTCTCTGACCCCCCACCACAGCACAAGCCCACCTCCCCACTGCACACGCCCTGCCTCATCCCTGACCCCACACTCCTCATCACTGACCCCCCACCACAGCACAAGCCCACCTCCCCACTGCACATACCCCTGCCTCATCCCTGACCCCACACTCCTCCCTGCCCCCCACCCCAGCACAAGCCCACCTCCCCACTGCACACGCCCCAGCCTCATCCCTGACCCCACACTCCTCCCTGCCCCCCACCCCAGCACAAGCCCACCTCCCCACTGCACACGCCCCTGCCTCATCCCTGACAGCCACACTCCTCCTCTCACCCCCCACCACAGCACAAGCCCACCTCCCCACTGCACATGCCCCTGCCCCATCCTTGACGGCCACACTCCTCCTCCCTGCCCCCCACCACAGCACAATGCCACCTCCCCACTGCACATGCCTCTGCCTCATCCCTGACGGCCACACTCCTTCTCCCTGCCCCCCACCACAGCACACGCCCACCTCCCCACTGCACACACCCCTGCCTCATCCCTGACCCCACACTCCTCCCTGCCCCCCACCCCAGCACAAGCCCACCTCCCCACTGCACACGTCCCTGCCTCATCCCTGACCCCACACTCTTCCCTGCCCCACCACCCCAGCACAAGCCCACCTCCCCACTGCACATGCCCCTGCCTCATCCCTGACCCCACACTCTTCCCTGCCCCCCACCACAGCACAAGCCCACCTCCCCACTGCACACGCCCTGCCTAATCCTTGACCCCACACTCCTCCTCTCTGACCCCCCACCACAGCACAAGCCCACCTCCCCACTGCACACGCCCTGCCTCATCCCTGACCCCACACTCCTCATCCTTGACCCCCCACCACAGCACAAGCCCACCTCTCCACTGCACACACCCCTGCCTCATCCCTGACCCCACACTCCTCCTCCCTGCCCCCACCACAGCACAAGCCCACCTCCCCACTGCACACGCCCTGCCTCATCCCTGACCCCACACTCCGCCTCCCTGCCCCCCACCACAGCACAAGCCCACCTCCCCACTGCACACGCCCCTGCCTCATCCCTGACATCCACACTCCTCCTCCCTGCCCCCCACCACAGCACAAGCCCACCTCCCCACTGCACACACCCCTGCCTCATTCCTGACGTCCACACTCCTCCTCCCTGCCCCCCACCACAGCACAAGCCCACCTCCCCACTGCACACACCCCTGCCTCTTCCCTGACACCACCCTCCCTGTCCCCACCACAGCACAAGCCAACCTCCCCACTGCACACACCCTGCCTCATCCCTGACCCCACACTCCTCCTCCCTGCCCCCCACCACAGCACAAACCCACCTCCCCACTGCACACACCCCTGCCTCATCCCTGCCCCACACTCCTCCTCTGTGCCCCCACCACAGCACAAGCCCACCTCCCCAATGCACATGCCCTGCCTCATCCCTGACCCCACACTTCTCCTCTCTGACCCCCCACCCCAGCACAAGCCCACCTCCCCACTGCACACGTCCCTGCCTCATCCCTGACCCCACACTCCTCCCTGCCCCCCACCCCAGCACAAGCCCACCTCCCCACTGCACACGTCCCTGCCTCATCCCTGACCCCACACTCCTCCCTGCCCCCCCACCCCAGCACAAGCCCACCTCCCCACTGAACATGCCCCTGCCTCATCCCTGACCCCACACTCCTCCTTGCCCCCACCACAGCACAAGCCCACCTCCCCAATGCACACGCCCTGCCTCATCCCTGACCCCACACTCCTCCTCTCTGACCCCCCACCACAGCACAAGCCCACCTCTCCACTGCACATGCCCTGCCTCATCCCTGACCCCACACTCCTCATCCCTGACCCCCCACCACAGCACAAGCCCACCTCCCCACTGCACGCACCCCTGCCTCATCCCTGACCCCACACTCCTCCTCCCTGCCCCCACCACAGCACAAGCCCACCTCCCCACTGCACACGCCCTGCCTCATCCCTGACCCCACACTCCGCCTCCCTGCCCCCCACCACAGCACAAGCCCACCTCCCCACTGCACACGCCCCTGCCTCATCCCTGACATCCACACTCCTCCTCCCTGCCCCCCAACACAGCACAAGCCCACCTCCCCACTGCACACACCCCTGCCTCATTCCTGACGTCCACACTCCTCCTCCCTGCCCCCCACCACAGCACAAGCCCACCTCCCCACTGCACACACCCCTGCCTCTTCCCTGACACCACCCTCCCTGTCCCCACCACAGCACAAGCCAACCTCCCCACTGCACACGCCCTGCCTCATCCCTGACCCCACACTCCACCTCCCTGCCCCCACCACAGCACAATCCCACCTCCCCACTGCACACACCCGTGCCTCATCCCTGACCCCACACTCCTCCTCTGTGCCCCCACCACAGCACAAGCCCACCTCCCCAATGCACACGCCCTGCCTCATCCCTGACCCCACACTCCTCCTCTCTGACCCCCCACCACAGCACAAGCCCACCTCCCCACTGCACATACCCCTGCCTCATCCCTGACCTCACACTCCTCCCTGCCCCCCACCCCAGCACAAGCCCACCTCCCCACTGCACACGTCCCTGCCTCATCCCTGAACCCACACTCCTCCCTGCCCCCCCACCCCAGCACAAGCCCACCTCCCCACTGCACATGCCCCTGCCTCATCCCTGACCCCACACTCCTCCCTGCCCCCCACCACAGCACAAGCCCACCTCCCCACTGCACACGCCCTGCCTCATCCCTGACCCCACACTCCTCATCCCTGACCCCCCACCACAGCACAAGCCCACCTCCCCACTGCACACACCCCTGCCTCATCCCTGACCCCACACTCCTCCTCCCTTCCCCCACCACAGCACAAGCCCACCTCCCCACTGCACACGCCCTGCCTCATCCCTGACCCCACACTCCGCCTCCCTGCCCCCCACCACAGCACAAGCCCACCTCCCCACTGCACACGCCCCTGCCTCATCCCTGACGTCCACACTCCTCCTCCCTGCCCCCCACCACAGCACAAGCCCACCTCCCCACTGCACACACCCCTGCCTCATTCCTGACGTCCACACTCCTCCTCCCTGCCCCCCACCACAGCACAAGCCCACCTCCCAAATGCACACACCCCTGCCTATTCCCTGACACCACCCTCCCTGTCCCCACCACAGCACAAGCCAACCTCCCACCTGCACACGCCCTGCCTCATCCCTGACCCCACACTCCTCCTCTGTGCCCCCACCACAGCATAAGTCCACCTCCCCAATGCACACGCCCTGCCTCATCCCTGACCCCACACTCCTCCTCTCTGACCCCCCACCACAGCACAAGCCCATCTCCCCACTGCACACGCCCTGTCTCATCCCTGACCCCACACTCCTCATCCCTGACCCACACCACAGCACAAGCCCACCTCCCCACTGCACACACCCCTGCATCATCCCTAACCCCACACTCCTCCTCCCTGCCCCCCACCACAGCACAAACCCACCTCCCCACTGCACACACCCCTGCCTCATCCCTGACCCCACACTCCTCCTCTGTGCCCCCACCACAGCATAAGTCCACCTCCCCAATGCACACGCCCTGCCTCATCCCTGACCCCACACTCCTCCTCTCTGACCCCCCACCACAGCACAAGCCCATCTCCCCACTGCACACGCCCTGTCTCATCCCTGACCCCACACTCCTCATCCCTGACCCACACCACAGCACAAGCCCACCTCCCCACTGCACACACCCCTGCATCATCCCTAACCCCACACTCCTCCTCCCTGCCCCCCACCACAGCACAAGCCCACCTCCACACTGCACACGCCCTGCCTCATCCCTGACCCCACACTCCTCCCTGCCCCCCACCACAGCACAAGCCCACCTCCCCACTGCACACGCCCCTGCCTCATCCCTGACGTCCACACTCCTCCTCCCTGCCCCCCACCACAGCACAAGCCCACCTCCCCACTGCACACACCCCTGCCTCATTCCTGACGTCCACACTCCTCCTCCCTGCCCCCACCACAGCACAAGCCCACCTCCCCACTGCACACGCCCTGCCTCATCCCTGACCCCACACTCCTCCTCCCTGCCCCCCACCACAGCACAAGCCCACCTCCCCACTGCACACGCCCTGCCTCATCCCTGACGTCCACACTCCTCCTCCCTGCCCCCACCACAGCACAAGCCCACCTCCCCACTGTACACACCCCTGCGTCTTCCCTGACACCACCCTCCCTGTCCCCACCACAGCACAAGCCACCCTCCCCACTGCACACGCCCTGCCTCATCCCTGACCCCACACTCCTCCTCCCTGCCCCCCACCACAGCACAAGCCCACCTCCCCACTGCACACACCCCTGCCTCATCCCTGACCCCACACTCCTCCTCTGTGCCCCCACCACAGCACAAGCAAACCTCCCCACTGCACACGCCCCTGCCTCATCCCTGACGTCCACACTCCTCCTCCCTGCCCCCACCACAGCACAAGCCCACCTCCCCAATGCACACGCCCTGCCTCATCCCTGACCCCACACTCCTCCTCTCTGACCCCCCACCACAGCACAAGCCCACCTCCCCACTGCACATACCCCTGCCTCATCCCTGACCTCACACTCCTCCCTGCCCCCCACCCCAGCACAAGCCCACCTCCCCACTGCACACGTCCCTGCCTCATCCCTGAACCCACACTCCTCCCTGCCCCCCCACCCCAGCACAAGCCCACCTCCCCACTGCACATGCCCCTGCCTCATCCCTGACCCCACACTCCTCCCTGCCCCCCACCACAGCACAAGCCCACCTCCCCACTGCACACGCCCTGCCTCATCCCTGACCCCACACTCCTCCTCTCTGACCCCCCACCACAGCACAAGCCCACCTCCCCACTGCACACGCCCTGCCTCATCCCTGACCCCACACTCCTCATCCCTGACCCCCCACCACAGCACAAGCCCACCTCCCCACTGCACACACCCCTGCCTCATCCCTGACCCCACACTCCTCCTCCCTTCCCCCACCACAGCACAAGCCCACCTCCCCACTGCACACGCCCTGCCTCATCCCTGACCCCACACTCCGCCTCCCTGCCCCCCACCACAGCACAAGCCCACCTCCCCACTGCACACGCCCCTGCCTCATCCCTGACGTCCACACTCCTCCTCCCTGCCCCCCACCACAGCACAAGCCCACCTCCCCACTGCACACACCCCTGCCTCATTCCTGACGTCCACACTCCTCCTCCCTGCCCCCCACCACAGCACAAGCCCACCTCCCCAATGCACACACCCCTGCCTATTCCCTGACACCACCCTCCCTGTCCCCACCACAGCACAAGCCAACCTCCCCACTGCACACGCCCTGCCTGATCCCTGACCCCACACTCCTCCTCCCTGCCCCCCACCACAGCACAAACCCACCTCCCCAATGCACACACCCCTGCCTCATCCCTGACCCCACACTCCTCCTCTGTGCCCCCACCACAGCATAAGTCCACCTCCCCAATGCACACGCCCTGCCTCATCCCTGACCCCACACTCCTCCTCCCTGACCCCCCACCACAGCACAAGCCCATCTCCCCACTGCACACGCCCTGTCTCATCCCTGACCCCACACTCCTCATCCCTGACCCACACCACAGCACAAGCCCACCTCCCCACTGCACACACCCCTGCCTCATCCCTGACCCCACACTCCTCCTCCCTGCCCCCCACCACAGCACAAGCCCACCTCCACACTGCACACGCCCTGCCTCATCCCTGACCCCACACTCCTCCCTGCCCCCCACCACAGCACAAGCCCACCTCCCCACTGCACACGCCCCTGCCTCATCCCTGACGTCCACACTCCTCCTCCCTGCCCCCCACCACAGCACAAGCCCACCTCCCCACTGCACACACCCCTGCCTCATTCCTGACGTCCACACTCCTCCTCCCTGCCCCCACCACAGCACAAGCCCACCTCCCCACTGCACACGCCCTGCCTCATCCCTGACCCCACACTCCTCCTCCCTGCCCCCCACCACAGCACAAGCCCACCTCCCCACTGCACACGCCCTGCCTCATCCCTGACGTCCACACTCCTCCTCCCTGCCCCCCACCACAGCACAAGCCCACCTCCCCACTGTACACACCCCTGCGTCTTCCCTGACACCACCCTCCCTGTCCCCACCACAGCACAAGCCACCCTCCCCACTGCACACGCCCTGCCTCATCCCTGACCCCACACTCCTCCTCCCTGCCCCCACCACAGCACAAGCCCACCTCCCCACTGCACACACCCCTGCCTCATCCCTGACCCCACACTCCTCCTCTGTGCCCCCACCACAGCACAAGCAAACCTCCCCACTGCACACGCCCCTGCCTCATCCCTGACGTCCACACTCCTCCTCCCTGCCCCCACCACAGCACAAGCCCACCTCCCCACTGCACACACCCCTGCCTCATTCCTGACGTCCACACTCCTCCTCCCTGCCCCCCACCACAGCACAAGCCCACCTCCCCACTGCACACGCCCCTGCCTCTTCCCTGACCCCACACTCCTCATCCCTGACCCCCACCACAACACAAGCCCACCTCCCCACTGCACACGCCCTGCCTCATCCCTGACCTCACACTCCTCCTCCCTGCCCCCACCACAGCACAAGCCCACCTCCCCACTGCACACATCCCTGCCCCCACACTCCTCCTCCCTGCCGCCCCACCACAAGCCCACCACCCCACTGCACACACCCCTGCCTCATCCCTGCCCCCACACTCCTCCTCCCCGCCCCCACCACAGCACAAGCCCACCTCCCCACTGCATCCCTGCCCCCACACTCCTCCTCCCACCCCCCACCACAGCACAAGCCTACCTCCCCACTGCACACTCCCCTGCCTCCCACCCCAGCACAGACCCACCTCCCCACTGCACACGCCCCTGCCTCATCCCTGACCCCACACTCCCCCTCCCACCCCCACCACAACACAAGCCCACCTCCCCACTGCACACGCCCCTGCCTCATCCCTGACCCCACACTCCTCCCTGCCCCCCCACCCCAGCACAAGCCCACCTCCCCACTGCACACGCCCCTGCCTCATCCCTGACAGCCACACTCCTCCTCTCACCCCCCACCACAGCACAAGCCCACCTCCCCACTGCACATTCCCCTGCCCCATCCTTGACGGCCACACTCCTCCTCCCTGCCCCCACCACAGCACAAGGCCACCTCCCCACTGCACACGCCCTGCCTCATCCCTGACAGCCACACTCCTCCGCCCACCCCCCCACCACAGCACAAGCCCACCTCCCCACTACACATGCCCCTGCCTCATCCCTGATGGCCACACTCCTCCTCCCTGCCCCCCACCACAGCACAAGCCCACCTCCCCACTGCACACGCCCTGCCTCATCCCTGACCCCACACTCCTCCTCCCTGTCCCCCACCACCGTACAAGCCCACCTCCCCACTGCACACGCCCCTGCCTCATCCCTGACCCCACACTCCCCCTCCAACCGCCCCACCACAACACAAGCCCACCTCCCCACTGCACACGCCCCTGCCTCATCCCTGACCCCACACTCCTCCCTGCCCCCCCACCCCAGCACAAGCCCACCTCCCCACTGCACACGCCCCTGCCTCATCCCTGACAGCCACACTCCTCCTCTCACCCCCCACCACAGCACAAGCCCACCTCCCCACTGCACATGCCCCTGCCCCATCCTTGACGGCCACACTTCTCCTCCCTGCCCCCCACCACAGCATAAGGCCACCTCCCCACTGCACACGCCCTGCCTCATCCCTGACAGCCACACTCCTCCTCCCACCCCCCCACCACAGCACAAGCCTACCTCCCCACTGCACACTCCCCTGCCTCCCACCCCAGCACAAGCCCCGTCCCCACTGCACACGCCTCTGCCTCACCCCTGACCCCACCACAGCACAAGCTCACCTCCCCACTGCACACGCCCCTGCCTCATCCCTGACAGCCACACTCCTCCTCCCTGCCCCCCACCACAGTACAGACCCACCTCCCCACTGCACACGCACCATCCTCATCCCTGACAGCCACACTCCTCCCCCTTCCCCCCACCACAGCACAAGCCCACCTCCCCACTGCACACGCCCCTGCCTCATCCCTGACCCCACACTCCCCCTCCCACCCCCACCACAACACAAGCCCACCTCCCCACTGCACACGCCCCTGCCTCATCCCTGACCCCACACTCCTCCCTGCCCCCCCACCCCAGCACAAGCCCACCTCCCCACTGCACACGCCCCTGCCTCATCCCTGACAGCCACTCTCCTCCTCTCACCCCCCACCACAGCACAAGCCCACCTCCCCACTGCACATGCCCCTGCCCCATCCTTGACGGCCACACTCCTCCTCCCTGCCCCCACCACAGCACAAGGCCACCTCCCCACTGCACACGCCCTGCCTCATCCCTGACAGCCACACTCCTCCGCCCACCCCCCACCACAGCACAAGCCCACCTCCCCACTGCACATGCACCTGCCTCATCCCTGATGGCCACACTCCTCCTCCCTGCCTCCCACCACAGCACAAGCCCACCTCCCCACTGCACACACCCCTGCCTCATCCCTGACCCCACACTCCTCCCTGCCCCCCACCCCAGCACAAGCCCACCTCCCCACTGCACACGTCCCTGCCTCATCCCTGACCCCACACTCCTCCCTGCCCCCCCACCCCATCACAAGCCCACCTCCCCACTGCACACGCCCCTGCCTCATCCCTGACCCCACACTCCTCCCTGCCCCCCACCACAGCACAAGCCCACCTCCCCACTGCACACGCCCTGCCTCATCCCTGACCCCACAATCCTCCTCTCTGACCCCCCACCACAGCACAAGCCCACCTCCCCACTGCACACGCCCTGCCTCATCCCTGACCCCACACTCCTCATCCCTGACCCCCACCACAGCACAAGCCCACCTCCCCACTGCACACACCCCTGCCTCATCCCTGACCCCACACTCCTCCTCTCTGCCCCCACCACAGCACAAGCCCACCTCCCCACTGAACACGCCCCTGCCTCATCCCTGACGTCCACACTCCTCCTCCCTGCTCCCCACCACAGCACAAGCCCACCTCCCCACTGCACACACCCCTGCCTCATTCCTGACGGCCACACTCCTCCTCCCTGCCCCCCACCACAGCACAAGCCCACCCCCCCACTGCACACACCCCTGCCTCATCCCTGACGTCCACACTCCTCCTCCCTGCTCCCCACCACAGCACAAGCCCACCTCCCCACTGCACACACCCCTGCCTCATTCCTGACGGCCACACTCCTCCTCCCTGCCCCCCACCACAGCACAAGCCCACCCCCCCACTGCACACACCCCTGCCTCATCCCCGACCCCACACTCCTCTTCCCTGCCCCCCACCACAGCACAAGCCCACCTCCCCACTGCACACACCCCTGCCTCATCCCTGACCCCACACTCCTCCCTGCCCCCCACCCCAGCACAACCCCACCTCCCCACTGCACACGCCCCTGCCTGACCCCACACTCCTCCCTGCCCCCCACCACAGCACAAGCCCACCTCCCCACTGCACATGCCTAGCCTCATCCCTGACCCCACACTCCTCCTCTCTGACCCCCCACCACAGCACATGCCCACCTCCCCACTGCACACGCTCTGCCTCATCCCTGACCCCACACTCCTCATCCCTGACCCCCCACCACAGCACAAGCCCACCTCCCCACTGCACACACCCCTGCCTCATTCCTGACCCCACACTCCTCCTCCCTGCCCCCACCACAGCACAAGCCCACCTCCCCACTGCACACGCCCTGCCTCATCCCTGACCCCACACCCCTCCTCCCTGCCCCCCACCACAGCACAAGCCCACCTCCCCACTGCACACGCCCCTGCCTCATCCCTGATGTCCACACTCCTCCTCCCTGCCCCCCACCACAGCACAAGCCCACCTCCCCACTGCACACGCCCCTGCCTCATCCCTGACGTCCACATTCTTCCTCCCTGCCCCCCACCACAGCACAAGCCCACCTCCCCACTGCACACACCCTTGCCTCATCCCTGACGTCCACACTCCTCTCTGACCCCCCACCACAGCACAAGCCCACCTCCCCACTGCACACGCCCCTGCCTCATCCCTGACGTCCACATTCTTCCTCCCTGCCCCCCACCACAGCACAAGCCCACCTCCCCACTGCACACACCCTTGCCTCATCCCTGACGTCCACACTCCTCTCTGACCCCCCACCACAGCACAAGCCCACCTCCCCACTGCACATGCCGTGCCTCATCCCTGACCCCACACTCCTCATCCCTGACCCCCACCACAGCACACGCCCACCTCCCCACTGCACACACCCCTGCCTCATCCCTGACCCCACACTCCTCCTCCCTGCCCCCCACCACAGCACAAGCCCACCTCCCCACTGCACACGCTCTGCCTCATCCCTGACAGCCACACTCCTCCTCCCACCCCCCCACCACAGCACAAGCCCACCTCCCCACTGCACATTCCCCTGCTTCATCCCTGACGGCCACACTCCTCCTCCCTGCCCCCCACCACAGCACACGCCCACCTCCCCACTGCACACACCCCTGCCTCATCCCTGACCCCACACTCCTCCCTGCCCCCCACCCCAGCACAAGCCCACCTCCCCACTGCACACGTCCCTGCCTCATCCCTGACCCCACACTCCTCCCTGCCCCCCACCCCAGCACAAGCCCACCTCCCACTGCACATGCCCCTGCCTCTGCCTCATCCCTGACCCCACACTCTTCCCTGCCCCCCACCACAGCACAAGCCCCCCTCCCCACTGCACACGCCCTGCCTCATCCCTGACCCCACACTCCTCCTCTCTGACCCCCACCACAGCACAAGCCCACCTCCCCACTGCACACGCCCTGCTTCATCCCTGACCCCACACTCCTCATCCCTGACCCCCCACCACAGCACAAGCCCACCTCCCCACTGCACACACCCCTGCCTCATCCCTGACCCCACACTCCTCCTCCCTGCCCCCACCACAGCACAAGCCCACCTCCCCACTACACACGCCCTGCCTCATCCCTGACCCCACACTCCGCCTCCCTGCCCCCCACCACAGCACAAGCCCACCTCCCCACTGCACACGCCCCTGCCTCATCCCTGACGTCCACACTCCTCCTCCCTGCCCCCCACCACAGCACAAGCCCACCTCCCCACTGCACACACCCCTGCCTCATTCCTGACGTCCACACTCCTCCTCCCTGCCCCCCACCACAGCACAAGCCCACCTCCCCACTGCACACACCCCTGCCTCTTCCCTGACACCACCCTCCCTGTCCCCACCACAGCACAAGCCAACCTCCCCACTGCACACGCCCTGCCTCATCCCTGACCCCACACTCCTCCCTGCCCCCCAGCACAGCACAAACCCACCTCCCCACTGCACACACCCCTGCCTCATCCCTGCCCCACACTCCACCTCTGTGCCCCCACCACAGCACAAGCCCACCTCCCCAATGCACACGCCCTGCCTCATCCCTGAACCCACACTCCTCCTCTCTGACCCCCCACCACAGCACAAGCCCACCTCCCCACTGCACATACCCCTGCCTCATCCCTGACCCCACACTCCTCCCTGCCGCCTACCCCAGCACAAGCCCACCTCCCCACTGCACACGATCCTGCCTCATCCCTGACCCCACACTCCTCCCTGCCCCCCACCCCAGCACAAGCCCACCTCCCCACTGCACATGCCCCTGCCTCATCCATGACCCCACACTCCTCCCTGCCGCCCACCACAGCACAAGCCCACCTCCCCACTGCACACGCCCTGCCTCATCCCTGACCCCACACTCCTCCTCTCTGACCCCCCACCACAGCACAAGCCCACCTCCCCACTGCACATGCCCTGCCTCATCCCTGACCTCACACTCCTCATCCCTGACCCCCCACCACAGCACAAGCCCACCTCCCCACTGCACACACCCCTGCCTCATCCCTGACCCCACACTCCTCCTCCCTGCCCCCACCACAGCACAAGCCCACCTCCCCACTGCACACGCCCTGCCTCATCCCTGACCCCACACTCCGCCTCCCTGCCCCCCACCACAGCACAAGCCCACCTCCCCACTGCACACGCCCCTGCCTCATCCCTGACGTCCACACTCCTCCCTGCCCCCCACCCTAGCACAAGCCCACCTCCCCACTGCACGCGCCCCTGCCTCATCCCTGACCCCACACTCCCCCTCCAACCGCCCCACCACAACACAAGCCCACCTCCCCACTGCACACGCCCCTGCCTCATCCCTGACCCCACACTCCTCCCTGCCCCCCCACCCCAGCACAAGCCCACCTCCCCACTGCACACGCCCCTGCCTCATCCCTGACAGCCACACTCCTCCTCTCACCCCCCACCACAGCACAAGCCCACCTCCCCACTGCACATGCCCCTGCCCCATCCTTGACGGCCACACTTCTCCTCCCTGCCCCCCACCACAGCATAAGGCCACCTCCCCACTGCACACGCCCTGCCTCATCCCTGACAGCCACACTCCTCCTCCCACCCCCCCACCACAGCACAAGCCTACCTCCCCACTGCACACTCCCCTGCCTCCCACCCCAGCACAAGCCCCGTCCCCACTGCACACGCCTCTGCCTCACCCCTGACCCCACCACAGCACAAGCTCACCTCCCCACTGCACACGCCCCTGCCTCATCCCTGACAGCCACACTCCTCCTCCCTGCCCCCCACCACAGTACAGACCCACCTCCCCACTGCACACGCACCATCCTCATCCCTGACAGCCACACTCCTCCCCCTTCCCCCCACCACAGCACAAGCCCACCTCCCCACTGCACACGCCCCTGCCTCATCCCTGACCCCACACTCCCCCTCCCACCCCCACCACAACACAAGCCCACCTCCCCACTGCACACGCCCCTGCCTCATCCCTGACCCCACACTCCTCCCTGCCCCCCCACCCCAGCACAAGCCCACCTCCCCACTGCACACGCCCCTGCCTCATCCCTGACAGCCACTCTCCTTCTCTCACCCCCCACCACAGCACAAGCCCACCTCCCCACTGCACATGCCCCTGCCCCATCCTTGACGGCCACACTCCTCCTCCCTGCCCCCACCACAGCACAAGGCCACCTCCCCACTGCACACGCCCTGCCTCATCCCTGACAGCCACACTCCTCCGCCCACCCCCCCACCACAGCACAAGCCCACCTCCCCACTGCACATGCCCCTGCCTCATCCCTGATGGCCACACTCCTCCTCCCTGCCTCCCACCACAGCACAAGCCCACCTCCCCACTGCACACACCCCTGCCTCATCCCTGACCCCACACTCCTCCCTGCCCCCCACCCCAGCACAAGCCCACCTCCCCACTGCACACGTCCCTGCCTCATCCCTGACCCCACACTCCTCCCTGCCCCCCCACCCCATCACAAGCCCACCTCCCCACTGCACACGCCCCTGCCTCATCCCTGACCCCACACTCCTCCCTGCCCCCCACCACAGCACAAGCCCACCTCCCCACTGCACACGCCCTGCCTCATCCCTGACCCCACAATCCTCCTCTCTGACCCCCCACCACAGCACAAGCCCACCTCCCCACTGCACACGCCCTGCCTCATCCCTGACCCCACACTCCTCATCCCTGACCCCCACCACAGCACAAGCCCACCTCCCCACTGCACACACCCCTGCCTCATCCCTGACCCCACACTCCTCCTCTCTGCCCCCACCACAGCACAAGCCCACCTCCCCACTGCACACGCCCCTGCCTCATCCCTGACGTCCACACTCCTCCTCCCTGCTCCCCACCACAGCACAAGCCCACCTCCCCACTGCACACGCCCCTGCCTCATCCCTGACGTCCACACTCCTCCCTGCCCCCCACCCTAGCACAAGCCCACCTCCCCACTGCACGCGCCCCTGCCTCATCCCTGACCCCACACTCCCCCTCCAACCGCCCCACCACAACACAAGCCCACCTCCCCACTGCACACGCCCCTGCCTCATCCCTGACCCCACACTCCTCCCTGCCCCCCCACCCCAGCACAAGCCCACCTCCCCACTGCACACGCCCCTGCCTCATCCCTGACAGCCACACTCCTCCTCTCACCCCCCACCACAGCACAAGCCCACCTCCCCACTGCACATGCCCCTGCCCCATCCTTGACGGCCACACTTCTCCTCCCTGCCCCCCACCACAGCATAAGGCCACCTCCCCACTGCACACGCCCTGCCTCATCCCTGACAGCCACACTCCTCCTCCCACCCCCCCACCACAGCACAAGCCTACCTCCCCACTGCACACTCCCCTGCCTCCCACCCCAGCACAAGCCCCGTCCCCACTGCACACGCCTCTGCCTCACCCCTGACCCCACCACAGCACAAGCTCACCTCCCCACTGCACACGCCCCTGCCTCATCCCTGACAGCCACACTCCTCCTCCCTGCCCCCCACCACAGTACAGACCCACCTCCCCACTGCACACGCACCATCCTCATCCCTGACAGCCACACTCCTCCCCCTTCCCCCCACCACAGCACAAGCCCACCTCCCCACTGCACACGCCCCTGCCTCATCCCTGACCCCACACTCCCCCTCCCACCCCCACCACAACACAAGCCCACCTCCCCACTGCACACGCCCCTGCCTCATCCCTGACCCCACACTCCTCCCTGCCCCCCCACCCCAGCACAAGCCCACCTCCCCACTGCACACGCCCCTGCCTCATCCCTGACAGCCACTCTCCTCCTCTCACCCCCCACCACAGCACAAGCCCACCTCCCCACTGCACATGCCCCTGCCCCATCCTTGACGGCCACACTCCTCCTCACCTGCCCCCACCACAGCACAAGGCCACCTCCCCACTGCACACGCCCTGCCTCATCCCTGACAGCCACACTCCTCCGCCCACCCCCCCACCACAGCACAAGCCCACCTCCCCACTGCACATGCCCCTGCCTCATCCCTGATGGCCACACTCCTCCTCCCTGCCTCCCACCACAGCACAAGCCCACCTCCCCACTGCACACACCCCTGCCTCATCCCTGACCCCACACTCCTCCCTGCCCCCCACCCCAGCACAAGCCCACCTCCCCACTGCACACGTCCCTGCCTCATCCCTGACCCCACACTCCTCCCTGCCCCCCCACTCCATCACAAGCCCACCTCCCCACTGCACACGCCCCTGCCTCATCCCTGACCCCACACTCCTCCCTGCCCCCCACCACAGCACAAGCCCACCTCCCCACTGCACACGCCCTGCCTCATCCCTGACCCCACAATCCTCCTCTCTGACCCCCCACCACAGCACAAGCCCACCTCCCCACTGCACACGCCCTGCCTCATCCCTGACCCCACACTCCTCATCCCTGACCCCCACCACAGCACAAGCCCACCTCCCCACTGCACACACCCCTGCCTCATCCCTGACCCCACACTCCTCCTCTCTGCCCCCACCACAGCACAAGCCCACCTCCCCACTGCACACGCCCCTGCCTCATCCCTGACGTCCACACTCCTCCTCCCTGCTCCCCACCACAGCACAAGCCCACCTCCCCACTGCACACACCCCTGCCTCATTCCTGACGGCCACACTCCTCCTCCCTGCCCCCCACCACAGCACAAGCCCACCCCCCCACTGCACACACCCCTGCCTCATCCCCGACCCCACACTCCTCTTCCCTGCCCCCCACCACAGCACAAGCCCACCTCCCCACTGCACACACCCCTGCCTCATCCCTGACCCCACACTCCTCCCTGCCCCCCACCCCAGCACAAGCCCACCTCCCCACTGCACAC
This sequence comes from Ambystoma mexicanum, assembly GCF_040938575.1. Taxonomy (NCBI): domain Eukaryota; kingdom Metazoa; phylum Chordata; class Amphibia; order Caudata; family Ambystomatidae; genus Ambystoma; species Ambystoma mexicanum. Next base: position 29,875,005 of record NC_090921.1, read on the forward strand.
GCCCCTGCCTGACCCCACACTCCTCCCTGCCCCCCACCACAGCACAAGCCCACCTCCCCACTGCACACGCCTAGCCTCATCCCTGACCCCACACTCCTCCTCTCTGACCCCCCACCACAGCACACGCCCACCTCCCCACTGCACACGCTCTGCCTCATCCCTGACCCCACACTCCTCATCCCTGACCCCCCACCACAGCACAAGCCCACCTCCCCACTGCACACACCCCTGCCTCATTCCTGACCCCACACTCCTCCTCCCTGCCCCCACCACAGCACAAGCCCACCTCCCCACTGCACACGCCCTGCCTCATCCCTGACCCCACACCCCTCCTCCCTGCCCCCCACCACAGCACAAGCCCACCTCCCCACTGCACACGCCCCTGCCTCATCCCTGATGTCCACACTCCTCCTCCCTGCCCCCCACCACAGCACAAGCCCACCTCCCCACTGCACACGCCCCTGCCTCATCCCTGACGTCCACATTCTTCCTCCCTGCCCCCCACCACAGCACAAGCCCACCTCCCCACTGCACAAAACCTTGCCTCATCCCTGACGTCCACACTCCTCTCTGACCCCCCACCACAGTACATGCCCACCTCCCCACTGCACACGCCCTGCCTCATCCCTGACCCCACACTCCTCATCCCTGACCCCCACCACAGCACACGCCCACCTCCCCACTGCACACACCCCTGCCTCATCCCTGACCCCACACTCCTCCTCCCTGCCCCCCACCACAGCACAAGCCCACCTCCCCACTGCACACGCTCTGCCTCATCCCTGACATCCACACTCCTCCTCCCACCCCCCCACCACAGCACAAGCCCACCTCCCCACTGCACATTCCCCTGCTTCATCCCTGACGGCCACACTCCTCCTCCCTGCCCCCCACCACAGCACACGCCCACCTCCCCACTGCACACACCCCTGCCTCATCCCTGACCCCACACTCCTCCCTGCCCCCCACCCCAGCACAAGCCCACCTCCCCACTGCACACGTCCCTGCCTCATCCCTGACCCCACATTCCTCCCTGCCCCCCACCCCAGCACAAGCCCACCTCCCACTGCACATGCCCCTGCCCCTGCCTCATCCCTGACCCCACACTCTTCCCTGCCCCCCACCACAGCACAAGCCCACCTCCCCACTGCACACGCCCTGCCTCATCCCTGACCCCACACTCCTCCTCTCTGACCCCCACCACAGCACAAGCCCACCTCCCCACTGCACACGCCCTGCTTCATCCCTGACCCCACACTCCTCATCCCTGACCCCCCACCACAGCACAAGCCCACCTCCCCACTGCACACACCCCTGCCTCATCCCTGACCCCACACTCCTCCTCCCTGCCCCCACCACAGCACAAGCCCACCTCCCCACTACACACGCCCTGCCTCATCCCTGACCCCACACTCCGCCTCCCTGCCCCCCACCACAGCACAAGCCCACCTCCCACCACAGCACAAGCCCACCTCCCCACTGCACACGCCCCTGCCTCATCCCTGACGTCCACACTCCTCCTCCCTGCCCCCCACCACAGCACAAGCCCACCTCCCCACTGCACACACCCCTGCCTCATTCCTGACGTCCACACTCCTCCTCCCTGCCCCCCACCACAGCACAAGCCCACCTCCCCACTGCACACACCCCTGCCTCTTCCCTGACACCACCCTCCCTGTCCCCACCACAGCACAAGCCAACCTCCCCACTGCACACGCCCTGCCTCATCCCTGACCCCACACTCCTCCCTGCCCCCCACCACAGCACAAACCCACCTCCCCACTGCACACACCCCTGCCTCATCCCTGCCCCACACTCCACCTCTGTGCCCCCACCACAGCACAAGCCCACCTCCCCAATGCACACGCCCTGCCTCATCCCTGAACCCACACTCCTCCTCTCTGACCCCCCACCACAGCACAAGCCCACCTCCCCACTGCACATACCCCTGCCTCATCCCTGACCCCACACTCCTCCCTGCCGCCTACCCCAGCACAAGCCCACCTCCCCACTGCACACGATCCTGCCTCATCCCTGACCCCACACTCCTCCCTGCCCCCCACCCCAGCACAAGCCCACCTCCCCACTGCACATGCCCCTGCCTCATCCCTGACCCCACACTCCTCCCTGCCGCCCACCACAGCACAAGCCCACCTCCCCACTGCACACGCCCTGCCTCATCCCTGACCCCACACTCCTCCTCTCTGACCCCCCACCACAGCACAAGCCCACCTCCCCACTGCACATGCCCTGCCTCATCCCTGACCTCACACTCCTCATCCCTGACTCCCCACCACAGCACAAGCCCACCTCCCCACTGCACACACCCCTGCCTCATCCCTGACCCCACACTCCTCCTCCCTGCCCCCACCACAGCACAAGCCCACCTCCCCACTGCACACGCCCTGCCTCATCCCTGACCCCACACTCCGCCTCCCTGCCCCCTACCACAGCACAAGCCCACCTCCCCACTGCACACGCCCCTGCCTCATCCCTGACGTCCACACTCCTCCTCTCTGCCCCCCACCACAGCACAAGCCCACCTCCCCACTGCACACACCCCTGCCTCATTCCTGACGTCCACACTCCTCCTCCCTGCCCCCCACCACAGCACAAGCCCACCTCCCCACTGCACACACCCCTGCCTCTTCCCTGACACCACCCTCCCTGTCCCCAGCACAGCACAAGCCAACCTCCCCACTGCACACACCCCTGCCTCATCCCTGACCCCACACTCCTCCTCCCTGCCCCCCACCACAGCACAAACCCACCTCCCCACTGCACACACCCCTGCCTCATCCCTGACCCCACACTCCTCCTCTGTGCCCCCACCACAGCACAAGCCCACCTCCCCAATGCACACGCCCTGCCTCATCCCTGACCCCACACTCCTCCTCTCTGACCCCCCACCACAGCACAAGCCCACCTACCCACTGCACATACCCCTGCCTCATCCCTGACCCCACACTCCTCCCTGCCCCCCCACCCCAGCACAAGCCCACCTCCCCACTGCACATGCCCCTGCCTCATCCCTGACCCCACACTCCTCCCTGCCCCCCACCACAGCACAAGCCCACATCCCCACTGCACACGCCCTGCCTCATCCCTGACCCCACACTCCTCCTCTCTGACCCCCCACCACAGCACAAGCCCACCTCCCCACTGCACACGCCCTGCCTCATCCCTGACCCCACACTCCTCATCCCTGACCCCCCACCACAGCACAAGCCCACCTCCCCACTGCACACACCCCTGCCTCATCCCTGGCCCACACTCCTCCTCCCTGCCCCCCACCACAGCACAAGCCCACCTCCCCACTGCACACGCCGTGCCTCATCCCTGACCCCACACTCCGCCTCCCTGCCCCCCACCACAGCACAAGCCCACCTCCCCACTGCACACACCCCAGCCTCATCCCTGACGTCCACACTCCTCCTCCCTGCCCCCCACCACAGCACAAGCCCACCTCCCCACTGCACACACCCCTGCCTCATTCCTGATGTCCAAACTCCTCCTCCCTGCCCCCCACCACAGCACAAGCCCACCTCCCCACTGCACACACCCCTGCCTCTTCCCTGACACCACCCTCCCTGTCCCCACCACAGCACAAGCCAACCTCCCCACTGCACACACCCCTGCCTCATTCCTGACGTCCACACTCCTCCTCCCTGCCCCCCACCACAGCACAAACCCACCTCCCCACTGCACACACCCCTGCCTCATCCCTGACCCCACACTCCTCCTCTCTGACCCCCCACCACAGCACAAGCCCACCTCCCCACTGCACACGCCCTGCCTCATCCCTGACCCCACACTCCTCATCCCTGACCCCCACCACAGCACAAGCCCACCTCCCCACTGCACACACCCCTGCCTCATCCCTGACCCCACACTCCTCCTCCCTGCCCCCCACCACAGCACAAGCCCACCTCCCCACTGCACACGCCCTGCCTCATCCCTGACCCCACACTTCGCCTCCCTGCCCCCACCACAGCACAAGCCCACCTCCCCACTGCACACACCCCTGCCTCATCCCTGACCCCACACTCCTCCTCTGTGCCCCCACCACAGCATAAGTCCACCTCCCCAATGCACACGCCCTGCCTCATCCCTGACCCCACACTCCTCCTCCCTGCCCCCCACCACAGCACAAGCCCACCTCCCCACTGCACACGCCCCTGCCTCATCCCTGACGTCCACACTCCTCCTCCCTGCCCCCCACCACAGCACAAGCCCACCTCCCCACTGCACACACCCCTGCCTCATTCCTGACGTCCACACTCCTCCTCCCTGCCCCCACCACAGCACAAGCCCACCTCCCCACTGCACACGCCCTGCCTCATCCCTGACCCCACACTCCTCCTCCCTGCCCCCCACCACAGCACAAGCCCACCTCCCCACTGCACACGCCCTGCCTCATCCCTGACGTCCACACTCCTCCTTCCTGCCCCCCACCACAGCACCAGCCCACCTCCCCACTGTACACACCCCTGCCTCATCCCTGACCCCACACTCCTCCTCTGTGCCCCTACCGCAGCATAAGCCCACCTCCCCAATGCACACGCCCTGCCTCATCCCTGACCCCACACTCCTCCTCCCTGCCCCCACCACAGCACAAGCCGACCTCCCCACTGCACACACCCTGCCTCATCCCTGACGTCCACACTCCTCCTCCCTGCCCCCACCACAGCACAAGCCCACCTCCCCACTGCACACACCCCTGCCTCATTCCTGACGTCCACACTCCTCCTCCCTGCCCCCCACCACAGCACAAGCCCACCTCCCCACTGCACACGCCCTGCCTCATCCCTGACCTCACACTCCTCCTCCCTGCCCCCCACCACAGCACAAGCCCACCTCCCCACTGCACACATCCCTGCCCCCACACTCCTCCCTGCCGCCCCACCACAAGCCCACCACCCCACTGCACACACCCCTGCCTCATCCCTGCCCCCACACTCCTCCTCCCTGCCCACCACCACAGCACACGCCCACCTCCCCACTGCACACGCCCCTGCTGCATCCCTGCCCCCACACTCCTCCTCCCACCGCCCCACCACAGCACAAGGCCACCTCCCCACTGCACACGCTCCTGCCTCATCCCTGACCCCACACTCCTCCTCCCTGCCCCCCACTACAAGCCTACCTCCCCACTGCACACTCCCCTGCCTCCCACCCCAGCACAAGCCCCGTCCCCACTGCACACGCCTCTGCCTCACCCCTGACCCCACCACAGCACAAGCTCACCTCCCCACTGCACACGCCCCTGCCTCATCCCTGACAGCCACACTCCTCTTCCCTGCCCCCCACCACAGTACAGGCCCACCTCCCCATTGCACACGCCCCAGCCTCATCCCTGACAGCCACACTCCTCCCCCCTGCCCCCACCACAGCACAAGCCCATCTCCCCACTGCATACGCCCTGCACCATCCCTGACCCCACACTCCCCCTCCCACCACCCCACCACAACACAAGCCCACCTCCCCACTGCACACACCCCTGCCTCATCCCTGACCCCACACTCCTCCTCCCTGCCCCCACCACAGCACAAGCCCACCTCCCCACTGCACACGCCCTGCCTCATCCCTGACCCCACACTCCGCCTCCCTGCCCCCACCACAGCACAAGCCCACCTCCCCACTGCACACGCCCCTGCCTCATCCCTGACGTCCACACTCCTCCTCTCTGCCCCCCACCACAGCACAAGCCCACCTCCCCACTGCACACACCCCTGCCTCATTCCTGACGTCCACACTCCTCCTCCCTGCCCCCCACCACAACACAAGCCCACCTCCCCACTGCACACACCCCTGCCTCATTCCTGACGTCCACACTCCTCCTCCCTGCCCCCCACCACAGCACAAGCCCACCTCCCCACTGCACACACCCCTGCCTCTTCCCTGACACCACCCTCCCTGTCCCCAGCACAGCACAAGCCAACCTCCCCACTGCACACACCCCTGCCTCATCCCTGACCCCACACTCCTCCTCCCTGCCCCCCACCACAGCACAAACCCACCTCCCCACTGCACACACCCCTGCCTCATCCCTGACCCCACACTCCTCCTCTGTGCGCCCACCACAGCACAAGCCCACCTCCCCAATGCACACGCCCTGCCTCATCCCTGACCCCACACTCCTCCTCTCTGACCCCCCACCACAGCACAAGCCCACCTACCCACTGCACATACCCCTGCCTCATCCCTGACCCCACACTCCTCCCTGCCCCCCACCACAGCACAAGCCCACCTCCCCACTGCACACGCCCTGCCTCATCCCTGACCCCACACTCCTCCTCTCTGACCCCCCACCACAGCACAAGCCCACCTCCCCACTGCACACGCCCCTGCCTCATCCCTGACCCACACTCCTCCTCCCTGCCCCCCACCACAGCACAAGCCCACCTCCCCACTGCACACACCCCAGCCTCATCCCTGACGTCCACACTCCTCCTCCCTGCCCCCCACCACAGCACAAGCCCACCTCCCCACTGCACACACCCCTGCCTCATTCCTGACGTCCACACTCCTCCTCCCTGCCCCCCACCACAGCACAAGCCCACCTCCCCACTGCACACACCCCTGCCTCATTCCTGACGTCCACACTCCTCCTCCCTGCCCCCCACCACAGCACAAGCCCACCTCCCCACTGCACACACCCCTGCCTCTTCCCTGACACCACCCTCCCTGTCCCCACCACAGCACAAGCCAACCTCCCCACTGCACACGCCCTGCCTCATCCCTGACCCCACACTCCTCCCTGCCCCCCACCACAGCACAAACCCACCTCCCCACTGCACACACCCCTGCCTCATCCCTGCCCCACACTCCACCTCTGTGCCCCCACCACAGCACAAGCCCACCTCCCCAATGCACACGCCCTGCCTCATCCCTGAACCCACACTCCTCCTCTCTGACCCCCCACCACAGCACAAGCCCACCTCCCCACTGCACATACCCCTGCCTCATCCCTGACCCCACACTCCTCCCTGCCGCCTACCCCAGCACAAGCCCACCTCCCCACTGCACACGATCCTGCCTCATCCCTGACCCCACACTCCTCCCTGCCCCCCACCCCAGCACAACCCCACCTCCCCACTGCACATGCCCCTGCCTCATCCCTGACCCCACACTCCTCCCTGCCGCCCACCACAGCACAAGCCCACCTCCCCACTGCACACGCCCTGCCTCATCCCTGACCCCACACTCCTCCTTTCTGACCCCCCACCACAGCACAAGCCCACCTCCCCACTGCACATGCCCTGCCTCATCCCTGACCTCACACTCCTCATCCCTGACCCCCCACCACAGCACAAGCCCACCTCCCCACTGCACACACCCCTGCCTCATCCCTGACCCCACACTCCTCCTCCCTGCCCCCACCACAGCACAAGCCCACCTCCCCACTGCACACGCCCTGCCTCATCCCTGACCTCACACTCCGCCTCCCTGCCCCCCACCACAGCACAAGCCCACCTCCCCCCACTGCACACGCCCCTGCCTCATCCCTGACGTCCACACTCCTCCTCTCTGCCCCCCACCACAGCACAAGCCCACCTCCCCACTGCACACACCCCTGCCTCATTCCTGACGTCCACACTCCTCCTCCCTGCCCCCCACCACAGCACAAGCCCACCTCCCCACTGCACACACCCCTGCCTCTTCCCTGACACCACCCTCCCTGTCCCCAGCACAGCACAAGCCAACCTCCCCACTGCACACACCCCTGCCTCATCCCTGACCCCACACTCCTCCTCCCTGCCCCCCACCACAGCACAAACCCACCTCCCCACTGCACACACCCCTGCCTCATCCCTGACCCCACACTCCTCCTCTGTGCCCCCACCACAGCACAAGCCCACCTCCCCAATGCACACGCCCTGCCTCATCCCTGACCCCACACTCCTCCTCTCTGACCCCCCACCACAGCACAAGCCCACCTACCCACTGCACATACCCCTGCCTCATCCCTGACCCCACACTCCTCCCTGCCCCCCCACCCCAGCACAAGCCCACCTCCCCACTGCACATGCCCCTGCCTCATCCCTGACCCCACACTCCTCCCTGCCCCCCACCACAGCACAAGCCCACATCCCCACTGCACACGCCCTGCCTCATCCCTGACCCCACACTCCTCCTCTCTGACCCCCCACCACAGCACAAGCCCACCTCCCCACTGCACACGCCCTGCCTCATCCCTGACCCCACACTCCTCATCCCTGACCCCCCACCACAGCACAAGCCCACCTCCCCACTGCACACACCCCTGCCTCATCCCTGACCCACACTCCTCCTCCCTGCCCCCCACCACAGCACAAGCCCACCTCCCCACTGCACACGCCGTGCCTCATCCCTGACCCCACACTCCGCCTCCCTGCCCCCCACCACAGCACAAGCCCACCTCCCCACTGCACACACCCCAGCCTCATCCCTGACGTCCACACTCCTCCTCCCTGCCCCCCACCACAGCACAAGCCCACCTCCCCACTGCACACACCCCTGCCTCATTCCTGACGTCCACACTCCTCCTCCCTGCCCCCCACCACAGCACAAGCCCACCTCCCCACTGCACACACCCCTGCCTCTTCCCTGACACCACCCTCCCTGTCCCCACCACAGCACAAGCCAACCTCCCCCCTGCACACACCCCTGCCTCATTCCTGACGTCCACACTCCTCCTCCCTGCCCCCCACCACAGCACAAACCCACCTCCCCACTGCACACACCCCTGCCTCATCCCTGACCCCACACTCCTCCTCTCTGACCCCCCACCACAGCACAAGCCCACCTCCCCACTGCACACGCCCTGCCTCATCCCTGACCCCACACTCCTCATCCCTGACCCCCACCACAGCACAAGCCCACCTCCCCACTGCACACACCCCTGCCTCATCCCTGACCCCACACTCCTCCTCCCTGCCCCCCACCACAGCACAAGCCCACCTCCCCACTGCACACGCCCTGCCTCATCCCTGACGCCACACTTCGCCTCCCTGCCCCCCACCACAGCACAAGCCCACCTCCCCACTGCACACACCCCTGCCTCATCCCTGACCCCACACTCCTCCTCTGTGCCCCCACCACAGCATAAGTCCACCTCCCCAATGCACACGCCCTGCCTCATCCCTGACCCCACACTCCTCCTCCCTGCCCCCCACCACAGCACAAGCCCACCTCCCCACTGCACACGCCCCTGCCTCATCCCTGACGTCCACACTCCTCCTCCCTGCCCCCCACCACAGCACAAGCCCACCTCCCCACTGCACACACCCCTGCCTCATTCCTGACGTCCACACTCCTCCTCCCTGCCCCCACCACAGCACAAGCCCACCTCCCCACTGCACACGCCCTGCCTCATCCCTGACCCCACACTCCTCCTCCCTGCCCCCCACCACAGCACAAGCCCACCTCCCCACTGCACACGCCCTGCCTCATCCCTGACGTCCACACTCCTCCTCCCTGCCCCCCACCACAGCACCAGCCCACCTCCCCACTGTACACACCCCTGCCTCATCCCTGACCCCACACTCCTCCTCTGTGCCCCTACCGCAGCATAAGCCCACCTCCCCAATGCACACGCCCTGCCTCATCCCTGACCCCACACTCCTCCTCCCTGCCCCCACCACAGCACAAGCCGACCTCCCCACTGCACACACCCTGCCTCATCCCTGACGTCCACACTCCTCCTCCCTGCCCCCACCACAGCACAAGCCCACCTCCCCACTGCACACACCCCTGCCTCATTCCTGACGTCCACACTCCTCCTCCCTGCCCCCCACCACAGCACAAGCCCACCTCCCCACTGCACACGCCCTGCCTCATCCCTGACCTCACACTCCTCCTCCCTGCCCCCCACCACAGCACAAGCCCACCTCCCCACTGCACACATCCCTGCCCCCACACTCCTCCCTGCCCACCACCACAGCACACGCCCACCTCCCCACTGCACACGCCCCTGCTGCATCCCTGCCCCCACACTCCTCCTCCCACCCCCCCCACCACAGCACAAGGCCACCTCCCCACTGCACACGCTCCTGCCTCATCCCTGACCCCACACTCCTCCTCCCTGCCCCCACTACAAGCCTACCTCCCCACTGCACACTCCCCTGCCTCCCACCCCAGCACAAGCCCCGTCCCCACTGCACACGCCTCTGCCTCACCCCTGACCCCACCACAGCACAAGCTCACCTCCCCACTGCACACGCCCCTGCCTCATCCCTGACAGCCACACTCCTCTTCCCTGCCCCCCACCACAGTACAGGCCCACCTCCCCATTGCACACGCCCCAGCCTCATCCCTGACAGCCACACTCCTCCCCCCTGCCCCCACCACAGCACAAGCCCATCTCCCCACTGCACACGCCCTGCACCATCCCTGACCCCACACTCCCCCTCCCACCACCCCACCACAACACAAGCCCACCTCCCCACTGCACACACCCCTGCCTCATCCCTGACCCCACACTCCTCCTCCCTGCCCCCACCACAGCACAAGCCCACCTCCCCACTGCACACGCCCTGCCTCATCCCTGACCCCACACTCCGCCTCCCTGCCCCCACCATAGCACAAGCCCACCTCCCCACTGCACACGCCCCTGCCTCATCCCTGACGTCCACACTCCTCCTCTCTGCCCCCCACCACAGCACAAGCCCACCTCCCCACTGCACACACCCCTGCCTCATTCCTGACGTCCACACTCCTCCTCCCTGCCCCCCACCACAACACAAGCCCACCTCCCCACTGCACACACCCCTGCCTCATTCCTGACGTCCACACTCCTCCTCCCTGCCCCCCACCACAGCACAAGCCCACCTCCCCACTGCACACACCCCTGCCTCTTCCCTGACACCACCCTCCCTGTCCCCAGCACAGCACAAGCCAACCTCCCCACTGCACACACCCCTGCCTCATCCCTGACCCCACACTCCTCCTCCCTGCCCCCCACCACAGCACAAACCCACCTCCCCACTGCACACACCCCTGCCTCATCCCTGACCCCACACTCCTCCTCTGTGCGCCCACCACAGCACAAGCCCACCTCCCCAATGCACACGCCCTGCCTCATCCCTGACCCCACACTCCTCCTCTCTGACCCCCCACCACAGCACAAGCCCACCTACCCACTGCACATACCCCTGCCTCATCCCTGACCCCACACTCCTCCCTGCCCCCCACCACAGCACAAGCCCACCTCCCCACTGCACACGCCCCGCCTCATCCCTGACCCCACACTCCTCCTCTCTGACCCCCCACCACAGCACAAGCCCACCTCCCCACTGCACACGCCCCTGCCTCATCCCTGACCCACACTCCTCCTCCCTGCCCCCCACCACAGCACAAGCGCACCTCCCCACTGCACACACCCCAGCCTCATCCCTGACGTCCACACTCCTCCTCCCTGCCCCCCACCACAGCACAAGCCCACCTCCCCACTGCACACACCCCTGCCTCATTCCTGACGTCCACACTCCTCCTCCCTGCCCTCCACCACAGCACAAGCCCACCTCCCCACTGCACACACCCCTGCCTCTTCCCTGACACCACCCTCCCTGTCCCCACCACAGCACAAGCCAACCTCCCCACTGCACACGCCCTGCCTGATCCCTGACCCCACACTCCTCCTCCCTGCCCCCCACCACAGCACAAACCCACCTCCCCACTGCACACACCCCTGCCTCATCCCTGACCCCACACTCCTCCTCTCTGACCCCCCACCACAGCACAAGCCCACTTCCCCACTGCACACGCCCTGCCTCATCCCTGACCCCACACTCCTCATCCCTGACCCCACACTCCTCATCCCTGACCCCCACCACAGCACAAGCCCACCTCCCCACTGCACACACCCCTGCCTCATCCCTGACCCCACACTCCTCCTCCCTGCCCCCCACCACAGCACAAGCCCACCTCCCCACTGCACACGCCCTGCCTCATCCCTGACCCCACACTCCGCCTCCCTGCCCCCCACCACAGCACAAGCCCACCTCCCCACTGCACACACCCCTGCCTCATCCCTGACCCCACACTCCTCCTCTGTGCCCCCACCACAGCATAAGTCCACCTCCCCAATGCACACGCCCTGCCTCATCCCTGACCCCACACTCCTCCTCCCTGCCCCCCACCACAGCACAAGCCCACCTCCCCACTGCACACGCCCCTGCCTCATCCCTGACGTCCACACTCCTCCTCCCTGCCCCCCACCACAGCACAAGCCCACCTCCCCACTGCACACACCCCTGCCTCATTCCTGACGTCCACACTCCTCCTCCCTGCCCCCACCACAGCACAAGCCCACCTCCCCACTGCACACGCCCTGCCTCATCCCTGACCCCACACTCCTCCTCCCTGCCCCCCACCACAGCACAAGCCCACCTCCCCACTGCACACGCCCTGCCTCATCCCTGACGTCCACACTCCTCCTCCCTGCCCCCCACCATAGCACCAGCCCACCTCCCCACTGTACACACCCCTGCCTCATCCCTGACCCCACACTCCTCCTCTGTGCCCCTACCGCAGCATAAGCCCACCTCCCCACTGCACACGCCCTGCCTCATCCCCGACCCCACACTCCTCCTCCCTGCCCCCACCACAGCACAAGCCGACCTCCCCACTGCACACACCCTGCCTCATCCCTGACGTCCACACTCCTCCTCCCTGCCCCCACCACAGCACAAGCCCACCTCCCCACTGCACACACCCCTGCCTCATTCCTGACGTCCACACTCCTCCTCCCTGCCCCCCACCACAGCACAAGCCCACCTCCCCACTGCACACGCCCTGCCTCATCCCTGACCTCACACTCCTCCTCCCTGCCCTCCACCACAGCACAAGCCCACCTCCCCACTGCACACATCCCTGCCCCCACACTCCTCCTCCCTGCCGCCCCACCACAAGCCCACCACCCCACTGCACACACCCCTGCCTCATCCCTGCCCCCACACTCCTCCTCCCTGCCCCCCACCACAGCACAAGCCCACCTCCCCACTGCACACGCCCCTGCTGCATCCCTGCCCCCACACTCCGGCTCCCACCCCCCCCCACCACAGCACAAGGCCACCTCCCCACTGCACACGCTCCTGCCTCATCCCTGACCCCACACTCCTCCTCCCTGCCCCCCACTACAAGCCTACCTCCCCACTGCACACTCCCCTGCCTCCCACCCCAGCACAAGCCCCGTCCCCACTGCACACGCCTCTGCCTCACCCCTGACCACACCACAGCACAAGCTCACCTCCCCACTGCACACGCCCCTGCCTCATCCCTGACAGCCACACTCCTCTTCCCTGCCCCCCACCACAGTACAGGCCCACCTCCCCATTGCACACGCCCCAGCCTCATCCCTGACAGCCACACTCCTCCCCCCTGCCCCCACCACAGCACAAGCCCATCTCCCCACTGCACACACCCCTGACCCCACACTCCTCCTCCCTGCCCCCACCACAGCACAAGCCCACCTCCCCACTGCACACGCCCTGCCTCATCCCTGACCCCACACTCCGCCTCCCTGCCCCCCACCACAGCACAAGCCCACCTCCCCACTGCACACGCCCCTGCCTCATCCCTGACGTCCACACTCCTCCTCTCTGCCCCCCACCACAGCACAAGCCCACCTCCCCACTGCACACACCCCTGCCTCATTCCTGACGTCCACACTCCTCCTCCCTGCCCCCACCACAGCACAAGCCCACCTCCCCACTGCACACACCCCTGCCTCTTCCCTGACACCACCCTCCCTGTCCCCACCACAGCACAAGCCAACCTCCCCACTGCACACACCCCTGCCTCATCCCTGACCCCACACTCCTCCTCCCTGCCCCCCACCACAGCACAAACCCACCTCCCCACTGCACACGCCCCTGCCTCATCCCTGACATCCACACTCCTCCTCCCTGCCCCCCACCACAGCACAAGCCCACCTCCCCACTGCACACACCCCTGCCTCATTCCTGACGTCCACACTCCTCCTCCCTGCCCCCCACCACAGCACAAGCCCACCTCCCCACTGCACACACCCCTGCCTCTTCCCTGACACCACCCTCCCTGTCCCCACCACAGCACAAGCCAACCTCCCCACTGCACACACCCTGCCTCATCCCTGACCCCACACTCCTCCTCCCTGCCCCCCACCACAGCACAAACCCACCTCCCCACTGCACACACCCCTGCCTCATCCCTGCCCCACACTCCTCCTCTGTGCCCCCACCACAGCACAAGCCCACCTCCCCAATGCACATGCCCTGCCTCATCCCTGACCCCACACTTCTCCTCTCTGACCCCCCACCACAGCACAAGCCCACCTCCCCACTGCACATACCCCTGCCTCATCCCTGACCCCACACTCCTCCCTGCCCCCCACCCCAGCACAAGCCCACCTCCCCACTGCACACGTCCCTGCCTCATCCCTGACCCCACACTCCTCCCTGCCCCCCCACCCCAGCACAAGCCCACCTCCCCACTGAACATGCCCCTGCCTCATCCCTGACCCCACACTCCTCCTTGCCCCCCACCACAGCACAAGCCCACCTCCCCAATGCACACGCCCTGCCTCATCCCTGACCCCACACTCCTCCTCTCTGACCCCCCACCACAGCACAAGCCCACCTCTCCACTGCACATGCCCTGCCTCATCCCTGACCCCACACTCCTCATCCCTGACCCCCCACCACAGCACAAGCCCACCTCCCCACTGCACGCACCCCTGCCTCATCCCTGACCCCACACTCCTCCTCCCTGCCCCCACCACAGCACAAGCCCACCTCCCCACTGCACATGCCCTGCCTCATCCCTGACCCCACACTCCGCCTCCCTGCCCCCCACCACAGCACAAGCCCACCTCCCCACTGCACACGCCCCTGCCTCATCCCTGACATCCACACTCCTCCTCCCTGCCCCCCACCACAGCACAAGCCCACCTCCCCACTGCACACACCCCTGCCTCATTCCTGACGTCCACACTCCTCCTCCCTGCCCCCCACCACAGCACAAGCCCACCTCCCCACTGCACACACCCCTGCCTCTTCCCTGACACCACCCTCCCTGTCCCCACCACAGCACAAGCCAACCTCCCCACTGCACACGCCCTGCCTCATCCCTGACCCCACACTCCTCCTCCCTGCCCCCACCACAGCACAAGCCCACCTCCCCACTGCACATACCCCTGCCTCATCCCTGACCCCACACTCCTCCCTGCCCCCCACCCCAGCACAAGCCCCCCTCCCCACTGCACACGTCCCTGCCTCATCCCTGACCCCACACTCCTCCCTGCCCCCCCACCCCAGCACAAGCCCACCTCCCCACTGAACATGCCCCTGCCTCATCCCTGACCCCACACTCCTCCTTGCCCCCCACCACAGCACAAGCCCACCTCCCCAATGCACACGCCCTGCCTCATCCCTGACCCCACACTCCTCCTCTCTGACCCCCCACCACAGCACAAGCCCACCTCTCCACTGCACATGCCCTGCCTCATCCCTGACCCCACACTCCTCATCCCTGACCCCCCACCACAGCACAAGCCCACCTCCCCACTGCACGCACCCCTGCCTCATCCCTGACCCCACACTCCTCCTCCCTGCCCCCACCACAGCACAAGCCCACCTCCCCACTGCACACGCCCTGCCTCATCCCTGACATCCACACTCCTCCTCCCTGCCCCCCACCACAGCACAAGCCCACCTCCCCACTGCACACACCCCTGCCTCATTCCTGACGTCCACACTCCTCCTCCCTGCCCCCCACCACAGCACAAGCCCACCTCCCCACTGCACACACCCCTGCCTCTTCCCTGACACCACCCTCCCTGTCCCCACCACAGCACAAGCCAACCTCCCCACTGCACACGCCCTGCCTCATCCCTGACCCCACACTCCTCCTCCCTGCCCCCACCACAGCACAATCCCACCTCCCCACTGCACACACCCGTGCCTCATCCCTGACCCCACACTCCTCCTCTGTGCCCCCACCACAGCACAAGCCCACCTCCCCAATGCACACGCCCTGCCTCATCCCTGACCCCACACTCCTCCTCTCTGACCCCCCACCACAGCACAAGCCCACCTCCCCACTGCACATACCCCTGCCTCATCCCTGACCTCACACTCCTCCCTGCCCCCCACCCCAGCACAAGCCCACCTCCCCACTGCACACGTCCCTGCCTCATCCCTGAACCCACACTCCTCCCTGCCCCCCCACCCCAGCACAAGCCCACCTCCCCACTGCACATGCCCCTGCCTCATCCCTGACCCCACACTCCTCCCTGCCCCCCACCACAGCACAAGCCCACCTCCCCACTGCACACGCCCTGCCTCATCCCTGACCCCACACTCCTCCTCTCTGACCCCCCACCACAGCACAAGCCCACCTCCCCACTGCACACGCCCTGCCTCATCCCTGACCCCACACTCCTCCTCCCTGACCCCCCACCACAGCACAAGCCCACCTCCCCACTGCACACACCCCTGCCTCATCCCTGACCCCACACTCCTCCTCCCTTCCCCCACCACAGCACAAGCCCACCTCCCCACTGCACACGCCCTGCCTCATCCCTGACCCCACACTCCGCCTCCCTGCCCCCCACCACAGCACAAGCCCACCTCCCCACTGCACACGCCCCTGCCTCATCCCTGACGTCCACACTCCTCCTCCCTGCCCCCCACCACAGCACAAGCCCACCTCCCCACTGCACACACCCCTGCCTCATTCCTGACGTCCACACTCCTCCTCCCTGCCCCCCACCACAGCACAAGCCCACCTCCCCACTGCACACACCCCTGCCTCATCCCTGACCCCACACTCCTCCTCTGTGCCCCCACCACAGCATAAGTCCACCTCCCCAATGCACACGCCCTGCCTCATCCCTGACCCCACACTCCTCCTCTCTGACCCCCCACCACAGCACAAGCCCATCTCCCCACTGCACACGCCCTGTCTCATCCCTGACCCCACACTCCTCATCCCTGACCCACACCACAGCACAAGCCCACCTTCCCACTGCACACACCCCTGCCTCATCCCTGACCCCACACTCCTCCTCCCTTCCCCCACCACAGCACAAGCCCACCTCCCCACTGCACACGCCCTGCCTCATCCCTGACCCCACACTCCGCCTCCCTGCCCCCCACCACAGCACAAGCCCACCTCCCCAATGCACACACCCCTGCCTATTCCCTGACACCACCCTCCCTGTCCCCACCACAGCACAAGCCAACCTCCCCACTGCACACGCCCTGCCTGATCCCTGACCCCACACTCCTCCTCCCTGCCCCCCACCACAGCACAAACCCACCTCCCCACTGCACACACCC
This sequence comes from Ambystoma mexicanum, assembly GCF_040938575.1. Taxonomy (NCBI): domain Eukaryota; kingdom Metazoa; phylum Chordata; class Amphibia; order Caudata; family Ambystomatidae; genus Ambystoma; species Ambystoma mexicanum. The sequence goes on from NC_090921.1 coordinate 29,892,308, forward strand.
CTGCCTCATCCCTGACCCCACACTCCTCCTCTGTGCCCCCACCACAGCATAAGTCCACCTCCCCAATGCACACGCCCTGCCTCATCCCTGACCCCACACTCCTCCTCTCTGACCCCCCACCACAGCACAAGCCCATCTCCCCACTGCACACGCCCTGTCTCATCCCTGACCCCACACTCCTCATCCCTGACCCACACCACAGCACAAGCCCACCTTCCCACTGCACACACCCCTGCCTCATCCCTGACCCCACACTCCTCCTCCCTGCCCCCCACCACAGCACAAGCCCACCTCCACACTGCACACGCCCTGCCTCATCCCTGACCCCACACTCCTCCCTGCCCCCCACCACAGCACAAGCCCACCTCCCCACTGCACACGCCCCTGCCTCATCCCTGACGTCCACACTCCTCCTCCCTGCCCCCACCACAGCACAAGCCCACCTCCCCACTGCACACGCCCTGCCTCATCCCTGACCCCACACTCCCCCTCCCTGCCCCCCACCACAGCACAAGCCCACCTCCCCACTGCACACGCCCTGCCTCATCCCTGACGTCCACACTCCTCCTCCCTGCCCCCCACCACAGCACAAGCCCACCTCCCCACTGTACACACCCCTGCGTCTTCCCTGACACCACCCTCCCTGTCCCCACCACAGCACAAGCCACCCTCCCCACTGCACACGCCCTGCCTCATCCCTGACCCCACACTCCTCCTCCCTGCCCCCCACCACAGCACAAGCCCACCTCCCCACTGCACACACCCCTGCCTCATCCCTGACCCCACACTCCTCCTCTGTGCCCCCACCACAGCACAAGCAAACCTCCCCACTGCACACGCCCCTGCCTCATCCCTGACGTCCACACTCCTCCTCCCTGCCCCCACCACAGCACAAGCCCACCTCCCCACTGCACACACCCCTGCCTCATTCCTGACGTCCACACTCCTCCTCCCTGCCCCCCACCACAGCACAAGCCCACCTCCCCACTGCACACGCCCCTGCCTCTTCCCTGACCCCACACTCCTCATCCCTGACCCCCCGACCACAACACAAGCCCACCTCCCCACTGCACACGCCCTGCCTCATCCCTGACCTCACACTCCTCCTCCCTGCCCCCACCACAGCACAAGCCCACCTCCCCACTGCACACATCCCTGCCCCCACACTCCTCCTCCCTGCCGCCCCACCACAAGCCCACCACCCCACTGCACACACCCCTGCCTCATCCCTGCCCCCACACTCCTCCTCCCTGCCCCCCACCACAGCACAAGCCCACCTCCCCACTGCATCCCTGCCCCCACACTCCTCCTCCCACCCCCCCACCACAGCACAAGCCTACCTCCCCACTGCACACTCCCCTGCCTCCCACCCCAGCACAAGCCCCGTCCCCACTGCACACGCCTCTGCCTCACCCCTGACCCCACCACAGCACAAGCTCACCTCCCCACTGCACACGCCCCTGCCTCATCCCTGACAGCCACACTCCTCCTCCCTGCCCCCCACCACAGTACAGACCCACCTCCCCACTGCACACGCCCCATCCTCATCCCTGACAGCCACACTCCTCCCCCTTCCCCCCACCACAGCACAAACCCACCTCCCCACTGCACACGCCCCTGCCTCATCCCTGACCCCACACTCCCCCTCCCACCCCCACCACAACACAAGCCCACCTCCCCACTGCACACGCCCCTGCCTCATCCCTGACCCCACACTCCTCCCTGCCCCCCCACCCCAGCACAAGCCCACCTCCCCACTGCACACGCCCCTGCCTCATCCCTGACAGCCACACTCCTCCTCTCACCCCCCACCACAAGCACAAGCCCACTTCCCCACTGCACATGCCCCTGCCCCATCCTTGACGGCCACACTCCTCCTCCCTGCCCCCACCACAGCACAAGGCCACCTCCCCACTGCACACGCCCTGCCTCATCCCTGACAGCCACACTCCTCCGCCCACCCCCCCACCACAGCACAAGCCCACCTCCCCACTGCACATGCCCCTGCCTCATCCCTGATGGCCACACTCCTCCTCCCTGCCCCCCACCACAGCACAAGCCTACCTCCCCACTGCACACGCCCTGCCTCATCCCTGACCCCACACTCCTCCTCCCTGTCCCCCACCACCGTACAAGCCCACCTCCCCACTGCACACGCCCCTGCCTCATCCCTGACCCCACACTCCCCCTCCAACCGCCCCACCACAACACAAGCCCACCTCCCCACTGCACACGCCCCTGCCTCATCCCTGACCCCACACTCCTCCCTGCCCCCCCACCCCAGCACAAGCCCACCTCCCCACTGCACACGCCCCTGCCTCATCCCTGACAGCCACACTCCTCCTCTCACCCCCCACCACAGCACAAGCCCACCTCCCCACTGCACATGCCCCTGCCCCATCCTTGACGGCCACACTTCTCCTCCCTGCCCCCCACCACAGCATAAGGCCACCTCCCCACTGCACACGCCCTGCCTCATCCCTGACAGCCACACTCCTCCTCCCACCCCCCCACCACAGCACAAGCCTACCTCCCCACTGCACACTCCCCTGCCTCCCACCCCAGCACAAGCCCCGTCCCCACTGCACACGCCTCTGCCTCACCCCTGACCCCACCACAGCACAAGCTCACCTCCCCACTGCACACGCCCCTGCCTCATCCCTGACAGCCACACTCCTCCTCCCTGCCCCCCACCACAGTACAGACCCACCTCCCCACTGCACACGCCCCATCCTCATCCCTGACAGCCACACTCCTCCCCCTTCCCCCCACCACAGCACAAGCCCACCTCCCCACTGCACACGCCCCTGCCTCATCCCTGACCCCACACTCCCCCTCCCACCCCCACCACAACACAAGCCCACCTCCCCACTGCACACGCCCCTGCCTCATCCCTGACCCCACACTCCTCCCTGCCCCCCCACCCCAGCACAAGCCCACCTCCCCACTGCACACGCCCCTGCCTCATCCCTGAAAGCCACACTCCTCCTCTCACCCCCCACCACAGCACAAGCCCACCTCCCCACTGCACATGCCCCTGCCCCATCCTTGACGGCCACACTCCTCCTCCCTGCCCCCACCACAGCACAAGGCCACCTCCCCACTGCACACGCCCTGCCTCATCCCTGACAGCCACACTCCTCCGCCCACCCCCCCACCACAGCACAAGCCCACCTCCCCACTGCACAGGCCCCTGCCTCATCCCTGATGGCCACACTCCTCCTCCCTGCCCCCCACCACAGCACAAGCCCACCTCCCCACTGCACACACCCCTGCCTCATCCCTGACCCCACACTCCTCCCTGCCCCCCACCACAGCACAAGCCCACCTCCCCACTGCACACGTCCCTGCCTCATCCCTGACCCCACACTCCTCCCTGCCCCCCCACCCCAGCACAAGCCCACCTCCCCACTGCACACGCCCCTGCCTCATCCCTGACCCCACACTCCTCCTTGCCCCCCACCACAGCACAAGCCCACCTCCCCACTGCACACGCCCCTGCGTCTTCCCTGACACCACCCTCCCTGTCCCCACCACAGCACAAGCCACCCTCCCCACTGCACACACCCTGCCTCATCCCTGACCCCACACTCCTCCTCCCTGCCCCCCACCACAGCACAAGCCCACCTCCCCACTGCACACACCCCTGCCTCATCCCTGACCCCACACTCCTCCTCTGTGCCCCCACCACAGCACAAGCAAACCTCCCCACTGCACACGCCCCTGCCTCATCCCTGACGTCCACACTCCTCCTCCCTGCCCCCACCACAGCACAAGCCCACCTCCCCACTGCACACACCCCTGCCTCATTCCTGACGTCCACACTCCTCCTCCCTGCCCCCCACCACAGCACAAGCCCACTTCCCCACTGCACACGCCCCTGCCTCTTCCCTGACCCCACACTCCTCATCCCTGACCCCCACCACAACACAAGCCCACCTCCCCACTGCACACGCCCTGCCTCATCCCTGACCTCACACTCCTCCTCCCTGCCCCCACCACAGCACAAGCCCACCTCCCCACTGCACACATCCCTGCCCCCACACTCCTCCTCCCTGCCGCCCCACCACAAGCCCACCACCCCACTGCACACACCCCTGCCTCATCCCTGCCCCCACACTCCTCCTCCCTGCCCCCCACCACAGCACAAGCCCACCTCCCCACTGCATCCCTGCCCCCACACTCCTCCTCCCACCCCCCCCACCACAGCACAAGCCTACCTCCCCACTGCACACTCCCCTGCCTCCCACCCCAGCACAAGCCCCGTCCCCACTGCACACGCCTCTGCCTCACCCCTGACCCCACCACAGCACAAGCTCACCTCCCCACTGCACACGCCCCTGCCTCATCCCTGACAGCCACACTCCTCCTCCCTGCCCCCCACCACAGTACAGACCCACCTCCCCACTGCACACGCCCCATCCTCATCCCTGACAGCCACACTCCTCCCCCTTCCCCCCACCACAGCACAAGCCCACCTCCCCACTGCACACGCCCCTGCCTCATCCCTGACCCCACACTCCCCCTCCCACCCCCACCACAACACAAGCCCACCTCCCCACTGCACACGCCCCTGCCTCATCCCTGACCCCACACTCCTCCCTGCCCCCCCACCCCAGCACAAGCCCACCTCCCCACTGCACACGCCCCTGCCTCATCCCTGACAGCCACACTCCTCCTCTCACCCCCCACCACAGCACAAGCCCACCTCCCCACTGCACATGCCCCTGCCTCATCCTTGACGGCCACACTCCTCCTCCCTGCCCCCCACCACAGCACAAGCCTACCTCCCCACTGCACACGCCCTGCCTCATCCCTGACACCACACTCCTCCTCCCTGTCCCCCACCACCGTACAAGCCCACCTCCCCACTGCACACGCCCCTGCCTCATCCCTGACCCCACACTCCCCCTCCAACTGCCCCACCACAACACAAGCCCACCTCCCCACTGCACACGCCCCTGCCTCATCCCTGACCCCACACTCCTCCCTGCCCCCCCACCCCAGCACAAGCCCACCGCCCCACTGCACACGCCCCTGCCTCATCCCTGACAGCCACACTCCTCCTCTCACCCCCCACCACAGCACAAGCCCACCTCCCCACTACACATGCCCCTGCCCCATCCTTGACGGCCACACTTCTCCTCCCTGCCCCCCACCACAGCATAAGGCCACCTCCCCACTGCACACGCCCTGCCTCATCCCTGACAGCCACACTCCTCCTCCCACCCCCCCACCACAGCACAAGCCTACCTCCCCACTGCACACTCCCCTGCCTCCCACCCCAGCACAAGCCCCGTCCCCACTGCACACGCCTCTGCCTCACCCCTGACCCCACCACAGCACAAGCTCACCTCCCCACTGCACACGCCCCTGCCTCATCCCTGACAGCCACACTCCTCCTCCCTGCCCCCACCACAGCACAAGCCCACCTCCCCACTGCACACACCCCTGCCTCATCCCTGACCCCACACTCCTCCTCTCTGACCCCCCACCACAGCACAAGCCCACCTCCCCACTGCACATGCCCTGCCTCATCCCTGACCTCACACTCCTCATCCCTGACCCCCCACCACAGCACAAGCCCACCTCCCCACTGCACACACCCCTGCCTCATCCCTGACCCCACACTCCTCCTCCCTGCCCCCACCACAGCACAAGCCCACCTCCCCACTGCACACGCCCTGCCTCATCCCTGACCCCACACTCCGCCTCCCTGCCCCCCACCACAGCACAAGCCCACCTCCCCACTGCACACGCCCCTGCCTCATCCCTGACGTCCACACTCCTCCCTGCCCCCCACCCTAGCACAAGCCCACCTCCCCACTGCACGCGCCCCTGCCTCATCCCTGACCCCACACTCCCCCTCCAACCGCCCCACCACAACACAAGCCCACCTCCCCACTGCACACGCCCCTGCCTCATCCCTGACCCCACACTCCTCCCTGCCCCCCCACCCCAGCACAAGCCCACCTCCCCACTGCACACGCCCCTGCCTCATCCCTGACAGCCACACTCCTCCTCTCACCCCCCACCACAGCACAAGCCCACCTCCCCACTGCACATGCCCCTGCCCCATCCTTGACGGCCACACTTCTCCTCCCTGCCCCCCACCACAGCATAAGGCCACCTCCCCACTGCACACGCCCTGCCTCATCCCTGACAGCCACACTCCTCCTCCCACCCCCCCACCACAGCACAAGCCTACCTCCCCACTGCACACTCCCCTGCCTCCCACCCCAGCACAAGCCCCGTCCCCACTGCACACGCCTCTGCCTCACCCCTGACCCCACCACAGCACAAGCTCACCTCCCCACTGCACACGCCCCTGCCTCATCCCTGACAGCCACACTCCTCCTCCCTGCCCCCCACCACAGTACAGACCCACCTCCCCACTGCACACGCACCATCCTCATCCCTGACAGCCACACTCCTCCCCCTTCCCCCCACCACAGCACAAGCCCACCTCCCCACTGCACACGCCCCTGCCTCATCCCTGACACCACACTCCCCCTCCCACCCCCACCACAACACAAGCCCACCTCCCCACTGCACACGCCCCTGCCTCATCCCTGACCCCACACTCCTCCCTGCCCCCCCACCCCAGCACAAGCCCACCTCCCCACTGCACACGCCCCTGCCTCATCCCTGACAGCCACTCTCCTTCTCTCACCCCCCACCACAGCACAAGCCCACCTCCCCACTGCACATGCCCCTGCCCCATCCTTGACGGCCACACTCCTCCTCCCTGCCCCCACCACAGCACAAGGCCACCTCCCCACTGCACACGCCCTGCCTCATCCCTGACAGCCACACTCCTCCGCCCACCCCCCCACCACAGCACAAGCCCACCTCCCCACTGCACATGCCCCTGCCTCATCCCTGATGGCCACACTCCTCCTCCCTGCCTCCCACCACAGCACAAGCCCACCTCCCCACTGCACACACCCCTGCCTCATCCCTGACCCCACACTCCTCCCTGCCCCCCACCCCAGCACAAGCCCACCTCCCCACTGCACACGTCCCTGCCTCATCCCTGACCCCACACTCCTCCCTGCCCCCCCACCCCATCACAAGCCCACCTCCCCACTGCACACGCCCCTGCCTCATCCCTGACCCCACACTCCTCCCTGCCCCCCACCACAGCACAAGCCCACCTCCCCACTGCACACGCCCTGCCTCATCCCTGACCCCACAATCCTCCTCTCTGACCCCCCACCACAGCACAAGCCCACCTCCCCACTGCACACGCCCTGCCTCATCCCTGACCCCACACTCCTCATCCCTGACCCCCACCACAGCACAAGCCCACCTCCCCACTGCACACACCCCTGCCTCATCCCTGACCCCACACTCCTCCTCTCTGCCCCCACCACAGCACAAGCCCACCTCCCCACTGCACACGCCCCTGCCTCATCCCTGACGTCCACACTCCTCCTCCCTGCTCCCCACCACAGCACAAGCCCACCTCCCCACTGCACACGCCCCTGCCTCATCCCTGACGTCCACACTCCTCCCTGCCCCCCACCCTAGCACAAGCCCACCTCCCCACTGCACGCGCCCCTGCCTCATCCCTGACCCCACACTCCCCCTCCAACCGCCCCACCACAACACAAGCCCACCTCCCCACTGCACACGCCCCTGCCTCATCCCTGACCCCACACTCCTCCCTGCCCCCCCACCCCAGCACAAGCCCACCTCCCCACTGCACACGCCCCTGCCTCATCCCTGACAGCCACACTCCTCCTCTCACCCCCCACCACAGCACAAGCCCACCTCCCCACTGCACATGCCCCTGCCCCATCCTTGACGGCCACACTTCTCCTCCCTGCCCCCCACCACAGCATAAGGCCACCTCCCCACTGCACACGCCCTGCCTCATCCCTGACAGCCACACTCCTCCTCCCACCCCCCCACCACAGCACAAGCCTACCTCCCCACTGCACACTCCCCTGCCTCCCACCCCAGCACAAGCCCCGTCCCCACTGCACACGCCTCTGCCTCACCCCTGACCCCACCACAGCACAAGCTCACCTCCCCACTGCACACGCCCCTGCCTCATCCCTGACAGCCACACTCCTCCTCCCTGCCCCCCACCACAGTACAGACCCACCTCCCCACTGCACACGCACCATCCTCATCCCTGACAGCCACACTCCTCCCCCTTCCCCCCACCACAGCACAAGCCCACCTCCCCACTGCACACGCCCCTGCCTCATCCCTGACCCCACACTCCCCCTCCCATCCCCACCACAACACAAGCCCACCTCCCCACTGCACACGCCCCTGCCTCATCCCTGACCCCACACTCCTCCCTGCCCCCCCACCCCAGCACAAGCCCACCTCCCCACTGCACACGCCCCTGCCTCATCCCTGACAGCCACTCTCCTCCTCTCACCCCCCACCACAGCACAAGCCCACCTCCCCACTGCACATGCCCCTGCCCCATCCTTGACGGCCACACTCCTCCTCACCTGCCCCCACCACAGCACAAGGCCACCTCCCCACTGCACACGCCCTGCCTCATCCCTGACAGCCACACTCCTCCGCCCACCCCCCCACCACAGCACAAGCCCACCTCCCCACTGCACATGCCCCTGCCTCATCCCTGATGGCCACACTCCTCCTCCCTGCCTCCCACCACAGCACAAGCCCACCTCCCCACTGCACACACCCCTGCCTCATCCCTGACCCCACACTCCTCCCTGCCCCCCACCCCAGCACAAGCCCACCTCCCCACTGCACACGTCCCTGCCTCATCCCTGACCCCACACTCCTCCCTGCCCCCCCACCCCATCACAAGCCCACCTCCCCACTGCACACGCCCCTGCCTCATCCCTGACCCCACACTCCTCCCTGCCCCCCACCACAGCACAAGCCCACCTCCCCACTGCACACGCCCTGCCTCATCCCTGACCCCACAATCCTCCTCTCTGACCCCCCACCACAGCACAAGCCCACCTCCCCACTGCACACGCCCTGCCTCATCCCTGACCCCACACTCCTCATCCCTGACCCCCACCACAGCACAAGCCCACCTCCCCACTGCACACACCCCTGCCTCATCCCTGACCCCACACTCCTCCTCTCTGCCCCCACCACAGCACAAGCCCACCTCCCCACTGCACACGCCCCTGCCTCATCCCTGACGTCCACACTCCTCCTCCCTGCTCCCCACCACAGCACAAGCCCACCTCCCCACTGCACACACCCCTGCCTCATTCCTGACGGCCACACTCCTCCTCCCTGCCCCCCACCACAGCACAAGCCCACCCCCCCACTGCACACACCCCTGCCTCATCCCCGACCCCACACTCCTCTTCCCTGCCCCCCACCACAGCACAAGCCCACCTCCCCACTGCACACACCCCTGCCTCATCCCTGACCCCACACTCCTCCCTGCCCCCCACCCCAGCACAAGCCCACCTCCCCACTGCACACGCCCCTGCCTGACCCCACACTCCTCCCTGCCCCCCACCACAGCACAAGCCCACCTCCCCACTGCACACGCCTAGCCTCATCCCTGACCCCACACTCCTCCTCTCTGACCCCCCACCACAGCACACGCCCACCTCCCCACTGCACACGCTCTGCCTCATCCCTGACCCCACACTCCTCATCCCTGACCCCCCACCACAGCACAAGCCCACCTCCCCACTGCACACACCCCTGCCTCATTCCTGACCCCACACTCCTCCTCCCTGCCCCCACCACAGCACAAGCCCACCTCCCCACTGCACACGCCCTGCCTCATCCCTGACCCCACACCCCTCCTCCCTGCCCCCCACCACAGCACAAGCCCACCTCCCCACTGCACACGCCCCTGCCTCATCCCTGATGTCCACACTCCTCCTCCCTGCCCCCCACCACAGCACAAGCCCACCTCCCCACTGCACACGCCCCTGCCTCATCCCTGATGTCCACATTCTTCCTCCCTGCCCCCCACCACAGCACAAGCCCACCTCCCCACTGCACAAACCCTTGCCTCATCCCTGACGTCCACACTCCTCTCTGACCCCCCACCACAGTACATGCCCACCTCCCCACTGCACACGCCCTGCCTCATCCCTGACCCCACACTCCTCATCCCTGACCCCCACCACAGCACACGCCCACCTCCCCACTGCACACACCCCTGCCTCATCCCTGACCCCACACTCCTCCTCCCTGCCCCCCACCACAGCACAAGCCCACCTCCCCACTGCACACGCTCTGCCTCATCCCTGACATCCACACTCCTCCTCCCACCCCCCCACCACAGCACAAGCCCACCTCCCCACTGCACATTCCCCTGCTTCATCCCTGACGGCCACACTCCTCCTCCCTGCCCCCCACCACAGCACACGCCCACCTCCCCACTGCACACACCCCTGCCTCATCCCTGACCCCACACTCCTCCCTGCCCCCCACCCCAGCACAAGCCCACCTCCCCACTGCACACGTCCCTGCCTCATCCCTGACCCCACATTCCTCCCTGCCCCCCACCCCAGCACAAGCCCACCTCCCACTGCACATGCCCCTGCCCCTGCCTCATCCCTGACCCCACACTCTTCCCTGCCCCCCACCACAGCACAAGCCCACCTCCCCACTGCACACGCCCTGCCTCATCCCTGACCCCACACTCCTCCTCTCTGACCCCCACCACAGCACAAGCCCACCTCCCCACTGCACACGCCCTGCTTCATCCCTGACCCCACACTCCTCATCCCTGACCCCCCACCACAGCACAAGCCCACCTCCCCACTGCACACACCCCTGCCTCATCCCTGACCCCACACTCCTCCTCCCTGCCCCCACCACAGCACAAGCCCACCTCCCCACTACACACGCCCTGCCTCATCCCTGACCCCACACTCCGCCTCCCTGCCCCCCACCACAGCACAAGCCCACCTCCCACCACAGCACAAGCCCACCTCCCCACTGCACACGCCCCTGCCTCATCCCTGACGTCCACACTCCTCCTCCCTGCCCCCCACCACAGCACAAGCCCACCTCCCCACTGCACACACCCCTGCCTCATTCCTGACGTCCACACTCCTCCTCCCTGCCCCCCACCACAGCACAAGCCCACCTCCCCACTGCACACACCCCTGCCTCTTCCCTGACACCACCCTCCCTGTCCCCACCACAGCACAAGCCAACCTCCCCACTGCACACGCCCTGCCTCATCCCTGACCCCACACTCCTCCCTGCCCCCCACCACAGCACAAACCCACCTCCCCACTGCACACACCCCTGCCTCATCCCTGCCCCACACTCCACCTCTGTGCCCCCACCACAGCACAAGCCCACCTCCCCAATGCACACGCCCTGCCTCATCCCTGAACCCACACTCCTCCTCTCTGACCCCCCACCACAGCACAAGCCCACCTCCCCACTGCACATACCCTGCCTCATCCCTGACCCCACACTCCTCCCTGCCGCCTACCCCAGCACAAGCCCACCTCCCCACTGCACACGATCCTGCCTCATCCCTGACCCCACACTCCTCCCTGCCCCCCACCCCAGCACAAGCCCACCTCCCCACTGCACATGCCCCTGCCTCATCCCTGACCCCACACTCCTCCCTGCCGCCCACCACAGCACAAGCCCACCTCCCCACTGCACACGCCCTGCCTCATCCCTGACCCCACACTCCTCCTCTCTGACCCCCCACCACAGCACAAGCCCACCTCCCCACTGCACATGCCCTGCCTCATCCCTGACCTCACACTCCTCATCCCTGACCCCCCACCACAGCACAAGCCCACCTCCCCACTGCACACACCCCTGCCTCATCCCTGACCCCACACTCCTCCTCCCTGCCCCCACCACAGCACAAGCCCACCTCCCCACTGCACACGCCCTGCCTCATCCCTGACCCCACACTCCGCCTCCCTGCCCCCTACCACAGCACAAGCCCACCTCCCCACTGCACACGCCCCTGCCTCATCCCTGACGTCCACACTCCTCCTCTCTGCCCCCCACCACAGCACAAGCCCACCTCCCCACTGCACACACCCCTGCCTCATTCCTGACGTCCACACTCCTCCTCCCTGCCCCCCACCACAGCACAAGCCCACCTCCCCACTGCACACACCCCTGCCTCTTCCCTGACACCACCCTCCCTGTCCCCAGCACAGCACAAGCCAACCTCCCCACTGCACACACCCCTGCCTCATCCCTGACCCCACACTCCTCCTCCCTGCCCCCCACCACAGCACAAACCCACCTCCCCACTGCACACACCCCTGCCTCATCCCTGACCCCACACTCCTCCTCTGTGCCCCCACCACAGCACAAGCCCACCTCCCCAATGCACACGCCCTGCCTCATCCCTGACCCCACACTCCTCCTCTCTGACCCCCCACCACAGCACAAGCCCACCTACCCACTGCACATACCCCTGCCTCATCCCTGACCCCACACTCCTCCCTGCCCCCCCACCCCAGCACAAGCCCACCTCCCCACTGCACATGCCCCTGCCTCATCCCTGACCCCACACTCCTCCCTGCCCCCCACCACAGCACAAGCCCACATCCCCACTGCACACGCCCTGCCTCATCCCTGACCCCACACTCCTCCTCTCTGACCCCCCACCACAGCACAAGCCCACCTCCCCACTGCACACGCCCTGCCTCATCCCTGACCCCACACTCCTCATCCCTGACCCCCCACCACAGCACAAGCCCACCTCCCCACTGCACACACCCCTGCCTCATCCCTGGCCCACACTCCTCCTCCCTGCCCCCCACCACAGCACAAGCCCACCTCCCCACTGCACACGCCGTGCCTCATCCCTGACCCCACACTCCGCCTCCCTGCCCCCCACCACAGCACAAGCCCACCTCCCCACTGCACACACCCCAGCCTCATCCCTGACGTCCACACTCCTCCTCCCTGCCCCCCACCACAGCACAAGCCCACCTCCCCACTGCACACACCCCTGCCTCATTCCTGATGTCCAAACTCCTCCTCCCTGCCCCCCACCACAGCACAAGCCCACCTCCCCACTGCACACACCCCTGCCTCTTCCCTGACACCACCCTCCCTGTCCCCACCACAGCACAAGCCAACCTCCCCACTGCACACACCCCTGCCTCATTCCTGACGTCCACACTCCTCCTCCCTGCCCCCCACCACAGCACAAACCCACCTCCCCACTGCACACACCCCTGCCTCATCCCTGACCCCACACTCCTCCTCTCTGACCCCCCACCACAGCACAAGCCCACCTCCCCACTGCACACGCCCTGCCTCATCCCTGACCCCACACTCCTCATCCCTGACCCCCACCACAGCACAAGCCCACCTCCCCACTGCACACACCCCTGCCTCATCCCTGACCCCACACTCCTCCTCCCTGCCCCCCACCACAGCACAAGCCCACCTCCCCACTGCACACGCCCTGCCTCATCCCTGACCCCACACTTCGCCTCCCTGCCCCCACCACAGCACAAGCCCACCTCCCCACTGCACACACCCCTGCCTCATCCCTGACCCCACACTCCTCCTCTGTGCCCCCACCACAGCATAAGTCCACCTCCCCAATGCACACGCCCTGCCTCATCCCTGACCCCACACTCCTCCTCCCTGCCCCCCACCACAGCACAAGCCCACCTCCCCACTGCACACGCCCCTGCCTCATCCCTGACGTCCACACTCCTCCTCCCTGCCCCCCACCACAGCACAAGCCCACCTCCCCACTGCACACACCCCTGCCTCATTCCTGACGTCCACACTCCTCCTCCCTGCCCCCACCACAGCACAAGCCCACCTCCCCACTGCACACGCCCTGCCTCATCCCTGACCCCACACTCCTCCTCCCTGCCCCCCACCACAGCACAAGCCCACCTCCCCACTGCACACGCCCTGCCTCATCCCTGACGTCCACACTCCTCCTTCCTGCCCCCCACCACAGCACCAGCCCACCTCCCCACTGTACACACCCCTGCCTCATCCCTGACCCCACACTCCTCCTCTGTGCCCCTACCGCAGCATAAGCCCACCTCCCCAATGCACACGCCCTGCCTCATCCCTGACCCCACACTCCTCCTCCCTGCCCCCACCACAGCACAAGCCGACCTCCCCACTGCACACACCCTGCCTCATCCCTGACGTCCACACTCCTCCTCCCTGCCCCCACCACAGCACAAGCCCACCTCCCCACTGCACACACCCCTGCCTCATTCCTGACGTCCACACTCCTCCTCCCTGCCCCCCACCACAGCACAAGCCCACCTCCCCACTGCACACGCCCTGCCTCATCCCTGACATCACACTCCTCCTCCCTGCCCCCCACCACAGCACAAGCCCACCTCCCCACTGCACACACCCCTGCCTCTTCCCTGACACCACCCTCCCTGTCCCCACCACAGCACAAGCCAACCTCCCCACTGCACACGCCCTGCCTCATCCCTGACCCCACACTCCTCCCTGCCCCCCACCACAGCACAAACCCACCTCCCCACTGCACACACCCCTGCCTCATCCCTGCCCCACACTCCACCTCTGTGCCCCCACCACAGCACAAGCCCACCTCCCCAATGCACACGCCCTGCCTCATCCCTGAACCCACACTCCTCCTCTCTGACCCCCCACCACAGCACAAGCCCACCTCCCCACTGCACATACCCCTGCCTCATCCCTGACCCCACACTCCTCCCTGCCGCCTACCCCAGCACAAGCCCACCTCCCCACTGCACACGATCCTGCCTCATCCCTGACCCCACACTCCTCCCTGCCCCCCACCCCAGCACAAGCCCACCTCCCCACTGCACATGCCCCTGCCTCATCCCTGACCCCACACTCCTCCCTGCCGCCCACCACAGCACAAGCCCACCTCCCCACTGCACACGCCCTGCCTCATCCCTGACCCCACACTCCTCCTCTCTGACCCCCCACCACAGCACAAGCCCACCTCCCCACTGCACATGCCCTGCCTCATCCCTGACCTCACACTCCTCATCCCTGACCCCCCACCACAGCACAAGCCCACCTCCCCACTGCACACACCCCTGCCTCATCCCTGACCCCACACTCCTCCTCCCTGCCCCCACCACAGCACAAGCCCACCTCCCCACTGCACACGCCCTGCCTCATCCCTGACCCCACACTCCGCCTCCCTGCCCCCTACCACAGCACAAGCCCACCTCCCCACTGCACACGCCCCTGCCTCATCCCTGACGTCCACACTCCTCCTCTCTGCCCCCCACCACAGCACAAGCCCACCTCCCCACTGCACACACCCCTGCCTCATTCCTGACGTCCACACTCCTCCTCCCTGCCCCCCACCACAGCACAAGCCCACCTCCCCACTGCACACACCCCTGCCTCTTCCCTGACACCACCCTCCCTGTCCCCAGCACAGCACAAGCCAACCTCCCCACTGCACACACCCCTGCCTCATCCCTGACCCCACACTCCTCCTCCCTGCCCCCCACCACAGCACAAACCCACCTCCCCACTGCACACACCCCTGCCTCATCCCTGACCCCACACTCCTCCTCTGTGCCCCCACCACAGCACAAGCCCACCTCCCCAATGCACACGCCCTGCCTCATCCCTGACCCCACACTCCTCCTCTCTGACCCCCCACCACAGCACAAGCCCACCTACCCACTGCACATACCCCTGCCTCATCCCTGACCCCACACTCCTCCCTGCCCCCCCACCCCAGCACAAGCCCACCTCCCCACTGCACATGCCCCTGCCTCATCCCTGACCCCACACTCCTCCCTGCCCCCCACCACAGCACAAGCCCACATCCCCACTGCACACGCCCTGCCTCATCCCTGACCCCACACTCCTCCTCTCTGACCCCCCGCCACAGCACAAGCCCACCTCCCCACTGCACACGCCCTGCCTCATCCCTGACCCCACACTCCTCATCCCTGACCCCCCACCACAGCACAAGCCCACCTCCCCACTGCACACACCCCTGCCTCATCCCTGGCCCACACTCCTCCTCCCTGCCCCCCACCACAGCACAAGCCCACCTCCCCACTGCACACGCCGTGCCTCATCCCTGACCCCACACTCCGCCTCCCTGCCCCCCACCACAGCACAAGCCCACCTCCCCACTGCACACACCCCAGCCTCATCCCTGACGTCCACACTCCTCCTCCCTGCCCCCCACCACAGCACAAGCCCACCTCCCCACTGCACACACCCCTGCCTCATTCCTGATGTCCAAACTCCTCCTCCCTGCCCCCCACCACAGCACAAGCCCACCTCCCCACTGCACACACCCCTGCCTCTTCCCTGACACCACCCTCCCTGTCCCCACCACAGCACAAGCCAACCTCCCCACTGCACACACCCCTGCCTCATTCCTGACGTCCACACTCCTCCTCCCTGCCCCCCACCACAGCACAAACCCACCTCCCCACTGCACACACCCCTGCCTCATCCCTGACCCCACACTCCTCCTCTCTGACCCCCCACCACAGCACAAGCCCACCTCCCCACTGCACACGCCCTGCCTCATCCCTGACCCCACACTCCTCATCCCTGACCCCCACCACAGCACAAGCCCACCTCCCCACTGCACACACCCCTGCCTCATCCCTGACCCCACACTCCTCCTCCCTGCCCCCCACCACAGCACAAGCCCACCTCCCCACTGCACACGCCCTGCCTCATCCCTGACCCCACACTTCGCCTCCCTGCCCCCACCACAGCACAAGCCCACCTCCCCACTGCACACACCCCTGCCTCATCCCTGACCCCACACTCCTCCTCTGTGCCCCCACCACAGCATAAGTCCACCTCCCCAATGCACACGCCCTGCCTCATCCCTGACCCCACACTCCTCCTCCCTGCCCCCCACCACAGCACAAGCCCACCTCCCCACTGCACACGCCCCTGCCTCATCCCTGACGTCCACACTCCTCCTCCCTGCCCCCCACCACAGCACAAGCCCACCTCCCCACTGCACACACCCCTGCCTCATTCCTGACGTCCACACTCCTCCTCCCTGCCCCCACCACAGCACAAGCCCACCTCCCCACTGCACACGCCCTGCCTCATCCCTGACCCCACACTCCTCCTCCCTGCCCCCCACCACAGCACAAGCCCACCTCCCCACTGCACACGCCCTGCCTCATCCCTGACGTCCACACTCCTCCTTCCTGCCCCCCACCACAGCACCAGCCCACCTCCCCACTGTACACACCCCTGCCTCATCCCTGACCCCACACTCCTCCTCTGTGCCCCTACCGCAGCATAAGCCCACCTCCCCAATGCACACGCCCTGCCTCATCCCTGACCCCACACTCCTCCTCCCTGCCCCCACCACAGCACAAGCCGACCTCCCCACTGCACACACCCTGCCTCATCCCTGACGTCCACACTCCTCCTCCCTGCCCCCACCACAGCACAAGCCCACCTCCCCACTGCACACACCCCTGCCTCATTCCTGACGTCCACACTCCTCCTCCCTGCCCCCCACCACAGCACAAGCCCACCTCCCCACTGCACACGCCCTGCCTCATCCCTGACCTCACACTCCTCCTCCCTGCCCCCCACCACAGCACAAGCCCACCTCCCCACTGCACACATCCCTGCCCCCACACTCCTCCCTGCCGCCCCACCACAAGCCCACCACCCCACTGCACACACCCCTGCCTCATCCCTGCCCCCACACTCCTCCTCCCTGCCCACCACCACAGCACACGCCCACCTCCCCACTGCACACGCCCCTGCTGCATCCCTGCCCCCACACTCCTCCTCCCACCGCCCCACCACAGCACAAGGCCACCTCCCCACTGCACACGCTCCTGCCTCATCCCTGACCCCACACTCCTCCTCCCTGCCCCCCACTACAAGCCTACCTCCCCACTGCACACTCCCCTGCCTCCCACCCCAGCACAAGCCCCGTCCCCACTGCACACGCCTCTGCCTCACCCCTGACCCCACCACAGCACAAGCTCACCTCCCCACTGCACACGCCCCTGCCTCATCCCTGACAGCCACACTCCTCTTCCCTGCCCCCCACCACAGTACAGGCCCACCTCCCCATTGCACACGCCCCAGCCTCATCCCTGACAGCCACACTCCTCCCCCCTGCCCCCACCACAGCACAAGCCCATCTCCCCACTGCATACGCCCTGCACCATCCCTGACCCCACACTCCCCCTCCCACCACCCCACCACAACACAAGCCCACCTCCCCACTGCACACACCCCTGCCTCATCCCTGACCCCACACTCCTCCTCCCTGCCCCCACCACAGCACAAGCCCACCTCCCCACTGCACACGCCCTGCCTCATCCCTGACCCCACACTCCGCCTCCCTGCCCCCACCACAGCACAAGCCCACCTCCCCACTGCACACGCCCCTGCCTCATCCCTGACGTCCACACTCCTCCTCTCTGCCCCCCACCACAGCACAAGCCCACCTCCCCACTGCACACACCCCTGCCTCATTCCTGACGTCCACACTCCTCCTCCCTGCCCCCCACCACAACACAAGCCCACCTCCCCACTGCACACACCCCTGCCTCATTCCTGACGTCCACACTCCTCCTCCCTGCCCCCCACCACAGCACAAGCCCACCTCCCCACTGCACACACCCCTGCCTCTTCCCTGACACCACCCTCCCTGTCCCCAGCACAGCACAAGCCAACCTCCCCACTGCACACACCCCTGCCTCATCCCTGACCCCACACTCCTCCTCCCTGCCCCCCACCACAGCACAAACCCACCTCCCCACTGCACACACCCCTGCCTCATCCCTGACCCCACACTCCTCCTCTGTGCGCCCACCACAGCACAAGCCCACCTCCCCAATGCACACGCCCTGCCTCATCCCTGACCCCACACTCCTCCTCTCTGACCCCCCACCACAGCACAAGCCCACCTACCCACTGCACATACCCCTGCCTCATCCCTGACCCCACACTCCTCCCTGCCCCCCACCACAGCACAAGCCCACCTCCCCACTGCACACGCCCTGCCTCATCCCTGACCCCACACTCCTCCTCTCTGACCCCCCACCACAGCACAAGCCCACCTCCCCACTGCACACGCCCCTGCCTCATCCCTGACCCACACTCCTCCTCCCTGCCCCCCACCACAGCACAAGCCCACCTCCCCACTGCACACACCCCAGCCTCATCCCTGACGTCCACACTCCTCCTCCCTGCCCCCCACCACAGCACAAGCCCACCTCCCCACTGCACACACCCCTGCCTCATTCCTGACGTCCACACTCCTCCTCCCTGCCCCCCACCACAGCACAAGCCCACCTCCCCACTGCACACACCCCTGCCTCATTCCTGACGTCCACACTCCTCCTCCCTGCCCCCCACCACAGCACAAGCCCACCTCCCCACTGCACACACCCCTGCCTCTTCCCTGACACCACCCTCCCTGTCCCCACCACAGCACAAGCCAACCTCCCCACTGCACACGCCCTGCCTCATCCCTGACCCCACACTCCTCCCTGCCCCCCACCACAGCACAAACCCACCTCCCCACTGCACACACCCCTGCCTCATCCCTGCCCCACACTCCACCTCTGTGCCCCCACCACAGCACAAGCCCACCTCCCCAATGCACACGCCCTGCCTCATCCCTGAACCCACACTCCTCCTCTCTGACCCCCCACCACAGCACAAGCCCACCTCCCCACTGCACATACCCCTGCCTCATCCCTGACCCCACACTCCTCCCTGCCGCCTACCCCAGCACAAGCCCACCTCCCCACTGCACACGATCCTGCCTCATCCCTGACCCCACACTCCTCCCTGCCCCCCACCCCAGCACAACCCCACCTCCCCACTGCACATGCCCCTGCCTCATCCCTGACCCCACACTCCTCCCTGCCGCCCACCACAGCACAAGCCCACCTCCCCACTGCACACGCCCTGCCTCATCCCTGACCCCACACTCCTCCTTTCTGACCCCCCACCACAGCACAAGCCCACCTCCCCACTGCACATGCCCTGCCTCATCCCTGACCTCACACTCCTCATCCCTGACCCCCCACCACAGCACAAGCCCACCTCCCCACTGCACACACCCCTGCCTCATCCCTGACCCCACACTCCTCCTCCCTGCCCCCACCACAGCACAAGCCCACCTCCCCACTGCACACGCCCTGCCTCATCCCTGACCTCACACTCCGCCTCCCTGCCCCCCACCACAGCACAAGCCCACCTCCCCCCACTGCACACGCCCCTGCCTCATCCCTGACGTCCACACTCCTCCTCTCTGCCCCCCACCACAGCACAAGCCCACCTCCCCACTGCACACACCCCTGCCTCATTCCTGACGTCCACACTCCTCCTCCCTGCCCCCCACCACAGCACAAGCCCACCTCCCCACTGCACACACCCCTGCCTCTTCCCTGACACCACCCTCCCTGTCCCCAGCACAGCACAAGCCAACCTCCCCACTGCACACACCCCTGCCTCATCCCTGACCCCACACTCCTCCTCCCTGCCCCCCACCACAGCACAAACCCACCTCCCCACTGCACACACCCCTGCCTCATCCCTGACCCCACACTCCTCCTCTGTGCCCCCACCACAGCACAAGCCCACCTCCCCAATGCACACGCCCTGCCTCATCCCTGACCCCACACTCCTCCTCTCTGACCCCCCACCACAGCACAAGCCCACCTACCCACTGCACATACCCCTGCCTCATCCCTGACCCCACACTCCTCCCTGCCCCCCCACCCCAGCACAAGCCCACCTCCCCACTGCACATGCCCCTGCCTCATCCCTGACCCCACACTCCTCCCTGCCCCCCACCACAGCACAAGCCCACATCCCCACTGCACACGCCCTGCCTCATCCCTGACCCCACACTCCTCCTCTCTGACCCCCACCACAGCACAAGCCCACCTCCCCACTGCACACGCCCTGCCTCATCCCTGACCCCACACTCCTCATCCCTGACCCCCCACCACAGCACAAGCCCACCTCCCCACTGCACACACCCCTGCCTCATCCCTGACCCACACTCCTCCTCCCTGCCCCCCACCACAGCACAAGCCCACCTCCCCACTGCACACGCCGTGCCTCATCCCTGACCCCACACTCCGCCTCCCTGCCCCCCACCACAGCACAAGCCCACCTCCCCACTGCACACACCCCAGCCTCATCCCTGACGTCCACACTCCTCCTCCCTGCCCCCCACCACAGCACAAGCCCACCTCCCCACTGCACACACCCCTGCCTCATTCCTGACGTCCACACTCCTCCTCCCTGCCCCCCACCACAGCACAAGCCCACCTCCCCACTGCACACACCCCTGCCTCTTCCCTGACACCACCCTCCCTGTCCCCACCACAGCACAAGCCAACCTCCCCACTGCACACACCCCTGCCTCATTCCTGACGTCCACACTCCTCCTCCCTGCCCCCCACCACAGCACAAACCCACCTCCCCACTGCACACACCCCTGCCTCATCCCTGACCCCACACTCCTCCTCTCTGACCCCCCACCACAGCACAAGCCCACCTCCCCACTGCACACGCCCTGCCTCATCCCTGACCCCACACTCCTCATCCCTGACCCCCACCACAGCACAAGCCCACCTCCCCACTGCACACACCCCTGCCTCATCCCTGACCCCACACTCCTCCTCCCTGCCCCCCACCACAGCACAAGCCCACCTCCCCACTGCACACGCCCTGCCTCATCCCTGACGCCACACTTCGCCTCCCTGCCCCCCACCACAGCACAAGCCCACCTCCCCACTGCACACACCCCTGCCTCATCCCTGACCCCACACTCCTCCTCTGTGCCCCCACCACAGCATAAGTCCACCTCCCCAATGCACACGCCCTGCCTCATCCCTGACCCCACACTCCTCCTCCCTGCCCCCCACCACAGCACAAGCCCACCTCCCCACTGCACACGCCCCTGCCTCATCCCTGACGTCCACACTCCTCCTCCCTGCCCCCCACCACAGCACAAGCCCACCTCCCCACTGCACACACCCCTGCCTCATTCCTGACGTCCACACTCCTCCTCCCTGCCCCCACCACAGCACAAGCCCACCTCCCCACTGCACACGCCCTGCCTCATCCCTGACCCCACACTCCTCCTCCCTGCCCCCCACCACAGCACAAGCCCACCTCCCCACTGCACACGCCCTGCCTCATCCCTGACGTCCACACTCCTCCTCCCTGCCCCCCACCACAGCACCAGCCCACCTCCCCACTGTACACACCCCTGCCTCATCCCTGACCCCACACTCCTCCTCTGTGCCCCTACCGCAGCATAAGCCCACCTCCCCAATGCACACGCCCTGCCTCATCCCTGACCCCACACTCCTCCTCCCTGCCCCCACCACAGCACAAGCCGACCTCCCCACTGCACACACCCTGCCTCATCCCTGACGTCCACACTCCTCCTCCCTGCCCCCACCACAGCACAAGCCCACCTCCCCACTGCACACACCCCTGCCTCATTCCTGACGTCCACACTCCTCCTCCCTGCCCCCCACCACAGCACAAGCCCACCTCCCCACTGCACACGCCCTGCCTCATCCCTGACCTCACACTCCTCCTCCCTGCCCCCCACCACAGCACAAGCCCACCTCCCCACTGCACACATCCCTGCCCCCACACTCCTCCCTGCCCACCACCACAGCACACGCCCACCTCCCCACTGCACACGCCCCTGCTGCATCCCTGCCCCCACACTCCTCCTCCCACCCCCCCCACCACAGCACAAGGCCACCTCCCCACTGCACACGCTCCTGCCTCATCCCTGACCCCACACTCCTCCTCCCTGCCCCCACTACAAGCCTACCTCCCCACTGCACACTCCCCTGCCTCCCACCCCAGCACAAGCCCCGTCCCCACTGCACACGCCTCTGCCTCACCCCTGACCCCACCACAGCACAAGCTCACCTCCCCACTGCACACGCCCCTGCCTCATCCCTGACAGCCACACTCCTCTTCCCTGCCCCCCACCACAGTACAGGCCCACCTCCCCATTGCACACGCCCCAGCCTCATCCCTGACAGCCACACTCCTCCCCCCTGCCCCCACCACAGCACAAGCCCATCTCCCCACTGCACACGCCCTGCACCATCCCTGACCCCACACTCCCCCTCCCACCACCCCACCACAACACAAGCCCACCTCCCCACTGCACACACCCCTGCCTCATCCCTGACCCCACACTCCTCCTCCCTGCCCCCACCACAGCACAAGCCCACCTCCCCACTGCACACGCCCTGCCTCATCCCTGACCCCACACTCCGCCTCCCTGCCCCCACCATAGCACAAGCCCACCTCCCCACTGCACACGCCCCTGCCTCATCCCTGACGTCCACACTCCTCCTCTCTGCCCCCCACCACAGCACAAGCCCACCTCCCCACTGCACACACCCCTGCCTCATTCCTGACGTCCACACTCCTCCTCCCTGCCCCCCACCACAACACAAGCCCACCTCCCCACTGCACACACCCCTGCCTCATTCCTGACGTCCACACTCCTCCTCCCTGCCCCCCACCACAGCACAAGCCCACCTCCCCACTGCACACACCCCTGCCTCTTCCCTGACACCACCCTCCCTGTCCCCAGCACAGCACAAGCCAACCTCCCCACTGCACACACCCCTGCCTCATCCCTGACCCCACACTCCTCCTCCCTGCCCCCCACCACAGCACAAACCCACCTCCCCACTGCACACACCCCTGCCTCATCCCTGACCCCACACTCCTCCTCTGTGCGCCCACCACAGCACAAGCCCACCTCCCCAATGCACACGCCCTGCCTCATCCCTGACCCCACACTCCTCCTCTCTGACCCCCCACCACAGCACAAGCCCACCTACCCACTGCACATACCCCTGCCTCATCCCTGACCCCACACTCCTCCCTGCCCCCCACCACAGCACAAGCCCACCTCCCCACTGCACACGCCCCGCCTCATCCCTGACCCCACACTCCTCCTCTCTGACCCCCCACCACAGCACAAGCCCACCTCCCCACTGCACACGCCCCTGCCTCATCCCTGACCCACACTCCTCCTCCCTGCCCCCCACCACAGCACAAGCGCACCTCCCCACTGCACACACCCCAGCCTCATCCCTGACGTCCACACTCCTCCTCCCTGCCCCCCACCACAGCACAAGCCCACCTCCCCACTGCACACACCCCTGCCTCATTCCTGACGTCCACACTCCTCCTCCCTGCCCTCCACCACAGCACAAGCCCACCTCCCCACTGCACACACCCCTGCCTCTTCCCTGACACCACCCTCCCTGTCCCCACCACAGCACAAGCCAACCTCCCCACTGCACACGCCCTGCCTGATCCCTGACCCCACACTCCTCCTCCCTGCCCCCCACCACAGCACAAACCCACCTCCCCACTGCACACACCCCTGCCTCATCCCTGACCCCACACTCCTCCTCTCTGACCCCCCACCACAGCACAAGCCCACTTCCCCACTGCACACGCCCTGCCTCATCCCTGACCCCACACTCCTCATCCCTGACCCCACACTCCTCATCCCTGACCCCCACCACAGCACAAGCCCACCTCCCCACTGCACACACCCCTGCCTCATCCCTGACCCCACACTCCTCCTCCCTGCCCCCCACCACAGCACAAGCCCACCTCCCCACTGCACACGCCCTGCCTCATCCCTGACCCCACACTCCGCCTCCCTGCCCCCCACCACAGCACAAGCCCACCTCCCCACTGCACACACCCCCGCCTCATCCCTGACCCCACACTCCTCCTCTGTGCCCCCACCACAGCATAAGTCCACCTCCCCAATGCACACGCCCTGCCTCATCCCTGACCCCACACTCCTCCTCCCTGCCCCCCACCACAGCACAAGCCCACCTCCCCACTGCACACGCCCCTGCCTCATCCCTGACGTCCACACTCCTCCTCCCTGCCCCCCACCACAGCACAAGCCCACCTCCCCACTGCACACACCCCTGCCTCATTCCTGACGTCCACACTCCTCCTCCCTGCCCCCACCACAGCACAAGCCCACCTCCCCACTGCACACGCCCTGCCTCATCCCTGACCCCACACTCCTCCTCCCTGCCCCCCACCACAGCACAAGCCCACCTCCCCACTGCACACGCCCTGCCTCATCCCTGACGTCCACACTCCTCCTCCCTGCCCCCCACCACAGCACCAGCCCACCTCCCCACTGTACACACCCCTGCCTCATCCCTGACCCCACACTCCTCCTCTGTGCCCCTACCGCAGCATAAGCCCACCTCCCCACTGCACACGCCCTGCCTCATCCCCGACCCCACACTCCTCCTCCCTGCCCCCACCACAGCACAAGCCGACCTCCCCACTGCACACACCCTGCCTCATCCCTGACGTCCACACTCCTCCTCCCTGCCCCCACCACAGCACAAGCCCACCTCCCCACTGCACACACCCCTGCCTCATTCCTGACGTCCACACTCCTCCTCCCTGCCCCCCACCACAGCACAAGCCCACCTCCCCACTGCACACGCCCTGCCTCATCCCTGACCTCACACTCCTCCTCCCTGCCCTCCACCACAGCACAAGCCCACCTCCCCACTGCACACATCCCTGCCCCCACACTCCTCCTCCCTGCCGCCCCACCACAAGCCCACCACCCCACTGCACACACCCCTGCCTCATCCCTGCCCCCACACTCCTCCTCCCTGCCCCCCACCACAGCACAAGCCCACCTCCCCACTGCACACGCCCCTGCTGCATCCCTGCCCCCACACTCCTCCTCCCACCCCCCCCACCACAGCACAAGGCCACCTCCCCACTGCACACGCTCCTGCCTCATCCCTGACCCCACACTCCTCCTCCCTGCCCCCCACTACAAGCCTACCTCCCCACTGCACACTCCCCTGCCTCCCACCCCAGCACAAGCCCCGTCCCCACTGCACACGCCTCTGCCTCACCCCTGACCACACCACAGCACAAGCTCACCTCCCCACTGCACACGCCCCTGCCTCATCCCTGACAGCCACACTCCTCTTCCCTGCCCCCCACCACAGTACAGGCCCACCTCCCCATTGCACACGCCCCAGCCTCATCCCTGACAGCCACACTCCTCCCCCCTGCCCCCACCACAGCACAAGCCCATCTCCCCACTGCACACACCCCTGACCCCACACTCCTCCTCCCTGCCCCCACCACAGCACAAGCCCACCTCCCCACTGCACACGCCCTGCCTCATCCCTGACCCCACACTCCGCCTCCCTGCCCCCCACCACAGCACAAGCCCACCTCCCCACTGCACACGCCCCTGCCTCATCCCTGACGTCCACACTCCTCCTCTCTGCCCCCCACCACAGCACAAGCCCACCTCCCCACTGCACACACCCCTGCCTCATTCCTGACGTCCACACTCCTCCTCCCTGCCCCCACCACAGCACAAGCCCACCTCCCCACTGCACACACCCCTGCCTCTTCCCTGACACCACCCTCCCTGTCCCCACCACAGCACAAGCCAACCTCCCCACTGCACACACCCCTGCCTCATCCCTGACCCCACACTCCTCCTCCCTGCCCCCCACCACAGCACAAACCCACCTCCCCACTGCACACGCCCCTGCCTCATCCCTGACATCCACACTCCTCCTCCCTGCCCCCCACCACAGCACAAGCCCACCTCCCCACTGCACACACCCCTGCCTCATTCCTGACGTCCACACTCCTCCTCCCTGCCCCCCACCACAGCACAAGCCCACCTCCCCACTGCACACACCCCTGCCTCTTCCCTGACACCACCCTCCCTGTCCCCACCACAGCACAAGCCAACCTCCCCACTGCACACACCCTGCCTCATCCCTGACCCCACACTCCTCCTCCCTGCCCCCCACCACAGCACAAACCCACCTCCCCACTGCACACACCCCTGCCTCATCCCTGCCCCACACTCCTCCTCTGTGCCCCCACCACAGCACAAGCCCACCTCCCCAATGCACATGCCCTGCCTCATCCCTGACCCCACACTTCTCCTCTCTGACCCCCCACCACAGCACAAGCCCACCTCCCCACTGCACATACCCCTGCCTCATCCCTGACCCCACACTCCTCCCTGCCCCCCACCCCAGCACAAGCCCACCTCCCCACTGCACACGTCCCTGCCTCATCCCTGACCCCACACTCCTCCCTGCCCCCCCACCCCAGCACAAGCCCACCTCCCCACTGAACATGCCCCTGCCTCATCCCTGACCCCACACTCCTCCTTGCCCCCCACCACAGCACAAGCCCACCTCCCCAATGCACACGCCCTGCCTCATCCCTGACCCCACACTCCTCCTCTCTGACCCCCCACCACAGCACAAGCCCACCTCTCCACTGCACATGCCCTGCCTCATCCCTGACCCCACACTCCTCATCCCTGACCCCCCACCACAGCACAAGCCCACCTCCCCACTGCACGCACCCCTGCCTCATCCCTGACCCCACACTCCTCCTCCCTGCCCCCACCACAGCACAAGCCCACCTCCCCACTGCACATGCCCTGCCTCATCCCTGACCCCACACTCCGCCTCCCTGCCCCCCACCACAGCACAAGCCCACCTCCCCACTGCACACGCCCCTGCCTCATCCCTGACATCCACACTCCTCCTCCCTGCCCCCCACCACAGCACAAGCCCACCTCCCCACTGCACACACCCCTGCCTCATTCCTGACGTCCACACTCCTCCTCCCTGCCCCCCACCACAGCACAAGCCCACCTCCCCACTGCACACACCCCTGCCTCTTCCCTGACACCACCCTCCCTGTCCCCACCACAGCACAAGCCAACCTCCCCACTGCACACGCCCTGCCTCATCCCTGACCCCACACTCCTCCTCCCTGCCCCCACCACAGCACAAGCCCACCTCCCCACTGCACATACCCCTGCCTCATCCCTGACCCCACACTCCTCCCTGCCCCCCACCCCAGCACAAGCCCACCTCCCCACTGCACACGTCCCTGCCTCATCCCTGACCCCACACTCCTCCCTGCCCCCCCACCCCAGCACAAGCCCACCTCCCCACTGAACATGCCCCTGCCTCATCCCTGACCCCACACTCCTCCTTGCCCCCCACCACAGCACAAGCCCACCTCCCCAATGCACACGCCCTGCCTCATCCCTGACCCCACACTCCTCCTCTCTGACCCCCCACCACAGCACAAGCCCACCTCTCCACTGCACATGCCCTGCCTCATCCCTGACCCCACACTCCTCATCCCTGACCCCCCACCACAGCACAAGCCCACCTCCCCACTGCACGCACCCCTGCCTCATCCCTGACCCCACACTCCTCCTCCCTGCCCCCACCACAGCACAAGCCCACCTCCCCACTGCACACGCCCTGCCTCATCCCTGACCCCACACTCCGCCTCCCTGCCCCCCACCACAGCACAAGCCCACCTCCCCACTGCACACGCCCCTGCCTCATCCCTGACATCCACACTCCTCCTCCCTGCCCCCCACCACAGCACAAGCCCACCTCCCCACTGCACACACCCCTGCCTCATTCCTGACGTCCACACTCCTCCTCCCTGCCCCCCACCACAGCACAAGCCCACCTCCCCACTGCACACACCCCTGCCTCTTCCCTGACACCACCCTCCCTGTCCCCACCACAGCACAAGCCAACCTCCCCACTGCACACGCCCTGCCTCATCCCTGACCCCACACTCCTCCTCCCTGCCCCCACCACAGCACAATCCCACCTCCCCACTGCACACACCCGTGCCTCATCCCTGACCCCACACTCCTCCTCTGTGCCCCCACCACAGCACAAGCCCACCTCCCCAATGCACACGCCCTGCCTCATCCCTGACCCCACACTCCTCCTCTCTGACCCCCCACCACAGCACAAGCCCACCTCCCCACTGCACATACCCCTGCCTCATCCCTGACCTCACACTCCTCCCTGCCCCCCACCCCAGCACAAGCCCACCTCCCCACTGCACACGTCCCTGCCTCATCCCTGAACCCACACTCCTCCCTGCCCCCCCACCCCAGCACAAGCCCACCTCCCCACTGCACATGCCCCTGCCTCATCCCTGACCCCACACTCCTCCCTGCCCCCCACCACAGCACAAGCCCACCTCCCCACTGCACACGCCCTGCCTCATCCCTGACCCCACACTCCTCCTCTCTGACCCCCCACCACAGCACAAGCCCACCTCCCCACTGCACACGCCCTGCCTCATCCCTGACCCCACACTCCTCCTCCCTGACCCCCCACCACAGCACAAGCCCACCTCCCCACTGCACACACCCCTGCCTCATCCCTGACCCCACACTCCTCCTCCCTTCCCCCACCACAGCACAAGCCCACCTCCCCACTGCACACGCCCTGCCTCATCCCTGACCCCACACTCCGCCTCCCTGCCCCCCACCACAGCACAAGCCCACCTCCCCACTGCACACGCCCCTGCCTCATCCCTGACGTCCACACTCCTCCTCCCTGCCCCCCACCACAGCACAAGCCCACCTCCCCACTGCACACACCCCTGCCTCATTCCTGACGTCCACACTCCTCCTCCCTGCCCCCCACCACAGCACAAGCCCACCTCCCCACTGCACACACCCCTGCCTCATCCCTGACCCCACACTCCTCCTCTGTGCCCCCACCACAGCATAAGTCCACCTCCCCAATGCACACGCCCTGCCTCATCCCTGACCCCACACTCCTCCTCTCTGACCCCCCACCACAGCACAAGCCCATCTCCCCACTGCACACGCCCTGTCTCATCCCTGACCCCACACTCCTCATCCCTGACCCACACCACAGCACAAGCCCACCTTCCCACTGCACACACCCCTGCCTCATCCCTGACCCCACACTCCTCCTCCCTTCCCCCACCACAGCACAAGCCCACCTCCCCACTGCACACGCCCTGCCTCATCCCTGACCCCACACTCCGCCTCCCTGCCCCCCACCACAGCACAAGCCCACCTCCCCAATGCACACACCCCTGCCTATTCCCTGACACCACCCTCCCTGTCCCCACCACAGCACAAGCCAACCTCCCCACTGCACACGCCCTGCCTGATCCCTGACCCCACACTCCTCCTCCCTGCCCCCCACCACAGCACAAACCCACCTCCCCACTGCACACACCCCTGCCTCATCCCTGACCCCACACTCCTCCTCTGTGCCCCCACCACAGCATAAGTCCACCTCCCCAATGCACACGCCCTGCCTCATCCCTGACCCCACACTCCTCCTCTCTGACCCCCCACCACAGCACAAGCCCATCTCCCCACTGCACACGCCCTGTCTCATCCCTGACCCCACACTCCTCATCCCTGACCCACACCACAGCACAAGCCCACCTTCCCACTGCACACACCCCTGCCTCATCCCTGACCCCACACTCCTCCTCCCTGCCCCCCACCACAGCACAAGCCCACCTCCACACTGCACACGCCCTGCCTCATCCCTGACCCCACACTCCTCCCTGCCCCCCACCACAGCACAAGCCCACCTCCCCACTGCACACGCCCCTGCCTCATCCCTGACGTCCACACTCCTCCTCCCTGCCCCCACCACAGCACAAGCCCACCTCCCCACTGCACACGCCCTGCCTCATCCCTGACCCCACACTCCTCCTCCCTGCCCCCCACCACAGCACAAGCCCACCTCCCCACTGCACACGCCCTGCCTCATCCCTGACGTCCACACTCCTCCTCCCTGCCCCCCACCACAGCACAAGCCCACCTCCCCACTGTACACACCCCTGCGTCTTCCCTGACACCACCCTCCCTGTCCCCACCACAGCACAAGCCACCCTCCCCACTGCACACGCCCTGCCTCATCCCTGACCCCTCACTCCTCCTCCCTGCCCCCCACCACAGCACAAGCCCACCTCCCCACTGCACACACCCCTGCCTCATCCCTGACCCCACACTCCTCCTCTGTGCCCCCACCACAGCACAAGCAAACCTCCCCACTGCACACGCCCCTGCCTCATCCCTGACGTCCACACTCCTCCTCCCTGCCCCCACCACAGCACAAGCCCACCTCCCCACTGCACACACCCCTGCCTCATTCCTGACGTCCACACTCCTCCTCCCTGCCCCCCACCACAGCACAAGCCCACCTCCCCACTGCACACGCCCCTGCCTCTTCCCTGACCCCACACTCCTCATCCCTGACCCCGACCACAACACAAGCCCACCTCCCCACTGCACACGCCCTGCCTCATCCCTGACCTCACACTCCTCCTCCCTGCCCCCACCACAGCACAAGCCCACCTCCCCACTGCACACATCCCTGCCCCCACACTCCTCCTCCCTGCCGCCCCACCACAAGCCCACCACCCCACTGCACACACCCCTGCCTCATCCCTGCCCCCACACTCCTCCTCCCTGCCCCCCACCACAGCACAAGCCCACCTCCCCACTGCATCCCTGCCCCCACACTCCTCCTCCCACCCCCCCACCACAGCACAAGCCTACCTCCCCACTGCACACTCCCCTGCCTCCCACCCCAGCACAAGCCCCGTCCCCACTGCACACGCCTCTGCCTCACCCCTGACCCCACCACAGCACAAGCTCACCTCCCCACTGCACACGCCCCTGCCTCATCCCTGACAGCCACACTCCTCCTCCCTGCCCCCCACCACAGTACAGACCCACCTCCCCACTGCACACGCCCCATCCTCATCCCTGACAGCCACACTCCTCCCCCTTCCCCCCACCACAGCACAAACCCACCTCCCCACTGCACACGCCCCTGCCTCATCCCTGACCCCACACTCCCCCTCCCACCCCCACCACAACACAAGCCCACCTCCCCACTGCACACGCCCCTGCCTCATCCCTGACCCCACACTCCTCCCTGCCCCCCCACCCCAGCACAAGCCCACCTCCCCACTGCACACGCCCCTGCCTCATCCCTGACAGCCACACTCCTCCTCTCACCCCCCACCACAGCACAAGCCCACTTCCCCACTGCACATGCCCCTGCCCCATCCTTGACGGCCACACTCCTCCTCCCTGCCCCCACCACAGCACAAGGCCACCTCCCCACTGCACACGCCCTGCCTCATCCCTGACAGCCACACTCC
Source organism: Ambystoma mexicanum (assembly GCF_040938575.1). NCBI lineage: Eukaryota > Metazoa > Chordata > Amphibia > Caudata > Ambystomatidae > Ambystoma > Ambystoma mexicanum. The sequence goes on from NC_090921.1 coordinate 29,924,303, forward strand.
TCCGCCCACCCCCCCACCACAGCACAAGCCCACCTCCCCACTGCACATGCCCCTGCCTCATCCCTGATGGCCACACTCCTCCTCCCTGCCCCCCACCACAGCACAAGCCTACCTCCCCACTGCACACGCCCTGCCTCATCCCTGACCCCACACTCCTCCTCCCTGTCCCCCACCACCGTACAAGCCCACCTCCCCACTGCACACGCCCCTGCCTCATCCCTGACCCCACACTCCCCCTCCAACCGCCCCACCACAACACAAGCCCACCTCCCCACTGCACACGCCCCTGCCTCATCCCTGACCCCACACTCCTCCCTGCCCCCCCACCCCAGCACAAGCCCACCTCCCCACTGCACACGCCCCTGCCTCATCCCTGACAGCCACACTCCTCCTCTCACCCCCCACCACAGCACAAGCCCACCTCCCCACTGCACATGCCCCTGCCCCATCCTTGACGGCCACACTTCTCCTCCCTGCCCCCCACCACAGCATAAGGCCACCTCCCCACTGCACACGCCCTGCCTCATCCCTGACAGCCACACTCCTCCTCCCACCCCCCCACCACAGCACAAGCCTACCTCCCCACTGCACACTCCCCTGCCTCCCACCCCAGCACAAGCCCCGTCCCCACTGCACACGCCTCTGCCTCACCCCTGACCCCACCACAGCACAAGCTCACCTCCCCACTGCACACGCCCCTGCCTCATCCCTGACAGCCACACTCCTCCTCCCTGCCCCCCACCACAGTACAGACCCACCTCCCCACTGCACACGCCCCATCCTCATCCCTGACAGCCACACTCCTCCCCCTTCCCCCCACCACAGCACAAGCCCACCTCCCCACTGCACACGCCCCTGCCTCATCCCTGACCCCACACTCCCCCTCCCACCCCCACCACAACACAAGCCCACCTCCCCACTGCACACGCCCCTGCCTCATCCCTGACCCCACACTCCTCCCTGCCCCCCCACCCCAGCACAAGCCCACCTCCCCACTGCACACGCCCCTGCCTCATCCCTGAAAGCCACACTCCTCCTCTCACCCCCCACCACAGCACAAGCCCACCTCCCCACTGCACATGCCCCTGCCCCATCCTTGACGGCCACACTCCTCCTCCCTGCCCCCACCACAGCACAAGGCCACCTCCCCACTGCACACGCCCTGCCTCATCCCTGACAGCCACACTCCTCCGCCCACCCCCCCACCACAGCACAAGCCCACCTCCCCACTGCACAGGCCCCTGCCTCATCCCTGATGGCCACACTCCTCCTCCCTGCCCCCCACCACAGCACAAGCCCACCTCCCCACTGCACACACCCCTGCCTCATCCCTGACCCCACACTCCTCCCTGCCCCCCACCACAGCACAAGCCCACCTCCCCACTGCACACGTCCCTGCCTCATCCCTGACCCCACACTCCTCCCTGCCCCCCCACCCCAGCACAAGCCCACCTCCCCACTGCACACGCCCCTGCCTCATCCCTGACCCCACACTCCTCCTTGCCCCCCACCACAGCACAAGCCCACCTCCCCACTGCACACGCCCCTGCGTCTTCCCTGACACCACCCTCCCTGTCCCCACCACAGCACAAGCCACCCTCCCCACTGCACACACCCTGCCTCATCCCTGACCCCACACTCCTCCTCCCTGCCCCCCACCACAGCACAAGCCCACCTCCCCACTGCACACACCCCTGCCTCATCCCTGACCCCACACTCCTCCTCTGTGCCCCCACCACAGCACAAGCAAACCTCCCCACTGCACACGCCCCTGCCTCATCCCTGACGTCCACACTCCTCCTCCCTGCCCCCACCACAGCACAAGCCCACCTCCCCACTGCACACACCCCTGCCTCATTCCTGACGTCCACACTCCTCCTCCCTGCCCCCCACCACAGCACAAGCCCACTTCCCCACTGCACACGCCCCTGCCTCTTCCCTGACCCCACACTCCTCATCCCTGACCCCCACCACAACACAAGCCCACCTCCCCACTGCACACGCCCTGCCTCATCCCTGACCTCACACTCCTCCTCCCTGCCCCCACCACAGCACAAGCCCACCTCCCCACTGCACACATCCCTGCCCCCACACTCCTCCTCCCTGCCGCCCCACCACAAGCCCACCACCCCACTGCACACACCCCTGCCTCATCCCTGCCCCCACACTCCTCCTCCCTGCCCCCCACCACAGCACAAGCCCACCTCCCCACTGCATCCCTGCCCCCACACTCCTCCTCCCACCCCCCCACCACAGCACAAGCCTACCTCCCCACTGCACACTCCCCTGCCTCCCACCCCAGCACAAGCCCCGTCCCCACTGCACACGCCTCTGCCTCACCCCTGACCCCACCACAGCACAAGCTCACCTCCCCACTGCACACGCCCCTGCCTCATCCCTGACAGCCACACTCCTCCTCCCTGCCCCCCACCACAGTACAGACCCACCTCCCCACTGCACACGCCCCATCCTCATCCCTGACAGCCACACTCCTCCCCCTTCCCCCCACCACAGCACAAGCCCACCTCCCCACTGCACACGCCCCTGCCTCATCCCTGACCCCACACTCCCCCTCCCACCCCCACCACAACACAAGCCCACCTCCCCACTGCACACGCCCCTGCCTCATCCCTGACCCCACACTCCTCCCTGCCCCCCCACCCCAGCACAAGCCCACCTCCCCACTGCACACGCCCCTGCCTCATCCCTGACAGCCACACTCCTCCTCTCACCCCCCACCACAGCACAAGCCCACCTCCCCACTGCACATGCCCCTGCCTCATCCTTGACGGCCACACTCCTCCTCCCTGCCCCCACCACAGCACAAGGCCACCTCCCCACTGCACACGCCCTGCCTCATCCCTGACAGCCACACTCCTCCGCCCACCCCCCCACCACAGCACAAGCCCACCTCCCCACTGCACATGCCCCTGCCTCATCCCTGATGGCCACACTCCTCCTCCCTGCCCCCCACCACAGCACAAGCCTACCTCCCCACTGCACACGCCCTGCCTCATCCCTGACCCCACACTCCTCCTCCCTGTCCCCCACCACCGTACAAGCCCACCTCCCCACTGCACACGCCCCTGCCTCATCCCTGACCCCACACTCCCCCTCCAACTGCCCCACCACAACACAAGCCCACCTCCCCACTGCACACGCCCCTGCCTCATCCCTGACCCCACACTCCTCCCTGCCCCCCCACCCCAGCACAAGCCCACCGCCCCACTGCACACGCCCCTGCCTCATCCCTGACAGCCACACTCCTCCTCTCACCCCCCACCACAGCACAAGCCCACCTCCCCACTACACATGCCCCTGCCCCATCCTTGACGGCCACACTTCTCCTCCCTGCCCCCCACCACAGCATAAGGCCACCTCCCCACTGCACACGCCCTGCCTCATCCCTGACAGCCACACTCCTCCTCCCACCCCCCCACCACAGCACAAGCCTACCTCCCCACTGCACACTCCCCTGCCTCCCACCCCAGCACAAGCCCCGTCCCCACTGCACACGCCTCTGCCTCACCCCTGACCCCACCACAGCACAAGCTCACCTCCCCACTGCACACGCCCCTGCCTCATCCCTGACAGCCACACTCCTCCTCCCTGCCCCCACCACAGTACAGACCCACCTCCCCACTGCACACGCCCCATCCTCATCCCTGACAGCCACACTCCTCCCCCTTCCCCCCACCACAGCACAAGCCCACCTCCCCACTGCACACGCCCCTGCCTCATCCCTGACCCCACACTCCCCCTCCCACCCCCACCACAACACAAGCCCACCTCCCCACTGCACACGCCCCTGCCTCATCCCTGACCCCACACTCCTCCCTGCCCCCCCACCCCAGCACAAGCCCACCTCCCCACTGCACACGCCCCTGCCTCATCCCTGACAGCCACACTCCTCCTCTCACCCCCCACCACAGCACAAGCCCACCTCCCCACTGCACATGCCCCTGCCCCATCCTTGACGGCCACACTCCTCCTCCCTGCCCCCACCACAGCACAAGGCCACCTCCCCACTGCACACGCCCTACATCATCGCTGACAGCGACACTCCTCCGCCCACCCCCCCACCACAGCACAAGCCCACCTCCCCACTGCACATGCCCCTGCCTCATCCCTGATGGCCACACTCCTCCTCCCTGCCCCCCACCACAGCACAAGCCCACCTCCCCACTGCACACACCCCTGCCTCATCCCTGACCCCACACTCCTCCCTGCCCCCCCACCCCAGCACAAGCCCACCTCCCCACTGCACACGCCCCTGCCTCATCCCTGACCCCACACTCCTCCCTGCCCCCCACCACAGCACAAGCCCACCTCCCCACTGCACACGCCCTGCCTCATCCCTGACCCCACAATCCTCCTCTCTGACCCCCCACCACAGCACAAACCCACCTCCCCACTGCACACGCCCTGCCTCATCCCTGACCCCACACTCCTCATCCCTGACCCCCACCACAGCACAAGCCCACCTCCCCACTGCACACACCCCTGCCTCATCCCTGACCCCACACTCCTCCTCTCTGCCCCCACCACAGCACAAGCCCACCTCCCCACTGCACACGCCCCTGCCTCATCCCTGACGTCCACACTCCTCCTCCCTGCCCCCCACCACAGCACAAGCCCACCTCCCCACTGCACACACCCCTGCCTCATTCCTGACGGCCACACTCCTCCTCCCTGCCCCCCACCACAGCACAAGCCCACCCCCCCACTGCACACATCCCTGCCTCATCCCTGACCCCACACTCCTCCTCTGTGCCCCCACCACAGCATAAGTCCACCTCCCCAATGCACACGCCCTGCCTCATCCCTGACCCCACACTCCTCCTCCCTGCCCCCACCACAGCACAAGCCCACCTCCCCACTGCACACGCCCCTGCCTCATCCCTGACGTCCACACTCCTCCTCCCTGCCCCCCAACACAGCACAAGCCCACCTCCCCACTGCACACACCCCTGCCTCATTCCTGACGTCCACACTCCTCCTCCCTGCCCCCACCACAGCACAAGCCCACCTCCCCACTGCACACGCCCTGCCTCATCCCTGACCCCACACTCCTCCTCCCTGCCCCCCACCACAGCACAAGCCCACCTCCCCACTGCACACGCCCTGCCTCATCCCTGACGTCCACACTCCTCCTCCCTGCCCCCCACCACAGCACCAGCCCACCTCCCCACTGTACACACCCCTGCCTCATCCCTGACCCCACACTCCTCCTCTGTGCCCCTACCGCAGCATAAGCCCACCTCCCCAATGCACACGCCCTGCCTCATCCCTGACCCCACACTCCTCCTCCCTGCCCCCACCACAGCACAAGCCGACCTCCCCACTGCACACACCCTGCCTCATCCCTGACGTCCACACTCCTCCTCCCTGCCCCCACCACAGCACAAGCCCACCTCCCCACTGCACACACCCCTGCCTCATTCCTGACGTCCACACTCCTCCTCCCTGCCCCCCACCACAGCACAAGCCCACCTCCCCACTGCACACGCCCTGCCTCATCCCTGACCTCACACTCCTCCTCCCTGCCCCCCACCACAGCACAAGCCCACCTCCCCACTGCACACATCCCTGCCCCCACACTCCTCCCTGCCGCCCCACCACAAGCCCACCACCCCACTGCACACACCCCTGCCTCATCCCTGCCCCCACACTCCTCCTCCCTGCCCACCACCACAGCACACGCCCACCTCCCCACTGCACACGCCCCTGCTGCATCCCTGCCCCCACACTCCTCCTCCCACCCCCCCACCACAGCACAAGGCCACCTCCCCACTGCACACGCTCCTGCCTCATCCCTGACCCCACACTCCTCCTCCCTGCCCCCCACTACAAGCCTACCTCCCCACTGCACACTCCCCTGCCTCCCACCCCAGCACAAGCCCCGTCCCCACTGCACACGCCTCTGCCTCACCCCTGACCCCACCACAGCACAAGCTCACCTCCCCACTGCACACGCCCCTGCCTCATCCCTGACAGCCACACTCCTCTTCCCTGCCCCCCACCACAGTACAGGCCCACCTCCCCATTGCACACGCCCCAGCCTCATCCCTGACAGCCACACTCCTCCCCCCTGCCCCCACCACAGCACAAGCCCATCTCCCCACTGCACACGCCCTGCACCATCCCTGACCCCACACTCCCCCTCCCACCACCCCACCACAACACAAGCCCACCTCCCCACTGCACACACCCCTGCCTCATCCCTGACCCCACACTCCTCCTCCCTGCCCCCACCACAGCACAAGCCCACCTCCCCACTGCACACGCCCTGCCTCATCCCTGACCCCACACTCCGCCTCCCTGCCCCCACCACAGCACAAGCCCACCTCCCCACTGCACACGCCCCTGCCTCATCCCTGACGTCCACACTCCTCCTCTCTGCCCCCCACCACAGCACAAGCCCACCTCCCCACTGCACACACCCCTGCCTCATTCCTGACGTCCACACTCCTCCTCCCTGCCCCCCACCACAACACAAGCCCACCTCCCCACTGCACACACCCCTGCCTCATTCCTGACGTCCACACTCCTCCTCCCTGCCCCCCACCACAGCACAAGCCCACCTCCCCACTGCACACACCCCTGCCTCTTCCCTGACACCACCCTCCCTGTCCCCAGCACAGCACAAGCCAACCTCCCCACTGCACACACCCCTGCCTCATCCCTGACCCCACACTCCTCCTCCCTGCCCCCCACCACAGCACAAACCCACCTCCCCACTGCACACACCCCTGCCTCATCCCTGACCCCACACTCCTCCTCTGTGCGCCCACCACAGCACAAGCCCACCTCCCCAATGCACACGCCCTGCCTCATCCCTGACCCCACACTCCTCCTCTCTGACCCCCCACCACAGCACAAGCCCACCTACCCACTGCACATACCCCTGCCTCATCCCTGACCCCACACTCCTCCCTGCCCCCCACCACAGCACAAGCCCACCTCCCCACTGCACACGCCCTGCCTCATCCCTGACCCCACACTCCTCCTCTCTGACCCCCCACCACAGCACAAGCCCACCTCCCCACGCCCCTGCCTCATCCCTGACCCACACTCCTCCTCCCTGCCCCCCACCACAGCACAAGCCCACCTCCCCACTGCACACACCCCAGCCTCATCCCTGACGTCCACACTCCTCCTCCCTGCCCCCCACCACAGCACAAGCCCACCTCCCCACTGCACACACCCCTGCCTCATTCCTGACGTCCACACTCCTCCTCCCTGCCCCCCACCACAGCACAAGCCCACCTCCCCACTGCACACACCCCTGCCTCTTCCCTGACACCACCCTCCCTGTCCCCACCACAGCACAAGCCAACCTCCCCACTGCACACGCCCTGCCTCATCCCTGACCCCACACTCCTCCCTGCCCCCCACCACAGCACAAACCCACCTCCCCACTGCACACACCCCTGCCTCATCCCTGCCCCACACTCCACCTCTGTGCCCCCACCACAGCACAAGCCCACCTCCCCAATGCACACGCCCTGCCTCATCCCTGAACCCACACTCCTCCTCTCTGACCCCCCACCACAGCACAAGCCCACCTCCCCACTGCACATACCCCTGCCTCATCCCTGACCCCACACTCCTCCCTGCCGCCTACCCCAGCACAAGCCCACCTCCCCACTGCACACGATCCTGCCTCATCCCTGACCCCACACTCCTCCCTGCCCCCCACCCCAGCACAACCCCACCTCCCCACTGCACATGCCCCTGCCTCATCCCTGACCCCACACTCCTCCCTGCCGCCCACCACAGCACAAGCCCACCTCCCCACTGCACACGCCCTGCCTCATCCCTGACCCCACACTCCTCCTCTCTGACCCCCCACCACAGCACAAGCCCACCTCCCCACTGCACATGCCCTGCCTCATCCCTGACCTCACACTCCTCATCCCTGACCCCCCACCACAGCACAAGCCCACCTCCCCACTGCACACACCCCTGCCTCATCCCTGACCCCACACTCCTCCTCCCTGCCCCCACCACAGCACAAGCCCACCTCCCCACTGCACACGCCCTGCCTCATCCCTGACCTCACACTCCGCCTCCCTGCCCCCCACCACAGCACAAGCCCACCTCCCCACTGCACACGCCCCTGCCTCATCCCTGACGTCCACACTCCTCCTCTCTGCCCCCCACCACAGCACAAGCCCACCTCCCCACTGCACACACCCCTGCCTCATTCCTGACGTCCACACTCCTCCTCCCTGCCCCCCACCACAGCACAAGCCCACCTCCCCACTGCACACACCCCTGCCTCTTCCCTGACACCACCCTCCCTGTCCCCACCACAGCACAAGCCAACCTCCCCACTGCACACGCCCTGCCTCATCCCTGACCCCACACTCCTCCCTGCCCCCCACCACAGCACAAACCCACCTCCCCACTGCACACAACCCTGCCTCATCCCTGACACCACCCTCCCTGTCCCCAGCACAGCACAAGCCAACCTCCCCACTGCACACACCCCTGCCTCATCCCTGACCCCACACTCCTCCTCCCTGCCCCCCACCACAGCACAAACCCACCTCCCCACTGCACACACCCCTGCCTCATCCCTGACCCCACACTCCTCCTCTGTGCGCCCACCACAGCACAAGCCCACCTCCCCAATGCACACGCCCTGCCTCATCCCTGACCCCACACTCCTCCTCTCTGACCCCCCACCACAGCACAAGCCCACCTACCCACTGCACATACCCCTGCCTCATCCCTGACCCACACTCCTCCCTGCCCCCTACCACAGCACAAGCCCACCTCCCCACTGCACACGCCCTGCCTCATCCCTGACCCCACACTCCTCCTCTCTGACCCCCCACCACAGCACAAGCCCACCTCCCCACGCCCCTGCCTCATCCCTGACCCACACTCCTCCTCCCTGCCCCCCACCACAGCACAAGCCCACCTCCCCACTGCACACACCCCAGCCTCATCCCTGACGTCCACACTCCTCCTCCCTGCCCCCCACCACAGCACAAGCCCACCTCCCCACTGCACACACCCCTGCCTCATTCCTGACGTCCACACTCCTCCTCCCTGCCCCCCACCACAGCACAAGCCCACCTCCCCACTGCACACACCCCTGCCTCTTCCCTGACACCACCCTCCCTGTCCCCACCACAGCACAAGCCAACCTCCCCACTGCACACGCCCTGCCTCATCCCTGACCCCACACTCCTCCCTGCCCCCCACCACAGCACAAACCCACCTCCCCACTGCACACACCCCTGCCTCATCCCTGCCCCACACTCCACCTCTGTGCCCCCACCACAGCACAAGCCCACCTCCCCAATGCACACGCCCTGCCTCATCCCTGAACCCACACTCCTCCTCTCTGACCCCTCACCACAGCACAAGCCCACCTCCCCACTGCACATACCCCTGCCTCATCCCTGACCCCACACTCCTCCCTGCCGCCTACCCCAGCACAGGCCCACCTCCCCACTGCACACGATCCTGCCTCATCCCTGACCCCACACTCCTCCCTGCCCCCCACCCCAGCACAACCCCACCTCCCCACTGCACATGCCCCTGCCTCATCCCTGACCCCACACTCCTCCCTGCCGCCCACCACAGCACAAGCCCACCTCCCCACTGCACACGCCCTGCCTCATCCCTGACCCCACACTCCTCCTCTCTGACCCCCCACCACAGCACAAGCCCACCTCCCCACTGCACATGCCCTGCCTCATCCCTGACCTCACACTCCTCATCCCTGACCCCCCACCACAGCACAAGCCCACCTCCCCACTGCACACACCCCTGCCTCATCCCTGGCCCCACACTCCTCCTCCCTGCCCCCACCACAGCACAAGCCCACCTCCCCACTGCACACGCCCTGCCTCATCCCTGACCTCACACTCCGCCTCCCTGCCCCCCACCACAGCACAAGCCCACCTCCCCACTGCACACGCCCCTGCCTCATCCCTGACCTCCACACTCCTCCTCTCTGCCCCCCACCACAGCACAAGCCCACCTCCCCACTGCACACACCCCTGCCTCATTCCTGACGTCCACACTCCTCCTCCCTGCCCCCCACCACAGCACAAGCCCACCTCCCCACTGCACACACCCCTGCCTCTTCCCTGACACCACCCTCCCTGTCCCCAGCACAGCACAAGCCAACCTCCCCACTGCACACACCCCTGCCTCATCCCTGACCCCACACTCCTCCTCCCTGCCCCCCACCACAGCACAAACCCACCTCCCCACTGCACACACCCCTGCCTCATCCCTGGCCCCACACTCCTCCTCTGTGCCCCCACCACAGCACAAGCCCACCTCCCCAATGCACACGCCCTGCCTCATCCCTGACCCCACACTCCTCCTCTCTGACCCCCCACCACAGCACAAGCCCACCTACCCACTGCACATACCCCTGCCTCATCCCTGACCCCACACTCCTCCCTGCCCCCCCACCCCAGCACAAGCCCACCTCCCCACTGCACATGCCCCTGCCTCATCCCTGACCCCACACTCCTCCCTGCCCCCCACCACAGCACAAGCCCACATCCCCACTGCACACGCCCTGCCTCATCCCTGACCCCACACTCCTCCTCTCTGACCCCCCACCACAGCACAAGCCCACCTCCCCACTGCACACGCCCTGCCTCATCCCTGACCCCACACTCCTCATCCCTGACCCCCCACCACAGCACAAGCCCACCTCCCCACTGCACACACCCCTGCCTCATCCCTGACCCACACTCCTCCTCCCTGCCCCCACCACAGCACAAGCCCACCTCCCCACTGCACACGCCGTGCCTCATCCCTGACCCCACACTCCGCCTCCCTGCCCCCCACCACAGCACAAGCCCACCTCCCCACTGCACACACCCCAGCCTCATCCCTGACGTCCACACTCCTCCTCCCTGCCCCCCACCACAGCACAAGCCCACCTCCCCACTGCACACACCCCTGCCTCATTCCTGACGTCCACACTCCTCCTCCCTGCCCCCACCACAGCACAAGCCCACCTCCCCACTGCACACACCCCTGCCTCTTCCCTGACACCACCCTCCCTGTCCCCACCACAGCACAAGCCAACCTCCCCACTGCACACACCCCTGCCTCATTCCTGACGTCCACACTCCTCCTCCCTGCCCCCCACCACAGCACAAACCCACCTCCCCACTGCACACACCCCTGCCTCATCCCTGACCCCACACTCCTCCTCTCTGACCCCCCACCACAGCACAAGCCCACCTCCCCACTGCACACGCCCTGCCTCATCCCTGACCCCACACTCCTCATCCCTGACCCCCACCACAGCACAAGCCCACCTCCCCACTGCACACACCCCTGCCTCATCCCTGACCCCACACTCCTCCTCCCTGCCCCCCACCACAGCACAAGCCCACCTCCCCACTGCACACGCCCTGCCTCATCCCTGACCCCACACTTCGCCTCCCTGCCCCCACCACAGCACAAGCCCACCTCCCCACTGCACACACCCCTGCCTCATCCCTGACCCCACACTCCTCCTCTGTGCCCCCACCACAGCATAAGTCCACCTCCCCAATGCACACGCCCTGCCTCATCCCTGACCCCACACTCCTCCTCCCTGCCCCCCACCACAGCACAAGCCCACCTCCCCACTGCACACGCCCCTGCCTCATCCCTGACGTCCACACTCCTCCTCCCTGCCCCCCACCACAGCACAAGCCCACCTCCCCACTGCACACACCCCTGCCTCATTCCTGACGTCCACACTCCTCCTCCCTGCCCCCACCACAGCACAAGCCCACCTCCCCACTGCACACGCCCTGCCTCATCCCTGACCCCACACTCCTCCTCCCTGCCCCCCACCACAGCACAAGCCCACCTCCCCACTGCACACGCCCTGCCTCATCCCTGACGTCCACACTCCTCCTCCCTGCCCCCCACCACAGCACCAGCCCACCTCCCCACTGTACACACCCCTGCCTCATCCCTGACCCCACACTCCTCCTCTGTGCCCCTACCGCAGCATAAGCCCACCTCCCCAATGCACACGCCCTGCCTCATCCCTGACCCCACACTCCTCCTCCCTGCCCCCACCACAGCACAAGCCGACCTCCCCACTGCACACACCCTGCCTCATCCCTGACGTCCACACTCCTCCTCCCTGCCCCCACCACAGCACAAGCCCACCTCCCCACTGCACACACCCCTGCCTCATTCCTGACGTCCACACTCCTCCTCCCTGCCCCCCACCACAGCACAAGCCCACCTCCCCACTGCACACGCCCTGCCTCATCCCTGACCTCACACTCCTCCTCCCTGCCCCCCATCACAGCACAAGCCCACCTCCCCACTGCACACATCCCTGCCCCCACACTCCTACCTGCCGCCCCACCACAAGCCCACCACCCCACTGCACACACCCCTGCCTCATCCCTGCCCCCACACTCCTCCCTGCCCACCACCACAGCACACGCCCACCTCCCCACTGCACACGCCCCTGCTGCATCCCTGCCCCCACACTCCTCCTCCCACCCCCCCACCACAGCACAAGGCCACCTCCCCACTGCACACGCTCCTGCCTCATCCCTGACCCCACACTCCTCCTCCCTGCCCCCCACTACAAGCCTACCTCCCCACTGCACACTCCCCTGCCTCCCACCCCAGCACAAGCCCCGTCCCCACTGCACACGCCTCTGCCTCACCCCTGACCCCACCACAGCACAAGCTCACCTCCCCACTGCACACGCCCCTGCCTCATCCCTGACAGCCACACTCCTCTTCCCTGCCCCCCACCACAGTACAGGCCCACCTCCCCATTGCACACGCCCCAGCCTCATCCCTGACAGCCACACTCCTCCCCCCTGCCCCCACCACAGCACAAGCCCATCTCCCCACTGCACACGCCCTGCACCATCCCTGACCCCACACTCCCCCTCCCACCACCACAACACAAGCCCACCTCCCCACTGCACACACCCCTGCCTCATCCCTGACCCCACACTCCTCCTCCCTGCCCCCACCACAGCACAAGGCCACCTCCCCACTGCACACGCCCTGCCTCATCCCTGACCCCACACTCCGCCTCCCTGCCCCCACCACAGCACAAGCCCACCTCCCCACTGCACACGCCCCTGCCTCATCCCTGACGTCCACACTCCTCCTCTCTGCCCCCCACCACAGCACAAGCCCACCTCCCCACTGCACACACCCCTGCCTCATTCCTGACGTCCACAATCCTCCTCCCTGCCCCCCACCACAACACAAGCCCACCTCCCCACTGCACACACCCCTGCCTCATTCCTGACGTCCACACTCCTCCTCCCTGCCCCCCACCAGAGCACAAGCCCACCTCCCCACTGCACACACCCCTGCCTCTTCCCTGACACCACCCTCCCTGTCCCCAGCACAGCACAAGCCAACCTCCCCACTGCACACACCCCTGCCTCATCCCTGACCCCACACTCCTCCTCCCTGCCCCCCACCACAGCACAAACCCACCTCCCCACTGCACACACCCCTGCCTCATCCCTGACCCCACACTCCTCCTCTGTGCGCCCACCACAGCACAAGCCCACCTCCCCAATGCACACGCCCTGCCTCATCCCTGACCCCACACTCCTCCTCTCTGACCCCCCACCACAGCACAAGCCCACCTACCCACTGCACATACCCCTGCCTCATCCCTGACCCCACACTCCTCCCTGCCCCCCACCACAGCACAAGCCCACCTCCCCACTGCACACGCCCCGCCTCATCCCTGACCCCACACTCCTCCTCTCTGACCCCCCACCACAGCACAAGCCCACCTCCCCACTGCACACGCCCCTGCCTCATCCCTGACCCACACTCCTCCTCCCTGCCCCCCACCACAGCACAAGCCCACCTCCCCACTGCACACGCCCTGCCTCATCCCTGACCTCACACTCCTCCTCCCTGCCCCCCATCACAGCACAAGCCCACCTCCCCACTGCACACATCCCTGCCCCCACACTCCTCCCTGCCGCCCCACCACAAGCCCACCACCCCACTGCACACACCCCTGCCTCATCCCTGCCCCCACACTCCTCCCTGCCCACCACCACAGCACACGCCCACCTCCCCACTGCACACGCCCCTGCTGCATCCCTGCCCCCACACTCCTCCTCCCACCCCCCCACCACAGCACAAGGCCACCTCCCCACTGCACACGCTCCTGCCTCATCCCTGACCCCACACTCCTCCTCCCTGCCCCCCACTACAAGCCTACCTCCCCACTGCACACTCCCCTGCCTCCCACCCCAGCACAAGCCCCGTCCCCACTGCACACGCCTCTGCCTCACCCCTGACCCCACCACAGCACAAGCTCACCTCCCCACTGCACACGCCCCTGCCTCATCCCTGACAGCCACACTCCTCTTCCCTGCCCCCCACCACAGTACAGGCCCACCTCCCCATTGCACACGCCCCAGCCTCATCCCTGACAGCCACACTCCTCCCCCCTGCCCCCACCACAGCACAAGCCCATCTCCCCACTGCACACGCCCTGCACCATCCCTGACCCCACACTCCCCCTCCCACCACCACAACACAAGCCCACCTCCCCACTGCACACACCCCTGCCTCATCCCTGACCCCACACTCCTCCTCCCTGCCCCCACCACAGCACAAGGCCACCTCCCCACTGCACACGCCCTGCCTCATCCCTGACCCCACACTCCGCCTCCCTGCCCCCACCACAGCACAAGCCCACCTCCCCACTGCACACGCCCCTGCCTCATCCCTGACGTCCACACTCCTCCTCTCTGCCCCCCACCACAGCACAAGCCCACCTCCCCACTGCACACACCCCTGCCTCATTCCTGACGTCCACAATCCTCCTCCCTGCCCCCCACCACAACACAAGCCCACCTCCCCACTGCACACACCCCTGCCTCATTCCTGACGTCCACACTCCTCCTCCCTGCCCCCCACCAGAGCACAAGCCCACCTCCCCACTGCACACACCCCTGCCTCTTCCCTGACACCACCCTCCCTGTCCCCAGCACAGCACAAGCCAACCTCCCCACTGCACACACCCCTGCCTCATCCCTGACCCCACACTCCTCCTCCCTGCCCCCCACCACAGCACAAACCCACCTCCCCACTGCACACACCCCTGCCTCATCCCTGACCCCACACTCCTCCTCTGTGCGCCCACCACAGCACAAGCCCACCTCCCCAATGCACACGCCCTGCCTCATCCCTGACCCCACACTCCTCCTCTCTGACCCCCCACCACAGCACAAGCCCACCTACCCACTGCACATACCCCTGCCTCATCCCTGACCCCACAC
This sequence comes from Ambystoma mexicanum, assembly GCF_040938575.1. NCBI lineage: Eukaryota > Metazoa > Chordata > Amphibia > Caudata > Ambystomatidae > Ambystoma > Ambystoma mexicanum. The sequence goes on from NC_090921.1 coordinate 29,939,587, forward strand.
TCCTCCCTGCCCCCCACCACAGCACAAGCCCACCTCCCCACTGCACACGCCCCGCCTCATCCCTGACCCCACACTCCTCCTCTCTGACCCCCCACCACAGCACAAGCCCACCTCCCCACTGCACACGCCCCTGCCTCATCCCTGACCCACACTCCTCCTCCCTGCCCCCCACCACAGCACAAGCCCACCTCCCCACTGCACACACCCCAGCCTCATCCCTGACGTCCACACTCCTCCTCCCTGCCCCCCACCACAGCACAAGCCCACCTCCCCACTGCACACACCCCTGCCTCATTCCTGACGTCCACACTCCTCCTCCCTGCCCCCCACCACAGCACAAGCCCACCTCCCCACTGCACACACCCCTGCCTCTTCCCTGACACCACCCTCCCTGTCCCCACCACAGCACAAGCCAACCTCCCCACTGCACACGCCCTGCCTGATCCCTGACCCCACACTCCTCCTCCCTGCCCCCCACCACAGCACAAACCCACCTCCCCACTGCACACACCCCTGCCTCATCCCTGACCCCACACTCCTCCTCTCTGACCCCCCACCACAGCACAAGCCCACTTCCCCACTGCACACGCCCTGCCTCATCCCTGACCCCACACTCCTCATCCCTGACCCCACACTCCTCATCCCTGACCCCCACCACAGCACAAGCCCACCTCCCCACTGCACACACCCCTGCCTCATCCCTGACCCCACACTCCTCCTCCCTGCCCCCCACCACAGCACAAGCCCACCTCCCCACTGCACACGCCCTGCCTCATCCCTGACCCCACACTCCGCCTCCCTGCCCCCCACCACAGCACAAGCCCACCTCCCCACTGCACACACCCCTGCCTCATCCCTGACCCCACACTCCTCCTCTGTGCCCCCACCACAGCATAAGTCCACCTCCCCAATGCACACGCCCTGCCTCATCCCTGACCCCACACTCCTCCTCCCTGCCCCCCACCACAGCACAAGCCCACCTCCCCACTGCACACGCCCCTGCCTCATCCCTGACGTCCACACTCCTCCTCCCTGCCCCCCACCACAGCACAAGCCCACCTCCCCACTGCACACACCCCTGCCTCATTCCTGACGTCCACACTCCTCCTCCCTGCCCCCACCACAGCACAAGCCCACCTCCCCACTGCACACGCCCTGCCTCATCCCTGACCCCACACTCCTCCTCCCTGCCCCCCACCACAGCACAAGCCCACCTCCCCACTGCACACGCCCTGCCTCATCCCTGACGTCCACACTCCTCCTCCCTGCCCCCCACCACAGCACCAGCCCACCTCCCCACTGTACACACCCCTGCCTCATCCCTGACCCCACACTCCTCCTCTGTGCCCCTACCGCAGCATAAGCCCACCTCCCCACTGCACACGCCCTGCCTCATCCCCGACCCCACACTCCTCCTCCCTGCCCCCACCACAGCACAAGCCGACCTCCCCACTGCACACACCCTGCCTCATCCCTGACGTCCACACTCCTCCTCCCTGCCCCCACCACAGCACAAGCCCACCTCCCCACTGCACACACCCCTGCCTCATTCCTGACGTCCACACTCCTCCTCCCTGCCCCCCACCACAGCACAAGCCCACCTCCCCACTGCACACGCCCTGCCTCATCCCTGACCTCACACTCCTCCTCCCTGCCCTCCACCACAGCACAAGCCCACCTCCCCACTGCACACATCCCTGCCCCCACACTCCTCCTCCCTGCCGCCCCACCACAAGCCCACCACCCCACTGCACACACCCCTGCCTCATCCCTGCCCCCACACTCCTCCTCCCTGCCCCCCACCACAGCACAAGCCCACCTCCCCACTGCACACGCCCCTGCTGCATCCCTGCCCCCACACTCCTCCTCCCACCCCCCCCCACCACAGCACAAGGCCACCTCCCCACTGCACACGCTCCTGCCTCATCCCTGACCCCACACTCCTCCTCCCTGCCCCCCACTACAAGCCTACCTCCCCACTGCACACTCCCCTGCCTCCCACCCCAGCACAAGCCCCGTCCCCACTGCACACGCCTCTGCCTCACCCCTGACCACACCACAGCACAAGCTCACCTCCCCACTGCACACGCCCCTGCCTCATCCCTGACAGCCACACTCCTCTTCCCTGCCCCCCACCACAGTACAGGCCCACCTCCCCATTGCACACGCCCCAGCCTCATCCCTGACAGCCACACTCCTCCCCCCTGCCCCCACCACAGCACAAGCCCATCTCCCCACTGCACACACCCCTGCCTCATCCCTGACCCCACACTCCTCCTCCCTGCCCCCACCACAGCACAAGCCCACCTCCCCACTGCACACGCCCTGCCTCATCCCTGACCCCACACTCCGCCTCCCTGCCCCCCACCACAGCACAAGCCCACCTCCCCACTGCACACGCCCCTGCCTCATCCCTGACGTCCACACTCCTCCTCTCTGCCCCCCACCACAGCACAAGCCCACCTCCCCACTGCACACACCCCTGCCTCATTCCTGACGTCCACACTCCTCCTCCCTGCCCCCACCACAGCACAAGCCCACCTCCCCACTGCACACACCCCTGCCTCTTCCCTGACACCACCCTCCCTGTCCCCACCACAGCACAAGCCAACCTCCCCACTGCACACACCCCTGCCTCATCCCTGACCCCACACTCCTCCTCCCTGCCCCCCACCACAGCACAAACCCACCTCCCCACTGCACACGCCCCTGCCTCATCCCTGACATCCACACTCCTCCTCCCTGCCCCCCACCACAGCACAAGCCCACCTCCCCACTGCACACACCCCTGCCTCATTCCTGACGTCCACACTCCTCCTCCCTGTCCCCACCACAGCACAAGCCAACCTCCCCACTGCACACACCCTGCCTCATCCCTGACCCCACACTCCTCCTCCCTGCCCCCCACCACAGCACAAACCCACCTCCCCACTGCACACACCCCTGCCTCATCCCTGCCCCACACTCCTCCTCTGTGCCCCCACCACAGCACAAGCCCACCTCCCCAATGCACATGCCCTGCCTCATCCCTGACCCCACACTTCTCCTCTCTGACCCCCCACCACAGCACAAGCCCACCTCCCCACTGCACATACCCCTGCCTCATCCCTGACCCCACACTCCTCCCTGCCCCCCACCCCAGCACAAGCCCACCTCCCCACTGCACACGTCCCTGCCTCATCCCTGACCCCACACTCCTCCCTGCCCCCCCACCCCAGCACAAGCCCACCTCCCCACTGAACATGCCCCTGCCTCATCCCTGACCCCACACTCCTCCTTGCCCCCCACCACAGCACAAGCCCACCTCCCCAATGCACACGCCCTGCCTCATCCCTGACCCCACACTCCTCCTCTCTGACCCCCCACCACAGCACAAGCCCACCTCTCCACTGCACATGCCCTGCCTCATCCCTGACCCCACACTCCTCCTCCCTGCCCCCCACCACAGCACAAGCCCACCTCCCCACTGCACACGCCCTGCCTCATCCCTGACCCCACACTCCGCCTCCCTGCCCCCCACCACAGCACAAGCCCACCTCCCCACTGCACACACCCCTGCCTCATCCCTGACCCCACACTCCTCCTCTGTGCCCCCACCACAGCATAAGTCCACCTCCCCAATGCACACGCCCTGCCTCATCCCTGACCCCACACTCCTCCTCCCTGCCCCCCACCACAGCACAAGCCCACCTCCCCACTGCACACGCCCCTGCCTCATCCCTGACGTCCACACTCCTCCTCCCTGCCCCCCACCACAGCACAAGCCCACCTCCCCACTGCACACACCCCTGCCTCATTCCTGACGTCCACACTCCTCCTCCCTGCCCCCACCACAGCACAAGCCCACCTCCCCACTGCACACGCCCTGCCTCATCCCTGACCCCACACTCCTCCTCCCTGCCCCCCACCACAGCACAAGCCCACCTCCCCACTGCACACGCCCTGCCTCATCCCTGACGTCCACACTCCTCCTCCCTGCCCCCCACCACAGCACCAGCCCACCTCCCCACTGTACACACCCCTGCCTCATCCCTGACCCCACACTCCTCCTCTGTGCCCCTACCGCAGCATAAGCCCACCTCCCCACTGCACACGCCCTGCCTCATCCCCGACCCCACACTCCTCCTCCCTGCCCCCACCACAGCACAAGCCGACCTCCCCACTGCACACACCCTGCCTCATCCCTGACGTCCACACTCCTCCTCCCTGCCCCCACCACAGCACAAGCCCACCTCCCCACTACACACACCCCTGCCTCATTCCTGACGTCCACACTCCTCCTCCCTGCCCCCCACCACAGCACAAGCCCACCTCCCCACTGCACACGCCCTGCCTCATCCCTGACCTCACACTCCTCCTCCCTGCCCTCCACCACAGCACAAGCCCACCTCCCCACTGCACACATCCCTGCCCCCACACTCCTCCTCCCTGCCGCCCCACCACAAGCCCACCACCCCACTGCACACACCCCTGCCTCATCCCTGCCCCCACACTCCTCCTCCCTGCCCCCCACCACAGCACAAGCCCACCTCCCCACTGCACACGCCCCTGCTGCATCCCTGCCCCCACACTCCTCCTCCCACCCCCCCCCCACCACAGCACAAGGCCACCTCCCCACTGCACACGCTCCTGCCTCATCCCTGACCCCACACTCCTCCTCCCTGCCCCCCACTACAAGCCTACCTCCCCACTGCACACTCCCCTGCCTCCCACCCCAGCACAAGCCCCGTCCCCACTGCACACGCCTCTGCCTCACCCCTGACCACACCACAGCACAAGCTCACCTCCCCACTGCACACGCCCCTGCCTCATCCCTGACAGCCACACTCCTCTTCCCTGCCCCCCACCACAGTACAGGCCCACCTCCCCATTGCACACGCCCCAGCCTCATCCCTGACAGCCACACTCCTCCCCCCTGCCCCCACCACAGCACAAGCCCATCTCCCCACTGCACACACCCCTGCCTCATCCCTGACCCCACACTCCTCCTCCCTGCCCCCACCACAGCACAAGCCCACCTCCCCACTGCACACGCCCTGCCTCATCCCTGACCCCACACTCCGCCTCCCTGCCCCCCACCACAGCACAAGCCCACCTCCCCACTGCACACGCCCCTGCCTCATCCCTGACGTCCACACTCCTCCTCTCTGCCCCCCACCACAGCACAAGCCCACCTCCCCACTGCACACACCCCTGCCTCATTCCTGACGTCCACACTCCTCCTCCCTGCCCCCACCACAGCACAAGCCCACCTCCCCACTGCACACACCCCTGCCTCTTCCCTGACACCACCCTCCCTGTCCCCACCACAGCACAAGCCAACCTCCCCACTGCACACACCCCTGCCTCATCCCTGACCCCACACTCCTCCTCCCTGCCCCCCACCACAGCACAAACCCACCTCCCCACTGCACACGCCCCTGCCTCATCCCTGACATCCACACTCCTCCTCCCTGCCCCCCACCACAGCACAAGCCCACCTCCCCACTGCACACACCCCTGCCTCATTCCTGACGTCCACACTCCTCCTCCCTGTCCCCACCACAGCACAAGCCAACCTCCCCACTGCACACACCCTGCCTCATCCCTGACCCCACACTCCTCCTCCCTGCCCCCCACCACAGCACAAACCCACCTCCCCACTGCACACACCCCTGCCTCATCCCTGCCCCACACTCCTCCTCTGTGCCCCCACCACAGCACAAGCCCACCCCCCCAATGCACATGCCCTGCCTCATCCCTGACCCCACACTTCTCCTCTCTGACCCCCCACCACAGCACAAGCCCACCTCCCCACTGCACATACCCCTGCCTCATCCCTGACCCCACACTCCTCCCTGCCCCCCACCCCAGCACAAGCCCACCTCCCCACTGCACACGTCCCTGCCTCATCCCTGACCCCACACTCCTCCCTGCCCCCCCACCCCAGCACAAGCCCACCTCCCCACTGAACATGCCCCTGCCTCATCCCTGACCCCACACTCCTCCTTGCCCCCCACCACAGCACAAGCCCACCTCCCCAATGCACACGCCCTGCCTCATCCCTGACCCCACACTCCTCCTCTCTGACCCCCCACCACAGCACAAGCCCACCTCTCCACTGCACATGCCCTGCCTCATCCCTGACCCCACACTCCTCATCCCTGACCCCCCACCACAGCACAAGCCCACCTCCCCACTGCACGCACCCCTGCCTCATCCCTGACCCCACACTCCTCCTCCCTGCCCCCACCACAGCACAAGCCCACCTCCCCACTTCACACGCCCTGCCTCATCCCTGACCCCACACTCCGCCTCCCTGCCCCCACCACAGCACAAGCCCACCTCCCCACTGCACACGCCCCTGCCTCATCCCTGACATCCACACTCCTCCTCCCTGCCCCCCACCACAGCACAAGCCCACCTCCCCACTGCACACACCCCTGCCTCATTCCTGACGTCCACACTCCTCCTCCCTGCCCCCCACCACAGCACAAGCCCACCTCCCCACTGCACACACCCCTGCCTCTTCCCTGACACCACCCTCCCTGTCCCCACCACAGCACAAGCCAACCTCCCCACTGCACACGCCCTGCCTCATCCCTGACCCCACACTCCTCCTCCCTGCCCCCACCACAGCACAATCCCACCTCCCCACTGCACACACCCGTGCCTCATCCCTGACCCCACACTCCTCCTCTGTGCCCCCACCACAGCACAAGCCCACCTCCCCAATGCACACGCCCTGCCTCATCCCTGACCCCACACTCCTCCTCTCTGACCCCCCACCACAGCACAAGCCCACCTCCCCACTGCACATACCCCTGCCTCATCCCTGACCTCACACTCCTCCCTGCCCCCCACCCCAGCACAAGCCCACCTCCCCACTGCACACGTCCCTGCCTCATCCCTGAACCCACACTCCTCCCTGCCCCCCCACCCCAGCACAAGCCCACCTCCCCACTGCACATGCCCCTGCCTCATCCCTGACCCCACACTCCTCCCTGCCCCCCACCACAGCACAAGCCCACCTCCCCACTGCACACGCCCTGCCTCATCCCTGACCCCACACTCCTCCTCTCTGACCCCCCACCACAGCACAAGCCCACCTCCCCACTGCACACGCCCTGCCTCATCCCTGACCCCACACTCCTCATCCCTGACCCCCCACCACAGCACAAGCCCACCTCCCCACTGCACACACCCCTGCCTCATCCCTGACCCCACACTCCTCCTCCCTTCCCCCACCACAGCACAAGCCCACCTCCCCACTGCACACGCCCTGCCTCATCCCTGACCCCACACTCCGCCTCCCTGCCCCCCACCACAGCACAAGCCCACCTCCCCACTGCACACGCCCCTGCCTCATCCCTGACGTCCACACTCCTCCTCCCTGCCCCCCACCACAGCACAAGCCCACCTCCCCACTGCACACACCCCTGCCTCATTCCTGACGTCCACACTCCTCCTCCCTGCCCCCCACCACAGCACAAGCCCACCTCCCCAATGCACACACCCCTGCCTATTCCCTGACACCACCCTCCCTGTCCCCACCACAGCACAAGCCAACCTCCCCACTGCACACGCCCTGCCTGATCCCTGAACCCACACTCCTCCTCCCTGCCCCCCACCACAGCACAAACCCACCTCCCCACTGCACACACCCCTGCCTCATCCCTGACCCCACACTCCTCCTCTGTGCCCCCACCACAGCATAAGTCCACCTCCCCAATGCACACGCCCTGCCTCATCCCTGACCCCCCACTCCTCCTCTCTGACCCCCCACCACAGCACAAGCCCATCTCCCCACTGCACACGCCCTGTCTCATCCCTGACCCCACACTCCTCATCCCTGACCCACACCACAGCACAAGCCCACCTTCCCACTGCACACACCCCTGCCTCATCCCTGACCCCACACTCCTCCTCCCTGCCCCCCACCACAGCACAAGCCCACCTCCACACTGGACACGCCCTGCCTCATCCCTGACCCCACACTCCTCCCTGCCCCCCACCACAGCACAAGCCCACCTCCCCACTGCACACGCCCCTGCCTCATCCCTGACGTCCACACTCCTCCTCCCTGCCCCCACCACAGCACAAGCCCACCTCCCCACTGCACACGCCCTGCCTCATCCCTGACCCCACACTCCTCCTCCCTGCCCCCCACCACAGCACAAGCCCACCTCCCCACTGCACACGCCCTGCCTCATCCCTGATGTCCACACTCCTCCTCCCTGCCCCCCACCACAGCACAAGCCCACCTCCCCACTGTACACACCCCTGCGTCTTCCCTGACACCACCCTCCCTGTCCCCACCACAGCACAAGCCACCCTCCCCACTGCACACGCCCTGCCTCATCCCTGACCCCACACTCCTCCTCCCTGCCCCCCACCACAGCACAAGCCCACCTCCCCACTGCACACACCCCTGCCTCATCCCTGACCCCACACTCCTCCTCTGTGCCCCCACCACAGCACAAGCAAACCTCCCCACTGCACACGCCCCTGCCTCATCCCTGACGTCCACACTCCTCCTCCCTGCCCCCACCACAGCACAAGCCCACCTCCCCACTGCACACACCCCTGCCTCATTCCTGACGTCCACACTCCTCCTCCCTGCCCCCCACCACAGCACAAGCCCACCTCCCCACTGCACACGCCCCTGCCTCTTCCCTGACCCCACACTCCTCATCCCTGACCCCCACCACAACACAAGCCCACCTCCCCACTGCACACGCCCTGCCTCATCCCTGACCTCACACTCCTCCTCCCTGCCCCCACCACAGCACAAGCCCACCTCCCCACTGCACACATCCCTGCCCCCACACTCCTCCTCCCTGCCGCCCCACCACAAGCCCACCACCCCACTGCACACACCCCTGCCTCATCCCTGCCCCCACACTCCTCCTCCCTGCCCCCCACCACAGCACAAGCCCACCTCCCCACTGCATCCCTGCCCCCACACTCCTCCTCCCACCCCCCCACCACAGCACAAGCCTACCTCCCCACTGCACACTCCCCTGCCTCCCACCCCAGCACAAGCCCCGTCCCCACTGCACACGCCTCTGCCTCACCCCTGACCCCACCACAGCACAAGCTCACCTCCCCACTGCACACGCCCCTGCCTCATCCCTGACAGCCACACTCCTCCTCCCTGCCCCCCACCACAGTACAGACCCACCTCCCCACTGCACACGCCCCATCCTCATCCCTGACAGCCACACTCCTCCCCCTTCCCCCCACCACAGCACAAGCCCACCTCCCCACTGCACACACCCCTGCCTCATCCCTGACCCCACACTCCCCCTCCCACCCCCACCACAACACAAGCCCACCTCCCCACTGCACACGCCCCTGCCTCATCCCTGACCCCACACTCCTCCCTGCCCCCCCACCCCAGCACAAGCCCACCTCCCCACTGCACACGCCCCTGCCTCATCCCTGACAGCCACACTCCTCCTCTCACCCCCCACCACAGCACAAGCCCACCTCCCCACTGCACATGCCCCTGCCCCATCCTTGACGGCCACACTCCTCCTCCCTGCCCCCACCACAGCACAGGGCCACCTCCCCACTGCACACGCCCTGCCTCATCCCTGACAGCCACACTCCTCCGCCCACCCCCCCACCACAGCACAAGCCCACCTCCCCACTGCACATGCCCCTGCCTCATCCCTGATGGCCACACTCCTCCTCCCTGCCCCCCACCACAGCACAAGCCCACCTCCCCACTGCACACGCCCCTGCCTCTTCCCTGACCCCACACTCCTCGTCCCTGACCCCCACCACAACACAAGCCCACCTCCCCACTGCACACGCCCTGCCTCATCCCTGACCTCACACTCCTCCTCCCTGCCCCCACCACAGCACAAGCCCACCTCCCCACTGCACACATCCCTGCCCCCACACTCCTCCTCCCTGCCGCCCCACCACAAGCCCACCACCCCACTGCACACACCCCTGCCTCATCCCTGCCCCCACACTCCTCCTCCCTGCCCCCCACCACAGCACAAGCCCACCTCCCCACTGCATCCCTGCCCCCACACTCCTCCTCCCACCCCCCCACCACAGCACAAGCCTACCTCCCCACTGCACACTCCCCTGCCTCCCACCCCAGCACAAGCCCCGTCCCCACTGCACACGCCTCTGCCTCACCCCTGACCCCACCACAGCACAAGCTCACCTCCCCACTGCACACGCCCCTGCCTCATCCCTGACAGCCACACTCCTCCTCCCTGCCCCCCACCACAGTACAGACCCACCTCCCCACTGCACACGCCCCATCCTCATCCCTGACAGCCACACTCCTCCCCCTTCCCCCCACCACAGCACAAGCCCACCTCCCCACTGCACACGCCCCTGCCTCATCCCTGACCCCACACTCCCCCTCCCACCCCCACCACAACACAAGCCCACCTCCCCACTGCACACGCCCCTGCCTCATCCCTGACCCCACACTCCTCCCTGCCCCCCCACCCCAGCACAAGCCCACCTCCCCACTGCCCACGCCCCTGCCTCATCCCTGACAGCCACACTCCTCCTCTCACCCCCCACCACAGCACAAGCCCACCTCCCCACTGCACATGCCCCTGCCCCATCCTTGACGGCCACACTCCTCCTCCCTGCCCCCACCACAGCACAAGGCCACCTCCCCACTGCACACGCCCTGCCTCATCCCTGACAGCCACACTCCTCCGCCCACCCCCCCACCACAGCACAAGCCCACCTCCCCACTGCACATGCCCCTGCCTCATCCCTGATGGCCACACTCCTCCTCCCTGCCCCCCACCACAGCACATGCCTACCTCCCCACTGCACACGCCCTGCCTCATCCCTGACCCCACACTCCTCCTCCCTGTCCCCCACCACCGTACAAGCCCACCTCCCCACTGCACACGCCCCTGCCTCATCCCTGACCCCACACTCCCCCTCCAACCGCCCCACCACAACACAAGCCCACCTCCCCACTGCACACGCCCCTGCCTCATCCCTGACCCCACACTCCTCCCTGCCCCCCCACCCCAGCACAAGCCCACCTCCCCACTGCACACGCCCCTGCCTCATCCCTGACAGCCACACTCCTCCTCTCACCCCCCACCACAGCACAAGCCCACCTCCCCACTGCACATGCCCCTGCCCCATCCTTGACGGCCACACTTCTCCTCCCTGCCCCCCACCACAGCATAAGGCCACCTCCCCACTGCACACGCCCTGCCTCATCCCTGACAGCCACACTCCTCCTCCCACCCCCCCACCACAGCACAAGCCTACCTCCCCACTGCACACTCCCCTGCCTCCCACCCCAGCACAAGCCCCGTCCCCACTGCACACGCCTCTGCCTCACCCCTGACCCCACCACAGCACAAGCTCACCTCCCCACTGCACACGCCCCTGCCTCATCCCTGACAGCCACACTCCTCCTCCCTGCCCCCCACCACAGTACAGACCCACCTCCCCACTGCACACGCCCCATCCTCATCCCTGACAGCCACACTCCTCCCCCTTCCCCCCACCACAGCACAAGCCCACCTCCCCACTGCACACGCCCCTGCCTCATCCCTGACCCCACACTCCCCCTCCCACCCCCACCACAACACAAGCCCACCTCCCCACTGCACACGCCCCTGCCTCATCCCTGACCCCACACTCCTCCCTGCCCCCCCACCCCAGCACAAGCCCACCTCCCCACTGCACACGCCCCTGCCTCATCCCTGACAGCCACACTCCTCCTCTCACCCCCCACCACAGCACAAGCCCACCTCCCCACTGCACATGCCCCTGCCCCATCCTTGACGGCCACACTCCTCCTCCCTGCCCCCACCACAGCATAAGGCCACCTCCCCACTGCACACGCCCTGCCTCATCCCTGACAGCCACACTCCTCCGCCCACCCCCCCACCACAGCACAAGCCCACCTCCCCACTGCACATGCCCCTGCCTCATCCCTGATGGCCACACTCCTCCTCCCTGCCCCCCACCACAGCACAAGCCCACCTCCCCACTGCACACACCCCTGCCTCATCCCTGACCCCACACTCCTCCCTGCCCCCCACCCCAGCACAAGCCCACCTCCCCACTGCACACGTCCCTGCCTCATCCCTGACCCCACACTCCTCCCTGCCCCCCCACCCCAGCACAAGCCCACCTCCCCACTGCACACGCCCCTGCCTCATCCCTGACCCCACACTCCTCCCTGCCCCCCACCACAGCACAAGCCCACCTCCCCACTGCACACGCCCCTGCGTCTTCCCTGACACCACCCTCCCTGTCCCCACCACAGCACAAGCCACCCTCCCCACTGCACACGCCCTGCCTCATCCCTGACCCCACACTCCTCCTCCCTGCCCCCCACCACAGCACAAGCCCACCTCCCCACTGCACACACCCCTGCCTCATCCCTGACCCCACACTCCTCCTCTGTGCCCCCACCACAGCACAAGCAAACCTCCCCACTGCACACGCCCCTGCCTCATCCCTGACGTCCACACTCCTCCTCCCTGCCCCCACCACAGCACAAGCCCACCTCCCCACTGCACACACCCCTGCCTCATTCCTGACGTCCACACTCCTCCTCCCTGCCCCCCACCACAGCACAAGCCCACCTCCCCACTGCACACGCCCCTGCCTCTTCCCTGACCCCACACTCCTCATCCCTGACCCCCACCACAACACAAGCCCACCTCCCCACTGCACACGCCCTGCCTCATCCCTGACCTCACACTCCTCCTCCCTGCCCCCACCACAGCACAAGCCCACCTCCCCACTGCACACATCCCTGCCCCCACACTCCTCCTCCCTGCCGCCCCACCACAAGCCCACCACCCCACTGCACACACCCCTGCCTCATCCCTGCCCCCACACTCCTCCTCCCTGCCCCCCACCACAGCACAAGCCCACCTCCCCACTGCATCCCTGCCCCCACACTCCTCCTCCCACCCCCCCACCACAGCACAAGCCTACCTCCCCACTGCACACTCCCCTGCCTCCCACCCCAGCACAAGCCCCGTCCCCACTGCACACGCCTCTGCCTCACCCCTGACCCCACCACAGCACAAGCCCACCTCCCCACTGCACACGCCCCTGCCTCATCCCTGACCCCACACTCCTCCCTGCCCCCCCACCCCAGCACAAGCCCACCTCCCCACTGCACACGCCCCTGCCTCATCCCTGACAGCCACACTCCTCCTCTCACCCCCCACCACAGCACAAGCCCACCTCCCCACTGCACATGCCCCTGCCCCATCCTTGACGGCCACACTCCTCCTCCCTGCCCCCACCACAGCACAAGGCCACCTCCCCACTGCACACGCCCTGCCTCATCCCTGACAGCCACACTCCTCCGCCCACCCCCCCACCACAGCACAAGCCCACCTCCCCACTGCACATGCCCCTGCCTCATCCCTGATGGCCACACTCCTCCTCCCTGCCCCCCACCACAGCACAAGCCCACCTCCCCACTGCACACACCCCTGCCTCATCCCTGACCCCACACTCCTCCCTGCCCCCCACCCCAGCACAAGCCCACCTCCCCACTGCACACGTCCCTGCCTCATCCCTGACCCCACACTCCTCCCTGCCCCCCCACCCCAGCACAAGCCCACCTCCCCACTGCACACGCCCCTGCCTCATCCCTGACCCCACACTCCTCCCTGCCCCCCACCACAGCACAAGCCCACCTCCCCACTGCACACGCCCCTGCGTCTTCCCTGACACCACCCTCCCTGTCCCCACCACAGCACAAGCCACCCTCCCCACTGCACACGCCCTGCCTCATCCCTGACCCCACACTCCTCCTCCCTGCCCCCCACCACAGCACAAGCCCACCTCCCCACTGCACACACCCCTGCCTCATCCCTGACCCCACACTCCTCCTCTGTGCCCCCACCACAGCACAAGCAAACCTCCCCACTGCACACGCCCCTGCCTCATCCCTGACATCCACACTCCTCCTCCCTGCCCCCACCACAGCACAAGCCCACCTCCCCACTGCACACACCCCTGCCTCATTCCTGACGTCCACACTCCTCCTCCCTGCCCCCCACCACAGCACAAGCCCACCTCCCCACTGCACACGCCCCTGCCTCTTCCCTGACCCCACACTCCTCATCCCTGACCCCCACCACAACACAAGCCCACCTCCCCACTGCACACGCCCTGCCTCATCCCTGACCTCACACTCCTCCTCCCTGCCCCCACCACAGCACAAGCCCACCTCCCCACTGCACACATCCCTGCCCCCACACTCCTCCTCCCTGCCGCCCCACCACAAGCCCACCACCCCACTGCACACACCCCTGCCTCATCCCTGCCCCCACACTCCTCCTCCCTGCCCCCCACCACAGCACAAGCCCACCTCCCCACTGCATCCCTGCCCCCACACTCCTCCTCCCACCCCCCACCACAGCACAAGCCTACCTACCCACTGCACACTCCCCTGCCTCCCACCCCAGCACAAGCCCCGTCCCCACTGCACACGCCTCTGCCTCACCCCTGACCCCACCACAGCACAAGCTCACCTCCCCACTGCACACGCCCCTGCCTCATCCCTGACAGCCACACTCCTCCTCCCTGCCCCCCACCACAGTACAGACCCACCTCCCCACTGCACACGCCCCATCCTCATCCCTGACAGCCACACTCCTCCCCCTTCCCCCACCACAGCACAAGCCCACCTCCCCACTGCACACGCCCCTGCCTCATCCCTGACCCCACACTCCCCCTCCCACCCCCACCACAACACAAGCCCACCTCCCCACTGCACACGCCCCTGCCTCATCCCTGACCCCACACTCCTCCCTGCCCCCCCACCCCAGCACAAGCCCACCTCCCCACTGCACACGCCCCTGCCTCATCCCTGACAGCCACACTCCTCCTCTCACCCCCCACCACAGCACAAGCCCACCTCCCCACTGCACATGCCCCTGCCCCATCCTTGACGGCCACACTCCTCCTCCCTGCCCCCACCACAGCACAAGGCCACCTCCCCACTGCACACGCCCTGCCTCATCCCTGACAGCCACACTCCTCCGCCCACCCCCCCACCACAGCACAAGCCCACCTCCCCACTGCACATGCCCCTGCCTCATCCCTGATGGCCACACTCCTCCTCCCTGCCCCCCACCACAGCACAAGCCTACCTCCCCACTGCACACGCCCTGCCTCATCCCTGACCCCACACTCCTCCTCCCTGTCCCCCACCACCGTACAAGCCCACCTCCCCACTGCACACGCCCCTGCCTCATCCCTGACCCCACACTCCCCCTCCAACCGCCCCACCACAACACAAGCCCACCTCCCCACTGCACACGCCCCTGCCTCATCCCTGACCCCACACTCCTCCCTGCCCCCCCACCCCAGCACAAGCCCACCTCCCTACTGCACACGCCCCTGCCTCATCCCTGACAGCCACACTCCTCCTCTCACCCCCCACCACAGCACAAGCCCACCTCCCCACTGCACATGCCCCTGCCCCATCCTTGACGGCCACACTTCTCCTCCCTGCCCCCCACCACAGCATAAGGCCACCTCCCCACTGCACACGCCCTGCCTCATCCCTGACAGCCACACTCCTCCTCCCACCCCCCCCACCACAGCACAAGCCTACCTCCCCACTGCACACTCCCCTGCCTCCCACCCCAGCACAAGCCCCGTCCCCACTGCACACGCCTCTGCCTCACCCCTGACCCCACCACAGCACAAGCTCACCTCCCCACTGCACACGCCCCTGCCTCATCCCTGACAGCCACACTCCTCCTCCCTGCCCCCCACCACAGTACAGACCCACCTCCCCACTGCACACGCCCCATCCTCATCCCTGACAGCCACACTCCTCCCCCTTCCCCCCAACACAGCACAAGCCCACCTCCCCACTGCACACACCCCTGCCTCATCCCTGACCCCACACTCCTCCCTGCCCCCCACCCCAGCACAAGCCCACCTCCCCACTGCACACGTCCCTGCCTCATCCCTGACCCCACACTCCTCCCTGCCCCCCCACCCCAGCACAAGCCCACCTCCCCACTGCACACGCCCCTGCCTCATCCCTGACCCCACACTCCTCCCTGCCCCCCACCACAGCACAAGCCCACCTCCCCACTGCACACGCCCCTGCGTCTTCCCTGACACCACCCTCCCTGTCCCCACCACAGCACAAGCCACCCTCCCCACTGCACACGCCCTGCCTCATCCCTGACCCCACACTCCTCCTCCCTGCCCCCCACCACAGCACAAGTCCACCTCCCCACTGCACACACCCCTGCCTCATCCCTGACCCCACACTCCTCCTCTGTGCCCCCACCACAGCACAAGCAAACCTCCCCACTGCACACGCCCCTGCCTCATCCCTGACGTCCACACTCCTCCTCCCTGCCCCCACCACAGCACAAGCCCACCTCCCCACTGCACACACCCCTGCCTCATTCCTGACGTCCACACTCCTCCTCCCTGCCCCCCACCACAGCACAAGCCCACCTCCCCACTGCACACGCCCCTGCCTCTTCCCTGACCCCACACTCCTCATCCCTGACCCCCACCACAACACAAGCCCACCTCCCCACTGCACACGCCCTGCCTCATCCCTGACCTCACACTCCTCCTCCCTGCCCCCACCACAGCACAAGCCCACCTCCCCACTGCACACATCCCTGCCCCCACACTCCTCCTCCCTGCCGCCCCACCACAAGCCCACCACCCCACTGCACACACCCCTGCCTCATCCCTGCCCCCACACTCCTCCTCCCTGCCCCCCACCACAGCACAAGCCCACCTCCCCACTGCATCCCTGCCCCCACACTCCTCCTCCCACCCCCCTACCACAGCACAAGCCTACCTCCCCACTGCACACTCCCCTGCCTCCCACCCCAGCACAAGCCCTGTCCCCACTGCACACGCCTCTGCCTCACCCCTGACCCCACCACAGCACAAGCTCACCTCCCCACTGCACACGCCCCTGCCTCATCCCTGACAGCCACACTCCTCCTCCCTGCCCCCCACCACAGTACAGACCCACCTCCCCACTGCACACGCCCCATCCTCATCCCTGACAGCCACACTCCTCCCCCTTCCCCCCACCACAGCACAAGCCCACCTCCCCACTGCACACGCCCCTGCCTCATCCCTGACCCCACACTCCCCCTCCCACCCCCACCACAACACAAGCCCACCTCCCCACTGCACACGCCCCTGCCTCATCCCTGACCCCACACTCCTCCCTGCCCCCCCACCCCAGCACAAGCCCACCTCCCCACTGCACACGCCCCTGCCTCATCCCTGACAGCCACACTCCTCCTCTCACCCCCCACCACAGCACAAGCCCACCTCCCCACTGCACATGCCCCTGCCCCATCCTTGACGGCCACACTCCTCCTCCCTGCCCCCACCACAGCACAAGGCCACCTCCCCACTGCACACGCCCTGCCTCATCCCTGACAGCCACACTCCTCCGCCCACCCCCCCACCACAGCACAAGCCCACCTCCCCACTGCACATGCCCCTGCCTCATCCCTGATGGCCACACTCCTCCTCCCTGCCCCCCACCACAGCACAAGCCCACCTCCCCACTGCACACACCCCTGCCTCATCCCTGACCCCACACTCCTCCCTGCCCCCCCACCCCAGCACAAGCCCACCTCCCCACTGCACACGCCCCTGCCTCATCCCTGACCCCACACTCCTCCCTGCCCCCCACCACAGCACAAGCCCACCTCCCCACTGCACACGCCCTGCCTCATCCCTGACCCCACAATCCTCCTCTCTGACCCCCCACCACAGCACAAACCCACCTCCCCACTGCACACGCCCTGCCTCATCCCTGACCCCACACTCCTCATCCCTGACCCCCACCACAGCACAAGCCCACCTCCCCACTGCACACACCCCTGCCTCATCCCTGACCCCACACTCCTCCTCTCTGCCCCCACCACAGCACAAGCCCACC
Organism: Ambystoma mexicanum; assembly: GCF_040938575.1. NCBI lineage: Eukaryota > Metazoa > Chordata > Amphibia > Caudata > Ambystomatidae > Ambystoma > Ambystoma mexicanum. The sequence goes on from NC_090921.1 coordinate 29,957,504, forward strand.
TCCCCACTGCACACGCCCCTGCCTCATCCCTGACGTCCACACTCCTCCTCCCTGCCCCCCACCACAGCACAAGCCCACCTCCCCACTGCACACACCCCTGCCTCATTCCTGACGGCCACACTCCTCCTCCCTGCCCCCCACCACAGCACAAGCCCACCCCCCCACTGCACACACCCCTGCCTCATCCCGACCCCACACTCCTCTTCCCTGCCCCCCACCACAGCACAAGCCCACCTCCCCACTGCACACACCCCTGCCTCATCCCTGACCCCACACTCCTCCCTGCCCCCCACCCCAGCACAAGCCCACCTCCCCACTGCACACGCCCCTGCCTCATCCCTGACCCTACACTCCTCCCTGCCCCCCACCACAGCACAAGCCCACCTCCCCACTGCACACGCCCAGCCTCATCCCTGACCCCACACTCCTCCTCTCTGACCCCCCACCACAGCACACGCCCACCTCCCCACTGCACACGCTCTGCCTCATCCCTGACCCCACACTCCTCATCCCTGACCCCCCACCACAGCACAAGCCCACCTCCCCACTGCACACACCCCTGCCTCATTCCTGACCCCACACTCCTCCTCCCTGCCCCCACCACAGCACAAGCCCACCTCCCCACTGCACACGCCCTGCCTCATCCCTGACCCCACACCCCTCCTCCCTGCCCCCCACCACAGCACAAGCCCACCTCCCCACTGCACACGCCCCTGCCTCATCCCTGATGTCCACACTCCTCCTCCCTGCCCCCCACCACAGCACAAGCCCACCTCCCCACTGCACACGCCCCTGCCTCATCCCTGACGTCCACATTCTTCCTCCCTGCCCCCCACCACAGCACAAGCCCACCTCCCCACTGCACACATCCCTGCCCCCACACTCCTCCTCCCTGCCGCCCCACCACAAGCCCACCACCCCACTGCACACACCCCTGCCTCATCCCTGCCCCCACACTCCTCCTCCCTGCCCCCCACCACAGCACAAGCCCACCTCCCCACTGCATCCCTGCCCCCACACTCCTCCTCCCACCCCCCACCACAGCACAAGCCTACCTACCCACTGCACACTCCCCTGCCTCCCACCCCAGCACAAGCCCCGTCCCCACTGCACACGCCTCTGCCTCACCCCTGACCCCACCACAGCACAAGCTCACCTCCCCACTGCACACGCCCCTGCCTCATCCCTGACAGCCACACTCCTCCTCCCTGCCCCCCACCACAGTACAGACCCACCTCCCCACTGCACACGCCCCATCCTCATCCCTGACAGCCACACTCCTCCCCCTTCCCCCACCACAGCACAAGCCCACCTCCCCACTGCACACGCCCCTGCCTCATCCCTGACCCCACACTCCCCCTCCCACCCCCACCACAACACAAGCCCACCTCCCCACTGCACACGCCCCTGCCTCATCCCTGACCCCACACTCCTCCCTGCCCCCCCACCCCAGCACAAGCCCACCTCCCCACTGCACACGCCCCTGCCTCATCCCTGACAGCCACACTCCTCCTCTCACCCCCCACCACAGCACAAGCCCACCTCCCCACTGCACATGCCCCTGCCCCATCCTTGACGGCCACACTCCTCCTCCCTGCCCCCACCACAGCACAAGGCCACCTCCCCACTGCACACGCCCTGCCTCATCCCTGACAGCCACACTCCTCCGCCCACCCCCCCACCACAGCACAAGCCCACCTCCCCACTGCACATGCCCCTGCCTCATCCCTGATGGCCACACTCCTCCTCCCTGCCCCCCACCACAGCACAAGCCTACCTCCCCACTGCACACGCCCTGCCTCATCCCTGACCCCACACTCCTCCTCCCTGTCCCCCACCACCGTACAAGCCCACCTCCCCACTGCACACGCCCCTGCCTCATCCCTGACCCCACACTCCCCCTCCAACCGCCCCACCACAACACAAGCCCACCTCCCCACTGCACACGCCCCTGCCTCATCCCTGACCCCACACTCCTCCCTGCCCCCCCACCCCAGCACAAGCCCACCTCCCTACTGCACACGCCCCTGCCTCATCCCTGACAGCCACACTCCTCCTCTCACCCCCCACCACAGCACAAGCCCACCTCCCCACTGCACATGCCCCTGCCCCATCCTTGACGGCCACACTTCTCCTCCCTGCCCCCCACCACAGCATAAGGCCACCTCCCCACTGCACACGCCCTGCCTCATCCCTGACAGCCACACTCCTCCTCCCACCCCCCCCACCACAGCACAAGCCTACCTCCCCACTGCACACTCCCCTGCCTCCCACCCCAGCACAAGCCCCGTCCCCACTGCACACGCCTCTGCCTCACCCCTGACCCCACCACAGCACAAGCTCACCTCCCCACTGCACACGCCCCTGCCTCATCCCTGACAGCCACACTCCTCCTCCCTGCCCCCCACCACAGTACAGACCCACCTCCCCACTGCACACGCCCCATCCTCATCCCTGACAGCCACACTCCTCCCCCTTCCCCCCAACACAGCACAAGCCCACCTCCCCACTGCACACACCCCTGCCTCATCCCTGACCCCACACTCCTCCCTGCCCCCCACCCCAGCACAAGCCCACCTCCCCACTGCACACGTCCCTGCCTCATCCCTGACCCCACACTCCTCCCTGCCCCCCCACCCCAGCACAAGCCCACCTCCCCACTGCACACGCCCCTGCCTCATCCCTGACCCCACACTCCTCCCTGCCCCCCACCACAGCACAAGCCCACCTCCCCACTGCACACGCCCCTGCGTCTTCCCTGACACCACCCTCCCTGTCCCCACCACAGCACAAGCCACCCTCCCCACTGCACACGCCCTGCCTCATCCCTGACCCCACACTCCTCCTCCCTGCCCCCCACCACAGCACAAGTCCACCTCCCCACTGCACACACCCCTGCCTCATCCCTGACCCCACACTCCTCCTCTGTGCCCCCACCACAGCACAAGCAAACCTCCCCACTGCACACGCCCCTGCCTCATCCCTGACGTCCACACTCCTCCTCCCTGCCCCCACCACAGCACAAGCCCACCTCCCCACTGCACACACCCCTGCCTCATTCCTGACGTCCACACTCCTCCTCCCTGCCCCCCACCACAGCACAAGCCCACCTCCCCACTGCACACGCCCCTGCCTCTTCCCTGACCCCACACTCCTCATCCCTGACCCCCACCACAACACAAGCCCACCTCCCCACTGCACACGCCCTGCCTCATCCCTGACCTCACACTCCTCCTCCCTGCCCCCACCACAGCACAAGCCCACCTCCCCACTGCACACATCCCTGCCCCCACACTCCTCCTCCCTGCCGCCCCACCACAAGCCCACCACCCCACTGCACACACCCCTGCCTCATCCCTGCCCCCACACTCCTCCTCCCTGCCCCCCACCACAGCACAAGCCCACCTCCCCACTGCATCCCTGCCCCCACACTCCTCCTCCCACCCCCCTACCACAGCACAAGCCTACCTCCCCACTGCACACTCCCCTGCCTCCCACCCCAGCACAAGCCCTGTCCCCACTGCACACGCCTCTGCCTCACCCCTGACCCCACCACAGCACAAGCTCACCTCCCCACTGCACACGCCCCTGCCTCATCCCTGACAGCCACACTCCTCCTCCCTGCCCCCCACCACAGTACAGACCCACCTCCCCACTGCACACGCCCCATCCTCATCCCTGACAGCCACACTCCTCCCCCTTCCCCCCACCACAGCACAAGCCCACCTCCCCACTGCACACGCCCCTGCCTCATCCCTGACCCCACACTCCCCCTCCCACCCCCACCACAACACAAGCCCACCTCCCCACTGCACACGCCCCTGCCTCATCCCTGACCCCACACTCCTCCCTGCCCCCCCACCCCAGCACAAGCCCACCTCCCCACTGCACACGCCCCTGCCTCATCCCTGACAGCCACACTCCTCCTCTCACCCCCCACCACAGCACAAGCCCACCTCCCCACTGCACATGCCCCTGCCCCATCCTTGACGGCCACACTCCTCCTCCCTGCCCCCACCACAGCACAAGGCCACCTCCCCACTGCACACGCCCTGCCTCATCCCTGACAGCCACACTCCTCCGCCCACCCCCCCACCACAGCACAAGCCCACCTCCCCACTGCACATGCCCCTGCCTCATCCCTGATGGCCACACTCCTCCTCCCTGCCCCCCACCACAGCACAAGCCCACCTCCCCACTGCACACACCCCTGCCTCATCCCTGACCCCACACTCCTCCCTGCCCCCCCACCCCAGCACAAGCCCACCTCCCCACTGCACACGCCCCTGCCTCATCCCTGACCCCACACTCCTCCCTGCCCCCCACCACAGCACAAGCCCACCTCCCCACTGCACACGCCCTGCCTCATCCCTGACCCCACAATCCTCCTCTCTGACCCCCCACCACAGCACAAACCCACCTCCCCACTGCACACGCCCTGCCTCATCCCTGACCCCACACTCCTCATCCCTGACCCCCACCACAGCACAAGCCCACCTCCCCACTGCACACACCCCTGCCTCATCCCTGACCCCACACTCCTCCTCTCTGCCCCCACCACAGCACAAGCCCACCTCCCCACTGCACACGCCCCTGCCTCATCCCTGACGTCCACACTCCTCCTCCCTGCCCCCCACCACAGCACAAGCCCACCTCCCCACTGCACACACCCCTGCCTCATTCCTGACGGCCACACTCCTCCTCCCTGCCCCCCACCACAGCACAAGCCCACCCCCCCACTGCACACACCCCTGCCTCATCCCGACCCCACACTCCTCTTCCCTGCCCCCCACCACAGCACAAGCCCACCTCCCCACTGCACACACCCCTGCCTCATCCCTGACCCCACACTCCTCCCTGCCCCCCACCCCAGCACAAGCCCACCTCCCCACTGCACACGCCCCTGCCTCATCCCTGACCCTACACTCCTCCCTGCCCCCCACCACAGCACAAGCCCACCTCCCCACTGCACACGCCCAGCCTCATCCCTGACCCCACACTCCTCCTCTCTGACCCCCCACCACAGCACACGCCCACCTCCCCACTGCACACGCTCTGCCTCATCCCTGACCCCACACTCCTCATCCCTGACCCCCCACCACAGCACAAGCCCACCTCCCCACTGCACACACCCCTGCCTCATTCCTGACCCCACACTCCTCCTCCCTGCCCCCACCACAGCACAAGCCCACCTCCCCACTGCACACGCCCTGCCTCATCCCTGACCCCACACCCCTCCTCCCTGCCCCCCACCACAGCACAAGCCCACCTCCCCACTGCACACGCCCCTGCCTCATCCCTGATGTCCACACTCCTCCTCCCTGCCCCCCACCACAGCACAAGCCCACCTCCCCACTGCACACGCCCCTGCCTCATCCCTGACGTCCACATTCTTCCTCCCTGCCCCCCACCACAGCACAAGCCCACCTCCCCACTGCACACGCCCTGCCTCATCCCTGACCCCACACTCCTCATCCCTGACCCCCACCACAGCACACGCCCACCTCCCCACTGCACACACCCCTGCCTCATCCCTGATCCCACACTCCTCCTCCCTGCCCCCCACCACAGCACAAGCCCACCTCCCCACTGCACACGCCCTGCCTCATCCCTGACCCCACACTCCTCCTCCCTGCCCCCCACCACAGCACAAGCCCACCTCCCCACTGCACACGCCCCTGCCTCATCCCTGACGTCCACACTCCTCCTCCCTGCCCCCCACCACAGCACAAGCCCACCTCCCCACTGCACACACCCCTGCCTCATTCCTGACGTCCACACTCCTCCTCCCTGCCCCCCACCACAGCACAAGCCCACCTCCCCACTGTACACACGCCTGCCTATTCCCTGACACCACCCTCCCTGTCCCCCACCACAGCACAAGCCAACCTGCCCACTGCACATGCCCTGCCTCATCCCTGACCCCACACTCCTCCTCCCTGTCCCCCACCACCGTACAAGCCCACCTCCCCACTGCACACGCCCCTGCCTCATCCCTGACCCCACACTCCCCCTCCAACCGCCCCACCACAACACAAGCCCACCTCCCCACTGCACACGCCCCTGCCTCATCCCTGACCCCACACTCCTCCCTGCCCCCCCACCCCAGCACAAGCCCACCTCCCCACTGCACACGCCCCTGCCTCATCCCTGACAGCCACACTCCTCCTCTCACCCCCCACCACAGCACAAGACCACCTCCCCACTGCACATGCCCCTGCCCCATCCTTGACGGCCACACTTCTCCTCCCTGCCCCCCACCACAGCATAAGGCCACCTCCCCACTGCACACGCTCTGCCTCATCCCTGACAGCCACACTCCTCCTCCCACCCCCCACCACAGCACAAGCCCACCTCCCCACTGCACACGCCCCTGCCTCATCCCTGACAGCCACACTCCTCCTCTCACCCCCCACCACAGCACAAGCCCACCTCCCCACTGCACATGCCCCTGCCCCATCCTTGACGGCCACACTTCTCCTCCCTGCCCCCCACCACAGCATAAGGCCACCTCCCCACTGCACACGCCCTGCCTCATCCCTGACAGCCACACTCCTCCTCCCACCCCCCCCACCACAGCACAAGCCTACCTCCCCACTGCACACTCCCCTGCCTCCCACCCCAGCACAAGCCCCGTCCCCACTGCACACGCCTCTGCCTCACCCCTGACCCCACCACAGCACAAGCTCACCTCCCCACTGCACACGCCCCTGCCTCATCCCTGACAGCCACACTCCTCCTCCCTGCCCCCCACCACAGTACAGACCCACCTCCCCACTGCACACGCCCCATCCTCATCCCTGACAGCCACACTCCTCCCCCTTCCCCCCACCACAGCACAAGCCCACCTCCCCACTGCACACACCCCTGCCTCATCCCTGACCCCACACTCCTCCCTGCCCCCCACCCCAGCACAAGCCCACCTCCCCACTGCACACGTCCCTGCCTCATCCCTGACCCCACACTCCTCCCTGCCCCCCCACCCCAGCACAAGCCCACCTCCCCACTGCACACGCCCCTGCCTCATCCCTGACCCCACACTCCTCCCTGCCCCCCACCACAGCACAAGCCCACCTCCCCACTGCACACGCCCCTGCGTCTTCCCTGACACCACCCTCCCTGTCCCCACCACAGCACAAGCCACCCTCCCCACTGCACACGCCCTGCCTCATCCCTGACCCCACACTCCTCCTCCCTGCCCCCCACCACAGCACAAGCCCACCTCCCCACTGCACACACCCCTGCCTCATCCCTGACCCCACACTCCTCCTCTGTGCCCCCACCACAGCACAAGCAAACCTCCCCACTGCACACGCCCCTGCCTCATCCCTGACGTCCACACTCCTCCTCCCTGCCCCCACCACAGCACAAGCCCACCTCCCCACTGCACACACCCCTGCTTCATTCCTGACGTCCACACTCCTCCTCCCTGCCCCCCACCACAGCACAAGCCCACCTCCCCACTGCACACGCCCCTGCCTCTTCCCTGACCCCACACTCCTCATCCCTGACCCCCACCACAACACAAGCCCACCTCCCCACTGCACACGCCCTGCCTCATCCCTGACCTCACACTCCTCCTCCCTGCCCCCACCACAGCACAAGCCCACCTCCCCACTGCACACATCCCTGCCCCCACACTCCTCCTCCCTGCCGCCCCACCACAAGCCCACCACCCCACTGCACACACCCCTGCCTCATCCCTGCCCCCACACTCCTCCTCCCTGCCCCCCACCACAGCACAAGCCCACCTCCCCACTGCATCCCTGCCCCCACACTCCTCCTCCCACCCCCCTACCACAGCACAAGCCTACCTCCCCACTGCACACTCCCCTGCCTCCCACCCCAGCACAAGCCCTGTCCCCACTGCACACGCCTCTGCCTCACCCCTGACCCCACCACAGCACAAGCTCACCTCCCCACTGCACACGCCCCTGCCTCATCCCTGACAGCCACACTCCTCCTCCCTGCCCCCCACCACAGTACAGACCCACCTCCCCACTGCACACGCCCCATCCTCATCCCTGACAGCCACACTCCTCCCCTTCCCCCCACCACAGCACAAGCCCACCTCCCCACTGCACACGCCCCTGCCTCATCCCTGACCCCACACTCCCCCTCCCACCCCCACCACAACACAAGCCCACCTCCCCACTGCACACGCCCCTGCCTCATCCCTGACCCCACACTCCTCCCTGCCCCCCCACCCCAGCACAAGCCCACCTCCCCACTGCACACGCCCCTGCCTCATCCCTGACAGCCACACTCCTCCTCTCACCCCCCACCACAGCACAAGCCCACCTCCCCACTGCACATGCCCCTGCCCCATCCTTGACGGCCACACTCCTCCTCCCTGCCCCCACCACAGCACAAGGCCACCTCCCCACTGCACACGCCCTGCCTCATCCCTGACAGCCACACTCCTCCGCCCACCCCCCCACCACAGCACAAGCCCACCTCCCCACTGCACATGCCCCTGCCTCATCCCTGATGGCCACACTCCTCCTCCCTGCCCCCCACCACAGCACAAGCCCACCTCCCCACTGCACACACCCCTGCCTCATCCCTGACCCCACACTCCTCCCTGCCCCCCCACCCCAGCACAAGCCCACCTCCCCACTGCACACGCCCCTGCCTCATCCCTGACCCCACACTCCTCCCTGCCCCCCACCACAGCACAAGCCCACCTCCCCACTGCACACGCCCTGCCTCATCCCTGACCCCACAATCCTCCTCTCTGACCCCCCACCACAGCACAAACCCACCTCCCCACTGCACACGCCCTGCCTCATCCCTGACCCCACACTCCTCATCCCTGACCCCCACCACAGCACAAGCCCACCTCCCCACTGCACACACCCCTGCCTCATCCCTGACCCCACACTCCTCCTCTCTGCCCCCACCACAGCACAAGCCCACCTCCCCACTGCACACGCCCCTGCCTCATCCCTGACGTCCACACTCCTCCTCCCTGCCCCCCACCACAGCACAAGCCCACCTCCCCACTGCACACACCCCTGCCTCATTCCTGACGGCCACACTCCTCCTCCCTGCCCCCCACCACAGCACAAGCCCACCCCCCCACTGCACACACCCCTGCCTCATCCCGACCCCACACTCCTCTTCCCTGCCCCCCACCACAGCACAAGCCCACCTCCCCACTGCACACACCCCTGCCTCATCCCTGACCCCACACTCCTCCCTGCCCCCCACCCCAGCACAAGCCCACCTCCCCACTGCACACGCCCCTGCCTCATCCCTGACCCTACACTCCTCCCTGCCCCCCACCACAGCACAAGCCCACCTCCCCACTGCACACGCCCAGCCTCATCCCTGACCCCACACTCCTCCTCTCTGACCCCCCACCACAGCACACGCCCACCTCCCCACTGCACACGCTCTGCCTCATCCCTGACCCCACACTCCTCATCCCTGACCCCCCACCACAGCACAAGCCCACCTCCCCACTGCACACACCCCTGCCTCATTCCTGACCCCACACTCCTCCTCCCTGCCCCCACCACAGCACAAGCCCACCTCCCCACTGCACACGCCCTGCCTCATCCCTGACCCCACACCCCTCCTCCCTGCCCCCCACCACAGCACAAGCCCACCTCCCCACTGCACACGCCCCTGCCTCATCCCTGATGTCCACACTCCTCCTCCCTGCCCCCCACCACAGCACAAGCCCACCTCCCCACTGCACACGCCCCTGCCTCATCCCTGACGTCCACATTCTTCCTCCCTGCCCCCACCACAGCACAAGCCCACCTCCCCACTGCACACGCCCTGCCTCATCCCTGACCCCACACTCCTCATCCCTGACCCCCACCACAGCACACGCCCACCTCCCCACTGCACACACCCCTGCCTCATCCCTGACCCCACACTCCTCCTCCCTGCCCCCCACCACAGCACAAGCCCACCTCCCCACTGCACACGCCCTGCCTCATCCCTGACCCCACACTCCTCCTCCCTGCCCCCCACCACAGCACAAGCCCACCTCCCCACTGCACACGCCCCTGCCTCATCCCTGACGTCCACACTCCTCCTCCCTGCCCCCCACCACAGCACAAGCCCACCTCCCCACTGCACACACCCCTGCCTCATTCCTGACGTTCACACTCCTCCTCCCTGCCCCCCACCACAGCACAAGCCCACCTCCCCACTGTACACACGCCTGCCTATTCCCTGACACCACCCTCCCTGTCCCCCACCACAGCACAAGCCAACCTGCCCACTGCACATGCCCTGCCTCATCCCTGACCCCACACTCCTCCTCCCTGTCCCCCACCACCGTACAAGCCCACCTCCCCACTGCACACGCCCCTGCCTCATCCCTGACCCCACACTCCCCCTCCAACCGCCCCACCACAACACAAGCCCACCTCCCCACTGCACACGCCCCTGCCTCATCCCTGACCCCACACTCCTCCCTGCCCCCCCACCCCAGCACAAGCCCACCTCCCCACTGCACACGCCCCTGCCTCATCCCTGACAGCCACACTCCTCCTCTCACCCCCCACCACAGCACAAGACCACCTCCCCACTGCACATGCCCCTGCCCCATCCTTGACGGCCACACTTCTCCTCCCTGCCCCCCACCACAGCATAAGGCCACCTCCCCACTGCACACGCTCTGCCTCATCCCTGACAGCCACACTCCTCCTCCCACCCCCCACCACAGCACAAGCCCACCTCCCCACTGCACATGCCCCTGCTTCATCCCTGACGGCCACACTCCTCCTCCCTGCCCCCCACCACAGCACACGCCCACCTCCCCACTGCACACACCCCTGCCTCATCCCTGACCCCACACTCCTCCCTGCCCCCCACCCCAGCACAAGCCCACCTCCCCACTGCACACGTCCCTGCCTCATCCCTGACCCCACACTCCTCCCTGCCCCCCACCCCAGCACAAGCCCACCTCCCACTGCACATGCCCCTGCCTCTGCCTCATCCCTGACCCCACACTCTTCCCTGCCCCCCACCACAGCACAAGCCCACCTCCCCACTGCACACGCCCTGCCTCATCCCTGACCCCACACTCCTCCTCTCTGACCCCCACCACAGCACAAGCCCACCTCCCCACTGCACACGCCCTGCTTCATCCCTCACCCCACACTCCTCATCCCTGACCCCCCACCACAGCACAAGCCCACCTCCCCACTGCACACACCCCTGCCTCATCCCTGACCCCACACTCCTCCTCCCTGCCCCCACCACAGCACAAGCCCACCTCCCCACTACACACGCCCTGCCTCATCCCTGACCCCACACTCCGCCTCCCTGCCCCCCACCACAGCACAAGCCCACCTCCCCACTGCACACGCCCCTGCCTCATCCCTGACGTCCACACTCCTCCTCCCTGCCCCCCACCACAGCACAAGCCCACCTCCCCACTGCATACACCCCTGCCTCATTCCTGACGTCCACACTCCTCCTCCCTGCCCCCCACCACAGCACAAGCCCACCTCCCCACTGCACACACCCCTGCCTCTTCCCTGACACCACCCTCCCTGTCCCCACCACAGCACAAGCCAACCTCCCCACTGCACACGCCCTGCCTCATCCCTGACCCCACACTCCTCCCTGCCCCCCACCACAGCACAAACCCACCTCCCCACTGCACACACCCCTGCCTCATCCCTGCCCCACACTCCACCTCTGTGACCCACCACAGCACAAGCCCACCTCCCCAATGCACACGCCCTGCCTCATCCCTGAACCCACACTCCTCCTCTCTGACCCCCCACCACAGCACAAGCCCACCTCCCCACTGCACATACCCCTGCCTCATCCCTGACCCCACACTCCTCCCTGCCGCCTACCCCAGCACAAGCCCACCTCCCCACTGCACACGATCCTGCCTCATCCCTGACCCCACACTCCTCCCTGCCCCCCACCCCAGCACAAGCCCACCTCCCCACTGCACATGCCCCTGCCTCATCCCTGACCCCACACTCCTCCCTGCCGCCCACCACAGCACAAGCCCACCTCCCCACTGCACACGCCCTGCCTCATCCCTGACCCCACACTCCTCCTCTCTGACCCCCCACCACAGCACAAGCCCACCTCCCCACTGCACATGCCCTGCCTCATCCCTGACCTCACACTCCTCATCCCTGACCCCCCACCACAGCACAAGCCCACCTCCCCACTGCACACACCCCTGCCTCATCCCTGACCCCACACTCCTCCTCCCTGCCCCCACCACAGCACAAGCCCACCTCCCCACTGCACACGCCCTGCCTCATCCCTGACCCCACACTCCGCCTCCCTGCCCCCCACCACAGCACAAGCCCACCTCCCCACTGCACACGCCCCTGCCTCATCCCTGACGTCCACACTCCTCCTCTCTGCCCCCCACCACAGCACAAGCCCACCTCCCCACTGCACACACCCCTGCCTCATTCCTGACGTCCACACTCCTCCTCCCTGCCCCCCACCACAGCACAAGCCCACCTCCCCACTGCACACACCCCTGCCTCTTCCCTGACACCACCCTCCCTGTCCCCAGCACAGCACAAGCCAACCTCCCCACTGCACACACCCCTGCCTCATCCCTGACCCCACACTCCTCCTCCCTGCCCCCCACCACAGCACAAACCCACCTCCCCACTGCACACACCCCTGCCTCATCCCTGACCCCACACTCCTCCCTGCCCCCCCACCCCAGCACAAGCCCACCTCCCCACTGCACATGCCCCTGCCTCATCCCTGACCCCACACTCCTCCCTGCCCCCCACCACAGCACAAGCCCATATCCCCACTGCACACGCCCTGCCTCATCCCTGACCCCACACTCCTCCTCTCTGACCCCCCACCACAGCACAAGCCCACCTCCCCACTGCACACACCCCTGCCTCATCCCTGACCCACACTCCTCATCCCTGCCCCCCACCACAGCACAAGCCCACCTCCCCACTGCACACGCCGTGCCTCATCCCTGACCCCACACTCCGCCTCCCTGCCCCCCACCACAGCACAAGCCCACCTCCCCACTGCACACACCCCAGCCTCATCCCTGACGTCCACACTCCTCCTCCCTGCCCCCCACCACAGCACAAGCCCACCTCCCCACTGCACACACCCCTGCCTCATTCCTGACGTCCACACTCCTCCTCCCTGCCCCCCACCACAGCACAAGCCCACCTCCCCACTGCACACACCCCTGCCTCTTCCCTGACACCACCCTCCCTGTCCCCACCACAGCACAAGCCAACCTCCCCACTGCACACGCCCTGCCTGATCCCTGACCCCACACTCCTCCTCCCTGCCCCCCACCACAGCACAAACCCACCTCCCCACTGCACACACCCCTGCCTCATCCCTGACCCCACACTCCTCCTCTCTGACCCCCCACCACAGCACAAGCCCACCTCCCCACTGCACACGCCCTGCCTCATCCCTGACCCCACACTCCTCATCCCTGACCCCCACCACAGCACAAGCCCACCTCCCCACTGCACACACCCCTGCCTCATCCCTGACCCCACACTCCTCCTCCCTGCCCCCCACCACAGCACAAGCCCACCTCCCCACTGCACACGCCCTGCCTCATCCCTGACCCCACACTTCGCCTCCCTGCCCCCCACCACAGCACAAGCCCACCTCCCCACTGCACACACCCCTGCCTCATCCCTGACCCCACACTCCTCCTCTGTGCCCCCACCACAGCATAAGTCCACCTCCCCAATGCACACGCCCTGCCTCATCCCTGACCCCACACTCCTCCTCCCTGCCCCCCACCACAGCACAAGCCCACCTCCCCACTGCACACGCCCCTGCCTCATCCCTGACGTCCACACTCCTCCTCCCTGCCCCCCACCACAGCACAAGCCCACCTCCCCACTGCACACACCCCTGCCTCATTCCTGACGTCCACACTCCTCCTCCCTGCCCCCACCACAGCACAAGCCCACCTCCCCACTGCACACGCCCTGCCTCATCCCTGACCCCACACTCCTCCTCCCTGCCCCCCACCACAGCACAAGCCCACCTCCCCACTGCACACGCCCTGCCTCATCCCTGACGTCCACACTCCTCCTCCCTGCCCCCCACCACAGCACCAGCCCACCTCCCCACTGTACACACCCCTGCCTCATCCCTGACCCCACACTCCTCCTCTGTGCCCCTACCGCAGCATAAGCCCACCTCCCCAATGCACACGCCCTGCCTCATCCCTGACCCCACACTCCTCCTCCCTGCCCCCACCACAGCACAAGCCGACCTCCCCACTGCACACACCCTGCCTCATCCCTGACGTCCACACTCCTCCTCCCTGCCCCCACCACAGCACAAGCCCACCTCCCCACTGCACACACCCCTGCCTCATTCCTGACGTCCACACTCCTCCTCCCTGCCCCCCACCACAGCACAAGCCCACCTCCCCACTGCACACGCCCTGCCTCATCCCTGACCTCACACTCCTCCTCCCTGCCCCCCACCACAGCACAAGCCCACCTCCCCACTGCACACATCCCTGCCCCCACACTCCTCCCTTCCGCCCCACCACAAGCCCACCACCCCACTGCACACACCCCTGCCTCATCCCTGCCCCCACACTCCTCCTCCCTGCCCACCACCACAGCACACGCCCACCTCCCCACTGCACACGCCCCTGCTGCATCCCTGCCCCCACACTCCTCCTCCCACCCCCCCACCACAGCACAAGGCCACCTCCCCACTGCACACGCTCCTGCCTCATCCCTGACCCCACACTTCTCCTCCCTGCCCCCCACTACAAGCCTACCTCCCCACTGCACACTCCCCTGCCTTCCACCCCAGCACAAGCCCCGTCCCCACTGCACACGCCTCTGCCTCACCCCTGACCCCACCACAGCACAAGCTCACCTCCCCACTGCACACGCCCCTGCCTCATCCCTGACAGCCACACTCCTCTTCCCTGCCCCCCACCACAGTACAGGCCCACCTCCCCATTGCACACGCCCCAGCCTCATCCCTGACAGCCACACTCCTCCCCCCTGCCCCCACCACAGCACAAGCCCATCTCCCCACTGCACACGCCCTGCACCATCCCTGACCCCACACTCCCCCTCCCACCACCCCACCACAACACAAGCCCACCTCCCCACTGCACACACCCCTGCCTCATCCCTGACCCCACACTCCTCCTCCCTGCCCCCACCACAGCACAAGCCCACCTCCCCACTGAACACGCCCTGCCTCATCCCTGACCCCACACTCCGCCTCCCTGCCCCCCACCACAGCACAAGCCCACCTCCCCACTGCACATGCCCCTGCCTCATCCCTGACGTCCACACTCCTCCTCTCTGCCCCCCACCACAGCACAAGCCCACCTCCCCACTGCACACACCCCTGCCTCATTCCTGACGTCCACACTCCTCCTCCCTGCCCCCCACCACAACACAAGCCCACCTCCCCACTGCACACACCCCTGCCTCATTCCTGACGTCCACACTCCTCCTCCCTGCCCCCCACCACAGCACAAGCCCACCTCCCCACTGCACACACCCCTGCCTCTTCCCTGACACCACCCTCCCTGTCCCCAGCACAGCACAAGCCAACCTCCCCACTGCACACACCCCTGCCTCATCCCTGACCCCACACTCCTCCTCCCTGCCCCCCACCACAGCACAAACCCACCTCCCCACTGCACACACCCCTGCCTCATCCCTGACCCCACACTCCTCCTCTGTGCCCCCACCACAGCACAAGCCCACCTCCCCAATGCACACGCCCTGCCTCATCCCTGACCCCACACTCCTCCTCTCTGACCCCCCACCACAGCACAAGCCCACCTACCCACTGCACATACCCCTGCCTCATCCCTGACCCCACACTCCTCCCTGCCCCCCACCCCAGCACAAGCCTACCTCCCCACTGCACACGTCCCTGCCTCATCCCTGACCCCACACTCCTCCCTGCCCCCCCACCCCAGCACAAGCCCACCTCCCCACTGCACATGCCCCTGCCTCATCCCTGCCCCCCCACCCCAGCACAAGCCCACCTCCCCACTGCACACGCCCTGCCTCATCCCTGACCCCACACTCCTCCTCTCTGACCCCCCACCACAGCACAAGCCCACATCCCCACTGCACACGCCCTGCCTCATCCCTGACCCCACACTCCTCATCCCTGACCCCCCACCACAGCACAAGCCCACCTCCCCACTGCACACACCCCTGCCTCATCCCTGACCCACACTCCTCCTCCCTGCCCCCCACCACAGCACAAGCCCACCTCCCCACTGCACACGCCGTGCCTCATCCCTGACCCCACACTCCGCCTCCCTGCCCCCCACCACAGCACAAGCCCACCTCCCCACTGCACACACCCCAGCCTCATCCCTGACGTCCACACTCCTCCTCCCTGCCCCCCACCACAGCACAAGCCCACCTCCCCACTGCACACACCCCTGCCTCATTCCTGACGTCCACACTCCTCCTCCCTGCCCCCACCACAGCACAAGCCCACCTCCCCACTGCACACACCCCTGCCTCTTCCCTGACACCACCCTCCCTGTCCCCACCACAGCACAAGCCAACCTCCCCACTGCACACGCCCTGCCTGATCCCTGACCCCACACTCCTCCTCCCTGCCCCCACCACAGCACAAACCCACCTCCCCACTGCACACACCCCTGCCTCATCCCTGACCCCACACTCCTCCTCTCTGACCCCCCACCACAGCACAAGCCCACTTCCCCACTGCACACGCCCTGCCTCATCCCTGACCCCACACTCCTCATCCCTGACCCCACACTCCTCATCCCTGACCCCCACCACAGCACAAGCCCACCTCCCCACTGCACACACCCCTGCCTCATCCCTGACCCCACACTCCTCCTCCCTGCCCCCCACCACAGCACAAGCCCACCTCCCCACTGCACACGCCCTGCCTCATCCCTGACCCCACACTCCGCCTCCCTGCCCCCCACCACAGCACAAGCCCACCTCCCCACTGCACACACCCCTGCCTCATCCCTGACCCCACACTCCTCCTCTGTGCCCCCACCACAGCATAAGTCCACCTCCCCAATGCACACGCCCTGCCTCATCCCTGACCCCACACTCCTCCTCCCTGCCCCCCACCACAGCACAAGCCCACCTCCCCACTGCACACGCCCCTGCCTCATCCCTGACGTCCACACTCCTCCTCCCTGCCCCCCACCACAGCACAAGCCCACCTCCCCACTGCACACACCCCTGCCTCATTCCTGACGTCCACACTCCTCCTCCCTGCCCCCACCACAGCACAAGCCCACCTCCCCACTGCACACGCCCTGCCTCATCCCTGACCCCACACTCCTCCTCCCTGCCCCCACCACAGCACAAGCCCACCTCCCCACTGCACACGCCCTGCCTCATCCCTGACGTCCACACTCCTCCTCCCTGCCCCCCACCACAGCACCAGCCCACCTCCCCACTGTACACACCCCTGCCTCATCCCTGACCCCACACTCCTCCTCTGTGCCCCTACCGCAGCATAAGCCCACCTCCCCAATGCACACGCCCTGCCTCATCCCTGACCCCACACTCCTCCTCCCTGCCCCCACCACAGCACAAGCCGACCTCCCCACTGCACACACCCTGCCTCATCCCTGACGTCCACACTCCTTCTCCCTGCCCCCACCACAGCACAAGCCCACCTCCCCACTGCACACACCCCTGCCTCATTCCTGACGTCCACACTCCTCCTCCCTGCCCCCCACCACAGCACAAGCCCACCTCCCCACTGCACACGCCCTGCCTCATCCCTGACCTCACACTCCTCCTCCCTGCCCCCCACCACAGCACAAGCCCACCTCCCCACTGCACACATCCCTGCCCCCACACTCCTCCTCCCTGCCGCCCCACCACAAGCCCACCACCCCACTGCACACACCCCTGCCTCATCCCTGCCCCCACACTCCTCCTCCCTGCCCCCCACCACAGCACAAGCCCACCTCCCCACTGCACACGCCCCTGCTGCATCCCTGCCCCCACACTCCTCCTCCCACCCCCCACCCCCACCACAGCACAAGGCCACCTCCCCACTGCACACGCTCCTGCCTCATCCCTGACCCCACACTCCTCCTCCCTGCCCCCCACTACAAGCCTACCTCCCCACTGCACATTCCCCTGCCTCCCACCCCAGCACAAGCCCCGTCCCCACTGCACATGCCTCTGCCTCACCCCTGACCACACCACAGCACAAGCTCACCTCCCCACTGCACACGCCCCTGCCTCATCCCTGACAGCCACACTCCCTGTCCCCACCACAGCACAAGCCAACCTCCCCACTGCACACACCCCTGCCTCATCCCTGACCCCACACTCCTCCTCCCTGCCCCCCACCACAGCACAAACCCACCTCCCCACTGCACACGCCCTGCCTCATCCCTGACGTCCACACTCCTCCTCCCTGCCCCCCACCACAGCACCAGCCCACCTCCCCACTGTACACACCCCTGCCTCATCCCTGACCCCACACTCCTCCTCTGTGCCCCTACCGCAGCATAAGCCCACCTCCCCAATGCACACGCCCTGCCTCATCCCTGACCCCACACTCCTCCCTGCCCCCACCACAGCACAAGCCGACCTCCCCTCTGCACACACCCTGCCTCATCCCTGACGTCCACACTCTTTCTCCCTGCCCCCACCACAGCACAAGCCCACCTCCCCACTGCACACACCCCTGCCTCATTCCTGACGTCCACACTCCTCCTCCCTGCCCCCCACCACAGCACAAGCCCACCTCCCCACTGCACACGCCCTGCCTCATCCCTGACCTCACACTCCTCCTCCCTGCCCCCCACCACAGCACAAGCCCACCTCCCCACTGCACACATCCCTGCCCCCACACTCCTCCTCCCTGCCGCCCCACCACAAGCCCACCACCCCACTGCACACACCCCTGCCTCATCCCTGCCCCCACACTCCTCCTCCCTGCCCCCCACCACAGCACAAGCCCACCTCCCCACTGCACACGCCCCTGCTGCATCCCTGCCCCCACTCTCCTCCTCCCACCCCCCCCCCCACCACAGCACAAGGCCACCTCCCCACTGCACACGCTCCTGCCTCATCCCTGACCCCACACTCCTCCTCCCTGCCCCCCACTACAAGCCTACCTCCCCACTGCACACTCCCCTGCCTCCCACCCCAGCACAAGCCCCGTCCCCACTGCACATGCCTCTGCCTCACCCCTGACCACACCACAGCACAAGCTCACCTCCCCACTGCACACGCCCCTGCCTCATCCCTGACAGCCACACTCCTCTTCCCTGCCCCCCACCACAGTACAGGCCCACCTCCCCATTGCACACGCCCCAGCCTCATCCCTGACAGCCACACTCCTCCCCCCTGCCCCCACCACAGCACAAGCCCATCTCCCCACTGCACACACCCCTGCCTCATCCCTGACCCCACACTCCTCCTCCCTGCCCCACCACAGCACAAGCCCACCTCCCCACTGCACACGCCGTGCCTCATCCCTGACCCCACACTCCTCCTCCCTGCCCCACCACAGCACAAGCCCACCTCCCCACTGCACACGCCCTGCCTCAGCCCTGACCCCACACTCCGCCTCCCTGCCCCCCACCACAGCACAGCCCACCTCCCCAATGCACACCTCCCTGCCTCATCCCTGACGTCCACACTCCTCCTCCCTGCCCCCCACCACAGCACAAGCCCACCTCCCCACTGCACACACCCCTGCCTCTTCCCTGACACCACCCTCCCTTTCCCGACCACAGCACAAGCCAACCTCCCCACTGCACACGCCCTGCCTCATCCCTGACCCCACACTCCTCCTCCCTGCCCCCACCACAAACCCACCTCCCCACTGCACACACCCCTGCCTCATCCCTGACCCCACACTCCTCCTCTGTGCCCCCACCACAGCATATGTCCACCTCCCCAATGCACACGCCCTGCCTCATCCCTGACCCCACACTCCTCCTCTCTGACCCCCCACCACAGCACAAGCCCACCTCCCCACTGCACACGCCCTGCCTCATCCCTGACCCCACACTCCTCATCCCTGACCCCCACCACAGCACAAGCCCACCTCCCCACTGCACACACCCCTGCCTCATCCCTGACCCCACACTCCGCCTCCCTGCCCCCCACCACAGCACAAGCCCACCTCCCCACTGCACACGCCCCTGCCTCATCCCTGACGTCCACACTCCTCCTCTCTGCCCCCCACCACAGCACAAGCCCACCTCCCCACTGCACACACCCCTGCCTCATTCCTGACGTCCACACTCCTCCTCCCTGCTCCCCACCACAGCACAAGCCCACCTCCCCACTGCACACACCCCTGCCTCTTCCCTGACACCACCCTCCCTGTCCCCACCACAGCACAAGCCAACCTCCCCACTGCACACACCCCTGCCTCATCCCTGACCCCACACTCCTCCTCCCTGCCCCCCACCACAGCACAAACCCACCTCCCCACTGCATACACCCCTGCCTCATCCCTGACCCCACACTCCTCCTCTGTGCCCCCACCACAGCACAAGCCCACCTCCCCAATGCACACGCCCTGCCTCATCCCTGACCCCACACTCCTCCCTGCCCCCACCCCAGCACAAGCCTACCTCCCCACTGCACACGTCCCTGCCTCATCCCTGACCCCACACTCCTCCCTGCCCCCCCACCCCAGCACAAGCCCACCTCCCCACTGCACATGCCCCTGCCTCATCCCTGACCCCACACTCCTCCCTGCCCCCCACCACAGCACAAGCCCACCTCCCCACTGCACACGCCCTGCCTCATCCCTGACCCCACACTCCTCCTCTCTGACCCCCACCACAGCACAAGCCCACCTCCCCACTGCACACGCCCTTCCTCATCCCTGACCCCCCACCACAGCACAAGCCCACCTCCCCACTGCACACACCCCTGCCTCATCCCTGACCCACACTCCTCATCCCTGCCCCCCACCACAGCACAAGCCCACCTCCACACTGCACACGCCGTGCCTCATCCCTGACCCCACACTCCTCCTCCCTGCCCCACCACAGCACAAGCCCACCTCCCCACTGCACACGCCCTGCCTCAGCCCTGACCCCACACTCCGCCTCCCTGCCCCCCACCACAGCACAGCCCACCTCCCCAATGCACACCTCCCTGCCTCATCCCTGACGTCCACACTCCTCCTCCCTGCCCCCCACCACAGCACAAGCCCACCTCCCCACTGCACACACCCCTGCCTCTTCCCTGACACCACCCTCCCTTTCCCGACCACAGCACAAGCCAACCTCCCCACTGCACACGCCCTGCCTCATCCCTGACCCCACACTCCTCCTCCCTGCCCCCACCACAAACCCACCTCCCCACTGCACACACCCCTGCCTCATCCCTGACCCCACACTCCTCCTCTGTGCCCCCACCACAGCATATGTCCACCTCCCCAATGCACACGCCCTGCCTCATCCCTGACCCCACACTCCTCCTCTCTGACCCCCCACCACAGCACAAGCCCACCTCCCCACTGCACACGCCCTGCCTCATCCCTGACCCCACACTCCTCATCCCTGTCCCCCACCACAGCACAAGCCCACTTCCCCACTGCACACACCCCTGCCTCATCCCTGACCCCACACTCCTCCTCCCTGCCCCCCACCACAGCACAAGCCCACCTCCCCACTGCACACGCCCTGCCTCATCCCTGACCCCACACTCCTCCTCCCTGCCCCCACCACAGCACAAGCCCACCTCCCCACTGCACACACCCCTGCCTCATTCCTGACGTCCACACTCCTCCTCCCTGCCCCCAACCACAGCACAAGCCCACCTCCCCACTGTACACACCCCTGCCTCTTCCCTGACACCACCCTCCCTGTCCCCCACCACAGCACAAGCCAACCTCCCCACTGCACACGCCCTGCCTCATCCCTGACCCCACACTCCTCCTCCCTGCCGCCCACCACAGCACAAGCCCACCTCCCCACTGCACACGCCCCTGCCTCATCCCTGACGTCCACACTCCTCCTCCCTACCCCCCGCCACGGCACAAGGCCACCTCCCCACTGCACACGCCCTGCCTCATCCCTGACCCCACACTCCTCCCTGCCCCCCCCACCCCAGCACAAGCCCACCTCCCCACTGCACACACCCCTGCCTCATCCCTGACCCCACACTCCTCCTCCCTGCCCCCACCACAGCACAAGCCCACCTCCCCACTGCACACGCCCTGCCTCAGCCCTGACCCCACACTCTGCCTCCCTGCCCCCCACCACAGCACAAGCCCACCTCCCCACTGCACACCTCCCTGCCTCATCCCTGACGTCCACACTCCTCCTCCCTGCCCCCCACCACAGCACAAGCCCACCTCCCCACTGCACACACCCCTGCCTCTTCCCTGACACCACCCTCCCTTTCCCGACCACAGCACAAGCCAACCTCCCCACTGCACACGCCCTACCTCATCCCTGACGCCACACTCCTCCTCCCTGCCCCCACCACAAACCCACCTCCCCACTGCACACACCCCTGCCTCATCCCTGACCCCACACTCCTCCTCTGTGCCCCCACCACAGCATATGTCCACCTCCCCAATGCACACGCCCTGCCTCATCCCTGACCCCGCACTCCTCCTCTCTGACCCCCCACCCCAACACAAGCCCACCTCCCCACTGCACACGTCCTGCCTCATCCCTGACCCCACACTCCTCATCCCTGACCCCCACCACAGCACAAGCCCACCTCCCCACTGCACACACCCCTGCCTCATCCCTGACCCCACACTCCTCCTCCCTGCCCCCACCACAGCACAAGCCCACCTCCCCACTGCACACGCCCTGCCTCATCCCTGACCCCACACTCCTCCTCCATGCCCCCCACCACAGCACAAGCCCACCTCCCCACTGCACACGCCCCTGCCTCATCCCTGACGTCCACACTCCTCCTCCCTGCCCCCCACCACAGCACAAGCCCACCTCCCCACTGCACACACCCCTGCCTCATTCCTGACGTCCACACTCCTCCTCCCTGCCCCCACCACAGCACAAGCCCACCTCCCCACTGCACACGCCCTGCCTCACCCCTGACCCCACACTCCTCCTCCCTGCCCCCCACCACAGCACAAGACCACCTCCCCACTGCACACGCCCCTGCCTCATCCCTGACGTCCACACTCCTCCTCCCTGCCCCCCACCACAGCACAAGCCCACCTCCCCACTGTACACACCCCTGCGTCTTCCCTGACACCACCCTCCCTGTCCCCCACCACAGCACAAGCCAACCTCCCCACTGCACACGCCCTGCCTCATCCCTGACCCCACACTCCTCCTCCCTGCCCCCCACCACAGCACAAGCCCACCTCCCCACTGCACTCACCCCTACCTCATCCCTGAACCCACACTCCTCCTCTGTGCCCCTACCACAGCATAAGCCCACCTCCCCAATGCACACGCCCTGCCTCATCCCTGACCCCACACTCCTCCTCCCTGCCCCCACCACAGCACAAGCCGACCTCCCCACTGCACACGCCCCTGCCTCATCCCTGACGTCCACACTCCTCCTCCCTGCCCCCACCACAGCACAAGGCCACCTCCCCACTGCACACACCCCTGCCTCATTCCTGACGTCCACACTCCTCCTCCCTGCCCCCCACCACAGCACAAGCCCACCTCCCCACTGCACACGCCCCTGCCTCTTCCCTGACCCACACTCCTCATCCCTGACCCCCACCACAGCACAAGCCCACTGCACACGCCCTGCCTCATCCCTGACCTCACACTCCTCCTCCCTGCCCCCCACCCCAGCACAAGCCCACCTCCCCACTGCACACATCCCTGCCCCCACACTCCTCCTCCCTGCCGCCCCACCACAAGCCCACCACCCCACTGTACACACCCCTGCCTCATCCCTGCCCCCACACTCCTCCTCCCTGCCCCCCACCACAGCACAATCCCACCTCCCCACTGCACACGCCCCTGCTTCATCCCTGCCCCCACACTCCTCCTCCCACCCCCCCACCACAGCACAAGGCCACCTCCCCACTGCACATGCCCCTGCCTCATTCCTGACGGCCACACTCCTCCTCCTCCCTGCCCCCCACCCCAGCACTAGCCCACCTCCCCACTGCACACGCCCCTGACCCATCCCTGACGGCCCCACTCCTCCTCCCACACTGCCCCACCACAGCACAAGGCCACCTCCCCACTGCACATGCCCCTGCCTCATCCATGACCCCACACTCCTCCTCGCTTCCCCCACCACAGCACAAGCCCACTGCACACGCCCCTGCCTCATCCCCGACGGCCACACTCCTCCTCCCTGCCCCCCCACCACAGCACAAGGCCAGCTCCCCACTGCACATGCCCCTGCTTCATCCCTGACCCCACACTCCTCCTCCCTGCCCCCCACCACAGCACAAGCCCACCTCCCCACTGCACACACCCCTGCCTCATGCCTGACCCCACACTCCTCCCTGCCCCCCACCCCAGCACGAGCCCACCTCCCCACTGCACACGTCCCTGCCTCATCCCTGACCCCACACTCCTCCCTGCCCCCCACCCCAGCACAAGCCCACCTCCCCACTGCACACGCCCCTGCCTCATCCCTGACCCCACACTCCTCCCTGCCCCCCACCACAGCACAAGCCCACCTCCCACTGCACACGCCCTGCATCATCCCTGACCCCACACTCCTCATCCCTGACCCCCACCACAGCACAAGCCCACTTCCCCACTGCACACACCCCTGCCTCATCCCTGACCCCACACTCCTCCTCCCTGCCCCCCACCACAGCACAAGCCCACCTCCCCACTGCACACGCCCTGCCTCATCCCTGACCCCACACTCCTCCTCCCTGCCCCCCACCACAGCACAAGCCCACCTCCCCACTGCACACACCCCTGCCTCATTCCTGACGTCCACACTCCTCCTCCCTGCCCCCAACCACAGCACAAGCCCACCTCCCCACTGTACACACCCCTGCCTCTTCCCTGACACCACCCTCCCTGTCCCCCACCACAGCACAAGCCAACCTCCCCACTGCACACGCCCTGCCTCATCCCTGACCCCACACTCCTCCTCCCTGCCCCCCACCACAGCACAAGCCCACCTCCCCACTGCACACGCCCCTGCCTCATCCCTGACGTCCATACTCCTCCTCCCTGCCCCCCACCACGGCACAAGGCCACCTCCCCACTGCACACGCCCTGCCTCATCCCTGACAGCCACACTCCTCCTCCCACCCCCACCACAGCACAAGCCCACCTCCCCACTGTACATGCCCCTGCCTCATCCTTGACGGCCACACTCCTCCTCCCTGCCCCCACCACAGCACAAGCCCACCTCCCCACTGCACACGCCCTCCCTCACCCCTGACCCCACACTCCTCCTCCCTGCCCCCCACCACAGCACAAGCCCACCTCCCCACTGTACACACCCCTGCGTCTTCCCTGACACCACCCTCCCTGTCCCCCACCACAGCACAAGCCAACCTCCCCACTGCACACGCCCTGCCTCATCCCTGACCCCACACTCCTCCTCCCTGCCCCCCACCACAGCACAAGCCCACCTCCCCACTGCACTCACCCCTGCCTCATCCCTGACCCCACACTCCTCCTCTGTGCCCCCACCACAGCATAAGCCCACCTCCCCAATGCACACGCCCTGCCTCATCCCTGACCCCACACTCCTCCTCCCTGCCCCCACCACAGCACAAGCCGACCTCCCCACTGCACACGCCCCTGCCTCATCCCTGACGTCCACACTCCTCCTCCCTGCCCCCACCACAGCACAAGGCCACCTCCCCACTGCACACACCCCTGCCTCATTCCTGACGTCCACACTCCTCCTCCCTGCCCCCCACCACAGCACAAGCCCACCTCCCCACTGCACACGCCCCTGCCTCTTCCCTGACCCACACTCCTCATCCCTGACCCCCACCACAGCACAAGCCCACTGCACACGCCCTGCCTCATCCCTGACCTCACACTCCTCCTCCCTGCCCCCCACCCCAGCACAAGCCCACCTCCCCACTGCACACATCCCTGCCCCCACACTCCTCCTCCCTGCCGCCCCACCACAAGCCCACCACCCCACTGTACACACCCCTGCCTCATCCCTGCCCCCACACTCCTCCTCCCTGCCCCCCACCACAGCACAATCCCACCTCCCCACTGCACACGCCCCTGCTTCATCCCTGCCCCCACACTCCTCCTCCCACCCCCCCACCACAGCACAAGGCCACCTCCCCACTGCACATGCCCCTGCCTCATTCCTGACGGCCACACTCCTCCTCCTCCCTGCCCCCCACCCCAGCACTAGCCCACCTCCCCACTGCACACGCCCCTGACCCATCCCTGACGGCCCCACTCCTCCTCCCACACTGCCCCACCACAGCACAAGGCCACCTCCCCACTGCACATGCCCCTGCCTCATCCATGACCCCACACTCCTCCTCGCTTCCCCCACCACAGCACAAGCCCACTGCACACGCCCCTGCCTCATCCCCGACGGCCACACTCCTCCTCCCTGCCCCCCCACCACAGCACAAGGCCAGCTCCCCACTGCACATGCCCCTGCTTCATCCCTGACCCCACACTCCTCCTCCCTGCCCCCCACCACAGCACAAGCCCACCTCCCCACTGCACACACCCCTGCCTCATGCCTGACCCCACACTCCTCCCTGCCCCCCACCCCAGCACGAGCCCACCTCCCCACTGCACACGTCCCTGCCTCATCCCTGACCCCACACTCCTCCCTGCCCCCCACCCCAGCACAAGCCCACCTCCCCACTGCACACGCCCCTGCCTCATCCCTGACCCCACACTCCTCCCTGCCCCCCACCACAGCACAAGCCCACCTCCCACTGCACACGCCCTGCATCATCCCTGACCCCACACTCCTCATCCCTGACCCCCACCACAGCACAAGCCCACTTCCACACTGCACACACCCCTGCCTCATCCCTGACCCCACACTCCTCCTCCCTGCCCCCCACCACAGCACAAGCCCACCTCCCCACTGCACACGCCCTGCCTCATCCCTGACCCCACACTCCTCCTCCCTGCCCCCCACCACAGCACAAGCCCACCTCCCCACTGCACACACCCCTGCCTCATTCCTGACGTCCACACTCCTCCTCCCTGCCCCCAACCACAGCACAAGCCCACCTCCCCACTGTACACACCCCTGCCTCTTCCCTGACACCACCCTCCCTGTCCCCCACCACAGCACAAGCCAACCTCCCCACTGCACACGCCCTGCCTCATCCCTGACCCCACACTCCTCCTCCCTGCCCCCCACCACAGCACAAGCCCACCTCCCCACTGCACACGCCCCTGCCTCATCCCTGACGTCCATACTCCTCCTCCCTGCCCCCCACCACGGCACAAGGCCACCTCCCCACTGCACACGCCCTGCCTCATCCCTGACAGCCACACTCCTCCTCCCACCCCCACCACAGCACAAGCCCACCTCCCCACTGTACATGCCCCTGCCTCATCCTTGACGGCCACACTCCTCCTCCCTGCCCCCACCACAGCACACGCCCACCTCCCCACTGCACACACCCCTGCCTCATCCCTGACCCCACACTCCTCCCTGCCCCCCACCCCAGCACAAGCCCACCTCCCCACTGCACACGTCCCTGCCTCATCCCTGACCCCACACTCCTCCCTGCCCCCCCACCCCAACACAAGCCCACCTCCCCACTGCACACACCCCTGCCTCATCCCTGACCCCACACTCCTCCTCCCTGCCCCCACCACAGCACAAGCCCACCTCCCCACTGCACACGCCCTGCCTCAGCCCTGACCCCACACTCTGCCTCCCTGCCCCCCACCACAGCACAAGCCCACCTCCCCACTGCACACCTCCCTGCCTCATCCCTGACGTCCACACTCCTCCTCCCTGCCCCCCACCACAGCACAAGCCCACCTCCCCACTGCACACACCCCTGCCTCTTCCCTGACACAACCCTCCCTTTCCCGACCACAGCACAAGCCAACCTCCCCACTGCACACGCCATACCTCATCCCTGACGCCACACTCCTCCTCCCTGCCCCCACCACAAACCCACCTCCCCACTGCACACACCCCTGCCTCATCCCTGACCCCACACTCCTCCTCTGTGCCCCCACCACAGCATATGTCCACCTCCCCAATGCACACGCCCTGCCTCATCCCTGACCCCACACTCCTCCTCTCTGACCCCCCACCCCAACACAAGCCCACCTCCCCACTGCACACGTCCTGCCTCATCCCTGACCCCTCACTCCTCATCCCTGACCCCCACCACAGCACAAGCCCACCTCCCCACTGCACACACCCCTGCCTCATCCCTGACCCCACACTCCTCCTCCCTGCCCCCCACCACAGCACAAGCCCACCTCCCCACTGCACACGCCCTGCCTCATCCCTGACCCCACACTCCTCCTCCATGCCCCCCACCACAGCACAAGCCCACCTCCCCACTGCACACGCCCCTGCCTCATCCCTGACGTCCACACTCCTCCTCCCTGCCCCCCACCACAGCACAAGCCCACCTCCCCACTGCACACACCCCTGCCTCATTCCTGACGTCCACACTCCTCCTCCCTGCCCCCACCACAGCACAAGCCCACCTCCCCACTGCACACGCCCTGCCTCACCCCTGACCCCACACTCCTCCTCCCTGCCCCCCACCACAGCACAAGACCACCTCCCCACTGCACACGCCCCTGCCTCATCCCTGACGTCCACACTCCTCCTCCCTGCCCCCCACCACAGCACAAGCCCACCTCCCCACTGTACACACCCCTGCGTCTTCCCTGACACCACCCTCCCTGTCCCCCACCACAGCACAAGCCAACCTCCCCACTGCACACGCCCTGCCTCATCCCTGACCCCACACTCCTCCTCCCTGCCCCCCACCACAGCACAAGCCCACCTCCCCACTGCACTCACCCCTGCCTCATCCCTGACCCCACACTCCTCCTCTGTGCCCCCACCACAGCATAAGCCCACCTCCCCAATGCACACGCCCTGCCTCATCCCTGACCCCACACTCCTCCTCCCTGCCCCCACCACAGCACAAGCCGACCTCCCCACTGCACACGCCCCTGCCTCATCCCTGACGTCCACACTCCTCCTCCCTGCCCCCACCACAGCACAAGGCCACCTCCCCACTGCACACACCCCTGCCTCATTCCTGACGTCCACACTCCTCCTCCCTGCCCCCCACCACAGCACAAGCCCACCTCCCCACTGCAAACGCCCCTGCCTCTTCCCTGACCCACACTCCTCATCCCTGACCCCCACCACAGCACAAGCCCACTGCACACGCCCTGCCTCATCCCTGACCTCACACTCCTCCTCCCTGCCCCCCACCCCAGCACAAGCCCACCTCCCCACTGCACACATCCCTGCCCCCACACTCCTCCTCCCTGCCGCCCCACCACAAGCCCACCACCCCACTGTACACACCCCTGCCTCATCCCTGCCCCCACACTCCTCCTCCCTGCCCCCCACCACAGCACAATCCCACCTCCCCACTGCACACGCCCCTGCTTCATCCCTGCCCCCACACTCCTCCTCCCACCCCCCCACCACAGCACAAGGCCACCTCCCCACTGCACACGCCCCTGCCTCCTCCCTGCCCCCCACCACAAGCCTACCTCCCCACTGCACACTCCCCTGCCTCCCACCCCAGCACAAGCCCCAACCCCACTGCACACGCCTCTGCCTCACCCCTGACCCCACCACAGCACAAGCTCACCTCCCCACTGCACACGCCCCTGCCTCATCCCTGACAGCCACACTCCTCCTCCCCGCCCCCAACACAGCACAAGCCCACCTCCCCACTGCACATGCCCCTGCCTCATTCCTGACGGCCACACTCCTCCTCCTCCCTGCCCCCCACCCCAGCACTAGCCCACCTCCCCACTGCACACGCCCCTGACCCATCCCTGACGGCCCCACTCCTCCTCCCACACTGCCCCACCACAGCACAAGGCCACCTCCCCACTGCACATGCCCCTGCCTCATCCATGAACCCACACTCCTCCTCGCTTCCCCCCACCACAGCACAAGCCCACTGCACACGCCCCTGCCTCATCCCCGACGGCCACACTCCTCCTCCCTGCCCCCCCACCACAGCACAAGGCCAGCTCCCCACTGCACATGCCCCTGCTTCATCCCTGACCCCACACTCCTCCTCCCTGCCCCCCACCACAGCACAAGCCCACCTCCCCACTGCACACACCCCTGCCTCATGCCTGACCCCACACTCCTCCCTGCCCCCCACCCCAGCACGAGCCCACCTCCCCACTGCACACGTCCCTGCCTCATCCCTGACCCCACACTCCTCCCTGCCCCCCACCACAGCACAAGCCCACCTCCCACTGCACACGCCCTGCATCATCCCTGACCCCACACTCCTCCTCTCTGACCCCCACCACAGCACAAGCCCACCTCCCCACTGCACACGCCCTGCCTCATCCCTGACCCCCCACCACAGCACAAGCCCACCTCCCCACTGCACACACCCCTGCCTCATCCCTGACCCCACACTCCTCCTCCCTGCCCCCCACCACAGCACAAGGCCACCTCCCCACTGCACACGCCCTGCCTCATCCCTGACCCCACACTCCTCCTCCCTGCCCCCACCACAGCATAAGCCCACCTCCCCACTGCACACACCCCTGCCTCATCCCTGACGTCCACACTCCTCCTCCCTGCCCCCCACCACAGCACAAGCCCACCTCCCCACTGCACACACCCCTGCCTCATTCCTGACGTCCACACTCCTCCTCCCTGCCCCCGCCACAGCACAAGCCCACCTCCCCACTGCACACGCCCCTGCCTCTACCCTGACACCACCCTCCCTGTCCCCCACCACAGCACAAGCCCACCTCCCCACTGCACACGCCCTGCATCATCCCTGACCCCACACTCCTCCTCCCTGCCCCCCACCACAGCACAAGCCCACCCCCCACTGCACACACCCCTGCCTCATCCCTGACCCCACACTCCTCCTCCCTGCCCACACCACAGCACAAGCCCACCTCCCCACTGCACACACCGCTGCCTCATCCCTGACCCCACACTCCTCCCTGCCCCCCACCCCAGCACAAGCCCACCTCCCCACTGCACACCCCCCTGCCTCATCCCTGACCCTACACTCCTCCCTGCCCCCCCACCCCAGCACAAGCCCACCTCCCCACTGCACACGCCCCTGCCTCATCCCTGACCCCACACTCCTCCCTGCCCCCACCACAGCACAAGCCCACCTCCCCACTGCACACGCCCTGCCTCATCCCTGACCCCACACTCCTCCTCCCTGACCCCCACCACAGCACAAGCCCACCTCCCCACTGCACACACCCCTGCCTCATCCCTGACCCCACACTCCTCCTCCCTGCCCCCCATCACAGCACAAGCCCACCTCCCCACTGCACACGCCCTGCCTCATCCCTGACCCCACACTCCTCCCTGCCCCCCACCACAGCACAAGCCCACCTCCCCACTGCACACGCCCCTGCCTCATCCCTGATGTCCACACTCCTCCTCCCTGCCCCCCACCACAGCACAACCCCACCTCCCCACTGCACACACCCCTGCCTCATCCCTGACCCCACACTCCTCCTCCCTGCCCCCCACCACAGCACAAGCCCACCTCCCCACTGCACACACCCCTGCCTCATCCCTGACCCCACACTCCTCCCTGCCCCCCACCCCAGCACAAGCCCACCTCCCCACTGCACACGCCCCTGCCTCATCCCTGACCCCACACTCCTCCCTGCCCCCCACCCCAGCACAAGCCCACCTCCCCACTGCACACGCCCCTGCCTCATCCCTGACCCCACACTCCTCCCTGCCCCCCACCACAGCACAAGCCCACCTCCCCACTGCACACGCCCTGCCTCATCCCTGACCCCACACTCCTCCTCTCTGACCCCCCACCACAAGCCCACCTCCCCACTGCACACACCCTGCCTCATCCCTGACCCCACACTCCTCATCCCTGACCCCCACCACAGCACAAGCCCACCTCCCCACTGCACACACCCCTGCCTCATACCTGACCCCACACTCCTCCTCCCTGACCCCCACCACAGCACAAGCCCACCTCCCCACTGCACACGCCCTGCCTCATCCCTGACCCCACACTCCTCCTCTCTGACCCCCCACCACAAGCCCACCTCCCCACTGCACACACCCTGCCTCATCCCTGACCCCACACTCCTCATCCCTGACCCCCACCACAGCACTAGCCCACCTCCCCACTGCACACGCCCCTGACCCATCCCTGACGGCCCCACTCCTCCTCCCACACTGCCCCACCACAGCACAAGGCCACCTCCCCACTGCACATGCCCCTGCCTCATCCATGAACCCACACTCCTCCTCGCTTCCCCCCACCACAGCACAAGCCCACTGCACACGCCCCTGCCTCATCCCCGACGGCCACACTCCTCCTCCCTGCCCCCCCACCACAGCACAAGGCCAGCTCCCCACTGCACATGCCCCTGCTTCATCCCTGACCCCACACTCCTCCTCCCTGCCCCCCACCACAGCACAAGCCCACCTCCCCACTGCACACACCCCTGCCTCATGCCTGACCCCACACTCCTCCCTGCCCCCCACCCCAGCACGAGCCCACCTCCCCACTGCACACGTCCCTGCCTCATCCCTGACCCCACACTCCTCCCTGCCCCCCACCCCAGCACAAGCCCACCTCCCCACTGCACACGCCCCTGCCTCATCCCTGCCCCCACACTCCTCCCTGCCCCCCACCACAGCACAAGCCCACCTCCCACTGCACACGCCCTGCATCATCCCTGACCCCACACTCCTCCTCTCTGACCCCCACCACAGCACAAGCCCACCTCCCCACTGCACACGCCCTGCCTCATCCCTGACCCCCCACCACAGCACAAGCCCACCTCCCCACTGCACACACCCCTGCCTCATCCCTGACCCCACACTCCTCCTCCCTGCCCCCCACCACAGCACAAGGCCACCTCCCCACTGCACACGCCCTGCCTCATCCCTGACCCCACACTCCTCCTCCCTGCCCCCACCACAGCATAAGCCCACCTCCCCACTGCACACACCCCTGCCTCATCCCTGACGTCCACACTCCTCCTCCCTGCCCCCCACCACAGCACAAGCCCACCTCCCCACTGCACACACCCCTGCCTCATTCCTGACGTCCACACTCCTCCTCCCTGCCCCCGCCACAGCACAAGCCCACCTCCCCACTGCACACGCCCCTGCCTCTACCCTGACACCACCCTCCCTGTCCCCCACCACAGCACAAGCCCACCTCCCCACTGCACACGCCCTGCATCATCCCTGACCCCACACTCCTCCTCCCTGCCCCCCACCACAGCACAAGCCCACCCCCCACTGCACACACCCCTGCCTCATCCCTGACCCCACACTCCTCCTCCCTGCCCACACCACAGCACAAGCCCACCTCCCCACTGCACACACCGCTGCCTCATCCCTGACCCCACACTCCTCCCTGCCCCCCACCCCAGCACAAGCCCACCTCCCCACTGCACACCCCCCTGCCTCATCCCTGACCCCACACTCCTCCCTGCCCCCCCACCCCAGCACAAGCCCACCTCCCCACTGCACACGCCCCTGCCTCATCCCTGACCCCACACTCCTCCCTGCCCCCACCACAGCACAAGCCCACCTCCCCACTGCACACGCCCTGCCTCATCCCTGACCCCACACTCCTCCTCCCTGACCCCCACCACAGCACAAGCCCACCTCCCCACTACACACACCCCTGCCTCATCCCTGACCCCACACTCCTCCTCCCTGCCCCCCATCACAGCACAAGCCCACCTCCCCACTGCACACGCCCTGCCTCATCCCTGACCCCACACTCCTCCCTGCCCCCCACCACAGCACAAGCCCACCTCCCCACTGCACACGCCCCTGCCTCATCCCCGATGTCCACACTCCTCCTCCCTGCCCCCCACCACAGCACAACCCCACCTCCCCACTGCACACACCCCTGCCTCATCCCTGACCCCACACTCCTCCTCCCTGCCCCCCACCACAGCACAAGCCCACCTCCCCACTGCACACACCCCTGCCTCATCCCTGACCCCACACTCCTCCCTGCCCCCCACCCCAGCACAAGCCCACCTCCCCACTGCACACGCCCCTGCCTCATCCCTGACCCCACACTCCTCCCTGCCCCCCACCCCAGCACAAGCCCACCTCCCCACTGCACACGCCCCTGCCTCATCCCTGACCCCACACTCCTCCCTGCCCCCCACCACAGCACAAGCCCACCTCCCCACTGCACACGCCCTGCCTCATCCCTGACCCCACACTCCTCCTCTCTGACCCCCCACCACAAGCCCACCTCCCCACTGCACACACCCTGCCTCATCCCTGACCCCACACTCCTCATCCCTGAACCCCACCACAGCACAAGCCCACCTCCCCACTGCACACACCCCTGCCTCATACCTGACCCCACACTCCTCCTCCCTGCCCCCACCACAGCACAAGCCCACCTCCCCACTGCACACGCTCTGCCTCATCCCTGACCCCACACTCCTCCTCCCTGCCCCCCACCACAGCACAAGCCCACCTCCCCACTGCACACACCCCTGCCTCATTCCTGACGTCCACACTCCTCCTCCCTGCCCCCACCACAGCACAAGCCCACCTCCCCACTGCACACGCCCTGCCTCATCCCTGACCCCACAGTCCTCCTCTCTGACCCCCCACCACAAGCCCACCTCCCCACTGCACACGCCCTGCCTCATCCCTGACCCCACACTCTCATCCCTGACCCCCACCACAGCACAAGTCCACCTCCCCACTGCACACACCCCTGCCTCACGCCTGACCCCACACTCCTCCTCCCTGCCCCCACCACAGCACAAGCCCATCTCCCCACTGCATATGCCCTGCCTCATCTCTGACCCCACACTCCTCCTCCCTGCCCCCCACCACAGCATAAGCCCACCTCACCTCCCCACTGCACACACCCCTGCCTCATTCCTGACATCCACACTCCTCCTCCCTGCCCCCCACCACAGCACAAGCCCACCTCCCCACTGCACACACCCCTGCCTCTTCCCTGACACCACCCTCCCTGTCCCCCACCACAGCACAAGCCGACCTCCCCACTGCACACGCCCCTGCCTCATCCCTGACGTCCACACTCCTCCTCCCTGCCCCCCACCACAGCACAAGCCTACCTCCCCACTGCACACACCCCTTCCTCATTCCTGACGTCCACACTCCTCCTCCCTGCCCCCCACCACAGTACAAGCCCACCTCCCCACTGCACAAGCCCCTGCCTCTTCCCTGACACCACTCTCCCTGTCCCCCACCACAGCACAAGCCCACCTCCCCACTGCACACGCCCTGCCTCATCCCTGCCCCCACACTCCTCCTCCCTGCCACCCCACCACAAGCCCACCTCCCCACTGCACACACCCTGCCTCATCCCTGCCCCCACACTCCTCCTCCCTGCCTCCCACCCCAGCACAAGCCCCACCCCCACTGCACACGCCTTTGCCTCACCCCTGACCCCACCACAGCCCAAGCTCACCTCTCCACTGCACACTCCCCTGCCTCATCCCTGACAGCCACACTCCTCCTCCCCGTCCCCATCACAGCACAAACCCACCTCCCCCCTGCACACGCCCTGCCTCATCCCTGACCCCACACTCCTCCTCTCTGACCCCCCACCACAGCACAAGCCCTCCTCCCCACTGCACATACCCCTGCCTCACCCTGACCCCACACTCCTCCCTGCCCCCCACCCCAGCACAAGCCCACCTCCCCACTGCACACGTCCTTGCCTCATCCCTGACCCCATACTCCTCCCTGCCCCCCACACCCCAGCACACGCCCACCTCCCCGCTGCACATGCCCCTGCCTCATCCCTGACCCCACACTCCTCCTCTCTGACCCCCCACCACAGCACAAGCCCACCTCCCCACTGCACACGCCCTGCCTCATCCCTGACCCCACACTCCTCATCCCTGACCCCCCACCACAGCACAAGCCCACCTCCCCAATGCACACACCCCTGCCTCATCCCTGACCCCACACTCCTCCTCCCTGCCCCCCACCACAGCACAAGCCCACCTCCCCACTGCACACGCCCCTGCCTCATCCCTGACGTCCACACTCCTCCTCCCTGCCCCCCACCACAGCACAACCCCACCTCCCCACTGCACACACCCCTGCCTCATTCCTGACGTCCACACTCCTCCTCCCTGCCCCCCACCATAGCACAAGCCCACCTCCCCACTGCACACACCCCTGCCTCTTCCCTGACACCACCCTCCCTGTCCCCACCACAGCACAAGCCAACCTCCCCACTGCACACGCCCTGCCTCATCCCTGACCCCACACTCCTCCTCCCTGCCCCCCACCACAGCACAAACCCACCTCCCCACTGCACACACCCCTGCCTCATCCCTGACATCACACTCCTCCTCTGTGCCCCCACCACAGCATAAGTCCACCTCCCCAATGCGCACGCCCTGCCTCATCCCTGACCCCACACTCCTCATCCCTGACCCCCACCACAGCACAAGCCCACCTCCCCACTGCACACACCCCTGCCTCATCCCTGACCCCACACTCCTCCTCCCTGCCCCCACCACAGTACAAGCCCACCTCCCCACTGCACACGCCCTGCCTCATCCCTGACCCCACACTCCTCCTCCCTGCCCCCCACCACAGCAGAAGCCCACCTCCCCACTGCACACGCCCCTGCCTCATCCCTGATGTCCACACTCCTCCTCCCTGCCCCCACCACAGCACAAGCCCACCTCCCCACTGCACACACCCCTGCCTCATTCCTGACGTCCACACTCCTCCTCCCTGCCCCCACCACAGCACAAGCCCACCTCCCCACTGCACACGCCCTGCCTCATCCCTGACCCCACACTCCTCCTCTCTGACCCCCCACCACAAGCCCACCTCCCCACTGCACACGCCCTGCCTCATCCCTGACCCCACACTCCTCATCCCTGACCCCCACCACAGCACAAGCCCACCTCCCCACTGCACACACCCCTGCCTCACGCCTGACCCCACACTCCTCCTCCCTGCCCCCACCACAGCACAAGCCCATCTCCCCACTGCACACGCCCTGCCTCATCCCTGACCCCACACTCCTCTTCCCTGCCCCCCACCACAGCACAAGCCCACCTCCCCACTGCACACACCCCTGCCTCATTCCTGACATCCACACTCCTCCTCCCTGCCCCCCACCACAGCACAAGCCCACCTCCCCACTGCACACACCCCTGCCTCTTCCCTGACACCACCCTTCCTGTCCCCCACCACAGCACAAACCCACCTCCCCATTGCACACGCCCTGCCTCATCCCTGACCCCACACTCCTCCTCCCTGCCCCCCACCACAGCACAAGCCCACCTCCCCACTGCACACACCCCGCCTCATCCCTGACCCCACACTCCTCCTCCCTGCCCCCACCACAGCATAAGCCCACCTCCCCAATGCACACGCCCTGCCTCATCCCTGACCCCACACTCCTCCTCCCTGCCCCCCACCACAGCACAAGCCGACCTCCCCACTGCACACGCCCCTGCCTCATCCCTGACGTCCACACTCCTCCTCCCTGCCCCCACCACAGCACAAGCCCACCTCCCCACTGCACACACCCCTGCCTCATTCCTGACGTCCACACTCCTCCTCCCTGCCCCCCACCACAGCACAAGCCCACCTCCCCACTGCACACGCCCCTGCCTCTTCCCTGACACCACTCTCCCTGTCCCCCACCACAGCACAAGCCCACCTCCCCACTGCACACGCCCTGCCTCATCCCTGACCTCACACTCCTCCTCCCTGCCCCCCACCACAGCACAAGCCCACCTCCCCACTGCACACATCCCTGCCCCCACACTCCTCCCTGCCCCCCACCACAGCACAAGCCCACCTCCCCACTGCACACATCCCTGCCCCCACACTCCTCCTCCCTGCCACCCCACCACAAGCCCACCTCCCCACTGCACACACCCCTGCCTCATCCCTGCCCCCACACTCCTCCCTGCCTCCCACCCCAGCACAAGCCCTGCCCCCACTGCACACGCCTCTGCCTCACCCCTGCACAAGCTCACCTCTCCACTGCACACGCCCCTGCCCCATCCCTGACAGCCACACCTCCTCCCCGCCCCCAACACAGCACAAACCCACCTCCCCACTGCACACACCCCTGCCTCATCCCTGACCCCACACTCCTCCTCTGTGCCCCCACCACAGCACAAGCCCACCTCCCCAATGCACACGCCCTGCCTCATCCCTGACCCCACACTCCTCCTCTGTGCCCCCACCACAGCACAAGCCCACCTCCCCACTGCACACGTCCCTGCCTCATCCCTGACCCCACACTCCTCCTCTCTGACCCCCCACCCCAGCACAAACCCACCTCCCCACTGCACACGTCCCTGCCTCATCCCTGACCCCACACTCCTCCCTGCCCCCCCACCCCAGCACAAGCCCACCTCCCCACTGCACATGCCCCTGCCTCATCCCTGACCCCATCACAGCACAAGCCAACCTCCCCACTGCACACGCCCTGCCTCATCCCTGACCCCACACTCCTCCTCCCTGCCCCCCACCACAGCACAAACCCACCTCCCCACTGCACACACCCCTGCCTCATCCCTGACCCCACACTCCTCCTCTGTGCCCCCACCACAGCATAAGTCCACCTCCCCAATGAACACCCCCTGCCTCATCCCTGACCCCACACTCCTCATCCCTGACCCCCACCACAGCACAAGCCCACCTCCCCACTGCACACGTCCTTGCCTCATCCCTGACCCCACACGCCTCCTCCCTGCCCCCCACCACAGCACAAGCCCACCTCCCCACTGCACACGCCCTGCCTCATCCCTGACCCCACACTCCTCCTCCCTGCCCCCACCACAGCACAAGCCAACCTCCCCACTGCACACGCCCCTGCCTCATCCCTGACGTCCACACTCCTCCTCCCTGCCCCCCACCACAGCACAAGCCCACCTCCCCACTGCACACACCCCTGCCTCATTCCTGACGTCTACACTCCTCCTCCCTGCCCCCACCACAGCACAATCCCACCTCCCCACTGCACACGCCCTGCCTCATCCCTGACCCCACACTCCTCCTCCCTGCCCCCCACCAAAGCACAAGCCCACCTCCCCACTGCACACACCCCTGCCTCTTCCCTGACACCACCCTCCCTTTCCCGACCACAGCACAAGCCAACCTCCCCACTGCACACGCCCTACCTCATCCCTGACGCCACACTCCTCCTCCCTGCCCCCACCACAAACCCACCTCCCCACTGCACACACCCCAGCCTCATCCCTGACCCCACACTCCTCCTCTGTGCCCCCACCACAGCATATGTCCACCTCCCCAATGCACACGCCCTGCCTCATCCCTGACCCCACACTCCTCCTCTCTGACCCCCCACCCCAACACAAGCCCACCTCCCCACTGCACACGTCCTGCCTCATCCCTGACCCCACACTCCTCATCCCTGACCCCCACCACAGCACAAGCCCACCTCCCCACTGCACACACCCCTGCCTCATCCCTGACCCCACACTCCTCCTCCCTGCCCCCCACCACAGCACAAGCCCACCTCCCCACTGCACACGCCCTGCCTCATCCCTGACCCCACACTCCTCCTCCATGCCCCCACCACAGCACAAGCCCACCTCCCCACTGCACACGCCCCTGCCTCATCCCTGACGTCCACACTCCTCCTCCCTGCCCCCCACCACAGCACAAGCCCACCTCCCCACTGCACACACCCCTGCCTCATTCCTGACGTCCACACTCCTCCTCCCTGCCCCCACCACAGCACAAGCCCACCTCCCCACTGCACACGCCCTCCCTCACCCCTGACCCCACACTCCTCCTCCCTGCCCCCCACCACAGCACAAGACCACCTCCCCACTGCACACGCCCCTGCCTCATCCCTGACGTCCACACTGCTCCTCCCTGCCCCCCACCACAGCACAAGCCCACCTCCCCACTGTACACACCCCTGCGTCTTCCCTGACACCACCCTCCCTGTCCCCCACCACAGCACAAGCCAACCTCCCCACTGCACACGCCCTGCCTCATCCCTGACCCCACACTCCTCCTCCCTGCCCCCCACCACAGCACAAGCCCACCTCCCCACTGCACTCACCCCTGCCTCATCCCTGACCCCACACTCCTCCTCTGTGCCCCCACCACAGCATAAGCCCACCTCCCCAATGCACACGCCCTGCCTCATCCCTGACCCCACACTCCTCCTCCCTGCCCCCACCACAGCACAAGCCGACCTCCCCACTGCACACGCCCCTGCCTCATCCCTGACGTCCACACTCCTCCTCCCTGCCCCCACCACAGCACAAGGCCACCTCCCCACTGCACACACCCCTGCCTCATTCCTGACGTCCACACTCCTCCTCCCTGCCCCCCACCACAGCACAAGCCCACCTCCCCACTGCACACGCCCCTGCCTCTTCCCTGACCCACACTCCTCATCCCTGACCCCCACCACAGCACAAGCCCACTGCACACGCCCTGCCTCATCCCTGACCTCACACTCCTCCTCCCTGCCCCCCACCCCAGCACAAGCCCACCTCCCCACTGCACACATCCCTGCCCCCACACTCCTCCTCCCTGCCGCCCCACCACAAGCCCACCACCCCACTGTACACACCCCTGCCTCATCCCTGCCCCCACACTCCTCCCTGCCCCCCACCACAGCACAATCCCACCTCCCCACTGCACACGCCCCTGCTTCATCCCTGCCCCCACACTCCTCCTCCCACCCCCCCACCACAGCACAAGGCCACCTCCCCACTGCACACGCCCCTGCCTCCTCCCTGCCCCCCACCACAAGCCTACCTCCCCACTGCACTCTCCCCTGCCTCCCACCCCAGCACAAGCCCCAACCCCACTGCACACGCCTCTGCCTCACCCCTGACCCCACCCCAGCACTAGCCCACCTCCCCACTGCACACGCCCCTGACCCATCCCTGACAGCCACACTCCTCCTCCCCGCCCCCAACACAGCACAAGCCCACCTCCCCACTGCACATGCCCCTGCCTCATTCCTGACGGCCACACTCCTCCTCCTCCCTGCCCCCCACCCCAGCACTAGCCCACCTCCCCACTGCACACGCCCCTGACCCATCCCTGACGGCCCCACTCCTCCTCCCACACTGCCCCACCACAGCACAAGGCCACCTCCCCACTGCACATGCCCCTGCCTCATCCATGACCCCACACTCCTCCTCGCTTCCCCCCACCACAGCACAAGCCCACTGCACACGCCCCTGCCTCATCCCCGACGGCCACACTCCTCCTCCCTGCCCCCCCACCACAGCACAAGGCCAGCTCCCCACTGCACATGCCCCTGCTTCATCCCTGACCCCACACTCCTCCTCCCTGCCCCCCACCACAGCACAAGCCCACCTCCCCACTGCACACACCCCTGCCTCATGCCTGACCCCACACTCCTCCCTGCCCCCCACCCCAGCACGAGCCCACCTCCCCACTGCACACGTCCCTGCCTCATCCCTGACCCCACACTCCTCCCTGCCCCCCACCCCAGCACAAGCCCACCTCCCCACTGCACACACCCCTGCCTCATCCCTGACCCCACACTCCTCCCTGCCCCCCACCACAGCACAAGCCCACCTCCCACTGCACACGCCCTGCATCATCCCTGACCCCACACTCCTCCTCTCTGACCCCCACCACAGCACAAGCCCACCTCCCCACTGCACACGCCCTGCCTCATCCCTGACCCCCCACCACAGCACAAGCCCACCTCCCCACTGCACACACCCCTGCCTCATCCCTGACCCCACACTCCTCCTCCCTGCCCCCCACCACAGCACAAGGCCACCTCCCCACTGCACACGCCCTGCCTCATCCCTGACCCCACACTCCTCCTCCCTGCCCCCACCACAGCATAAGCCCACCTCCCCACTGCACACACCCCTGCCTCATCCCTGACGTCCACACTCCTCCTCCCTGCCCCCCACCACAGCACAAGCCCACCTCCCCACTGCACACACCCCTGCCTCATTCCTGACGTCCACACTCCTCCTCCCTGCCCCCGCCACAGCACAAGCCCACCTCCCCACTGCACACACCCCTGCCTCATTCCTGACGTCCACACTCCTCCTCCCTGCCCCCACCACAGCATAAGCCCACCTCCCCACTGCACACACCCCTGCCTCATCCCTGACGTCCACACTCCTCCTCCCTGCCCCCCACCACAGCACAAGCCCACCTCCCCACTGCACACACCCCTGCCTCATTCCTGACGTCTACACTCCTCCTCCCTGCCCCCACCACAGCACAATCCCACCTCCCCACTGCACACGCCCTGCCTCATCCCTGACCCCACACTCCTCCTCCCTGCCCCCCACCAAAGCACAAGCCCACCTCCCCACTGCACACACCCCTGCCTCTTCCCTGACACCACCCTCCCTTTCCCGACCACAGCACAAGCCAACCTCCCCACTGCACACGCCCTACCTCATCCCTGACGCCACACTCCTCCTCCCTGCCCCCACCACAAACCCACCTCCCCACTGCACACACCCCTGCCTCATCCCTGACCCCACACTCCTC
The DNA here is from genome assembly GCF_040938575.1 of Ambystoma mexicanum. Classification (NCBI taxonomy): domain Eukaryota; kingdom Metazoa; phylum Chordata; class Amphibia; order Caudata; family Ambystomatidae; genus Ambystoma; species Ambystoma mexicanum. The sequence continues at coordinate 30,000,070 of NC_090921.1, forward strand.
CTCTGTGCCCCCACCACAGCATATGTCCACCTCCCCAATGCACACGCCCTGCCTCATCCCTGACCCCACACTCCTCCTCTCTGACCCCCCACCCCAACACAAGCCCACCTCCCCACTGCACACGTCCTGCCTCATCCCTGACCCCACACTCCTCATCCCTGACCCCCACAGCACAAGCCCACCTCCCCACTGCACACACCCCTGCCTCATCCCTGACCCCACACTCCTCCTCCCTGCCCCCCACCACAGCACAAGCCCACCTCCCCACTGCACACGCCCTGCCTCATCCCTGACCCCACACTCCTCCTCCATGCCCCCCACCACAGCACAAGCCCACCTCCCCACTGCACACGCCCCTGCCTCATCCCTGACGTCCACACTCCTCCTCCCTGCCCCCCACCACAGCACAAGCCCACCTCCCCACTGCACACACCCCTGCCTCATTCCTGACGTCCACACTCCTCCTCCCTGCCCCCACCACAGCACAAGCCCACCTCCCCACTGCACACGCCCTGCCTCACCCCTGACCCCACACTCCTCCTCCCTGCCCCCCACCACAGCACAAGACCACCTCCCCACTGCACACGCCCCTGCCTCATCCCTGACGTCCACACTCCTCCTCCCTGCCCCCCACCACAGCACAAGCCCACCTCCCCACTGTACACACCCCTGTGTCTTCCCTGACACCACCCTCCCTGTCCCCCACCACAGCACAAGCCAACCTCCCCACTGCACACGCCCTGCCTCATCCCTGACCCCACACTCCTCCTCCCTGCCCCCCACCACAGCACAAGCCCACCTCCCCACTGCACTCACCCCTGCCTCATCCCTGACCCCACACTCCTCCTCTGTGCCCCCACCACAGCATAAGCCCACCTCCCCAATGCACACGCCCTGCCTCATCCCTGACCCCACACTCCTCCTCCCTGCCCCCACCACAGCACAAGCCGACCTCCCCACTGCACACGCCCCTGCCTCATCCCTGACGTCCACACTCCTCCTCCCTGCCCCCACCACAGCACAAGGCCACCTCCCCACTGCACACACCCCTGCCTCATTCCTGACGTCCACACTCCTCCTCCCTGCCCCCCACCACAGCACAAGCCCACCTCCCCACTGCACACGCCCCTGCCTCTTCCCTGACCCACACTCCTCATCCCTGACCCCCACCACAGCACAAGCCCACTGCACACGCCCTGCCTCATCCCTGACCTCACACTCCTCCTCCCTGCCCCCCACCCCAGCACAAGCCCACCTCCCCACTGCACACATCCCTGCCCCCACACTCCTCCTCCCTGCCGCCCCACCACAAGCCCACCACCCCACTGTACACACCCCTGCCTCATCCCTGCCCCCACACTCCTCCTCCCTGCCCCCCACCACAGCACAATCCCACCTCCCCACTGCACACGCCCCTGCTTCATCCCTGCCCCCACACTCCTCCTCCCACCCCCCCACCACAGCACAAGGCCACCTCCCCACTGCACACGCCCCTGCCTCCTCCCTGCCCCCCACCACAAGCCTACCTCCCCACTGCACACTCCCCTGCCTCCCACCCCAGCACAAGCCCCAACCCCACTGCACACGCCTCTGCCTCACCCCTGACCCCACCCCAGCACTAGCCCACCTCCCCACTGCACACGCCCCTGACCCATCCCTGACAGCCACACTCCTCCTCCCCGCCCCCAACACAGCACAAGCCCACCTCCCCACTGCACATGCCCCTGCCTCATTCCTGACGGCCACACTCCTCCTCCTCCCTGCCCCCCACCCCAGCACTAGCCCACCTCCCCACTGCACACGCCCCTGACCCATCCCTGACGGCCCCACTCCTCCTCCCACACTGCCCCACCACAGCACAAGGCCACCTCCCCACTGCACATGCCCCTGCCTCATCCATGACCCCACACTCCTCCTCGCTTCCCCCCACCACAGCACAAGCCCACTGCACACGCCCCTGCCTCATCCCCGACGGCCACACTCCTCCTCCCTGCCCCCCCACCACAGCACAAGGCCAGCTCCCCACTGCACATGCCCCTGCTTCATCCCTGACCCCACACTCCTCCTCCCTGCCCCCCACCACAGCACAAGCCCACCTCCCCACTGCACACACCCCTGCCTCATGCCTGACCCCACACTCCTCCCTGCCCCCCACCCCAGCACGAGCCCACCTCCCCACTGCACACGTCCCTGCCTCATCCCTGACCCCACACTCCTCCCTGCCCCCCACCCCAGCACAAGCCCACCTCCCCACTGCACACGCCCCTGCCTCATCCCTGACCCCACACTCCTCCCTGCCCCCCACCACAGCACAAGCCCACCTCCCACTGCACACGCCCTGCATCATCCCTGACCCCACACTCCTCCTCTCTGACCCCCACCACAGCACAAGCCCACCTCCCCACTGCACACGCCCTGCCTCATCCCTGACCCCCCACCACAGCACAAGCCCACCTCCCCACTGCACACACCCCTGCCTCATCCCTGACCCCACACTCCTCCTCCCTGCCCCCCACCACAGCACAAGGCCACCTCCCCACTGCACACGCCCTGCCTCATCCCTGACCCCACACTCCTCCTCCCTGCCCCCACCACAGCATAAGCCCACCTCCCCACTGCACACACCCCTGCCTCATCCCTGACGTCCACACTCCTCCTCCCTGCCCCCCACCACAGCACAAGCCCACCTCCCCACTGCACACACCCCTGCCTCATTCCTGACGTCCACACTCCTCCTCCCTGCCCCCGCCACAGCACAAGCCCACCTCCCCACTGCACACGCCCCTGCCTCTTCCCTGACACCACCCTCCCTGTCCCCCACCACAGCACAAGCCCACCTCCCCACTGCACACGCCCTGCATCATCCCTGACCCCACACTCCTCCTCCCTGCCCCCCACCACAGCACAAGCCCACCCCCCACTGCACACACCCCTGCCTCATCCCTGACCCCACACTCCTCCTCCCTGCCCACACCACAGCACAAGCCCACCTCCCCACTGCACACACCGCTGCCTCATCCCTGACCCCACACTCCTCCCTGCCCCCCACCCCAGCACAAGCCCACCTCCCCACTGCACACCCCCCTGCCTCATCCCTGACCCCACACTCCTCCCTGCCCCCCCACCCCAGCACAAGCCCACCTCCCCACTGCACACGCCCCTGCCTCATCCCTGACCCCACACTCCTCCCTGTCCCCACCACAGCACAAGCCCACCTCCCCACTGCACACGCCCTGCCTCATCCCTGACCCCACACTCCTCCTCCCTGACCCCCACCACAGCACAAGCCCACCTCCCCACTGCACACACCCCTGCCTCATCCCTGACCCCACACTCCTCCTCCCTGCCCCCCATCACAGCACAAGCCCACCTCCCCACTGCACACGCCCTGCCTCATCCCTGACCCCACACTCCTCCCTGCCCCCCACCACAGCACAAGCCCACCTCCCCACTGCACACGCCCCTGCCTCATCCCTGATGTCCACACTCCTCCTCCCTGCCCCCACCACAGCACAACCCCACCTCCCCACTGCACACACCCCTGCCTCATCCCTGACCCCACACTCCTCCTCCCTGCCCCCCACCACAGCACAAGCCCACCTCCCCACTGCACACACCCCTGCCTCATCCCTGACCCCACACTCCTCCCTGCCCCCCACCCCAGCACAAGCCCACCTCCCCACTGCACACGCCCCTGCCTCATCCCTGACCCCACACTCCTCCCTGCCCCCCACCCCAGCACAAGCCCACCTCCCCACTGCACACGCCCCTGCCTCATCCCTGACCCCACACTCCTCCCTGCCCCCCACCACAGCACAAGCCCACCTCCCCACTGCACACGCCCTGCCTCATCCCTGACCCCACACTCCTCCTCTCTGACCCCCCACCACAAGCCCACCTCCCCACTGCACACACCCTGCCTCATCCCTGACCCCACACTCCTCATCCCTGACCCCCACCACAGCACAAGCCCACCTCCCCACTGCACACACCCCTGCCTCATACCTGACCCCACACTCCTCCTCCCTGCCCCCACCACAGCACAAGCCCACCACCCCACTGCACACGCTCTGCCTCATCCCTGACCCCACACTCCTCCTCCCTGCCCCCCACCACAGCAGAAGCCCACCTCCCCACTGCACACGCCCCTGTCTCATCCCTGACGTCCACACACCTCCTCCCTGCCCCCACCACAGCACAAGCCCACCTCCCCACTGCACACACCCCTGCCTCATTCCTGACGTCCACACTCCTCCTCCCTGCCCCCACCACAGCACAAGCCCACCTCCCCACTGCACACGCCCTGCCTCATCCCTGACCCCACACTCCTCCTCTCTGACCCCCCACCACAAGCCCACCTCCCCACTGCACACGCCCTGCCTCATCCCTGACCCCACACTCTCATCCCTGACCCCCACCACAGCACAAGTCCACCTCCCCACTGCACACACCCCTGCCTCACGCCTGAACCCACACTCCTCCTCCCTGCCCCCACCACAGCACAAGCCCATCTCCCCACTGCATATGCCCTGCCTCATCTCTGACCCCACACTTCTCCTCCCTGCCCCCCACCACAGCATAAGCCCACCTCACCTCCCCACTGCACACACCCCTGCCTCATTCCTGACATCCATACTCCTCCTCCCTGCCCCCCACCACAGCACAAGCCCACCTCCCCACTGCACACACCCCTGCCTCTTCCCTGACACCACCCTCCCTGTCCCCCACCACAGCACAAGCCCACCTCCCCATTGCACACGCCCTGCCTCATCCCTGACGCCACACTACTCCTCCCTGCCCCCCACCACAGCACAAGCCCACCTCCCCACTGCACACACCCCACACTCCTCCTCCCTGTCCCCACCACAGCATAAGCCCACCTCCCCAATGCACACGCCCTGCCTCATCCCTGACCCCACATTCCTCCTCCCTGCCCCCCACCACAGCACAAGCCGACCTCCCCACTGCACACGCCCCTGCCTCATCCCTGACGTCCACACTCCTCCTCCCTGCCCCCCACCACAGCACAAGCCTACCTCCCCACTGCACACACCCCTTCCTCATTCCTGACGTCCACACTCCTCCTCCCTGCCCCCCACCACAGTACAAGCCCACCTCCCCACTGCACAAGCCCCTGCCTCTTCCCTGACACCACTCTCCCTGTCCCCCACCACAGCACAAGCCCACCTCCCCACTGCACACGCCCTGCCTCATCCCTGACCTCACACTCCTCCTCCCTGCCCCCCACCACAGCACAAGCCCACCTCCCCACTGCACACATCCCTGCCCCCACACTCCTCCTCCCTGCCACCCCACCACAAGCCCACCTCCCCACTGCACACACCCTGCCTCATCCCTGCCCCCACACTCCTCCTCCCTGCCTCCCACCCCAGCACAAGCCCCACCCCCACTGCACACGCCTTTGCCTCACCCCTGACCCCACCACAGCCCAAGCTCACCTCTCCACTGCACACTCCCCTGCCTCATCCCTGACAGCCACACTCCTCCTCCCCGCCCCCAACACAGCACAAACCCACCTCCCCCCTGCACACGCCCTGCCTCATCCCTGACCCCACACTCCTCCTCTCTGACCCCCCACCACAGCACAAGCCCTCCTCCCCACTGCACATACCCCTGCCTCACCCTGACCCCACACTCCTCCCTGCCCCCCACCCCAGCACAAGCCCACCTCCCCACTGCACACGTCCTTGCCTCATCCCTGACCCCATACTCCTCCCTGCCCCCCAAACCCCAGCACACGCCCACCTCCCCACTGCACATGCCCCTGCCTCATCCCTGACCCCACACTCCCCCTCTCTGACCCCCCACCACAGCACAAGCCCACCTCCCCACTGCACACGCCCTGCCTCATCCCTGACCCCACACTCCTCATCCCTGACCCCCCACCACAGCACAAGCCCACCTCCCCAATGCACACACCCCTGCCTCATCCCTGACCCCACACTCCTCCTCCCTGCCCCCCACCACAGCACAAGCCCACCTCCCCACTGCACACGCCCCTGCCTCATCCCTGACGTCCACACTCCTCCTCCCTGCCCCCCACCACAGCACAACCCCACCTCCCCACTGCACACACCCCTGCCTCATTCCTGACGTCCACACTCCTCCTCCCTGCCCCCCACCATAGCACAAGCCCACCTCCCCACTGCACACACCCCTGCCTCTTCCCTGACACCACCCTCCCTGTCCCCACCACAGCACAAGCCAACCTCCCCACTGCACACGCCCTGCCTCATCCCTGACCCCACACTCCTCCTCCCTGCCCCCCACCACAGCACAAACCCACCTCCCCACTGCACACACCCCTGCCTCATCCCTGACATCACACTCCTCCTCTGTGCCCCCACCACAGCATAAGTCCACCTCCCCAATGCGCACGCCCTGCCTCATCCCTGACCCCACACTCCTCCTCTCTGACCCCCCACCCTAGCACAAGCCCACCTCCCCACTGCACACGCCCTGCCTCATCCCTGACCCCACACTCCTCATCCCTGACCCCCACCACAGCACAAGCCCACCTCCCCACTGCACACACCCCTGCCTCATCCCTGACCCCACACTCCTCCCTGCCCCCCGCCCCAGCACAAGCCCACCTCCCCACTGCACATGCCCCTGCCTCATCCCTGACCCCACACTCCTCCCTGCCCCCACCACAGCACAAGCCCACCTCCCCACTGCACACGCCCTGCCTCATCCCTGACCCCACACTCCTCCTCCCTGCCCTCCACCACAGCACAAGACCACCTCCCCACTGCACACACCTCTGCCTCATCCCTGACCCCACACTCCTCCCTGCCCCCCACCCCAGCACAAGCCCACCTCCCCACTGCACACGCCCCTGCCTCATCCCTGACCCCACACTCCTCCCTGCCCCCCACCCCAGCACAAGCCCACCTCCCCACTGCACACGCCCCTGCCTCATCCCTGACCCCACACTCCTCCCTGCCCCCCACCACAGCACAAGCCCACCTCCCCACTGCACACGCCCTGCCTCATCCCTGACTCCACACTCCTCCTCTCTGACCCCCCACCACAAGCCCACCTGCCCACTGCACACGCCCTGCCTCATCCCTGACCCCACACTCCTCATCCCTGACCCCCACCACAGCACAAGCCCACCTCCCCACTGCACACACCCCTGCCTCATCCCTGACCCCACACTCCTCCTCCCTGCCCCCACCACAGCACAAGCCCACCTCCCCACTGCACACGCCCTGCCTCATCCCTGACCCCACACTCCTCCTCCCTGCCCCCCACCACAGCAGAAGCCCACCTCCCCACTGCACACGCCCCTGCCTCATCCCTGATGTCCACACTCCTCCTCCCTGCCCCCACCACAGCACAAGCCCACCTCCCCACTGCACACACCCCTGCCTCATTCCTGACGTCCACACTCCTCCTCCCTGCCCCCACCACAGCACAAGCCCACCTCCCCACTGCACACGCCCTGCCTCATCCCTGACCCCACACTCCTCCTCTCTGACCCCCCACCACAAGCCCACCTCCTGACTGCACACGCCCTGCCTCATCCCTGACCCCACACTCCTCATCCCTGACCCCCACCACAGCACAAGCCCACCTCCCCACTGCACACACCCCTGCCTCACGCCTGACCCCACACTCCTCCTCCCTGCCCCCACCACAGCACAAGCCCATCTCCCCACTGCACACGCCCTGCCTCATCCCTGACCCCACACTCCTCTTCCCTGCCCCCCACCACAGCACAAGCCCACCTCCCCACTGCACACACCCCTGCCTCATTCCTGACATCCACACTCCTCCTCCCTGCCCCCCACCACAGCACAAGCCCACCTCCCCACTGCACACACCCCTGCCTCTTCCCTGACACCACCCTTCCTGTCCCCCACCACAGCACAAACCCACCTCCCCATTGCACACGCCCTGCCTCATCCCTGACCCCACACTCCTCCTCCCTGCCCCCCACCACAGCACAAGCCCACCTCCCCACTGCACACACCCCGCCTCATCCCTGACCCCACACTCCTCCTCCCTGCCCCCACCACAGCATAAGCCCACCTCCCCAATGCACACGCCCTGCCTCATCCCTGACCCCACACTCCTCCTCCCTGCCCCCCACCACAGCACAAGCCGACCTCCCCACTGCACACGCCCCTGCCTCATCCCTGACGTCCACACTCCTCCTCCCTGCCCCCACCACAGCACAAGCCCACCTCCCCACTGCACACACCCCTGCCTCATTCCTGACGTCCACACTCCTCCTCCCTGCCCCCCACCACAGCACAAGCCCACCTCCCCACTGCACACGCCCCTGCCTCTTCCCTGACACCACTCTCCCTGTCCCCCACCACAGCACAAGCCCACCTCCCCACTGCACACGCCCTGCCTCATCCCTGACCTCACACTCCTCCTCCCTGCCCCCCACCACAGCACAAGCCCACCTCCCCACTGCACACATCCCTGCCCCCACACTCCTCCCTGCCCCCCACCACAGCACAAGCCCACCTCCCCACTGCACACATCCCTGCCCCCACACTCCTCCTCCCTGCCACCCCACCACAAGCCCACCTCCCCACTGCACACACCCCTGCCTCATCCCTGCCCCCACACTCCTCCCTGCCTCCCACCCCAGCACAAGCCCTGCCCCCACTGCACACGCCTCTGCCTCACCCCTGCACAAGCTCACCTCTCCACTGCACACGCCCCTGCCCCATCCCTGACAGCCACACCTCCTCCCCGCCCCCAACACAGCACAAACCCACCTCCCCACTGCACACACCCCTGCCTCATCCCTGACCCCACACTCCTCCTCTGTGCCCCCACCACAGCACAAGCCCACCTCCCCAATGCACACGCCCTGCCTCATCCCTGACCCCACACTCCTCCTCTGTGCCCCCACCACAGCACAAGCCCACCTCCCCACTGCACACGTCCCTGCCTCATCCCTGACCCCACACTCCTCCTCTCTGACCCCCCACCCCAGCACAAACCCACCTCCCCACTGCACACGTCCCTGCCTCATCCCTGACCCCACACTCCTCCCTGCCCCCCCACCCCAGCACAAGCCCACCTCCCCACTGCACATGCCCCTGCCTCATCCCTGACCCCATCACAGCACAAGCCAACCTCCCCACTGCACACGCCCTGCCTCATCCCTGACCCCACACTCCTCCTCCCTGCCCCCCACCACAGCACAAACCCACCTCCCCACTGCACACACCCCTGCCTCATCCCTGACCCCACACTCCTCCTCTGTGCCCCCACCACAGCATAAGTCCACCTCCCCAATGCACACCCCCTGCCTCATCCCTGACCCCACACTCCTCATCCCTGACCCCCACCACAGCACAAGCCCACCTCCCCACTGCACACGTCCCTGCCTCATCCCTGACCCCACACGCCTCCTCCCTGCCCCCCACCACAGCACAAGCCCACCTCCCCACTGCACACGCCCCTGCCTCATCCCTGACGTCCACACTCCTCATCCCTGACCCCACACTCCTCCTCCCTGCCCCCACCACAGCACAAGCCAACCTCCCCACTGCACACGCCCCTGCCTCATCCCTGACGTCCACACTCCTCCTCCCTGCCCCCCACCACAGCACAAGCCCACCTCCCCACTGCACACACCCCTGCCTCATTCCTGACGTCTACACTCCTCCTCCCTGCCCCCACCACAGCACAATCCCACCTCCCCACTGCACACGCCCTGCCTCATCCCTGACCCCACACTCCTCCTCCCTGCCCCCCACCAAAGCACAAGCCCACCTACCCACTGCACACGCCCCTGCCTCATCCCTGACGTCCACACTCCTCCTCCCTGCCCCCCACCACAGCACAAGCCCACCTCCCCACTGTACACACCCCTGCGTCTTCCCTGACACCACCCTTCCTGTCCCCCACCACAGCACAAGCCAACCTCCCCACTGCACACACCCTGCCTCATCCCTGACCCCACACTCCTCATCCCTGCCCCCCACCACAGCACAAGCCCACCTCCCCACTGCACACACCCCTGCCTCATCCCTGACCCCACACTCCTCCTCTGTGCCCCCACCACAGCACAAGTCCACCTCCCCAATGCACACGCCCTGCCTCATCCCTGACCCCACACTCCTCTCTGACCCCCCACCCCAGCACAAGCCCACCTCCCCACTGCACACACCCCTGCCTCATCCCTGACCCCACACTCCTCCTACATGCCCCCCACCACAGCACAAGCCCACCTCCCCACTGCACACACCCCTGCCTCATTCCTGACCTCCACACTCCTCCTCACTGCCCCACCACAGCACAAGCCCACCTCCCCACTGCACACGCCTGCCTCATCCCTGACCCCACACTCCTCCTCCCTGCCCCCCACCACAGCACAAGCCCACCTCCCCACTGCACACGCCCCTGCCTCATCCCTGACGTCCACACTCCTCCTCCCTGCCCCCCACCACAGCACAAGCCCACCTCCCCACTGTACACCCCCCCCGCGTCTTCCCTGACACCACCCTCCCTGTCCCCCACCACAGCACAAGCCACCCTCCCCACTGCACACGCCCTGCCTCATCCCTGACCCCACACTCCTCCTCCCTGCCCCCCACCACAGCACAAGCCCACCTCCCCACTGCACACACCCCTGCCTCAGCCCTGACCCCACACTCCTCCTCTGTGCCCCCACCACAGCATAAGCCCACCTCCCCAATGCACACGCACTGCCTCATCCCTGACCCCACACTCCTCCTCCCTGCCCCCACCACAGCACAAGCCGACCTCCCCACTGCACACGCCCCTGCCTCATCCCTGACGTCCACACTCCTCCCTGCCCCCACCACAGCACAAGCCCACCTCCCCACTGCACACACCCCTGCCTCATTCCTGACGTCCACACTCCTCCTCCCTGCCCCCCACCACAGCACAAGCCCACCTCCCCACTGCACACGCCCCTGCCTCTTCCCTGACCCCACACTCCTCATCCCTGACCCCCACCACAGCACAAGCCCACCTCCCCACTGCACACGCCCTGCCTCATCCCTGACCTCACACTCCTCCTCCCTGCCCCCCACCACAGCACAAGCCCACATCCCCACTGCACACATCCCTGCCCCCACACTCCTCCTCCCTGCCGCCCCACCACAAGCCCACCACCCCACTGCACACACCCCTGCCTCATCCCTGCCCCCACACTCCTCCTCCCTGCCCCCACCACAGCACAAGCCCACCTCCCCACTGCACATGCCCCTGCTTCATCCCTGCCCCCACACTCCTCCTCCCACCCCCCACCACAGCACAAGGCCACCTCCCCACTGCACACGCCCCTGCCTCATCCCTGACCCCACACTCCTCCTCCCTGCCCCCCACCACAAGCCTACCTCCCCATTGCACACTCCCCTGCCTCCCACCCCAGCACAAGCCCCGTCCCCACTGCACACGCCTCTGCCTCACCCCTGACCCCACCACAGCACAAGCTCACCTCCCCACTGCACACGCCCCTGACCCATCCCTGACTGCCCCACTCCTCCTCCCACACTGCCCCACCACAGCACTAGCCCACCTCCCCACTGCACACGCCCCTGACCCATCCCTGACTGCCCCACTCCTCCTCCCACACTGCCCCACCACAGCACAAGGCCACCTCCCCACTGCACATGCCCCTGCCTCATCCATGACCCCACACTCCGCCTCGCTTCCCCCCGCCTCGCTTCCCCCCACCACAGCCCAAGCCCACTGCACACGCCCCTGCCTCATCCCCGACGGCCACACTCCTCCTTCCTGCCCCCCCACCACAGCACAAGGCCAGCTCCCCACTGCACACGCCCCTGCTTAATCCCTGACCGCACACTCCTCCTCCCTGCCCCCCACCACAGCACAAGCCCACCTCCCCACTGCACACACCCCTGCCTCATGCCTGACCCCACACTCCTCCCTGCCCCCCACCCCAGCACGAGCCCACTTCCCCACTGCACACGTCCCTGCCTCATACCTGACCCCACACTCCTCCCTGCCCCCCACCCCAGCACAAGCCCACCTCCCCACTGCACACCCCCCTGCCTCATCCCTGACCCCACACTCCTCCCTGCCCCCCACCACAGCACAAGCCCACCTCCCACTGCACACGCCCTGCCTTATCCCTGACCCCACACTCCTCCTCTCTGACCCCACAGCACAAGCCCACCTCCCCACTGCACACGCCCTGCCTCATCCCTGACCCCCCACCACAGCACAAGCCCGCCTCCCCACTGCACACACCCCTGCCTCATCCCTGACCCCACACTCCTCCTCCCTGCCCCCACCACAGCACAAGCCCACCTCCCCACTGCACACGCCCTGCCTCATCCCTGACCCCACACTCCTCCTCCCTGACCCCACCACAGCATAAGCCCACCTCCCCACTGCACACGCCCCTGCCTCATCCCTGACGCCCACACTCCTCCTCCCTGCCCCCACCACAGCACAAGCCCACCTCCCCACTGCACACACCCCTGCCTCATTCCTGACGTCCACACTCCTCCTTCCTGCCCCCACCACAGCACAAGCCCACCTCCCCACTGCACACGCCCCTGCCTCTTCCCTGACACCACCCTCCCTGTCCCCCACCACAGCACAAGCCCACCTCCCCACTGCACACGGCCTGCATCATCCATGACCCCACACTCCTCCTCCCTGCCCCCCACCACAGCACATGCCCACCCCCCCACTGCACACACCCCTGCCTCATCCCTGACCCCACACTCCTCCTCCCTGCCCCACCACAGCATAAGCCCACCTCCCCACTGCACACACCGCTGCCTCATCCCTGACCCCACACTCCTCCCTGCCCCGCACCCCAGCACAAGCCCACCTCCCCACTGCACACCCCCCTGCCTCATCCCTGACCCCACACTCCTCCCTGCCCCCCCACCCCAGTACAAGCCCACCTCCCCATTGCACACGCCCCTGCCTCATCCCTGACCCCACACTCCTCCCTGCCCCCCACCACAGCACAAGCCCACCTCCCCACTGCACACGCCCTGCCTCATCCCCGACCCCACACTCCTCCTCCCTGACCCCCCACCACAGCACAAGCCCACCTCCCCACTGCACACACCCCTGCCTCATCCCTGACCCCACACTCCTCCTCCTTGCCCCCCACCACAGCACAAGCCCACCTCCCCACTGCACACGCCCTGCCTCATCCCTGACCCCACACTCCTCCTCCCTGCCCCCCACCACAGCACAAGCCCACCTCCCCACTGCACACGCCCCTGCCTCATTCCTGACGTCCACACTCCTCCTCCCTGCCCCCCACCACAGCACAAGCCCACCTCCCCACTGCACACACCCCTGCCTCATCCCTGACCCCACACTCCTCCTCCCTGCCCCCCACCCCAGCACAAGCCCACCTCCCCACTGCACACGCCCCTGCCTCATCCCTGACCCCACACTCCTCCCTGCCCCCCACCCCAGCACAAGCCCACCTCCCCACTGCACACGCCCTGTCTCATCCCTGACCCCACACTCCTCCCTGCCCCCCACCACAGCACAAGCCCACCTCCCCACTGCACACGCCCTGCCTCATCCTTGACCCCACACTCCTCCTCTCTGACCCCCCACCACAAGCCCACCTCCCCACTGCACTCGCCCTGCCTCATCCCTGACCCCACACTCTTCATCCCTGACCCCCACCACAGCACAAGCCCACCTCCCCACTGCACACACCCCTGCCTCATCCCTGACCCCACACTCCTCCTCCCTGCCCCCACCACAGCACAAGCCCACCTCCCCACTGCACACGCCCTGCCTCATCCCTGACCCCACACTCCTCCTCCCTGCCCCCCACCACAGCAGAAGCCCACCTCCCCACTGCACACGCCCCTGCCTCATCCCTGACGTCCACACTCCTCCTCCCTGCCCCCACCACAGCACAAGCCCACCTCCCCACTGCACACACCCCTGCCTCATTCTGACGTCCACACTCCTCCTCCCTGCCCCCACCACAGCACAAGCCCACCTCCCCACTGCACACGCCCTGCCTCATCCCTGACCCCACACTCCTCCTCTCTGACCCCCCACCACAAGCCCACCTCCCCACTGCACACGCCCTGCCTCATCCCTGACCCCACACTCCTCATCCCTGACCCCCACCACAGCACAAGCCCACCTCCCCACTGCACACACCCCTGCCTCACGCCTGACCCCACACTCCTCCTCCCTGCCCCCACCACAGCACAAGCCCATCTCCCCACTGCACACGCCCTGCCTCATCCCTGACCCCACACTCCTCCTCCCTGCCCCCCACCACAGCACAAGCCCACCTCCCCACTGCACACACCCCTGCCTCATTCCTGACATCCACACTCCTCCTCCCTGCCCCCCACCACAGCACAAGCCCACCTCCCCACTGCACACACCCCTGCCTCTTCCCTGACACCACCCTCCCTGTCCCCCACCACAACACAAGCCCACCTCCCCATTGCACACGCCCTGCCTCATCCCTGACCCCACACTCCTCCTCCCTGCCCCCCACCACAGCACAAGCCCATCTCCCCACTGCACACAGCCCGCCTCATCCCTGACCCCACACTCCTCCTCCCTGCCCCCACCACAGCACAAGCCGACCTCCCCACTGCACACGCCCCTGCCTCATCCCTGACGTCCACACTCCTCCTCCCTGCCCCCCACCACAGCACAAACCCACCTCCCCACTGCACACACCCCTGCCTCATTCCTGACGTCCACACTCCTCCTCCCTGCCCCCACCACAGCACAAGCCCACCTCCCCACTGCACACGCCCTGCCTCATCCCTGACCCCACACTCCTCTCTGACCCCCCACCACAAGCCCACCTCCCCACTGCACACGCCCTGCCTCATCCCTGACCCCACACTCCTCATCCCTGACCCCCACCACAGCACAAGCCCACCTCCCCACTGCACACACCCCTGCCTCACGCCTGACCCCACACTCCTCCTCCCTGCCCCCACCACAGCACAAGCCCACCTCCCCATTGCACACGCCCTGCCTCATCCCTGACCCCACACTCCTCCTTGCCCCCCACCACAGCACAAGCCCACCTCCCCACTGCACACAGCCCGCCTCATCCCTGACCCCACACTCCTCCTCCCTGCCCCCACCACAGCACAAGCCGACCTCCCCACTGCACACGCCCCTGCCTCATCCCTGACGTCCACACTCCTCCTCCCTGCCCCCCACCACAGCACAAACCCACCTCCCCACTGCACACACCCCTGCCTCATTCCTGACGTCCACACTTCTCCTCCCTGCCCCCCACCACAGCACAAGCCCACCTCCCCAATGCACACGCCCCTGCCTCATCTCTGATGTCCACACTCCTCCTCCCTGCCCCCACCACAGCACAAACCCACCTCCCCACTGCACACACCCCTGCCTCATT
This sequence comes from Ambystoma mexicanum, assembly GCF_040938575.1. NCBI lineage: Eukaryota > Metazoa > Chordata > Amphibia > Caudata > Ambystomatidae > Ambystoma > Ambystoma mexicanum. Next base: position 30,015,452 of record NC_090921.1, read on the forward strand.
CCTGACGTCCACACTTCTCCTCCCTGCCCCCCACCACAGCACAAGCCCACCTCCCCACTGCACACGCCCCTGCCTCTTCCCTGACACCACTCTCCCTGTCCCCCACCACAGCACAAGCCCACCTCCCCGCTGCACACGCCCTGCCTCATCCCTGACCTCACACTCCTCCTCCCTGCCCCCCACCCCAGCACTAGCCCACCTCCCCACTGCACATGCCCCTGACCCATCCCTGACGGCCCCCCTCCTCCTCCCACACTGCCCCACCACAGCACAAGGCCACCTCCCCACTGCACATGCCCCTGCCTCATCCATGACCCCACACTCCTCCTTGCTTCCCCCCACCACAGCACAAGCCCACTGCACACGCCCCTGCCTCATCCCTGACGGCCACACTCCTCCTCCCTGCCCCCCCACCAGAGCACAAGGCCAGCTCCCCACTGCACACGCCCCTGCTTCATCCCTGACCCCACACTCCTCCTCCCTGCCCCCACCACAGCACGAGCCCACCTCCCCACTGCACACGCCCCTGCCTCTTCTCTGACGGCCACACTCCTCCCCCCGGCTCCCCTACCACAGCACAAGCCCACCTCCCCACTGCACATGCCCCTGTCTCATCTCTGACGGCCACACTCCTCCTCCCAGCCCCCCACCACAGCACAAGCCCACCTCCCCACTGCACACCCACCTTCCTCACCCCTGACAGCCACACTCCTCCTCCCACACCGCCCCACCACTGCACAAGCCCACCTCCCCACTGCACACACCCCTGCCTCATCCCTGACTGCCACACTCCTCCTCCCACCCCACCACCACAGCACAAGCCCACCTCCCCACTGCACACCCACCTGCCTCATCCCTGACGGCCACACTCCTCCTGCCCCCCACCACAGCACAAGCCTACCTACCCACTGCACACGCCCCTGCCTCATCCCTGACCCCACTCCTCCTCCCACACTGCCCCACTACAGCACAAGCCCACCTCCCCAAAGCACACTCCCCTGCCTCATCTTTGACGGCCACACTCCTCCTGCCTGCCTCCCCACCACAGCACAAGCCCACCTACCCACTGCACCCGACCCTGCCTCATCCCTGATGGCCACACTCCTCCTCCCTGCCCCCCACCACAGCACAAGCCCACCTCCCCACTGCACACGCCCCTGCCTCATCCCTGACGGCCACACTCCTCCTCCCTGCCTCCCCACCACAGCACAAGCCGACCTCCCCACTGCACACGCCCCTGCCTCATCCCTGATTGTTAGCAGAGGCTTGGGTCCGGCCTCTCCTAAAAAAACCGACTCTTGACCCCTCACAACCCAACAACTATAGACCAATAACCACTGTGCCATTCTTGCTGAAATTACTGGACAAAGCCGCACACTGCCAAATCCAACACTTTCTGGAAACCCACTCCATCCTCGGGACGAGGCAATCGGGCTTCCGGAAAGGACATGGCACAGAAACAGCCCTGGTAGATCTGAAGAGCCAGATCACCCAAATCATGGACAAAGGCAAGCCGGCTCTTCTGCTTCTTCTAGATCTCTCAGCCGCGTTTGATCTGGTTGATCACAAGATTCTCACCTCCCACCTCACGCACTCAGCCAACTTCTCCAAAGAAGCAGCAGCCTGGATCACTTCCTTCCTCGAAGGCAGGGCCATGAAAGTCTTCTCGGACATCGCTAACGCCACACCCACGACAATCCACTGCGGGGTCCCTCAAGGTTCCTGCACTGCACCCACACTCTATAACTTGTTCACCAAGCCCCTCTTTGACAAACTTGACTCATACGGCATCACCTACACGAACTACGCGGACGACACACAAGTACTTCTACCCCTCTCAGGCTCATACAATGAAGACGCAAAGGCACTCCACACTATCTACTCCATCATCAAGGCATGGATGGCAATTAATGGCCTCTGCCTCAATGGTGACAAGACCGAAATCTTGATACTAGGTCAACAGAACACCTTAGACAAACTGGACAAACTGTACACTAACTTCTCAATTGACAACTCCATCATCCCCGTGTCCACAGCCGTCAAGACACTGGGAGTATACCTTGACTCTTCGCTATCAATGACTAGACAAGTCAGCGCTATCACTTCCGCATCCGCACACACCACCAAACTTATAAACGCCATCAAGCCCTACCTCTCTAAACCTAACTGCCTCTCCATAGCGAGGGAAACCATTGGAGCCAAATTGGACTACTGCAATGCTCTCCTAGCAGGCACATCAGCCAAAAACATAAATAGACTACAAATCACACAGAACAACGCTCTCCGGGCCGCTCTTAGTATCCCAAGAAGAGAGCATATCACCCAGGCCAGGATCTCAGCCCAATGGCTCCCAGTCAAAGAACGGATCACCCTCAAAATCCTCACCCTCACTCACAAATGCCTCTCCCTCTCCGCCCCGCCCTATCTTTCAGATACCATCCTCAAACCTTCCTCCACACGTCCCACTAGGACGCAATACGCTAACCTACTCTGCACCCCACGCATCAAAAAAGCCAAAGCCGGAGATCTAGGTTTTCCCTACATTGCAGCACAGACATGGAACGCTCTCCCTTCAGACATCCGAACGGAAAACTCACTTCCCATCTTTCGCAGGAAACTGAAAACCTTGTTCCTTGCTAAATAACTAGCAAACTTCAGGAAGCCATGTAAATATACTGCCTTGCTATTGTATATATTTCCTCTGTAATTTATGTACTGCTTGTAACTACGGTTTCCTTTGCAACTAAGATGTCTGTAACAAGCGCCACGATGCTTCTGGGCTGATGTGCGCTCAACAAATTTAAATAAATAAATAAGCAGAAACAAACCTGTGCAGTTCCCTCTGGGACCACTGCAAAAGATTTAGGCCTACAGGTGTTTGGCAGTAAACCCACTTGGTAGCAGTCTGTACCACACAGATTCACTTGGTAGCTGTGGCTGAGCAGTCAGACTTCCCTCAAGAAAAGTTAGGCAGTATGTGGAGTATACAAGATAGGGCAATTTACACAGTAGAACAAGCAGACACGGAACAGAGCTTGCGTGTAAAGATATATAATTATTTATTTAAAAACACATCTACGAAAAAGCACTAATACGGCAAACAACTTCAATTACAATTACTATAAGTAGATCAATCCCTTACCAATATTTCGACAAGTCTAGGTTCAACGGCACCACTTATTTGCAGACAGAGGTGAATGCTTTAACCTAGATGGCACTCTAATATTCGTTAGAACGGGAGAGAAAAGGCAGGGTATGAAACCAACTCGGTACCAACACTTTTACGAAGCAATTGCAAGGCAAGTAAGGCAGGGTCTACTGTGGATCACAAAGTTCAGAGGCCAGGCCCACTCGGAGAGAGGCAAGGCGATATGTCCCAAAAAGTATCACAGTGGAAATGCACTTCGAGTCGTAGCAAATTGTCACAGAAAGGTTGGACCAGTTTAGAACAGAAAGTTAAGACGGTCTAGAGGCGACCCAGGGGGAAGGTAGGGATTTAAGACACCCCACACTACCCGTCACAAGGGAAGCCAGGCGCACACAGTACCTTGTAAGTGAAGAGCCAGCTCCAGCGGGGGCAGTTGTTCCTGGTGGTGGATGCAAGTCGGGGCTTTGCCAAGAGATGAGATGGTCTCGTCGTCGAAGGAAAGTTGAAGATCGTTGCACCGCCAGGGAAGAGACCAGCCGCGGAGTGCTCCGTCACAAGGCACCACCTTTTGGTCGCGGTACGGGCTAGTGGCTATCCGGTTGCCGGGGTGCTCAGCACGGGCAATTCGACCACTACGCCTTGAAAGCGAAGAAAAAGCAAAGGGACTGGTTGTTCCCACCAGTCAGGGGAAGAAGAATCTCCAGCATGTAGATCACCTCTGTCGTTGGGAAGTGGTGATTCAGTTCAGCAGGGCTCCACCGGAGGTGTCGTCGTTGCAGGTCGGCTCAGCTTTACCCTCGTCGATTCTTAGGTCCTGTGGCGACTTCTGAAGATCCAGTCCCAAAAGCCCTGCTTTTATGCAAAAAAACCCCATTCATTCAGCCTAGCTGTCAATCAAACCATGTTAAGTGGTGAGCGGGGTGGCTCACCACTTGGGCCAATCACACCAGAGTGCGACTTGAGTTGGCAAGGCAACTCAGTCCAGGGTGCCTAAACCCCCTCCCACACCCCCTGTGGTACCCAGACAGAATGGCACCACTTTGGAGGGCTGCTGTGCAGAAGCCCGCCAAAAGTGGAACAAAGGGCTCAACCTTTGGTTCGGAGTTACAGAGGCGAACACATACGCCATTTTAAAAACCGAGTTCTGGCAGAAAATACCAACCGGTAGATTTATTTAAGACAAATAAACCGGCGGTATGTTAGAGGCTAACGTGAAAAAGTATTAGCCTCCAACAATGGGAAGAATCCCATAGGAATATATTCGGGGTCGAATATAAAAAGTAGTTTCCATTGCCGCCAGCCAAAACTCGACGAGGGGGGACGGGACAGTACCCCCTCGAACAACAGACCCAGGGGTAATCGAATTACCCCTACCAGTACATCCACAATAGGATGGTTTGTACTAGTTCTGTTAGTAAATTTGGGTCTAGTAAAGCCAATGGTGACTTTACATGCCCTGGGAGACAGTAGTCAGTCCCAGGGTATGGAGTCTATGGTGGGGATCCTCTAGGACACCCCAGTGTTACGGCACGGAGGGTGCGGTGTAACACACACACATGAGACCCTACGGAGTAAAAGACCCCATAGCCCATAGAACACATTGACATTCAAAGGAATTAACCACATTCATGTCCAAGAGTGGGAGAAAAGAGTCTCACTCGTGGCAGGATGGAAAAAAACAAACTCCAGAAATCCAGCAAAGCTGCTGGGGGACTCACTAGGTTAGGAAATTCAGCCTAAACAGAGAATTATCCCTAACACTGACGACCACATTCCTCCTCCCACACTGCCCCACCACAGCACAAGCCCACCTCACCACTGTACACGCCCCTGCCTCATCCCTGATAGCCACACTCCTCCTCCTTGCCCCCCACCACAGCACAAGCCCACCTCCCCACTGCACAGGCCCCTGCCTCATCCCTGACAGCCACATTCCTCCTCCCACACTCCCCCCACCACTGCACAAGCCCACCCCCCCACTGTACACGCCCTGCCTCATCCCTGACCCCACAATCCTCCTCCCTGCCCCCCACCACAGCACAAGCCCACCTCCCCACTGCACACGCCCCTGCCTCATTCCTGATGGCCACACTCCTCCTCCCTGCTCACCCAACCACAGCACAAAGCCACCTCCCCACTGCACACACCCCTGCCTCATCCCTGATGGCCACACTTCACCTCCCACACCCCCATCACAGTACAAGCCCACCTCTCTACTGCACATGCCCCTTACTCACCCCTTATGGCCACACTCCTCCTCCCTGTCCCCCACCACAGCACAAGCCCACCTTCCCACTGCACACACCCCTGCCTCATCCCTGATGGCCACACTCCCCCCTTCCTTCTCCTCTCACACCGCTCTCTCTGCCCCCACCACAGCACAAGCCGCTGGCTCATCACTGATGCCACAGATTCCGTTTTCTACCCACACACCACCTGCCCTGCCCTGCACACGCCCCAGGCTCATCCCTAACCCCATAGATTCCGCCCCTAACCCTCTCACAGCACAAGCCCACCTCCCTTCTGCCCAAACCCCTGGCTCATCCCTGGCACTACAGGTGTCACCTCCTACCCCCCATTGCCCACAAACCCACTCCACATGCCCCTGGCTTATCCCTCACCCCACAGGTTCCACCTCCTACCCCCCTTTCCCCCACCACAGCTCAAACCCACCACCCCACTGCACATGCCCCTGGCTCATCCCTCACCCCACAGGTTCCTACTCCTACCCCCTCTTCCCCCCAGCACAGCTCAAGCCCACTTCCCCACTGCACATGCCCCTGGGTCATCCCTGACCCCACAGGTTCCGCTCCTAACCCCCCAGCAAAGGTCAAGCCCACCGCCCACCCCACTGCAAACGCCCCTGTATCATCCCTGATACCACAGATTCTGCCTCCTTCCCCCTCCCCGCTTCTGGCCCCAACCACGGCACACGCGCACCACCCCACTGCACACACCCCTGGCCCATACCTGCCGGCACAGATTCCGCCTACTACCCACACACCCCCACCACAGCACAAGGCCACCTCCCCACTGCACACACCCCTGGCACAGCCCTGACCCACATATTCTGCCTCCTAGCCACACACTATCCTGCCCCACACCACAGCTCAAGCCCATCAGCCCACTGCACACGCCCCTGGCTCATCCCTGATCCCACAGATTCTGCCTCCTACCCACACTCCCCCTCCCTGCCCCCAGCACAAGCCCACCTCCACTGTACACGCTCCTGGCTCATCCCTGAAACCCAGATTCTGCCTCCTATCCACACTCCGCACCACAGCACGCGCCCACCTCCCCACTGTACACACCCCTGGCTCATCCCTGACCCCACACTCCCCCACCTTCTGGTAGAATGTGCACTCTGTTCAATTCTGGGGGAGCTGGTTAGGGCTTGTTTAATGTGTCTTTCCTTTTAGACATGGTACAGTATAGGAAATTCAGCTGGCATCTCATGTACAGTGTTCCTAGCTTCTGTTAGGAAATGTGCTTAAGTACATGGAATGATATCATGTGTTTTATGCTGGTCCGGTAGGTCCTTTTATATACTTTATAATTCTGAGCAGATCTTAATCCAATAGGACTCCCAAAGGCACCGCTTCACGAGCACAGGGGAGTCCATTCATTAGATGCAAGGTACAGTGATAGGAAATAGAGGGTGAATCAAGTACCGGCCCCTGATTGTCTAATGTCGCAGATTCTGTCTAAATGTCACTCTGCACCATCCGATGAGCACATCTTTAGCCTTCACAAGCCAATGCTTTGCTCCATCTCTGCACAATATTCCCAGTTAGTCCACGACAAGGTATCAACACCTGCATTGTGTGTTATTTTAAAAATGGACTGACACAGTAACTTGTCTTTCTACTACAGATAAATACATCAACACCTTTTACATTGTAATATTAGCTGTTAAGTTAGCACAGAGGAGACATTACGTACTTTACTTAAAAACCTGGAAGTTGGGCTCACATCTGAGCTCCAGAGAGAACTGGTCTATGTCATCAACCTTATATAGTGAAAGCATCCCTTCCTCTAAGGCTTGGCGTTTAATACCGGGCCTTGCAACCTTGAAAGGTCCTGCATGGTTCCAGGGCAGTTTCTAGTCCATTTGGTGCCGAGGGCGAAACAATGAGATGCCATGGTAATGACACAACTGGTGCACAGCCCCCCTGAGGAACACTACCCCTCTCCCCCAGCATCAAAACATGGCTCCGCCAGTGGTGACCCTCCTTTGTGCCGCCAAACAGAAGTACCCTGCATGCATGGCTGCAAATTCACTGCACAATTTTGGTTTGCTGGTATTACGAATTTTGATGTGCATCGGTTCCATTTGGTATAGATGGAATTATACCACATGCGGTACTAGTTCATTACTGCAGTTGTAAGTGGAGGCAGCTTCCCCACCTATCAAGTGTGTTTTTCTTTATTATGAGGGACAAAATTCACAGTTGTGCAGAGTGGGTAAATAGGCGGTATTCCAAAACAGTAGTTGTTTCACTGTTACCCCACAACCTATGGTGAGTATGGTTAGTAGTTATCCCTGGAGGAAAGAAATATAAAACGAGATGCCAACTTTGGTTGAATATGTGAGTGAAAATTAAGTATATCTTCACTATGGGCACTGGGCATTGTGCAGTGTAGCCGCTTGGACCGGTGTGTGCATATGGGTATCATAATTGCCAGGTTCTCGCATTTCCAGTCACCCATATTGCCATCTCACCCATTCTTGACCCATCAGAGCACCCCCTCACCCCAAACCTCTGCTGCTTATCGATCTCCCCGTACCCTGCCTCCTGACCATGCAATCTGCGTTTTCCCTACTCCCTGCAAGCCACTTCCTGCATCCTGCCCTCCTTAATTCAACACCAAGTACTGCTCCCATTGTGCTGGAAGCAGAGCTTCAGTAACCCGGAAGCGCAAGCACACGTGAAAGGGAGCTGAGCTCCATAACTCCCTGCCGAGTGCTTAGAAATAACAGGGGCTGCCACAGTTTGATATTACTGCTTGAAAGAGCTAGCACAAAGAGATCCAGGGGCATGTGTTCTCGGGCGGGGAGGAGAAGGCAGTATTAGCATGGGTAGGCAATGGGTGGGTAAATCACCAAACCCCCACAAGCTGTGCATCCCTCCGCTCATGCCATCTCCTCCCTGGGTATACACCAATGCGAAACAGTGCTGCTGAAAAGCTAAAACCAGAAAGGATTCCACACACGTTTTTTAAAAATTAAATAAAAAACAAAGCACTGGCTAGTTGGATTGTTCACAGCCTCAGCATTCGTTTGATCTGGTGAGACCACAACCGATGTGGATGTCAAAAAGCTGAAGTCTGAGAAACATTTCTATTGTTTAAGGAAACGCTTGAAATTTCTGATTTGATATCATGACGTCAAAGCCCCCTTCAACCTTGATGCTTATGTCTGAAGTAAACAAATGTATGGGCTAGTGGCTGCACCATGCTTGTGAAACGGATGTGCCTGTTCTCCTTCTAAAGCGAGTGTGCAAGAGAAACACAAAGCGGAATTCTGCATTGCGTCAGGGATGAAAAACCGAAAGACCCCAGCTTAATCCTTGCTAGAATGGTATGCAGTGCAATTTCTGTGCTTTTAGCTGTAGATTTTAATTCAGATCAGTCCTGTTAGACAACAGACATACCGAAGAACTTGTGTTGCCCAGAGCAAGTGGGCCATGTGGTGGCAAAGGTGTGGGAGTCTCCAGTCGGTAGAAAAGCTTCTCTGGGTGCCGGTGTGAAGGGAAGAATGCCTGGCAGTCGAGCAGGGCTCACATTGGAAAACATGCCGGCCTTGCGGGCAGAAAGGAGCTGCGAGGGCCTTCAGCAGGAGCTGCCATCAGCCGGTGAGTGTCAGAGGGAACACAATGTTACAGCGGTGCTCCAAACAGACTGGAATGGAATTCCAATAAGTGCCTATTGAATACCGAACCAAGCAGAAACTTGCAATTACGCATAACTAGTTTATTATAAATATTGAAGTGCATAAAAACGTCCAATTGAACATAAATGCATCATAATTACCAGACAGAATGGAAAGTATGAATTAAGCCTAATGAATGCAATTTAAACACTGAATTGAATAAAAACCTGAAATCATATGTCTTGAATACTGAGTGTTTGTACTTTATGAACAAAACTAATCTTGTTAAAGAGTGCTCCAAAAATGCGTCAAGGCCACAGACTGGCGAGTGGCATGTCCTACATGGTGGCAAAATAAAGAGTTTGACGAGGAGAAACCAAAGAAGTCTAAACTTGCACATAAAGCCAAAAGGCCAGCAAAAAGCAAAAAAGAATTAATTGCAAGTGACTTGGTCCACAGGCGCAGGAGCTGAAGAACCTGTGTGACCCAAAACCTAGGGATCCTGGTTGCGTGATCTATGATGGGTGGACCGTGTGCACGGACAACTGCGCCTCCATCAGTGAGCCCTGAATAAGTGTGAGATAAAGGAGAAGTATTGTGTTATAACATAAAGGATCAAAGTGGCTGAGTCAGCTCTCCTCCCCACGTTGGACAGCACGGCGTAAGGCGGCACCCATTGACAGGATGACACACTCTGGCTCATGTTCTCAAAACAAAGGCAGTTCAAAACATGGATCGAGGCCCGTCTGACCTTCCACGCTAAAGTCACTTATTCCAGCATTCCAATGGTTCTTTCACAGTTCAGCAAAAAGTTCACATAGGTCTCTCTCTGTCGGGCTCGGGCCTTTCAATCAAGAAATACCTGATTCAACGCAGCGCTCCCTCATCCGGGCTCGGACCTCGCAATCACAGCACTTACAGGGGTTCCCTTTCACAAGCGTCATTCACATTCGTTGGGGCTTCTTACCCTTAACTTATCACACTTATGGTCTCCCTCAGCCGGGCTCAAACCCTTTGCTGATGTCGAAGACTTTCGAATGTGCGAGGCCTTCACCATAGACCTCCACAGGACCACTTTGAGTTTCTCTGCAGCTCACACACACTCTTATGTTATTTGCCACAGTGTCTCTTGGTCTTGGTAGTTCAGTACCATAAGCACAAAAGTTCAAAGAAATATCTCTCTTCAAGCATTCACCTTTTCACTGCCCTTTTGCCGGGGTTAATCTTGACCATTATGCATTTCAGAGTTGTTCACTTTGCTGATTTATAACAAAACATTTCGCATTTCGCAGAGACTTTCGAGTGGGCTACTTCCTTTTCGCTCGACCACTCCGCTACTCTGTATCACTAGCTTCACAGCTATCAGCCACTTAAAAGTTCATCACAGGTTAACTTTTTTTCGCGTCTCATCAGCATGTGCGCAACCTTCACTTGTTAGATCCTCTGTTGCGGCTTCAATTTTTCCTTGACACAAACCGGCCTTTCACGTCTTTCACTAATTTGCCGGTTGTGCGCGTTCCTTTCTTGTCTTTGCGGCTTTGATTCACGAGTCAAGGTTAATACCACAGGCTTGGTCTCGCCTCCCCAACTCTGTTTTTCACCCAGGAGGGTCGCTGGCGTCCTTGAAACACAATGCAGGTTTCTTCTTGTTTGCGATTTGGCTTTCTCTGCCTCTCCTTCATGGCTTCCCAGAGACGACAACCTCCTGCAGGGAACTTCAGTGTTTCTCTACCCTTTGGCATGTTTTTCAGTTGTATGTGATTAAAGTCCAGTGCCTGACTCTGCCTGATCCGATTAACGGGACATGTCCATTGAGATATGTAAGTGGTTGCCTCTTTACTCTAAGTCACCCTCTTCCTCGGCCCAGTGTTTCTGTAGAAAGGGAGGGGAGAGTTGGGATGTTGGAGGCTCCTATAAAATGGGATGGGGCATGGGTACGGGAAAAGGGATACCACATCTCACCATCGGTTGCCTCACTCCCACTCCCCTATGGCCCCTCACTCAGGTGATCCTCCCACACTGGTCCACCCCCAGGGTCTGGATCCAAAGGTGCAGTCCATGCCCTGAGAGAGAGAGATCCCTGGGGACTAGAAAGTGAGACACCCTTTGGTTTCTCATAGAAAAGACTAAAATAAACTTGTTGGAAGTGAAGTGACATGTAGAGAAGCCCCTCAACGCTAACACCAGAAAAAATACAACCTGCTAGGTAAAAAGGCCCAGCACACCTCTTGCAAGAAGAAAACGTTTAATTCTCATAAAAACAAGTACGCAATACTGTGGTAGAATCAGCACAAGCATTTGTTGTTGAAGGTAAAAGGCGCCTCAACTGACGTACATGACATAGGTTACAAATCCACATAGCTGGTTGTTGCGACCGTATAGATAGGCGGCCTGCTCCAGAGGGGATGCCAGTCCATTGGTCCCAGCTTCGCCTCTTCCTGTTCTTCACTGTGGGATCCTTCTTCGTACGTCATCAACTGCCGGGATCCCAATTGCCAATTATAAAAAACAATTCAGCACATCTCCCATCTATGGCCTAATGTGCACCTGGTACTGCAGACATGGACGCAGAGGCTACTTTCGCGGTCACACAAACGCTAAACATCAGCTCGATCCAGAAGCGTCAACGCTGTTCCAGTTTTTCCCACCCAGGCTTACACTTGTTACTTCCCCCCCTAAGCACTTGCAGCAGAAATCACAGGGACCCCAGGTTGGGCAAACTCTTTCTGCTATGATCCTTGTGATGGATTGGTACGCTACGGTTTTATGGTCAGTGGTCTGGGATTGACGAATACACTGGAATGCTGGGGTTTTGGGACAGGGGCATCTGGGCACTATAACTTAATTTTTGGAATGGTGAAGGTCGGAGGCTCATGCCCTCCTTCTCGTGGGATAGTGTTTCACGGGGAGCTCTCGGCCCCCTCATGGCCTTATAGGGCATATTCCTTCTGTGTTACAAATTCTAATAGTATGAGACAATGAAAGGTTTATGAATCTCTGCGGATTTGGTTGTACTCACTGCTGCCCACGTTACACCTCAACCTGGCGTGCCCACACGTATTGCCCTGCTCTGGGCTCAGGCCTACTGCCCTGGCTGCACTGGGGCACTAGGCCTCGATGTCAAAATGGCTGATTGTTTCACAAAATGGCGTTTCACTCCCAGCACACACTACATCAAAAACCGTAAATTATAATGGCCATAGGGCCGGTTCTATTGACACCTTTGCTGCCACTATGGGTCTGTCCAATTCCCAACATTAGCAGACTCTTAAGCCTCCGCCGCACGCAAATCCTTTTGTGGGCCTGAGGTGATAGTCCCCGCTCCCCAACAGAAGTCTTTCTTGGGGAAGGGCACCCCTAGACTTGAGGAACTATATACTTTCTCTTGAGAACGGATCCTCAAAACCCTTTGATACTTTGTGAATTGTGTTGTTTGGAACTTGGGGAAGGGAATCCTGAGGACTATTTGAAACTGTGTTGCTTGAGACCTTTTATGGAACTTTCTTGCACTTGGGGAAGGGAAGCTGAAAGGAAGCTGAGAGCTGGAAGAAGCTCAGACTTTGAGTTAAGCACTATTTATTTTGGTAGTAACAGACATACTCATTATTTAGCTTCAGATGTGAGGTCAAGAATAGGTTTTGGACTGACTTTTAAGTTGAACTCTATGACTCAGACTTTCCCTAGTGTTGTTTAGGTAGGGGAATCCCACTGTAGTGTAGGACAAGTTAGGCCTTCTGCCATCATGACATTTCAGTTAATAAATATCTTTTGTTTGAACTTTAAGTCTCTGTCTTGCTTCATGATGCCGTCACAGCTCAAACATACCAGATCCCTGCCGTCAAATTACATTTCAGAGCAAAATGAGCTTGTATGGTGTTCCCATGAAATTCTAGATCGCCCCTTCATTTGCTTCTTCATAGATTACTACACTTGTTACCCCTCTACTCTTGGTCTGCTCTTCTGGGGACCCTATCTGGGCAGTACCGCTTTTAACAAATATTTCTGCTGTTCCTCTGCTCGGATAATCGGTCCAAATATTTAGCTGTCTGAATAGGGAACACATAATGAAGGAAGAACACATTAAAATCAAGTATTGCTTGTGTTTATGCAATTTTCTAAAATACCCTCCACCTCCTGAAACCCTCAGTTGGACACGCCATTTTTTTGATCGTTGCCAGATTTGTTAACAGTGTACATTTTCCCTCTGCAGACACCCGAGACCTGGATATCGAAACATCTAAATGGGAAGAAGGAAAGTCCAGCACTTGCCTGAGCGCGCAGCAGCAGCACCACCACCACCACCACCAGCCAGACCTGCCTGTAGTGTTTCTTTTGTAAGAGGCATGCCTGAGCTTCGCTTCCTGCCGGAAGACTCTGTAAGGCTGGGGCCCGATGTCTGGGAAAGGGTAATACCTGGAGAGGTTGGAACGCTCCCAGCGTCAGATACCTCAGTCAAGAGCCCTTTGAAAAACCAGCAAAGTGTTTTTGAGGCTGAGCCCCCTGCATGGAATGGCACCGGCATGGAAATCTGTGCTACGCTACAGCACCTGCAGGCAAAAATGGATTGCTTGCAGAATACTCTGGAGGACATGCCCCTTAAAGTTTCAGAGATTATGAAGCAGATCTGGTTAACAACGGGTCAGGAGTACCTGAAAAGACATGTGATGCCTGCGGAGATGGTCAGTCCTGCAACGGGCAGACACGGTGGTCTACATGGATTTCTTCCACCTCCTCTTCAAGACAATATAGTGGAACCCAGCCTGAATCTTGAGCAAGTGTTTACTGATAGCCTGGGGCAACATCAGAACCACTGCCCTCAACCGGTGACTACTGAAAGGCAGAGTCAACGGAACTACTGCCTACAACCAGTGAGTACTGATGGCCATAGACAACGGAACCATTGCTTACAACCAGTGACTACTGATGGGCAGAGCCAACGGAACCACTCCCTAACACCAGTGACTACTAATGGGTCGAGCCAACAGAACCACTCCCTACAACCGGTGACTACTGATGGGCAAAGCCAACAGAACCACTGCATATCAGCAGTATTTGGTGGTTTTCATTGCCAGCACCAGAGTCAGGCGATGCGTCCAACTTGCATTGATAGACCGAGCCCAGAGGAGAGTCTGTGCACTCAACCAGTGTTCACTGCCCGGCTGGACCCACATCAAAAGCTGAAGCATGAACCGTTGAGTCCTGAAGAGAACGGACAGGAGAAGAACCAAGTCCTACAGCAGGCTTTTTATTATGGACCGGGACCAGATCCGAGCTGCAAGTTAGACCTGTGGTGTTCAAATGGACTGGGCCCAGCTGAACCTGCCATATCCCTGGCATCAAACTCTCTTCCTGCAGTTGAAGCTGCCTTCATAGGCTCCTTGACAAGAAGAAATGCAAATTCAGAGAGGCCTCTATTCAAAGCCATCCCGGGTATGTTTGTTAAACCAACGATTTGTGTCTTGAATAGGATGTGCACTGATACTGTCATTTGACACACCTTATTTTATTGAGCATTTGTAAGGCGCTTTATAAGGCAGAATTGTGTTTCAAAGCGCCACAAAAACCTAAATGGGAAGGGAACAGGAGAAATAATGACAATGGCAAAAACAGTAAGTATACAGTCGTGGTCCTAATAGGACTGGTGACATTCCGACGTGAAAGGAAGGGGCAGGGGAGTGGAGAAGTGCTGGAGGAGGGTCCGGAAGGGAAGTGCTAAGGGGAGCCAAGGATGAGAAACTCAGGCTAAGTGCTAGTGCAGGCGACTCCCAAGGGTGGGGTGTGGAGCCACCAAGCAGGGGCTCGCAGGGCAGTGCAGTTGGGGGGGAGTGGTATTGATTGGACGGAAGGGCCGGGCCACCTGTGAGATTCATGAGGATCAGGCCCCCGGTCACAGCGGCAGTGGGGTGATTAACAGGGAAGGGAAAGGGGGAAAGATGTAGAGAAGAGCTGAAGGAGGTCTCGATCAAGTCTGAGTGGAGCAGGGAGGCTGTTCCAAAGGGAAGCACCAGCCGAGTAGGGAGACATGCCTCCCGCTCTCTGCTTGGAGAAGCATTTGACAGAGAGTTGGAGTTGAGGAGCGTAGGGCTCTAGGCGGGGAGTATTTAGGGAGGGAAAGTTGGAGACCGCATGGTCCCAGTCTCCAGAAGGCCTTGTGGGGTATACAGAGGGTCTTGACTTTGATCTTTGCTGCCACCGGGAGCCACTGGAGAGATTTTAGGACTGGAGGGATACGGTCACTGTGCTTGAGGCCAAGGATAAGTCTTGCAGCCCTATTCTGGATTAGCTGGAGGGGGCGAAGGGAGGAAAGAGGGAGATTGAGAAAGGGGCTGTTGCAGTAGTCCAGCCTGGAGAGGACCAGAGCTCTGGAGGCATTGAGCTTCTGGGGGAAGGTGAGAAAAGGAAGAATGCCTCTGAGGAGGTGGGATTTCTTGCTTAGGGACATGATTTGAGAGACAAAGGGGTGAACAGAGTCGAAGATGACCCCAAGGTTTTTGGCCTCACAGTATGGTGCTGTTAGAGGGCCCACAGAGGGTGGCCTGAGAGGATCTCCATTTTATTGGCATTGAGACATAGATCAGTCGCTGTACACCTTGCCTGAATGGCGGACAGAGGAAGAGGGGGATGTTAGGCAGAATCCCGTTC
Organism: Ambystoma mexicanum; assembly: GCF_040938575.1. Taxonomy (NCBI): domain Eukaryota; kingdom Metazoa; phylum Chordata; class Amphibia; order Caudata; family Ambystomatidae; genus Ambystoma; species Ambystoma mexicanum. The sequence continues at coordinate 30,031,114 of NC_090921.1, forward strand.
AGTGCCCTTAGGGACCACTACACACAATTAAGATTACAGGTGGCAATACAAGTTTTACCTTTGGTACAAGCCTGTACTACTATGTTAAAGTGGTAGCAGTAGCAGAGCAGCCAGGCTTATCTCAAGAGTATATGAGCAGTAGCAGAGATTATACAAAGGGACCATAATTACTGTGACTCAAGCAAACACTGACTCAAGGTTTCAGGATAAAAAAAATATAAGTACATTTATTTTTAAACCATTTGTTATAAACACAACACTTCTATTAAATTCAAAACCACACATAAAATACACTACAACTAACCAATTTACTTTGTACGGTATAAATCAAGGTAAGTACCCTGTGTTTGAATGGATCGGTGTTATGAAACAAGACACGTTACCGTGAATACGATTGCGATCACTTTTTGACAGTTCGGTCTACTAAATAATCGCGTATCCGTGGCAAGAAATGCTACCGGGGCAAAAACACACTTAGCACCTGAGATACCCAGAGGGAGTTGGGGGTAAAAATCATAGGCAATATATTAGTTAGGCAGACAGAATCGAAGAACACTCATAGACATGAATTCAAGAGTCAAAGGGCCGGAGCCAGAGTCAAGTGACACCGGGTACCTGTTGTCGAGGATCACACAGTCGGACAGTTCACGATTCAACGTAGCCAAGAGTATTTTGATATTGTCAATGTTCGGAAGCAAAAGTTATAAGAAGGAGGGAAAAGTAAGGACCAGCCTTAAGGAAGAGAAATAGGGATTCACCCAAATTCCTCAAGCAGGACACAGTACCTTTCTCAAAGGATGAAGCTGGTGCCACGGCAGTTGTTCCTGGTAGTTTCCTGCAGACCCACGATTCCTGGAGCTTCGGCACGAAGAAGGACAATGAGGGGGTCTGCACCACACATGGATGAGGCCGGCAGCAGCGACGATGAATAAAAGGTTCACTCCTTAAAAACAGGAGAGGCTCTTCAGGTGGCTATCCAGACCACTACAGCAGGGTGCAGCGGTTTCGACCATGAAGGGATTCCTCTGACTGAAGAAGAGGAGCTGGTTATCCCCATCAGGCTCAAGGGAAGAAGACTCTGGACTGGATCTTCTCTTAGTCGTTGAAGGTTAGATAGCTCAGGACTGCAGCAGGGCTTCACCGGTACGGGATAGTTGCAGCAGTCGACCTCTCCTCCGCTTCTCTTCGGTTCCTTGTAGTTCCAGTGGCGACTCTCTGACTTCCAGCCCAAGAGACCTACCTTTTATGTGAAAATCCACCATTCACACAGCCTGGCTGTCAATCACCCAGCAGGGGGGTTGTCCAGCCCGGACAACCACCTCAGCCAATCATGAAAAAGTGTGATTTGGGTTTGCTAGGATACCTTGTGCAGGGGGTGACTATACCCCTCCCTCACATTCTGCCCACCTAGACACCCAGAGGCCTAGAGGAGGGCTTCTTGGCAGAAGCCCGCCAAAAGACAGTGAACAAAGGAGGCAAACCTGGTTTGCCGCGCAAAGTAAAACACAAGAAGGGGTTTAACAAAAAGAAATGGGCGACTAAACCGCACCGGAGCCAAAAGAAAAAGTATTTGGTCAAGCGGGTTTAAGTTCGAGGCTAATACAATAGCCTACAATACTACCACGTTTATATAAGATAACAGCGGTAGAAAAGTTTAGGGTAGATGCCACTGCCACCAGCCAATTTTAAATGTTAAAAGAGTGAAACAATGCTCTAGGAGGTAAAGTTAAAAAGTGCTAAGAATTAACCCTTCCAGTACTCCATGTAAGATGGGGTGTACTGGATCTGTGGTTAATTTGACTATGTAAAGTTAATGGCAACTTTACTCTTTTCTGGGGGACAGTAGTCATCCTCAGAAATGGAGTCGGTGGGAAGTCTTAACGACATCCCTGTGTCACTGCACTGAAGGTACTGTGTAACACACAAAAGAAGGGGGCCACTGAAGTGGTGTACTCCAGAGTCCAGAATCATAAAAACAGGTAAAAGGCACATAGCAAGCCTGGGTAAGAGTGGGGGAAAAGCGCTCAATCTTACCAAGTGGAAAGGAATAACTCCAGAGATCCAGCAAAGCTGCTGGGGGACTCAATAGGTAAGGGAAATTAGCCATGAAATGAGAATTCTCCCTAACACGGCCCCGCCCCCCGAGACTAAGGGACAGGAGGATTTAATCCACTCCTGGATGGTTCTCATACCTCTAGTCGGTTACCAACATCCTAGAGTGACCATCAGCATTTTGGTGGTGACTTCCTGCTCTGTGTTCAATGGAAATATCAAATCCTTGCAGGCAGATTGACCATCTGAGTAACTTTGGGTTTTCCCCTTTCATTTGCATCAGCCATCTCAAGGGATGGTGGTCAGTCTAAATAATGAAGGTAGATCCATACAAGTATGGTCTAAACCTCTTCAGTGACCACACGATAGCAAAACATTCACGTTCTATTGATGCCCACTTTGTCTCAGGATCCTTTAACTTCCTGCTGATGAAACAAATGGGGTGTTCCCTACCTTTCTCATCCAGTTGACTAAGGACTGCACCTATACCTACATTTGAAGCATCAGTTTGTACAATGAAGGGTTGGTGATAGTCAAGGGCTCTTAGGACTGGAGCTTGACAAAGGGCTTTCTTCAGACCTTCAAAGGCTTGGTTGCACTCCTCATTCCACCTGACCTTTTTAGGGAATTTGGGAGAGGAGATGACATGCAAGGGAGAAGCTATTGTCCCATAGTTCTCTATGAAGTTTGTGTAATACCCAGTGAGACCTAAGAAGGCTCTCACTTGGGTATGAGTAGTAGGGGTGGTCCAGTTTTATACAGCTTGTACTTTGCTAGGCAATGGCCTTATTTCACCTCCTCCTACCTCATGTCCAAGGTAGACCACTGTACTCTGACCAATTTGACATTTGCTTGCCTTTATGGTCAGATGGGACTGTTCCAGAGCCTGCAATACATAGCCTAGGTGTTCAATATGTTCTTTCCATGTAGGGCCGAACACTGCAATGTCATCCAAGTATACCATGCCGACGTCCTCCATCCCATTCAGACCTTGATTGCCCATCCTCTGAAATGTAGCAGGTGCATTCTTTAGTCCAAAAGGCATTACCTTAAATTGGTAGAGGCCAGCTGGGGTGGAAAATGCAGTTTTCTTCTTGGCATGGTCTGTCAGGGCTATTTGCCAATAGCCTGACGTTAGGTCAAATGTGCTGAGGTACTTGGCTGCACCAAGTTTGCCCACCAGCTCATCTGTCCTAGGCAAAGGATGGGCATCAGTCATGGTGACTGCATTCAGAGCTCTATAGTCTACACAGAATCTCAACTCTTTGGATCCTGCCTTTGGTACAAGCACAACTGGGCTAGACCATGGACTAGTAGAGGGCTCTATAACCCCAAGATCAGGCATCTTGTTGACTTCATTCCTTATATGGGTTCTTACGTTGTCTGACATCCTGTACCCCCTGCTTTTGACAGGCAAACAGTCACCAGTGAGGTGCTTTTGACAGGCAAACAGTCACCAGTGAGTATATCATGCTGTCCCCAAGGGGTTAAGTCTGGTGAAAGTGAGACGGGGGCAAACTGATTTAACAGTAATTTGCACTCATCCTGCTGGTCAGATGTGAGACTGGGAGAGAGATTAACTCATTCCACTTGCTCATCTAAAGGTAAGCCTTTGAGGAGGTCAGGCAGAAGTTCACTCTCTTCCTCCTGAGCTGAAGCTAGAAGCAAAGCTCCTATGTCAGGTCTGGAGACATAAGCCTTTAAACGGTTGGTGTGAAAGACTCTGGGACCCTCCTTAGGGTTGCCTAAGTCCACCAGATAGTTCACCTCTCCAAGTTTACCCACAACCTTGAAGGGTCCTATCCATTTGTCCTGCAAGGCCCTCTGCCTTGTGGGGACCATAACAAGAACAAGCTGGTCTTGAGTAAACTCAACCATGTTAGCCTTCTGGTTATGCCAATATTTGACCAGAGCTTGACCAGCCTTTAAGATATCAGTTGCCTCTGCCATCATGTGTGACATTCTCCTCCAGAGACCTATCACATAGTCAGTCACTCTGACTGGTTTGGGGGAAGGAGTACTCTCCAAACACTCCTTAATCGGGGCCAATGGACCTCTGACTGGATGGCCATAAAGAAGTTCGAAGGGACTGAATCCTACTCCCTCCTGAGGGACTTCTCTATATGCAAAGAGAAGGCATGGCAGTAGAAGGTCCCACTTTCTTTTAAGGGGTTCTTCTAAAGCACCTATCATGCTCTTCATAGTTCTGTTAAACCTCTCTACCAGCCATTGCTTTGGGGGTGGTAGGCAGTTGAGAACTTGTAGGGAACTCCACAGGTTTTCCACATGGTTTGCATGTAGTGGGACATAAAATGTGATCCCCTGTCAGATATCACCTCCTTAGGAAAACCTACTCTGATAAAAATACCAAGTAGGGCCTTAGCCACAGCCAGAGCTGTAACAGTCCTCATAGGTATGGCTTCAGGAAATCTAGTGGCATGGTCTACTACAACCAGGATAACCCTGTTGCCTGAAGAGGTTGGAGGGTCTAAGGGACCAACAATGTCGATTCCTACCCTCTCAAAAGGGACTTCCTCCACTGGGCGAGGCACCAGGGGTGCCACATTCTTGGCTCCACTTTTGCCAGAGGTTTGGCAAGTGTGGCAGCTTCTGCAGAATTTGTCTACTTCTGAACCCATCTTAGGCCAGTAGAAGTAAAGAGAGAGCCTTTCCTTGTTCTTCTTAAAACTTAAGTGACCAGCCAAAGGTATCTCGTGGGCTAACTGCAGAAACTGGAGTCGGTTCGCTAGAGGTACTACAAGTCTTTTGCAGTCTCCAGGGGTTGACTCAGTTGGTTCACTGTAGAAGAGCCCATCTTCCCAGTGCAACCTATACTTTCCAGGCTCAGTCCCATTGAGCTGAGAAGCTGCCTGTAGGCGAAGACCTTCAAGAGTAGGACACTCTCTTTGTCCTCTGCTGAAATCTTCCCTGTTGGGTCCACCTTCTGCCAGTAAAGACTGCAGCTCAGGATGGTCAACAGGATCAAAATCTCCTACCAGGGTAAAATCATCTTCTAGATCTGATTCCTTAGTATCTAGTTGTCAGGCTCCCTAGATATCTGCCCCTTGTTGACACGTCGTGGAGTAAGGAATTCTTCCTATCAATGTGATTCTCAGGGGTACAAGAGGACAGACTGAGAAACTAATTGATCGAAAGATGTTGTAGAGTTGTTGGAACCGCAACCGCTTCACGAAAATGAGGACATCCAGGTTACTTCCAATAACTGCAGAAAAATACAACTAATTACCAACTATTATAGAACTCTCTAATAATGCTTTACAATATTCAGAAGACTAACCTGCAGAGAAACGTGGCATTAACCAAAGAAGTTCCATATAAATTGGTCCTCAAGGCTGATGAGTTCTGTAGACCACAAGAAAAAGGTATTTAGCAGAAGAGGTAACAAGAGGTACAGAAAAATGGCAAGAGAAGTAAAAGGTTCTTACCAGTGTTCTCAGGGTGTGAGAGATCCCAGGCGAGTACTTGTCCTTGTCATCTCTCGGAAATCCACTCCAGTTCAAGGTTCGTGTCCAATTCACCAATCACGTATCCCGACGGCACGAGGACGCCTACGGTGCCAAGGCAGTCTCTAGTCCAGCACCTCAACCTGTGCCCGCCGGCACGAGGACGCCTTAAGTGCTAAGGAAGTCTCTAGTCCAGCACCTAAACCTGTGCCCGCCGGCACGAGGAAGCCTGAGAGCTACACGGAATGAATGGACAGAGGTAGAAGAATAATAGGAGCGATAGAAAACAAGCAAACAAGTACAAGTCCCAGAATAGAGGAGAAACAAGCAGAAAGTATCAGAGAGGAAGCAGTCACAAACCTCCGAGGTCCAGAATCTACCAACACAAAATCACTGGGCAAGACAATCCTAGAACGATCTGGGGTCAAAATTCCTAGAAACTACAAAAAAGGGCAATCCGGGCGAGAAATCCAAAAGACGTAATCCAAGGTCAAAAAGTATCAGAAAATCCAAGCAAGAACAAACGCTGCTGTCAAACACGATCAGAAGCAGCGACTGGAGGGCGAGGGGGAGTTAAATACCGGACTACCAGCAATAAGTCGATCACGTGACCCCTTGCGTATAGAATCACGTGGGACACGACGCGCCCACTGCCGTAATCGCCATGGTAACTTCCACACAAGTCGTCGGAAACGCGGTTTCCGACGAACGCGTCTGCAAAAGACGGTTTGTGGACAAGACACCGCTGCCCCCCGTCTTTCATCCGGTAAGAGCACCTGCTGCTGCCTGCGAGAGGACAGGGTAACGGGAGGGATGTTGCGAACCCGGGACCGTTTTCTGACACTAGTTGAACCATAGTCCCTCTCCGGGGGACATGCTAGAGGAAACTATCACCCCAAGTCCACAGGACTTACTTACTGCCATTGCAGGGCAGGAAAAGACAAAGGGGAAACCCATGTCTGCCAGCAAGAAACCAGCAAGCACTCCTGTGCCCAGAAGGATGGGTATGAGTACCCAGCCTCAGCTGGTGGAGGAGTCACTGATGTGACTTTGGACAGTCTTGGAGATGTCCTTCTGGGCACAGGAGTGCTTGCTGGTTTCTTGCTGGCAGACATGGGTTTCCCCTTTGTCTTTTCCTGCCCTGCAATGGCAGTAAGTAAGTCCTGTGGACTTGGGGTGATAGTTTCCTCTAGCATGTCCCCCGGAGAGCCTCTCAAGGTTCTCTCCCTTGCAGACTTTGTGAGCTCCTGCTTCCTTCTGCTGGGGGGCCTGGGGGTACTAGACACAACTCCAAGAGTTTTAAGGTCATTACCCAGCAGACCCTCCCAGGTACATTATTTTGCACACTTACAGGTATTTATTTATTTATTTAAATTTGTATAGCGCGCAAGCAGCCCCGGGGGTATTGAGGCGCTGTTACTTGTAAGAGCTTAGTTACAGAGGTACAGGCATGGTAGCAGTTTTTGGCACCTTATAATCAATACAGAAATAGTTTCATCATTGCAAACTTATGCAATTTGTATTACAACCTATGCAGTGGGTCATATGTTTAGAAATCAAGCTGTTACGAGGGACCTTATGAGAACAGGATGGTTTTCATTGCTTTACGGAAAGCGATGAGGGAGGTCTCACCTCGAATTGTGGGAGGTAGGGCATTCCAGTGTGTGGATGCAAGATATGGGAAGCTGGATCCGCCCGTTCTGGCTCTTTTTCCTAGTGGCACCCAGAGCATGTTGGTATATTGTTATACCTGTGTGTGTGTGTGTGTGTATCCAGGATTTTGAAGGGTGGAATCATCAAGACCTGACGGGGTGCTGCACCAGGGTGATACATGCCCGGCTTTGGAGTGCCTCACTATAGGCTACTCCCCCCCTTTCTCCATTGTGGGATTGGGCGTGAGCTAACCTGATGACTACATGCTGTGAGCTGCAAGTTAAGACAGCCTCCCTGATGACGTGTATTAGCACAGAAGCCGGTCGGAGGAGAACACCAGTGGCTTAGAAGGTTGTGCAGGGAACTGGAGTGCGCCCCTTTCCTAGTTTTTGCTATATATATATATATATACTGTATTCTGACAGTCATGTCATTACACTGGATGAGAGCTGGTAACTGGGGAACCATTTGCACAGGGCCTCCAGCTAACTTAGTTAGGTGTTTGGGTGCCTTAGCAACATCCTCCACCTTGAAAAAACATTCATCAACCTGCCTTGCCGCCGGCGTCTAGTCGCCGGTGGGGGCTATGGAATGCCTGGCGTTGGCGGCGCCATTAGGTTGTCCCTTGTTTTCCTGTCCACTTCCGGGTTCTTCCCCGCTCTAGTCTTTCTCTGTCTCCCTGGTTTTCGCTACTTAAGCACCGCCCACTTCCGGTTTCGGCGCGTTGCAACTTTGTTTCGTTTCCTCGTTGCTTGCTCCGTATGCCTTTTTCCTCCGTGCTTACCTTGCTGACCCTTGAGCCTCCAGTCGGCGTCCCTTCGCCTTTCTTTCTCTCTTCTCGCGCCCGCGGCTCCCCTTCGCTGTTCTGGTTCTTCTGTGTTTCTTTCCTTTTCTCTCCATTCTGCATCCCCTCTCCGGCTGGCACCCAGGTTCGCTCCTGTTCCTTCATTGTTTCCCTCGTCCACCTCTCCTGGAAACTTCTATGGACTTGCTTCGCCTTCAGACTCCGATCCAGGATCCTTCCATCATACGTCCTACTTCTGACACCGGATCTGCAGGATTTCATCGCTTCACTCTCCGGACCTGTCGGACTGCTTTCCTGTTCACCGAGGTTTTTTTTTAGCATCTGATTTTTTCCCTCGTTTATTCGGTCCCTGCGGGAAGGAAGCCTCTTGCTTCCCTGCTTGGCAGGGAATCAGGGTGGCTTCCCACCGCGGAAGGCCCTACCTCTTCTCAAAAAAGAAGAAGATCGGAAAAAAGGCTAACCACCGCGTAACTTCTTCAGAGGATTCAGGTGAGGAGGAAGGGGAGGAGGTTGTGGATATAACTGATACTCCCTCTAAGGCAGCGGAGTTTGACACAACCACAGTTATGCTGGCTCCAGTGTCTCTGATGGCAGGGGTTTCCTGACCATTCACAGGAACACTATCTTTGTAATACTCTTTAGTATTATCTGGGATTGAGTTATAGACATCTAAGTTCTGTTGTTCCCAAAGATCCAAGGACACTAAAGAAACACTAGCTGAGACTCTCATGGGCTCATCAGCTAGTAACTGGAAGTTTCCACTGGTCATAGATGCTTCATACACCTGCGAGAAGGCTAAGGAGACCGTGTTGACCCCTGAAGGTTTACCCTTACATCTGGGATCTCCTTTCACATGGCCAGGTAGCCCACAAACAAAGCATTTTCCAAATGCTCTCTGGAATGGGGGTTTACTCTAACCTCCATCTGGTTTGGGACCAGATGGGACACCAGCCTGATTTGGTTTATCTTGTGGCTTATCCTGGTTATGTTTGGGGCCCTCTTTTGGATTGGAATTATTGGAATTCTCCTTGTTGTCTTTCTTTGGCTGCTTTCCCTCATCCTTCATCTGAGTTGCCCCAGAATCTTTGTAAGTAGCCCTGTTAGCAACCCACACGTCAGCAGCCTTAGCTAGTTTTTTAGGATCTATCTCCTTTGAATCAGCCAAGTGGTGTCTAAACTCAGAAGAGCAGACATCAAAAATAGACTCCAACATTACAAGATTCCTCAAACCTTCATAAGTGTTCACTTTGTAACCCTTAACCCAACCATCTAAGTTTTTCAAACATTCACACACCCAGGTAGCCCAAGGGGTACCATCATGCTTTTTGAGGGTTCTAAACCTCTTAAGATACTGGGAAGGGGTCTTCCCAAATCTAGCTATTAATGCTAGCTTCACACACTCATAATCCTGTATATCCTCCTCCCCCAAATCCATTACAGCATCACTTGCAACAGGGGGAAGCCTAGAGAAAAGCCGGGGAATCAGCTGATTCCCTGAGATACCTTGAATCCCATGATTGTACTCAAACATTGCTAACCAATCCAAAACATCAAGTTTAGTCTCATACATACCAATCATCTCCTTTGGCATACGGGGTCTCTTAGGGCTGGCAGACCTAGAAGACTCTGGGAGAGAAGGATTTTCTAAGACAATTTCTTCATTTCTAGTTCATGATTCAGCTCCATTTCTCTGAGCCTTAACTCTTGATGTTTCATGGCAGTTTGTGCATCAATACGTTTCACTTCCAATTCAAGTCTCATTTTCTCAAGTGCAATAAATTCAGGAGTAAGTGCAGGACCATAGGGGGTCCCAGTGGACCGAGGTTGTGCTTTCCGAGCAGGCAAATTAGTTGTAGGGTTTCCTAACAAGGACTCAGCTACTTCTTCTAAATCAACACTCTCAGAATCAGAAACATCAGTATCCACATTTGCTGGAGGGGTAGGCCCTTCTGACCCACTCTCCAGACTTTGTTTTCCTATTAACTTTGCAATCAATTCAGATTTCTTTCCTTTACCAGAGAGACTCCTCTCCCTACACATGGTTCTTAAAACCTCAGCAGTGTAGTTTAAGAGACCCTCTTCAGTGTAGCTTACCACATTTATCATGATTTCTCAGTAAAAATAGAATTAGTGGTGTTAGCCTTGTGGTTAGTTGAACCCAAGCAATAGCAGCACTCTAAGTGTAATCACTCTACTTCCAAATCCTCAATGCTGTACACCAGTGTTAGGCAGAATCCTGTGCAGTGCCCTTAGGGACCACTACACACAATTAAGACTACAGGTGGCAATACAAGCTTTACCTTTGGTACAAGCCTGTACTACTATGTTAAAGTGGAAGCGGTAGTGGAGCAGCCAGGCTTATCTCAAGAGTATATGAGCAGTAGCAGAGATTACACAAAGGGACCACAATTACTGTGACTCAAGCAAACACTGACTCAAGGTTTCAGGTAAAAAATATAAGTACATTTATTTTTAAACCATTTGCTATAAACACAACACTTCTATTAAATTCAAAACCACACGTAAAATACACTACAACTAACCAATTCAATTTGTACGGTATAAATCAAGGTAAGTACCCTGTGTTTGAACGGACCGGTGTTATGAAACAAAAGACACGTTACCGTGAATACGATTGCGATCACTTTTTGACAGTTCGGTCTACTAAATAAACGCGTATCCGTGGCAAGAAATGCTACCGGGGCAAAAACACACTTCGCACCTGAGATACCCAGAGGGAGTTGGGGGTAAAAATCATAGGCAATATATTAGTTAGGCAGACAGAATCGAAGAGCACTCATAGACAGGAATTCAAGAGTTAAAGGGCCGGAGCCAGAGTCAAGTGACACCGGGTGCCTGTTATCGAGGATCACACAGTCAGACAGTACACGATTCAACGTAGCCAAGAGTACTTTGATATTGTCAATGTTCGGAAGCAAAAGTTATAAGAAGGAGGGAAAAGTAAGGACAAGCCTTAAGGAAGAGAAATGGGGATTCACCCAAATTCCTCAAGCAGGACACAGTACCTTTCTCAAAGGATGAAGCTGGTGCCACGGCAGTTGTTCCTGGTAGTTTCCTGCAGACCCACGATTCCTGGAGTTTCGGCACGAAGAAGGACGATGAGGGGGTCTGCACCACACATGGATGAGGCCGGCAGCAGTGACGATGAATAAAAGGTGCGCTCCTTAAAAACAGGAGAGGCCCTTCAGGTGGCTATCCGGACCACTACAGCAGGGTGCAGCGATTTCAACCACGAAGGGATTCCTCTGACTGAAGAAGACGAGCTGGTTATCCCCATCAGGCTCAAGGGAAGAAGACTCCGGACTGGATCTTCTCTTAGTCGTTGAAGGTTAGATAGCTCAGGACTGCAGCAGGGCTTCACCGGTACGGGACAGTTGCAGCAGTCAACCTCTCCTCCGCTTCTCTTCGGTTCCTTGTAGTTCCAGTGTCGACTCTCTGACTTCCAGCCCAAGAGACCTGCCTTTTATGCGAAAATCCCCCATCACACAGCCTGGCTGTCAATCACACAGCAGGGGGGTTGACCAGCCCGGACAACCACCTTAGCCAATCATGAAAAAGTGCGACTTGGGTTTCTTAGGATACCCTGTGCAGGTGGTGACTACACCCCTCCCTCAAATTCAGCCCACCTAGATACCCTGGCGCTTAGAGGAGGGCTTCTTGGCAGAAGCCCGTCAAATGACAGTGAAAAAAGGAGGCAAACCTGGATTGCCACGCAAAGTAAAATACAAGAAGGAGTTTAACAAAAAGAAATGCCGACTAAACCGCACCGGAGCCAAAAGAAAAAGTATTTGGTCAAGCGGGTTTAAGTTCGAGGCTAAAACAATAGCCTACAATACTACCACGTTTATATATGATATGATATGATATGGTATTTATAACGTGCCTATACACAGGTGTTTCAAGGCAGGGAAGGGAAAAACAATGGAAAGACAGACAAACGATCCTACTAGGGCAAGAGTCATTCAGATCGTGCAAGTGCAAGGGTAGGGAGGAGGGAAAAGTGCCTTGGGGAAGGGAGAGGGGAAGTGCAGTACAAGGGATGGAAGAATAAATACGATAGGTAAATGGCCTGAAGGTGGCAAGTGCCAGGTAGAGCAGAAGTGCTGGTGGGGGGGGGGGACTGAAGGGATACAGAAAACAGTCCCTAAGTGCAGGGGGTTTCCAGGGAGGCAGGGCAGGAGTGCAAGGGGTGGGACCTGGCCCCAAGGTCAGAGGGTGGCCAGGTAACCAGAGCAGGTTAGGTAGGGGGTTTCAGCAGGGGAGAGAGGCAGAGAAAGCAGAAACAAAGAGGAAGGTTTTGAGGTGTTTCCGGAACCGGAGATGGTTCTCCTCAAGTTTCAGGGAGGCAGGAAGGCTGTTCCAGAGGGAGGCTCCTGCCGAAGAGAGAGATCGACCACCAACTCGTTGCTTGGAGAAGCGGCTGACCCTGAGGGAGTTGGAGGCAGATGAGCAGAGAGCCCGGGAAGGAAGGTATTTAGGAAGAGAGAGTTGAAGATAATGCGGCCCTAGGCCCCAGAAGGCCTTGTGGAAAATGCAGAGGGTTTTGAACTTAATCCTTGCAGCCACTGGGAGCCAGTGCAGAGATTACAGTCCTGGAGAGATACGATCCCTGGGCTTGAGGCCAAGTGCACGTCTCACAGTCCTGTTTTGGATAAGTTGCATAGGGCGGAGAGTAGAGGCAGGCAGGTTTAGATAGAGGCTGTTGCAATAGTCCAGCTTAGAGAGAACCAGGGCTCTGGTGACGATGAGCTTCTGGGGGAAGGAGAGGAGAGGAAGAATACCTCTGAGGAGGTGCAGCTGGTAGTGTGACTTCTTGGAAACGTCGGAGATGTGAGGAGAGAAGGAGAGTGTGGAGTCGAAGATGACCTCAAGGTTTTTAGCCTTGCAGGTGGGAACAGGAAGAGGGCCAAGAGAGGCCGGCCAGAGAGCTGCAGGCAAGGAGGGAGAGGGTGTGCCTATAAGTAGAATCTCGGTCTTACTGGCATTAAGGCAGAGGTCATTAGCAGCACACTACCCCTGGGTAGCAGACAGACAGTCAGCGATGAGGGAGGGAGAGGAGGAGGCAGAGGGTAGCCTGAAGATGGGCTGGGTATCATCCGCATAGCACTGAAAATTGGGGCAGAGAGCGGCGGTGCAGTGGGCAAGGAGTGCCAGGCATTGGTTGAACAGCCAGGGAGAGAGGTTAGATCCCTGGGGGACATCACAGGTAGAGAGAAAGATATCGGAGAGGAAGGCCCCAAGTTGGACCTGGGAGGGTCGGTCGGAGAGGAAAGAAGTCCGCCACGCCAGAGCCTGTCCTGTGATACCCAGGTTATCACGGAGACGGTTGAGCAGGATGGTGTGGTTGACAGTGTCGGAGGCAGAAGAGAGATCAAGCAAGATGAGGACACACGGGGTTTTGGAATCAAGGTTGGAAAGCAGGTCTTCACGGATGTTCAGGAGAGCAGTTTCCGTGCTTCTAGCAGCCCTGAAGCCTGACTGATGATTGTGAAGACAACCAACAGATTCGGTGTGGAGATTAAGATGGGAGATGGCCAGTTTGTCCAGGAGTTTGCCCAGGAAGGGAGTGATGGGGATTGGGCGGTAGTTAGCCGGGCAGGAGGGGTCGGCAGAGTGTTTCTTAAGAAGAGGGTGCACAAGGGAGTGCTTCAGGGGGGATGGGAAGACTCCAGTGGCGAAGGAGTGATTGCAGAAATCAGCCAGGGCAGGAGCCAGGGAGTCGATGTGGTCCTTGATGGTTTTGGAGGAACAGTGGTGGACCTGTTTTGACGAGACCTTCATAGATCAGACTTGTCGAGAAACCTTGTCTGCAGAGAAAAGGGGAAAGGCAGAGAGGGAGGGGGGGTGCCAGCAGAAGAGCAGAGGAAGAGCAGGAGATAGAGGGAGGGAGGCGAGAAGAAGAGAGTGAGGACAGGATGTCCTGAGTCTTAGAAATGAAGTGAGAAGCCAGTGCTGTGCAGAGGGCCTGGGAGGGGACAGGAGATGTAGAGACAGCAGCAGGGTTGTGCAGTTCCTTGCAGATTTTAAAGAGTTCGGCCGAGTTGTTGGATGCCGTAGAGATCCGGGATTGGATATGGGATCTCTTCTTGCTGAGAACGGAGAGCCGATATTGCCGTTGCAGCAGACGGCAGGCCAGTTTGTCAGAGGACGAACATGAAGCATGCCATTTCCTCTCAGCCACCCTGCACTTGCGTTTTAGGGTGACGAGATCGGAATCATACCAGGAGTTACACTTGGCTTTGGGCTTCAGGCAGATTCTCATGACAGGGGCAAGGATATCAAGAATATCAGATATAGCAGAGTGGAGCATGGAGAGGGCTGTGTCAGGGTGGGAGTCAGCCAAAGGAGGGGGAGGGGGTGAGAAGGTGGCGGCGAAATCCTCATCTGACACGCGCTTCATGGGTCGGATGACCGCGAAGGTGGGTGGCAGTGATGAAGGTGGCTTGGCCTGAGGGGTAGAGAGGGTGAGGTGGGAGGATAGGAGACAGTGATCACTCCAGGAGAGGGGAGTGGAGACAGGGACAGAGAGGGGAAGATCAGAGGAGATCAGTGCATCAAGAGTGTGCCCTGCAGAATGAGTCGGGCCGGAGGGGAGAATGGTGAGTGAGAGAGAGTTGCAGAGGTCACGAAAGTGTCCAGAGGGAGGACAGGAGGCGTCCAGGTGGATGTTGAAGTCACCAAGAAAGAGGAGTTGAGTGGTTGAGACCAAGAGAGAGGAGAGGTCCGCCCACTCGGAGAGGAAGGAGGAAACCTGACCAGGTGGCCGATAGATAGTGGCCACCCAGAGGATCTTGTAGCCGTCCGGTAGGAGCGTGTCAAAGCTGGTAACAGAGCTGGCCGTGAACCATGTCTCAGTGAGACCTAGGACATCAAGGTCAAGTTCTTCAAGAAGGCGGCAGATGTCAGAGGAATGTTTGACAGCAGAGCGAGAGTTAAGAGTGGCAATGTGGAGAAGGCTGCCATCCTTGAAGGACTTCCGGGGAGGGGTACAGATCAGAGGTACGCCCTGCAGAGGTGTAGGAGGAGCCCGTGAGGGGGGAGAGAGAGAGAGGGAAGGTAAGGTAGCCGAGGAAAGGGGAGAGGGGACAGCAGGGGAAGAAAGGAAGTTGATGAGGCGCGGGAAGAGTCTATCAAAGAGGTGAAGGTTGGCCTGAGGGCCTTGGACTAGGACGGTACCATTAGAGTAAACATTAATGATGAACTTGGAGGAGTGGAAGGAGGCCAAGAGGACATCCCAACGGGTGCCACCATTAATGGGAGAAGAAGAGAAAGGAGAGAGCACAGAGACCATATGAAGGGTCCAAAGGTCAGGTGAAGGCACGACAAAGAGGATGTCGTAAGAGTTTCCTTGGAGGAGGCACTGGTGTAGGTATCAGCGATAGGGAGGCCTGGATTGGAGACTAGGATGTCCTTTTTAAACTTTTTCCTACCAGATTTAGTGAGGAGGGCAGGATAGTCAATAGAGAAGCAGTTAGAGAAGATAGGAGAGATAGAGAGCACCATAGAGTAGGTGGGATAGGAGGGAGGGGCAGGAGAGAGGTGAAGGCACAGGCGGGAGCGGTTGGACAAGAGAGTGAAAGGCAAACCAGTTGCTCAGTAGGACAGACTCACTCAGGCTAAGAGTACACAATGCTCAAGTGTAGAAGCAGGGGAGGAGCCACCTAAGTTTGAGAATCCTGAAGGGGGGAGAAAAGGCCTAGTTCACACAGCGCAAAGTTTTAAATACAGGTAAGTGCGTATTAGACAACCTGTGGTGAGCCTAAGTTTGAGAATCCTGAAGGGGGGAGAAAAGGCCTAGTTCACACAGCGCAAAGTTTTAAATACAGGTAAGTGCGTATTAGACAACCTGTGGTGGTCCTAAGTTTGAGAATCCTGAAGGGGGGAGAAAAGGCCTAGTTCACACAGCGCAAAGTTTTAAATACAGGTACAGTGCGCGGTTAGACAAATGAGGAAAACACAGCCATGTTATAAGAGCCTGAGGGAGGGGTAGGCAGGGATGTGAGAGGGATCGACCAGGGGGACCAACTGCCAACTGGCATCCCCTGCAGACACCTGCAGACACAAGGGCCCTTAGCCGTTTGGGGCTGCGGGGCAGGGGCTGCCCAGGAGGGTCAGTTAAGACCAGACAGCAGCCAGTAGGGAAGGGGAAAGGGGGAGGATGAGGAGGCAGGGAGGCGGGAGGGAAGGGATGACCAGGAAGTGGCTGCAGGGGAAGGGGGGAGGGGGAGAAACCACAACGCGCTCGGAGCGCAATGCAAGAATCAATAATAAAAATCAGGCAAACGACCGGCCACCAGGGGGCGCACGGATGAGTTCCTATCCCGTGTGAGCTCTGTCTCCGTAGGTCCGCGAGGTGACCTGAGCCCCCACCCTGCGACCCCTCCAAGGAGGAGAACCCGAGGAACGGGCGCCGGAATACCCCTCCACCGCCCAGGAAAAAATCCGATTAAAATCGGACTTGGGAAGCCGAAGAAACTGCCGTGCAAAGTTTTGCCCTGAAGCCAGCGCGAAACCGAAAGTGAAGTATACCGCCACGGCCGCGCTGGCGAGTGGGCCCACTCGAAGGGGAACGCACAACCCGAGTGGCACTGGATGACGTGCCCTCCCCGACCCCCAGCATGGACCTCGCAGCAGTCCACACCAGCCCGCGGCCTGCCAGACTGCGTGGAGGACCCGGCCAGGAGGTAAGCAGCACCTCCAACCAAATGTAGCCCACGCACTCTGCTGCGACCGCGGTGCCCCGGAGCGCTGTACCCCGTGGATGGGGCCCTGATGTGTGGGAAAGTGCCCGGTACACACACGCAGGGGAGTCCATCCTGCCTTCACACGAGGAGCGGACCCGCGGTGGGACCACCACGCAGTGAGCGGCTCCTTCACCAGCCGTTCTGTGTACCGCGACCTGCGGAGCGTCAGCGTGGGCTCGCTGCGGGGCCCCCGCCTGGTACAGAAATACGGCACCTGGTGCCCTTTGATCTAAAGCCTGGGGCACCCCTGAAAAAACATAGTAACCCAAGACTTCTCACTCCCGTCAGATCTGTACTAGTGGAATCGGATCATCAGGGACTGGCTTTGAGGGTGAATTAATTGAAGGATCCGTGCAGACTCCTGCAACCCGGACTTCAACAAGCAGTGTACCCTGGGGCTGTTATCAATGTAGTACCATTGACTACAGAGAGGATATTACACTCCCATCTGGGGGTGAAGACACGTGGAGCATAGCACACACCGAAGCCACAAAATCCTCCCCCGGCCCCCATCTGATTTGGACACACAACCCCTTGGCCCCTGCACGCCACTAGTCCTCCCAAGTGCACGGGGCGAGGGTTACTGAGGGTAGGGCCCCCCGAAACAGGGGCATGTGCCTCCTCAATTACCTGGGGTTGAAAAGGACTAAAACCGAGAGGAAACTCCGTGACCTCTGCTCCACATAGGGGTCACTGCAACTTTCGAGCTCTACCCACAGGAGCCGGCGGGCACCGCGCCCATCTTTCAGGAGGTGAGCAGCACAACAGTGCGCATACATACGACGAAGCGTCCAGGAAGCACGCGGCGAATCCTGAGTGTGAGGGCCTTGCATCCCACCCAAGCCATACCATCATTGAGGCAGCGAGGCACGGTTCCTAAATATATTCAGGCCAAAACAAGGCTAGCTACATACGCCTATGCCCCATCCAACCGTGCAATCATCGCCTCCATGATGGCAACTCAATCTGTGGCGCACGGAGAAACAGCGGCCACAAAGGGTAACATAGCGGCCCTTCTCACGGAGATAAAGAACATGGGAGCCAATATAGGTGGTAAGATCGACAAAATTACCCAACGCATAGATAAAATTGAAGACAGACTGGAGGGAGTGGAAAATAACCAAGCTTCCATAGACACTCTTCAAACCCAATTTGAACACAGAATCATGGATCTTGAGCAACGAGAGGAGGAGTACAGGTTGAAAATGGATGATTTGGAAAACCGGGAGAGGCGAAACAATTTACGTTTTTTTGGGATCCCGGAACAAGAAGGGGACACGGAGGACGGCCTAAAAGCAACGCTTCATGATATCATCAAAATCTTGGCAGCCGATGACGAGATTGATGAACCAAGGACTGAACGGATTCATAGAGCAGGTGGTCCACCAGGGGGCCCGAGATCGGTCCTCGCCCGCTTCCACAGATACCAGGACAAGGCGAAGATTCTTGAGAAGGCGAGACACGGCGGTACGATCACCCTCAACGGAGCCCAGGTAACCATATATCAGGACTTATCCGCTATGACATTGGCGCTGCGAAGGATGTGTGGCCCTCTGATGAAATGGCTGAAAGAGCGGGACACCCGATATAGGTGGGAATATCCCTTTTCGCTTTCTTTTGAACACGAGGGCAAGAGAATCAGATTACAGTCGGAGAGGGAAATAAAAGTATGCATATCCTACCTTGTTGATCCCCGTGAACGACGGGAAGAAGGGGACGTCCCTAGGGCTAAAGGGCGAGAGTGGAAGCTTCAGGGACCTAAAAGACAGAGAGTCAAGGGGTCGAGAAAATTTCGGCGAGGTAACAATTCCCCGGAGGGGGACAAGTGAGCCAGACCAGCAGCAGCTATTTTGACACTATGGGTGTATTCTAAGCAGGAGTTGCAAATAGTAATATGTGCTGGTTGTAGGTTGAAGCTGAAGGGGGGGAGGTTTGGGGTTGGGGCTCAGTTTATTGTGATGTTTATTGTGGACAAGTGGACCACGTGACAATGCTCCCTACCGGTGGTTCGCAGCTGGTTCAGTGAGGTTAACTGGACCTGCTCGGACACCGTATGGGTGGGGAGGGGAGCAAGGGAGGGAGTGGGGAGGGGAGCAAGGGAGGGAGTGGGAGGGGAATACAGGACATGGGGGAGGGTATACAGGAGATGGGAGAGGGAAAGTCCAATATGGTCCTCCCAATTGCTGCCAAGGAGGAGAGAACATCGATGCTGGTCAGGAGCATAAATCACAGGGAAGTGCTTCTTATAATGTTGAATACTCAAATGTCGCAAACTGATGGCTACCCCTAAAGTCAGCACGCGGGACCCCTTGAAAGTGGGGACGCTTAATGTTAAGGGACTTAACTCGCCAACCAAAAGGTCGTTAGTGTTAAGGGAATTCCGGAGAGCCAAAATGGACATTCTATTCCTGCAGGAAACCAAGTTTATGAAGGGGGAGGAGAGGCCTATTCTAGGGAAACGTTTCAGCTTTGAATTCTGGAGCTCTGGACCGCTACGCGAAGGGGGTGTGGGAATTCTGATAAGGGGAATTGACTTCCAAGTCATAAAATCCTGGACGACACAGATGGGCGAGCATTATTGGTGGTGGGAACTATTGGAAGCATGGAGGTAACATTAGCCACAATCTATTCACCCAATGTAGGGCAACTTAGATTTCTCTCCAGAACCATCCCCAAAATAATGTTGGAGGCTAAGGGACATATTGTGTTGGGTGGGGACTTTAATCTATGGGCTGACCCCAGCTTGGATCGTAGAACGGGTAATCAAACCACCAACAATGAAATGAGAGGGGACCATAATGACTATGTGAACATGAGGCAATTGTACACACTGGTTGATGCATGGAGGGAAACGCTCCCTGATACGAGAGGATACACTTTCTTCCCCCCCCACACAACACCCTTACCCGGATAGATTATATGTACCTTACATGGGAATTGTATGACATCTCATCATGCTCTGAGATCTCCCCTATAACATGGTCTGACCATGACATGGTCATTGTAGCTATACAGTGGGACCATTTACCGACCAGAGGTGGGAAATGGAGGTGTAACGAGACCCTGTGGAGGGACCTTGTCTTTAGGGAAGAGTTCGAGACAGAGATCAGAGAATTTTTTAAGGCTAACGATACGGGGGAGATCTCCAAACGGGGAGTGTTGGAAGCGGCCAAGGCAACTTGGAGGGGGGTCCTTATGCGGGAAGGGGCGCGGAAGAAAAGGGAGAGGACTCTCATTGAAAATAAGCTACGGAGCGAAATATGCAGATTAGATAGAGAAGCCAGGGAAGGGGATTCCACAGACCTCAATAAAATCCAAGAAGCTAGAAAGAAACGGGAGGAACTTCGCCACCTGGAACAGGACCAGGTAACACGCAAATTACACTTATTAAAACAAAAGTTCTACGAAAAGGGGGATAAAGCTGACGCTCTGCTGGCTGCTAGGCTCAGGACGCAACGGGCAGAAAGAAGGGTAAAGGAAATAACATATAACACTCCTGTCCGAGGGCAAGATAAACCATCCATCCCTGAACTGTTTGCAAACCTTTATGAATCCCTATACTCATCTGAAACAGATTCAAACGTGCAGGAGATAAATGACTATCTCGCTGACATTGATCTCCCCAAAATAGCTGAGGACGACTCGGCTCACCTCGCATAACGGAAAAGGAAGTACACAACGCAATCAAAAGGCTGACACTAGGCAAATCCCCGGGGGAAGATGGATACACGGCCGGCTTCTATAAGACCTTCAGTGCCCCCCTAGCCCCATTTCTGACTGAATTATTTAATGAGGTCCTAGAATCGGGAACTGCCCCTGACTCCTTCGTCCGAGCGCTCATATCGGTCATCCCTAAGGAGGCTAGGGATCCCAAGGATTGTGGGTCATATCGCCCGATATCCCTATTGAATCTGGATGCTAAGATCTAAACAAGGGTACTGGCTGCCAGGCTCGAGACTCACATGCCCCATCTTATTCACCCTGACCAGGTTGGATTTATAATTGGGCGACAGGGATCAGACACTATGCGGAAAACCCTTCATTTGGTCGCAGCTTTCCAAACTATGACTGATGATCCCGCCTTGCTTTCCATTGATGCTGAAAAAGCATTTGATAGAGTCGAATGGGACTTCCTTGCTGCGGTACTCCGTGCATTGGGTATAGGACCAAGATTTAGGAAAGGGATAAAAGCAGTGTACACTGCACTCAAAGCCGCAGTGTCAGTCAATGAGGAGTACTCGAGATGATTCGAGTTAGAGCGCGGTACTCGACAGGGATGTCTCCTCTCGGCCATACATACTCTTTGCCCTTTCAGTGGAACCTCTGGCCCAGAAAATTAGGAAAGATGCCCAAATTGAAGGAATGAGATTGGGGCAGGTGAAATATAAGGTAGCGCTGTATGCTGATGACCTACTTCTTCATGTGACAAACCCCAACACATCCATCCCCAGGGCACTAAGCCTAATAGACGCATTCGGCCGAATATCGGGCTTTAAGGTTAACAGGTCTAAGTCGATACTTTTCCCCTTGCAGGGATCAATCGAGCTAAACAATGAAAGATATTCCTCCCTGGGCCTCACGATAGAGCATGAGAAATTGAAATACTTAGGGATACATGTCACCAGATCTCTCCGAGACCTATACGAGGCTAATTTCCCGGCCCTTCTCCAACAATTTCACGCGGATCTCGCCAGGTGGGATAAAATAACTATATCTTGGCTGGGGCGTTTGTATGCGATCAAAATGACTTGCCTCCGGAGATTTTTGTACCCCTTTCAAATGCTCCCAATCCAAATGCCGTGCGAATTCTTTACTGAAGTCAAGAGCGCGGTCACAAAGTTCCTGTGGCAGGGGAAAAAAACGAGAATAGCGTATACCAATCTGACGCTGCCCAAAGACAAAGGTGGGGTGGGCCTCCCGGATGTTCGAAAATACTATGAGGCGACCCAGTTGCACGTTCTCATTCCCCATCTCTGTGATCAGAAAACACCCCAATGTATTGCCATGGACAATCACTATTTGTCCCCAGCAACACTTTCTGAGTGGCTATGGTCCCCCAGAAGGAGAGTATTAAGGAAAACTAAAGCACACCCAATGTTTGAATATATATGGGACACATGGCGGGAGGGCAGGGATATGAAAAACATCACTACGTGGCCATCACCACTGAGTCACTTGTGGTCCCCTGGCATCAATGATCAGATTCCCAACGTAGAAAGGTTTCAATCCTGGTATGAGGCGGGCCTGGAGAGCGTGGGGCAACTTCAAAAAAAGGACTCATTTATCACACTCCCTGACTTGGAAGAAGCGCTCGGAATTGGCAAATTGTCTGTATTCCACTTCCTGCAAATTAAGGGGGTCCTGACAAAGCCCGAGTGGAAGGATACGTTCGAAAGGGACCTCACCCCATTCGAGTCGATATTGGACTCCAGAACTGAGACGAAGGGATTGATCTCGATCTTATATAGAACGCTCATAGAGGCGGGGGAAGGATCAACAGAACTTCTTAGACTGAAATGGGAGAAGGATAGTGGGGGCAGTATTGACCCAGAGATGTGGGATAAAATATGTCGGGCTGCACCCAAAGCCTCGATTTCATGCCAATTTAAACTACATGCAATTAAACTACTCAACAGGTGGCAATACGATCCGCATAGGCTCTCCAAAATGTATCAAACCTCTAGCCCACTATGTTGGAGGGGTTGCAGATCCAAAGCGGACTATTGGCACATGTGGTGGAGCTGCCCTGAGTCCAAGTGTTTTGGAACAAGGTCCTGGGTTGGATCAGGGCCCTAGATGGGATCCAGAGGATGGCAGACCCCCTCCTAGTACTTTTTGGCTTTGAGAAAATTGAAGAAGAGTGGAAAAGGGTCACAGACATAGCTGCCCCACTGTTACTAGCTGCAAGGGCTCTCTTGGCCACGAAATGGAAATGCCCCACAGTTCCAACCGAAGGGGAATGGGTCATTGTAGCCTCTAATATGTGCACCATAGAAAAGATCACGTCATCCATACATGGGAGATCCGCACAATGTGATATTTTATGGATGGGGTTCCTTAACAAATACATACCGGAGAGGACACATTGACACCTACAAGTTCACCAACCCCATGGTCTCACATTGGGAGACAACATCCGTAAACGGAATGCACGATACAAGACAGAGAGGGTATATGTTGAGGGACTCACTAGGTAAGGGAAATTAGCCATGAAATGAGAATTCTCCCTAACAGGGGATCTATAGGGACGTTTGAAGGAAAGCTGTGCGTCATTGGCATAACACTGGAAATGGGGAGAGAAGGAGGAGATCAGGTGAGCAAGAGGGGCGAAATAGATATTAAAGATCCATGGCGATAGGATAGAGCCCTGGAGGATGCCATAGGTAGAGAGGGTGGTGGTGGAGGAGGAAGGGCCCCGTTGCGGCTGGGAAGGGCGGTTAGTAAGGCAAGAGGTCAGTGCCCAGTCAGTGATGCTGAGGGTGTCAGTCATTTTATGAGGATAGAATGGTTGACCGTGTAAAAGGCAGAGGAAAGATCGAGGAGAATGAAAACAGCAGTAGAGTTGGAATCAAGATTTACGAGCATGGTTTCACAGGTGATCAGGAGAGTGCCCCTGGATTCCCGAATCCAGATTGATGGTCATGAAGGCAAACAACAAGATCAGTGTGGAGGGTCATTTGGGGGAGGACCAACTTCTCCAAGAGTCTTCCCAGGAAGGGGGTAGTAGACATAGGGTGATAGTTAGCCGGGCAGGAGGGGCCAGCAGATTTTTTTTTAAGAGAGGGTGCACAAGGGAGTGCTTGATGGGTAGAGGGAAAGAGCCAGTGGTGAAGGAGTGGTTACAGAGGTCAGTCTGTGGCGAGAGAGGAAACGTTGTCCTTAATGGTTCTGGAGGAGCAGGAGGGCAACTGTTTGGAGGAGGCCTTCATAGAGCGGACCACTTTAAAGACATCATCTGGTGCTATAGGAAGGAAGGAGGAGAGTGAGGAGGTGGGGAAGCAGGCGTGGGAGAGGAGATGGGGTAGAGGAGAGTGAGGACAGGATGTCCTGAGTTTTGGGCTTGGGCTCCATACCCAATGTCCCATAGTCTGCAGCTGAATACACACAAAAGGACAGTGATGCATTACAGAAGTGAGCCATTTTCTCTATATTGTGTAATCTAATACTGAGGTTACCGAGGATTCTCGCCTGACGACTTGGAATATTCAAAGATGTGAATCCATAAAAAATACCGATGTGGAGAGTAGGAGTTCATGAATGTGAATGATCTGAATAAAAGAGGGGGAGAGATAGAGACACTTGAGGGACTGAGTCATAAAGGGAATATATATCTACTGTGTCACGCCGTTACAGCGCTGGTCTCTTTGGCAGCGCCGCCGATTGTGCGGAGTAATACGCTCCAACCTGTCCAAGATGGCCGTGGATGTCCGCACCGTAACTGCAGACAACGGGATAGACTATGCACGCTCCCCAGAGACGCAGATGGCTGTTCACGTGATCCCATTTAGGGAAGGAAGTACGGCTACCCGCCGCGTCGCTACTGCTGATTCCAGCACTGCGTAAGTTTCGCTACTAGGTTGCCCTTCACTGACTTATGTGAATTCTTATTTCTGTAAAACCTCTGCTTATTTACTCTCCTTTCTATCCAGACTCTCCTCTTCTCTCTCATCTCGGTTTCGCTCAGAGTCCCGTAATTCCTTGGCAAGTCTCCCGCTCCCAACATCCACTTTGACTGGCCGCACTCTCCACATTCCCATCCAAAGTAAGTTAGCATTCTTTCTAATACCTGCTCTCTGCACCACTTTCCCTATATTACTCTGGCAGAAAATATCTCTCTTGTCCCTAAGGGTGGGCTGGTACTACTTTCTGGACCTAAATACTGGAAACTGGTGTTACCGATCAAACCTCCTCCAGTAAGTGTCAGACTACTGCTCCTACTGCAATATTTCAGTCTAATCCTCACTGTTGAATTCTTACTTGTCTTGTGTCTAACTCCCAGACTCCATCTTCAATACGAGTGCCAGTTACTCCGAAGACCTCGTCCCGATTACCCGTGAGCAACATCGTCCAGGGTTTTCTTCCCCAGAGGGTTTCCCTGGGGGGTTTTGCTCCTTCCCGCTCTGGCATATTATCATTTCCGGAGAGGGGAGAGTAGAGCTATCCGGGGGAACTTTCATTTCAGCATTTGCATCCTTCATGGGAAGTTGCTGTCAGATCAGGTTAGTGACACTTTTGAGATTAAATGTTGTTACTAAATTAACCAGATTATAACAGATAGCGAAGCCAGTTAAAAAACTTAGGAAGTACACTTGAGCTTCCAGCATTTCCCATGGAGCAACAAATGCAGCAGCTCATGGCTGCGATGCAAGCCATGTCTATCGAGGTACAGTCTCTTAAACAAGACAATGCCCAACTTAAGCAACAGGTCGCTAGAGCTTTCTCCGAGACCCCTCCAGCCACTTTACAAATGGGTACATTTGATGGGGACCCCCACAAATTGAAGGAATTTTTGGATAGTTGTACCGTCCAGTTTACCTTCAAGTCCCGTTTTTTTCCCACGGACAAAGACAAGGTGGGGTTCTTAATCTCTCACTTGACCGGTCCTGCATTAGCCTGGGCCACCCCGTTGGTCACCTCTGGCAATGCCATTCTCGATTCTTATCCAGCCTTTACTAATAGTCTAAAGTCAATGTTTAGCCGACAAGAAGTCACGGTTACCACTCAGGAAAGACTACTTGATTTAAAACAGGGATCTAAAGACCTTATGTCCTACATCACTCAATTTAAACAATTATCCGCTGAGACGGGATGGCCTGATGATGGTCTTCTCACGCTCTTCCGTCGAGGACTTTCTGAGGATCTTAAAGATGAAGTTGCTAAAGATCCTCGCCCGGCCAATCTGTCAGATATGATTACGCTCACAATGCAGATAGACTATCGTCTGCACGAACGCTCTTATGAGAAGAGGAAGGGAAAGAGTGTCCGGTCAATGCCAGAATATCATCCTCCTAATAACAAGCCTTCATCAGGGGACAAACCGATGCAAATCGGATCGGTTTGAGGCCCTCTTTCTGGTGTTGAGAGAGAAAGACGGAAGACCGTTGGCCTATGCATGTATTGTGGGTCCTCTTCACACATTCTACGTGATTGCCCCTTAGTCCCACCTCGTCGTGCACCAATCCCGGTTCAGGGAAACGCCAAAGTCCTGCCGTAAAGGGGAAGATGGTAGGATTACAGACACTGGATTCCCCACAAAAATTTTGATTATCTTTAGGACCACCCTCTGATAACCAGACTATGGTAGTTCTCTCCCTTACCATATTGTTACCAGACAGGATATTAAGGGGTATACCTGCTTTGGTTGATTGCGGGGCAGCAGGGAACTTTTTGGACGATCGATGGGCTGGGGAAAGAGGTATAGCTAGAGAGGCAAAATCTTCGACCACTTCTATACAAGGGGTAGATGGTAATCCTTTAAGCTCGGGACCCATACGTGAACAGACCAGACCAGTCACCTGCATGATCGCTTCCCACAGAGAGTCTATAGTGTTCGATCTGATCAAGACCGCCCACTTCCCAGTTATTTTAGGCCTTCCCTGGCTGCGGGTCCGCAACCCATACATTAATTGGACAGCTGGTACTTTATTTTTAGGCTCAGAACATTGTGTAAATAATTGTCTTTCTCAAGACACAGTTGGAGTTCACATCCCTTCGGAGATGGTTAGTCCTCTCTCGGCACCTCTGGTCAGCCAACTCGGACTTATCCCAGAATGTCATCAATCCTTTCAAACAGTTTTTGCTACACCCGAATATCCAACGCTACCCCCTCATCGGAGAGATGACTGCCATATAGACTTATTACCTGACACTCCTCTACCATTTGGACGTATGTATGTACTATCTCTGTGAGTAAAGAAGGCCCTCAAAGAATACCTACATGCCAACATCCAGAATGGACTCATAACAGAATCCAAATCTCCGGCAGGAGCCTCACTATTTTTTATTCCAAAAAAAGAATCAGATGAACTTAGACCCTGCATTGACTATCGTGGCCTTAATAAGATCACTGTGCCCGATAAATATCCGATGCCATTAAAAACAGACATACTTGAAGCAGTTGGGGGGCTTCTCTCTACACAAAGCTGGATCTCCGAGGAGCGTACCATTTGATACGGATAGCCCCAGGAGACGAGTGGAAAACAGCCTTTCGGACACCGTTTGGCCATTATGAATATCGAGTTATGCCCTTCGGCCTTGTTAACGCTCCCGCTGTATTCCAGCTCTTCATGGATCATTTATTTGCTGACATCCTCCTTCATTTTGTTGTCATATATCTGGACGATATTCTGGTCTTTTCCTCAAACAAGGAAGAACATATTCGTCATGTTAACATAGTCCTAGATCGCCTACAGTCTATCCTCTTGTATTGCAAAGCTGAGAAGTGTGCCTTCCATCAAGATAGTGTTACCTATTTAGGATTTGTACTGTCTGCACAAGGAATCTCCATGGATCCCAAGAAAGTTTCTGCGGTATTGGACTGGCCTTCTCCGACCAATATCAAGGACATGCAACGTTTTCTTGGCTTTGTGAATTTCTATCGGAAATTCATTCCTAATTTCTCCCAGATCATCCTTCCCATCACCAAGCTACTAAAGAAGGGAGTGGGTTTTGCATGGGATAATCAAGCCCAAGAAGCCTTTGAAACCCTAAAAAATGTATTCACATCGGCATCCGTATTATTGACTCCAGACCAGTCACGACAATTCATCGTAGAAACGGATGCCTCCCACCATGCATTAGGGCCCGTACTTCTACAAAGTTCGGATGAAGGCGAGGAAAGACCAGTGGCATATTTATCTAAAACTTTCAACCCTTCGGAAATAAACTACTCGGTGCTTGAGAAGGAGCTTTTAGCTATAAAGAGGGCATTTGAAGAATGGAGACACCTTCTCCTAGGGTCACCCTTTCCGGTCAAGGTCTGTACTGATCATCATAACCTTAAAGTTCTTCAGCAAGCCCAGACTACCAATAGCAGACAAGCAAGATGGGCCCATTTCTTCCTACCATTCCGGATTGAATTCACGTTCCTACCGGGAAGTCAAAATCTCCGGGCGGACGCCCTTTCTCGAAAAGACATACCCACTCACCACTTTCATTCTGAAACACTATTCCCAAAAGCTCAATTCATTGCAGTGCTTACCGAATTTCTTCAAAGGTTACAGCAAGACACAACTCAACATTTGCAATTTTGTGAGGACCTAGTAACATCACACCATCTCACAAAGGACAGAGGGTATTATTTCTTTGGGGAACGAGTCCCTGTCCCTACACCTTCCCTGCAAAAGGAAGTTCTACAAATGTGCCATGACTCTCTGGCAGCTGGACATCGCGGCTATCAGACTACCCTCGAGTTGATCAAGCGACATTTCTGGTGGCCCACCTTATGCTCTGACATAAGGGATTACATAGCAGCATGCACTGTATGTATACAATCTAAATCTTCTCGATCTCCACCATTCGGTTTGCTGGCTCGCATGCTTATCCAGGATAGACCTTGGCAAGTGATTTCCACTGATTTTATTGTGGATCTTCCTTCTTCCTCCAAAAACATAACCGTTATGGTAACTATTGACTATTTAACCAAACTGGCACATTTCACCCCATTAATAAAGATCCCGGGAGCATTCCACATGGCCAAGCTGTTTATCAAAAAGATATTTTCCCGACATGGCTTACCAGACACCATAGTATCGGATCGAGGACCTCAATATACTTCTCGCTTTTGGAAAGAAGTCTGTCACACACTGGGAATCAAGAGAGCTCTTAGCTCAGGTTACCACCCCCAGACCAATGGTCAGATCGAACGCCTCAACCAGACTCTAGAATGTTACCTGCAGTGTTTTATCTTAGCGGCTCAGGACAATTGGGTCGATCTACTTCCATTAGCAGAATTCGCCTACAACAACTCCACTCACACTGCATTAAAGACTAGTCCCTTCCACTGTTCATATGGTTATCATCCTTCTTTTGTGCCTACGGTTTCCTCACCCTCCACCAGTTGCCCAGGTGTCGAGGATCTGATATCGAACATACAGAATGGACATCAAATTGCCCGTTTGTCTCTCCAAGCGGCACAGGAACAAACCAAACGGTTTGCTGATCGTCATCGCCATGAGATGCCGGCATTAAAGGTGGGAGATTCGGTCTGGCTATCCTCACGGTTCCTTCCAAGACATTTAACTCCATCCAAACTATCTCCAAAATTCTTTGGCCCTTTCAAGGTGAGAGAATTAGTAGGGAATGCCGCTGTTCGCCTAGCATTACCCCTATCATGGTTTCGTATGCATCCAGTATTTGATATCTCTCAGATCAAGATGTCAGTAAATGATCGCTTTCTACGTTCTAACAAGGCACATCCTCCCCCGATTATGACAAACACTGGCCCAGAATATGAGGTGGCCAGTATCTGTGATTCCCATTATTATA
This sequence comes from Ambystoma mexicanum, assembly GCF_040938575.1. NCBI lineage: Eukaryota > Metazoa > Chordata > Amphibia > Caudata > Ambystomatidae > Ambystoma > Ambystoma mexicanum. Next base: position 30,060,339 of record NC_090921.1, read on the forward strand.
GGGGTCGCCTGCAATTTCTGGTAGACTGGAAAAGCCACTCCCCTGCTGAGAGAACTTGGGAACCTGCTGCAGGTATTCATGTCCCTAGACTTATACGTCAATTTTTTCGGTTCCACCCAGGAAAACCGGGCTCACCCCCCTTGAGGAGGGGGCATACTGTCACGCCGTTACGGCGCTGGTCTCTTTGGCAGCGCCGCCGATTGTGCGGAGTAATACGCTCCAACCTGTCCAAGATGGCCGTGGATGTCCGCACCGTAACTGCAGACAACGGGATAGACTATGCACGCTCCCCAGAGACGCAGATGGCTGTTCACGTGATCCTATTTAGGGAAGGAAGTACGGCTACCCGCTGCGCCGCTACTGCTGATTCCGGCGCTCTGTAAGTTTTGCTACTAGGTTGCCCTTCACTGACTTATGTGAATTCTTATTTCTGTAAAACCTCTGCTTATTTACTCTCCTTTCTATCCAGACTCTCCTCTTCTCTCTCATCTCGGTTTCGCTCAGAGTCCCGTATTTCCTCGGCAAGTCTCCCGCTCCCAACATCCACTTTGACTGGCCGCACTCTCGACATTCCCATCCAAAGTAAGTTAGCATTCTTTCTAATACCCGCTCTCTGCACCACTTTCCCTATATTATTCTGGCAGAAAATATCTCTTTTCCCTAAGGGTGGAATGGTACTACTTTCTGGACCTAAATACTGGAAACCGGTGTTCCCGATCAAACCTCCTCCAGTAAGTGTCAGACTACTGCTCCTTCTGCAATATTTCAGTCTAATCCTCACTGTTGAATTCTTACCTGTCTTGTGTCTAACTCCCAGACTCCATCTTCAATACGAGTGCCTGTTACTCTGAAGACCTCGTCCCGATTACCCGTGAGCAACATCGTCCAGGGTTTTCTTCCCCAGAGGGTTTCTGTTCTGACTTGATGGGTCCGACTTGATGGTCGTGCAGTTATGAAATGCCTCCGTCCCCAAGTACCGCTCGAGCAGAATATAAACACTGCTCGAGCAATCTTTGAGGCCACAGGAAGGAGTGTTGTCGTCGGCCTGGTATTTGAGAACGCCGGAAGGACCCCTGATCGCTATAAGGCAAAAGGTTATAATCAGGAAAATACTCTATAATGGCAATGGGCAATTGATAGGAAGAGTTAAACAATATGCAGTGACACCAGCTTACCTAATAGAGATGGAATGTAGGTAGAGAACCTACGCAGGGAAATCCACGGCAAGCCGGAATGGTGTAATAGGCACTCCTTCCCAGTACCTCGTGGAGTAAGGCAAGATCTGTAGCAAGGCTTGAAGCAATCCGAAGGTTGCAAAACAGAAGGGCAATCCAAGAGCAAGTCCAGAGTATAACAGGGGTCAGATGTCCAGAAAATCAGAGAGCACGCCAAAATCCAAGGGTAATCCAGTAGCAAATCCGAAAAGAGTTCCAAGGTCGAAGCAAACAAGAGCAAGGGTAATGCGCGACAGTCCTCCGTAGATGTTGAAGTAGCTGTGAAGCAAAGAGTCTTGTTTGCCGGCCTCTTTTGAAGGGGCGAGCGGTATCACGTGACGTATCACGTGGCTGCTCGCGTACGTTGCCTGGAGCGCAACGTGGCCAGGGATTGGAGCTGCCGGCACTTCCTGGTTTTCTGACGTTGCCGGCTGTGCAAGAGGCGCCATGGCAGACGCCAACGCGGAAAAGGGCGAAACGAGGCAGATCCGCCCAACATGGTATTCCGCCTGCCGTGTTTTCCCTGCTGGTGGTGTGAACGGGAATTACTACGGCGAGAGGCGCCTGAGGAGGAGAGATGAGAAGAGGGAAAGGCCGTGTGAGAGGGCGTGACAGAGCCCCCCCTCAAAGGCCCACGACCGCGTGGGCCGGAAGGATGTTCCCGATGATACTTGGCCACCAGGCGAGAAGCGTGAACATCTCGAGCAGCAACCCAGGAGCGGTCTTCAGGGCCATAACCCCGCCAATCCACCAGATACTGCAGCCCACCCCTGTGTATACGGGAACCCAGTATTCCCTGGACCTCAAAAACATCAGGAGAAGAGACAGAGACCGGAGCAGGAGGGGCAGCTAATCGGGTAGGACCAGGGCAGGGTTTGAGCAGGGAGACATGGAAAACCGGGTGGATTCGCCAAGCAGGAGGTACCGCCAGACGCATAGCCACCGGATTCAGAACCTTGGCCACCTTGTAAGGACCCACAAAGCGAGGGAGTAGTTTGCGACACCCAGGGATGTGTAAATGACGAGCGGAAATCCAAACCCTGTCCCCCACCTTGTATGCAGGAGCCTCCGCCCTCTTCCTGTCAGCTGTGGATTTCATGGAAGATTGGGCCTCACGCAAATGGATCAAAGTCTGGGCATGTATTGACACTAAATCCCTAGCGCAGGCCGAGGCAGCGGGGGTATCAGAAGAGGAGTAATCTGGCAGAGGAAGAGTACGAGGATGTTAGCCATAGAGAGCGAAGAATGGTGAAAAACCAGTAGCAGAATGCAAAGAGTTGTTATAAGCAAATTCGGCAAGATGCAATAAATTAAGCCAAGTGTCCTGATATTGCAACGTTAGGCAACGTAGGTATTGCTCCAATGACTGGTTAACCCTCTCAGTCTGCCCGTCACTCTCTGGATGGTAAGCAGAGGAATAATGAGCATCAATTCCCAACAGAGAGGTGAGGGCCCGCCAGAAACGAGAGGTGAACTGTGTGCCTCGATCGGACACCAAAACATGAGGCAGGCCAAAGAGACAGAAGACAGACTTAAAGAAGTGCCTGGCCAAAACCGGGGCTGAGGGTACTCCCTTACATGGTACAAAACGAGCCATTTTGGTATAGGAGTCAACAACAACCCATATAGTATCGAAACCCTGTGTGCATGGCAAATCAGTAATCAAGTCCATTGAGACCGTGTGCCAGGGGCGTGGAGGAACCGGGAGAGGAAGAAGAAGACCCAAAGGCCGGCCCCTACGTGACTTGCCCTGAGCACAGACTGGACAGGTATTGACATAATTCTGTACGTCTCGTTTCATAGCCGGCCACCAACACCATCGTTTGAGTAATTCCAGGGTACGATGCTGCCCGGGGTGACCATTAATGGCAGCATCATGAGACCATTCCAACGCCATATTCCTGGTTTCACTCGTGGGAAGAAAGAGCTTCCCATGTACAAAGGGCAGCCCATCCTGCATAACGGGATCCCATTCTGTTAGTGACTGTGGGTATCGGGAGACCCATTGTCGTATGGCGGACTGTAATGAAGGTGATGGTGTGCAGACACAAACTACGTGAGACTCGCTCAACAAGGTCTCAGGGAAGGATGGTAGAACTTCCCCCCCAGGAGAACGAGACAGGGCGTCTGCTTTCCCATGCCCTACACCAGGCCTATGTTTGACCACGAAGTCGAACGCGGCAAAGAAAAGGTGCCAACGTACTTGTCGACTATTGGTACATTTCAAGGAGGCAAGGTCTTGGAGATTCTTATGGTCTGAGAACACCACCGTCTGGTGTTTTGCTCCTAGAAGGTGATGTCTCCAGGTCTGTAAGGCGTCCTTAATGGCCAATAGTTCTTTTTCTGTGACTGTGTAGTGTAATTCACTTGCTGTGAACTTGCGAGAGTGAAAAGCCACTGGATGCAGCCGACCAGTGGCAGGGCATGGCTGGGACAGTACAGCCCCAAGTGCATAAGAGGATGCGTCTGCCTCAAGGACAAACGGGAGTTCAGGGTCAGGGTGTTGTAACACCGGAGCAGTAGTGAACATAGTTTTCAGAGAATCGAAAGCATTTTGTTGATTTTCGGACCAGACATAGGGGACTGAAGGACTCGTGAGCGCAGTGAGTGGTGCTACAATAGAAGAAAACCCAGCTATGAATCGTCGGTAAAAGTTGGCAAAACCCAAAAATGATTGTAATTGCTTGAGTGTGGTCGGAATTGGCCAATCGTTTATTGCCCGAACTTTGGACTGATTCATGGAGAGGCCTCCCGGAGAGATATGGAACCCCAAGAACTCAACCTGGCTGGTATGGAAAATACACTTTTCAGGTTTAGCAAATAGTGCATTGGCTTGCAGCCGTAACAACACTTCCTTGACATGTTTGATGTGTTCATCGAGAGAGGAAGAGAAGACCAATATGTCATCTAAATACACTACTACGTATGTGTTCAGGATATCGCCAAATATGTCATCCATGAAGCGCTGGAACGTAGCAGGAGCATTACAGAGACCAAACGGCATAACTGTATACTCAAACAACCCTTGTCGTGAGCAGAAAGCCGTCTTCCATTCGTCTCCCTCTCGTATGCGTATGAGGTTGTATGCACCCCGTAGATCCAATTTGGTGTATATTGTGGCATGAGTAAGTTTGTCCAACAACGGGGTAATAAGGGGAATAGGATAGCGGTTTTTTACTGTGATGGCGTTCAAACGCCTGTAATCAATGCAGGGACGGAGATCCCCTTCCTTCTTTGGCACAAAGAAGATGGGACTTGCAGCTGGAGAGGTTGATGGGCGAATATGACCTAGACGCAGAGCCTGCTGTATGTAATCCTGAAGGACTCGCTCCTCTGTTTGGGTTAAGGAGTATATCCGCCCCTTTGGGATAGAGACGTCTGGGATTAAATCAATGGGGCAGTCGTATGATCGATGTGGAGGAAGGCCTTCTGCAGAGCCTTTGTCAAACACTGCCCGGAATTCATAGTACTCAGGAGGTATGTAATTTGTGACCGCCCCTATCCTATGTGAGTCTGAGGAATCGGACCTGTCTTCTATGCCTAATGAAGCGACTATCCCTAGGATGTCTGCGGGACTGGAAACCTGAGGTGCCTCAAGCAGGCAGTAGTATTGACATGTTTCGGATTCAAAGAGTACCTGACCTGTACCCCAGTTAATCAAAGGATTATGCCTCTTTAGCCAAGGAATGCCCAGGATAACACCAAACTGAGGCGTAGCTATGAGGTCAAACGACATGGTCTCTCTGTGGACCTCCTGTATGACTAGTTCCAAAGGGGCTGTCTGGTGTAAGATCGGTCCAGAGGTCAATGACGTCCCATCTACTGCATGAACTGGTTCGGGGTGTTTCTTTTGGACCAGAGGTAAGTTTAGAGCATTGGCTAGCGCTATGTCTATAAAGCAACCAGTAGCACCAGAGTCGATCACTATTTGTATTGCATGGGAAACTCCTGCAGCTAGGTTTAAGGAAGCTTGCACCACCACAGGTCGAACGGGACAAAAAGCAAGGTCAGGGGTATTAGGTATAGGACTCGCCCCAACCCCTGATCTCAAGGGCGAGTCTTCGGAAAACCCGGAGCTTTGTTTCTTGGTCGACGGGGACACTCCTTTACAAAGTGCCCATTGAGTCCGCAGTAGTAGCAAGCGTTGTCTGCCCTCCTGCGCTCCCGTTCGGCATGTGTGATAGGACTGCGTACCCCGCCGATCTGCATGGGTTCAGGTAAGGTGCTAGACGAGGTTGAAGGCGAGCTCTGGGATATCCCTGCTTCCCCCTTACGTTCTGCCCGTCTGGCGTCGATTTGCAAGGTTAAATCTACCAGATCAAGATAAAGTGAGGGAAGGGAGGGCACCACAGACAAAGCATCCTTCATGGAACCACACAGACCCCGATAATAGATCACTGCCTTCTTATTCTCTGGCCATGAAGTCTCGGTGGCGAGTTGATTAAACTTGGTAATATACTCAATGAGAGTAGATCGACCTTGAGTGAGATCTAAGAGCTCCATGTCTCTGGATTGGGCTTTATGTCTAGTGTCAAAAACCTTAGCCATTTCTTGAGTCAATATATCGAAATCGTACAGAGCGGGATGATTACTCTCCAAAAACGGATTGGCCCATGTGGCTGCTACACCCGACAAATGGGAGAGTAGAAAAGCCGCTTTAGAGACTGGGTCAGAGAAAGCTTGCGGTCGGCATAAGAAATGTAGTTTGCACTGATTTATGAAAGTGCGGTATTTCAAAGGATCTCCATGGTACCTCTCAGGGGCTGTTAGAGGAAATGGAGTCTGAACCACCACAGACGGGACTGGCAAAGTAAGTGGAGTGATGGGGGCGTTATGAGATGAGGCAGCATCGCCGAACTCAGCGTCAGCAGGTAAGGGATGTCGGGTGCTTTGCATGGCATCAAGACGATGGTTCAGTGCAGTGGTGGCAGAGGCTAAATCAGTGGGGAGGGCAGTGGTAGCAACTGCCATGTCTGTCCTAAGCGATGTCACTGCTTGCATTAAAGCAGTCACAGGGTCCCCGGCTGAAACATCCATAACTAGACGACCATAAGGCTTCACAGTCTGTTCTGACTTGATGGGTCCGACTTGATGGTCGTGCAGTTATGAAATGCCTCCGTCCCCAAGTACCGCTCGAGCAGAATATAAACACTGCTCGAGCAATCTTTGAGGCCACAGGAAGGAGTGTTGTCGTCGGCCTGGTATTTGAGAACGCCGGAAGGACCCCTGATCGCTATAAGGCAAAAGGTTATAATCAGGAAAATACTCTATAATGGCAATGGGCAATTGATAGGAAGAGTTAAACAATATGCAGTGACACCAGCTTACCTAATAGAGATGGAATGTAGGTAGAGAACCTACGCAGGGAAATCCACGGCAAGCCGGAATGGTGTAATAGGCACTCCTTCCCAGTACCTCGTGGAGTAAGGCAAGATCTGTAGCAAGGCTTGAAGCAATCCGAAGGTTGCAAAACAGAAGGGCAATCCAAGAGCAAGTCCAGAGTATAACAGGGGTCAGATGTCCAGAAAATCAGAGAGCACGCCAAAATCCAAGGGTAATCCAGTAGCAAATCCGAAAAGAGTTCCAAGGTCGAAGCAAACAAGAGCAAGGGTAATGCGTGACAGTCCTCCGTAGATGTTGAAGTAGCTGTGAAGCAAAGAGTCTTGTTTGCCGGCCTCTTTTGAAGGGGCGAGCGGTATCACGTGACGTATCACGTGGCTGCTCGCGTACGTTGCCTGGAGCGCAACGTGGCCAGGGATTGGAGCTGCCGGCACTTCCTGGTTTTCTGACGTTGCCGGCTGTGCAAGAGGCGCCATGGCAGACGCCAACGCGGAAAAGGGCGAAACGAGGCAGATCCGCCCAACATGGTATTCCGCCTGCCGTGTTTTCCCTGCTGGTGGTGTGAACGGGAATTACTACGGCGAGAGGCGCCTGAGGAGGAGAGATGAGAAGAGGGAAAGGCCGTGTGAGAGGGCGTGACAGTTTCCCTGGGGGGTTTTGCTCCTTCCCGCTCTGGCATATTATCATTTCCGGGGGGAGAGTAGAGCTATCCGGGGGAACTTTCATTTCAGCATTTGCATCCTTCATGGGAAGTCGCTGTCAGATCAGGTTAGTGACACTTTTGAGATTAAATGTTGTTACTAAATTAACCAGATTATAACATACCGTGCCAAACAAGAGAATCCATTTTGTAACTAAAGGAGACAAATGGGAAGTAAGATAGTGAGAATATGAAGTGGAAGGCTCGAATAGCTTTGAGGATAAATCAACCAGAGCGCATCTACAAGTTGAGGCCCTAACAGCTGATCTCCTTTCTTGCGGATCAGCTGCTTCCATTGAATCGTTTCCCGCGTGCTACGCGGCTCCTAAGAAGGCCGCCGACATCTTCATGCCGCTCGGAGCGTCCCTGCAGCCCGTGACCATCACCGCAGCAGGCCCGACTTCTGATTTGCTCCCCCGACCTGCCTGCCCCTCCCCTCCTGCTTTAAATGGAATTGGAGGGTGCCGTGAAGCGAAGCCGGGAGAAGAAGGCCGCAGAAAAAGGCCAGCACGCCTCTTAGCATCTCTTCGCTGCTCGCAGCCTGCCGTCCGCCGTGAAACGTTGCCGGCACTTCAAGGTAAGGAGACTCGCACTCCAAAGCAGTCCAACACACTCGCCTCTAGACTACAGCGACTACCTGCCCGTACCCTCACAACTGCACTGCTCTCTATACCAACACCCACCAGCGTACGCAATGCGCGCCTCCAGACCAGAACCCTGAAAGCACCTAATAGCCAAGACGCTCAATCCTCAGCAGGCTACAAACCCCATAGGTTACGCCTCACAATGGCCCTGAGCCTACACAGCAAGCACTGCCCTGACCGCAATGCCGCAACAACAATGTCTAAGACTCCAGAAAATGTGCCCCCCACAACTTTGAATGTAATTACTGTTATGCACAATTCTTCTACCACAGCCATGCAATCTATCGCTGCAAATGCTACCTTGCCTATGTCTAGGACCCTAGAAAATGTGCCCCCCACAACTTTGAATGTAATTAGTGCTATGCACAATTCTTCTACCATAGACATGCAATCTATTGCTACAAATGCTACCTTGCCTATGCCTGGGAACCTAAAAAATGTGCCCCCCACAACTTTGAATGTAGTTACTGCTATGCCAAATTCTTCCACCTCAGCCATGCAATCTACTACTGTTAATGCCGCCCCTGAACCCCACCTCAAATGTGCCCTCATCAACGCCCGATCCATCAATGCTCACGCCCTAGACATCCATGACCTCATTACCACCCTTGATCTAGATCTTCTAATGGTCACTGAGACCTGGCTACATGAAGCCTCAGGCCCTGAATTATCCCTCGCACTCCCACCAGGTTATGCCATCACTAGACGGTCAAGTGGCACAGCGAGTAGAGCGCTCGCTTTGACATCCGTGCAGAGCTTGCTAACGCAGGTTCGAATCCCAGCCTTTCATCCTTCCGAGGTCGTGAAATGAGCACAACACACCGTGGGTAATAATAAGCAGCGCTCAGATACCTGCGGGTTCGTAGCGCTATATAAATGCCAAATTATTTATTATTATTATTACTAGACAAGATCGCCCGACCATAGGGGGCGGTGTCGCTCTCATAGCCAAAGATTCCATCACCATCCGAAAGGTTGACAAATCTATCAATAATAACAGTGACTATCTCCAATTAAAACTCACCATCTCACACCACTGCACCATCACCTTGCACCTCATCTATCGGCCACCAGGCCCCCTAGGGGACTTCCAGGCCTCCCTCACCCACCTTCTGGCTGACAATCTAAAAAAGTAATCCAAAGCCATTCTCCTCGGTGACATCAACCTAGGCCTGAATGACACCAAAGACCCTGCTGCTAAATCACTTGACACAGCCCTAACTACCCTAGGATTTGCCAACACCATCACAGACCTCACTCACGCTCTAGGCAGATCATTAGACTGGATCGCCCATCACAATTGCCCCCTCACAGCCACAGGCAATATCCCCACCCCGTGGTCTGACCACCACACCATCACCTTCAACATCCCCACCACCACAACCCCACCCCCCCAACCCCTACCACCAGCCCTCACAAGACGTGCCCGCCAACTGACCAAAGAAAAACTCCTACCCTTCCTACAGGGACCTGCCTTTAGACCCCCCTTCTCCAACGACCCAGAAACCCTTGCCAAGAACTACGACACTGCCATCACGGCAGCAATCAATTCTATCCCCTCACTTAAACCACGCAAAACCAAACCCACTAGCCACACCAATGCCTGGTTCACCCAAGACCTCCTCAAACTGCGCACAGACAAACGTGCAGCACTAGATCAGTGTCAAACATCTCGTGATGATAAAGACAAACTTAACTTCAAATCTCTCGCAAATGAATATAAGAAAGCCATCATCAAAGCCAAAGCCAAATCATTTGAAGATAGAATCTCCGAGGCCAAATCAAACACTAAGGAAATGTTCGCCATGTTCAGGGAACTTGAGACCCCTACGCCCACCCCCCAAAACTTCACCAAAGACAAAGCATGGTGTGATGACATCCAAACAGCCATGCAATAAGATTAGCTCTCTCCACGCCAACATTCTGAACACCAAACTAGCGCTCCCTACCCCCTACCCTCTCCCCAACCCCCCTCTCCTCACCCACAGAGGCCCCCCCTACCTTCTCATTCAAAACCATCCAGGGGAAAGACATGATCAATATCATGAAAAACATCAAACCCTCCAATTGCAAAGGGGACCCCTGCCCCGCCTACATCATCAAAGATTGCGCAGACACCCTGGCTCCTTTCTTAACAGCCTTCGTCAACGCTTCCTTCACCACAGGGAGAGTCCCTTCTTGCCTCAAGGAAGCATGGGTCCGACCTCTCAGAAAAAAAAATACACTTGACCCTACGTCCCCTAACAACTACCGTCCCATCACTACAGTCCCATTCCTCCTCAGGATTCTAGACAAAGCAGCCTACATGCAGGTCCAGCACTTCCTTGAAGAGCATAACCTCCTAGGACTGAGACAATCCTGCTTTCGCCATAGGCACGGGACAGAGAGCGCTCTACTCGACCTCAAAAACCAAATGGATGACGCAAGGGATCAAGGCAAACCTGTCCTGCTCCTCCTCCTCGACCTCTCTGCAGCTTTCGATCTTGTAGATCACGACATCCTCTGCCATCACCTCACCTCCACAGCCAACTTCTCCCAAGAAGCTACCACATGGATCACCTCCTTCCTCCAAGGCAGGACCATGCAGGTCTTCTCTGACCTAGCCACTGCGTCACCCACCATCATGCTTTGTGGTGTACCCCAAGGCTCTTGCCTCTCCCCCACCCTCTACAACATCTTTACCCGCCCCCTCTTCCTCATCCTTGACGCCATGGGCATCTCTTACACCAACTACGCCGACGATACACAGATCCTTCTCACTCTGACAGGCGACTATGACACGGACTCTGCTACCCTCAACAACATTTACAACACAATCCAAATGTGGATGGCTATCAACGGCCTTTGCCTTAACTCTGACAAAACTGAGCTCCTACTCGTAGGATCTCCTGACACCCTCAAGAAACTCAACGCCCAGTTTAGCCACTTCACCATTGACTCAATCAGAATCCCAGTACTGGACACAGTAAAAACACTAGGCGTTTACCTAGACTCCAACTTATCTATGACCAGACAAGTAAACGCTATCGCCTCTTCTGCTGCCTACCATGCAAAACTTCTCAACTCAGTCAGGCCTTTTCTGTCAAAAGACACATGCATCAACATAGCCAGAGCCATCACTGGTTCCCGGCTAGACTACTATAATGTTCTTTTCCTAGGGACCTCAAACAAAAACGTTGAGAAACTGCAAGTAATCCAGAATAGCGCCCTCCGTGCTGCACAAGGCATTGCCAAGAGAGAGCACATCACTGCTGCCAGAAAAGCTTCCCATTGGCTCCCCATAAAGGAAAGGATTATATTCAAAGCACTAAGCATCACCCACAAGTGCGTCCACCTCTCTGCCCCAGCGTACCTATCCCAGAGAATCCACCCGGTCTCCTCCACAAGACCCACCAGGACACCCTATGCCAATATGCTCTCCGTACCGAGGGTAAAAAGAGCTAGAGCAGGTGGCGCCAGCTTCCCTTACCTTGCTGCCTTACACTGGAACACCCTTCCCACCTCTCTGCAGGCTGAACCTTCACTGACTGCCTTCCGCAAAGCCATAAAAACTACCCTGTTCACCTAACCAACCCCACCTGTTCAAGCTCCCATGACTACCATGTATGATGTATTATGTTGTATGATACTCCCTATCGCTTAACACAGGGTCCTGCCTTACTGTAACCCAAGGCACAACCTGTACCCATTGTAACTAAGTCTCCTTACAAGTAACAGCGCCTCAATGCCTCTGGGCTTCCTGCGCGCTATACAAATGTAATAAATAAATAAATAAATAACCTGAATTATGGACACTTGGGCACAAAGTAGGAAGCAAGTGGACCAATTTGAGAAAAGAACTGCATGAACTGAAAAAGAGTCACCAAAGAATCTGGAAAGATCACCTATTAAGACCAGAAGTGCATAAAGCACAAAGCAGGAGAAGGGAGTCTTTCTACTGCCCTTTTGTTTTGTTGAATTTGTGATATGGTCAGATAGGTATAGTTTGGACGGTGAACGTATTCTTTTGGGCATTGAGAAAGATGACTGACAAAGTGCCTTAGTTATTCCTTTAGATAGGGAATCGCCCATAGCTATAGGGATAGCCAGGCCTTTACATTTATTATTTAATCAATCCTGAAGTAACAATTTCATTAAAGAGTCTGCGTCCTCCTTCTAATCTTCCACAGTTCCCTCTACATTCATTCCCACAACACAACACAACACAGTACAGTACAAACAAAATGGCCCTCTGCCTTAATGCTCCTTCAAAAAATCCACCAAACTCCCATCAGTGCTTGGAAACCATGGCAACACACCGTTCACATTGGTCACTTGCTGGAGCCATGTAAGCCCTGTGTTGGGGCACCACATTGTACAGTCTCCATATGTTTCTGTGCTCAGGGTTCTCAAAGTCCTCTCTTTATTATTGTATTGGACACCAGAAAAGGCCTGGCTGTTCCTCATCCACCCTTGTGTCACAGCCGTTATCATGAGAACTTATATGCACAGTGGTTTAAGACAGCGATGTGGCTGATCTCCTTTGGCATTCCACCTAGTAGGGAAAGTCTCTACACTCTGTGAGCCCAGAAACGAAAACCTTGGTTTAAGATTCTGCAGGTCTCTCCTGCAACTTCCCTATTCCTGCAGGTCTCTCCTGCAACTTCCCTATTCCTGCCCAATGCGGTGAAGGAATCGTTTTCTCAAATGTGCTCCGTTTATAGGTGTGTGGTTGGGGTGCGTAATACTCATCTCTTTATAGAGCTTCATGCTGGGTTCCTCTATCTTTTCAGCACTAGTTCTGTTATGACCCATTTTAATTGTACTCAAAAGGTGTGGGGTGGGGTGGGCTGCACCCTTCAGAGCTTGGATCAGGACAGAGATTCTTTGGCTGAGCTTTGTAAGGAACTCACGGTGGCAACAGTAAAGACAGACACAAGTGATCACAGTTCAAGGATGTTTATTAAAACTGTATAGGCAGTTTGAAAAAACGCCTAATCAAAACCTAAATTTAAGATCGAAGCACGCTACGACCATCAAGTAAAAATAAGGTAGTCCAAGTGGTGTCTTGTCAAATAAAAGGGCCTGTACTAAACAAAACTATTGCCAATCCTTACTACTAAATTACAAAAAGAGTGTAGGATAGTGTTCACAAGAAAGAAAGAAAGAAGTGTTCACAAATAATAAGTCAGGATGTGGTAGTGGGGGGTCTCCCTTCCCCACGTTTTTATCACGGGACAAGGCGGGACTCCTGAGCACAGCAGACTCCTGGGCATCGCCAGCACGAGGTTACAGTTTGTTTCCAAAATATCAGGGCCTTCTGTGGCCAAGTCTCTTCCACACAAAGTCTCTTGCCTCAGAGGACCTGATGTATTACAATCACCAAAACAAAAGTTCCTTCAATAAATCGTCGTGGGGTGATTACTCTTCGCCTTAGTATCACCCTCTGCCAGGCTCCGATCCCTCATACAACGTGGGCCTCCCGCCGTCGGGTTCACTACGGCCTTTCATTCACAATGTAACACTCAGGAGTTGAAATGTATTTTAACATTTTTAAACAACCTTTCACTGTGGACAACCCTCAGCCGGGTTCACTGTTGTCGAATACACAGTTCAATTTGCTTTCTCACAGTGCAGGATTCACTTTCATTGGCTTTACCCTTCGCATCTCTCCGTCGGGTTCACATAGCCATTCTAACACATGATTTGCTCATTCTCATCAGAAAGCGGGGGGTCCCTTCCTCTAGTTTTCTTTCGGCATCACTCTGTGGGTTCACACTTGCCTTAGTTCGCTATGTTCAAAATTTCATCAGAAAGTGGGGTTTGCTTCCACTAGCCTTCTCTTGGCATCCCTCTGTCGGGTTCACATTTGCCACAGTTCACAATGTTCACTACAGACTACTTAGGTTCCCTTCTTACTTAAGTTCAGGTCTCAGCCCCTAGTCAGGCTTTCGTTAAAGCACCCAGCCAGGCTAAACACAGTTCTGTTAACACACCTTACTTTGCTTTCCTTCTTGTCAATGTGTAAGAGTCAGAGATTTTCGATTGTACAAGGGGTTTGACTCAACCCTTGTATGACCCTTTGACTCCTCACGCCGGCCTCTCCTAGGGCCTCCTGGTACTTGTAGTTTCAACAAAGGGGACCAGCCAGAGTCCTTCGAATGAGCGCCCACATGGCACCTGACTACTCTGCAGCTGGTCCTTCAGTGGACTTTCTTTCAATCTTAAACGCACACAAGTTTCTTGTTCACAAGTTCATACAATGTTGCCGTTCGCAACCTTGGGCTCAACACAGTCTGGTTTGTTATCAGCTCTCTCTGAGTCACCAGCTGTGCTGAACCCATTGGCTTGTCTTGCCTCTGGAGTCAAGGACGGTACCACGGTAGCCAGCGTGCCTCCCCGTCTGTGTTATCAGTACGGGAGGCCCCCGTGCACTGTTGACCTCTGTCACACCACACGCCAGCTGTAAATCCTGGTCTTATGATTCTTTTCACAGAGGCTTCGTATGTCTGGGTTGAAAAGGGCAAGGGCCATTCCCTCCTTGTTGTCCTATCAGCTCTCGCCACCTTTCTTCTCTGTTTGAACTGCCAGTTCGGAATGACTTCTTCCTCATGTGTTTGGCCTTGCTCAAAGTGTGCTTTTGTGCTCCACCTTTTATCCCTGTGGTGAAGGGAAAGAGCCGCCAGGTGTGCCTAGTTATTATCAATTGCCTGACTTTGCCTGACCCTTGTATTGGAACAGGCCAGGTAAATGGCTCTGGTGTTAGTCCGTTGTCTTTCATGGTGTAAGAAAGTGTTCGCGTTGGAAAGAGGGGTGGGAGTAGAGTTTCTACATATCCTACGGGGTAGGATGGGGAGCAGGTGTTAATAGGAAGGGGGTACTGCGTTTCAACCTTCGGTATCCCACTTCCTGAGGACCCCTCATCCAGGTGATCCTCCTCCCCCACTGGTCCACCCCCAGGAACTGAATCCAATAGCGATGGCCGTAAGTGAGACACCTCAGGATTCTCACAGCTTTCAGTCCGAGGATTGGTTTGGCGGACCAGGTCCTCTCATTGAATGTGATTGTCACTAGAAGAAAAGTAATTGCTTTAAAGATGTTTCTCTTTTTTTCTTTTTAGGGTCTGTGTGTGAAACACCTACATTCATAGAAACGATTAAAGAAGAAATCTCTTTTGAAGATCTCCAGTGCTCTGAGGAAAGGGTCGGGGTGAACAAAGCGTCGGAGCTGTGTGTCACCGACCCTCACGACTTGGAGGTGAAGCCGTCTGTTATTAACTTGAACACTAAGGTGGTTATTAAAGGGGGTGAAGAGACCACTGTCAGAAACTCGCAAGGCACGGGAGAGCAGCAATTGTGCAGAGCCATTCCCTTTTCGGAAAACAGAAAGCGTGTCAGAAAGCAAGGTGCTTCTGTTTCCATGGTGACAGAGATGGGGCCATGCGTTCAACACCATGTTGCTTCTGAGAAATGGCGCATCACCAAAACCTACCAGTGTGTGAAGGAGGAGCCGAGTATACCCCAAACGGTGCAAACTCTCCAATCCAACCACAAGTTGTCAGAGCTTGCAAATGGCAGAGATCACGTGGTCCCGGAAGAGGATGCAAGGATGAGAGATGGAGAGTCATCGGGTGAGGGTGTCCACGACTCTGAGGAAAGAGATGGGATCAAAGGGCAGAATCCAGTGGCTTCGGAGCACCAGGAAGAAGCAACGGAGGAGATCAAACAAGAGGCACCATCTACTGGTGATCACGACTGGATTGAGGTGGTGGTAGGCACGTGTGAAAGCTTCACTGCAGGCGAGTATCAACAATTAAAATTGGGTGTTCTGAAATATTCAGAATGATTCTGTAGCAGGCTAGGTTTCTCTGTGCCAGACCGATTGCCAATTCTGCAAACAAGTACGTTTACTAGTTCTCTTATACCAGGGCTTAATTTTAATGAGTCCATGTATGCCTTCACTTCTGTATAGCACCATTTTGTTTCAGGGCGTAGTTTTTAAACGCCCATGGGTCTTGTGGAGGTTGGCATATTATGCCCCCACCTGGGCATCCCGACTTAAGTCTGCAGATGCAAAGGAGTGGCGAGAGGAAAATAGGATTGGTAAGTGGGTGAATTGCCACAGAAACAAGGATTGGCTGTTGTAGAAGAGAAGAACAATGTTCTGTGATGGTATTGGTGCATGTGGATGCTATTGCCCATAGATCAGGATTGCAGAATTCCCAGTGTGTCACAAGCCTGTTTCGCATCAAACGGATTGTCTTATGTGAAGCAGTTTAGAGGAGCAAAAGCTTATTCATGACTCATGATAGTTTGATATGTGTGATCAGATGGAGCCTTGAAATATTGTGGAATACCTGTCTTTTTCTCCCATGGGCAAACTAGAAAATAGTAATTCTTAGACCGCCAAACAATCAAGGATAGGCTGTGCCAATCGTGAATCCGGGTGGAAAAAAGGGAATGAGTGGTCGTAACGCTTCAACAGACACATTCCAGAATATAAAACAGTATTGTGCTAGTGTTCCTGACCATGTGGCTTAAAGGCTAGTTCACAATGGTCATGAACTGTCCCAGGAGCTGATGAACTACACACAGTTCAACTTGAGTACAATAGGTGGAATGTTTAATTTGTGGTATATTGTCTATCGATAAATGACACATACTTGCAAGGGAGCCCAAAGAAGGAACACCAAGGAGGCAAATCAGTAGGCACCATGAGAAGACCAGCTGGGGTGAGACTACCACATCCTCTTGACTTGGCAGGCATCAGGGCGATGTAAGATTATCCCAATAACACAGACAGTCGCTAAATAGCCTAAAGGTGCACTATAGAAACTACAACATGCTAGGCGTGCACTATAGCCACTACAACAAGCAACAAGTGCATTATAGCCACTACAACAAGCTATGGATGGACTATAGCCACTACAACAAGCTAATGCGCACTATAGCCACTACAACAAGCTAATGTTGCTCTATAGCAACTAAAGCATGCTAATGGTGCACTATAGCCACTACAACAAGCTAATGCACACTATAGCCACTACAACAAGCTAATGTTGCTCTATAGCAACTAAAGCATGCTAATGGTGCACTATAGCCACTACAACAAGCTAAGGGTGGACTATAGCCACTACAACAAGCTAATTGTGCACTATAGCCACTACGAAAGCTAATGTTGCTCTATAGCAACTAAAGCATGGTAATGGTGCACTATAGCCACTACAACAAGCTAAGGGTGGACTATAGCCACTACAACAAGCTAATGGTGCACTATAGCCACTACGAAAGCTAATGTTGCTCTATAGCAACTAAAGCATGCTAATGGTGCACTATAGCCACTACAACAAGCTAATGTGCACTATAGCCACTACAACAAGCTAATGTTCCTCTATAGCAACTAAAGCATGCTAATGGTGCACTATAGCCACTACAACAAGCTAATGGCGGACTATAACAACTAAAACATGCTAATGGTACACTATAACCACTACAATAAGCTAAGGGTGTACTATACCCACTACAATAAGCTAAGGGTGAACTATACCCACTACAATAAGCTAAGGGTGAACTATAGCAACTACAACGAGGTAAGAGCATACAATAGTGAGAACAACAAGCTACTGGCACACCATAGGGACTACAACAAGCTACGGGGGCACTATAGCGACTACAACAAGCTAAGGGTGAGATGTAGCCACTACAACAAGCTAACAGCGTCCTGTAGCAACTACAAGTCCAGACGAGAGAATGCAGCCAAGAAAACAATGTAACAAATAAATCACAGCAACGACCCCACATTTTATATGCACACCTCTTGTATTTATCTTATTTGAATTCATGTCCATTGCTGGTCGCACCCAGAGGGTCTTGGGGTGCCTTACAAAGTTCAAAAGCTCAAAGGGGAAAGGGGAAAACCGAAGTTGCTAAACCTTTCAGAAAAGGACAGGCAGTTCTGACAAAGTCAGTAATCTGACCTTGTTATGAGGAACCCCTCTCAGCCTGGGATTGGGGGGCCTGCTTGCATCACCCAAATGGCTAGCAGGTAGAACTTATGAAGAAGTAAAAGACATGCTGGTACTGGAGCAATTTATAGGATCCACCGCTACCGTATCAATAAAGGGTTGCCTGGCAACGACATGAGTCCACCTTAGTGGCAATGCAACCTGCCATTGCCCCCAAGAGCTGTGTATACCAGGGAGCCAGCAATGGAAGCGAAGACTAGAGGCCAAAAATCGGGCATCTGGAAGAGAAGGATGTGCCGTCCTACGTAAATCAGGACCTATTCAGTCGCAGTCTGAATCCAAGCCAAGGCCTACAGCCCTGGTAGACTGGAAGAAACCAGGGACTCCAACCTGCCCAGATGCATTAAGGTGTTACACCTGTGGGAAGCCTGGATACATGGCCCGGTTTTGTCCCAAGAATCCTGAGGAACCAATGGTAATTGGGCTTCTCCACACGGTCACAAACTGCCTTCTAGAGATGAAGGACCAACCTGAATGGGCAGAGGCATCTGTCCGATCCGGAATACCTTGTGAACCCGTTTCCTTAGGAGGAGGGAGGACCCGAAACTGCGGCAAGAACCATATGCAATATGGAGAAAACCGACAGTAGATTTCACCTTCCCGTTATGGTCCAGGCCTTAAGGCCAAAACTTTACTAGACTTGTTGAGCAAGAAAACCAGAGTCTGGGCCGGCATGATTGCTGTAGAAGAGCTGCACCCAAAAATTGAATTTGTCCATGGAGACATGTATCAATGCCCCCAAGCCACCATCACAGAGTGTCACGATCGTAATGCCGGACTACAGTTCGATCCATGTCTCAGACGGGTCTAAAAGTTGAAAAACGATTCCTATTGTGTTTGTGAGGGGTAAGTCCGATAGTGGCCAGGGACAAAACTGGAAGGGGAGGACTTGGTGGGTGTGGGTAAGAGCAGGGATGGGGGTGTTTAAGGGTAGAAGTTTGAGAAGGTAAGTAATCTGACCTTGTCACCAGGGGATAGAAACACCTGTCAGCCAGGGGTGGGCGGCCTACCAGGGTGGAATCCAGAGGCAGTCCTAACCCAGAGGGGGATGGTGGCAGTTTTTAAATTAAAAATATATATCTTTATCGTTTTACCAAAACATAACATAATAAACAAGACAGTCCATCCCGCATTTGCTCCCCTTCTCCCACCCATGCCATCTCGGTCCAGTTTACTGAATAGCACTTTATCAGGCCTAGGCCCATATACACGGCCTCAAGACCCCCCAGCATCTGCCGGGAACATTAGAAGAGGAACAATAGCTGCCACAACGGTTCCCCCTCCCACCACTAGGTATCCCCATCTATACTCCTTTAGGACGACCAGTTGCAACAGGTGTCCTCAACAGATAGCCTCTCTGTGGGCCCCAAATATCTTTCGGGCGATATCGGGGTGACAACATGCTCCCATACTGGGTTTATTTTTTTGTTTCTTTTTTAAATTTTTATTAGTTTGTTACAAACTTTTAAAAAAGGAAACTGAATTTAAGACATTCGAAATTCTGTATATCATGACATGTCACTACATGAATTTTCGGTGAGTAGGTCCTGTTTTTATCCGTTCTCTTTCATTTTTGAGATGTCGGCAGACAATGAGATCTCTGATAATAGTTTGGATATTTGCTCCAAAAAAGTAGGCAGAGCAAAGCTCAATTTTGAGTTCTGTCACTCGCAGATAATTTGCCACTATTCTTCTCCACTTAGCATTGGTCTTTCTGAAATGAGGGCTCCCGATGTTCTTCATACAGGGCAAAACAAGGGTAGACGTTTTAAGGTTTCAGCTGGACCTTGACAGAAACGGCACTTGTCATCCATGACTAGCGTGATCTTTCGGCTTTCAAGGATTTCCTTTGTATGGAATAGATTGAAGCGAAATCTCATGAATAAATTCTGATGATGTTGATTGGGGAATTTCTCCAAATACTTAGGCAGTTTATTCATGGATTTCGTCTCTACATACGTTCTTGAACAATTTATATTTGTGCCTTTTGCCGACTGTGTCAGACCAATCTTGGTTACAAAGTTTTCTTTGTACTGCCTCAGGGTTAGTCTGCAGTGTGATCGTGGAAGTGCTGATGTCTTCTAGATTTTTGAGGCATCGGTCAGTCAATTTTTTTCAGAATTGGTTCATTCTTGTATTTACAGTCAGATTGTGGTATGTTGAACTGTGAGGGCGTATCGTTCATAATTATCTTTCTGTAAAGCGACAGTGCACTCACTCCATGTCACTCTGACATTTATGGAAACCAGGCCCAATTCGTACCTTATGACAGTCGGAATACTTTTTGGAAGATGGAGTAATGCTCGCCAACATTTATTTTCCGGGGGTTGACCACAGGCTCTAGAGACAACTTAGTGTGCAATCAGCTTCGTGGAGTAAGGCAGGGACAGCTTTCTGCTTGTAAAAGAATATTACCGGTAGCATGAAACACTTGCAGAATTGTTTGTAGAT
Source organism: Ambystoma mexicanum (assembly GCF_040938575.1). Taxonomy (NCBI): domain Eukaryota; kingdom Metazoa; phylum Chordata; class Amphibia; order Caudata; family Ambystomatidae; genus Ambystoma; species Ambystoma mexicanum. Next base: position 30,080,691 of record NC_090921.1, read on the forward strand.
TGTTATTCCCTGTGCTGTTAGTTGCTTAATGTTTGCCTTGATGGTAGTCACCCATGGGGAGTCATTTGCGCTTGAGTTGATGCGCATTCCCAAGTATCTTCTTGAGTCCACTTCATTCAGTATTTCTATCCCTAGGTGCCAGTAGTATCCCTTTTGATTTTTTTCCTTCCATTTAGGTTTTAAATTGTCAGTACCTCTGATTTATTGGCGTTGATGTTTAGACCATTATGCTCAACGTAGATTTGGAGTAAATTCAATCTTCTTTGTAGACCGATTGGTGTTAGTTCTAATATCATGAGGTCATCAGCATAAAGCATCCATCCCAGTGATTCTCCATTGATTTTTGGTGGAAATGAGTTAGAACTTTCCAGTGCTTCTCCAAGGTCTGATAAGAACAAGTTAAACAAGAGTGATGCCAGTGGGCAGCCCTGTTTGACACCTCTATGTGTTTTGATCAGTTTTGAAAGGAGGCCAGATTGGTCAATTCCATTTTTTAAATTTTGACCTCATTAGCTCTCTGTCGATGCTATCGAAAGCGTGAGCTAGGTCTATAAATGCCAAGTAAGTTTTGTTTCCTTGTTTGATTGCTTTGATTTTTAACAAGTTGATCAAGAGTAGATTGAGTCCACAGCCCACTCTCCTTACAAATCCTGTTTGTCTGCAATCGTAGTTATGTGAACTTTTGATCCCAGTCGTCATTTTTGTTTGTAACAGGGATGCAAAGACTTTGCCCAGCACGTCAAGAAGCGCAATGGGTGATAATCTTTCGGGTCCGTTCTTATTCCCTTCTTACATATCGGCACCACAAGCTTGCTATTTCCTTGGATCATGCAGAAATGGGCCCATTCTTCAGGCGATTCTTTCAACACCTGATTGGTTAGACCGTCTGGGCCAGGCGCTCTGGAAGAGCTAGCATTTTAAATTTTTAATAGGATGTCGTCTTTGTCAAAGTAAATTTCCCACTTGTCAGCATTTGGCAGTTCCGGATCTGGAGTCATCCCTTTTTTTTGTATAGCTCATCATAATGTTTAACCCAAGCTTCTTCTGGTTCCATATTATTTTGAAGTGCTTGCTGTGGGTCATTTAGATTATTTATGAGCCGCCAAAGGTCTCTTGTGTTTCTGTTGGAAAGGGCTTGCATCATGAGCTCTGCATCGCGCTGCTGAGTTATACATTTGTGGGAAATTAGCCAGTTTTTATATTTCTGTTTAAGTTCCTTCTGCTTGGTGGCTCTTTCTGCTGACCGCAAATGTACAGTTTGTCTGACCTCTTTTTGCAGCTCTTTTTTTTGTATCAATATTTCGGGATCAAATGCGTGTTTTTACTTGAAACCACATCCTCTATTTTCTTGCAGGATTTGTGGTTAGCTGTGTTTAGTCGTAGTCTGTTTCTGCCAGGCTTTACCATCACAGCTGTTTTCCAGAGATTTTGGGTGAGGGACATCTGAAGATTGCACCTGAGTTTTAGTAAATCATGATCACTGTCCTTTGTTGGTGTTACTTGAAGGGAGTCTACTCTTTGTATTGCTCTTTCTGAGATGATGTAGTCAAGCGTAGATTCCTGCGCTCCTCTTTTCCACGTAGCACAAGGTGGCATGTCTCTGTGTGTTTGACCGTTCAAAATGAACATATTTCTTTCTTCCATTTCTTCCGTCCAGGTCTTTGCCGTGTTTACTCTGGCATCTGGTTTGTTTTTGGCTTTATTTTTGACATCTTTGTCTGAGATTAAACAATTAATGTTTAAATCGCCACATATTGGTATGATTGGATGTCTTGTTGAAGTATTGAAATGATCGATCATGGTGGTTATTTGATCGATAAATTGAGTAATGCCTGTTGTTTTGTGTTGCTAATAAAGGTTCATGATCACTATAGTATTATCCAATGCGTCAGATTTTTGAGCTAATTGCAAGACGGTTATCTGATTGTATGGGCTTGGATTGTCAGTTTATTTTACTTGAAATCCAGTTCCCTTTTTTATGAGTGTTAGGAGGCCCACCATTGGTGTTAGGGAGAATTCTCTGTTTAGGCTGAATTTCCTAACCTAGTGAGTCCCCCAGCAGCTTTGCTGGATTTCTGGAGTTCGTTTTTTTCCATCCTGCCAAGAGTGAGACTCTTTTCTCCCACTCTTGGACATGAATGTGGTTAATTCCTTTGAATGTCAATGTGTTCTATGGGCTATGGGGTCTTTTACTCCATAGGGTCTCATGTGTTTTGCTATGTGTGTTACACCGCACCCTCCGTGCCGTAACACTGGGGTTTTCTAGAGGATCCCCACCATAGACTCCATACCCTGGGACTGACTACTGTCTCCCAGGGCATGTGAAAGTCACCATTGGCTTTACTAGACCTAAATTTACTAACAGAACTAGTACAAACCACCCTATTGTGGACGTACTGGTAGGGGTAATTCAATTACCCCTGGGTCTGTTGTTCGAGGGGGCACTGTCCTGTCCCCCCTCGTCGAGTTTTGGCTGGTGGCAGTGGAAACTACTTGTTATATTCGACCCCGAATATAATTCTATGGGATTCTTCCCATTGTTGGAGGCTAATACTTTTTCCCGTTAGTCTCTAACATACCGCCGGTTTATTTGTCTTAAATAAATCTATCGGTTGGTATTTTCTGCCAGAACTCGGTTTTTAAAATGGCGTCTGTGTTCGCCTCTGTAACTCCGAACCAAAGGTTGAGCCCTTTGTTCCAATTTTGGCGGGCTTCTGCACAGAAGCCCTCCAAAGTGGTGCCATTCTGTCTGGGTACCACAGGAGGTGTGGGAGGGGGTTTAGGCACCCTGGACTGGACTGAGTTGCCTTGCCAACTCAAGTCGCACTCTCGTGTGATTGGCCCAAGTGGTGAGCCACCCCGCTCACCACTTAGTGTGTTTTGATTGACAGCTAGGCTGAATGAATGGGGGTTTTCTGCATAAAAGCAGGGCTTTTGGGACTGGATCTTCAGAAGTTGCCACAGGACCTAAGAATCCGACGAGAGTAAAGCTGAGCTGACCTGCAACGACAACACCTCCGGTGGAGCCCTGCTGAACCGTCTCACCACTTCCCAACGACAGAGGAGATCTCCCGGCTGGAGAGTCTTCTTCCCCTGACTGGTGGGAACAACCAGTCCCTTTGCTTTTTCTTCGCTTCCAGGGCGTAGTGGTCGAATTGCCCGTGCTGAGCACCCCGGCAACCGGATAGCCAAAAGCCCGTACAGCGACCAAAAGGGGGTGTCTTGTGACGGAGCACTCCGCGGCTGGTCTCTTCCCTGGTGGTGCAACGATCTTCAACTTTCCTTCGACGACGAGACCATCTCATCTCTTGGCAAAGCCCCGACTTGCATCCACCACCAGGAACAACTGCCCCCGCCGGAGCTGTCTCTGCACTTACAAGGTACTGTGTCCGCCTGGCTTCCCTTGTGACGGTTAGCTACAAAGACTCGAAGTGCATTTTCACTGTGATACTTTTTGGGACATATTGCCTTGCCTCTCTCCGAGTGGGCCAGGCCTCTGAACGTTGTGATCCGCAGTAGACCCTGCCTTACTTGCCTTGCATTTGCTTCGTAAAAGTGTTGGTACCGAGTTGGTTTCATACCCTGCCTTTTCTCTCCCGTTCTAACGAATATTAGAGTGCCATCTAGGTTAAAGCATTCACCTCTGTCTGCAAATAAGTGGTGCCGGTGAACCTAGACTTGTCGAAATATTGTTAGGGGATTGATATACTTATAGTAATTGTGATTGAAGTTGTTTGCCGTAATAGTGCCAGTGTGTTTTCATAGATGTTTTTTTTAAATAAATAATTATATATCTTTACACCCAAGCTCTGTTCCGTGTCTGCTTGTTCTACTGTGTAAATTGCCCTATTTTGTATACTCCACATACTGCCTAACTTTTCTTGAGGGAAGTCTGACTGCTCAGCCACAGCTACCAAGTGAATCTGTGTGTTACAGACGGCTACCAAGTGGGTTTACTGCCAAACACCTGTAGGCCTAAATCTTTTGCAGTGGTCCCAGAGGGAACTTCACAGGTTTCTGCTTAACAATTGGTCGACCCTTCTTTCCTTTTATTGCAGGATTCATGAGTGTATCAAATCCTTCAGCAATTGGCGGAACAGATAACCACGTTTCTTGTAAGCATAATCGATTTAAGTTGCGCTCATCATTAGAAACCAAGTGCGCAAATCCTCTGGTGTTCCATGATCCAATTAAAAAGGTTGATGCTTGTTGCAGTACTGGGCGTTAACTCTTATTTCCAGAGCAGCGTGCCTCGGTTAGCTAGCTCCACGTTTCTTGTTTTGAGACTGGAACTTCCAGACTCAAATTTTTATTATTCCACTTTGTTGAATTGTTAGGACAGTTGTGATTTTCAATGGAACAGTATGCTCATTGCTTATTTTTTTCTTTGTGGTCTTGGCCTCTCTGTTCCATTGTGAACAATTGATTGTTTCAATCTTAGTGGGGCTTTTTTCAGTTTGGAAATTATGCTGTAGCACTTTTCGTGAGCTTCTAATTTCACAATCTTTTGGTGAGGCTTATTTTTCTCTGGCAAAGTTTTTTGTTTTATCGTCGTGGCCGGTGTCATGTAGTAGTTCCATGATACCAAATCCTAGTGGGAGTAGCGACTGTGAGGCACAGAGCAATAGATTGCAGATCATCCTAGATTGTATGTGCAGACGAATGCGATCATCTTGTTGGTCTTCAGTGAATTCTACTACGGCGATATCGTCTGACTTTATTGCTCGTAACGATGCTACGTGATGGAGAAGACGTAAAACATCTTGGCGTTTCAAAATCAATCCTTCGTTTACTGACAAAATGCATTCCAATATTAATTGGTTGTTCGTGATTACTTTTTTTCCAGTTTTTTTGTTGTTGTTGCGAATATTGTCTCTGTTTTCGTATTCTCTGGGTTTATTTGACTTACTCAGTTCGTTGCGACTCGAAATAGGAGTCGTTACTGATTGTCTTGTTCCACATTGTGGTCTATACTTCTTAGTGACCAAGTCCTCTAGGTATTTCCTTTCACAAGGCTGTGGTTCGTGATTGTGAACTTTGTCGTGGCACAGTTCTTCAGGAAGCTTTGACTCGATTATTTGTCTCTTTTCAGCTAGAGTGAGGTAGTTGTGCTTGGGAGAATGTTGGTCATTTTTCTCCATCGCAACCCTGCGACACAGCCAGTCATTGTCTTTGAGTTCTATTGGCCGGTTTATTGCTGCTACAATCGACTCTTCCCGATCTTCTAATTCTTCAATTTCAGGGTCCATGTCATGTGCTGATAGATTCAGCAGGTTTATTAAGTCATCAGACGAGGTGTTCATCGAAGTTGGGGAATGTCAATTCTTCTTTTGCATGAAGTTTCTTGTTTGTTTTTATATAAATTTGCTGAAGTCATCTTCTTCATTCCTGTAGTTTTTCCTTTTGCTTCTGCTGAATATGACTGAGGTATCGTCGAAATTTCCACAAACTATTAGGTTTAGGCTGTTACCCATTGGCAAGATTTTTTGATTTCTTGGCCTGGGCAATTTTAGCTTCACTTATGGTCTGTTGGCGAGATTTACATTTTTGGAACATTGGGTAGCTGCGGCTAACTGGGTTTGTTACTGATTTTGTTGGTGAACGTAAATCTATCGGATTTCCCACTATGCCTTCAACATCTGCAGATATAGACGGTCTAATAGAGGGTCCCAGTTCTTCCATTGTGGGGATTGTCTTACGAGTTTCAGTCGTTTGAATGATTTGGGGTGTTTTGAAGTTGCTGCTTCCTCATTGTTGCAAGAGTTGCCTAGAGTCGGGATGGATAATCTGAGGCTTCTTTGTGTGCCCAGTTTGTCTTTTGTTAAATTCAAGGTTTCTGTTTGAGTAAGAGTTATTCTTTTGATGACATGGTCAATTTGCCTCTTGATGTGCTCATTTGCAGTTGTCTAATGGTTCCAGTTTGTCGTTGTCCCTGTTTTTGTTCATTTTTAATAGGAGAAGTGTTTCTCGGGCCACGTCTGACAATAGTTTTTTGTCTTCTTCATTGATTTTGAGTTGTTCTACTAATGACGTTTGAATCTGATCTGTTCTCTTTGTGTCTTCGTTTATTTTTGTTTGAAGCACAGCTATGAATGTTTCGATGTTTATAAGCTTTGAGGGCATCATGGCTGTTAGAGTGCTTTGTTCTTTGTAATTTTGTATTGTTTGTATTGTATTGTATTGTTATTTAATTATTTATAGAGCGCACCGGGCCCAAGGGCATCTGGGCACTTACAAGTTTAGTTTACAAGGAAGGTAAAGGAATAACAATAAAGATCATGAACATAGAAAGATATGTTTATATACTTAAATGAGTTATACATATTGAGCTTTACATAATATATACAGTAATATAAATAGATTGTATTGTACAGGGTCATGAGTCCATGGATTCAAGACATATCAATGGTCACAAGAATGCAGCCAGCGCTTGGCATTCAACTTAAAGGAATGGAAGGAAGGTAACACTCTTAAGGTGTCAGGTAATGAATTCCAGAGTTGTGCCGCCATGACAGGAAAGCTGGTGCCTCCTGTCTTTTTTAGTTTGAAATTGGGAATTCTGAGGCTGTTAGATTGCGCTTTTCTGATGGGTCGTTCTGATGTGTGTTTGGTGAATTTGTCCGTCAAATAAATAGGAGCCTTGTTAGTGAGGCATTTGTAGGTAAGGTTAAGTGATTAAACTTAATTCTGTCATTTATGGCAAGCCAGTTGATAGACCGTCTCTCATGGGAGGTATGCTGCGATTTTGCAATGCCTAGAGCAGTTCTTGGGGCATTATTTTGGAATGTCTGGAGTTTATTGGTGTTGTATTTGCTGGTGCTTAAGTATAGTGCATTGCAATAATCCAACTTGGATAAGATTAGTGCCCGTGCAATCGTAATGCAGCTTTCAGTGGTCAAGAAAGGCTTACATGCGTAGATCAGTTTGCAAGTGTAGCTGGTTGCGGATGCTGTGGCATTTACTTATTTTTTGAGGTTAAGAGCAGAGTCTAGGTAAAGTTTTTACCTCCATAGCAAATTTGATTTTTATACCATCAATAGTGACAGAGTTATATTGAGGAGAGAGTTTATTCAGTCTATTGGTGGACCCAATGATTAAGAGCTCAGTCTTTTCGTCATTAAGACATAATCCATGGGTGGCCATCCACGTTTGTATAATTAGTTAGATATTATTGATCGATTCTACATTTTTGTCATAGTCTCCTTAGATAGGGATGAGGATCTGAGTGTCGTCAGCATAGTTGGTATAGGAGACACCCAGATTGTCAAGTATATCGAAGAGAGGCTTCGTAAATATATTATACAAAGTAGGGGAAACACAGGATCCCTGTTGTAACCCACATGTGATGGGTACAGGGTCTGCTGCTGATGACGGTGAGAAAACTCTTATAGATCTATTATCTAAGTAGGACTTTATCCAAGTAGTGGAATCCTTGGAAAAGTGGGCCGCTGTTTTTAGATGGTTGCACAACACTTTGTGGTCGACCAGGTCGAATGTGGCAGATAGGTCCAAAAGGAGAAGAATGGACGCTTCTCCTTTGTCCTTCCCTTCATCTAGTTGGTTCTTCAAGTCAAGAAGGGACGTTTCAGTCCTGTGTCTTGGTCTGAAGCCTGATTGGCGAGTGCCTAGTAGGTTGTTGATCTCTAGATGTGATTGAATCTTTAGATAGGCAGCTCTGTCCATGATTTTAAGTAGAAACAGAACTGTCGTGATTGGCCTATAGTTAGATGGGATGCTAGGGTCGAGATTGTTTTTTTTTTAGTAAGGGTAATACCCAGGCATCTTTAAGATTGCTGGGAACTGCACAGGATTTGAAAGAGGAGTTGATGAAGGTGGTGATGAAAGGAGCTAGGTCCTTTGCGGCTTTTTTAATGATAGGTGCTGGGCAAGTATCTCCGAGGCACCGGGAGGGTTTGAGTGAAGTGATGATTTTTTCAACTATCATTTGTTGAGATGGACTTAAATGTGACCTGGTTGCATGGTTTTATTTGATTGTTGGTCATTTCTAGCAAGATGGCTTCTTGAGTTTCTAAAGCAATCCTGTGTAACGTCTTTTTTTTGGCTGTGAATTTGTCTTGGAGCTTGGAGATTTTATTGCAGAGGGCATTTTGGATATTGGTACACCAAATTTTGTTTTTGATGCACGAGTTATTGGGAGCAACCGGGGATTCCAATTCTCTTAGTATGGAGAAGATTTCCCTGGTACTTGAGTGGGCTCTTTTAATTCTGTCATTGAATGTTTCTCTTTTAGTTTGAATAATTTCTTTTTTGTATCTATCTGCCAGGGAGATGAGGAGATTTTTATTCTGATTGGATGGGATCTTTTTCCAGCTGGATTTAGCCTATTTTTTTTCTTTACGGAGGGCTTTTAGGCTAGTAGTGAACCATGAATTTAGGTGAGCTAACGGTTTTTCTTTGCTCAGTTTCAAAGGTGCTATGACGTCAATAGCAGAATAACAAGTCTGTTGGGTTGGCAGGTAGGTAGATAGGATTAGTTATGGGTTGGAACCGAGGTAGGTGGTTAGCAACTGGTATGTTCTTTTTACATCTAGTTAGGGCCGGTGGGGCCATGGGCTTAGCAGAGTTGGTTTGGGTATTGTCTTGGATAGTGAACAAGATGAGGTAGTGGTCTGTCCAGACGGCTTTTCATTTATATGCTCGTACATCTTTAGAAATGGAGCTTAAGATATTGATGGGGCTGACGCGATGTTTGGGTTCAGTTCATGCATAACTTGCTGTATGATCTTTTTTGAATTTGCTCTTTCAGGTTTGACACATAGGGCTTCATTATGACTCTGGCGGTAGCCGGGAATGAGGATTTACCCGTCCCGGGAATTCCCCATTGACGGGTGCCGGAATATATTACTCCCCATTCCCATTTGAGTCCCATTGGACTCAATGGAAATGGGGAGCCCGGATGCACCGGCAACATTCTTGAATGGTGCCGGTGCATCCGTCGAGGTCTGCGAGCGGGTGACGATCTGCTTGCCAGGTGCATCCGGGCTCCCCATTTCCATTGAGTCCGGAAACAACGGTACCAGCAAGCTTACCGGTGCCATTGTTTCCGGACCGGCAAACCTGTAATGACCCCCATAGTTTCCTATTATGTGTGGAACTTCTCACCTTTGGGAAGTCTCTCTGGATGAATGAAGAGTCAGATGAGGGTTCTTCCGATGTTGATGTTGACTCTTTGCTCGCATCCGCTCTGTCATGGTCACTTGTCTTGGCAATTAGCGCTCTAGGTTTGTTTGAACTGTTCTCACTTTGTCTGATTTGTGAACATATGATGCCTGGAGGAGTAGTCGAGTCAACTCTCCTACGTTTGCTTGACATAATATTCAAACTAGTTCATTTAAGAGCGTACGTTTCAAATTGTGCAGAGATTCTTTGTTTATCTGCTCGGGTGTTCTCCATTTGTGATGATATTTCAGCTATGTCACGTAGTTACTTATCGGCAACTGCTAATGAGTTTTGCCGGGGTGGGGTAGTTTCCTTGGTAAGTTCAGACTCATTCAGGGTGTCACCTGATTTTGTTTGCATAAGAGGAGCAAACTTAAGTTTTCTTGAGTTTCAGGAGGGATGTGCTTCACTTCACCTATTCCTGGTGAACTATTCGTAGAGTTTGTGTTATGCTTTGATGTGTCGAAGCCCATTTCTTTTTGAGCTAGGGTTCCTGATATAAATTGCTCAAATCCATGAGGGGCCATTGTCTTGGTAATCCCTGCGGTAACACCTTGTGTTCATCCTGGCTGGTTCAGACACAGCTCCATGATTATGCCAACAGGATCGACTGAGGGCCGAGGGGCTTGCCCTGTTTGTTTGTTGCAGTCACGATTGACTGAGTCCATGGCATTATTGGTTGCAAGCCCTGATGAACAATCCGTCTGGGCCTTGTTAGCGGCATCCCTAGGAGTGATCTCACTGTCAGTCACTTTGCAGAAGCATCGACAGTGCCAAGGACAACTCATTTGTCATTTCTAAAGAGCTGAAGGAACGCAGCCAACGCGGGTGATACAGCCACTCCTGCCGCTCTGCCAGCTAGAGCAGAAAGTGAGAATACGTTGGATGCCGGTGCGTGCATTGACCCACTAACGCATGTTCGAGAAATGTCCTTCGAAGAAGTGAGCAGAATTACTATAAGTAGAGCCCCTGCAGCCCTTGCGCAAGCCCCGCCTCCCGTGATTATGTTGTTTGTTGGTTTGCATGGCACCTCTCCTCGTTCTCTGTCTTCAGCTGGGGCCTCGCTCTGGAACAGCCTCCCTGCCACTCTAAAACTTGAGAACCATCTGCGGTTCTGGAAGCACCTCAAGTCCTTCCACTTTGCTTCTGCATTCGCTCCCACTCTCACCTGCTGATCTGTTCTCTCTTGGCACTGTGCACCTGGCCACCCTCTGTCCTCCAGGCCCAGGTACCTGCTCACCCTGCCACCCTCCCTCACTGCCTCCAGGCCACCCCTTCACTGGGGTCTGTATCTGTACCCATACAGTCCCCCTCCCCCTTTTTTCTTCCTGCACTTATCAGACCTACCCTGTCTGCTGCCTTAAACCCAGCACTTGCCAATTGCTGGCTGCACTACCACAGTTTGTTGCCTTTATTATTTATGTAGTTATTATTAATCTGTTTCTCCTTTGCTCCGCACTTTCCACTTCTCCCCTTTCCATGCGCTTTTCCCCTTTCCCTCTCCCATGCACTTGCGCATTCTCAATGTCACTGGGCCTAGTAAGATCGTTGTTTTGTTCTCCCCTGTTCCCCTCCCTTGCCTTGTCGCGCTCTGAAACACTTGTGTACGAGAGCGATAGAAATAAAATATCAATATCAATATCTCTGCTTCAGGAGTAATCATGTAGGGAGACATGGTTCACAGTGTGAGGTGCACTTACCTCTTCCTCACCGCTGATGGTGCATATTTTTCTTCTGGTGCATATTTCCTCAGCGAGAAAGCTTGATTGTTGCAGGAGGCAGAGGCGCGTCTGACGTCTCGTCTGGGGCAGGGGTCTGGTCACACGAGCCGCCTTGAGTTCCAATCCCGACGTCCTAGTGGAAGGAAGGTTCTTTTACAATTCCGACATGGTCCCCGGTCTGCCCAGGTCTACCCAGGGTACACAGTAGTGGAGGGAGTGTTTATGGGTTAGCCCCTCCTCCTCACAGATTGTAATGGGCAGCAAGGATAGACTTCAGGAGAATGCAGGATACAAACAAACAGGATGCAGACAGTCCCAACACAGGAAACACTCCTGACACTCTGCGATGCTCTGCGTCGTGGTATGTGGTATTTATGGGTTTGTCCCTCCTTCTCACAGATTGTAATGGGTAGCAAGGATAGACTTAATGCAAATGCAGGGTACAAATGAACAGGACACCAACATTGCCAACACAGGAAACACTCCTGGCACTCGGTTTCATATGTTTCACAGTAGGCCAAAAGCTGTAACCATTGTTCTGGAATAGGAGGAGGTCCTCTGTACCATGCACCCGGAACCAAGGTTCTCTCTGAGATGGAGGCTATATTCAGAGAACGTCGCATACAAATACTTGTTTTATCAAATAAGCCCAGTAACCATATTTTTGAGGACTCAGGAATTGAAATACCTATGATGTCATTACAATTATTTGAGCCCAGAATTCCCACACCATGGAGCAGTCCCATGCCAAATGTATAAAATCTGCATCTTCCTCATTGCATCTCTCGTCGAGTCGATGTCTCCCGATGGATTTTCTCTAGTTTGGATGGGGTGTGATGGGTTTGGTGGAGTTATTTGTGGGGCGTTAGCCTAAATTCACTTTTCAGGACCTCTGTTTTAGTAAGTGTGCATGCCTGCTTCCATTGCTCATCCGTGAGTGGTACCTGAAGAGAGGTTTCCCATATCACTCTTGACATCAATTGGGGCCTACTAGTGCCAGGCTTAAGCATTCTATAGATAGTTGGCACCAGCCTACTGTAGCGGGGAGGCAAGGTGATCTGTTCTGCAATGGGAGAGAACAGCGGGGCGTCTGGGGAGCAATGGATATGTTGCTCTATTGTGTGCTTAAGTCGCATGTATAAGAACATCGTAAGGTCATTTACCAGGCCCATCTCTCTTAGCCGCTGCAGTGTTAGCAGTTGGCCATACTGGTATAGGTCGCCCAATGTGTGTACCCCCAGCTGGTCGGGCTTCTGATAGAATAGTTTCCCTTGGGTTAGAGGAATCCCTTCAACATGATATAGCAACAATGCAGGGAAATATAGGTCGCCCACCCATAATTTGTGCGCTATTTTCCTCCAAGCCACTTTCATCCTGTTAACAGTTTGTATTGTTGCTCTCAGGGGTACAGGAACCCCACAAGGTGGACCTCAGGTTTAGGAGGTGTGTGATTGCCCTCTCGATGCGCAGATGTAAACCACCGTATTGTGCATGCCTGCAGCTTGTAGGGCCTGACCAGTGCCTCATATGCCACCCCGGGGCTGTTTCCCAGCCCATGTTAATTTAACCATTAAAGATTTGATTCTGCGCCAAAATGTCTCAGATGCACCAGCAGAAAAAGTATTGAAGATATATAACAACTTGGGCACCAGCACCATTTTTGCAAGAGCCATACACGCTGCCTGTGATAACGGGAGTGGCGTCCACCCATCTACTTTTGCCTCCAAGCTCTCCAGAGTTGCAATGTAGTTATCTCCATAGAGATCAGCCACTGTAGTCGAGATATTGATGCATAGATAACGTATTTGGTCCTCTCTCCAAACAAGATCCAGAACGATCTCTTCCCTACAAACACTAGGCGTTGGGGCTAAAAGCTCTGATTTCTCCCAGTTAATTTGCAGACCATAGAGACGCCAGAATACCATAACATCCTCGATAATTGCCTGGAGATTGCATGCTGGGTGTTTGACGTACAGCAACATATCATCCGCGTAAAATGATATAACATTGATTGCTGAATACAGCTTGATCCCTCTGCGGTGGTGATATTCACTGATGTGGCACACCAGAGGCTCCACAGCCAGGATAAACAGGAGGGGTGACAAGAAGCAGCCCTGTCATGTGCCCCTAGTAGGTGAGAAGGCATCGGATTGTATAGCGTTGGTCAGCACAACGCCCCTAGAGTCGCTAAATAGGAGCCTAATCCAGCAGAGGAAGTGTGTGCCCAGGGCGGACCTGCAAAGGACTTTGAATATAAAGGTCCACCTTTTATACCTGTGGGGAAGTGAAAGGGCCGTCAGGTGTGTGCGATTCTGGTCAATTGCCTGACTCTGCCTGACCCTTGTATTGGGACATGTAAGGTAAACTGCTCTGGTGCTAGTTGTCTTCCATGTTGTGTGAAAGTGTTTGTGTCGGAAAAGGGAGTTGACAGTGTTTTGGAATATCCTATGTAGTGGGATGGGGAAAAAAGGGTGTTGAAAGAAGGGGGATACCGTGTCTCGCCCGTCGGTGTCCCATTGCTGTGCCCCAAGGAACCCCCATCCAGGTGATCCACCCTCACTGGCCCACCCCCAGGAACTGGATCCAATAGTGATGGCCATGTCCTGGCCACCTGGATGACAGATCCCCAGGGACCAGATAGGGACACACCTTCAGGTTTCTCACAGCCTTCTCTCTCCCACCTGCCACCTCCAATGTAGTTTAAGGTGAGGCCCCCCCCAGGGAATATTATCTTTCAAGGGTACTCTCACCTCTTGCCTCTGGGGGGGTCTGTACGTTCCTCGCAGCTCCCGGTGTTTCCTTTAAGGTCTCCTAGGTTGCTGTTATGCGGTCTCCATCTACCGTCATCATTGGTCCTGCTCAATAGCCTAGTAGACCTGTTTCCCATAGTTATGTATCAACATCTTGATGTCACCTCGATAGACGGGATCTATTATACCGACCATGACATCTAGGCCATACTTCCAAGCTAAACCTGATTTAGAAACCAGCCGCATATAGGTTCCTTTTGGGTGGGGACAAAATTCGGACGGTAGGAATTTAAGGGTAGCCCAACTTTTATCAGTCTTTGACCACACTCCTGACACACTCTTGACACCATATGTGATAAGTCAGAAGAAGGAGTAGGATAAAGGGGTGGCATTTCAAACACAAGCTCTTATTCAAATAATAAGAAACAGGATGTAGAGGTGGAGCCGAATATCCTCACCCAAAGCTCCTCTCCCATGATGCCTATATGTTGGGAGCCAGAATGTGAAACATGTGTGGAACATGTGCATTGCCAGTAAGAATACCAATACCAAAGAGAATTCTGGAAGTAAGATTTCCATTAAGTAAGCCGTACATGTATACACGACAATATGATGGCCATTTGAATGAAATCCCGGAGGAAGAGGGAAAAGCAAGCGAGAAAGCAGATTGGTGACGTCATGAAAAGCAGAGTTGACGCACTCAGAAGAGTTACAGAAGATGAGAGAACATAAATATTGTCTAAGCGCTAAGTTCAAGGTGTTAAAGATGAGCAACATTTCAGGCTCGAGATGAAGATGTTCATGCTACAAAAATAATGAAGAAGTTATTGAATCATTTTATAAGTGTACAGAAGCAGTGACGCAAGTAGACAAAGTATTCTTTAAGGCTGGCTATGTAGTGAATAGATTGCGGCGATGCGCCAACGTATATATATAGCAAATATAAGGACTATGGATGATTCCACAATGCACTTTAGCAGAGCTGGATTCCGAAAGCAGAAAGGCGTTTTCAGTGTGTCGCAGGTAGAAATTGAAAAAACTCAACCATAGAGGTGGATCAAAGAAAGGTTTGGTTGGATCAACGCCAAGGCCGTCTTGGGCTTGGATGTGCGTACAAACGATTACAGAACGTGTGAAAGAACAAAACTCCTGTCTCTAGTGAGAGGCGAGAACATTGAAGATGTCAGAGGTTCAAAAAATAATAGTATTTTAAATGCAGCAAGGCTCGAAATCGTGGTCTATAGTCAAGTGGTCGGATGAAAATAGACACTATGATGAACTGTATCAACACTGCGACGACAGAGTATGCTATACTCCCTCATAATCTTCAGCACGCAGAACATTTCCAAGGCCGAGTTCAAAGCCTTAATTGATTAGTAGGCTGCAAGTGTGATGATTGATTTCCAGGGCTAAGCTTTGCTTATGTCCAGCCCACTGGCACCTAGATGCTAGCCTGCATGCTGCTTACACATGTGGAATATTACAGAGGGGTACAAGGGAGCCCTATAGTTTGTATAACCAATGAGACATTGTGTATTTGATGACATTCGTAGTGACCTGCACTAGAAGAGGGCTTAGTCCCTCCACCTGATGTTAGAGACCCAATTACTTTGCTGACCAGTATGGAACGTATACCTAGATATTCTTTGTAAGCCAATCACCATTTCAAATAAGGTTTTGTAGTGTGCAACGTAGATTGATGTCAATTGTGACAAGTTTTTAGTATATAACTTGCTTTTTTTAAATGTTGAATTGAGTGTGAGGATCGAGCGAGTTGTAACTCAGTGTTTTAGATAATTGACATTAAAACAGTCGCATTTTGCCAACTGCCTGAGTCAGTTTTGATTATTGATGTTTGAGTAATATTCTGCATCCCCATCTGTCTCTATGTATTGCTATCTTGTCTTAAAGGGCTGGGTCGGCTGTCCCAGTTCACAGACTTGTCTCTCCCTATCACTAGAGGGTTTGTCCTACCTAATTAAAGTATAACTTGGTTGCTCGTCATTAGGGTGGTTGTCAAACTAAAGAATCCATCCTCTGTCCAAAACTATCCTACTCTGACCTTGCCCCTCATCAAAGATATTCAACCAACGAAGATTAAGCCTGGATAATGACTCCCTTCTACCAGTCCAACTGGTTCAATCTTAGGGGCTGTTTTCTGATAGTCTTTAGCAATAGTTCTGACAATCCCTTGTAATTCCTCCAAGGGGCTTCTTTGGGCTTGGCAAATGTCCAGCAATTATTCTTTCTTAGTGATATATATATAGGTTTTTGGACTTTCCTTTTCTTCTTCTCTATTGCAACAAGGGAGTAATGCCTTTGTAATGCCCTTGGCTTCTTCCCCGACTTTCACAAACATTATGATGAGGGAGAGGACTTCTGTAGCACTCTTTAATCTTGTTATCTCTCCTGCGATTATTGTTAGGAGGGAGGTTACTCCTGAGGCAATCTTCACTCCTGGTATCTTTCGTGTAATTAATGTGACGAGGGTGATTACTCCTGATGCACTCTTCATTCATCGTATCTTTCGTTTAATTAATATGACGAGGGTGATTACTCCTGATGCACTCTTCACTCATCGTATCTTTCGTGTAATTAATGTGATGAGGGTGATTACTCCTGATGCACTCTTCACTCATCGTATCTTTCGTGTCATTAATGTGACGAGGGTGATTACTCCTGATGCACTCTTCACTCATCGTATCTTTCGTGTAATTAATGTGACGAGGGTGATTACTCCTGATGCACTCTTCACTCATCGTATCTTTCGTGTAATTAATATGACGAGGGTGATTACTCATGATGCACTCTTCACTCATCGTATCTTTCGTGTAATTAATGTGACGAGGGAGATTACTCCTGATGCACTCTTCACTCATCGTATCTTTCGTGTAATTAATATGACGAGGGTGATTACTCCTGATGCACTCTTCACTCATCGTATCTTTCGTGTAATTAATGTGATGAGGGTGATTACTCCTGATGCACTCTTCACTCATCGTATCTTTCGTGTCATTAATGTGACGAGGGTGATTACTCCTGATGTATTCTTCACTCATCGTATCTTTCGTGTCATTAATGTGACGAGGGTGATTACTCCTGATGCACTCTTCACTCATCGTATCTTTCGTGTAATTAATGTGACGAGGGTGATTACTCATGATGCACTCTTCACTCATCGTATCTTTCGTGTCATTAATGTGACGAGGGTGATTACTCCTGATGCACTCTTCACTCATCGTATCTTTCGTGTAATTAATGTGACGAGGGTGATTACTCATGATGCACTCTTCACTCATCGTATCTTTCGTGTCATTAATGTGACGAGGGTGATTACTCCAGATGCATTCTTCAATCTTGGTATCTTTCATGTAATTACTGTGAGGAGGGAGATTACTCCTGATGCACTCTTCACTCATCGTATCTTTCGTGTAATTAATGTGACGAGGGTGATTACTCATGATGCACTCTTCACTCATCGTATCTTTCGTGTAATTAATGTGACGAGGGTGATTACTCCTGATGCACTCTTCACTCATCGTATCTTTCGTGTAATTAATATGACGAGGGTGATTACTCATGATGCACTCTTCACTCATCGTATCTTTCGTGTAATTAATGTGACGAGGGAGATTACTCCTGATGCACTCTTCACTCATCGTATCTTTCGTGTAATTAATATGACGAGGGTGATTACTCCTGATGCACTCTTCACTCATCGTATCTTTCGTGTAATTAATGTGATGAGGGTGATTACTCCTGATGCACTCTTCACTCATCGTATCTTTCGTGTCATTAATGTGACGAGGGTGATTACTCCTGATGCACTCTTCACTCATCGTATCTTTCGTGTCATTAATGTGACGAGGGTGATTACTCCAAATGCATTCTTCAATCTTGGTATCTTTCATATAATTACTGTGAGGAGGGAGATTACTCCTGATGCACTCTTCACTCTTCCCCAAACCACCACTGGTTGTCCCGTTGCTCCTGTTATTTCTTTTCTGGTGGGGGCTCGCGACCGGTTCTTCTCCTTCAATCTTCCTCTTATTAGTACTTTGGGAGATTACTTATTATCACTATATATGTTCATTTTGTCCTTGTCTTGGTGGTGTTTAAGTCTTAAGCGAGGAAAAGAGGGAATATTACAGTATTGCTTTCAGGTGGGTTCTCTGAGGGCCTTAGGGATTTCATGGTCTCGAGGTCAAGAGAGTTAGGGAGTCTCTCCCTGAGGTCCCGCTATCCGCCGCCCCCACGGGGATTGTTGTGTAGTGGCCTCACCTCCCTAATCTCACAGGGAAGGGCTTCCCTCTGGGGAGACAGGATGAGATCCCGTGAATCGTCACAGGGGCTATAGAAGTTTGCCTTTTTCTAGATTCAGTGTTACTTCCTTGCCACACCTCAGCTGCTCCTATGAGTCAAGCCAAGGTAATATTCCTCATTGCCAATTGCAATCTGCAAAGGGCTTGGTTGGGGCCAAGCTGTGGCTATAGAGGCTGCAGTTCCTACAGCTGGCTCAAGCCCTTTCTGAAAGATCTTCCGGGCAGCCACTATGGGTCAGCAGTCATGCTACAGCGATTTGATTCAGACAGGACTGGTTAACCCTCCCCCTCCAGTTCCCTGCAAGGGAGGCCCCAATGTCTCCTCCTGTGCAGGGTGTAGGATATACTCTTCATTTGCTAGGACAGTAATATGGGGCCCTATAGAAGTTTGCCTCTTTCTAGATTCAGTGTTACTTCCTTGCCAATCCACAGCTGCTCCTACGAGTCAGGCCATGGTAATACTCCTCATTGCCAACTTTGGCTTGGATGCCCTGCATGGACAATGCCTTGCATCAGCGCTGAGGATCCGCTCGTTCATGATTGCTCCTCTTTTCTAGGAAACTGATAAGTGATGTATGAAAGATGCTACTCACGCTAAGCAAAAGGACCAGAGCTATGCCGGGGGTACAGGGAACTCATTGAGTACATCGCCCCTTTCAAACAACTGATATCTGAAACCAGTTGGTTGGTGGAGTAGTCCAAAATGGGCTGTAAGATGAGAGAAAGGATGCCATGTGTCTGGCCCTCCCAACCCCCACAACTATAACCACTCTTCTAAACATGATCACACAAATGCGATCATAGTTTGCAAGAATGTTATCCAGCTCCACGATACCCGAAATATGTCCCTGTCTGCCTTTTACATTGGACAACTCCAATTCCCCAACATGCACCCAAGAAGAAAGTAATTGCCAATGACCAGAAAACCAGGAATTGTACTCAAAGGACCGCCCACACCTGTCCCAGCCCTCAGATAAACATACAGTCCAGGTGTGGCAGTACTACCGAGCCTCCTGTCCTTCAGCCACTTGCCATTACACCTTCCTCAGCCACTGTGCTCCAGGATCCCATGGTTAAGCCTTCATAATCATTGCCTTGATTGGAAGCAATGCATCGTGTCTTTACCGCCATATGTGGCATGCTGTTAGACATCCAAAGTACAGCAACGTGTTTTTCTGGTTGAGGCAGAGTCCATACTTCCTCGTTGCACTGTTCACTGTCCAAGCATCCCATTTTCAGCTAAACCCATATGCCTTGACAAGGAATAATCACTCTTGCTGGAGGAGCTGCTTTTCTGCCAGACTCCCTAGAGAATGTGCTAAGAAAGGCTTTGAGGAACCCTTTGTCTCTCTCGGATGAACTCCCATTTTTAATGCAAAGGAAAACAGGAAGCTTCGAGAGTCAGCATTAACTGCAGCAGGCTGGGTGAGGCTGGGTGAGATTAAGGTGAACTATCCCATATGCCAGGTAACACCACAACCCGTTGCCCCTTATACTGTTAGGCAAAGTGTGTATGCAGTACCCTCTGGGAACACTACAAACAACTCTGACTACAGGTATAGGAAACCCAACCTTTGGTATAAGCTTGTACTACACAGTTATGGTAGCGTTTTGATCTGCCAGGCTTATCTCAAGAGGGGTCAATGTGAGCTGTAGGGGAGTTACACAGAGATTCACAGTGACACATATTTAAATAAACCCTTACACTCAAGGTTTCTTGAATAAACAATTATTAATGTATTTATCAGTCAGTTAGAATAAGCCTTCTTCAGAAAGGAGCAATATAATAGTAACACACAAATACACTTCAATACTGTACACTCTTAGTTTCTAAATCAGTAAAGACCCTTTTGGGATGGCCCACAGACACAACCTACACCCTCAGGTGACTTCAATAGTTAGGGTGCTGGGGACTTTAATATCTTACTGTTGGCATTTAGAGTACTGTAATTCCTCCTTCCAGGAACCCATCCACATTCCCATTTGAGCCCCCATAGGGCTCAATGGGAATGGGGAGGGAGGTAATAACGGGTAGATTACATCTGGCCCGTTATTACCTCCCTCTTCCCCTCACGGGACCCGGAAAGGACGCCTGGTTATACCTGGCATCCGATCCGGGTCCCGCGAAGGGAACCTCGTAATATGCACTCCCGGAATGAAGGGGCCCGGTCCCGTACCGGTCCCCTTCATTCCGGGAGCGCATGGGTCATAATGAGACCCTCAATGTAAAAGATGATGCCTATGGAGTTTGTCAGGCTGCATAAACAAAAGAGAAACAAAGCTCAGAAATAACATTAAAATACATGACAGTGTGGAGGGGAAAAGGGTCTCACTCTCTCCAGGTTAAAAAAAATCAAGTCCTCAAAATCCAGCAAAGTTGCTGGGGGTCTCTAAGGTGGAGGGAATTAGCACATTTCTGAGAATTCTCCCAAACATATACGTACAAGACTAGTTGATGAATGCTTGCATTTTCACAAAACTGGATCTCGAGGGCAGCAGTTACCTGATTAGTAGGCATTACAGGGATAAGTAAAACACCCACTCTCATATCAAACTTTGCCACTTCTCGTTACTTGTTATGCCATTTGTGGCATTCAACGCCCTGCCAGCTTGCCAATATTTTGTCAACCAAGTGTTCCAGGATTTCATCAGAGAACTTGCAGTGCTATATTTCAGTGACCTCTTGATCTGCTCCACAACATATCACCATGGAAAGCACGTTTGTTTTTGCTTAAGATTTTATATATTAAGGGCCTCATTACACAGATGGCGGAGAACCATGGCGCTATTAGCGCCATGGTTCATGCCGGTAAAATACCAGCACCGCCTTGGCGGAAAGGGGAATTACCGCCCTATTCCAAGGTTGAAGGGGCGGTAATTCCCCCTTCCACCATTGCCCTTCCCCATTCCCATTTTTGCCCCATAGGGCTCAATGGGAATGGGGAAGGCGCTAATACGGTACCGCAAATTGCGGTACCGTAATTAGCTCCCTGGGTCCCTTTGCGGGTTGGTTTTTAACGCCTGCAAAAAGCAGGCGTTAAATCCCCCAACCCGCAAAGGGACCTCGTAGTAAGGCGGTAAGGATTTACCGGTAGCAGTATTTTACCAGTACCGGTAAATCCTTACCGCCATCCGTGTAATGAGGCCCTAAGAGTCTGTGCATCTTTGAAATAGGGCACTGCCTTGAAGTGTTGATGGCCACAAAGATATTTATTGCCATGAAAGTTGACAAATGATACTTCTTTTTACAAAGTAATGTGGATATATGTGAATTATATGAAGTGTCCAGAATCCTGATCTTGTGTAACTCTGTTTCTTACCCTCGCTTTGGGACAGGGAAGATGTAGTGAATGTTGGGATGAGTAATGCGATAAAAGCCTTCAAGTATTAGGGCTTTCAGGATTTCTAGCCTCTCCACTCTCAGGTCTTATTGCAGCTCTCCCAGGTAGGCGAAGAGAGGAATACAGTTGAACACATCCCTTTCAAGAACTTTAGAGTAGTGTGGAAGGAGAGACAGAGGGGCAAATGTAGCCAATAGGTTCAGATCAGCCCCTTGCTTTTATAGGGGAGGGATGACTGTGGCTGTTTTGAAAACTGAGGGAAAGCAAGCAGAGTCGAAGGACAGGTTGAAGAGTTCAGCGAGGCGAGAGACCACTAATATCATGTACATTGTGAGCTATACCCACTGTGTTTTCATGTTTACATCTTTTGCTCTGCACATCTGCACTAACTGGGTCCATCCAGTGCTGTGGTGATGGCTCCTGGGGTTACTAGGACAGGAGACCCTGGACAGCTCTACTTTACCCATTGTGTATTATGCACTTCCAAGCAGCATAGGTTCTAAGCTGGATTCCTTTCATTCACTCATTCATTCACTCAGGATCTCCGTGTGTGGGTGAGAACGAGACAATACTTCAGCCTTTAGGATGTGTGATGACTGAAAATTATAACTGCATCTTCTGTTTCTTTCAACAGGAAATGAGGCCATTACAAAAACGGAAAACCTGAAAACAAAGCATAAACCTTGGACCAGCCGCAGAAAGAAGAGAAATTCTCTAGAAGATGGACATGGCCTGTCTAATAAACTGGTAAAGAAATCGGCATACTCGCAAAAAGCCCAAATGTCCTCCACGTGTGCAGAATGCGGGGAAACCTTTGTGGACCGAGCCAGCTTCCTAATGCACCAGAGTTGTCACTCGATACCACATCAAAGCACTTACTGCAAAAAGACCCTTTTTTGGCACTCCCGACTCGTGAGGCACCTGAAAATCCAAATGAAGAGGAAAGTGATTGGCTGCAGCCTCTGTGGCAAATTCTTCACTAAGAGATCCAGTCTAGTCATTCACAAGAGATCCCACATGGGCAGGAAACACTACAAATGCACAGAGTGTGACAAAAGCTTCACTCAGGGGTTACATTTGTGGAAGCATCAGAAGAGCCACACTGCCAAGGAGCCGCCCAAATGCGCGGACTGTGGTAAACATTTTACTAGGATGTCAGACCTGAGGAACCATCAGATGACACATTCTAGCGAGAAGCCCCATGAGTGCAAGGAATGTGGAAAACACTTTACTCGGAATGCTTCCCTGACGAGACATCAGATGATACATTCTGGAGAGAAGCCCTTCACTTGCCCCGAATGTGGCAAGAATTTCAATCAGAGGTCACACCTGAGGAACCATCAGTGGATACATTCTGGTGTGAAGCCATATGAGTGCGTGGAATGTGGTAACCACTTTACTAAGACTTCAGACCTGAAGAGACATTGGAAAATACATTATGGAGAGAACTACTATGCCTGCACAAAATGTGGTAAATATTTTACTAGGATATCAGAGCTGTGGAAGCATCAGAGGATACATTCTAGTGAGAAGCCCCATGAGTGCAAGGAATGTGGTAAACACTTTACTAGGATGTCAGAACTGAGAAACCATCAGAGGATACATTCTAGAGAAAAGCCCTATGAGTGCATGGAATGTGGTAAACACTTTACTCGGATGTCTTCCCTGAGGAACCATTGGAGGATACATTCTGGAGAGATGCCCTACACATGCACTGAATGTGGCAAGCATTTCAATCAGATGTCAAATCTGAAGATCCATCAGAAGACACATTCTGGAGAGAAGCCCCATGAGTGCACGGAATGTGGTAAAGTGTTTACTAGGATGTCAGACCTGAGGAACCATCAGAGGATACATTCTGGAGAAAAGCCCTATCAGTGCATGGAATGTGATAAACACTTTACTCGGATGTCTTCCCTGCGGGTTCACAAAAGGATACATTCTGGAGAGATGCCTTGGACATGCTCCGAATGTGGCAAGAATTTCAATCAGATGTCAAATCTGAAGATCCATCAGAAGACACATTCTGGAGATAAGCCCCATGAGTGTACGGAATGTGGTAAACACTTTACTACGATGTCTGACCTGAAGAGACATCAGAGGACACATTCAGGAGAAAAGCACTGCAAGTGTCCAGAATGTGGTAAGTGCTTTACTCAGACATCTTACCTGAGGAGACATCAGAGATTGCATACAGGTGAATTACACTGAGGTGTTTACAACTAAACACAACCTCAGTTAATTGACAGTACCTGTGCATCGCTGCAAAGAGAGCAGCAACTCATGTAACATCTGCGCTTGAAATTACAGCAGAGAAGTTGCACCGATTATGGCTCCAAACTGCACAGCAGCCACAGCGGATATAGGAAAAACTGAACGTAAGTGGGGCACCCCATGCATATTCTATCATCTCTCCTGTGGGGTTAATCTTCTGTAAACCCTAGTTATAGACCCACATCAGAAGCCAAAGCGAAATCTCCAGGAGTGGAAACCCTTCACGGAACACCAGGAGAACACAAGGAACTAATGCTCGGCTGATTCCCCCGCAGGACGTTATCCCAACAGGGCCTGGCTCAGGAATAAACACATCTCACAAACCAGGAGAATAAAGTAAACTAGAGGAGGAAATGAAGTAGCAAGTGTAGAAAATAACCAAAACTTCACTTAAGAACACTTTCCAGTATATATGTCATGAATGGGCGGGCCACATTTTTAAGACAAATTCTAAAGAACAGTTTGAGGAATTACTTGATGATGTACAATAGAGGCTGCTGAACTTTCAAACCTGTGCGGCCTATGTATCCACTCTGAATTAAACCAAGCAAGGTAACAGAACACGTGTTATAGCCCCATCTCACCCCTTCAAGTATTAAGGATCTGTGATGTTTTTGCTTTTTTTACAGTGCAAATAATTTGGCCAAAAGCCATCACTTTTGCAGGATGTTTCAAGGACCACTCATAAAATATTCCAATACTTGAGTGACTGAGCAGTGATTCTTTCTCCACAAGGCGTTTGGCATGTGGGTGTGGCGGTCCATTCGCATAGAAATTAGTGATTTCACTGGGACCAAATGGTCCATTTTAGATCAAAGTGCCCCAGAGAAATAGATGAAAAAGCCATACGTCCTGAAGCCAGTTCAAATAGCCTATGTAGTTAGTTATCTGTAGCTACAGTTCTCCAGCTTTGGTGTCTTTCATAGATGTACATGGTGTGAGTAATTGTGACTTTGAGGTTTATAAAAATGCATAAAGCATTTCTCTCGGTGTGTACCTCGGATATCCTTTCATTTTCCCACCCTGACCCTTCCAAGCAGATTATTAATCCTTTATTATCAGCGAGAAAATACTCTGGGGGGAAAGGGTGGCAAAAGAATAAATGTACACATTCATCACAGGTCTTAAGACTTGGACAGCAGAGCTGTCCATCTGTGGTCACAGAGGCCTTACAGGTTCAGACAGCAGACCTTTCCCTTTGGTTACCCTGATCCTGCAAGCTCAGGTGTCAGAGTTATATGATGAGATCATAAGCTTACATCGATGTATGCCATGAAATGCCATCACGTGAGCCCAAGTATACAACCATCAACACAGCAGGAAAGTGTCCTTTACATCAAGGACGCAATGCCATAATAGCAGCGGCACTCGCCCATAATCAGCAGTAAAGTGTCCTTTACATCAAGGACGCAATGCCACAATAGCACCAGCACCCGCCCCTAATCAGCGGGAAAGTGTCCTTTACATCAAGGACGCAATGCCACAATAGCACCGGCACTCGCCCCTAATCAGCGGGAAAGTGTCCTTTAGGACGCAATGCCACAATAGCACCGGCACTCGCCCCTAATCAGGGGGAAAGTGTCTTTTATATCAAGGACTCAATGCCACAATAGCAGCAGCACTCACCCCTAATCAGCAGGAAAGTGTCCTTTACATCAAGGACGCAATGCCACAATAGCAGCAGCACTCGCCCCTAATCAGCAGAAAAGTGTCCTTTACATCAAGGACGCAATGCCACAATAGCACCAGCACTCGCCCCAATCAGCAGGAAAGTGTTCTTTACATCAAGGACGCAATGCCACAATAGCAGCAGCACTCGCCCCTAATCAGCAGGAAAGTGTCCTTTACATCAAGGACGCAATGCCACAATAGCAGCAGCACTCGCCCCTAATCAACAGAAAAGTGTCTTTTACATCAAGGACGCAATGCCAAAATAGCAGCAGCACTCACCCCCTAATCAGCCGGAAAGTGTCCTTTACATCAAGGACGCAATGCCACAATAGCAGCAGCACCGTTCCTAATCAGCAGGAAAGTGTCCTTTACATCAAGGACGCAATGCCATAATAGCAGCAGCACTCGCTCCTAATCAGCAGGAAAGTGTCCTTTACATCAAGGACACAATGCCATAATAGCAGCAGCACTCGCCCCTAATCAGCTGGAAAGTGTCCTTTACTGAAGAACGCAATGCCATAATAGCAGCAGCACTCGCCCCTAAGCAGAAGCAAAGTGTCCTTTACATCAAGCACGCAATGCCATAATAGCAGTAGCACTCGCCCCTAATCAGCAGCAAAGTGTCCTTTACATCAAGGACGCAATGCCATAATAGCAGCAGCACTCACTCCTTATCAGCAGCAAATTGTCCTTGTCATGATCACTGCTTCCAAGGAGTCAGGAACAGCCCAACATCCTTGGAAGCAGGCCCCTAACCGTTATCTTAGGCACCAGCCGGTCCCCACTGGGACCTTTTGGGCCTTGTCCTGGCGCCGGTGGCACCAGGCTCATCAAAGTCATCGGTCCCGGCACTGGAAGCGCCGGGCTCATATTATGTATGAAGATGCTTGGGTGGACTTACCTGCAGCAGACCATGCTGCTTACTTACCAGCCCCTTAGAAGTCCTCTGTGAACAGGAACTACTTTCTTACCTGGGTGGGGCAAGCTCCACTCCCTGGATACAGCACTGGAACACTTCTGGAACTGGAACTCTTTTCTTACCTAGGCGGGGCCGTGGAGGAAGACGCCTCATCACTCCAAGGCTATTTAAACCACACCCGATAGATGAAACGTGCTTCGCGTTATTCTGCATCTGCAGCAGAACGCTCACCGAGTCTGTTCCGGCCTTTCTTCTTTCGATCCTGAACCTGCAAGAATTATACTTACAATTCCTGTATTCAGTCGACAACAGCACCTGCAAGGACAAGAAACAACAGGTTAGCAAGGCAACCTTTACACGCAGTGCTTACTCACCTGATCCATCAGCTGCGGCCATTTCTTCACGCTGCACCTCCGCCTGTGAAGACAAAAGCATTGTTATTACTTACCGGCACTCCGCGAATTCCGGATTTCCTCACGCTGCACCTCCGCCTGTGAAGACAAAAGCATTGTTATTACTCACCGGCACTCCGCGAATTCCGGATTTCTTCACGCTGCATCGCCGCCTGTGAAAACAAAAGAAGAGACATTAGACAGGTATTTACTTACGCCCATTGCGCTCGTCAATAGAACGCCTGCAAATACTCCGGCGTCTCTTCAGCACGGACTAAGCAGCAAGGGGAAAAGACAGTTTGAGCGCTTGCATTTACTTACTCATTTCCAGGCGCTTCACTCCATCTTCCATCTCCAGAGTCCTGCAAGACAAAAAGGGAAAAGCATTATACAGAGTCCTGTACAATATTAACGCGCCACGCACCTAAAGACTATAAAGACTAAAAAGGTGCCCGGAAACTCACCGCTCGTGCAGTTAACGACGGTAACGATCCTCTGAGTTCAAGAGGCCTATGTTTCACCAGTGAAGGAACTGGCAACGGCACCCTGCACCAGACGCAGATGGAGAGTCCAGCATTCACCTATCTAAGAAACCTCACCCTTCGGGTTCAACACACAGTTAGAAGAGGTTCGACCCCAGAAGCCAATCGAGTCCTGCACATCACTTTTCGAGTCGCAGACACCTTCCTGCCAAGACCAGCGCCTCTGTGGGAATCAGGTGAGCGTTACAGTCCTTCACATCAAGGACTCGCCCTAATCAGCAGGAAAGTGTCCTTTACATCAAGGACGCAATGCCATAATAGCAGCAGCACTTGTTCCTAATCAGCAGGAACGTGTCCTTTACATCAAGGAAGCAATGCCATAATAGCAGCAGCACTCTCCCCTAATCAGCAGCAAAGTATCCTTCACATCAAGGACTCAATGCCATAATTGCAGCAGCACTCGCCCCTAATCAGCAGGAAAGTATCCTTCACATCTAGGATGCAATGCCATAAAAGCAGCAGCACTCGCCCCTAATCAGCAGGAAAGTGTCCTTTACATCAAGGACGCAATGTCATAATAGCAGAAGCACTTGCCCCTAATCAGCAGCAAAGTGTCCTTCACATCAAGGACGCAATGCCATAATAGCAGCAGTACTCGCCCGTAATCAGCAGGAAAGTGTCCTTCACATCTAGGACCCAATGCCATAGTAGCATCAGCACTCGCCCATAATAAAGGATGCAATGCCATAAGAGCAGCAGCACTCGCCCTTAATCAGCAGGAAAGTGTCCTTTACATCAAGGATGCAAAGCCATAATAGCAGCAGCACTCGCACCTAATCAGCGGGAAAGTGTCCTTTACATCAAGGACGCAATCCCATAATAGCAGCGGCACTCGCCCCTAATCAACTGGAAAGTGTCCTTTACATCAAGGACGCAATGCCATAATAGGAGCGGCACTCGCACCTAATCAGCAGGAACGTGTCCTTTACATCAAGGACGCAATGCCACAATAACAGCCGCACTCACCCCTAATCAGCTAGAAAGTGTCCTTTACATCAAGGACACAATGCCACAATAGCAGCAGCACTCGTGCCTAATCAGCAGGAAAGTGTCCTTCACATCTAGGACGCAATGCCATAATACTAACAGCACTCGACCCTAATCAGCAGGAAAGTGTCTTTCACATCAAGGACGCAATGCCATAATAGCAGCAGCACTAGCCCCTAATCAGCAGCAAAGTATCCTTTACATCAAGGACGCAATGCCATAATAGCAGCAGCACTCACCCCTAATCAACAGGAAAGTGTTCTTTACATCAAGGACACAATGCCACAATAGCAGCAGCATTCGCCCCTAATCAACAGGAAAGTGTTCTTTACATCAAGGATGCAATGCCACAATAGCAGCAGCACTCGTGCCTAATCACCAGGAAAGTGTTCTTTACATCAAGGACGCAATGCCACAATAGCAGCAGCACTCGTGCCTAATCAGCAGGAAAGTGTTCTTTACATCAAGGACACAATGCCACAATAGCAGCAGCACTCGTCCTAATCAGCAGGAAAGTGTTCTTTACATCAAGGACGCAATGCCACAATAGCAGCAGCACTCATGCCTAATCAGCAGGAAAGTGTTCTTTACATCAAGGACACAATGCCACAATAGCAGCAGCACTTGTGCCTAATCAGCAGGAAAGTGTCCTTCACATCTAGGACCCAATGCCATAATACTAACAACACTCGACCCTAATCAGCAGGAAAGTGTCCTTCACATCAAGGACGCAATGCCTTAAAAGCAGCAGCACTCACCCCTAATCAGCAGCAAAGTGTCCTTTACATCAAGGACACAATGCCGTAAAAGCAGCAGCACTCACCCCTAATCAGCAGGAAAGTGTCCTTTACATCAAGGAAGCAATGTCATAATAGCAGAAGCACTTGCCCCTAATTAGCAGCAAAGTGTCCTTCACATCAAGGACTCAATGCCATAATTGCAGCAGCACTCGCCCCTTATCAGCAGGAAAGTATCCTTCACATCTAGGACGCAATGCCATAATAGCAGCAGTACTCGCCCCTAATCAGCAGGAAAGTGTCCTTTACATCAAGGACGCAATGCCATAATAGCAGAAGCACTCGCCCCTAATCAGCAGGAAAGTGTCCTTCACATCTAGGACCCAATGCCCAGTATCAGCACTCGCCCATAATAAAGGATGCAATGCCATAAGAGCAGCACCACTCGCCCTTAATCAGCAGGAAAGTGTCCTTTACATCAAGGACGCAATGCCATAATAGCAGCAGCACTCGCCCCTGATCAGCGGGAAAGTGCCCTTTACATCAAGCATGCAATGCCATAATAGCAGCGGCACTCGCACCTAATCAGCGGGAAAGTGTCCTTTACATCAAGGACGCAATGCCATAATAGCAGCGGCACTCGCCCCTAATCAGCGGGAAAGTGTCCTTTACATCAAGGACGCAATGCCATAATAGCAGCGGCACTAGCCCCTAATCAACTGGAAAGTGTCCTTTACATCAAGGACGCAATGCCACAATAACAGCGGCACTCGCACCTAATCGGCAGGAACGTGTCCTTTACGTCAAGGACGCAATGCCACAATAGCAGCAGTACTCGCCCCTAATCGGCAGGAAAGTGTCCTTTACGTCAAGGACGCAATGCCACAATAGCAGCAGCACTCGCCCCTTATCAGCAGGAAAGTGTCCTTTACGTCAAGGACGCAATGCCACAATAGCAGCAGCACTCGCCCCTAATCAGCAGGAAAGTGTCCTTTACATCAAGGACGCAATGCCACAATAGCAGCAGCACTCGCCCTTAATCAGCAGGAAAGTGTCCTTTACATCAAGGACGCAATGCCACAATAGCAGCAGCACTCGCCCCTAATCAACATGAAAGTGTTCTTTACATCAAGGACGCAATGCCACAATAGCAGCAGCACTCGTGCCTAATCAGCAGGAAAGTGTCCTTCACATCTAGGACGCAATGCCATAATACTAACAGCACTCGCCCCTAATCAGCAGGAAAGTATCCTTCACATCTCGGATGCAATGCCAAAATAGCAGCAGCACTCGTGCCTAATCAGCAGGAAAGTTTCTTTTACATCAAGGACGCAATGCCACAATAGCAGCAGCACTCGCCCCTAATCAGCAGGGAAGTGTCCTTTACGTCAAGGACGCAATGCCACAATAGCAGCAGCACTCGCCCCTAATCAGCAGGAAAGTGTGCTTTACGTCAAGGACGCAATGCCACAATAGCAGCAGTACGCGCCCTTAATCAGCAGGAAAGTGTCCTTTACATCAAGGACGCATTGCCACAATAGCAGCAGCACTCGCCCCTAATCAACATGAAAGTGTTCTTTACATCAAGGACGCAATGCCATAATACTAACAGCACTCGCCCCTAATCAGCAGGAAAGTATCCTTCACATCTCGGATGCAATGCCAAAATAGCAGCAGCACTCGTGCCTAATCAGCAGGAAAGTGTCCTTTACATCAAGGACGCAATGCCATAATAGCAGCAGCACTCGCCCCTAATCAGCAGGAAAGTGTCCTTTACATCAAGGACACAATGCCATAATAGCAGCAGCACTCGCCCCTAATCAGCTGGAAAATGTCCTTTACTGAAGAACGCAATGCCACAATAGCAGCAGCACTTGCCCCTAATCAGCTGGAAAGTGTCCTTCACATCAAGGACTCAATGCCATAATTGCAGCAGCACTCGCCCCTTATCAGCAGGAAAGTATCCTTCACATCTAGGACGCAATGCCATAATAGCAGCAGTACTCGCCCCTAATCAGCAGGAAAGTGTCCTTTACATCAAGGACGCAATGCCATAATAGCAGAAGCACTCGCCCCTAATCAGCAGGAAAGTGTCCTTCACATCTAGGACCCAATGCCCAGTATCAGCACTCGCCCATAATAAAGGATGCAATGCCATAAGAGCAGCACCACTCGCCCTTAATCAGCAGGAAAGTGTCCTTTACATCAAGGACGCAATGCCATAATAGCAGCAGCACTCGCCCCTGATCAGCGGGAAAGTGCCCTTTACATCAAGCATGCAATGCCATAATAGCAGCGGCACTCGCACCTAATCAGCGGGAAAGTGTCCTTTACATCAAGGACGCAATGCCATAATAGCAGCGGCACTCGCCCCTAATCAGCGGGAAAGTGTCCTTTACATCAAGGACGCAATGCCATAATAGCAGCGGCACTAGCCCCTAATCAACTGGAAAGTGTCCTTTACATCAAGGACGCAATGCCACAATAACAGCGGCACTCGCACCTAATCGGCAGGAACGTGTCCTTTACGTCAAGGACGCAATGCCACAATAGCAGCAGTACTCGCCCCTAATCGGCAGGAAAGTGTCCTTTACGTCAAGGACGCAATGCCACAATAGCAGCAGCACTCGCCCCTTATCAGCAGGAAAGTGTCCTTTACGTCAAGGACGCAATGCCACAATAGCAGCAGCACTCGCCCCTAATCAGCAGGAAAGTGTCCTTTACATCAAGGACGCAATGCCACAATAGCAGCAGCACTCGCCCTTAATCAGCAGGAAAGTGTCCTTTACATCAAGGACGCAATGCCACAATAGCAGCAGCACTCGCCCCTAATCAACATGAAAGTGTTCTTTACATCAAGGACGCAATGCCACAATAGCAGCAGCACTCGTGCCTAATCAGCAGGAAAGTGTCCTTCACATCTAGGACGCAATGCCATAATACTAACAGCACTCGCCCCTAATCAGCAGGAAAGTATCCTTCACATCTCGGATGCAATGCCAAAATAGCAGCAGCACTCGTGCCTAATCAGCAGGAAAGTTTCTTTTACATCAAGGACGCAATGCCACAATAGCAGCAGCACTCGCCCCTAATCAGCAGGGAAGTGTCCTTTACGTCAAGGACGCAATGCCACAATAGCAGCAGCACTCGCCCCTAATCAGCAGGAAAGTGTGCTTTACGTCAAGGACGCAATGCCACAATAGCAGCAGTACTCGCCCTTAATCAGCAGGAAAGTGTCCTTTACATCAAGGACGCATTGCCACAATAGCAGCAGCACTCGCCCCTAATCAACATGAAAGTGTTCTTTACATCAAGGACGCAATGCCATAATACTAACAGCACTCGCCCCTAATCAGCAGGAAAGTATCCTTCACATCTCGGATGCAATGCCAAAATAGCAGCAGCACTCGTGCCTAATCAGCAGGAAAGTGTCCTTTACATCAAGGACGCAATGCCATAATAGCAGCAGCACTCGCCCCTAATCAGCAGGAAAGTGTCCTTTACATCAAGGACACAATGCCATAATAGCAGCAGCACTCGCCCCTAATCAGCTGGAAAATGTCCTTTACTGAAGAACGCAATGCCACAATAGCAGCAGCACTTGCCCCTAATCAGCTGGAAAGTGTCCTTTACATCAAGCACGCAATGCCATAATAGCAGAAGCACTCGCCCCTAATCAGCAGCAAAGTGTCCTTTACATCAAGGACGCAATGCCATAATAGCAGCAGCACTCACTCCTAATCAGCAGCAAAGTGTCCTTCACATCAAGGACTCACCCTAATCAGCAGGAAAGTGTCCTTTACATCAAGGGCGCAATGCCATAATAGCAGCAGCACTCATTCCTAATCAGCAGGAAAGTGTCCTTTACATCAAGGAAGCAATGCCATAATAGCAGCAGCACTCTCCCCTAATCAGCAGCAAAGTATCCTTCACATCAAGGACCCAATGCCATAGTAGTATCAGCACTCGCCCATAATAAAGGATGCAATGCCATAAGAGCAGCACCACTCGCCCTTAATCAGCAGGAAAGTGTCCTTTACATCAAGGACGCAATGCCATAATAGCAGCAGCACTCACCCATAATCAGCAGTAAAGTGCCCTTTACATCAAGGATGCAATGCCATAATAGCAGCAGCACTCGCCCCTGATCAGCAGGAAACTGCCCTTTATATGAAGGACGCAATTCCATAATAGCAGCAGCACTCGCCCCTGATCAGCGGGAAAGCGCCCTTTACATCAAGCATGCAATGCCATAATAGCAGCAGCACTCGCACCTAATCAGCGGGAAAGTGTCCTTTACATCAAGGACGCAATGCCATAATAGCAGCGGCACTAGCCCCTAATCAACTGGAAAGTGTCCTTTACATCAAGGATGCAATGCCATAATAGCAGCGGCACTCGCACCTAATCAGCAGGAACGTGTCCTTTACATCAAGGACGCAATGCCACAATAACAGCGGCACTCGCACCTAATCAGCAGGAAAGTGTCCTTTACATCAAGGACGCAATGCCACAATAGCAGCAGCACTCACCCCTAATCAGCAGGAAAGTGTCCTTTACGTCAAGGACGCAATGCCACAATAGCAGCAGCACTCGCCCCTAATCAGCAGGAAAGTGTGCTTTACGTCAAGGACTCAATGCCACAATAGCAGCAGCACTCGCCCCTAATCAGCAGGAAAGTGTCCTTTACATCAAGGACGCAATGCCACAATAGCAGCAGCACTCGCCCCTAATCAGCAGAAAAGTGTCCTTTACATCAAGGACGCATTGCCACAATAGCAGCAGCACTCGCCCCTAATCAACATGAAAGTGTTCTTTACATCAAGGACGCAATGCCACAATAGCAGCAGCACTCGTGCCTAATCAGTAGGAAAGTGTCCTTCACATCTAGGACGCAATGCCATAATACTAACAGCACTCGCCCATAATCAGCAGGAAAGTATCCTTCACATCTCGGATGCAATGCCAAAATAGCAGCAGCACTCGTGCCTAATCAGCAGGAAAGTGTCCTTTACATCAAGGACGCAATGCCATAATAGCAGCAGCACTCGCCCCTAATCAGCAGGAAAGTGTCCTTTACATCAAGGACACAATGCCATAATAGCAGCAGCACTCGCCCCTAATCAGCTGGAAAGTGTCCTTTACTGAAGAACGCAATGCCACAAAAGCAGCAGCACTTGCCCCTAATCAGCTGGAAAGTGTCCTTTACATCAAGCACGCAATGCCATAATAGCAGAAGCACTCGCCCCTAATCAGCAGCAAAGTGTCCTTTACATCAAGGACGCAATGCCATAATAGCAGCAGCACTTACTCCTAATCAGCAGCAAAGTGTCCTTCACATCAAGGACTCACCCTAATCAGCAGGAAAGTGTCCTTTACATCAAGGGCGCAATGCCATAATAGCAGCAGCACTCATTCCTAATCAGCAGGAAAGTGTCCTTTACATCAAGGAAGCAATGCCATAATAGCAGCAGCACTCTCCCCTAATCAGTAGCAAAGTATCCTTCACATCAAGCACCCAATGGCATAGTAGTATCAGCACTCGCCCATAATAAAGGATGCAATGCCATAAGAGCAGCACCACTCGCCCTTAATCAGCAGGAAAGTGACCTTTACATCAAGGACGCAATGCCATAATAGCAGCAGCACTCACCCATAATCAGCAGTAAAGTGCCCTTTACATCAAGGATGCAATGCCATAATAGCAGCAGCACTCGCCCCTGATCAGCAGGAAACTGGCCTTTAAATGAAGGA
The DNA here is from genome assembly GCF_040938575.1 of Ambystoma mexicanum. Classification (NCBI taxonomy): domain Eukaryota; kingdom Metazoa; phylum Chordata; class Amphibia; order Caudata; family Ambystomatidae; genus Ambystoma; species Ambystoma mexicanum. The sequence continues at coordinate 30,115,281 of NC_090921.1, forward strand.
CGCAATTCCATAATAGCAGCAGCACTCGCCCCTGATCAGCGGGAAAGCGCCCTTTACATTAAGCATGCAATGCCATAATAGCAGCAGCACTCGCACCTAATCAGCGGGAAAGTGTCCTTTACATCAAGGACGCAATGCCATAATAGCATCGGCACTAGCCCCTAATCAACTGGAAAGTGTCCTTTACATCAAGGATGCAATGCCATAATAGCAGCGGCACTCGCACCTAATCAGCAGGAACGTGTCCTTTACATCAAGGACGCAATGCCACAATAACAGCGGCACTCGCACCTAATCAGCAGGAAAGTGTCCTTTACATCAAGGACGCAATGCCACAATAGCAGCAGCACTCACCCCTAATCAGCAGGAAAGTGTCCTTTACGTCAAGGACGCAATGCCACAATAGCAGCAGCACTCGCCCCTAATCAGCAGGAAAGTGTGCTTTACGTCAAGGACGCAATGCCGCAATAGCAGCAGCACTCGCCCCTAATCAGCAGGAAAGTGTCCTTTACATCAAGGACGCAATGCCACAATAGCAGCAGCACTCACCCCTAATCAACATGAAAGTGTTCTTTACATCAAGGACGCAATGCCACAATAGCAGCAGCACTCGTGCCTAATCAGCAGGAAAGTGTCCTTCACATCTAGGACGCAACGCCATAATACTAACAGCACTCGCCCCTAATCAGCAGGAAAGTATCCTTCACATCTCGGATGCAATGCCAAAATAGCAGCAGCACTCGTGCCTAATCAGCAGGAAAGTGTCCTTTACATCAAGGACGCAGTGCCACAATAGCAGCAGCACTCGCCCCTAATCAGCAGAAAAGTGTCCTCTACGTCAAGGACGCAATGCCACAATAGCAGCAGCACTCGCCCCTAATCAGCAGGAAAGTGTCCTTTACATCAAGGACGCAATGCCACAATAGCAGCAGCACTCGCCCCTAATCAGCAGAAAAGTGTCCTCTACGTCAAGGACGCAATGCCACAATAGCAGCAGCACTCGCCCCTAATCAGCAGGAAAGTGTGCTTTACGTCAAGGACGCAATGCCCGAATAGCAGCAGCACTCACCCCTAATCAGCAGGAAAGTGTCCTTTACATCAAGGACGCAATGCCACAATAGCAGCAGCACTCGCCCCTAATCAACATGAAAGTGTTCTTTACATCAAGGACGCAATGCCACAATAGCAGCAGCACTCGTGCCTAATCAGTAGGAAAGTGTCCTTCACATCTAGGACGCAATGCCATAATACTAACAGCACTCGCCCCTAATCAGCAGGAAAGTATCCTTCACATCTCGGATGCAATGCCAAAATAGCAGCAGCACTCGTGCCTAATCAGCAGGAAAGTGTCCTTTACATCAAGGACGCAATGCCATAATAGCAGCAGCACTCGCCCCTAATCAGCAGGAAAGTGTCCTTTACATCAAGGACACAATGCCATAATAGCAGCAGCACTCGCCCCTAATCAGCTGGAAAGTGTCCTTTACTGAAGAACGCAATGCCACAATAGCAGCAGCACTTGCCCCTAATCAGCTGGAAAGTGTCCTTTACATCAAGCACGCAATGCCATAATAGCAGAAGCCCTCGCCCCTAATCAGCAGCAAAGTGTCCTTTACATCAAGGACGCAATGCCATAATAGCAGCAGCACTCACTCCTAATCAGCAGCAAAGTGTCCTTCACATCAAGGACTCGCCTTAATCAGCAGGAAAGTGTCCTTTACATCAAGGGCGCAATGCCATAATAGCAGCAGCACTCATTCCTAATCAGCAGGAAAGTGTCCTTTACATCAAGGAAGCAATGCCATAATAGCAGCAGCACTCTCCCCTAATCAGCAGCAAAGTATCCTTCACATCAAGGACCCAATGCCATAGTAGGATCAGCACTCGCCCATAATAAAGGATGCAATGCCATAAGAGCGGCACCACTCGCCCTTAATCAGCAGGAAAGTGTCCTTTACATCAAGGACGCAATGCCATAATAGCAGCAGCACTCACCCATAATCAGCAGTAAAGTGCCCTTTACATCAAGGATGCAATGCCATAATAGCAGCAGCACTCGCCCCTGATCAGCAGGAACCTGCCCTTTACATGAAGGACGCAATTCCATAATAGCAGCAGCACTTGCCCCTGATCAGCGGGAAAGTGTCCTTTACATCAAGGACGCAATGCCACAATAGCAGCAGTACTCGCCCCTAATCGGCAGGAAAGTGTCCTTTACGTCAAGGACGCAATGCCACAATAGCAGCAGCACTCGCCCCTTATCAGCAGGAAAGTGTCCTTTACGTCAAGGACGCAATGCCACAATAGCAGCAGCACTCGCCCCTAATCAGCAGGAAAGTGTCCTTTACATCAAGGACGCAATGCCACAATAGCAGCAGCACTCGCCCCTAATCAGCAGGAAAGTGTCCTTTACATCAAGGACGCAATGCCACAATAGCAGCAGCACTCGCCCCTAATCAACATGAAAGTGTTCTTTACATCAAGGACGCAGTGCCACAATAGCAGCAGCACTCGTGCCTAATCAGCAGGAAAGTGTCCTTCACATCTAGGACGCAATGCCATAATACTAACAGCACTCGCCCCTAATCAGCAGGAAAGTATCCTTCACATCTCGGATGCAATGCCAAAATAGCAGCAGCACTCGTGCCTAATCAGCAGGAAAGTTTCCTTTACATCAAGGACGCAATGCCACAATAGCAGCAGCACTCGCCCCTAATCAGCAGGAAAGTGTCCTTTACGTCAAGGACGCAATGCCACAATAGCAGCAGCACTCGCCCCTAATCAGCAGGAAAGTGTGCTTTACGTCAAGGACGCAATGCCACAATAGCAGCAGTACTCGCCCTTAATCAGCAGGAAAGTGTCCTTTACATCAAGGACGCATTGCCACAATAGCAGCAGCACTCGCCCCTAATCAACATGAAAGTGTTCTTTACATCAAGGACGCAATGCCACAATAGCAGCAGCACTCGTGCCTAATCAGTAGGAAAGTGTCCTTCACATCTAGGACGCAATGCCATAATACTAACAGCACTCGCCCCTAATCAGCAGGAAAGTATCCTTCACATCTCGGATGCAATGCCAAAATAGCAGCAGCACTCGTGCCTAATCAGCAGGAAAGTGTCCTTTACATCAAGGACGCAATGCCATAATAGCAGCAGCACTCGCCCCTAATCAGCAGGAAAGTGTCCTTTACATCAAGGACACAATGCCATAATAGCAGCAGCACTCGCCCCTAATCAGCTGGAAAGTGTCCTTTACTGAAGAACGCAATGCCACAATAGCAGCAGCACTTGCCCCTAATCAGCTGGAAAGTGTCCTTTACATCAAGCACGCAATGCCATAATAGCAGAAGCACTCGCCCCTAATCAGCAGCAAAGTGTCCTTTACATCAAGGACGCAATGCCATAATAGCAGCAGCACTCACTCCTAATCAGCATCAAAGTGTCCTTCACATCAAGGACTCACCCTAATCAGCAGGAAAGTGTCCTTTACATCAAGGGCGCAATGCCATAATAGCAGCAGCACTCATTCCTAATCAGCAGGAAAGTGTCCTTTACATCAAGGAAGCAATGCCATAATAGCAGCAGCACTCTCCCCTAATCAGCAGCAAAGTATCCTTCACATCAAGGACCCAATGCCATAGTAGTATCAGCACTCGCCCATAATAAAGGATGCAATGCCATAAGAGCGGCACCACTCGCCCTTAATCAGCAGGAAAGTGTCCTTTACATCAAGGACGCAATGCCATAATAGCAGCAGCACTCACCCATAATCAGCAGTAAAGTGCCCTTTACATCAAGGATGCAATGCCATAATAGCAGCAGCACTCGCCCCTGATCAGCAGGAACCTGCCCTTTACATGAAGGACGCAATTCCATAATAGCAGCAGCACTTGCCCCTGATCAGCGGGAAAGTGTCCTTTACATCAAGGACGCAATGCCATAATAGCAGCGGCACTCGCCCCTAATCAGCGGGAAAGTGTCCTTTACATCAAGGACGCAATGCCATAATAGCAGCGGCACTAGCCCCTAATCAACTGGAAAGTGTCCTTTACGTCAAGGACGCAATGCCACAATAACAGCGGCACTCGCACCTAATCGGCAGGAACGTGTCCTTTACGTCAAGGACGTAATGCCACAATAGCAGCAGTACTCGCCCCTAATCGGCAGGAAAGTGTCCTTTACGTCAAGGACGCAATGCCACAATAGCAGCAGCACTCGCCCCTTATCAGCAGGAAAGTGTCCTTTACGTCAAGGACGCAATGCCACAATAGCAGCAGCACTCGCCCCTAATCAGCAGGAAAGTGTCCTTTACATCAAGGACGCAATGCCACAATAGCAGCAGCACTCGCCCCTAATCAGCAGGAAAGTGTCCTTTACATCAAGGACGCAATGCCACAATAGCAGCAGCACTCGCCCCTAATCAACATGAAAGTGTTCTTTACATCAAGGACGCAATGCCACAATAGCAGCAGCACTCGTGCCTAATCAGCAGGAAAGTGTCCTTCACATCTAGGACGCAATGCCATAATACTAACAGCACTCGCCCCTAATCAGCAGGAAAGTATCCTTCACATCTCGGATGCAATGCCAAAATAGCAGCAGCACTCGTGCCTAATCAGCAGGAAAGTTTCCTTTACATCAAGGACGCAATGCCACAATAGCAGCAGCACTCGCCCCTAATCAGCAGGAAAGTGTCCTTTACGTCAAGGACGCAATGCCACAATAGCAGCAGCACTCGCCCCTAATCAGCAGGAAAGTGTGCTTCACGTCAAGGACGCAATGCCACAATAGCAGCAGTACTCGCCCTTAATCAGCAGGAAAGTGTCCTTTACATCAAGGACGCATTGCCACAATAGCAGCAGCACTCGCCCCTAATCAACATGAAAGTGTTCTTTACATCAAGGACGCAATGCCACAATAGCAGCAGCACTCGTGCCTAATCAGTAGGAAAGTGTCCTTCACATCTAGGACGCAATGCCATAATACTAACAGCACTCGCCCCTAATCAGCAGGAAAGTATCCTTCACATCTCGGATGCAATGCCAAAATAGCAGCAGCACTCGTGCCTAATCAGCAGGAAAGTGTCCTTTACATCAAGGACGCAATGCCATAATAGCAGCAGCACTCGCCCCTAATCAGCAGGAAAGTGTCCTTTACATCAAGGACACAATGCCATAATAGCAGCAGCACTCGCCCCTAATCAGCTGGAAAGTGTCCTTTACTGAAGAACGCAATGCCACAATAGCAGCAGCACTTGCCCCTAATCAGCTGGAAAGTGTCCTTTACATCAAGCACGCAATGCCATAATAGCAGAAGCACTTGCCCCTAATCAGCAGCAAAGTGTCCTTCACATCAAGGACTCACCCTAATCAGCAGGAAAGTGTCCTTTACATCAAGGGCGCAATGCCATAATAGCAGCAGCACTCATTCCTAATCAGCAGGAAAGTGTCCTTTACATCAAGGAAGCAATGCCATAATAGCAGCAGCACTCTCCCCTAATCAGCAGCAAAGTATCCTTCACATCAAGGACCCAATGCCATAGTAGTATCAGCACTCGCCCATAATAAAGGATGCAATGCCATAAGAGCAGCACCACTCGCCCTTAATCAGCAGGAAAGTGTCCTTTACATCAAGGACGCAATGCCATAATAGCAGCAGCACTCACCCATAATCAGCAGTAAAGTGCCCTTTACATCAAGGATGCAATGCCATAATAGCAGCAGCACTCGCCCCTGATCAGCAGGAAACTGCCCTTTACATGAAGGACGCAATTCCATAATAGCAGCAGCACTCGCCCCTGATCAGCGGGAAAGCGCCCTTTACATCAAGCATGCAATGCCATAATAGCAGCAGCACTCGCACCTAATCAGCGGGAAAGTGTCCTTTACATCAAGGACACAATGCCATAATAGCAGCGGCACTAGCCCCTAATCAACTGGAAAGTGTCCTTTACATCAAGGATGCAATGCCATAATAGCAGCGGCACTCGCACCTAATCAGCAGGAAAGTGTCCTTTACATCAAGGACGCAATGCCACAATAACAGCGGCACTCGCACCTAATCAGCAGGAAAGTGTCCTTTACATCAAGGACGCAATGCCACAATAGCAGCAGCACTCACTCCTAATCAGCAGGAAAGTGTCCTTTACGTCAAGGACGCAATGCCACAATAGCAGCAGCACTCGCCCCTAATCAGCAGGAAAGTGTGCTTTACGTCAAGGACGCAATGCCATAATAGCAGCAGCACTCACCCATAATCAGCAGTAAAGTGCCCTTTACATCAAGGATGCAATGCCATAATAGCAGCAGCACTCGCCCCTGATCAGCAGGAACCTGCCCTTTACATGAAGGACGCAATTCCATAATAGCAGCAGCACTTGCCCCTGATCAGCGGGAAAGTGTCCTTTACATCAAGGACGCAATGCCATAATAGCAGCGGCACTCGCCCCTAATCAGCGGGAAAGTGTCCTTTACATCAAGGACGCAATGCCATAATAGCAGCGGCACTAGCCCCTAATCAACTGGAAAGTGTCCTTTACGTCAAGGACGCAATGCCACAATAACAGCGGCACTCGCACCTAATCGGCAGGAACGTGTCCTTTACGTCAAGGACGTAATGCCACAATAGCAGCAGTACTCGCCCCTAATCGGCAGGAAAGTGTCCTTTACGTCAAGGACGCAATGCCACAATAGCAGCAGCACTCGCCCCTTATCAGCAGGAAAGTGTCCTTTACGTCAAGGACGCAATGCCACAATAGCAGCAGCACTCGCCCCTAATCAGCAGGAAAGTGTCCTTTACATCAAGGACGCAATGCCACAATAGCAGCAGCACTCGCCCCTAATCAGCAGGAAAGTGTCCTTTACATCAAGGACGCAATGCCACAATAGCAGCAGCACTCGCCCCTAATCAACATGAAAGTGTTCTTTACATCAAGGACGCAATGCCACAATAGCAGCAGCACTCGTGCCTAATCAGCAGGAAAGTGTCCTTCACATCTAGGACGCAATGCCATAATACTAACAGCACTCGCCCCTAATCAGCAGGAAAGTATCCTTCACATCTCGGATGCAATGCCAAAATAGCAGCAGCACTCGTGCCTAATCAGCAGGAAAGTTTCCTTTACATCAAGGACGCAATGCCACAATAGCAGCAGCACTCGCCCCTAATAAAGGATGCAATGCCATAAGAGCGGCACCACTCGCCCTTAATCAGCAGGAAAGTGTCCTTTACATCAAGGACGCAATGCCATAATAGCAGCAGCACTCACCCATAATCAGCAGTAAAGTGCCCTTTACATCAAGGATGCAATGCCATAATAGCAGCAGCACTCGCCCCTGATCAGCAGGAACCTGCCCTTTACATGAAGGACGCAATTCCATAATAGCAGCAGCACTTGCCCCTGATCAGCGGGAAAGTGTCCTTTACATCAAGGACGCAATGCCATAATAGCAGCGGCACTCGCCCCTAATCAGCGGGAAAGTGTCCTTTACATCAAGGACGCAATGCCATAATAGCAGCGGCACTAGCCCCTAATCAACTGGAAAGTGTCCTTTACGTCAAGGACGCAATGCCACAATAACAGCGGCACTCGCACCTAATCGGCAGGAACGTGTCCTTTACGTCAAGGACGTAATGCCACAATAGCAGCAGTACTCGCCCCTAATCGGCAGGAAAGTGTCCTTTACGTCAAGGACGCAATGCCACAATAGCAGCAGCACTCGCCCCTTATCAGCAGGAAAGTGTCCTTTACGTCAAGGACGCAATGCCACAATAGCAGCAGCACTCGCCCCTAATCAGCAGGAAAGTGTCCTTTACATCAAGGACGCAATGCCACAATAGCAGCAGCACTCGCCCCTAATCAGCAGGAAAGTGTCCTTTACATCAAGGACGCAATGCCACAATAGCAGCAGCACTCGCCCCTAATCAACATGAAAGTGTTCTTTACATCAAGGACGCAATGCCACAATAGCAGCAGCACTCGTGCCTAATCAGCAGGAAAGTGTCCTTCACATCTAGGACGCAATGCCATAATACTAACAGCACTCGCCCCTAATCAGCAGGAAAGTATCCTTCACATCTCGGATGCAATGCCAAAATAGCAGCAGCACTCGTGCCTAATCAGCAGGAAAGTTTCCTTTACATCAAGGACGCAATGCCACAATAGCAGCAGCACTCGCCCCTAATCAGCAGGAAAGTGTCCTTTACGTCAAGGACGCAATGCCACAATAGCAGCAGCACTCGCCCCTAATCAGCAGGAAAGTGTGCTTTACGTCAAGGACGCAATGCCACAATAGCAGCAGTACTCGCCCTTAATCAGCAGGAAAGTGTCCTTTACATCAAGGACGCATTGCCACAATAGCAGCAGCACTCGCCCCTAATCAACATGAAAGTGTTCTTTACATCAAGGACGCAATGCCACAATAGCAGCAGCACTCGTGCCTAATCAGTAGGAAAGTGTCCTTCACATCTAGGACGCAATGCCATAATACTAACAGCACTCGCCCCTAATCAGCAGGAAAGTATCCTTCACATCTCGGATGCAATGCCAAAATAGCAGCAGCACTCGTGCCTAATCAGCAGGAAAGTGTCCTTTACATCAAGGACGCAATGCCATAATAGCAGCAGCACTCGCCCCTAATCAGCAGGAAAGTGTCCTTTACATCAAGGACACAATGCCATAATAGCAGCAGCACTCGCCCCTAATCAGCTGGAAAGTGTCCTTTACTGAAGAACGCAATGCCACAATAGCAGCAGCACTTGCCCCTAATCAGCTGGAAAGTGTCCTTTACATCAAGCACGCAATGCCATAATAGCAGAAGCACTTGCCCCTAATCAGCAGCAAAGTGTCCTTCACATCAAGGACTCACCCTAATCAGCAGGAAAGTGTCCTTTACATCAAGGGCGCAATGCCATAATAGCAGCAGCACTCATTCCTAATCAGCAGGAAAGTGTCCTTTACATCAAGGAAGCAATGCCATAATAGCAGCAGCACTCTCCCCTAATCAGCAGCAAAGTATCCTTCACATCAAGGACCCAATGCCATAGTAGTATCAGCACTCGCCCATAATAAAGGATGCAATGCCATAAGAGCAGCACCACTCGCCCTTAATCAGCAGGAAAGTGTCCTTTACATCAAGGACGCAATGCCATAATAGCAGCAGCACTCACCCATAATCAGCAGTAAAGTGCCCTTTACATCAAGGATGCAATGCCATAATAGCAGCAGCACTCGCCCCTGATCAGCAGGAAACTGCCCTTTACATGAAGGACGCAATTCCATAATAGCAGCAGCACTCGCCCCTGATCAGCGGGAAAGCGCCCTTTACATCAAGCATGCAATGCCATAATAGCAGCAGCACTCGCACCTAATCAGCGGGAAAGTGTCCTTTACATCAAGGACACAATGCCATAATAGCAGCGGCACTAGCCCCTAATCAACTGGAAAGTGTCCTTTACATCAAGGATGCAATGCCATAATAGCAGCGGCACTCGCACCTAATCAGCAGGAAAGTGTCCTTTACATCAAGGACGCAATGCCACAATAACAGCGGCACTCGCACCTAATCAGCAGGAAAGTGTCCTTCACATCTAGGACGCAATGCCATAATACTAACAGCACTCGCCCCTAATCAGCAGGAAAGTATCCTTCACATCTCGGATGCAATGCCAAAATAGCAGCAGCACTCGTGCCTAATCAGCAGGAAAGTTTCCTTTACATCAAGGACGCAATGCCACAATAGCAGCAGCACTCGCCCCTAATCAGCAGGAAAGTGTCCTTTACGTCAAGGACGCAATGCCACAATAGCAGTAGCACTCGCCCCTAATCAGCAGGAAAGTGTGCTTTACGTCAAGGACGCAATGCCACAATAGCAGCAGTACTCGCCCTTAATCAGCAGGAAAGTGTCCTTTACATCAAGGACGCATTGCCACAATAGCAGCAGCACTCGCCCCTAATCAACATGAAAGTGTTCTTTACATCAAGGACGCAATGCCACAATAGCAGCAGCACTCGTGCCTAATCAGTAGGAAAGTGTCCTTCACATCCAGGACGCAATGCCATAATACTAACAGCACTCGCCCCTAATCAGCAGGAAAGTATCCTTCACATCTCGGATGCAATGCCAAAATAGCAGCAGCACTCGTGCCTAATCAGCAGGAAAGTGTCCTTTACATCAAGGACGCAATGCCATAATAGCAGCAGCACTCGCCCCTAATCAGCAGGAAAGTGTCCTTTACATCAAGGACACAATGCCATAATAGCAGCAGCACTCGCCCCTAATCAGCTGGAAAGTGTCCTTTACTGAAGAACGCAATGCCACAATAGCAGCAGCACTTGCCCCTAATCAGCTGGAAAGTGTCCTTTACATCAAGCACGCAATGCCATAATAGCAGAAGCACTTGCCCCTAATCAGCAGCAAAGTGTCCCTCACATCAAGGACTCACCCTAATCAGCAGGAAAGTGTCCTTTACATCAAGGGCGCAATGCCATAATAGCAGCAGCACTCATTCCTAATCAGCAGGAAAGTGTCCTTTACATCAAGGAAGCAATGCCATAATAGCAGCAGCACTCTCCCCTAATCAGTAGCAAAGTATCCTTCACATCAAGCACCCAATGCCATAGTAGTATCAGCACTCGCCCATAATAAAGGATGCAATGCCATAAGAGCAGCACCACTCGCCCTTAATCAGCAGGAAAGTGTCCTTTACATCAAGGACGCAATGCCATAATAGCAGCAGCACTCACCCATAATCAGCAGTAAAGTGCCCTTTACATCAAGGATGCAATGCCATAATAGCAGCAGCACTCGCTCCTGATCAGCAGGAAACTGCCCTTTACATGAAGGACGCAATTCCATAATAGCAGCAGCACTCGCCCCTGATCAGCGGGAAAGCGCCCTTTACATTAAGCATGCAATGCCATAATAGCAGCAGCACTCGCACCTAATCAGCGGGAAAGTGTCCTTTACATCAAGGACGCAATGCCATAATAGCATCGGCACTAGCCCCTAATCAACTGGAAAGTGTCCTTTACATCAAGGATGCAATGCCATAATAGCAGCGGCACTCGCACCTAATCAGCAGGAACGTGTCCTTTACATCAAGGACGCAATGCCACAATAACAGCGGCACTCGCACCTAATCAGCAGGAAAGTGTCCTTTACATCAAGGACGCAATGCCACAATAGCAGCAGCACTCACCCCTAATCAGCAGGAAAGTGTCCTTTACGTCAAGGACGCAATGCCACAATAGCAGCAGCACTCGCCCCTAATCAGCAGGAAAGTGTGCTTTACGTCAAGGACGCAATGCCGCAATAGCAGCAGCACTCGCCCCTAATCAGCAGGAAAGTGTCCTTTACATCAAGGACGCAATGCCACAATAGCAGCAGCACTCACCCCTAATCAACATGAAAGTGTTCTTTACATCAAGGACGCAATGCCACAATAGCAGCAGCACTCGTGCCTAATCAGCAGGAAAGTGTCCTTCACATCTAGGACGCAACGCCATAATACTAACAGCACTCGCCCCTAATCAGCAGGAAAGTATCCTTCACATCTCGGATGCAATGCCAAAATAGCAGCAGCACTCGTGCCTAATCAGCAGGAAAGTGTCCTTTACATCAAGGACGCAGTGCCACAATAGCAGCAGCACTCGCCCCTAATCAGCAGAAAAGTGTCCTCTACGTCAAGGACGCAATGCCACAATAGCAGCAGCACTCGCCCCTAATCAGCAGGAAAGTGTCCTTTACATCAAGGACGCAATGCCACAATAGCAGCAGCACTCGCCCCTAATCAGCAGAAAAGTGTCCTCTACGTCAAGGACGCAATGCCACAATAGCAGCAGCACTCGCCCCTAATCAGCAGGAAAGTGTGCTTTACGTCAAGGACGCAATGCCCGAATAGCAGCAGCACTCACCCCTAATCAGCAGGAAAGTGTCCTTTACATCAAGGACGCAATGCCACAATAGCAGCAGCACTCGCCCCTAATCAACATGAAAGTGTTCTTTACATCAAGGACGCAATGCCACAATAGCAGCAGCACTCGTGCCTAATCAGTAGGAAAGTGTCCTTCACATCTAGGACGCAATGCCATAATACTAACAGCACTCGCCCCTAATCAGCAGGAAAGTATCCTTCACATCTCGGATGCAATGCCAAAATAGCAGCAGCACTCGTGCCTAATCAGCAGGAAAGTGTCCTTTACATCAAGGACGCAATGCCATAATAGCAGCAGCACTCGCCCCTAATCAGCAGGAAAGTGTCCTTTACATCAAGGACACAATGCCATAATAGCAGCAGCACTCGCCCCTAATCAGCTGGAAAGTGTCCTTTACTGAAGAACGCAATGCCACAATAGCAGCAGCACTTGCCCCTAATCAGCTGGAAAGTGTCCTTTACATCAAGCACGCAATGCCATAATAGCAGAAGCCCTCGCCCCTAATCAGCAGCAAAGTGTCCTTTACATCAAGGACGCAATGCCATAATAGCAGCAGCACTCACTCCTAATCAGCAGCAAAGTGTCCTTCACATCAAGGACTCGCCTTAATCAGCAGGAAAGTGTCCTTTACATCAAGGGCGCAATGCCATAATAGCAGCAGCACTCATTCCTAATCAGCAGGAAAGTGTCCTTTACATCAAGGAAGCAATGCCATAATAGCAGCAGCACTCTCCCCTAATCAGCAGCAAAGTATCCTTCACATCAAGGACCCAATGCCATAGTAGGATCAGCACTCGCCCATAATAAAGGATGCAATGCCATAAGAGCGGCACCACTCGCCCTTAATCAGCAGGAAAGTGTCCTTTACATCAAGGACGCAATGCCATAATAGCAGCAGCACTCACCCATAATCAGCAGTAAAGTGCCCTTTACATCAAGGATGCAATGCCATAATAGCAGCAGCACTCGCCCCTGATCAGCAGGAACCTGCCCTTTACATGAAGGACGCAATTCCATAATAGCAGCAGCACTTGCCCCTGATCAGCGGGAAAGTGTCCTTTACATCAAGGACGCAATGCCATAATAGCAGCGGCACTCGCCCCTAATCAGCGGGAAAGTGTCCTTTACATCAAGGACGCAATGCCATAATAGCAGCGGCACTAGCCCCTAATCAACTGGAAAGTGTCCTTTACGTCAAGGACGCAATGCCACAATAACAGCGGCACTCGCACCTAATCGGCAGGAACGTGTCCTTTACGTCAAGGACGCAATGCCACAATAGCAGCAGTACTCGCCCCTAATCGGCAGGAAAGTGTCCTTTACGTCAAGGACGCAATGCCACAATAGCAGCAGCACTCGCCCCTTATCAGCAGGAAAGTGTCCTTTACGTCAAGGACGCAATGCCACAATAGCAGCAGCACTCGCCCCTAATCAGCAGGAAAGTGTCCTTTACATCAAGGACGCAATGCCACAATAGCAGCAGCACTCGCCCCTAATCAGCAGGAAAGTGTCCTTTACATCAAGGACGCAATGCCACAATAGCAGCAGCACTCGCCCCTAATCAACATGAAAGTGTTCTTTACATCAAGGACGCAATGCCACAATAGCAGCAGCACTCGTGCCTAATCAGCAGGAAAGTGTCCTTCACATCTAGGACGCAATGCCATAATACTAACAGCACTCGCCCCTAATCAGCAGGAAAGTATCCTTCACATCTCGGATGCAATGCCAAAATAGCAGCAGCACTCGTGCCTAATCAGCAGGAAAGTTTCCTTTACATCAAGGACGCAATGCCACAATAGCAGCAGCACTCGCCCCTAATCAGCAGGAAAGTGTCCTTTACGTCAAGGACGCAATGCCACAATAGCAGCAGCACTCGCCCCTAATCAGCAGGAAAGTGTGCTTTACGTCAAGGACGCAATGCCACAATAGCAGCAGTACTCGCCCTTAATCAGCAGGAAAGTGTCCTTTACATCAAGGACGCATTGCCACAATAGCAGCAGCACTCGCCCCTAATCAACATGAAAGTGTTCTTTACATCAAGGACGCAATGCCACAATAGCAGCAGCACTCGTGCCTAATCAGTAGGAAAGTGTCCTTCACATCTAGGACGCAATGCCATAATACTAACAGCACTCGCCCCTAATCAGCAGGAAAGTATCCTTCACATCTCGGATGCAATGCCAAAATAGCAGCAGCACTCGTGCCTAATCAGCAGGAAAGTGTCCTTTACATCAAGGACGCAATGCCATAATAGCAGCAGCACTCGCCCCTAATCAGCAGGAAAGTGTCCTTTACATCAAGGACACAATGCCATAATAGCAGCAGCACTCGCCCCTAATCAGCTGGAAAGTGTCCTTTACTGAAGAACGCAATGCCACAATAGCAGCAGCACTTGCCCCTAATCAGCTGGAAAGTGTCCTTTACATCAAGCACGCAATGCCATAATAGCAGAAGCACTCGCCCCTAATCAGCAGCAAAGTGTCCTTTACATCAAGGACGCAATGCCATACTAGCAGCAGCACTCACTCCTAATCAGCATCAAAGTGTCCTTCACATCAAGGACTCACCCTAATCAGCAGGAAAGTGTCCTTTACATCAAGGGCGCAATGCCATAATAGCAGCAGCACTCATTCCTAATCAGCAGGAAAGTGTCCTTTACATCAAGGAAGCAATGCCATAATAGCAGCAGCACTCTCCCCTAATCAGCAGCAAAGTATCCTTCACATCAAGGACCCAATGCCATAGTAGTATCAGCACTCGCCCATAATAAAGGATGCAATGCCATAAGAGCGGCACCACTCGCCCTTAATCAGCAGGAAAGTGTCCTTTACATCAAGGACGCAATGCCATAATAGCAGCAGCACTCACCCATAATCAGCAGTAAAGTGCCCTTTACATCAAGGATGCAATGCCATAATAGCAGCAGCACTCGCCCCTGATCAGCAGGAACCTGCCCTTTACATGAAGGACGCAATTCCATAATAGCAGCAGCACTTGCCCCTGATCAGCGGGAAAGTGTCCTTTACATCAAGGACGCAATGCCATAATAGCAGCGGCACTCGCCCCTAATCAGCGGGAAAGTGTCCTTTACATCAAGGACGCAATGCCATAATAGCAGCGGCACTAGCCCCTAATCAACTGGAAAGTGTCCTTTACGTCAAGGACGCAATGCCACAATAACAGCGGCACTCGCACCTAATCGGCAGGAACGTGTCCTTTACGTCAAGGACGTAATGCCACAATAGCAGCAGTACTCGCCCCTAATCGGCAGGAAAGTGTCCTTTACGTCAAGGACGCAATGCCACAATAGCAGCAGCACTCGCCCCTTATCAGCAGGAAAGTGTCCTTTACGTCAAGGACGCAATGCCACAATAGCAGCAGCACTCGCCCCTAATCAGCAGGAAAGTGTCCTTTACATCAAGGACGCAATGCCACAATAGCAGCAGCACTCGCCCCTAATCAGCAGGAAAGTGTCCTTTACATCAAGGACGCAATGCCACAATAGCAGCAGCACTCGCCCCTAATCAACATGAAAGTGTTCTTTACATCAAGGACGCAATGCCACAATAGCAGCAGCACTCGTGCCTAATCAGCAGGAAAGTGTCCTTCACATCTAGGACGCAATGCCATAATACTAACAGCACTCGCCCCTAATCAGCAGGAAAGTATCCTTCACATCTCGGATGCAATGCCAAAATAGCAGCAGCACTCGTGCCTAATCAGCAGGAAAGTTTCCTTTACATCAAGGACGCAATGCCACAATAGCAGCAGCACTCGCCCCTAATCAGCAGGAAAGTGTCCTTTACGTCAAGGACGCAATGCCACAATAGCAGCAGCACTCGCCCCTAATCAGCAGGAAAGTGTGCTTTACGTCAAGGACGCAATGCCACAATAGCAGCAGTACTCGCCCTTAATCAGCAGGAAAGTGTCCTTTACATCAAGGACGCATTGCCACAATAGCAGCAGCACTCGCCCCTAATCAACATGAAAGTGTTCTTTACATCAAGGACGCAATGCCACAATAGCAGCAGCACTCGTGCCTAATCAGTAGGAAAGTGTCCTTCACATCTAGGACGCAATGCCATAATACTAACAGCACTCGCCCCTAATCAGCAGGAAAGTATCCTTCACATCTCGGATGCAATGCCAAAATAGCAGCAGCACTCGTGCCTAATCAGCAGGAAAGTGTCCTTTACATCAAGGACGCAATGCCATAATAGCAGCAGCACTCGCCCCTAATCAGCAGGAAAGTGTCCTTTACATCAAGGACACAATGCCATAATAGCAGCAGCACTCGCCCCTAATCAGCTGGAAAGTGTCCTTTACTGAAGAACGCAATGCCACAATAGCAGCAGCACTTGCCCCTAATCAGCTGGAAAGTGTCCTTTACATCAAGCACGCAATGCCATAATAGCAGAAGCACTTGCCCCTAATCAGCAGCAAAGTGTCCTTCACATCAAGGACTCACCCTAATCAGCAGGAAAGTGTCCTTTACATCAAGGGCGCAATGCCATAATAGCAGCAGCACTCATTCCTAATCAGCAGGAAAGTGTCCTTTACATCAAGGAAGCAATGCCATAATAGCAGCAGCACTCTCCCCTAATCAGCAGCAAAGTATCCTTCACATCAAGGACCCAATGCCATAGTAGTATCAGCACTCGCCCATAATAAAGGATGCAATGCCATAAGAGCAGCACCACTCGCCCTTAATCAGCAGGAAAGTGTCCTTTACATCAAGGACGCAATGCCATAATAGCAGCAGCACTCACCCATAATCAGCAGTAAAGTGCCCTTTACATCAAGGATGCAATGCCATAATAGCAGCAGCACTCGCCCCTGATCAGCAGGAAACTGCCCTTTACATGAAGGACGCAATTCCATAATAGCAGCAGCACTCGCCCCTGATCAGCGGGAAAGCGCCCTTTACATCAAGCATGCAATGCCATAATAGCAGCAGCACTCGCACCTAATCAGCGGGAAAGTGTCCTTTACATCAAGGACACAATGCCATAATAGCAGCGGCACTAGCCCCTAATCAACTGGAAAGTGTCCTTTACATCAAGGATGCAATGCCATAATAGCAGCGGCACTCGCACCTAATCAGCAGGAACGTGTCCTTTACATCAAGGACGCAATGCCACAATAACAGCGGCACTCGCACCTAATCAGCAGGAAAGTGTCCTTTACATCAAGGACGCAATGCCACAATAGCAGCAGCACTCACTCCTAATCAGCAGGAAAGTGTCCTTTACGTCAAGGACGCAATGCCACAATAGCAGCAGCACTCGCCCCTAATCAGCAGGAAAGTGTGCTTTACGTCAAGGACGCAATGCCATAATAGCAGCAGCACTCACCCATAATCAGCAGTAAAGTGCCCTTTACATCAAGGATGCAATGCCATAATAGCAGCAACACTCGCCCCTGATCAGCAGGAACCTGCCCTTTACATGAAGGACGCAATTCCATAATAGCAGCAGCACTTGCCCCTGATCAGCGGGAAAGTGTCCTTTACATCAAGGACGCAATGCCATAATAGCAGCGGCACTCGCCCCTAATCAGCGGGAAAGTGTCCTTTACATCAAGGACGCAATGCCATAATAGCAGCGGCACTAGCCCCTAATCAACTGGAAAGTGTCCTTTACGTCAAGGACGCAATGCCACAATAACAGCGGCACTCGCACCTAATCGGCAGGAACGTGTCCTTTACGTCAAGGACGTAATGCCACAATAGCAGCAGTACTCGCCCCTAATCGGCAGGAAAGTGTCCTTTACGTCAAGGACGCAATGCCACAATAGCAGCAGCACTCGCCCCTTATCAGCAGGAAAGTGTCCTTTACGTCAAGGACGCAATGCCACAATAGCAGCAGCACTCGCCCCTAATCAGCAGGAAAGTGTCCTTTACATCAAGGACGCAATGCCACAATAGCAGCAGCACTCGCCCCTAATCAGCAGGAAAGTGTCCTTTACATCAAGGACGCAATGCCACAATAGCAGCAGCACTCGCCCCTAATCAACATGAAAGTGTTCTTTACATCAAGGACGCAATGCCACAATAGCAGCAGCACTCGTGCCTAATCAGCAGGAAAGTGTCCTTCACATCTAGGACGCAATGCCATAATACTAACAGCACTCGCCCCTAATCAGCAGGAAAGTATCCTTCACATCTCGGATGCAATGCCAAAATAGCAGCAGCACTCGTGCCTAATCAGCAGGAAAGTTTCCTTTACATCAAGGACGCAATGCCACAATAGCAGCAGCACTCGCCCCTAATAAAGGATGCAATGCCATAAGACCGGCACCACTCGCCCTTAATCAGCAGGAAAGTGTCCTTTACATCAAGGACGCAATGCCATAATAGCAGCAGCACTCACCCATAATCAGCAGTAAAGTGCCCTTTACATCAAGGATGCAATGCCATAATAGCAGCAGCACTCGCCCCTGATCAGCAGGAACCTGCCCTTTACATGAAGGACGCAATTCCATAATAGCAGCAGCACTTGCCCCTGATCAGCGGGAAAGTGTCCTTTACATCAAGGACGCAATGCCATAATAGCAGCGGCACTCGCCCCTAATCAGCGGGAAAGTGTCCTTTACATCAAGGACGCAATGCCATAATAGCAGCGGCACTAGCCCCTAATCAACTGGAAAGTGTCCTTTACGTCAAGGACGCAATGCCACAATAACAGCGGCACTCGCACCTAATCGGCAGGAACGTGTCCTTTACGTCAAGGACGTAATGCCACAATAGCAGCAGTACTCGCCCCTAATCGGCAGGAAAGTGTCCTTTACGTCAAGGACGCAATGCCACAATAGCAGCAGCACTCGCCCCTTATCAGCAGGAAAGTGTCCTTTACGTCAAGGACGCAATGCCACAATAGCAGCAGCACTCGCCCCTAATCAGCAGGAAAGTGTCCTTTACATCAAGGACGCAATGCCACAATAGCAGCAGCACTCGCCCCTAATCAGCAGGAAAGTGTCCTTTACATCAAGGACGCAATGCCACAATAGCAGCAGCACTCGCCCCTAATCAACATGAAAGTGTTCTTTACATCAAGGACGCAATGCCACAATAGCAGCAGCACTCGTGCCTAATCAGCAGGAAAGTGTCCTTCACATCTAGGACGCAATGCCATAATACTAACAGCACTCGCCCCTAATCAGCAGGAAAGTATCCTTCACATCTCGGATGCAATGCCAAAATAGCAGCAGCACTCGTGCCTAATCAGCAGGAAAGTTTCCTTTACATCAAGGACGCAATGCCACAATAGCAGCAGCACTCGCCCCTAATCAGCAGGAAAGTGTCCTTTACGTCAAGGACGCAATGCCACAATAGCAGCAGCACTCGCCCCTAATCAGCAGGAAAGTGTGCTTTACGTCAAGGACGCAATGCCACAATAGCAGCAGTACTCGCCCTTAATCAGCAGGAAAGTGTCCTTTACATCAAGGACGCATTGCCACAATAGCAGCAGCACTCGCCCCTAATCAACATGAAAGTGTTCTTTACATCAAGGACGCAATGCCACAATAGCAGCAGCACTCGTGCCTAATCAGTAGGAAAGTGTCCTTCACATCTAGGACGCAATGCCATAATACTAACAGCACTCGCCCCTAATCAGCAGGAAAGTATCCTTCACATCTCGGATGCAATGCCAAAATAGCAGCAGCACTCGTGCCTAATCAGCAGGAAAGTGTCCTTTACATCAAGGACGCAATGCCATAATAGCAGCAGCACTCGCCCCTAATCAGCAGGAAAGTGTCCTTTACATCAAGGACACAATGCCATAATAGCAGCAGCACTCGCCCCTAATCAGCTGGAAAGTGTCCTTTACTGAAGAACGCAATGCCACAATAGCAGCAGCACTTGCCCCTAATCAGTTGGAAAGTGTCCTTTACATCAAGCACGCAATGCCATAATAGCAGAAGCACTTGCCCCTAATCAGCAGCAAAGTGTCCTTCACATCAAGGACTCACCCTAATCAGCAGGAAAGTGTCCTTTACATCAAGGGCGCAATGCCATAATAGCAGCAGCACTCATTCCTAATCAGCAGGAAAGTGTCCTTTACATCAAGGAAGCAATGCCATAATAGCAGCAGCACTCTCCCCTAATCAGCAGCAAAGTATCCTTCACATCAAGGACCCAATGCCATAGTAGTATCAGCACTCGCCCATAATAAAGGATGCAATGCCATAAGAGCAGCACCACTCGCCCTTAATCAGCAGGAAAGTGTCCTTTACATCAAGGACGCAATGCCATAATAGCAGCAGCACTCACCCATAATCAGCAGTAAAGTGCCCTTTACATCAAGGATGCAATGCCTTAATAGCAGCAGCACTCGCCCCTGATCAGCAGGAAACTGCCCTTTACATGAAGGACGCAATTCCATAATAGCAGCAGCACTCGCCCCTGATCAGCGGGAAAGCGCCCTTTACATCAAGCATGCAATGCCATAATAGCAGCAGCACTCGCACCTAATCAGCGGGAAAGTGTCCTTTACATCAAGGACACAATGCCATAATAGCAGCGGCACTAGCCCCTAATCAACTGGAAAGTGTCCTTTACATCAAGGATGCAATGCCATAATAGCAGCGGCACTCGCACCTAATCAGCAGGAACGTGTCCTTTACATCAAGGACGCAATGCCACAATAACAGCGGCACTCGCACCTAATCAGCAGGAAAGTGTCCTTTACATCAAGGACGCAATGCCACAATAGCAGCAGCACTCACTCCTAATCAGCAGGAAAGTGTCCTTTACGTCAAGGACGCAATGCCACAATAGCAGCAGCACTCGCCCCTAATCAGCAGGAAAGTGTGCTTTACGTCAAGGACGCAATGCCACAATAGCAGCAGCACTCGCCCCTAATCAGCAGGAAAGTGTCCTTTACATCAAGGACGCAATGCCACAATAGCAGCAGCACTCACCCCTAATCAACATGAAAGGGTTCTTTACATCAAGGACGCAATGCCACAATAGCAGCAGCACTCGTGCCTAATCAGCAGGAAAGTGTCCTTCACATCTAGGACGCAACGCCATAATACTAACAGCACTCGCCCCTAATCTGCAGGAAAGTATCCTTCACATCTCGGATGCAATGCCAAAATAGCAGCAGCACTCGTGCCTAATCAGCAGGAAAGTGTCCTTTACATCAAGGACGCAATGCCACAATAGCAGCAGCACTCGCCCCTAATCAGCAGAAAAGTGTCCTCTACGTCAAGGACGCAATGCCACAATAGCAGCAGCACTCGCCCCTAATCAGCAGGAAAGTGTCCTTTACATGAAGGACGCAATGCCACAATAGCAGCAGCACTCGCCCCTAATCAGCAGAAAAGTGTCCTCTACGTCAAGGACGCAATGCCACAATAGCAGCAGCACTCGCCCCTAATCAGCAGGAAAGTGTGCTTTACGTCAAGGACGCAATGCCACAATAGCAGCAGCACTCCCCCCTAATCAACATGAAAGTGTTCTTTACATCAAGGACGCAATGCCACAATAGCAGCAGCACTCGTGCCTAATCAATAGGAAAGTGTCCTTCACATCCAGGACGCAATGCCATAATACTAACAGCACTCGCCCCTAATCAGCAGGAAAGTATCCTTCACATCTCGGATGCAATGCCAAAATAGCAGCAGCACTCGTGCCTAATCAGCAGGAAAGTGTCCTTTACATCAAGGACGCAATGCCATAATAGCAGCAGCACTTGCCCCTAATCAGCAGGAAAGTGTCCTTTACATCAAGGACACAATGCCATAATAGCAGCAGCACTCGCCCCTAATCAGCTGGAAAGTGTCCTTTACTGAAGAACGCAATGCCACAATAGCAGCAGCACTCGCCCCTAATCAGCTGGAAAGTGTCCTTTACATCAAGCACGCAATGCCATAATAGCAGAAGCACTCGCCCCTAATCAGCAGCAAAGTGTCCTTTACATCAAGGACGCAATGCCATAATAGCAGCAGCACTCACTCCTAATCAGCAGCAAAGTGTCCTTCACATCAAGGACTCGCCTTAATCAGCAGGAAAGTGTCCTTTACATCAAGGGCGCAATGCCATAATAGCAGCAGCACTCATTCCTAATCAGCAGGAAAGTGTCCTTTACATCAAGGAAGCAATGTCATAATAGCAGCAGCACTCTCCCCTAATCAGCAGCAAAGTATCCTTCACATCAAGGACCCAATGCCATAGTAGTATCAGCACTCGCCCATAATAAAGGATGCAATGCCATAAGAGCGGCACCACTCGCCCTTAATCAGCAGGAAAGTGTCCTTTACATCAAGGACGCAATGCCATAATAGCAGCAGCACTCACCCATAATCAGCAGTAAAGTGCCCTTTACATGAAGGATGCAATGCCATAATAGCGGCAGCACTCGCCCCTGATCAGCAGGAACCTGCCCTTTACATGAAGGATGCAATTCAATAATAGCAGCAGCACTTGCCCCTGATCAGCGGGAAAGTGCCCTTTGCATCAAGCATGCAATGCCATAATAGCAGCGGCACTCGCACCTAATCAGCGGGAAAGTGTCCTTTACATCAAGGACGCAATGCCATTATAGCAGCGGCACTCGCCCCTAATCAGCGGGAAAGTGTCCTTTACATCAAGGACGCAATGCCATAATAGCAGCGGCACTAGCCCCTAATCAACTGGAAAGTGTCCTTTACATCAAGGACGCAATGCCATAATAGCAGCGGCACTAGCACCTTATCAGCAGGAACTTGTCCTTTACGTCAAGGACGCAATGCCACAATAACAGCGGCACTCACACCTAATCAGCAGGAAAGTGTCCTTTACGTCAAGGACGCAATGCCACAATAGCAGCAGCACTCGCCCCTAATCAGCAGGAAAGTGTCCCTTACGTCAAGGACGCAATGCCACAATAGCAGCAGCGCTCGCCCCTAATCAGCAGGAAAGTGTGCTTTACGTCAAGGACGCAATGCCACAATAGCAGCAGCACTCGCCCCTAATCAGCAGGAAAGTGTCCTTTACATCAAGGACGCAATGCCACAATAGCAGCAGCACTCGCCCCTAATCAACATGAAAGTGTTCTTTACATCAAGGACGCAATGCCACAATAGCAGCAGCACTCGTGCCTAATCAGCAGGAAAGTGTCCTTCACATCTAGGACGCAATGCCATAATACTAACAGCACTCGCCCCTAATCAGCAGCAAAGTATCCTTCACATCTCGGATGCAATGCCAAAATAGCAGCAGCACTCGTGCCTAATCAGCAGGAAAGTGTCCTTTACATCAAGGACGCAATGCCACAATAGCAGCAGCACTCGCCCCTAATCAGCAGAAAAGTGTCCTTTACTTCAAGGACGCAATGCCACAATAGCAGCAGCACTCGCCCCTAATCAGCAGGAAAGTGTGCTTTACGTCAAGGACGCAATGCCCCAATAGCAGCAGCACTCGCCCCTAATCAGCAGGAAAGTGTCCTTTACATCAAGGACGCAATGCCACAATAGCAGCAGCACTCACCCCTAATCAACATGAAAGTGTTCTTTACATCAAGGACGCAATGCCACAATAGCAGCAGCACTCGCCCCTAATCAGCTGGAAAGTGTCCTTTACTGAAGAACGCAAGGCCACAATAGCAGCAGCACTCGCCCCTAATCAGCAGCAAAGTGTCCTTTACATCAAGGACGCAATGCATAATAGCAGCAGCACTCACTCCTAATCAGCAGCAAAGTGTCCTTCACATCAAGGACACAGTGCCATAATTGCAGCAGCACTCGCCCCTAATCAGCAGGAAAGTATCCTTCACATCTAGGATGCAATGCCATAAAAGCAACAGCACTGGCCCCTAATCAGCAGGAAAGTGTCCTTTACATCAAGGGCGCAATGCCATAATAGCAGCAGCACTCATTCCTAATCAGCAGGAAAGTATCCTTTACATCAAGGAAGCAATGCCATAATAGCAACAGCACTCTCCCCTAATCAGCAGCAAAGTATCCTTCACATCAAGGACTCAGTGCCATAATTGCAGCAGCACTCGCCCCTAATCAGCAGGAAAGTATCCTTCTCATCTAGGATGCAATGCCATAAAAGCAGCAGCACTCGCCCCTAATCAGCAGGAAAGTGTCCTTTACATCAAGGACCCAATGTCATAATAGCAGAAGCACTTGCCCCTAATCAGCAGCAAAGTGTCCTTCACATCAAGGACTCAATGCCATAATTGCAGCAGCACTCGCCCCTGATCAGCAGGAAAGTGTCCTTTACATCAAGGACGCAATGTCATAATAGCAGAAGCACTTGCCCCTAATCAGCAGCAAAGTGTCCTTCACATCAAGGACTCAATGCCATAATTGCAGCAGCACTCGCCCCTAATCAGCAGGAAAGTGTCCTTCACATCTAGGATGTAATGCCATAATAGCAGCAGCACTCGCCCTTAATCAGCAGGAAAGTGTCCTTTACATCAAGGACGCAATGCCATAATAGCAGCAGCACTCGCCCCTCATCAGCAGGAAATTGCCCTTTACATGAAGGACGCAATTCCATAATAGCAGCAGCACTCGCCCCTGATCAGCGGGAAAGTGCCCTTTACATCAAGCATGCAATGCCATAATAGCAGCAGCATTCGCACCTAATCAGTGGGAAAGTGTCCCTTACATCAAGGACGCAATGCCATAATAGCAGCGGCACTCGCCCCTAATCAGTGGGAAAGTGTCCTTTACATCAAGGACCCAATGCCATAATAGCACCGGCACTCGCCCCTAATCAACTGGAAAGTGTCCTTTACATCAAGGACGCAATGCCATAATAGCAGCGGCACTCGCATCTAATCAGCAGGAACGTGTCCTTTACATCAAGGACGCAATGCCACAGTAATAGCGGCACTCGCCCCTAATCAGCAGGAAAGTGTCCTTTACATCAAGGACACCATGCCACAATAGCAGCAGCACTCGCCCCTAATCAGCAGGAAAGTGTCCTTTACATCAAGGACGCAATGCCACAATAGCAGCAGCACTCGCCCCTAATCAGCAGGAAAGTGTGCTTTACGTCAAGGACGCAATGCCACAATAGCAGCTGTACTCGCCCCTAATCAGAAGGAAAGTGTTCTTTACATCAAGGACGCAATGCCACAATAGCAGCAGCACTCGTGCCTTATCAGCAGGAAAGTGTCCTTCACATCTAGGACGCAATGCCATAATACTAACTGCACTCGACCCTAATCAGCAGGATAGTGTCCTTCACATCTAGGACGCAATGCCATAATACTAACAGCACTCGACCCTAATCAGCAGGAAAGTGTCCTTCACATCAAGGACGCAATGCCACAATTACAGCGGCACTCGCACCTAATCAGCAGGAAAGTGTCCTTTACATCAAGGATGCAATGCCACAATAGCTGCAGCACTCGCCCCTAATCAGCTGGAAAGTGTCCTTTACATCAAGCACGCAATGCCATAATAGCAGTAGCACTCGCCCCTAATCAGCAGCAAAGTGTCCTTTACATCAAGGACGCAATGCCATAATAGCAGCAGCACTCATTCCTAATCAGCAGGAAAGTGTCCTTTACATCAAGGAAGCAATGCCATAATAGCAGCAGCACTCTCCCCTAATCAGCAGCAAAGTATCCTTCACATCAATGACTCAATGCCATAATTGCAGCAGCACTCGCCCCTAATCAGCAGGGAAGTGTCCTTTACATCAGGGGCGCAATGTTATAATAGCAGAAGCACTTGCCCCTAATTAGCAGCAAAGTGTCCTTCACATCAAGGACTCAATGCCATAATTGCAGCAGCACTCGCCCCTAATCAGCAGGAAAGTGTCCTTTACATGAAGGACACAATGCCATAATAGCAGCAGCACTCGCCCCTAATCAGCTGGAAAGTGTCCTTTACATCAAGGACGCATTGCCACAATAGCAGCAGCACTCGCCCCTAATCAACATGAAAGTGTTCTTTACATCAAGGACGCAATGCCACAATAGCAGCAGCACTCGTGCCTAATCAGTAGGAAAGTGTCCTTCACATCCAGGACGCAATGCCATAATACTAACAGCACTCGCCCCTAATCAGCAGGAAAGTATCCTTCACATCTCGGATGCAATGCCAAAATAGCAGCAGCACTCGTGCCTAATCAGCAGGAAAGTGTCCTTTACATCAAGGACGCAATGCCATAATAGCAGCAGCACTCGCCCCTAATCAGCAGGAAAGTGTCCTTTACATCAAGGACACAATGCCATAATAGCAGCAGCACTCGCCCCTAATCAGCTGGAAAGTGTCCTTTACTGAAGAACGCAATGCCACAATAGCAGCAGCACTTGCCCCTAATCAGCTGGAAAGTGTCCTTTACATCAAGCACGCAATGCCATAATAGCAGAAGCACTTGCCCCTAATCAGCAGCAAAGTGTCCCTCACATCAAGGACTCACCCTAATCAGCAGGAAAGTGTCCTTTACATCAAGGGCGCAATGCCATAATAGCAGCAGCACTCATTCCTAATCAGCAGGAAAGTGTCCTTTACATCAAGGAAGCAATGCCATAATAGCAGCAGCACTCTCCCCTAATCAGTAGCAAAGTATCCTTCACATCAAGCACCCAATGCCATAGTAGTATCAGCACTCGCCCATAATAAAGGATGCAATGCCATAAGAGCAGCACCACTCGCCCTTAATCAGCAGGAAAGTGTCCTTTACATCAAGGACGCAATGCCATAATAGCAGCAGCACTCACCCATAATCAGCAGTAAAGTGCCCTTTACATCAAGGATGCAATGCCATAATAGCAGCAGCACTCGCTCCTGATCAGCAGGAAACTGCCCTTTACATGAAGGACGCAATTCCATAATAGCAGCAGCACTCGCCCCTGATCAGCGGGAAAGCGCCCTTTACATTAAGCATGCAATGCCATAATAGCAGCAGCACTCGCACCTAATCAGCGGGAAAGTGTCCTTTACATCAAGGACGCAATGCCATAATAGCATCGGCACTAGCCCCTAATCAACTGGAAAGTGTCCTTTACATCAAGGATGCAATGCCATAATAGCAGCGGCACTCGCACCTAATCAGCAGGAACGTGTCCTTTACATCAAGGACGCAATGCCACAATAACAGCGGCACTCGCACCTAATCAGCAGGAAAGTGTCCTTTACATCAAGGACGCAATGCCACAATAGCAGCAGCACTCACCCCTAATCAGCAGGAAAGTGTCCTTTACGTCAAGGACGCAATGCCACAATAGCAGCAGCACTCGCCCCTAATCAGCAGGAAAGTGTGCTTTACGTCAAGGACGCAATGCCGCAATAGCAGCAGCACTCGCCCCTAATCAGCAGGAAAGTGTCCTTTACATCAAGGACGCAATGCCACAATAGCAGCAGCACTCACCCCTAATCAACATGAAAGTGTTCTTTACATCAAGGACGCAATGCCACAATAGCAGCAGCACTCGTGCCTAATCAGCAGGAAAGTGTCCTTCACATCTAGGACGCAACGCCATAATACTAACAGCACTCGCCCCTAATCAGCAGGAAAGTATCCTTCACATCTCGGATGCAATGCCAAAATAGCAGCAGCACTCGTGCCTAATCAGCAGGAAAGTGTCCTTTACATCAAGGACGCAGTGCCACAATAGCAGCAGCACTCGCCCCTAATCAGCAGAAAAGTGTCCTCTACGTCAAGGACGCAATGCCACAATAGCAGCAGCACTCGCCCCTAATCAGCAGGAAAGTGTCCTTTACATCAAGGACGCAATGCCACAATAGCAGCAGCACTCGCCCCTAATCAGCAGAAAAGTGTCCTCTACGTCAAGGACGCAATGCCACAATAGCAGCAGCACTCGCCCCTAATCAGCAGGAAAGTGTGCTTTACGTCAAGGACGCAATGCCCGAATAGCAGCAGCACTCACCCCTAATCAGCAGGAAAGTGTCCTTTACATCAAGGACGCAATGCCACAATAGCAGCAGCACTCGCCCCTAATCAACATGAAAGTGTTCTTTACATCAAGGACGCAATGCCACAATAGCAGCAGCACTCGTGCCTAATCAGTAGGAAAGTGTCCTTCACATCTAGGACGCAATGCCATAATACTAACAGCACTCGCCCCTAATCAGCAGGAAAGTATCCTTCACATCTCGGATGCAATGCCAAAATAGCAGCAGCACTCGTGCCTAATCAGCAGGAAAGTGTCCTTTACATCAAGGACGCAATGCCATAATAGCAGCAGCACTCGCCCCTAATCAGCAGGAAAGTGTCCTTTACATCAAGGACACAATGCCATAATAGCAGCAGCACTCGCCCCTAATCAGCTGGAAAGTGTCCTTTACTGAAGAACGCAATGCCACAATAGCAGCAGCACTTGCCCCTAATCAGCTGGAAAGTGTCCTTTACATCAAGCACGCAATGCCATAATAGCAGAAGCCCTCGCCCCTAATCAGCAGCAAAGTGTCCTTTACATCAAGGACGCAATGCCATAATAGCAGCAGCACTCACTCCTAATCAGCAGCAAAGTGTCCTTCACATCAAGGACTCGCCTTAATCAGCAGGAAAGTGTCCTTTACATCAAGGGCGCAATGCCATAATAGCAGCAGCACTCATTCCTAATCAGCAGGAAAGTGTCCTTTACATCAAGGAAGCAATGCCATAATAGCAGCAGCACTCTCCCCTAATCAGCAGCAAAGTATCCTTCACATCAAGGACCCAATGCCATAGTAGGATCAGCACTCGCCCATAATAAAGGATGCAATGCCATAAGAGCGACACCACTCGCCCTTAATCAGCAGGAAAGTGTCCTTTACATCAAGGACGCAATGCCATAATAGCAGCAGCACTCACCCATAATCAGCAGTAAAGTGCCCTTTACATCAAGGATGCAATGCCATAATAGCAGCAGCACTCGCCCCTGATCAGCAGGAACCTGCCCTTTACATGAAGGACGCAATTCCATAATAGCAGCAGCACTTGCCCCTGATCAGCGGGAAAGTGTCCTTTACATCAAGGACGCAATGCCATAATAGCAGCGGCACTCGCCCCTAATCAGCGGGAAAGTGTCCTTTACATCAAGGACGCAATGCCATAATAGCAGCGGCACTAGCCCCTAATCAACTGGAAAGTGTCCTTTACGTCAAGGACGCAATGCCACAATAACAGCGGCACTCGCACCTAATCGGCAGGAACGTGTCCTTTACGTCAAGGACGCAATGCCACAATAGCAGCAGTACTCGCCCCTAATCGGCAGGAAAGTGTCCTTTACGTCAAGGACGCAATGCCACAATAGCAGCAGCACTCGCCCCTTATCAGCAGGAAAGTGTCCTTTACGTCAAGGACGCAATGCCACAATAGCAGCAGCACTCGCCCCTAATCAGCAGGAAAGTGTCCTTTACATCAAGGACGCAATGCCACAATAGCAGCAGCACTCGCCCCTAATCAGCAGGAAAGTGTCCTTTACATCAAGGACGCAATGCCACAATAGCAGCAGCACTCGCCCCTAATCAACATGAAAGTGTTCTTTACATCAAGGACGCAATGCCACAATAGCAGCAGCACTCGTGCCTAATCAGCAGGAAAGTGTCCTTCACATCTAGGACGCAATGCCATAATACTAACAGCACTCGCCCCTAATCAGCAGGAAAGTATCCTTCACATCTCGGATGCAATGCCAAAATAGCAGCAGCACTCGTGCCTAATCAGCAGGAAAGTTTCCTTTACATCAAGGACGCAATGCCACAATAGCAGCAGCACTCGCCCCTAATCAGCAGGAAAGTGTCCTTTACGTCAAGGACGCAATGCCACAATAGCAGCAGCACTCGCCCCTAATCAGCAGGAAAGTGTGCTTTACGTCAAGGACGCAATGCCACAATAGCAGCAGTACTCGCCCTTAATCAGCAGGAAAGTGTCCTTTACATCAAGGACGCATTGCCACAATAGCAGCAGCACTCGCCCCTAATCAACATGAAAGTGTTCTTTACATCAAGGACGCAATGCCACAATAGCAGCAGCACTCGTGCCTAATCAGTAGGAAAGTGTCCTTCACATCTAGGACGCAATGCCATAATACTAACAGCACTCGCCCCTAATCAGCAGGAAAGTATCCTTCACATCTCGGATGCAATGCCAAAATAGCAGCAGCACTCGTGCCTAATCAGCAGGAAAGTGTCCTTTACATCAAGGACGCAATGCCATAATAGCAGCAGCACTCGCCCCTAATCAGCAGGAAAGTGTCCTTTACATCAAGGACACAATGCCATAATAGCAGCAGCACTCGCCCCTAATCAGCTGGAAAGTGTCCTTTACTGAAGAACGCAATGCCACAATAGCAGCAGCACTTGCCCCTAATCAGCTGGAAAGTGTCCTTTACATCAAGCACGCAATGCCATAATAGCAGAAGCACTCGCCCCTAATCAGCAGCAAAGTGTCCTTTACATCAAGGACGCAATGCCATACTAGCAGCAGCACTCACTCCTAATCAGCATCAAAGTGTCCTTCACATCAAGGACTCACCCTAATCAGCAGGAAAGTGTCCTTTACATCAAGGGCGCAATGCCATAATAGCAGCAGCACTCATTCCTAATCAGCAGGAAAGTGTCCTTTACATCAAGGAAGCAATGCCATAATAGCAGCAGCACTCTCCCCTAATCAGCAGCAAAGTATCCTTCACATCAAGGACCCAATGCCATAGTAGTATCAGCACTCGCCCATAATAAAGGATGCAATGCCATAAGAGCGGCACCACTCGCCCTTAATCAGCAGGAAAGTGTCCTTTACATCAAGGACGCAATGCCATAATAGCAGCAGCACTCACCCATAATCAGCAGTAAAGTGCCCTTTACATCAAGGATGCAATGCCATAATAGCAGCAGCACTCGCCCCTGATCAGCAGGAACCTGCCCTTTACATGAAGGACGCAATTCCATAATAGCAGCAGCACTTGCCCCTGATCAGCGGGAAAGTGTCCTTTACATCAAGGACGCAATGCCATAATAGCAGCGGCACTCGCCCCTAATCAGCGGGAAAGTGTCCTTTACATCAAGGACGCAATGCCATAATAGCAGCGGCACTAGCCCCTAATCAACTGGAAAGTGTCCTTTACGTCAAGGACGCAATGCCACAATAACAGCGGCACTCGCACCTAATCGGCAGGAACGTGTCCTTTACGTCAAGGACGTAATGCCACAATAGCAGCAGTACTCGCCCCTAATCGGCAGGAAAGTGTCCTTTACGTCAAGGACGCAATGCCACAATAGCAGCAGCACTCGCCCCTTATCAGCAGGAAAGTGTCCTTTACGTCAAGGACGCAATGCCACAATAGCAGCAGCACTCGCCCCTAATCAGCAGGAAAGTGTCCTTTACATCAAGGACGCAATGCCACAATAGCAGCAGCACTCGCCCCTAATCAGCAGGAAAGTGTCCTTTACATCAAGGACGCAATGCCACAATAGCAGCAGCACTCGCCCCTAATCAACATGAAAGTGTTCTTTACATCAAGGACGCAATGCCACAATAGCAGCAGCACTCGTGCCTAATCAGCAGGAAAGTGTCCTTCACATCTAGGACGCAATGCCATAATACTAACAGCACTCGCCCCTAATCAGCAGGAAAGTATCCTTCACATCTCGGATGCAATGCCAAAATAGCAGCAGCACTCGTGCCTAATCAGCAGGAAAGTTTCCTTTACATCAAGGACGCAATGCCACAATAGCAGCAGCACTCGCCCCTAATCAGCAGGAAAGTGTCCTTTACGTCAAGGACGCAATGCCACAATAGCAGCAGCACTCGCCCCTAATCAGCAGGAAAGTGTGCTTTACGTCAAGGACGCAATGCCACAATAGCAGCAGTACTCGCCCTTAATCAGCAGGAAAGTGTCCTTTACATCAAGGACGCATTGCCACAATAGCAGCAGCACTCGCCCCTAATCAACATGAAAGTGTTCTTTACATCAAGGACGCAATGCCACAATAGCAGCAGCACTCGTGCCTAATCAGTAGGAAAGTGTCCTTCACATCTAGGACGCAATGCCATAATACTAACAGCACTCGCCCCTAATCAGCAGGAAAGTATCCTTCACATCTCGGATGCAATGCCAAAATAGCAGCAGCACTCGTGCCTAATCAGCAGGAAAGTGTCCTTTACATCAAGGACGCAATGCCATAATAGCAGCAGCACTCGCCCCTAATCAGCAGGAAAGTGTCCTTTACATCAAGGACACAATGCCATAATAGCAGCAGCACTCGCCCCTAATCAGCTGGAAAGTGTCCTTTACTGAAGAACGCAATGCCACAATAGCAGCAGCACTTGCCCCTAATCAGCTGGAAAGTGTCCTTTACATCAAGCACGCAATGCCATAATAGCAGAAGCACTTGCCCCTAATCAGCAGCAAAGTGTCCTTCACATCAAGGACTCACCCTAATCAGCAGGAAAGTGTCCTTTACATCAAGGGCGCAATGCCATAATAGCAGCAGCACTCATTCCTAATCAGCAGGAAAGTGTCCTTTACATCAAGGAAGCAATGCCATAATAGCAGCAGCACTCTCCCCTAATCAGCAGCAAAGTATCCTTCACATCAAGGACCCAATGCCATAGTAGTATCAGCACTCGCCCATAATAAAGGATGCAATGCCATAAGAGCAGCACCACTCGCCCTTAATCAGCAGGAAAGTGTCCTTTACATCAAGGACGCAATGCCATAATAGCAGCAGCACTCACCCATAATCAGCAGTAAAGTGCCCTTTACATCAAGGATGCAATGCCATAATAGCAGCAGCACTCGCCCCTGATCAGCAGGAAACTGCCCTTTACATGAAGGACGCAATTCCATAATAGCAGCAGCACTCGCCCCTGATCAGCGGGAAAGCGCCCTTTACATCAAGCATGCAATGCCATAATATCAGCAGCACTCGCACCTAATCAGCGGGAAAGTGTCCTTTACATCAAGGACACAATGCCATAATAGCAGCGGCACTAGCCCCTAATCAACTGGAAAGTGTCCTTTACATCAAGGATGCAATGCCATAATAGCAGCGGCACTCGCACCTAATCAGCAGGAACGTGTCCTTTACATCAAGGACGCAATGCCACAATAACAGCGGCACTCGCACCTAATCAGCAGGAAAGTGTCCTTTACATCAAGGACGCAATGCCACAATAGCAGCAGCACTCACTCCTAATCAGCAGGAAAGTGTCCTTTACGTCAAGGACGCAATGCCACAATAGCAGCAGCACTCGCCCCTAATCAGCAGGAAAGTGTGCTTTACGTCAAGGACGCAATGCCATAATAGCAGCAGCACTCACCCATAATCAGCAGTAAAGTGCCCTTTACATCAAGGATGCAATGCCATAATAGCAGCAACACTCGCCCCTGATCAGCAGGAACCTGCCCTTTACATGAAGGACGCAATTCCATAATAGCAGCAGCACTTGCCCCTGATCAGCGGGAAAGTGTCCTTTACATCAAGGACGCAATGCCATAATAGCAGCGGCACTCGCCCCTAATCAGCGGGAAAGTGTCCTTTACATCAAGGACGCAATGCCATAATAGCAGCGGCACTAGCCCCTAATCAACTGGAAAGTGTCCTTTACGTCAAGGACGCAATGCCACAATAACAGCGGCACTCGCACCTAATCGGCAGGAACGTGTCCTTTACGTCAAGGACGTAATGCCACAATAGCAGCAGTACTCGCCCCTAATCGGCAGGAAAGTGTCCTTTACGTCAAGGACGCAATGCCACAATAGCAGCAGCACTCGCCCCTTATCAGCAGGAAAGTGTCCTTTACGTCAAGGACGCAATGCCACAATAGCAGCAGCACTCGCCCCTAATCAGCAGGAAAGTGTCCTTTACATCAAGGACGCAATGCCACAATAGCAGCAGCACTCGCCCCTAATCAGCAGGAAAGTGTCCTTTACATCAAGGACGCAATGCCACAATAGCAGCAGCACTCGCCCCTAATCAACATGAAAGTGTTCTTTACATCAAGGACGCAATGCCACAATAGCAGCAGCACTCGTGCCTAATCAGCAGGAAAGTGTCCTTCACATCTAGGACGCAATGCCATAATACTAACAGCACTCGCCCCTAATCAGCAGGAAAGTATCCTTCACATCTCGGATGCAATGCCAAAATAGCAGCAGCACTCGTGCCTAATCAGCAGGAAAGTTTCCTTTACATCAAGGACGCAATGCCACAATAGCAGCAGCACTCGCCCCTAATAAAGGATGCAATGCCATAAGACCGGCACCACTCGCCCTTAATCAGCAGGAAAGTGTCCTTTACATCAAGGACGCAATGCCATAATAGCAGCAGCACTCACCCATAATCAGCAGTAAAGTGCCCTTTACATCAAGGATGCAATGCCATAATAGCAGCAGCACTCGCCCCTGATCAGCAGGAACCTGCCCTTTACATGAAGGACGCAATTCCATAATAGCAGCAGCACTTGCCCCTGATCAGCGGGAAAGTGTCCTTTACATCAAGGACGCAATGCCATAATAGCAGCGGCACTCGCCCCTAATCAGCGGGAAAGTGTCCTTTACATCAAGTACGCAATGCCATAATAGCAGCGGCACTAGCCCCTAATCAACTGGAAAGTGTCCTTTACGTCAAGGACGCAATGCCACAATAACAGCGGCACTCGCACCTAATCGGCAGGAACGTGTCCTTTACGTCAAGGACGTAATGCCACAATAGCAGCAGTACTCGCCCCTAATCGGCAGGAAAGTGTCCTTTACGTCAAGGACGCAATGCCACAATAGCAGCAGCACTCGCCCCTTATCAGCAGGAAAGTGTCCTTTACGTCAAGGACGCAATGCCACAATAGCAGCAGCACTCGCCCCTAATCAGCAGGAAAGTGTCCTTTACATCAAGGACGCAATGCCACAATAGCAGCAGCACTCGCCCCTAATCAGCAGGAAAGTGTCCTTTACATCAAGGACGCAATGCCACAATAGCAGCAGCACTCGCCCCTAATCAACATGAAAGTGTTCTTTACATCAAGGACGCAATGCCACAATAGCAGCAGCACTCGTGCCTAATCAGCAGGAAAGTGTCCTTCACATCTAGGACGCAATGCCATAATACTAACAGCACTCGCCCCTAATCAGCAGGAAAGTATCCTTCACATCTCGGATGCAATGCCAAAATAGCAGCAGCACTCGTGCCTAATCAGCAGGAAAGTTTCCTTTACATCAAGGACGCAATGCCACAATAGCAGCAGCACTCGCCCCTAATCAGCAGGAAAGTGTCCTTTACGTCAAGGACGCAATGCCACAATAGCAGCAGCACTCGCCCCTAATCAGCAGGAAAGTGTGCTTTACGTCAAGGACGCAATGCCACAATAGCAGCAGTACTCGCCCTTAATCAGCAGGAAAGTGTCCTTTACATCAAGGACGCATTGCCACAATAGCAGCAGCACTCGCCCCTAATCAACATGAAAGTGTTCTTTACATCAAGGACGCAATGCCACAATAGCAGCAGCACTCGTGCCTAATCAGTAGGAAAGTGTCCTTCACATCTAGGACGCAATGCCATAATACTAACAGCACTCGCCCCTAATCAGCAGGAAAGTATCCTTCACATCTCGGATGCAATGCCAAAATAGCAGCAGCACTCGTGCCTAATCAGCAGGAAAGTGTCCTTTACATCAAGGACGCAATGCCATAATAGCAGCAGCACTCGCCCCTAATCAGCAGGAAAGTGTCCTTTACATCAAGGACACAATGCCATAATAGCAGCAGCACTCGCCCCTAATCAGCTGGAAAGTGTCCTTTACTGAAGAACGCAATGCCACAATAGCAGCAGCACTTGCCCCTAATCAGTTGGAAAGTGTCCTTTACATCAAGCACGCAATGCCATAATAGCAGAAGCACTTGCCCCTAATCAGCAGCAAAGTGTCCTTCACATCAAGGACTCACCCTAATCAGCAGGAAAGTGTCCTTTACATCAAGGGCGCAATGCCATAATAGCAGCAGCACTCATTCCTAATCAGCAGGAAAGTGTCCTTTACATCAAGGAAGCAATGCCATAATAGCAGCAGCACTCTCCCCTAATCAGCAGCAAAGTATCCTTCACATCAAGGACCCAATGCCATAGTAGTATCAGCACTCGCCCATAATAAAGGATGCAATGCCATAAGAGCAGCACCACTCGCCCTTAATCAGCAGGAAAGTGTCCTTTACATCAAGGACGCAATGCCATAATAGCAGCAGCACTCACCCATAATCAGCAGTAAAGTGCCCTTTACATCAAGGATGCAATGCCTTAATAGCAGCAGCACTCGCCCCTGATCAGCAGGAAACTGCCCTTTACATGAAGGACGCAATTCCATAATAGCAGCAGCACTCGCCCCTGATCAGCGGGAAAGCGCCCTTTACATCAAGCATGCAATGCCATAATAGCAGCAGCACTCGCACCTAATCAGCGGGAAAGTGTCCTTTACATCAAGGACACAATGCCATAATAGCAGCGGCACTAGCCCCTAATCAACTGGAAAGTGTCCTTTACATCAAGGATGCAATGCCATAATAGCAGCGGCACTCGCACCTAATCAGCAGGAACGTGTCCTTTACATCAAGGACGCAATGCCACAATAACAGCGGCACTCGCACCTAATCAGCAGGAAAGTGTCCTTTACATCAAGGACGCAATGCCACAATAGCAGCAGCACTCACTCCTAATCAGCAGGAAAGTGTCCTTTACGTCAAGGACGCAATGCCACAATAGCAGCAGCACTCGCCCCTAATCAGCAGGAAAGTGTGCTTTACGTCAAGGACGCAATGCCACAATAGCAGCAGCACTCGCCCCTAATCAGCAGGAAAGTGTCCTTTACATCAAGGACGCAATGCCACAATAGCAGCAGCACTCACCCCTAATCAACATGAAAGGGTTCTTTACATCAAGGACGCAATGCCACAATAGCAGCAGCACTCGTGCCTAATCAGCAGGAAAGTGTCCTTCACATCTAGGACGCAACGCCATAATACTAACAGCACTCGCCCCTAATCTGCAGGAAAGTATCCTTCACATCTCGGATGCAATGCCAAAATAGCAGCAGCACTCGTGCCTAATCAGCAGGAAAGTTTCCTTTACATCAAGGACGCAATGCCACAATAGCAGCAGCACTCGCCCCTAATCAGCAGGAAAGTGTCCTTTACGTCAAGGACGCAATGCCACAATAGCAGCAGCACTCGCCCCTAATCAGCAGGAAAGTGTGCTTTACGTCAAGGACGCAATGCCACAATAGCAGCAGTACTCGCCCTTAATCAGCAGGAAAGTGTCCTTTACATCAAGGACGCATTGCCACAATAGCAGCAGCACTCGCCCCTAATCAACATGAAAGTGTTCTTTACATCAAGGACGCAATGCCACAATAGCAGCAGCACTCGTGCCTAATCAGTAGGAAAGTGTCCTTCACATCTAGGACGCAATGCCATAATACTAACAGCACTCGCCCCTAATCAGCAGGAAAGTATCCTTCACATCTCGGATGCAATGCCAAAATAGCAGCAGCACTCGTGCCTAATCAGCAGGAAAGTGTCCTTTACATCAAGGACGCAATGCCATAATAGCAGCAGCACTCGCCCCTAATCAGCAGGAAAGTGTCCTTTACATCAAGGACACAATGCCATAATAGCAGCAGCACTCGCCCCTAATCAGCTGGAAAGTGTCCTTTACTGAAGAACGCAATGCCACAATAGCAGCAGCACTTGCCCCTAATCAGCTGGAAAGTGTCCTTTACATCAAGCACGCAATGCCATAATAGCAGAAGCACTTGCCCCTAATCAGCAGCAAAGTGTCCTTCACATCAAGGACTCACCCTAATCAGCAGGAAAGTGTCCTTTACATCAAGGGCGCAATGCCATAATAGCAGCAGCACTCATTCCTAATCAGCAGGAAAGTGTCCTTTACATCAAGGAAGCAATGCCATAATAGCAGCAGCACTCTCCCCTAATCAGCAGCAAAGTATCCTTCACATCAAGGACCCAATGCCATAGTAGTATCAGCACTCGCCCATAATAAAGGATGCAATGCCATAAGAGCAGCACCACTCGCCCTTAATCAGCAGGAAAGTGTCCTTTACATCAAGGACGCAATGCCATAATAGCAGCAGCACTCACCCATAATCAGCAGTAAAGTGCCCTTTACATCAAGGATGCAATGCCATAATAGCAGCAGCACTCGCCCCTGATCAGCAGGAAACTGCCCTTTACATGAAGGACGCAATTCCATAATAGCAGCAGCACTCGCCCCTGATCAGCGGGAAAGCGCCCTTTACATCAAGCATGCAATGCCATAATATCAGCAGCACTCGCACCTAATCAGCGGGAAAGTGTCCTTTACATCAAGGACACAATGCCATAATAGCAGCGGCACTAGCCCCTAATCAACTGGAAAGTGTCCTTTACATCAAGGATGCAATGCCATAATAGCAGCGGCA
The DNA here is from genome assembly GCF_040938575.1 of Ambystoma mexicanum. Lineage (NCBI taxonomy): Eukaryota > Metazoa > Chordata > Amphibia > Caudata > Ambystomatidae > Ambystoma > Ambystoma mexicanum. Next base: position 30,153,580 of record NC_090921.1, read on the forward strand.
CTCGCACCTAATCAGCAGGAACGTGTCCTTTACATCAAGGACGCAATGCCACAATAACAGCGGCACTCGCACCTAATCAGCAGGAAAGTGTCCTTTACATCAAGGACGCAATGCCACAATAGCAGCAGCACTCACTCCTAATCAGCAGGAAAGTGTCCTTTACGTCAAGGACGCAATGCCACAATAGCAGCAGCACTCGCCCCTAATCAGCAGGAAAGTGTGCTTTACGTCAAGGACGCAATGCCATAATAGCAGCAGCACTCACCCATAATCAGCAGTAAAGTGCCCTTTACATCAAGGATGCAATGCCATAATAGCAGCAACACTCGCCCCTGATCAGCAGGAACCTGCCCTTTACATGAAGGACGCAATTCCATAATAGCAGCAGCACTTGCCCCTGATCAGCGGGAAAGTGTCCTTTACATCAAGGACGCAATGCCATAATAGCAGCGGCACTCGCCCCTAATCAGCGGGAAAGTGTCCTTTACATCAAGGACGCAATGCCATAATAGCAGCGGCACTAGCCCCTAATCAACTGGAAAGTGTCCTTTACGTCAAGGACGCAATGCCACAATAACAGCGGCACTCGCACCTAATCGGCAGGAACGTGTCCTTTACGTCAAGGACGTAATGCCACAATAGCAGCAGTACTCGCCCCTAATCGGCAGGAAAGTGTCCTTTACGTCAAGGACGCAATGCCACAATAGCAGCAGCACTCGCCCCTTATCAGCAGGAAAGTGTCCTTTACGTCAAGGACGCAATGCCACAATAGCAGCAGCACTCGCCCCTAATCAGCAGGAAAGTGTCCTTTACATCAAGGACGCAATGCCACAATAGCAGCAGCACTCGCCCCTAATCAGCAGGAAAGTGTCCTTTACATCAAGGACGCAATGCCACAATAGCAGCAGCACTCGCCCCTAATCAACATGAAAGTGTTCTTTACATCAAGGACGCAATGCCACAATAGCAGCAGCACTCGTGCCTAATCAGCAGGAAAGTGTCCTTCACATCTAGGACGCAATGCCATAATACTAACAGCACTCGCCCCTAATCAGCAGGAAAGTATCCTTCACATCTCGGATGCAATGCCAAAATAGCAGCAGCACTCGTGCCTAATCAGCAGGAAAGTTTCCTTTACATCAAGGACGCAATGCCACAATAGCAGCAGCACTCGCCCCTAATAAAGGATGCAATGCCATAAGACCGGCACCACTCGCCCTTAATCAGCAGGAAAGTGTCCTTTACATCAAGGACGCAATGCCATAATAGCAGCAGCACTCACCCATAATCAGCAGTAAAGTGCCCTTTACATCAAGGATGCAATGCCATAATAGCAGCAGCACTCGCCCCTGATCAGCAGGAACCTGCCCTTTACATGAAGGACGCAATTCCATAATAGCAGCAGCACTTGCCCCTGATCAGCGGGAAAGTGTCCTTTACATCAAGGACGCAATGCCATAATAGCAGCGGCACTCGCCCCTAATCAGCGGGAAAGTGTCCTTTACATCAAGTACGCAATGCCATAATAGCAGCGGCACTAGCCCCTAATCAACTGGAAAGTGTCCTTTACGTCAAGGACGCAATGCCACAATAACAGCGGCACTCGCACCTAATCGGCAGGAACGTGTCCTTTACGTCAAGGACGTAATGCCACAATAGCAGCAGTACTCGCCCCTAATCGGCAGGAAAGTGTCCTTTACGTCAAGGACGCAATGCCACAATAGCAGCAGCACTCGCCCCTTATCAGCAGGAAAGTGTCCTTTACGTCAAGGACGCAATGCCACAATAGCAGCAGCACTCGCCCCTAATCAGCAGGAAAGTGTCCTTTACATCAAGGACGCAATGCCACAATAGCAGCAGCACTCGCCCCTAATCAGCAGGAAAGTGTCCTTTACATCAAGGACGCAATGCCACAATAGCAGCAGCACTCGCCCCTAATCAACATGAAAGTGTTCTTTACATCAAGGACGCAATGCCACAATAGCAGCAGCACTCGTGCCTAATCAGCAGGAAAGTGTCCTTCACATCTAGGACGCAATGCCATAATACTAACAGCACTCGCCCCTAATCAGCAGGAAAGTATCCTTCACATCTCGGATGCAATGCCAAAATAGCAGCAGCACTCGTGCCTAATCAGCAGGAAAGTTTCCTTTACATCAAGGACGCAATGCCACAATAGCAGCAGCACTCGCCCCTAATCAGCAGGAAAGTGTCCTTTACGTCAAGGACGCAATGCCACAATAGCAGCAGCACTCGCCCCTAATCAGCAGGAAAGTGTGCTTTACGTCAAGGACGCAATGCCACAATAGCAGCAGTACTCGCCCTTAATCAGCAGGAAAGTGTCCTTTACATCAAGGACGCATTGCCACAATAGCAGCAGCACTCGCCCCTAATCAACATGAAAGTGTTCTTTACATCAAGGACGCAATGCCACAATAGCAGCAGCACTCGTGCCTAATCAGTAGGAAAGTGTCCTTCACATCTAGGACGCAATGCCATAATACTAACAGCACTCGCCCCTAATCAGCAGGAAAGTATCCTTCACATCTCGGATGCAATGCCAAAATAGCAGCAGCACTCGTGCCTAATCAGCAGGAAAGTGTCCTTTACATCAAGGACGCAATGCCATAATAGCAGCAGCACTCGCCCCTAATCAGCAGGAAAGTGTCCTTTACATCAAGGACACAATGCCATAATAGCAGCAGCACTCGCCCCTAATCAGCTGGAAAGTGTCCTTTACTGAAGAACGCAATGCCACAATAGCAGCAGCACTTGCCCCTAATCAGTTGGAAAGTGTCCTTTACATCAAGCACGCAATGCCATAATAGCAGAAGCACTTGCCCCTAATCAGCAGCAAAGTGTCCTTCACATCAAGGACTCACCCTAATCAGCAGGAAAGTGTCCTTTACATCAAGGGCGCAATGCCATAATAGCAGCAGCACTCATTCCTAATCAGCAGGAAAGTGTCCTTTACATCAAGGAAGCAATGCCATAATAGCAGCAGCACTCTCCCCTAATCAGCAGCAAAGTATCCTTCACATCAAGGACCCAATGCCATAGTAGTATCAGCACTCGCCCATAATAAAGGATGCAATGCCATAAGAGCAGCACCACTCGCCCTTAATCAGCAGGAAAGTGTCCTTTACATCAAGGACGCAATGCCATAATAGCAGCAGCACTCACCCATAATCAGCAGTAAAGTGCCCTTTACATCAAGGATGCAATGCCTTAATAGCAGCAGCACTCGCCCCTGATCAGCAGGAAACTGCCCTTTACATGAAGGACGCAATTCCATAATAGCAGCAGCACTCGCCCCTGATCAGCGGGAAAGCGCCCTTTACATCAAGCATGCAATGCCATAATAGCAGCAGCACTCGCACCTAATCAGCGGGAAAGTGTCCTTTACATCAAGGACACAATGCCATAATAGCAGCGGCACTAGCCCCTAATCAACTGGAAAGTGTCCTTTACATCAAGGATGCAATGCCATAATAGCAGCGGCACTCGCACCTAATCAGCAGGAACGTGTCCTTTACATCAAGGACGCAATGCCACAATAACAGCGGCACTCGCACCTAATCAGCAGGAAAGTGTCCTTTACATCAAGGACGCAATGCCACAATAGCAGCAGCACTCACTCCTAATCAGCAGGAAAGTGTCCTTTACGTCAAGGACGCAATGCCACAATAGCAGCAGCACTCGCCCCTAATCAGCAGGAAAGTGTGCTTTACGTCAAGGACGCAATGCCACAATAGCAGCAGCACTCGCCCCTAATCAGCAGGAAAGTGTCCTTTACATCAAGGACGCAATGCCACAATAGCAGCAGCACTCACCCCTAATCAACATGAAAGGGTTCTTTACATCAAGGACGCAATGCCACAATAGCAGCAGCACTCGTGCCTAATCAGCAGGAAAGTGTCCTTCACATCTAGGACGCAACGCCATAATACTAACAGCACTCGCCCCTAATCTGCAGGAAAGTATCCTTCACATCTCGGATGCAATGCCAAAATAGCAGCAGCACTCGTGCCTAATCAGCAGGAAAGTGTCCTTTACATCAAGGACGCAATGCCACAATAGCAGCAGCACTCGCCCCTAATCAGCAGAAAAGTGTCCTCTACGTCAAGGACGCAATGCCACAATAGCAGCAGCACTCGCCCCTAATCAGCAGGAAAGTGTCCTTTACATGAAGGACGCAATGCCACAATAGCAGCAGCACTCGCCCCTAATCAGCAGAAAAGTGTCCTCTACGTCAAGGACGCAATGCCACAATAGCAGCAGCACTCGCCCCTAATCAGCAGGAAAGTGTGCTTTACGTCAAGGACGCAATGCCACAATAGCAGCAGCACTCCCCCCTAATCAACATGAAAGTGTTCTTTACATCAAGGACGCAATGCCACAATAGCAGCAGCACTCGTGCCTAATCAATAGGAAAGTGTCCTTCACATCCAGGACGCAATGCCATAATACTAACAGCACTCGCCCCTAATCAGCAGGAAAGTATCCTTCACATCTCGGATGCAATGCCAAAATAGCAGCAGCACTCGTGCCTAATCAGCAGGAAAGTGTCCTTTACATCAAGGACGCAATGCCATAATAGCAGCAGCACTTGCCCCTAATCAGCAGGAAAGTGTCCTTTACATCAAGGACACAATGCCATAATAGCAGCAGCACTCGCCCCTAATCAGCTGGAAAGTGTCCTTTACTGAAGAACGCAATGCCACAATAGCAGCAGCACTCGCCCCTAATCAGCTGGAAAGTGTCCTTTACATCAAGCACGCAATGCCATAATAGCAGAAGCACTCGCCCCTAATCAGCAGCAAAGTGTCCTTTACATCAAGGACGCAATGCCATAATAGCAGCAGCACTCACTCCTAATCAGCAGCAAAGTGTCCTTCACATCAAGGACTCGCCTTAATCAGCAGGAAAGTGTCCTTTACATCAAGGGCGCAATGCCATAATAGCAGCAGCACTCATTCCTAATCAGCAGGAAAGTGTCCTTTACATCAAGGAAGCAATGTCATAATAGCAGCAGCACTCTCCCCTAATCAGCAGCAAAGTATCCTTCACATCAAGGACCCAATGCCATAGTAGTATCAGCACTCGCCCATAATAAAGGATGCAATGCCATAAGAGCGGCACCACTCGCCCTTAATCAGCAGGAAAGTGTCCTTTACATCAAGGACGCAATGCCATAATAGCAGCAGCACTCACCCATAATCAGCAGTAAAGTGCCCTTTACATGAAGGATGCAATGCCATAATAGCGGCAGCACTCGCCCCTGATCAGCAGGAACCTGCCCTTTACATGAAGGATGCAATTCAATAATAGCAGCAGCACTTGCCCCTGATCAGCGGGAAAGTGCCCTTTGCATCAAGCATGCAATGCCATAATAGCAGCGGCACTCGCACCTAATCAGCGGGAAAGTGTCCTTTACATCAAGGACGCAATGCCATTATAGCAGCGGCACTCGCCCCTAATCAGCGGGAAAGTGTCCTTTACATCAAGGACGCAATGCCATAATAGCAGCGGCACTAGCCCCTAATCAACTGGAAAGTGTCCTTTACATCAAGGACGCAATGCCATAATAGCAGCGGCACTAGCACCTTATCAGCAGGAACTTGTCCTTTACGTCAAGGACGCAATGCCACAATAACAGCGGCACTCACACCTAATCAGCAGGAAAGTGTCCTTTACGTCAAGGACGCAATGCCACAATAGCAGCAGCACTCGCCCCTAATCAGCAGGAAAGTGTCCCTTACGTCAAGGACGCAATGCCACAATAGCAGCAGCGCTCGCCCCTAATCAGCAGGAAAGTGTGCTTTACGTCAAGGACGCAATGCCACAATAGCAGCAGCACTCGCCCCTAATCAGCAGGAAAGTGTCCTTTACATCAAGGACGCAATGCCACAATAGCAGCAGCACTCGCCCCTAATCAACATGAAAGTGTTCTTTACATCAAGGACGCAATGCCACAATAGCAGCAGCACTCGTGCCTAATCAGCAGGAAAGTGTCCTTCACATCTAGGACGCAATGCCATAATACTAACAGCACTCGCCCCTAATCAGCAGCAAAGTATCCTTCACATCTCGGATGCAATGCCAAAATAGCAGCAGCACTCGTGCCTAATCAGCAGGAAAGTGTCCTTTACATCAAGGACGCAATGCCACAATAGCAGCAGCACTCGCCCCTAATCAGCAGAAAAGTGTCCTTTACTTCAAGGACGCAATGCCACAATAGCAGCAGCACTCGCCCCTAATCAGCAGGAAAGTGTGCTTTACGTCAAGGACGCAATGCCCCAATAGCAGCAGCACTCGCCCCTAATCAGCAGGAAAGTGTCCTTTACATCAAGGACGCAATGCCACAATAGCAGCAGCACTCACCCCTAATCAACATGAAAGTGTTCTTTACATCAAGGACGCAATGCCACAATAGCAGCAGCACTCGCCCCTAATCAGCTGGAAAGTGTCCTTTACTGAAGAACGCAAGGCCACAATAGCAGCAGCACTCGCCCCTAATCAGCAGCAAAGTGTCCTTTACATCAAGGACGCAATGCATAATAGCAGCAGCACTCACTCCTAATCAGCAGCAAAGTGTCCTTCACATCAAGGACACAGTGCCATAATTGCAGCAGCACTCGCCCCTAATCAGCAGGAAAGTATCCTTCACATCTAGGATGCAATGCCATAAAAGCAACAGCACTGGCCCCTAATCAGCAGGAAAGTGTCCTTTACATCAAGGGCGCAATGCCATAATAGCAGCAGCACTCATTCCTAATCAGCAGGAAAGTATCCTTTACATCAAGGAAGCAATGCCATAATAGCAACAGCACTCTCCCCTAATCAGCAGCAAAGTATCCTTCACATCAAGGACTCAGTGCCATAATTGCAGCAGCACTCGCCCCTAATCAGCAGGAAAGTATCCTTCTCATCTAGGATGCAATGCCATAAAAGCAGCAGCACTCGCCCCTAATCAGCAGGAAAGTGTCCTTTACATCAAGGACCCAATGTCATAATAGCAGAAGCACTTGCCCCTAATCAGCAGCAAAGTGTCCTTCACATCAAGGACTCAATGCCATAATTGCAGCAGCACTCGCCCCTGATCAGCAGGAAAGTGTCCTTTACATCAAGGACGCAATGTCATAATAGCAGAAGCACTTGCCCCTAATCAGCAGCAAAGTGTCCTTCACATCAAGGACTCAATGCCATAATTGCAGCAGCACTCGCCCCTAATCAGCAGGAAAGTGTCCTTCACATCTAGGATGTAATGCCATAATAGCAGCAGCACTCGCCCTTAATCAGCAGGAAAGTGTCCTTTACATCAAGGACGCAATGCCATAATAGCAGCAGCACTCGCCCCTCATCAGCAGGAAATTGCCCTTTACATGAAGGACGCAATTCCATAATAGCAGCAGCACTCGCCCCTGATCAGCGGGAAAGTGCCCTTTACATCAAGCATGCAATGCCATAATAGCAGCAGCATTCGCACCTAATCAGTGGGAAAGTGTCCCTTACATCAAGGACGCAATGCCATAATAGCAGCGGCACTCGCCCCTAATCAGTGGGAAAGTGTCCTTTACATCAAGGACCCAATGCCATAATAGCACCGGCACTCGCCCCTAATCAACTGGAAAGTGTCCTTTACATCAAGGACGCAATGCCATAATAGCAGCGGCACTCGCATCTAATCAGCAGGAACGTGTCCTTTACATCAAGGACGCAATGCCACAGTAATAGCGGCACTCGCCCCTAATCAGCAGGAAAGTGTCCTTTACATCAAGGACACCATGCCACAATAGCAGCAGCACTCGCCCCTAATCAGCAGGAAAGTGTCCTTTACATCAAGGACGCAATGCCACAATAGCAGCAGCACTCGCCCCTAATCAGCAGGAAAGTGTGCTTTACGTCAAGGACGCAATGCCACAATAGCAGCTGTACTCGCCCCTAATCAGAAGGAAAGTGTTCTTTACATCAAGGACGCAATGCCACAATAGCAGCAGCACTCGTGCCTTATCAGCAGGAAAGTGTCCTTCACATCTAGGACGCAATGCCATAATACTAACTGCACTCGACCCTAATCAGCAGGATAGTGTCCTTCACATCTAGGACGCAATGCCATAATACTAACAGCACTCGACCCTAATCAGCAGGAAAGTGTCCTTCACATCAAGGACGCAATGCCACAATTACAGCGGCACTCGCACCTAATCAGCAGGAAAGTGTCCTTTACATCAAGGATGCAATGCCACAATAGCTGCAGCACTCGCCCCTAATCAGCTGGAAAGTGTCCTTTACATCAAGCACGCAATGCCATAATAGCAGTAGCACTCGCCCCTAATCAGCAGCAAAGTGTCCTTTACATCAAGGACGCAATGCCATAATAGCAGCAGCACTCATTCCTAATCAGCAGGAAAGTGTCCTTTACATCAAGGAAGCAATGCCATAATAGCAGCAGCACTCTCCCCTAATCAGCAGCAAAGTATCCTTCACATCAATGACTCAATGCCATAATTGCAGCAGCACTCGCCCCTAATCAGCAGGGAAGTGTCCTTTACATCAGGGGCGCAATGTTATAATAGCAGAAGCACTTGCCCCTAATTAGCAGCAAAGTGTCCTTCACATCAAGGACTCAATGCCATAATTGCAGCAGCACTCGCCCCTAATCAGCAGGAAAGTGTCCTTTACATGAAGGACACAATGCCATAATAGCAGCAGCACTCGCCCCTAATCAGCTGGAAAGTGTCCTTTACTGAAGAACGCAATGCCACAATAGCAGCAGCACTCGCCCCTAATCAGCTGGAAAGTGTACTTTACATCAAGCACGCAATGCCATAATAGCAGTAGCACTCGCCCCTAATCAGCAGCAAAGTGTCCTTTACATCAAGGACGCAATGCATAATAGCAGCAGCACTCACTCCTAATCAGCAGCAAAGTGTCCTTCACATCAAGGACACAGTGCCATAATTGCAGCAGCACTCGCCCCTAATCAGCAGGAAAGTATCCTTCACATCTAGGATGCAATGCCATAAAAGCAGCAGCACTCGCCCCTAATCAGCAGGAAAGTGTCCTTTACATCAAGGGCGCAATGCCATAATAGCAGCAGCACTCATTCCTAATCAGCAGGAAAGTATCCTTTACATCAAGGAAGCAATGCCATAATAGCAACAGCACTCTCCCCTAATCAGCAGCAAAGTATCCTTCACATCAAGGACTCAGTGCCATAATTGCAGCAGCACTTGCCCCTAATCAGCAGGAAAGTATCCTTCTCATCTAGGATGCAATGCCATAAAAGCAGCAGCACTCGCCCCTAATCAGCAGGAAAGTGTCCTTTACATCAAGGACCCAATGTCATAATAGCAGAAGCACTTGCCCCTAATCAGCAGCAAAGTGTCCTTCACATCAAGGACTCAATGCCATAATTGCAGCAGCACTCGCCCCTGATCAGCAGGAAAGTGTCCTTTACATCAAGGACGCAATGTCATAATAGCAGAAGCACTTGCCCCTAATCAGCAGCAAAGTGTCCTTCACATCAAGGACTCAATGCCATAATTGCAGCAGCACTCGCCCCTAATCAGCAGGAAAGTGTCCTTCACATCTAGGATGTAATGCCATAATAGCAGCAGCACTCGCCCTTAATCAGCAGGAAAGTGTCCTTTACATCAAGGACGCAATGCCATAATAGCAGCAGCACTCGCCCCTGATCAGCAGGAAACTGCCCTTTACATGAAGGACGCAATTCCATAATAGCAGCAGCACTCGCCCCTGATCAGCGGGAAAGTGCCCTTTACATCAAGCATGCAATGCCATAATAGCAGCAGCATTCGCACCTAATCAGTGGGAAAGTGTCCCTTACATCAAGGACGCAATGCCATAATAGCAGCGGCACTCGCCCCTAATCAGTGGGAAAGTGTCCTTTACATCAAGGACCCAATGCCATAATAGCACCGGCACTCGCCCCTAATCAACTGGAAAGTGTCCTTTACATCAAGGACGCAATGCCATATTAGCAGCGGCACTCGCATCTAATCAGCAGGAACGTGTCCTTTACATCAAGGACGCAATGCCACAGTAATAGCGGCACTCGCCCCTAATCAGCAAGAAAGTGTCCTTGACATCAAGGGCGCAATGCCATAATAGCAGCAGCACTCATTCCTAATCAGCAGGAAAGTGTCCTTTACATCAAGGAAGCAATGCCATAATAGCAGCAGCACTCTCCCCTAATCAGCAGCAAAGTATCCTTCACATCAAGGACCCAATGCCATAGTAGTATCAGCACTCGCCCATAATAAAGGATGCAATGCCATAAGAGCGGCACCACTCGCCCTTAATCAGCAGGAAAGTGTCCTTTACATCAAGGACGCAATGCCATAATAGCAGCAGCACTCACCCATAATCAGCAGTAAAGTGCCCTTTACATGAAGGATGCAATGCCATAATAGCGGCAGCACTCGCCCCTGATCAGCAGGAACCTGCCCTTTACATGAAGGATGCAATTCAATAATAGCAGCAGCACTTGCCCCTGATCAGCGGGAAAGTGCCCTTTGCATCAAGCATGCAATGCCATAATAGCAGCGGCACTCGCACCTAATCAGCGGGAAAGTGTCCTTTACATCAAGGACGCAATGCCATAATAGCAGCGGCACTCGCCCCTAATCAGCGGGAAAGTGTCCTTTACATCAAGGACGCAATGCCATAATAGCAGCGGCACTAGCCCCTAATCAACTGGAAAGTGTCCTTTACATCAAGGACGCAATGCCATAATAGCAGCGGCACTAGCACCTTATCAGCAGGAACTTGTCCTTTACGTCAAGGACGCAATGCCACAATAACAGCGGCACTCACACCTAATCAGCAGGAAAGTGTCCTTTACGTCAAGGACGCAATGCCACAATAGCAGCAGCACTCACCCCTAATCAGCAGGAAAGTGTCCCTTACGTCAAGGACGCAATGCCACAATAGCAGCAGCGCTCGCCCCTAATCAGCAGGAAAGTGTGCTTTACGTCAAGGACGCAATGCCACAATAGCAGCAGCACTCGCCCCTAATCAGCAGGAAAGTGTCCTTTACATCAAGGACGCAATGCCACAATAGCAGCAGCACTCGCCCCTAATCAACATGAAAGTGTTCTTTACATCAAGGACGCAATGCCACAATAGCAGCAGCACTCGTGCCTAATCAGCAGGAAAGTGTCCTTCACATCTAGGACGCAATGCCATAATACTAACAGCACTCGCCCCTAATCAGCAGCAAAGTATCCTTCACATCTCGGATGCAATGCCAAAATAGCAGCAGCACTCGTGCCTAATCAGCAGGAAAGTGTCCTTTACATCAAGGACGCAATGCCACAATAGCAGCAGCACTCGCCCCTAATCAGCAGAAAAGTGTCCTTTACTTCAAGGACGCAATGCCACAATAGCAGCAGCACTCGCCCCTAATCAGCAGGAAAGTGTGCTTTACGTCAAGGACGCAATGCCCCAATAGCAGCAGCACTCGCCCCTAATCAGCAGGAAAGTGTGCTTTACGTCAAGGACGCAATGCCCCAATAGCAGCAGCACTCGCCCCTAATCAGCAGGAAAGTGTCCTTTACATCAAGGACGCAATGCCACAATAGCACCGGCACTCGCCCCTAATCAACTGGAAAGTGTCCTTTACATCAAGGACGCAATGCCATAATAGCAGCGGCACTCGCATCTAATCAGCAGGAACGTGTCCTTTACATCAAGGACGCAATGCCACAGTAATAGCGGCACTCGCCCCTAATCAGCAGGAAAGTGTCCTTTACATCAAGGACACCATGCCACAATAGCAGCAGCACTCGCCCCTAATCAGCAGGAAAGTGTCCTTTACATCAAGGACGCAATGCCACAATAGCAGCAGCACTCGCCCCTAATCAGCAGGAAAGTGTGCTTTACGTCAAGGACGCAATGCCACAATAGCAGCTGTACTCGCCCCTAATCAGAAGGAAAGTGTTCTTTACATCAAGGACGCAATGCCACAATAGCAGCAGCACTCGTGCCTTATCAGCAGGAAAGTGTCCTTCACATCTAGGACGCAATGCCATAATACTAACTGCACTCGACCCTAATCAGCAGGATAGTGTCCTTCACATCTAGGACGCAATGCCATAATACTAACAGCACTCGCCCCTAATCAGCAGGAAAGTATCCTTCACATCTCGGATGCAATGCCAAAATAGCAGCAGCACTCGTGCCTAATCAGCAGGAAAGTGTCCTTTACATCAAGGACGCAATGCCACAATAGCAGCAGCATTCGCCCCTAATCAGCAGAAAAGTGTCCTTTACGTCAAGGACGCAATGCCACAATAGCAGCAGCACTCACCCCTAATCAGCAGGAAAGTGTGCTTTACGTCAAGGACGCAATGCCCCAATAGCAGCAGCACTCACCCCTAATCAGCAGGAAAGTGTCCTTTACATCAAGGACGCAATGCCACAATAGCAGCAGCACTCGCCCCTAATCAACATGAAAGTGTTCTTTACATCAAGGACGCAATGCCACAATAGCAGCAGCACTCGTGCCTAATCAGTAGGAAAGTGTCCTTCACATCTAGGACGCAATGCCATAATACTAACAGCACTCGCCCCTAATCAGCAGGAAAGTATCCTTCACATCTCGGATGCAATGCCAAAATAGCAGCAGCACTCGTGCCTAATCAGCAGGAAAGTGTCCTTTACATCAAGGACGCAATGCCATAATAGCAGCAGCACTCGCCCCTAATCAGCAGGAAAGTGTCCTTTACATCAAGGACACAATGCCATATTAGCAGCAGCACTCGCCCCTAATCAGCTGGAAAGTGTCCTTTACTGAAGAACGCAATGCCACAATAGCAGCAGCACTCGCCCCTAATCAGCTGGAAAGTCTCCTTTACATCAAGGATGCAATGCCACAATAGCTGCAGCACTCGCCCCTAATCAGCTGGAAAGTGTCCTTTACATCAAGCACGCAATGCCATAATAGCAGTAGCACTCGCCCCTAATCAGCAGCAAAGTGTCCTTTACATCAAGGACGCAATGCCATAATAGCAGCAGCACTCATTCCTAATCAGCAGGAAAGTGTCCTTTACATCAAGGAAGCAATGCCATAATAGCAGCAGCACTCTCCCCTAATCAGCAGCAAAGTATCCTTCACATCAATGACTCAATGCCATAATTGCAGCAGCACTCGCCCCTAATTAGCAGGAAAGTATCCTTCACATCTAGGATGCAATGCCATAAAAGCAGCAGCACTCGCCCCTAATCAGCAGGAAAGTGTCCTTTACATCAAGGACGCAATGTCATAATATCAGAAGCACTTGCCCCTAATCAGCAGCAAAGTGTCCTTCACATCAAGGACTCAATGCCATAATTGCAGCAGCACTCGCCCCTAATCAGCAGGGAAGTGTCCTTTACATCAGGGACGCAATGTTATAATAGCAGAAGCACTTGCCCCTAATTAGCAGCAAAGTGTCCTTCACATCAAGCACGCAATGCCATAATTGCAGCAGCACTCGCCCCTAATCAGCAGGAAAGTGTCCTTTACATGAAGGACACAATGCCATAATAGCAGCAGCACTCGCCCCTAATCAGCTGGAAAGTGTCCTTTACTGAAGAACGCAATGCCACAATAGCAGCAGCACTCGCCCCTAATCAGCTGGAAAGTGTCCTTTACATCAAGCACGTAATGCCATAATAGCAGTAGCACTCGCCCCTAATCAGCAGCAAAGTGTCCTTTACATCAAGGACGCAATGCATAATAGCAGCAGCACTCACTCCTAATCAGCAGCAAAGTGTCCTTCACATCAAGGACACAGTGCCATAATTGCAGCAGCACTCGCCCCTAATCAGCAGGAAAGTATCCTTCACATCTAGGATGCAATGCCATAAAAGCAGCAGCACTCGCCCCTAATCAGCAGGAAAGTGTCCTTTACATCAAGGGCGCAATGCCATAATAGCAGCAGCACTCATTCCTAATCAGCAGGAAAGTATCCTTTACATCAAGGAAGCAATGCCATAATAGCAACAGCACTCTCCCCTAATCAGCAGCAAAGTATCCTTCACATCAAGGACTCAGTGCCATAATTGCAGCAGCACTTGCCCCTAATCAGCAGGAAAGTATCCTTCTCATCTAGGATGCAATGCCATAAAAGCAGCAGCACTCGCCCCTAATCAGCAGGAAAGTGTCCTTTACATCAAGGACCCAATGTCATAATAGCAGAAGCACTTGCCCCTAATCAGCAGCAAAGTGTCCTTCACATCAAGGACTCAATGCCATAATTGCAGCAGCACTCGCCCCTGATCAGCAGGAAAGTGTCCTTTACATCAAGGACGCAATGTCATAATAGCAGAAGCACTTGCCCCTAATCAGCAGCAAAGTGTCCTTCACATCAAGGACTCAATGCCATAATTGCAGCAGCACTCGCCCCTAATCAGCAGGAAAGTGTCCTTCACATCTAGGATGTAATGCCATAATAGCAGCAGCACTCGCCCTTAATCAGCAGGAAAGTGTCCTTTACATCAAGGACGCAATGCCATAATAGCAGCAGCACTCGCCCCTGATCAGCAGGAAACTGCCCTTTACATGAAGGACGCAATTCCATAATAGCAGCAGCACTCGCCCCTGATCAGCGGGAAAGTGCCCTTTACATCAAGCATGCAATGCCATAATAGCAGCAGCATTCGCACCTAATCAGTGGGAAAGTGTCCCTTACATCAAGGACGCAATGCCATAATAGCAGCGGCACTCGCCCCTAATCAGTGGGAAAGTGTCCTTTACATCAAGGACCCAATGCCATAATAGCACCGGCACTCGCCCCTAATCAACTGGAAAGTGTCCTTTACATCAAGGACGCAATGCCATATTAGCAGCGGCACTCGCATCTAATCAGCAGGAACGTGTCCTTTACATCAAGGACGCAATGCCACAGTAATAGCGGCACTCGCCCCTAATCAGCAAGAAATTGTCCTTTACATCAAGGACACCATGCCACAATAGCAGCAGCACTCGCCCCTAATCAGCAGGAAAGTGTCCTTTACATCAAGGACGCAATGCCACAATAGCAGCAGCACTCGCCCCTAATCAGCAGGAAAGTGTGCTTTACGTCAAGGACGCAATGCCACAATAGCAGCTGTACTCGCCCCTAATCAGAAGGAAAGTGTTCTTTACATCAAGGACGCAATGCCACAATAGCAGCAGCACTCGTGCCTTATCAGCAGGAAAGTGTCCTTCACATCTAGGACGCAATGCCATAATACTAACTGCACTCGACCCTAATCAGCAGGAAAGTGTCCTTCACATCAAGGACGCAATGCCACAATTACAGCGGCACTCGCACCTAATCAGCAGGAAAGTGTCCTTTACATCAAGGACGCAATGTCATAATAGCAGCAGCACTCGCCCCTAATCAGCAGGAAAGTGTCCTTTACATCAAGGACGCAATGCCATAATAGCAGCAGCACTCAGTCCTAATCAGCAGGAAAGTGTCCTTTACATCAAGGAAGCAATGCCATAATAGCAGCAGCACTCTCCCCTAATCAGCAGCAAAGTATCCTTCACATCAATGACTCAATGCCATAATTGCAGCAGCACTCGCCCCTAATTAGCAGGAAAGTATCCTTCACATCTAGGATGCAATGCCATAAAAGCAGCAGCACTCGCCCCTAATCAGCAGGAAAGTGTCCTTTACATCAAGGACGCAATGTCATAATAGCAGAAGCACTTGCCCCTAATCAGCAGCAAAGTGTCCTTCACATCAAGGACTCAATGCCATAATTGCAGCAGCACTCGCCCCTAATCAGCAGGGAAGTGTCCTTTACATCAGGGACGCAATGTTATAATAGCAGAAGCACTTGCCCCTAATTAGCAGCAAAGTGTCCTTCACATCAAGGACTCAATGCCATAATTGCAGCAGCACTCGCCCCTAATAAGCAGGAAAGTGTCCTTCACACCTAGGACCCAATGCCATAGTAGTATCAGCACTCGCACATAATAAAGGATGCAATGCCATAAGAGCAGCAGCACTCGCCCTTAATCAGCAGGAAAGTGTCCTTTACGTCAAGGACGCAATGCCATAATAGCAGCAGCACTCGGCCCTGATCAGCAGGAAACTGCCCTTTACATCAAGGACGCAATGCCATAATAGCAGCAGCACTCGCCCCTGATCAGCGGGAAAGTGTCCTTTACATCAAGAATGCAATGCCATAATAGCAGCAGCACTCGCACCTAATCAGCGGGAAAGTGTCCTTTACATCAAGGACGCAATGCCATAATAGCAGCGGCACTCGCCCCTAATCAGCGGGAAAGTGTCCTTTACATCAAGGACGCAATGCCATAATAGCAGCGGCACTCGCCCCTAATTAACTGGAAAGTGTCCTTTACATCAAGGACGCCATGCCATAATAGCAGCGGCACTCGCACCTAATCAGCAGGAACGTGTCCTTTACATCAAGGACGCAATGCCACAATAACAGCGGCACTCGCACCTAATCAGCAGGAAAGGGTCCTTTACATCAAGGACGCAATGCCACAATAGCAGCAGCACTCGCCCCTAATCAGCAGGAAAGTGTCCTTTAGGTCAAGGACGCAATGCCACAATAGCAGCAGCACTCGCCCCTAACCAGCAGGAAAGTGTGCTTTACGTCAAGGACGCAATGCCACAATAGCAGCAGCACTCGCCCCTAATCAGCAGGAAAGTGTCCTTTACGTCAAGGACGCAATGCCACAATAGCAGCAGCACTCGCCCCTAATCAACATGAAAGTGTTCTTTACATCAAGGACGCAATGCCACAATAGCAGCAGCACTCGTGCCTAATCAGCAGGAAAGTGTCCTTCACATCTAGGACGCAATGCCATAATACTAACAGCACTCGCCCCTAATCAGCAGGGAAGTATCCTTCACATCTCGGATGCAATGCCAAAATAACAGCAGTACTCGCCCCTAATCAGAGGGAAAGTGTCCTTTACCTCAAGGACGCAATGCCACAATAGCAGCAGCACTCGCCCCCTAATCAGCAGGAAACTGTCCTTTACATCAAGGACGCAATGCCACAATAGCACCAGCACTCGCCCCAATCAGCAGGAAAGTGTTCTTTACATCATGGACGCAATGCCACAATAGCAGCAGCACTCGCCCTCTAATCAGCAGGAAAGTGTCCTTTACATCAAGGACGCAATGCCACAATAGCAGCAGCACTCGTGCCTAATCAGCAGGAAAGTGTCCTTTACATCAAGGACGCAATGCCATAATAGCAGCAGCACTCGCCCCTAATCAGCAGGAAAGTGTCCTTTACATCAAGGACACAATGCCATAATAGCAGCAGCACTCGCCCCTAATCAACATGAAAGTGTTCTTTACATCAAGGACGCAATGCCACAATAGCAGCAGCACTCGTGCCTAATCAGCAGGAAAGTGTCCTTCACATCTAGGACGCAACGCCATAATACTAACAGCACTCGCCCCTAATCAGCAGGAAAGTATCCTTCACATCTCGGATGCAATGCCAAAATAGCAGCAGCACTCGTGCCTAATCAGCAGGAAAGTGTCCTTTACATCAAGGACGCAATGCCATAATAGCAGCAGCACTCGCCCCTAATCAGCAGGAAAGTGTCCTTTACATCAAGGACACAATGCCATAATAGCAGCAGCACTCGCCCCTAATCAACATGAAAGTGTTCTTTACATCAAGGACGCAATGCCACAATAGCAGCAGCACTCGTGCCTAATCAGCAGGAAAGTGTCCTTCACATCTAGGACGCAACGCCATAATACTAACAGCACTCGCCCCTAATCAGCAGGAAAGTATCCTTCACATCTCGGATGCAATGCCAAAATAGCAGCAGCACTCGTGCCTAATCAGCAGGAAAGTGTCCTTTACATCAAGGACGCAATGCCACAATAGCAGCAGCATTCGCCCCTAATCAGCAGAAAAGTGTCCTTTACGTCAAGGACGCAATGCCACAATAGCAGCAGCACTCACCCCTAATCAGCAGGAAAGTGTGCTTTACGTCAAGGACGCAATGCCCCAATAGCAGCAGCACTCACCCCTAATCAGCAGGAAAGTGTCCTTTACATCAAGGACGCAATGCCACAATAGCAGCAGCACTCGCCCCTAATCAACATGAAAGTGTTCTTTACATCAAGGACGCAATGCCACAATAGCAGCAGCACTCGTGCCTAATCAGTAGGAAAGTGTCCTTCACATCTAGGACGCAATGCCATAATACTAACAGCACTCGCCCCTAATCAGCAGGAAAGTATCCTTCACATCTCGGATGCAATGCCAAAATAGCAGCAGCACTCGTGCCTAATCAGCAGGAAAGTGTCCTTTACATCAAGGACGCAATGCCATAATAGCAGCAGCACTCGCCCCTAATCAGCAGGAAAGTGTCCTTTACATCAAGGACACAATGCCATATTAGCAGCAGCACTCGCCCCTAATCAGCTGGAAAGTGTCCTTTACTGAAGAACGCAATGCCACAATAGCAGCAGCACTCGCCCCTAATCAGCTGGAAAGTCTCCTTTACATCAAGCACGCAATGCCATAATAGCAGAAGCACTCGCCCCTAATCAGCAGCAAAATGTCCTTTACATCAACGACGCAATGCCATAATAGCAGCAGCACTCACTCCTAATCAGCAGCAAAGTGTCCTTCACATCAAGGACTCGCCCTAATCAGCAGGAAAGTGTCCTTTACATCAAGGGCGCAATGCCATAATAGCAGCAGCACTCATTCCTAATCAGCAGGAAAGTGTCCTTTACATCAAGGACGCAATGCCACAATAGCAGCAGCACTCGCCCCTAATCAGCAGAAAAGTGTCCTTTACTTCAAGGACGCAATGCCACAATAGCAGCAGCACTCGCCCCTAATCAGCAGGAAAGTGTGCTTTACGTCAAGGACGCAATGCCCCAATAGCAGCAGCACTCGCCCCTAATCAGCAGGAAAGTGTCCTTTACATCAAGGACGCAATGCCACAATAGCAGCAGCACTCACCCCTAATCAACATGAAAGTGTTCTTTACATCAAGGACGCAATGCAACAATAGCAGCAGCACTCGCCCCTAATCAGCTGGAAAGTGTCCTTTACTGAAGAACGCAAGGCCACAATAGCAGCAGCACTCGCCCCTAATCAGCAGCAAAGTGTCCTTTACATCAAGGACGCAATGCATAATAGCAGCAGCACTCACTCCTAATCAGCAGCAAAGTGTCCTTCACATCAAGGACACAGTGCCATAATTGCAGCAGCACTCGCCCCTAATCAGCAGGAAAGTATCCTTCACATCTAGGATGCAATGCCATAAAAGCAGCAGCACTGGCCCCTAATCAGCAGGAAAGTGTCCTTTACATCAAGGGCGCAATGCCATAATAGCAGCAGCACTCATTCCTAATCAGCAGGAAAGTATCCTTTACATCAAGGAAGCAATGCCATAATAGCAACAGCACTCTCCCCTAATCAGCAGCAAAGTATCCTTCACATCAAGGACTCAGTGCCATAATTGCAGCAGCACTCGCCCCTAATCAGCAGGAAAGTATCCTTCTCATCTAGGATGCAATGCCATAAAAGCAGCAGCACTCGCCCCTAATCAGCAGGAAAGTGTCCTTTACATCAAGGACCCAATGTCATAATAGCAGAAGCACTTGCCCCTAATCAGCAGCAAAGTGTCCTTCACATCAAGGACTCAATGCCATAATTGCAGCAGCACTCGCCCCTGATCAGCAGGAAAGTGTCCTTTACATCAAGGACGCAATGTCATAATAGCAGAAGCACTTGCTCCTAATCAGCAGCAAAGTGTCCTTCACATCAAGGACTCAATGCCATAATTGCAGCAGCACTCGCCCCTAATCAGCAGGAAAGTGTCCTTCACATCTAGGATGTAATGCCATAATAGCAGCAGCACTCGCCCTTAATCAGCAGGAAAGTGTCCTTTACATCAAGGACGCAATGCCATAATAGCAGCAGCACTCGCCCCTGATCAGCAGGAAACTGCCCTTTACATGAAGGACGCAATTCCATAATAGCAGCAGCACTCGCCCCTGATCAGCGGGAAAGTGCCCTTTACATCAAGCATGCAATGCCATAATAGCAGCAGCATTCGCACCTAATCAGTGGGAAAGTGTCCCTTACATCAAGGACGCAATGCCATAATAGCAGCGGCACTCGCCCCTAATCAGTGGGAAAGTGTCCTTTACATCAAGGACCCAATGCCATAATAGCACCGGCACTCGCCCCTAATCAACTGGAAAGTGTCCTTTACATCAAGGACGCAATGCCATAATAGCAGCGGCACTCGCATCTAATCAGCAGGAACGTGTCCTTTACATCAAGGACGCAATGCCACAGTAATAGCGGCACTCGCCCCTAATCAGCAGGAAAGTGTCCTTTACATCAAGGACACCATGCCACAATAGCAGCAGCACTCGCCCCTAATCAGCAGGAAAGTGTCCTTTACATCAAGGACGCAATGCCACAATAGCAGCAGCACTCGCCCCTAATCAGCAGGAAAGTGTGCTTTACGTCAAGGACGCAATGCCACAATAGCAGCTGTACTCGCCCCTAATCAGAAGGAAAGTGTTCTTTACATCAAGGACGCAATGCCACAATAGCAGCAGCACTCGTGCCTTATCAGCAGGAAAGTGTCCTTCACATCTAGGACGCAATGCCATAATACTAACTGCACTCGACCCTAATCAGCAGGATAGTGTCCTTCACATCTAGGACGCAATGCCATAATACTAACAGCACTCGACCCTAATCAGCAGGAAAGTGTCCTTCACATCAAGGACGCAATGCCACAATTACAGCGGCACTCGCACCTAATCAGCAGGAAAGTGTCCTTTACATCAAGGATGCAATGCCACAATAGCTGCAGCACTCGCCCCTAATCAGCTGGAAAGTGTCCTTTACATCAAGCACGCAATGCCATAATAGCAGTAGCACTCGCCCCTAATCAGCAGCAAAGTGTCCTTTACATCAAGGACGCAATGCCATAATAGCAGCAGCACTCATTCCTAATCAGCAGGAAAGTGTCCTTTACATCAAGGAAGCAATGCCATAATAGCAGCAGCACTCTCCCCTAATCAGCAGCAAAGTATCCTTCACATCAATGACTCAATGCCATAATTGCAGCAGCACTCGCCCCTAATCAGCAGGGAAGTGTCCTTTACATCAGGGGCGCAATGTTATAATAGCAGAAGCACTTGCCCCTAATTAGCAGCAAAGTGTCCTTCACATCAAGGACTCAATGCCATAATTGCAGCAGCACTCGCCCCTAATCAGCAGGAAAGTGTCCTTTACATGAAGGACACAATGCCATAATAGCAGCAGCACTCGCCCCTAATCAGCTGGAAAGTGTCCTTTACTGAAGAACGCAATGCCACAATAGCAGCAGCACTCGCCCCTAATCAGCTGGAAAGTGTCCTTTACATCAAGCACGCAATGCCATAATAGCAGTAGCACTCGCCCCTAATCAGCAGCAAAGTGTCCTTTACATCAAGGACGCAATGCATAATAGCAGCAGCACTCACTCCTAATCAGCAGCAAAGTGTCCTTCACATCAAGGACACAGTGCCATAATTGCAGCAGCACTCGCCCCTAATCAGCAGGAAAGTATCCTTCACATCTAGGATGCAATGCCATAAAAGCAGCAGCACTCGCCCCTAATCAGCAGGAAAGTGTCCTTTACATCAAGGGCGCAATGCCATAATAGCAGCAGCACTCATTCCTAATCAGCAGGAAAGTATCCTTTACATCAAGGAAGCAATGCCATAATAGCAACAGCACTCTCCCCTAATCAGCAGCAAAGTATCCTTCACATCAAGGACTCAGTGCCATAATTGCAGCAGCACTTGCCCCTAATCAGCAGGAAAGTATCCTTCTCATCTAGGATGCAATGCCATAAAAGCAGCAGCACTCGCCCCTAATCAGCAGGAAAGTGTCCTTTACATCAAGGACCCAATGTCATAATAGCAGAAGCACTTGCCCCTAATCAGCAGCAAAGTGTCCTTCACATCAAGGACTCAATGCCATAATTGCAGCAGCACTCGCCCCTGATCAGCAGGAAAGTGTCCTTTACATCAAGGACGCAATGTCATAATAGCAGAAGCACTTGCCCCTAATCAGCAGCAAAGTGTCCTTCACATCAAGGACTCAATGCCATAATTGCAGCAGCACTCGCCCCTAATCAGCAGGAAAGTGTCCTTCACATCTAGGATGTAATGCCATAATAGCAGCAGCACTCGCCCTTAATCAGCAGGAAAGTGTCCTTTACATCAAGGACGCAATGCCATAATAGCAGCAGCACTCGCCCCTGATCAGCAGGAAACTGCCCTTTACATGAAGGACGCAATTCCATAATAGCAGCAGCACTCGCCCCTGATCAGCGGGAAAGTGCCCTTTACATCAAGCATGCAATGCCATAATAGCAGCAGCATTCGCACCTAATCAGTGGGAAAGTGTCCCTTACATCAAGGACGCAATGCCATAATAGCAGCGGCACTCGCCCCTAATCAGTGGGAAAGTGTCCTTTACATCAAGGACCCAATGCCATAATAGCACCGGCACTCGCCCCTAATCAACTGGAAAGTGTCCTTTACATCAAGGACGCAATGCCATATTAGCAGCGGCACTCGCATCTAATCAGCAGGAACGTGTCCTTTACATCAAGGACGCAATGCCACAGTAATAGCGGCACTCGCCCCTAATCAGCAAGAAAGTGTCCTTTACATCAAGGGCGCAATGCCATAATAGCAGCAGCACTCATTCCTAATCAGCAGGAAAGTGTCCTTTACATCAAGGAAGCAATGCCATAATAGCAGCAGCACTCTCCCCTAATCAGCAGCAAAGTATCCTTCACATCAAGGACCCAATGCCATAGTAGTATCAGCACTCGCCCATAATAAAGGATGCAATGCCATAAGAGCGGCACCACTCGCCCTTAATCAGCAGGAAAGTGTCCTTTACATCAAGGACGCAATGCCATAATAGCAGCAGCACTCACCCATAATCAGCAGTAAAGTGCCCTTTACATGAAGGATGCAATGCCATAATAGCGGCAGCACTCGCCCCTGATCAGCAGGAACCTGCCCTTTACATGAAGGATGCAATTCAATAATAGCAGCAGCACTTGCCCCTGATCAGCGGGAAAGTGCCCTTTGCATCAAGCATGCAATGCCATAATAGCAGCGGCACTCGCACCTAATCAGCGGGAAAGTGTCCTTTACATCAAGGACGCAATGCCATAATAGCAGCGGCACTCGCCCCTAATCAGCGGGAAAGTGTCCTTTACATCAAGGACGCAATGCCATAATAGCAGCGGCACTAGCCCCTAATCAACTGGAAAGTGTCCTTTACATCAAGGACGCAATGCCATAATAGCAGCGGCACTAGCACCTTATCAGCAGGAACTTGTCCTTTACGTCAAGGACGCAATGCCACAATAACAGCGGCACTCACACCTAATCAGCAGGAAAGTGTCCTTTACGTCAAGGACGCAATGCCACAATAGCAGCAGCACTCGCCCCTAATCAGCAGGAAAGTGTCCCTTACGTCAAGGACGCAATGCCACAATAGCAGCAGCGCTCGCCCCTAATCAGCAGGAAAGTGTGCTTTACGTCAAGGACGCAATGCCACAATAGCAGCAGCACTCGCCCCTAATCAGCAGGAAAGTGTCCTTTACATCAAGGACGCAATGCCACAATAGCAGCAGCACTCGCCCCTAATCAACATGAAAGTGTTCTTTACATCAAGGACGCAATGCCACAATAGCAGCAGCACTCGTGCCTAATCAGCAGGAAAGTGTCCTTCACATCTAGGACGCAATGCCATAATACTAACAGCACTCGCCCCTAATCAGCAGCAAAGTATCCTTCACATCTCGGATGCAATGCCAAAATAGCAGCAGCACTCGTGCCTAATCAGCAGGAAAGTGTCCTTTACATCAAGGACGCAATGCCACAATAGCAGCAGCACTCGCCCCTAATCAGCAGAAAAGTGTCCTTTACTTCAAGGACGCAATGCCACAATAGCAGCAGCACTCGCCCCTAATCAGCAGGAAAGTGTGCTTTACGTCAAGGACGCAATGCCCCAATAGCAGCAGCACTCGCCCCTAATCAGCAGGAAAGTGTCCTTTACATCAAGGACGCAATGCCACAATAGCAGCAGCACTCACCCCTAATCAACATGAAAGTGTTCTTTACATCAAGGACGCAATGCCACAATAGCAGCAGCACTCGCCCCTAATCAGCTGGAAAGTGTCCTTTACTGAAGAACGCAAGGCCACAATAGCAGCAGCACTCGCCCCTAATCAGCAGCAAAGTGTCCTTTACATCAAGGACGCAATGCATAATAGCAGCAGCACTCACTCCTAATCAGCAGCAAAGTGTCCTTCACATCAAGGACACAGTGCCATAATTGCAGCAGCACTCGCCCCTAATCAGCAGGAAAGTATCCTTCACATCTAGGATGCAATGCCATAAAAGCAGCAGCACTGGCCCCTAATCAGCAGGAAAGTGTCCTTTACATCAAGGGCGCAATGCCATAATAGCAGCAGCACTCATTCCTAATCAGCAGGAAAGTATCCTTTACATCAAGGAAGCAATGCCATAATAGCAACAGCACTCTCCCCTAATCAGCAGCAAAGTATCCTTCACATCAAGGACTCAGTGCCATAATTGCAGCAGCACTCGCCCCTAATCAGCAGGAAAGTATCCTTCTCATCTAGGATGCAATGCCATAAAAGCAGCAGCACTCGCCCCTAATCAGCAGGAAAGTGTCCTTTACATCAAGGACCCAATGTCATAATAGCAGAAGCACTTGCCCCTAATCAGCAGCAAAGTGTCCTTCACATCAAGGACTCAATGCCATAATTGCAGCAGCACTCGCCCCTGATCAGCAGGAAAGTGTCCTTTACATCAAGGACGCAATGTCATAATAGCAGAAGCACTTGCCCCTAATCAGCAGCAAAGTGTCCTTCACATCAAGGACTCAGTGCCATAATTGCAGCAGCACTCGCCCCTAATCAGCAGGAAAGTGTCCTTCACATCTAGGATGTAATGCCATAATAGCAGCAGCACTCGCCCTTAATCAGCAGGAAAGTGTCCTTTACATCAAGGACGCAATGCCATAATAGCAGCAGCAATCGCCCCTGATCAGCAGGAAACTGCCCTTTACATGAAGGACGCAATTCCATAATAGCAGCAGCACTCGCCCCTGATCAGCGGGAAAGTGCCCTTTACATCAAGCATGCAATGCCATAATAGCAGCAGCATTCGCACCTAATCAGTGGGAAAGTGTCCCTTACATCAAGGACGCAATGCCATAATAGCAGCGGCACTCGCCCCTAATCAGTGGGAAAGTGTCCTTTACATCAAGGACCCAATGCCATAATAGCACCGGCACTCGCCCCTAATCAACTGGAAAGTGTCCTTTACATCAAGGACGCAATGCCATAATAGCAGCGGCACTCGCATCTAATCAGCAGGAACGTGTCCTTTACATCAAGGACGCAATGCCACAGTAATAGCGGCACTCGCCCCTAATCAGCAGGAAAGTGTGCTTTACGTCAAGGACGCAATGCCACAATAGCAGCTGTACTCGCCCCTAATCAGAAGGAAAGTGTTCTTTACATCAAGGACGCAATGCCACAATAGCAGCAGCACTCGTGCCTTATCAGCAGGAAAGTGTCCTTCACATCTAGGACGCAATGCCATAATACTAACTGCACTCGACCCTAATCAGCAGGATAGTGTCCTTCACATCTAGGACGCAATGCCATAATACTAACAGCACTCGACCCTAATCAGCAGGAAAGTGTCCTTCACATCAAGGACGCAATGCCACAATTACAGCGGCACTCGCACCTAATCAGCAGGAAAGTGTCCTTTACATCAAGGATGCAATGCCACAATAGCTGCAGCACTCGCCCCTAATCAGCTGGAAAGTGTCCTTTACATCAAGCACGCAATGCCATAATAGCAGTAGCACTCGCCCCTAATCAGCAGCAAAGTGTCCTTTACATCAAGGACGCAATGCCATAATAGCAGCAGCACTCATTCCTAATCAGCAGGAAAGTGTCCTTTACATCAAGGAAGCAATGCCATAATAGCAGCAGCACTCTCCCCTAATCAGCAGCAAAGTATCCTTCACATCAATGACTCAATGCCATAATTGCAGCAGCACTCGCCCCTAATTAGCAGGAAAGTATCCTTCACATCTAGGATGCAATGCCATAAAAGCAGCAGCACTCGCCCCTAATCAGCAGGAAAGTGTCCTTTACATCAAGGACGCAATGTCATAATATCAGAAGCACTTGCCCCTAATCAGCAGCAAAGTGTCCTTCACATCAAGGACTCAATGCCATAATTGCAGCAGCACTCGCCCCTAATCAGCAGGGAAGTGTCCTTTACATCAGGGACGCAATGTTATAATAGCAGAAGCACTTGCCCCTAATTAGCAGCAAAGTGTCCTTCACATCAAGGACTCAATGCCATAATTGCAGCAGCACTCGCCCCTAATCAGCAGGAAAGTGTCCTTTACATGAAGGACACAATGCCATAATAGCAGCAGCACTCGCCCCTAATCAGCTGGAAAGTGTCCTTTACTGAAGAACGCAATGCCACAATAGCAGCAGCACTCGCCCCTAATCAGCTGGAAAGTGTCCTTTACATCAAGCACGCAATGCCATAATAGCAGTAGCACTCGCCCCTAATCAGCAGCAAAGTGTCCTTTACATCAAGGACGCAATGCATAATAGCAGCAGCACTCACTCCTAATCAGCAGCAAAGTGTCCTTCACATCAAGGACACAGTGCCATAATTGCAGCAGCACTCGCCCCTAATCAGCAGGAAAGTATCCTTCACATCTAGGATGCAATGCCATAAAAGCAGCAGCACTCGCCCCTAATCAGCAGGAAAGTGTCCTTTACATCAAGGGCGCAATGCCATAATAGCAGCAGCACTCATTCCTAATCAGCAGGAAAGTATCCTTTACATCAAGGAAGCAATGCCATAATAGCAACAGCACTCTCCCCTAATCAGCAGCAAAGTATCCTTCACATCAAGGACTCAGTGCCATAATTGCAGCAGCACTTGCCCCTAATCAGCAGGAAAGTATCCTTCTCATCTAGGATGCAATGCCATAAAAGCAGCAGCACTCGCCCCTAATCAGCAGGAAAGTGTCCTTTACATCAAGGACCCAATGTCATAATAGCAGAAGCACTTGCCCCTAATCAGCAGCAAAGTGTCCTTCACATCAAGGACTCAATGCCATAATTGCAGCAGCACTCGCCCCTGATCAGCAGGAAAGTGTCCTTTACATCAAGGACGCAATGTCATAATAGCAGAAGCACTTGCCCCTAATCAGCAGCAAAGTGTCCTTCACATCAAGGACTCAATGCCATAATTGCAGCAGCACTCGCCCCTAATCAGCAGGAAAGTGTCCTTCACATCTAGGATGTAATGCCATAATAGCAGCAGCACTCGCCCTTAATCAGCAGGAAAGTGTCCTTTACATCAAGGACGCAATGCCATAATAGCAGCAGCACTCGCCCCTGATCAGCAGGAAACTGCCCTTTACATGAAGGACGCAATTCCATAATAGCAGCAGCACTCGCCCCTGATCAGCGGGAAAGTGCCCTTTACATCAAGCATGCAATGCCATAATAGCAGCAGCATTCGCACCTAATCAGTGGGAAAGTGTCCCTTACATCAAGGACGCAATGCCATAATAGCAGCGGCACTCGCCCCTAATCAGTGGGAAAGTGTCCTTTACATCAAGGACCCAATGCCATAATAGCACCGGCACTCGCCCCTAATCAACTGGAAAGTGTCCTTTACATCAAGGACGCAATGCCATATTAGCAGCGGCACTCGCATCTAATCAGCAGGAACGTGTCCTTTACATCAAGGACGCAATGCCACAGTAATAGCGGCACTCGCCCCTAATCAGCAAGAAAGTGTCCTTTACATCAAGGACACCATGCCACAATAGCAGCAGCACTCGCCCCTAATCAGCAGGAAAGTGTCCTTTACATCAAGGACGCAATGCCACAATAGCAGCAGCACTCGCCCCTAATCAGCAGGAAAGTGTGCTTTACGTCAAGGACGCAATGCCACAATAGCAGCTGTACTCGCCCCTAATCAGAAGGAAAGTGTTCTTTACATCAAGGACGCAATGCCACAATAGCAGCAGCACTCGTGCCTTATCAGCAGGAAAGTGTCCTTCACATCTAGGACGCAATGCCATAATACTAACTGCACTCGACCCTAATCAGCAGGAAAGTGTCCTTCACATCAAGGACGCAATGCCACAATTACAGCGGCACTCGCACCTAATCAGCAGAAAGTGTCCTTTACATCAAGGATGCAATGCCACAATAGCTGCAGCACTCGCCCCTAATCAGCTGGAAAGTGTCCTTTACATCAAGCACGCAATGCCATAATAGCAGTAGCACTCGCCCCTAATCAGCAGCAAAGTGTCCTTTACATCAAGGACGCAATGCCATAATAGCAGCAGCACTCAGTCCTAATCAGCAGGAAAGTGTCCTTTACATCAAGGAAGCAATGCCATAATAGCAGCAGCACTCTCCCCTAATCAGCAGCAAAGTATCCTTCACATCAATGACTCAATGCCATAATTGCAGCAGCACTCGCCCCTAATTAGCAGGAAAGTGTCCTTCACATCAAGGACTCAATGCCATAATTGCAGCAGCACTCGCCCCTAATCAGCAGGGAAGTGTCCTTTACATCAGGGACGCAATGTTATAATAGCAGAAGCACTTGCCCCTAATTAGCAGCAAAGTGTCCTTCACATCAAGGACTCAATGCCATAATTGCAGCAGCACTCGCCCCTAATAAGCAGGAAAGTGTCCTTCACACCTAGGACCCAATGCCATAGTAGTATCAGCACTCGCACATAATAAAGGATGCAATGCCATAAGAGCAGCAGCACTCGCCCTTAATCAGCAGGAAAGTGTCCTTTACGTCAAGGACGCAATGCCATAATAGCAGCAGCACTCGGCCCTGATCAGCAGGAAACTGCCCTTTACATCAAGGACGCAATGCCATAATAGCAGCAGCAATCGCCCCTGATCAGCGGGAAAGTGTCCTTTACATCAAGAATGCAATGCCATAATAGCAGCAGCACTCGCACCTAATCAGCGGGAAAGTGTCCTTTACATCATGGACGCAATGCCATAATAGCAGCGGCACTCGCCCCTAATCAGCGGGAAAGTGTCCTTTACATCAAGGACGCAATGCCATAATAGCAGCGGCACTCGCCCCTAATTAACTGGAAAGTGTCCTTTACATCAAGGACGCCATGCCATAATAGCAGCGGCACTCGCACCTAATCAGCAGGAACGTGTCCTTTACATCAAGGACGCAATGCCACAATAACAGCGGCACTCGCACCTAATCAGCAGGAAAGGGTCCTTTACATCAAGGACGCAATGCCACAATAGCAGCAGCACTCGCCCCTAATCAGCAGGAAAGTGTCCTTTAGGTCAAGGACGCAATGCCACAATAGCAGCAGCACTCGCCCCTAACCAGCAGGAAAGTGTGCTTTACGTCAAGGACGCAATGCCACAATAGCAGCAGCACTCGCCCCTAATCAGCAGGAAAGTGTCCTTTACGTCAAGGACGCAATGCCACAATAGCAGCAGCACTCGCCCCTAATCAACATGAAAGTGTTCTTTACATCAAGGACGCAATGCCACAATAGCAGCAGCACTCGTGCCTAATCAGCAGGAAAGTGTCCTTCACATCTAGGACGCAATGCCATAATACTAACAGCACTCGCCCCTAATCAGCAGGGAAGTATCCTTCACATCTCGGATGCAATGCCAAAATAACAGCAGTACTCGCCCCTAATCAGAGGGAAAGTGTCCTTTACCTCAAGGACGCAATGCCACAATAGCAGCAGCACTCGCCCCCTAATCAGCAGGAAACTGTCCTTTACATCAAGGACGCAATGCCACAATAGCACCAGCACTCGCCCCAATCAGCAGGAAAGTGTTCTTTACATCATGGACGCAATGCCACAATAGCAGCAGCACTCGCCCTCTAATCAGCAGGAAAGTGTCCTTTACATCAAGGACGCAATGCCACAATAGCAGCAGCACTCGTGCCTAATCAGCAGGAAAGTGTCCTTTACATCAAGGACGCAATGCCATAATAGCAGCAGCACTCGCCCCTAATCAGCAGGAAAGTGTCCTTTACATCAAGGACACAATGCCATAATAGCAGCAGCACTCGCCCCTAATCAACATGAAAGTGTTCTTTACATCAAGGACGCAATGCCACAATAGCAGCAGCACTCGTGCCTAATCAGCAGGAAAGTGTCCTTCACATCTAGGACGCAACGCCATAATACTAACAGCACTCGCCCCTAATCAGCAGGAAAGTATCCTTCACATCTCGGATGCAATGCCAAAATAGCAGCAGCACTCGTGCCTAATCAGCAGGAAAGTGTCCTTTACATCAAGGACGCAATGCCATAATAGCAGCAGCACTCGCCCCTAATCAGCAGGAAAGTGTCCTTTACATCAAGGACACAATGCCATAATAGCAGCAGCACTCGCCCCTAATCAACATGAAAGTGTTCTTTACATCAAGGACGCAATGCCACAATAGCAGCAGCACTCGTGCCTAATCAGCAGGAAAGTGTCCTTCACATCTAGGACGCAACGCCATAATACTAACAGCACTCGCCCCTAATCAGCAGGAAAGTATCCTTCACATCTCGGATGCAATGCCAAAATAGCAGCAGCACTCGTGCCTAATCAGCAGGAAAGTGTCCTTTACATCAAGGACGCAATGCCACAATAGCAGCAGCATTCGCCCCTAATCAGCAGAAAAGTGTCCTTTACGTCAAGGACGCAATGCCACAATAGCAGCAGCACTCACCCCTAATCAGCAGGAAAGTGTGCTTTACGTCAAGGACGCAATGCCCCAATAGCAGCAGCACTCACCCCTAATCAGCAGGAAAGTGTCCTTTACATCAAGGACGCAATGCCACAATAGCAGCAGCACTCGCCCCTAATCAACATGAAAGTGTTCTTTACATCAAGGACGCAATGCCACAATAGCAGCAGCACTCGTGCCTAATCAGTAGGAAAGTGTCCTTCACATCTAGGACGCAATGCCATAATACTAACAGCACTCGCCCCTAATCAGCAGGAAAGTATCCTTCACATCTCGGATGCAATGCCAAAATAGCAGCAGCACTCGTGCCTAATCAGCAGGAAAGTGTCCTTTACATCAAGGACGCAATGCCATAATAGCAGCAGCACTCGCCCCTAATCAGCAGGAAAGTGTCCTTTACATCAAGGACACAATGCCATATTAGCAGCAGCACTCGCCCCTAATCAGCTGGAAAGTGTCCTTTACTGAAGAACGCAATGCCACAATAGCAGCAGCACTCGCCCCTAATCAGCTGGAAAGTGTCCTTTACATCAAGCACGCAATGCCATAATAGCAGAAGCACTCGCCCCTAATCAGCAGCAAAGTGTCCTTTACATCAACGACGCAATGCCATAATAGCAGCAGCACTCACTACTAATCAGCAGCAAAGTGTCCTTCACATCAAGGACTCGCCCTAATCAGCAGGAAAGTGTCCTTTACATCAAGGGCGCAATGCCATAATAGCAGCAGCACTCATTCCTAATCAGCAGGAAAGTGTCCTTTACATCAAGGAAGCAATGCCATAATAGCAGCAGCACTCTCCCCTAATCAGCAGCAAAGTATCCTTCACATCAAGGACCCAATGCCATAGTAGTATCAGCACTCGCCCATAATAAAGGATGCAATGCCATAAGAGCAGCACCACTCGCCCTTAATCAGCAGGAAAGTGTCCTTTACATCAAGGACGCAATGCCATAATAGCAGCAGCACTCACCCATAATCAGCAGTAAAGTGCCCTTTACATCAAGGATGCAATGCCATAATAGCAGCAGCACTCGCCCCTGATCAGCAGGAACCTGCCCTTTACATGAAGGACGCAATTCCATAATAGCAGCAGCACTTGCCCCTGATCAGCGGGAAAGTGCCCTTTACATCAAGCATGCAATGCCATAATAGCAGCAGCACTCGCACCTAATCAGCGGGAAAGTGTCCTTTACATCAAGGACGCAACGCCATAATAGCAGCGGCACTCGCCCCTAATCAGCGGGAAAGTGTCCTTTACATCAAGGACACAATGCCATAATAGCAGCGGCACTAGCCCCTAATCAACTGGAAAGTGTCCTTTACATTAAGGACTCAATGCCATAATAGCAGCGGCACTCGCACCTAATCAGCAGGAACGTGTCCTTTACATCAAGGACCCAATGTCATAATAGCAGAAGCACTTGCCCCTAATCAGCAGCAAAGTGTCCTTCACATCAAGGACTCAATGCCATAATTGCAGCAGCACTCGCCCCTGATCAGCAGGAAAGTGTCCTTTACATCAAGGACGCAATGTCATAATAGCAGAAGCACTTGCCCCTAATCAGCAGCAAAGTGTCCTTCACATCAAGGACTCAATGCCATAATTGCAGCAGCACTCGCCCCTAATCAGCAGGGAAGTGTCCTTTACATCAGGGATGCAATGTTATAATAGCAGAAGCACTTGCCCCTAATTAGCAGCAAAGTGTCCTTCACATCAAGGACTCAATGCCATAATTGCAGCAGCACTCGCCCCTAATCAGCAGGAAAGTGTCCTTTACATGAAGGACACAATGCCATAATAGCAGCAGCACTCGCCCCTAATCAGCTGGAAAGTGTCCTTTACTGAAGAACGCAATGCCACAATAGCAGCAGCACTCGCCCCTAATCAGCTGGAAAGTGTCCTTTACATCAAGCACGCAATGCCATAATAGCAGTAGCACTCGCCCCTAATCAGCAGCAAAGTGTCCTTTACATCAAGGACGCAATGCATAATAGCAGCAGCACTCACTCCTAATCAGCAGCAAAGTGTCCTTCACATCAAGGACACAGTGCCATAATTGCAGCAGCACTCGCCCCTAATCAGCAGGAAAGTATCCTTCACATCTAGGATGCAATGCCATAAAAGCAGCAGCACTCGCCCCTAATCAGCAGGAAAGTGTCCTTTACATCAAGGGCGCAATGCCATAATAGCAGCAGCACTCATTCCTAATCAGCAGGAAAGTATCCTTTACATCAAGGAAGCAATGCCATAATAGCAACAGCACTCTCCCCTAATCAGCAGCAAAGTATCCTTCACATCAAGGACTCAGTGCCATAATTGCAGCAGCACTTGCCCCTAATCAGCAGGAAAGTATCCTTCTCATCTAGGATGCAATGCCATAAAAGCAGCAGCACTCGCCCCTAATCAGCAGGAAAGTGTCCTTTACATCAAGGACCCAATGTCATAATAGCAGAAGCACTTGCCCCTAATCAGCAGCAAAGTGTCCTTCACATCAAGGACTCAATGCCATAATTGCAGCAGCACTCGCCCCTGATCAGCAGGAAAGTGTCCTTTACATCAAGGACGCAATGTCATAATAGCAGAAGAACTTGCCCCTAATCAGCAGCAAAGTGTCCTTCACATCAAGGACTCAATGCCATAATTGCAGCAGCACTCGCCCCTAATCAGCAGGAAAGTGTCCTTCACATCTAGGATGTAATGCCATAATAGCAGCAGCACTCGCCCTTAATCAGCAGGAAAGTGTCCTTTACATCAAGGACGCAATGCCATAATAGCAGCAGCACTCGCCCCTGATCAGCAGGAAACTGCCCTTTACATGAAGGACGCAATTCCATAATAGCAGCAGCACTCGCCCCTGATCAGCGGGAAAGTGCCCTTTACATCAAGCATGCAATGCCATAATAGCAGCAGCATTCGCACCTAATCAGTGGGAAAGTGTCCCTTACATCAAGGACGCAATGCCATAATAGCAGCGGCACTCGCCCCTAATCAGTGGGAAAGTGTCCTTTACATCAAGGACCCAATGCCATAATAGCACCGGCACTCGCCCCTAATCAACTGGAAAGTGTCCTTTACATCAAGGACGCAATGCCATATTAGCAGCGGCACTCGCATCTAATCAGCAGGAACGTGTCCTTTACATCAAGGACGCAATGCCACAGTAATAGCTGCACTCGCCCCTAATCAGCAAGAAAGTGTCCTTTACATCAAGGACACCATGCCACAATAGCAGCAGCACTCACCCCTAATCAGCAGTAGAGTGTCCTTTACATCAAGGACGCAATGTCACAATAGCAGCAGCACTCGCCCCTAATCAGCAGGAAAGTGTGCTTTACGTCAAGGACGCAATGCCACAATAGCAGCTGTACTCGCCCCTAATCAGAAGGAAAGTGTTCTTTACATCAAGGACGCAATGCCACAATAGCAGCAGCACTCGTGCCTTATCAGCAGGAAAGTGTCCTTCACATCTAGGACGCAATGCCATAATACTAACTGCACTCGACCCTAATCAGCAGGAAAGTGTCCTTCACATCAAGGACGCAATGCCACAATTACAGCGGCACTCGCACCTAATCAGCAGGAAAGTGTCCTTTACATCAAGGATGCAATGCCACAATAGCTGCAGCACTCGCCCCTAATCAGCTGGAAAGTGTCCTTTACATCAAGCACGCAATGCCATAATAGCAGTAGCACTCGCCCCTAATCAGCAGCAAAGTGTCCTTTACATCAAGGACGCAATGCCATAATAGCAGCAGCACTCAGTCCTAATCAGCAGGAAAGTGTCCTTTACATCAAGGAAGCAATGCCATAATAGCAGCAGCACTCTCCCCTAATCAGCAGCAAAGTATCCTTCACATCAATGACTCAATGCCATAATTGCAGCAGCACTCGCCCCTAATTAGCAGGAAAGTATCCTTCACATCTAGGATGCAATGCCATAAAAGCAGCAGCACTCGCCCCTAATCAGCAGGAAAGTGTCCTTTACATCAAGGACGCAATGTCATAATAGCAGAAGCACTTGCCCCTAATCAGCAGCAAAGTGTCCTTCACATCAAGGACTCAATGCCATAATTGCAGCAGCACTCGCCCCTAATCAGCAGGGAAGTGTCCTTTACATCAGGGACGCAATGTTATAATAGCAGAAGCACTTGCCCCTAATTAGCAGCAAAGTGTCCTTCACATCAAGGACTCAATGCCATAATTGCAGCAGCACTCGCCCCTAATCAGCAGGAAAGTGTCCTTCACATCTAGGACGCAATGCCATAATAGCAGCAGTACTCGCCCCTAATAAGCAGGAAAGTGTCCTTCACATCTAGGACCCAATGCCATAGTAGTATCAGCACTCGCACATAATAAAGGATGCAATGCCCTAAGAGCAGCAGCACTCGCCCTTAATCAGCAGGAAAGTGTCCTTTACGTCAAGGACGCAATGCCATAATAGCAGCAGCACTCGGCCCTGATCAGCAGGAAACTGCCCTTTACATCAAGGACGCAATGCCATAATAGCAGCAGCACTCGCCCCTGATCAGCGGGAAAGTGTCCTTTACATCAAGAATGCAATGCCATAATAGCAGCAGCACTCGCACCTAATCAGCGGGAAAGTGTCCTTTACATCAAGGACGCAATGCCATAATAGCAGCGGCACTCGCCCCTAATCAGCGGGAAAGTGTCCTTTACATCAAGGACTCAATGCCATAATAGCAGCGGCACTCGCCCCTAATTAACTGGAAAGTGTCCTTTACATCAAGGACGCCATGCCATAATAGCAGCGGCACTCGCACCTAATCAGCAGGAACGTGTCCTTTACATCAAGGACGCAATGCCACAATAACAGCGGCACTCGCACCTAATCAGCAGGAAAGGGTCCTTTACATCAAGGACGCAATGCCACAATAGCAGCAGCACTCGCCCCTAATCAGCAGGAAAGTGTCCTTTAGGTCAAGGACGCAATGCCACAATAGCAGCAGCACTCGCCCCTAACCAGCAGGAAAGTGTGCTTTACGTCAAGGACGCAATGCCACAATAGCAGCAGCACTCGCCCCTAATCAGCAGGAAAGTGTCCTTTACGTCAAGGACGCAATGCCACAATAGCAGCAGCACTCGCCCCTAATCAACATGAAAGTGTTCTTTACATCAAGGACGCAATGCCACAATAGCAGCAGCACTCGTGCCTAATCAGCAGGAAAGTGTCCTTCACATCTAGGACGCAATGCCATAATACTAACAGCACTCGCCCCTAATCAGCAGGGAAGTATCCTTCACATCTCGGATGCAATGCCAAAATAACAGCAGTACTCGCCCCTAATCAGAGGGAAAGTGTCCTTTACCTCAAGGACGCAATGCCACAATAGCAGCAGCACTCGCCCCCTAATCAGCAGGAAACTGTCCTTTACATCAAGGACGCAATGCCACAATAGCACCAGCACTCGCCCCAATCAGCAGGAAAGTGTTCTTTACATCATGGACGCAATGCCACAATAGCAGCAGCACTCGCCCTCTAATCAGCAGGAAAGTGTCCTTTACATCAAGGACGCAATGCCACAATAGCAGCAGCACTCGTGCCTAATCAGCAGGAAAGTGTCCTTTACATCAAGGACGCAATGCCATAATAGCAGCAGCACTCGCCCCTAATCAGCAGGAAAGTGTCCTTTACATCAAGGACACAATGCCATAATAGCAGCAGCACTCGCCCCTAATCAACATGAAAGTGTTCTTTACATCAAGGACGCAATGCCACAATAGCAGCAGCACTCGTGCCTAATCAGCAGGAAAGTGTCCTTCACATCTAGGACGCAACGCCATAATACTAACAGCACTCGCCCCTAATCAGCAGGAAAGTATCCTTCACATAACTTTGATGCAATGCCAAAATAGCAGCAGCACTCGTGCCTAATCAGCAGGAAAGTGTCCTTTACATCAAGGACCCAATGCCATAATAGCAGCAGCACTCGCCCCTAATCAGCAGGAAAGTGTCCTTTACATCAAGGACACAATGCCATAATAGCAGCAGCACTCGCCCCTAATCAACATGAAAGTGTTCTTTACATCAAGGACGCAATGCCACAATAGCAGCAGCACTCGTGCCTAATCAGCAGGAAAGTGTCCTTCACATCTAGGACGCAACGCCATAATACTAACAGCACTCGCCCCTAATCAGCAGGAAAGTATCCTTCACATCTCGGATGCAATGCCAAAATAGCAGCAGCACTCGTGCCTAATCAGCAGGAAAGTGTCCTTTACATCAAGGACGCAATGCCACAATAGCAGCAGCATTCGCCCCTAATCAGCAGAAAAGTGTCCTTTACGTCAAGGACGCAATGCCACAATAGCAGCAGCACTCACCCCTAATCAGCAGGAAAGTGTGCTTTACGTCAAGGACGCAATGCCCCAATAGCAGCAGCACTCACCCCTAATCAGCAGGAAAGTGTCCTTTACATCAAGGACGCAATGCCACAATAGCAGCAGCACTCGCCCCTAATCAACATGAAAGTGTTCTTTACATCAAGGACGCAATGCCACAATAGCAGCAGCACTCGTGCCTAATCAGTAGGAAAGTGTCCTTCACATCTAGGACGCAATGCCATAATACTAACAGCACTCGCCCCTAATCAGCAGGAAAGTATCCTTCACATCTCGGATGCAATGCCAAAATAGCAGCAGCACTCGTGCCTAATCAGCAGGAAAGTGTCCTTTACATCAAGGACGCAATGCCATAATAGCAGCAGCACTCGCCCCTAATCAGCAGGAAAGTGTCCTTTACATCAAGGACACAATGCCATATTAGCAGCAGCACTCGCCCCTAATCAGCTGGAAAGTGTCCTTTATTGAAGAACACAATGCCACAATAGCAGCAGCACTCGCCCCTAATCAGCTGGAAAGTGTCCTTTACATCAAGCACGCAATGCCATAATAGCAGAAGCACTCGCCCCTAATCAGCAGCAAAGTGTCCTTTACATCAACGACGCAATGCCATAATAGCAGCAGCACTCACTCCTAATCAGCAGCAAAGTGTCCTTCACATCAAGGACTCACCCTAATCAGCAGGAAAGTGTCCTTTACATCAAGGGCGCAATGCCATAATAGCAGCAGCACTCATTCCTAATCAGCAGGAAAGTGTCCTTTACATCAAGGAAGCAATGCCATAATAGCAGCAGCACTCTCCCCTAATCAGCAGCAAAGTATCCTTCACATCAAGGACCCAATGCCATAGTAGTATCAGCACTCGCCCATAATAAAGGATGCAATGCCATAAGAGCAGCACCACTCGCCCTTAATCAGCAGGAAAGTGTCCTTTACATCAAGGACGCAATGCCATAATAGCAGCAGCACTCACCCATAATCAGCAGTAAAGTGCCCTTTACATCAAGGATGCAATGCCATATAGCAGCAGCACTCGCCCCTGATCAGCAGGAACCTGCCCTTTACATGAAGGACGCAATTCCATAATAGCAGCAGCACTTGCCCCTGATCAGCGGGAAAGTGCCCTTTACATCAAGCATGCAATGCCATAATAGCAGCAGCACTCGCACCTAATCAGCGGGAAAGTGTCCTTTACATCAAGGACGCAACGCCATAATAGCAGCGGCACTCGCCCCTAATCAGCGGGAAAGTGTCCTTTACATCAAGGACACAATGCCATAATAGCAGCGGCACTAGCCCCTAATCAACTGGAAAGTGTCCTTTACATCAAGGACTCAATGCCATAATAGCAGCGGCACTCGCACCTAATCAGCAGGAACGTGTCCTTTACATCAAGGACCCAATGTCATAATAGCAGAAGCACTTGCCCCTAATCAGCAGCAAAGTGTCCTTCACATCAAGGACTCAATGCCATAATTGCAGCAGCACTCGCCCCTGATCAGCAGGAAAGTGTCCTTTACATCAAGGACGCAATGTCATAATAGCAGAAGCACTTGCCCCTAATCAGCAGCAAAGTGTCCTTCACATCAAGGACTCAATGCCATAATTGCAGCAGCACTCGCCCCTAATCAGCAGGAAAGTGTCCTTCACATTTAGGATGTAATGCCATAATAGCAGCAGCACTCGCCCTTAATCAGCAGGAAAGTGTCCTTTACATCAAGGACGCAATGCCATAATAGCAGCAGCACTCGCCCCTGATCAGCAGGAAACTGCCCTTTACATGAAGGACGCAATTCCATAATAGCAGCAGCACTCGCCCCTGATCAGCGGGAAAGTGCCCTTTACATCAAGCATGCAATGCCATAATAGCAGCAGCATTCGCACCTAATCAGTGGGAAAGTGTCCCTTACATCAAGGACGCAATGCCATAATAGCAGCGGCACTCGCCCCTAATCAGTGGGAAAGTGTCCTTTACATCAAGGACACAATGCCATAATAGCAGCGGCACTCGCCCCTAATCAACTGGAAAGTGTCCTTTACATCAAGGACGCAATGCCATAATAGCAGCGGCACTCGCCCCTAATCAGTGGGAAAGTGTCCTTTACATCAAGGGCACAATGCCATAATAGCAGCGGCACTCGCCCCTAATCAACTGGAAAGTGTCCTTTACATCAAGGACGCAATGCCATAATAGCAGCGGCACTCGCATCTAATCAGCAGGAACGTGTCCTTTACATCAAGGACGCAATGCCATAATAGCAGCAGCACTCTCCCCTAATCAGCAGCAAAGTATCCTTCACATCAAGGACCCAATGCCATAGTAGTATCAGCACTCGCCCATAATAAAGGATGCAATGCCATAAGAGCAGCACCACTCGCCCTTAATCAGCAGGAAAGTGTCCTTTACATCAAGGACACAATGCCATAATAGCAGCAGCACTCACCCATAATCAGCAGTAAAGTGCCCTTTACATCAAGGATGCAATGCCATAATAGCAGCAGCACTCGCCCCTGATCAGCAGGAACCTGCCCTTTACATGAAGGACGCAATTCCATAATAGCAGCATCACTTGCCCCTGATCAGCGGGAAAGTGCCCTTTACATCAAGGACGCAATGCCACAATAGCAGCAGCACTCACCCCTAATCAGCAGGAAAGTGTCCTTTACGTCAAGGACGCAATGCCACAATAGCAGCAGCACTCGCCCCTAATCAACATGAAAGTGTTCTTTACATCAAGGACGCAATGCCACAATAGCAGCAGCACTCGTGCCTAATCAGCAGGAAAGTGTCCTTCACATCTAGGACGCAATGCCATAATACTAACAGCACTCGCCCCTAATCAGCAGGAAAGTATCCTTCACATCTCGGATGCAATGCCAAAATAGCTGCAGCACTCGTGCCTAATCAGCAGGAAAGTGTCCTTTACATCAAGGACGCAATGCCACAATAGCAGCAGCACTCGCCCCTAATCAGCAGGAAAGTGTCCTTTACATCAAGTAGGCAATGCCACAATAGCAGCAGCACTCGCCCCTAATCAACATGAAAGTGTTCTTTACATCAAGGACGCAATGCCACAATAGCAGCAGCACTCGTGCCTAATCAGCAGGAAAGTGTCCTTCACATCTAGGACGCAATGCCATAATACTAACAGCACTCGCCCCTAATCAGCAGGAAAGTATCCTTCACATCTCGGATGCAATGCCAAAATAGCTGCAGCACTCGTGCCTAATCAGCAGGAAAGTGTCCTTTACATCAAGGACGCAATGCCACAATAGCAGCAGCACTCGCCCCTAATCAGCAGGAAAGTGTGCTTTACGTCAAGGACGCAATACCACAATAGCAGCAGCACTCGCCCCTAATCAACATGAAAGTGTTCTTTACATCAAGGACGCAATGCCACAATAGCAGCAGCACTCGTGCCTAATCAGTAGGAAAGTGTCCTTCACATCTAGGACGCAATGCCATAATACTAACAGCACTCGCCCCTAATCAGCAGGAAAGTATCCTTCACATCTCGGATGCAATGCCAAAATAGCAGCAGCACTCGTGCCTAATCAGCAGGAAAGTGTCCTTTACATCAAGGACGCAATGCCATAATAGCAGCAGCACTCGCCCCTAATCAGCAGGAAAGTGTCCTTTACATCAAGGACACAATGCCATAATAGCAGCAGCACTCGCCCCTAATCAGCTGGAAAGTGTCCTTTACTGAAGAACGCAATGCCACAATAGCAGCAGCACTCGCCCCTAATCAGCTGGAAAGTGTCCTTTGCATCAAGCACGCAATGCCATAATAGCAGTAGCACTCGCCCCTAATCAGCAGCAAAGTGTCCTTTACATCAAGGACGCAATGCCATAATAGCAGCAGCACTCACTCCTAATCAGCAGCAAAGTGTCCTTCACATCAAGGACACAGTGCCATAATTGCAGCAGCACTCGCCCCTAATCAGCAGGAAAGTATCCTTCACATCTAGGATGCAATGCCATAAAAGCAGCAGCACTCGCCCCTAATCAGCAGGAAAGTGTCCTTTACATCAAGGACCCAATGTCATAATAGAAGAAGCACTTGCCCCTAATCAGCAGCAAAGTGTCCTTCACATCAAGGACTCAATGCCATAATTGCAGCAGCACTCGCCCCTGATCAGCAGGAAAGTGTCCTTTACATCAAGGACGCAATGTCATAATAGCAGAAGCACTTGCCCCTAATCAGCAGCAAAGTGTCCTTCACATCAAGGACTCAATGCCATAATTGCAGCAGCACTCGCCCCTAATCAGCAGGAAAGTGTCCTTCACATCTAAGATGTAATGCCATAATAGCAGCAGCACTCGCCCTTAATCAGCAGGAAAGTGTCCTTTACATCAAGGACGCAATGCCATAATAGAAGCAGCACTCGCCCCTGATCAGCAGGAAACTGCCCTTTACATGAAGGACGCAATTCCATAATAGCAGCAGCACTCGCCCATGATCAGCGGGAAAGTGCCCTTTACATCAAGCATGCAATGCCATAATAGCAGCAGCATTCGCACCTAATCAGTGGGAAAGTGTCCCTTACATCAAGGACGCAATGCCATAATAGCAGCGGCACTCGCCCCTAATCAGTGGGAAAGTGTCCTTTACATCAAGGACACAATGCCATAATAGCAGCGGCACTCGCCCCTAATCAACTGGAAAGTGTCCTTTACATCAAGGACGCAATGCCATAATAGCAGCGGCACTCGCACCTAATCAGCAGGAACGTGTCCTTTACATCAAGGACGCAATGCCACAGTAACAGCGGCACTCGCCCCTAATCAGCAGGAAAGTGTCCTTTACATCAAGGACGCAATGCCACAATAGCAGCAGCACTCGCCCCTAATCAGCAGGAAAGTGTGCTTTACGTCAAGGACGCAATACCACAATAGCAGCAGCACTCGCCCCTAATCAACATGAAAGTGTTCTTTACATCAAGGACGCAATGCCACAATAGCAGCAGCACTCGTGCCTAATCAGTAGGAAAGTGTCCTTCACATCTAGGACGCAATGCCATAATACTAACAGCACTCGCCCCTAATCA
This sequence comes from Ambystoma mexicanum, assembly GCF_040938575.1. Lineage (NCBI taxonomy): Eukaryota > Metazoa > Chordata > Amphibia > Caudata > Ambystomatidae > Ambystoma > Ambystoma mexicanum. Next base: position 30,195,901 of record NC_090921.1, read on the forward strand.
GCAGGAAAGTATCCTTCACATCTCGGATGCAATGCCAAAATAGCAGCAGCACTCGTGCCTAATCAGCAGGAAAGTGTCCTTTACATCAAGGACGCAATGCCATAATAGCAGCAGCACTCGCCCCTAATCAGCAGGAAAGTGTCCTTTACATCAAGGACACAATGCCATAATAGCAGCAGCACTCGCCCCTAATCAGCTGGAAAGTGTCCTTTACTGAAGAACGCAATGCCACAATAGCAGCAGCACTCGCCCCTAATCAGCTGGAAAGTGTCCTTTGCATCAAGCACGCAATGCCATAATAGCAGTAGCACTCGCCCCTAATCAGCAGCAAAGTGTCCTTTACATCAAGGACGCAATGCCATAATAGCAGCAGCACTCACTCCTAATCAGCAGCAAAGTGTCCTTCACATCAAGGACACAGTGCCATAATTGCAGCAGCACTCGCCCCTAATCAGCAGGAAAGTATCCTTCACATCTAGGATGCAATGCCATAAAAGCAGCAGCACTCGCCCCTAATCAGCAGGAAAGTGTCCTTTACATCAAGGACCCAATGTCATAATAGAAGAAGCACTTGCCCCTAATCAGCAGCAAAGTGTCCTTCACATCAAGGACTCAATGCCATAATTGCAGCATCACTCGCCCCTGATCAGCAGGAAAGTGTCCTTTACATCAAGGACGCAATGTCATAATAGCAGAAGCACTTGCCCCTAATCAGCAGCAAAGTGTCCTTCACATCAAGGACTCAATGCCATAATTGCAGCAGCACTCGCCCCTAATCAGCAGGAAAGTGTCCTTCACATCTAAGATGTAATGCCATAATAGCAGCAGCACTCGCCCTTAATCAGCAGGAAAGTGTCCTTTACATCAAGGACGCAATGCCATAATAGAAGCAGCACTCGCCCCTGATCAGCAGGAAACTGCCCTTTACATGAAGGACGCAATTCCATAATAGCAGCAGCACTCGCCCATGATCAGCGGGAAAGTGCCCTTTACATCAAGCATGCAATGCCATAATAGCAGCAGCATTCGCACCTAATCAGTGGGAAAGTGTCCCTTACATCAAGGACACAATGCCATAATAGCAGCGGCACTCGCCCCTAATCAACTGGAAAGTGTCCTTTACATCAAGGACGCAATGCCATAATAGCAGCGGCACTCGCACCTAATCAGCAGGAACGTGTCCTTTACATCAAGGACGCAATGCCACAGTAACAGCGGCACTCGCCCCTAATCAGCAGGAAAGTGTCCTTTAGGTCAAGGACGCAATGCCACAATAGCAGCAGCACTCGCCCCTAACCAGCAGGAAAGTGTGCTTTACGTCAAGGACGCAATGCCACAATAGCAGCAGCACTCGCCCCTAATCAGCAGGAAAGTGTCCTTTACGTCAAGGACGCAATGCCACAATAGCAGCAGCACTCGCCCCTAATCAGCAGGAAAGTGTCCTTCACATCTAGGACGCAATGCCATAATACTAACAGCACTCGCCCCTAATCAGCAGGGAAGTATCCTTCACATCTCGGATGCAATGCCAAAATAACAGCAGTACTCGCCCCTAATCAGTGGGAAAGTGTCCCTTACATCAAGGACGCAATGCCATAATAGCAGCGGCACTCGCCCCTAATCAGTGGGAAAGTGTCCTTTACATCAAGGACACAATGCCATAATAGCAGCGGCACTCGCCCCTAATCAACTGGAAAGTGTCCTTTACATCAAGGACGCAATGCCATAATAGCAGCGGCACTCGCACCTAATCAGGAGGAACGTGTCCTTTACATCAAGGACGCAATGCCACAGTAAAAGCGGCACTCGCCCCTAATCAGCAGGAAAGTGTCCTTTACATCAAGTACGCCATGCCACAATAGCAGCAGCACTCGCTCCTAATCAGCAGGAAAGTGTGCTTTACATCAAGGACACAATGCCACAATAGCAGCAGCACTCGCCCCTAATCAGCAGGAAAGTGTGCTTTACGCCAAGGACGCAATGCCACAGTAGCAGCTGTACTCGCCCCTAATCAGAAGGAAAGTGTTCTTTACATCAAGGACGCAATGCCACAATAGCAGCAGCACTCGTGCCTTATCAGCAGGAAAGTGTCCTTCACATCTAGGACGCAATGCCATAATACTAACTGCACTCGACCCTAATCAGCAGGAAAGTGTCCTTCACATCTAGGACGCAATGCCATAATACTAACAGCACTCGACCCTAATCAGCAGGAAAGTGTCCTTCACATCAAGGACTCAATGCCACAATTACAGCGGCACTCGCACCTAATCAGCAGGAAAGTGTCCTTTACATCAAGGGCGCAATGCCACAATAGCTGCAGCACTCGCCCCTAATCAGCTGGAAAGAGTCCTTTACATCAAGCACGCAATGCCATAATAGCAGTAGCACTCGCCCCTGATCAGCAGGAAACTGCCCTTTACATGAAGGACGCAATTCCATAATAGCAGCAGCACTCGCCCCTGATCAGCGGGAAAGTGCCCTTTACATCAAGCATGCAATGCCATAATAGCAGCAGCATTCGCACCTAATCAGTGGGAAAGTGTCCCTTACATCAAGGACGCAATGCCATAATAGCAGCGGCACTCGCCCCTAATCAGTGGGAAAGTGTCCTTTACATCAAGGACACAATGCCATAATAGCAGCGGCACTCGCCCCTAATCAACTGGAAAGTGTCCTTTACATCAAGGACGCAATGCCATAATAGCAGCGGCACTCGCACCTAATCAGCAGGAACGTGTCCTTTACATCAAGGACGCAATGCCACAGTAACAGCGGCACTCGCCCCTAATCAGCAGGAAAGTGTCCTTTACATCAAGGACGCCATGCCACAATAGCAGCAGCACTCGCTCCTAATCAGCAGGAAAGTGTCCTTTACATCAAGGACACAATGCCACAATAGCAGCAGCACTCGCCCCTAATCAGCAGGAAAGTGTGCTTTACGCCAAGGACGCAATGCCACAGTAGCAGCTGTACTCGCCCCTAATCAGAAGGAAAGTGTTCTTTACATCAAGGACGCAATGCCACAATAGCAGCAGCACTCGTGCCTTATCAGCAGGAAAGTGTCCTTCACATCTAGGACGCAATGCCATAATACTAACTGCACTCGACCCTAATCAGCAGGAAAGTGTCCTTCACATCTAGGACGCAATGCCATAATACTAACAGCACTCGACCCTAATCAGCAGGAAAGTGTCCTTCACATCAAGGACTCAATGCCCCAATTACAGCGGCACTCGCACCTAATCAGCAGGAAAGTGTCCTTTACATCAAGGGCGCAATGCCACAATAGCTGCAGCACTCGCCCCTAATCAGCTGGAAAGAGTCCTTTACATCAAGCACGCAATGCCATAATAGCAGTAGCACTCGCCCCTGATCAGCAGGAAACTGCCCTTTACATGAAGGACGCAATTCCATAATAGCAGCAGCACTCGCCCCTGATCAGCGGGAAAGTGCCCTTTACATCAAGCATGCAATGCCATAATAGCAGCAGCATTCGCACCTAATCAGTGGGAAAGTGTCCCTTACATCAAGGACGCAATGCCATAATAGCAGCGGCACTCGCCCCTAATCAGTGGGAAAGTGTCCTTTACATCAAGGACACAATGCCATAATAGCAGCGGCACTCGCCCCTAATCAACTGGAAAGTGTCCTTTACATCAAGGACGCAATGCCATAATAGCAGCGGCACTCGCACCTAATCAGCAGGAACGTGTCCTTTACATCAAGGACGCAATGCCACAGTAACAGCGGCACTCGCCCCTAATCAGCAGGAAAGTGTCCTTTACATCAAGGACGCCATGCCACAATAGCAGCAGCACTCACCCCTAATCAGCAGGAAAGTGTCCTTTACATCAAGGACACAATGCCACAATAGCAGCAGCACTCGCCCCTAATCAGCAGGAAAGTGTGCTTTACGCCAAGGACGCAATGCCACAGTAGCAGCTGTACTCGCCCCTAATCAGAAGGAAAGTGTTCTTTACATCAAGGACGCAATGCCACAATAGCAGCAGCACTCGTGCCTTATTAGCAGGAAAGTGTCCTTCACATCTAGGACGCAATGCCATAATACTAACTGCACTCGACCCTAATCAGCAGGAAAGTGTCCTTCACATCTAGGACGCAATGCCATAATACTAACAGCACTCGACCCTAATCAGCAGGAAAGTGTCCTTCACATCAAGGACGCAATGCCACAATTACAGCGGCACTCGCACCTAATCAGCAGGAAAGTGTCCTTTACATCAAGGGCGCAATGCCACAATAGCTGCAGCACTCGCCCCTAATCAGCTGGAAAGTGTCCTTTACATCAAGCACACAATGCCATAATAGCAGTAGCACTCGCCCCTAATCAGCAGGAAAGTATCCTTCACATCTAGGATGCAATGCCATAAAAGCAGCAGCACTCGCCCCTAATCAGCAGGAAAGTATCCTTCACATCTAGGATGCAATGCCATAAAAGCAGAAGCACTTGCCCCTAATCAGCAGCAAAGTGTCCTTTACATCAAGGACGCAATGCCATAATAGCAGCAGCACTCATTCCTAATCAGCAGGAAAGTGTCCTTTACATCAAGGAAGCAATGCCATAATAGTAGCAGCACTCTCCCCTAATCAGCAACAAAGTATCCTTCACATCAATGACTCAATGCCATAATTGCAGCAGCACTCGCCCCTAATCAGCAGGAAAGTATCCTTCACATCTAGGATGCAATGCCATAAAAGCAGCAGCACTCGCCCCTAATCAGCAGGAAAGTATCCTTCACATCTAGGATGCAATGCCATAAAAGCAGAAGCACTTGCCCCTAATCAGCAGCAAAGTGTCCTTCACATCAAGGACTCAATGCCATAATTGCAGCAGCACTCGCCCCTAATCAGCAGGGAAGTGTCCTTTACATCAGGGACGCAATGTTATAATAGCAGAAGCACTTGCCCCTAATTAGCAGCAAAGTGTCCTTCACATCAAGGACTCAATGCCATAATTGCAGCAGCACTCGCCCCTAATCAGCAGGAAAGTATCCTTCACATCTAGGACGCAATGCCATAATAGCAGCAGTACTCGCCCCTAATCAGCAGGAAAGTGTCCTTCACATCTAGGACCCAATGCCATAGTAGTATCAGCACTCGCACATAATAAAGGATGCAATGCCATAAGAGCAGCAGCACTCGCCCTTAATCAGCAGGAAAGTGTCCTTTACGTCAAGGACGCAATGCCATAATAGCAGCAGCACTCGCCCCTGATCAGCAGGAAACTGCCCTTTACATCAAGGACGCAATGCCATAATAGCAGCAGCACTCGCCCCTGATCAGCGGGAAAGTGCCCTTTACATCAAGCATGCAATGCCATAATAGCAGCAGCACTCGCACCTAATCAGTGGGAAAGTGTCCTTTACATCAAGGACGCAATGCCATAATAGCAGCAGCACTCGCACCTAATCAGTGGGAAAGTGTCCTTTACATCAAGGACGCAATGCCATAATAGCAGCGGCACTCGCCCCTAATCAGCGGGAAAGTGTCCTTTACATCAAGGACGCAATGCCATAATAGCAGCGGCACTCGCATCTAATCAGCAGGAACGTGTCCTTTATATCAAGGACGCAATGCCACAATAATAGCGGCACTCGCACCTAATCAGCAGGAACGTGTCCTTTACGTCAAGGACGCAACGCCACAATAGCAGCAGCACTCGCCCCTAATCAGCAGGAAAGTGTCCTTTACGTCAAGGACGCAATGCCACAATAGCAGCAGCACTCGCCCCTAATCAGCAGGAAAGTGTACTTTACGTCAAGGACGCAATGCCACAATAGCAGCAGCACTCGCCTCTAATCAGCAGGAAAGTGTCCTTTACATCAAGGATGCAATGCCACAATAGCAGCAGCACTCGCCCCTAATCAACATGAAAATGTTCTTTACATCAAGGACGCAATGCCACAATAGCAGCAGCACTCGTGCCTAATCAGCAGGAAAGTGTCCTTCACATCTAGGACGCAATGCCATAATACTAACAGCACTCGCCCCTAATCAGCAGGAAAGTATCCTTCACATTTCGGATGCAATGCCAAAATAGCAGCAGTACTCGCCCCTAATCAGAGGGAAAGTGTCCTTTACATCAAGGACGCAATGCCACAATAGCACAAGCACTCGCCCCAATCAGCAGGAAAGTGTTCTTTACATCATGGACGCAATGCCACAATAGCAGCAGCACTCGCCCCTTAATCAGCAGGAAAGTGTCCTTTACATCAAGGACACAATGCCACAATAGCAGCAGCATTCGTGCCTAATCAGCAGGAAAGTGTTATTTGCATCAAGGACGCAATGCCATAATAGCAGCAGCACTCGCCCCTAATCAGCAGGAAAGTGTCCTTTACATCAAGGACACAATGCCATAATAACAGCAGCACTCGCCCCTAATCAGCAGGAAAGTGTCCTTCACATCTAGGATGTAATGCCATAATAGCAGCAGTACTCGTCCCTAATCAGCAGAAAAGTGTCCTTTACATCAAGGACGCAATGCCATAATAGCAGAAGCACTCGCCCCTAATCAGCAGGAAAGTGTCCTTCACATCTAGGACCCAGTGCCATAGTAGCATCAGCACTCGCCCATAATAAAGGATGCAATGCCATAAGAGCAGCAGCACTCGCCCTTAATCAGCAGGAAAGTGTCCTTTACATCAAGGACGCAATGCCATAATAGCAGCAGCACTCGCCCCTGATCAGCGGGAAAGTGTCCTTTACATCAAGAATGCAATGCCATAATAGCAGCAGCACTCGCACCTAATCAGCGGGAAAGTGTCCTTTACATCAAGGACGCAATGCCATAATAGCAGCGGCACTCGCCCCTAATTAACTGGAAAGTGTCCTTTACATCAAGGACGCCATGCCATAATAGCAGCGGCACTCGCACCTAATCAGCAGGAACGTGTCCTTTACATCAAGGACGCAATGCCACAATAACAGCGGCACTCGCACCTAATCAGCAGGAACGTGTCCTTTACATCAAGGACGCAATGCCACAATAACAGCGGCACTCGCCCCTAATCAGCAGGAAAGTGTCCTTTAGGTCAAGGACGCAATGCCACAATAGCAGCAGCACTCGCCCCTAACCAGCAGGAAAGTGTGCTTTACGTCAAGGACGCAATGCCACAATAGCAGCAGCACTCGCCCCTAATCAGCAGGAAAGTGTCCTTTACGTCAAGGACGCAATGCCACAATAGCAGCAGCACTCGCCCCTAATCAACATGAAAGTGTTCTTTACATCAAGGACGCAATGCCACAATAGCAGCAGCACTCGTGCCTAATCAGCAGGAAAGTGTCCTTCACATCTAGGACGCAATGCCATAATACTAACAGCACTCGCCCCTAATCAGCAGGGAAGTATCCTTCACATCTCGGATGCAATGCCAAAATAACAGCAGTACTCGCCCCTAATCAGAGGGAAAGTGTCCTTTACCTCAAGGACGCAATGCCACAATAGCAGCAGCACTCGCCCCCTAATCAGCAGGAAACTGTCCTTTACATCAAGGACGCAATGCCACAATAGCACCAGCACTCGCCCCAATCAGCAGGAAAGTGTTCTTTACATCATGGACGCAATGCCACAATAGCAGCAGCACTCGTGCCTAATCAGCAGGAAAGTGTCCTTTACATCAAGGACACAATGCCATAATAGCAGCAGCACTCGCCCCTAATCAACATGAAAGTGTTCTTTACATCAAGGACGCAATGCCACAATAGCAGCAGCACTCGCCCCTAATCAACATGAAAGTGTTCTTTACATCAAGGACGCAATGCCACAATAGCAGCAGCACTCGTGCCTAATCAGCAGGAAAGTGTCCTTCACATCTAGGACGCAACGCCATAATACTAACAGCACTCGCCCCTAATCAGCAGGAAAGTATCCTTCACATCTCGGATGCAATGCCAAAATAGCAGCAGCACTCGTGCCTAATCAGCAGGAAAGTGTCCTTTACATCAAGGACGCAATGCCATAATAGCAGCAGCACTCGCCCCTAATCAGCAGGAAAGTGTCCTTTACATCAAGGACACAATGCCATAATAGCAGCAGCACTCGCCCCTAATCAACATGAAAGTGTTCTTTACATCAAGGATGCAATGCCACAATAGCAGCAGCACTCGTGCCTAATCAGCAGGAAAGTGTCCTTCACATCTAGGACGCAACGCCATAATACTAACAGCACTCGCCCCTAATCAGCAGGAAAGTATCCTTCACATCTCGGATGCAATGCCAAAATAGCAGCAGCACTCGTGCCTAATCAGCAGGAAAGTGTCCTTTACATCAAGGACGCAATGCCACAATAGCAGCAGCATTCGCCCCTAATCAGCAGAAAAGTGTCCTTTACGTCAAGGACGCAATGCCACAATAGCAGCAGCACTCACCCCTAATCAGCAGGAAAGTGTGCTTTACGTCAAGGACGCAATGCCCCAATAGCAGCAGCACTCACCCCTAATCAGCAGGAAAGTGTCCTTTACATCAAGGACGCAATGCCACAATAGCAGCAGCACTCGCCCCTAATCAACATGAAAGTGTTCTTTACATCAAGGACGCAATGCCACAATAGCAGCAGCACTCGTGCCTAATCAGTAGGAAAGTGTCCTTCACATCTAGGACGCAATGCCATAATACTAACAGCACTCGCCCCTAATCAGCAGGAAAGTATCCTTCACATCTCGGATGCAATGCCAAAATAGCAGCAGCACTCGTGCCTAATCAGCAGGAAAGTGTCCTTTACATCAAGGACGCAATGCCATAATAGCAGCAGCACTCGCCCCTAATCAGCAGGAAAGTGTCCTTTACATCAAGGACACAATGCCATATTAGCAGCAGCACTCGCCCCTAATCAGCTGGAAAGTGTCCTTTACTGAAGAACGCAATGCCACAATAGCAGCAGCACTCGCCCCTAATCAGCTGGAAAGTGTCCTTTACATCAAGCACGCAATGCCATAATAGCAGAAGCACTCGCCCCTAATCAGCAGCAAAGTGTCCTTTACATCAACGACGCAATGCCATAATAGCAGCAGCACTCACTCCTAATCAGCAGCAAAGTGTCCTTCACATCAAGGACTCGCCCTAATCAGCAGGAAAGTGTCCTTTACATCAAGGGCGCAATGCCATAATAGCAGCAGCACTCATTCCTAATCAGCAGGAAAGTGTCCTTTACATCAAGGAAGCAATGCCATAATAGCAGCAGCACTCTCCCCTAATCAGCAGCAAAGTATCCTTCACATCAAGGACCCAATGCCATAGTAGTATCAGCACTCGCCCATAATAAAGGATGCAATGCCATAAGAGCAGCACCACTCGCCCTTAATCAGCAGGAAAGTGTCCTTTACATCAAGGACGCAATGCCATAATAGCAGCAGCACTCACCCATAATCAGCAGTAAAGTGCCCTTTACATCAAGGATGCAATGCCATAATAGCAGCAGCACTCGCCCCTGATCAGCAGGAACCTGCCCTTTACATGAAGGACGCAATTCCATAATAGCAGCAGCACTTGCCCCTGATCAGCGGGAAAGTGCCCTTTACATCAAGCATGCAATGCCATAATAGCAGCAGCACTCGCACCTAATCAGCGGGAAAGTGTCCTTTACATCAAAGACGCAACGCCATAATAGCAGCGGCACTCGCCCCTAATCAGCGGGAAAGTGTCCTTTACATCAAGGACACAATGCCATAATAGCAGCGGCACTAGCCCCTAATCAACTGGAAAGTGTCCTTTACATCAAGGACTCAATGCCATAATAGCAGCGGCACTCGCTCCTAATCAGCAGGAACGTGTCCTTTACATCAAGGACCCAATGTCATAATAGCAGAAGCACTTGCCCCTAATCAGCAGCAAAGTGTCCTTCACATCAAGGACTCAATGCCATAATTGCAGCAGCACTCGCCCCTGATCAGCAGGAAAGTGTCCTTTACATCAAGGACGCAATGTCATAATAGCAGAAGCACTTGCCCCTAATCAGCAGCAAAGTGTCCTTCACATCAAGGACTCAATGCCATAATTGCAGCAGCACTCGCCCCTAATCAGCAGGGAAGTGTCCTTTACATCAGGGACGCAATGTTATAATAGCAGAAGCACTTGCCCCTAATTAGCAGCAAAGTGTCCTTCACATCAAGGACTCAATGCCATAATTGCAGCAGCACTCGCCCCTAATCAGCAGGAAAGTGTCCTTTACATGAAGGACACAATGCCATAATAGCAGCAGCACTCGCCCCTAATCAGCTGGAAAGTGTCCTTTACTGAAGAACGCAATGCCACAATAGCAGCTGCACTCGCCCCTAATCAGCTGGAAAGTGTCCTTTACATCAAGCACGCAATGCCATAATAGCAGTAGCACTCGCCCCTAATCAGCAGCAAAGTGTCCTTTACATCAAGGACGCAATGCATAATAGCAGCAGCACTCACTCCTAATCAGCAGCAAAGTGTCCTTCACATCAAGGACACAGTGCCATAATTGCAGCAGCACTCGCCCCTAATCAGCAGGAAAGTATCCTTCACATCTAGGATGCAATGCCATAAAAGCAGCAGCACTCGCCCCTAATCAGCAGGAAAGTGTCCTTTACATCAAGGGCGCAATGCCATAATAGCAGCAGCACTCATTCCTAATCAGCAGGAAAGTATCCTTTACATCAAGGAAGCAATGCCATAATAGCAACAGCACTCTCCCCTAATCAGCAGCAAAGTATCCTTCACATCAAGGACTCAGTGCCATAATTGCAGCAGCACTTGCCCCTAATCAGCAGGAAAGTATCCTTCTCATCTAGGATGCAATGCCATAAAAGCAGCAGCACTCGCCCCTAATCAGCAGGAAAGTGTCCTTTACATCAAGGACCCAATGTCATAATAGCAGAAGCACTTGCCCCTAATCAGCAGCAAAGTGTCCTTCACATCAAGGACTCAATGCCATAATTGCAGCAGCACTCGCCCCTGATCAGCAGGAAAGTGTCCTTTACATCAAGGACGCAATGTCATAATAGCAGAAGAACTTGCCCCTAATCAGCAGCAAAGTGTCCTTCACATCAATGACTCAATGCCATAATTGCAGCAGCACTCGCCCCTAATCAGCAGGAAAGTGTCCTTCACATCTAGGATGTAATGCCATAATAGCAGCAGCACTCGCCCTTAATCAGCAGGAAAGTGTCCTTTACATCAAGGACGCAATGCCATAATAGCAGCAGCACTCGCCCCTGATCAGCAGGAAACTGCCCTTTACATGAAGGACGCAATTCCATAATAGCAGCAGCACTCGCCCCTGATCAGCGGGAAAGTGCCCTTTACATCAAGCATGCAATGCCATAATAGCAGCAGCATTCGCACCTAATCAGTGGGAAAGTGTCCCTTACATCAAGGACGCAATGCCATAATAGCAGCGGCACTCGCCCCTAATCAGTGGGAAAGTGTCCTTTACATCAAGGACCCAATGCCATAATAGCACCGGCACTCGCCCCTAATCAACTGGAAAGTGTCCTTTACATCAAGGACGCAATGCCATATTAGCAGCGGCACTCGCATCTAATCAGCAGGAACGTGTCCTTTACATCAAGGACGCAATGCCACAGTAATAGCGGCACTCGCCCCTAATCAGCAAGAAAGTGTCCTTTACATCAAGGACACCATGCCACAATAGCAGCAGCACTCACCCCTAATCAGCAGTAGAGTGTCCTTTACATCAAGGACGCAATGCCACAATAGCAGCAGCACTCGCCCCTAATCAGCAGGAAAGTGTGCTTTACGTCAAGGACGCAATGCCACAATAGCAGCTGTACTCGCCCCTAATCAGAAGGAAAGTGTTCTTTACATCAAGGACGCAATGCCACAATAGCAGCAGCACTCGTGCCTTATCAGCAGGAAAGTGTCCTTCACATCTAGGACGCAATGCCATAATACTAACTGCACTCGACCCTAATCAGCAGGAAAGTGTCCTTCACATCAAGGACGCAATGCCACAATTACAGCGGCACTCGCACCTAATCAGCAGGAAAGTGTCCTTTACATCAAGGATGCAATGCCACAATAGCTGCAGCACTCGCCCCTAATCAGCTGGAAAGTGTCCTTTACATCAAGCACGCAATGCCATAATAGCAGTAGCACTCGCCCCTAATCAGCAGCAAAGTGTCCTTTACATCAAGGACGCAATGCCATAATAGCAGCAGCACTCAGTCCTAATCAGCAGGAAAGTGTCCTTTACATCAAGGAAGCAATGCCATAATAGCAGCAGCACTCTCCCCTAATCAGCAGCAAAGTATCCTTCACATCAATGACTCAATGCCATAATTGCAGCAGCACTCGCCCCTAATTAGCAGGAAAGTATCCTTCACATCTAGGATGCAATGCCATAAAAGCAGCAGCACTCGCCCCTAATCAGCAGGAAAGTGTCCTTTACATCAAGGACGCAATGTCATAATAGCAGAAGCACTTGCCCCTAATCAGCAGCAATGTGTCCTTCACATCAAGGACTCAATGCCATAATTGCAGCAGCACTCGCCCCTAATCAGCAGGGAAGTGTCCTTTACATCAGGGACGCAATGTTATAATAGCAGAAGCACTTGCCCCTAATTAGCAGCAAAGTGTCCTTCACATCAAGGACTCAATGCCATAATTGCAGCAGCACTCGCACCTAATCAGCAGGAAAGGGTCCTTTACATCAAGGACGCAATGCCACAATAGCAGCAGCACTCGCCCCTAATCAGCAGGAAAGTGTCCTTTAGGTCAAGGACGCAATGCCACAATAGCAGCAGCACTCGCCCCTAACCAGCAGGAAAGTGTGCTTTACGTCAAGGACGCAATGCCACAATAGCAGCAGCACTCGCCCCTAATCAGCAGGAAAGTGTCCTTTACGTCAAGGACGCAATGCCACAATAGCAGCAGCACTCGCCCCTAATCAACATGAAAGTGTTCTTTACATCAAGGACGCAATGCCACAATAGCAGCAGCACTCGTGCCTAATCAGCAGGAAAGTGTCCTTCACATCTAGGACGCAATGCCATAATACTAACAGCACTCGCCCCTAATCAGCAGGGAAGTATCCTTCACATCTCGGATGCAATGCCAAAATAACAGCAGTACTCGCCCCTAATCAGAGGGAAAGTGTCCTTTACCTCAAGGACGCAATGCCACAATAGCAGCAGCACTCGCCCCCTAATCAGCAGGAAACTGTCCTTTACATCAAGGACGCAATGCCACAATAGCACCAGCACTCGCCCCAATCAGCAGGAAAGTGTTCTTTACATCATGGACGCAATGCCACAATAGCAGCAGCACTCGCCCTCTAATCAGCAGGAAAGTGTCCTTTACATCAAGGACGCAATGCCACAATAGCAGCAGCACTCGTGCCTAATCAGCAGGAAAGTGTCCTTTACATCAAGGACGCAATGCCATAATAGCAGCAGCACTCGCCCCTAATCAGCAGGAAAGTGTCCTTTACATCAAGGACACAATGCCATAATAGCAGCAGCACTCGCCCCTAATCAACATGAAAGTGTTCTTTACATCAAGGACGCAATGCCACAATAGCAGCAGCACTCGTGCCTAATCAGCAGGAAAGTGTCCTTCACATCTAGGACGCAACGCCATAATACTAACAGCACTCGCCCCTAATCAGCAGGAAAGTATCCTTCACATCTCGGATGCAATGCCAAAATAGCAGCAGCACTCGTGCCTAATCATCAGGAAAGTGTCCTTTACATCAAGGACCCAATGCCATAATAGCAGCAGCACTTGCCCCTAATCAGCAGGAAAGTGTCCTTTACATCTAGGACACAATGCCATAATAGCAGCAGCACTTGCCCCTAATCAACATGAAAGTGTTCTTTACATCAAGGACGCAATGCCACAATAGCAGCAGCACTCGTGCCTAATCAGCAGGAAAGTGTCCTTCACATCTAGGACGCAACGCCATAATACTAACAGCACTCGCCCCTAATCAGCAGGAAAGTATCCTTCACATCTCGGATGCAATGCCAAAATAGCAGCAGCACTCGTGCCTAATCAGCAGGAAAGTGTCCTTTACATCAAGGACGCAATGCCACAATAGCAGCAGCATTCGCCCCTAATCAGCAGAAAAGTGTCCTTTACGTCAAGGACGCAATGCCACAATAGCAGCAGCACTCACCCCTAATCAGCAGGAAAGTGTGCTTTACGTCAAGGACGCAATGCCCCAATAGCAGCAGCACTCACCCCTAATCAGCAGGAAAGTGTCCTTTACATCAAGGACGCAATGCCACAATAGCAGCAGCACTCGCCCCTAATCAACATGAAAGTGTTCTTTACATCAAGGACGCAATGCCACAATAGCAGCAGCACTCGTGCCTAATCAGTAGGAAAGTGTCCTTCACATCTAGGACGCAATGCCATAATACTAACAGCACTCGCCCCTAATCAGCAGGAAAGTATCCTTCACATCTCGGATGCAATGCCAAAATAGCAGCAGCACTCGTGCCTAATCAGCAGGAAAGTGTCCTTTACATCAAGGACGCAATGCCATAATAGCAGCAGCACTCGCCCCTAATCAGCAGGAAAGTGTCCTTTACATCAAGGACACAATGCCATATTAGCAGCAGCACTCGCCCCTAATCAGCTGGAAAGTGTCCTTTATTGAAGAACGCAATGCCACAATAGCAGCAGCACTCGCCCCTAATCAGCTGGAAAGTGTCCTTTACATCAAGCACGCAATGCCATAATAGCAGAAGCACTCGCCCCTAATCAGCAGCAAAGTGTCCTTTACATCAACGACGCAATGCCATAATAGCAGCAGCACTCACTACTAATCAGCAGCAAAGTGTCCTTCACATCAAGGACTCGCCCTAATCAGCAGGAAAGTGTCCTTTACATCAAGGGCGCAATGCCATAATAGCAGCAGCACTCATTCCTAATCAGCAGGAAAGTGTCCTTTACATCAAGGAAGCAATGCCATAATAGCAGCAGCACTCTCCCCTAATCAGCAGCAAAGTATCCTTCACATCAAGGACCCAATGCCATAGTAGTATCAGCACTCGCCCATAATAAAGGATGCAATGCCATAAGAGCAGCACCACTCGCCCTTAATCAGCAGGAAAGTGTCCTTTACATCAAGGACGCAATGCCATAATAGCAGCAGCACTCACCCATAATCAGCAGTAAAGTGCCCTTTACATCAAGGATGCAATGCCATAATAGCAGCAGCACTCGCCCCTGATCAGCAGGAACCTGCCCTTTACATGAAGGACGCAATTCCATAATAGCAGCAGCACTTGCCCCTGATCAGCGGGAAAGTGCCCTTTACATCAAGCATGCAATGCCATAATAGCAGCAGCACTCGCACCTAATCAGCGGGAAAGTGTCCTTTACATCAAGGACGCAACGCCATAATAGCAGCGGCACTCGCCCCTAATCAGCGGGAAAGTGTCCTTTACATCAAGGACACAATGCCATAATAGCAGCGGCACTAGCCCCTAATCAACTGGAAAGTGTCCTTTACATCAAGGACTCAATGCCATAATAGCAGCGGCACTCGCACCTAATCAACAGGAACGTGTCCTTTACATCAAGGACCCAATGTCATAATAGCAGAAGCACTTGCCCCTAATCAGCAGCAAAGTGTCCTTCACATCAAGGACTCAATGCCATAATTGCAGCAGCACTCGCCCCTGATCAGCAGGAAAGTGTCCTTTACATCAAGGACGCAATGTCATAATAGCAGAAGCACTTGCCCCTAATCAGCAGCAAAGTGTCCTTCACATCAAGGACTCAATGCCATAATTGCAGCAGCACTCGCCCCTAATCAGCAGGAAAGTGTCCTTCACATCTAGGATGTAATGCCATAATAGCAGCAGCACTCGCCCTTAATCAGCAGGAAAGTGTCCTTTACATCAAGGACGCAATGCCATAATAGCAGCAGCACTCGCCCCTGATCAGCAGGAAACTGCCCTTTACATGAAGGACGCAATTCCATAATAGCAGCAGCACTCGCCCCTGATCAGCGGGAAAGTGCCCTTTACATCAAGCATGCAATGCCATAATAGCAGCAGCATTCGCACCTAATCAGTGGGAAAGTGTCCCTTACATCAAGGACGCAATGCCATAATAGCAGCGGCACTCGCCCCTAATCAGTGGGAAAGTGTCCTTTACATCAAGGACACAATGCCATAATAGCAGCGGCACTCGCCCCTAATCAACTGGAAAGTGTCCTTTACATCAAGGACGCAATGCCATAATAGCAGCGGCACTCGCCCCTAATCAGTGGGAAAGTGTCCTTTACATCAAGGGCACAATGCCATAATAGCAGCGGCACTCGCCCCTAATCAACTGGAAAGTGTCCTTTACATCAAGGACGCAATGCCATAATAGCAGCGGCACTCGCATCTAATCAGCAGGAACGTGTCCTTTACATCAAGGACGCAATGCCATAATAGCAGCAGCACTCTCCCCTAATCAGCAGCAAAGTATCCTTCACATCAAGGACCCAATGCCATAGTAGTATCAGCACTCGCCCATAATAAAGGATGCAATGCCATAAGAGCAGCACCACTCGCCCTTAATCAGCAGGAAAGTGTCCTTTACATCAAGGACACAATGCCATAATAGCAGCAGCACTCACCCATAATCAGCAGTAAAGTGCCCTTTACATCAAGGATGCAATGCCATAATAGCAGCAGCACTCGCCCCTGATCAGCAGGAACCTGCCCTTTACATGAAGGACGCAATTCCATAATAGCAGCATCACTTGCCCCTGATCAGCGGGAAAGTGCCCTTTACATCAAGGACGCAATGCCACAATAGCAGCAGCACTCACCCCTAATCAGCAGGAAAGTGTCCTTTACGTCAAGGACGCAATGCCACAATAGCAGCAGCACTCGCCCCTAATCAACATGAAAGTGTTCTTTACATCAAGGACGCAATGCCACAATAGCAGCAGCACTCGTGCCTAATCAGCAGGAAAGTGTCCTTCACATCTAGGACGCAATGCCATAATACTAACAGCACTCGCCCCTAATCAGCAGGAAAGTATCCTTCACATCTCGGATGCAATGCCAAAATAGCTGCAGCACTCGTGCCTAATCAGCAGGAAAGTGTCCTTTACATCAAGGACGCAATGCCACAATAGCAGCAGCACTCGCCCCTAATCAGCAGGAAAGTGTCCTTTACATCTAGGACGCAATGCCATAATACTAACAGCACTCGCCCCTAATCAGCAGGAAAGTATCCTTCACATCTCGGATGCAATGCCAAAATAGCTGCAGCACTCGTGCCTAATCAGCAGGAAAGTGTCCTTTACATCAAGGACGCAATGCCACAATAGCAGCAGCACTCGCCCCTAATCAGCAGGAAAGTGTGCTTTACGTCAAGGACGCAATACCACAATAGCAGCAGCACTCGCCCCTAATCAACATGAAAGTGTTCTTTACATCAAGGACGCAATGCCACAATAGCAGCAGCACTCGTGCCTAATCAGTAGGAAAGTGTCCTTCACATCTAGGACGCAATGCCATAATACTAACAGCACTCGCCCCTAATCAGCAGGAAAGTATCCTTCACATCTCGGATGCAATGCCAAAATAGCAGCAGCACTCGTGCCTAATCAGCAGGAAAGTGTCCTTTACATCAAGGACGCAATGCCATAATAGCAGCAGCACTCGCCCCTAATCAGCAGGAAAGTGTCCTTTACATCAAGGACACAATGCCATAATAGCAGCAGCACTCGCCCCTAATCAGCTGGAAAGTGTCCTTTACTGAAGAACACAATGCCACAATAGCAGCAGCACTCGCCCCTAATCAGCTGGAAAGTGTCCTTTGCATCAAGCACGCAATGCCATAATAGCAGTAGCACTCGCCCCTAATCAGCAGCAAAGTGTCCTTTACATCAAGGACGCAATGCCATAATAGCAGCAGCACTCACTCCTAATCAGCAGCAAAGTGTCCTTCACATCAAGGACACAGTGCCATAATTGCAGCAGCACTCGCCCCTAATCAGCAGGAAAGTATCCTTCACATCTAGGATGCAATGCCATAAAAGCAGCAGCACTCGCCCCTAATCAGCAGGAAAGTGTCCTTTACATCAAGGACCCAATGTCATAATAGAAGAAGCACTTGCCCCTAATCAGCAGCAAAGTGTCCTTCACATCAAGGACTCAATGCCATAATTGCAGCAGCACTCGCCCCTGATCAGCAGGAAAGTGTCCTTTACATCAAGGACGCAATGTCATAATAGCAGAAGCACTTGCCCCTAATCAGCAGCAAAGTGTCCTTCACATCAAGGACTCAATGCCATAATTGCAGCAGCACTCGCCCCTAATCAGCAGGAAAGTGTCCTTCACATCTAAGATGTAATGCCATAATAGCAGCAGCACTCGCCCTTAATCAGCAGGAAAGTGTCCTTTACATCAAGGACGCAATGCCATAATAGAAGCAGCACTCGCCCCTGATCAGCAGGAAACTGCCCTTTACATGAAGGACGCAATTCCATAATAGCAGCAGCACTCGCCCATGATCAGCGGGAAAGTGCCCTTTACATCAAGCATGCAATGCCATAATAGCAGCAGCATTCGCACCTAATCAGTGGGAAAGTGTCCCTTACATCAAGGACGCAATGCCACAATAGCACCAGCACTCGCCCCAATCAGCAGGAAAGTGTTCTTTACATCATGGACGCAATGCCACAATAGCAGCAGCACTCGTGCCTAATCAGCAGGAAAGTGTCCTTTACATCAAGGACACAATGCCATAATAGCAGCAGCACTCGCCCCTAATCAACATGAAAGTGTTCTTTACATCAAGGACGCAATGCCACAATAGCAGCAGCACTCGCCCCTAATCAACATGAAAGTGTTCTTTACATCAAGGACGCAATGCCACAATAGCAGCAGCACTCGTGCCTAATCAGCAGGAAAGTGTCCTTCACATCTAGGACGCAACGCCATAATACTAACAGCACTCGCCCCTAATCAGCAGGAAAGTATCCTTCACATCTCGGATGCAATGCCAAAATAGCAGCAGCACTCGTGCCTAATCAGCAGGAAAGTGTCCTTTACATCAAGGACGCAATGCCATAATAGCAGCAGCACTCGCCCCTAATCAGCAGGAAAGTGTCCTTTACATCAAGGACACAATGCCATAATAGCAGCAGCACTCGCCCCTAATCAACATGAAAGTGTTCTTTACATCAAGGATGCAATGCCACAATAGCAGCAGCACTCGTGCCTAATCAGCAGGAAAGTGTCCTTCACATCTAGGACGCAACGCCATAATACTAACAGCACTCGCCCCTAATCAGCAGGAAAGTATCCTTCACATCTCGGATGCAATGCCAAAATAGCAGCAGCACTCGTGCCTAATCAGCAGGAAAGTGTCCTTTACATCAAGGACGCAATGCCACAATAGCAGCAGCATTCGCCCCTAATCAGCAGAAAAGTGTCCTTTACGTCAAGGACGCAATGCCACAATAGCAGCAGCACTCACCCCTAATCAGCAGGAAAGTGTGCTTTACGTCAAGGACGCAATGCCCCAATAGCAGCAGCACTCACCCCTAATCAGCAGGAAAGTGTCCTTTACATCAAGGACGCAATGCCACAATAGCAGCAGCACTCGCCCCTAATCAACATGAAAGTGTTCTTTACATCAAGGACGCAATGCCACAATAGCAGCAGCACTCGTGCCTAATCAGTAGGAAAGTGTCCTTCACATCTAGGACGCAATGCCATAATACTAACAGCACTCGCCCCTAATCAGCAGGAAAGTATCCTTCACATCTCGGATGCAATGCCAAAATAGCAGCAGCACTCGTGCCTAATCAGCAGGAAAGTGTCCTTTACATCAAGGACGCAATGCCATAATAGCAGCAGCACTCGCCCCTAATCAGCAGGAAAGTGTCCTTTACATCAAGGACACAATGCCATATTAGCAGCAGCACTCGCCCCTAATCAGCTGGAAAGTGTCCTTTACTGAAGAACGCAATGCCACAATAGCAGCAGCACTCGCCCCTAATCAGCTGGAAAGTGTCCTTTACATCAAGCACGCAATGCCATAATAGCAGAAGCACTCGCCCCTAATCAGCAGCAAAGTGTCCTTTACATCAACGACGCAATGCCATAATAGCAGCAGCACTCACTCCTAATCAGCAGCAAAGTGTCCTTCACATCAAGGACTCGCCCTAATCAGCAGGAAAGTGTCCTTTACATCAAGGGCGCAATGCCATAATAGCAGCAGCACTCATTCCTAATCAGCAGGAAAGTGTCCTTTACATCAAGGAAGCAATGCCATAATAGCAGCAGCACTCTCCCCTAATCAGCAGCAAAGTATCCTTCACATCAAGGACCCAATGCCATAGTAGTATCAGCACTCGCCCATAATAAAGGATGCAATGCCATAAGAGCAGCACCACTCGCCCTTAATCAGCAGGAAAGTGTCCTTTACATCAAGGACGCAATGCCATAATAGCAGCAGCACTCACCCATAATCAGCAGTAAAGTGCCCTTTACATCAAGGATGCAATGCCATAATAGCAGCAGCACTCGCCCCTGATCAGCAGGAACCTGCCCTTTACATGAAGGACGCAATTCCATAATAGCAGCAGCACTTGCCCCTGATCAGCGGGAAAGTGCCCTTTACATCAAGCATGCAATGCCATAATAGCAGCAGCACTCGCACCTAATCAGCGGGAAAGTGTCCTTTACATCAAGGACGCAACGCCATAATAGCAGCGGCACTCGCCCCTAATCAGCGGGAAAGTGTCCTTTACATCAAGGACACAATGCCATAATAGCAGCGGCACTAGCCCCTAATCAACTGGAAAGTGTCCTTTACATCAAGGACTCAATGCCATAATAGCAGCGGCACTCGCTCCTAATCAGCAGGAACGTGTCCTTTACATCAAGGACCCAATGTCATAATAGCAGAAGCACTTGCCCCTAATCAGCAGCAAAGTGTCCTTCACATCAAGGACTCAATGCCATAATTGCAGCAGCACTCGCCCCTGATCAGCAGGAAAGTGTCCTTTACATCAAGGACGCAATGTCATAATAGCAGAAGCACTTGCCCCTAATCAGCAGCAAAGTGTCCTTCACATCAAGGACTCAATGCCATAATTGCAGCAGCACTCGCCCCTAATCAGCAGGGAAGTGTCCTTTACATCAGGGACACAATGTTATAATAGCAGAAGCACTTGCCCCTAATTAGCAGCAAAGTGTCCTTCACATCAAGGACTCAATGCCATAATTGCAGCAGCACTCGCCCCTAATCAGCAGGAAAGTGTCCTTTACATGAAGGACACAATGCCATAATAGCAGCAGCACTCGCCCCTAATCAGCTGGAAAGTGTCCTTTACTGAAGAACGCAATGCCACAATAGCAGCTGCACTCGCCCCTAATCAGCTGGAAAGTGTCCTTTACATCAAGCACGCAATGCCATAATAGCAGTAGCACTCGCCCCTAATCAGCAGCAAAGTGTCCTTTACATCAAGGACGCAATGCATAATAGCAGCAGCACTCACTCCTAATCAGCAGCAAAGTGTCCTTCACATCAAGGACACAGTGCCCTAATTGCAGCAGCACTCGCCCCTAATCAGCAGGAAAGTATCCTTCACATCTAGGATGCAATGCCATAAAAGCAGCAGCACTCGCCCCTAATCAGCAGGAAAGTGTCCTTTACATCAAGGGCGCAATGCCATAATAGCAGCAGCACTCATTCCTAATCAGCAGGAAAGTATCCTTTACATCAAGGAAGCAATGCCATAATAGCAACAGCACTCTCCCCTAATCAGCAGCAAAGTATCCTTCACATCAAGGACTCAGTGCCATAATTGCAGCAGCACTTGCCCCTAATCAGCAGGAAAGTATCCTTCTCATCTAGGATGCAATGCCATAAAAGCAGCAGCACTCGCCCCTAATCAGCAGGAAAGTGTCCTTTACATCAAGGACCCAATGTCATAATAGCAGAAGCACTTGCCCCTAATCAGCAGCAAAGTGTCCTTCACATCAAGGACTCAATGCCATAATTGCAGCAGCACTCGCCCCTGATCAGCAGGAAAGTGTCCTTTACATCAAGGACGCAATGTCATAATAGCAGAAGAACTTGCCCCTAATCAGCAGCAAAGTGTCCTTCACATCAATGACTCAATGCCATAATTGCAGCAGCACTCGCCCCTAATCAGCAGGAAAGTGTCCTTCACATCTAGGATGTAATGCCATAATAGCAGCAGCACTCGCCCTTAATCAGCAGGAAAGTGTCCTTTACATCAAGGACGCAATGCCATAATAGCAGCAGCACTCGCCCCTGATCAGCAGGAAACTGCCCTTTACATGAAGGACGCAATTCCATAATAGCAGCAGCACTCGCCCCTGATCAGCGGGAAAGTGCCCTTTACATCAAGCATGCAATGCCATAATAGCAGCAGCATTCGCACCTAATCAGTGGGAAAGTGTCCCTTACATCAAGGACGCAATGCCATAATAGCAGCGGCACTCGCCCCTAATCAGTGGGAAAGTGTCCTTTACATCAAGGACCCAATGCCATAATAGCACCGGCACTCGCCCCTAATCAACTGGAAAGTGTCCTTTACATCAAGGACGCAATGCCATATTAGCAGCGGCACTCGCATCTAATCAGCAGGAACGTGTCCTTTACATCAAGGACGCAATGCCACAGTAATAGCGGCACTCGCCCCTAATCAGCAAGAAAGTGTCCTTTACATCAAGGACACCATGCCACAATAGCAGCAGCACTCACCCCTAATCAGCAGTAGAGTGTCCTTTACATCAAGGACGCAATGCCACAATAGCAGCAGCACTCGCCCCTAATCAGCAGGAAAGTGTGCTTTACGTCAAGGACGCAATGCCACAATAGCAGCTGTACTCGCCCCTAATCAGAAGGAAAGTGTTCTTTACATCAAGGACGCAATGCCACAATAGCAGCAGCACTCGTGCCTTATCAGCAGGAAAGTGTCCTTCACATCTAGGACGCAATGCCATAATACTAACTGCACTCGACCCTAATCAGCAGGAAAGTGTCCTTCACATCAAGGACGCAATGCCACAATTACAGCGGCACTCGCACCTAATCAGCAGGAAAGTGTCCTTTACATCAAGGATGCAATGCCACAATAGCTGCAGCACTCGCCCCTAATCAGCTGGAAAGTGTCCTTTACATCAAGCACGCAATGCCATAATAGCAGTAGCACTCGCCCCTAATCAGCAGCAAAGTGTCCTTTACATCAAGGACGCAATGCCATAATAGCAGCAGCACTCAGTCCTAATCAGCAGGAAAGTGTCCTTTACATCAAGGAAGCAATGCCATAATAGCAGCAGCACTCTCCCCTAATCAGCAGCAAAGTATCCTTCACATCAATGACTCAATGCCATAATTGCAGCAGCACTCGCCCCTAATTAGCAGGAAAGTATCCTTCACATCTAGGATGCAATGCCATAAAAGCAGCAGCACTCGCCCCTAATCAGCAGGAAAGTGTCCTTTACATCAAGGACGCAATGTCATAATAGCAGAAGCACTTGCCCCTAATCAGCAGCAAAGTGTCCTTCACATCAAGGACTCAATGCCATAATTGCAGCAGCACTCGCCCCTAATCAGCAGGGAAGTGTCCTTTACATCAGGGACGCAATGTTATAATAGCAGAAGCACTTGCCCCTAATTAGCAGCAAAGTGTCCTTCACATCAAGGACTCAATGCCATAATTGCAGCAGCACTCGCCCCTAATCAGCAGGAAAGTGTCCTTCACATCTAGGACGCAATGCCATAATAGCAGCAGTACTCGCCCCTAATAAGCAGGAAAGTGTCCTTCACATCTAGGACCCAATGCCATAGTAGTATCAGCACTCGCACATAATAAAGGATGCAATGCCATAAGAGCAGCAGCACTCGCCCTTAATCAGCAGGAAAGTGTCCTTTACGTCAAGGACGCAATGCCATAATAGCAGCAGCACTCGGCCCTGATCAGCAGGAAACTGCCCTTTACATCAAGGACGCAATGCCATAATAGCAGCAGCACTCGCCCCTGATCAGCGGGAAAGTGTCCTTTACATCAAGAATGCAATGCCATAATAGCAGCAGCACTCGCACCTAATCAGCGGGAAAGTGTCCTTTACATCAAGGACGCAATGCCATAATAGCAGCGGCACTCGCCCCTAATCAGCGGGAAAGTGTCCTTTACATCAAGGACGCAATGCCATAATAGCAGCGGCACTCGCCCCTAATTAACTGGAAAGTGTCCTTTACATCAAGGACGCCATGCCATAATAGCAGCGGCACTCGCACCTAATCAGCAGGAACGTGTCCTTTACATCAAGGACGCAATGCCACAATAACAGCGGCACTCGCACCTAATCAGCAGGAAAGGGTCCTTTACATCAAGGACGCAATGCCACAATAGCAGCAGCACTCGCCCCTAATCAGCAGGAAAGTGTCCTTTAGGTCAAGGACGCAATGCCACAATAGCAGCAGCACTCGCCCCTAACCAGCAGGAAAGTGTGCTTTACGTCAAGGACGCAATGCCACAATAGCAGCAGCACTCGCCCCTAATCAGCAGGAAAGTGTCCTTTACGTCAAGGACGCAATGCCACAATAGCAGCAGCACTCGCCCCTAATCAACATGAAAGTGTTCTTTACATCAAGGACGCAATGCCACAATAGCAGCAGCACTCGTGCCTAATCAGCAGGAAAGTGTCCTTCACATCTAGGACGCAATGCCATAATACTAACAGCACTCGCCCCTAATCAGCAGGGAAGTATCCTTCACATCTCGGATGCAATGCCAAAATAACAGCAGTACTCGCCCCTAATCAGAGGGAAAGTGTCCTTTACCTCAAGGACGCAATGCCACAATAGCAGCAGCACTCGCCCCCTAATCAGCAGGAAACTGTCCTTTACATCAAGGACGCAATGCCACAATAGCACCAGCACTCGCCCCAATCAGCAGGAAAGTGTTCTTTACATCATGGACGCAATGCCACAATAGCAGCAGCACTCGCCCTCTAATCAGCAGGAAAGTGTCCTTTACATCAAGGACGCAATGCCACAATAGCAGCAGCACTCGTGCCTAATCAGCAGGAAAGTGTCCTTTACATCAAGGACGCAATGCCATAATAGCAGCAGCACTCGCCCCTAATCAGCAGGAAAGTGTCCTTTACATCAAGGACACAATGCCATAATAGCAGCAGCACTCGCCCCTAATCAACATGAAAGTGTTCTTCACATCAAGGACGCAATGCCACAATAGCAGCAGCACTCGTGCCTAATCAGCAGGAAAGTGTCCTTCACATCTAGGACGCAACGCCATAATACTAACAGCACTCGCCCCTAATCAGCAGGAAAGTATCCTTCACATCTCGGATGCAATGCCAAAATAGCAGCAGCACTCGTGCCTAATCATCAGGAAAGTGTCCTTTACATCAAGGACCCAATGCCATAATAGCAGCAGCACTTGCCCCTAATCAGCAGGAAAGTGTCCTTTACATCTAGGACACAATGCCATAATAGCAGCAGCACTTGCCCCTAATCAACATGAAAGTGTTCTTTACATCAAGGACGCAATGCCACAATAGCAGCAGCACTCGTGCCTAATCAGCAGGAAAGTGTCCTTCACATCTAGGACGCAACGCCATAATACTAACAGCACTCGCCCCTAATCAGCAGGAAAGTATCCTTCACATCTCGGATGCAATGCCAAAATAGCAGCAGCACTCGTGCCTAATCAGCAGGAAAGTGTCCTTTACATCAAGGACGCAATGCCACAATAGCAGCAGCATTCGCCCCTAATCAGCAGAAAAGTGTCCTTTACGTCAAGGACGCAATGCCACAATAGCAGCAGCACTCACCCCTAATCAGCAGGAAAGTGTGCTTTACGTCAAGGACGCAATGCCCCAATAGCAGCAGCACTCACCCCTAATCAGCAGGAAAGTGTCCTTTACATCAAGGACGCAATGCCACAATAGCAGCAGCACTCGCCCCTAATCAACATGAAAGTGTTCTTTACATCAAGGACGCAATGCCACAATAGCAGCAGCACTCGTGCCTAATCAGTAGGAAAGTGTCCTTCACATCTAGGACGCAATGCCATAATACTAACAGCACTCGCCCCTAATCAGCAGGAAAGTATCCTTCACATCTCGGATGCAATGCCAAAATAGCAGCAGCACTCGTGCCTAATCAGCAGGAAAGTGTCCTTTACATCAAGGACGCAATGCCATAATAGCAGCAGCACTCGCCCCTAATCAGCAGGAAAGTGTCCTTTACATCAAGGACACAATGCCATATTAGCAGCAGCACTCGCCCCTAATCAGCTGGAAAGTGTCCTTTATTGAAGAACGCAATGCCACAATAGCAGCAGCACTCGCCCCTAATCAGCTGGAAAGTGTCCTTTACATCAAGCACGCAATGCCATAATAGCAGAAGCACTCGCCCCTAATCAGCAGCAAAGTGTCCTTTACATCAACGACGCAATGCCATAATAGCAGCAGCACTCACTACTAATCAGCAGCAAAGTGTCCTTCACATCAAGGACTCGCCCTAATCAGCAGGAAAGTGTCCTTTACATCAAGGGCGCAATGCCATAATAGCAGCAGCACTCATTCCTAATCAGCAGGAAAGTGTCCTTTACATCAAGGAAGCAATGCCATAATAGCAGCAGCACTCTCCCCTAATCAGCAGCAAAGTATCCTTCACATCAAGGACCCAATGCCATAGTAGTATCAGCACTCGCCCATAATAAAGGATGCAATGCCATAAGAGCAGCACCACTCGCCCTTAATCAGCAGGAAAGTGTCCTTTACATCAAGGACGCAATGCCATAATAGCAGCAGCACTCACCCATAATCAGCAGTAAAGTGCCCTTTACATCAAGGATGCAATGCCATAATAGCAGCAGCACTCGCCCCTGATCAGCAGGAACCTGCCCTTTACATGAAGGACGCAATTCCATAATAGCAGCAGCACTTGCCCCTGATCAGCGGGAAAGTGCCCTTTACATCAAGCATGCAATGCCATAATAGCAGCAGCACTCGCACCTAATCAGCGGGAAAGTGTCCTTTACATCAAGGACGCAACGCCATAATAGCAGCGGCACTCGCCCCTAATCAGCGGGAAAGTGTCCTTTACATCAAGGACACAATGCCATAATAGCAGCGGCACTAGCCCCTAATCAACTGGAAAGTGTCCTTTACATCAAGGACTCAATGCCATAATAGCAGCGGCACTCGCACCTAATCAGCAGGAACGTGTCCTTTACATCAAGGACCCAATGTCATAATAGCAGAAGCACTTGCCCCTAATCAGCAGCAAAGTGTCCTTCACATCAAGGACTCAATGCCATAATTGCAGCAGCACTCGCCCCTGATCAGCAGGAAAGTGTCCTTTACATCAAGGACGCAATGTCATAATAGCAGAAGCACTTGCCCCTAATCAGCAGCAAAGTGTCCTTCACATCAAGGACTCAATGCCATAATTGCAGCAGCACTCGCCCCTAATCAGCAGGAAAGTGTCCTTCACATCTAGGATGTAATGCCATAATAGCAGCAGCACTCGCCCTTAATCAGCAGGAAAGTGTCCTTTACATCAAGGACGCAATGCCATAATAGCAGCAGCACTCGCCCCTGATCAGCAGGAAACTGCCCTTTACATGAAGAACGCAATTCCATAATAGCAGCAGCACTCGCCCCTGATCAGCGGGAAAGTGCCCTTTACATCAAGCATGCAATGCCATAATAGCAGCAGCATTCGCACCTAATCAGTGGGAAAGTGTCCCTTACATCAAGGACGCAATGCCATAATAGCAGCGGCACTCGCCCCTAATCAGTGGGAAAGTGTCCTTTACATCAAGGACACAATGCCATAATAGCAGCGGCACTCGCCCCTAATCAACTGGAAAGTGTCCTTTACATCAAGGACGCAATGCCATAATAGCAGCGGCACTCGCCCCTAATCAGTGGGAAAGTGTCCTTTACATCAAGGGCACAATGCCATAATAGCAGCGGCACTCGCCCCTAATCAACTGGAAAGTGTCCTTTACATCAAGGACGCAATGCCATAATAGCAGCGGCACTCGCATCTAATCAGCAGGAACGTGTCCTTTACATCAAGGACGCAATGCCATAATAGCAGCAGCACTCTCCCCTAATCAGCAGCAAAGTATCCTTCACATCAAGGACCCAATGCCATAGTAGTATCAGCACTCGCCCATAATAAAGGATGCAATGCCATAAGAGCAGCACCACTCGCCCTTAATCAGCAGGAAAGTGTCCTTTACATCAAGGACACAATGCCATAATAGCAGCAGCACTCACCCATAATCAGCAGTAAAGTGCCCTTTACATCAAGGATGCAATGCCATAATAGCAGCAGCACTCGCCCCTGATCAGCAGGAACCTGCCCTTTACATGAAGGACGCAATTCCATAATAGCAGCATCACTTGCCCCTGATCAGCGGGAAAGTGCCCTTTACATCAAGGACGCAATGCCACAATAGCAGCAGCACTCACCCCTAATCAGCAGGAAAGTGTCCTTTACGTCAAGGACGCAATGCCACAATAGCAGCAGCACTCGCCCCTAATCAACATGAAAGTGTTCTTTACATCAAGGACGCAATGCCACAATAGCAGCAGCACTCGTGCCTAATCAGCAGGAAAGTGTCCTTCACATCTAGGACGCAATGCCATAATACTAACAGCACTCGCCCCTAATCAGCAGGAAAGTATCCTTCACATCTCGGATGCAATGCCAAAATAGCTGCAGCACTCGTGCCTAATCAGCAGGAAAGTGTCCTTTACATCAAGGACGCAATGCCACAATAGCAGCAGCACTCGCCCCTAATCAGCAGGAAAGTGTCCTTTACATCTAGGACGCAATGCCATAATACTAACAGCACTCGCCCCTAATCAGCAGGAAAGTATCCTTCACATCTCGGATGCAATGCCAAAATAGCTGCAGCACTCGTGCCTAATCAGCAGGAAAGTGTCCTTTACATCAAGGACGCAATGCCACAATAGCAGCAGCACTCGCCCCTAATCAGCAGGAAAGTGTGCTTTACGTCAAGGACGCAATACCACAATAGCAGCAGCACTCGCCCCTAATCAACATGAAAGTGTTCTTTACATCAAGGACGCAATGCCACAATAGCAGCAGCACTCGTGCCTAATCAGTAGGAAAGTGTCCTTCACATCTAGGACGCAATGCCATAATACTAACAGCACTCGCCCCTAATCAGCAGGAAAGTATCCTTCACATCTCGGATGCAATGCCAAAATAGCAGCAGCACTCGTGCCTAATCAGCAGGAAAGTGTCCTTTACATCAAGGACGCAATGCCATAATAGCAGCAGCACTCGCCCCTAATCAGCAGGAAAGTGTCCTTTACATCAAGGACACAATGCCATAATAGCAGCAGCACTCGCCCCTAATCAGCTGGAAAGTGTCCTTTACTGAAGAACACAATGCCACAATAGCAGCAGCACTCGCCCCTAATCAGCTGGAAAGTGTCCTTTGCATCAAGCACGCAATGCCATAATAGCAGTAGCACTCGCCCCTAATCAGCAGCAAAGTGTCCTTTACATCAAGGACGCAATGCCATAATAGCAGCAGCACTCACTCCTAATCAGCAGCAAAGTGTCCTTCACATCAAGGACACAGTGCCATAATTGCAGCAGCACTCGCCCCTAATCAGCAGGAAAGTATCCTTCACATCTAGGATGCAATGCCATAAAAGCAGCAGCACTCGCCCCTAATCAGCAGGAAAGTGTCCTTTACATCAAGGACCCAATGTCATAATAGAAGAAGCACTTGCCCCTAATCAGCAGCAAAGTGTCCTTCACATCAAGGACTCAATGCCATAATTGCAGCAGCACTCGCCCCTGATCAGCAGGAAAGTGTCCTTTACATCAAGGACGCAATGTCATAATAGCAGAAGCACTTGCCCCTAATCAGCAGCAAAGTGTCCTTCACATCAAGGACTCAATGCCATAATTGCAGCAGCACTCGCCCCTAATCAGCAGGAAAGTGTCCTTCACATCTAAGATGTAATGCCATAATAGCAGCAGCACTCGCCCTTAATCAGCAGGAAAGTGTCCTTTACATCAAGGACGCAATGCCATAATAGAAGCAGCACTCGCCCCTGATCAGCAGGAAACTGCCCTTTACATGAAGGACGCAATTCCATAATAGCAGCAGCACTCGCCCATGATCAGCGGGAAAGTGCCCTTTACATCAAGCATGCAATGCCATAATAGCAGCAGCATTCGCACCTAATCAGTGGGAAAGTGTCCCTTACATCAAGGACGCAATGCCATAATAGCAGCGGCACTCGCCCCTAATCAGTGGGAAAGTGTCCTTTACATCAAGGACACAATGCCATAATAGCAGCGGCACTCGCCCCTAATCAACTGGAAAGTGTCCTTTACATCAAGGACGCAATGCCATAATAGCAGCGGCACTCGCACCTAATCAGCAGGAACGTGTCCTTTACATCAAGGACGCAATGCCACAGTAACAGCGGCACTCGCCCCTAATCAGCAGGAAAGTGTCCTTTACATCAAGGACGCCATGCCACAATAGCAGCAGCACTCGCTCCTAATCAGCAGGAAAGTGTCCTTTACATCAAGGACTCAATGCCATAATTGCAGCAGCACTCGCCCCTAATCAGCAGGAAAGTATCCTTCACATCTAAGATGTAATGCCATAATAGCAGCAGCACTCGCCCTTAATCAGCAGGAAAGTGTCCTTTACATCAAGGACGCAATGCCATAATAGAAGCAGCACTCGCCCCTGATCAGCAGGAAACTGCCCTTTACATGAAGGACGCAATTCCATAATAGCAGCAGCACTCGCCCATGATCAGCGGGAAAGTGCCCTTTACATCAAGCATGCAATGCCATAATAGCAGCAGCATTCGCACCTAATCAGTGGGAAAGTGTCCCTTACATCAAGGACGCAATGCCATAATAGCAGCGGCACTCGCCCCTAATCAGTGGGAAAGTGTCCTTTACATCAAGGACACAATGCCATAATAGCAGCGGCACTCGCCCCTAATCAACTGGAAAGTGTCCTTTACATCAAGGACGCAATGCCATAATAGCAGCGGCACTCGCACCTAATCAGCAGGAACGTGTCCTTTACATCAAGGACGCAATGCCACAGTAACAGCGGCACTCGCCCCTAATCAGCAGGAAAGTGTCCTTTACATCAAGGACGCCATGCCACAATAGCAGCAGCACTCGCTCCTAATCAGCAGGAAAGTGTCCTTTACATCAAGGACACAATGCCACAATAGCAGCAGCACTCGCCCCTAATCAGCAGGAAAGTGTGCTTTACGCCAAGGACGCAATGCCACAGTAGCAGCTGTACTCGCCCCTAATCAGAAGGAAAGTGTTCTTTACATCAAGGACGCAATGCCACAATAGCAGCAGCACTCGTGCCTTATCAGCAGGAAAGTGTCCTTCACATCTAGGACGCAATGCCATAATACTAACTGCACTCGACCCTAATCAGCAGGAAAGTGTCCTTCACATCTAGGACGCAATGCCATAATACTAACAGCACTCGACCCTAATCAGCAGGAAAGTGTCCTTCACATCAAGGACTCAATGCCACAATTACAGCGGCACTCGCACCTAATCAGCAGGAAAGTGTCCTTTACATCAAGGGCGCAATGCCACAATAGCTGCAGCACTCGCCCCTAATCAGCTGGAAAGTGTCCTTTACATCAAGCACGCAATGCCATAATAGCAGTAGCACTCGCCCCTGATCAGCAGGAAACTGCCCTTTACATGAAGGACGCAATTCCATAATAGCAGCAGCACTCGCCCCTGATCAGCGGGAAAGTGCCCTTTATATCAAGCATGCAATGCCATAATAGCAGCAGCATTCGCACCTAATCAGTGGGAAAGTGTCCCTTACATCAAGGACGCAATGCCATAATAGCAGCGGCACTCGCCCCTAATCAGTGGGAAAGTGTCCTTTACATCAAGGACACAATGCCATAATAGCAGCGGCACTCGCCCCTAATCAACTGGAAAGTGTCCTTTACATCAAGGACGCAATGCCATAATAGCAGCGGCACTCGCACCTAATCAGCAGGAACGTGTCCTTTACATCAAGGACGCAATGCCACAGTAACAGCGGCACTCGCCCCTAATCAGCAGGAAAGTGTCCTTTACATCAAGGACGCCATGCCACAATAGCAGCAGCACTCACCCCTAATCAGCAGGAAAGTGTCCTTTACATCAAGGACACAATGCCACAATAGCAGCAGCACTCGCCCCTAATCAGCAGGAAAGTGTGCTTTACGCCAAGGACGCAATGCCACAGTAGCAGCTGTACTCGCCCCTAATCAGAAGGAAAGTGTTCTTTACATCAAGGACGCAATGCCACAATAGCAGCAGCACTCGTGCCTTATTAGCAGGAAAGTGTCCTTCACATCTAGGACGCAATGCCATAATACTAACTGCACTCGACCCTAATCAGCAGGAAAGTGTCCTTCACATCTAGGACGCAATGCCATAATACTAACAGCACTCGGCCCTAATCAGCAGGAAAGTGTCCTTCACATCAAGGACGCAATGCCACAATTACAGCGGCACTCGCACCTAATCAGCAGGAAAGTGTCCTTTACATCAAGGGCTCAATGCCACAATAGCTGCAGCACTCGCCCCTAATCAGCTGGAAAGTGTCCTTTACATCAAGCACGCAATGCCATAATAGCAGTAGCACTCGCCCCTAATCAGCAGCAAAGTGTCCTTTACATCAAGGACGCAATGCCATAATAGCAGCAGCACTCATTCCTAATCAGCAGGAAAGTGTCCTTTACATCAAGGAAGCAATGCCATAATAGTAGCAGCACTCTCCCCTAATCAGCAACAAAGTATCCTTCACATCAATGACTCAATGCCATAATTGCAGCAGCACTCGCCCCTAATCAGCAGGAAAGTATCCTTCACATCTAGGATGCAATGCCATAAAAGCAGCAGCACTCGCCCCTAATCAGCAGGAAAGTATCCTTCACATCTAGGATGCAATGCCATAAAAGCAGAAGCACTTGCCCCTAATCAGCAGCAAAGTGTCCTTCACATCAAGGACTCAATGCCATAATTGCAGCAGCACTCGCCCCTAATCAGCAGGGAAGTGTCCTTTACATCAGGGACGCAATGTTATAATAGCAGAAGCACTTGCCCCTAATAAGCAGCAAAGTGTCCTTCACATCAAGGACTCAATGCCATAATTGCAGCAGCACTCGCCCTTAATCAGCAGGAAAGTATCCTTCACATCTAGGACGCAATGCCATAATAGCAGCAGTACTCGCCCCTAATCAGCAGGAAAGTGTCCTTCACATCTAGGACCCAATGCCATAGTAGTATCAGCACTCGCACATAATAAAGGATGCAATGCCATAAGAGCAGCAGCACTCGCCCTTAATCAGCAGGAAAGTGTCCTTTACGTCAAGGACGCAATGCCATAATAGCAGCAGCACTCGCCCCTGATCAGCAGGAAACTGCCCTTTACATCAAGGACGCAATGCCATAATAGCAGCAGCACTCGCCCCTGATCAGCGGGAAAGTGCCCTTTACATCAAGCATGCAATGCCATAATAGCAGCAGCACTCGCACCTAATCAGTGGGAAAGTGTCCTTTACATCAAGGACGCAATGCCATAATAGCAGCAGCACTCGCACCTAATCAGTGGGAAAGTGTCCTTTACATCAAGGACGCAATGCCATAATAGCAGCGGCACTCGCCCCTAATCAGCGGGAAAGTGTCCTTTACATCAAGGACGCAATGCCATAATAGCAGCGGCACTCGCATCTAATCAGCAGGAACGTGTCCTTTATATCAAGGACGCAATGCCACAATAATAGCGGCACTCGCACCTAATCAGCAGGAACGTGTCCTTTACGTCAAGGACGCAACGCCACAATAGCAGCAGCACTCGCCCCTAATCAGCAGGAAAGTGTCCTTTACGTCAAGGACGCAATGCCACAATAGCAGCAGCACTCGCCCCTAATCAGCAGGAAAGTGTACTTTACGTCAAGGACGCAATGCCACAATAGCAGCAGCACTCGCCTCTAATCAGCAGGAAAGTGTCCTTTACATCAAGGATGCAATGCCACAATAGCAGCAGCACTCGCCCCTAATCAACATGAAAATGTTCTTTACATCAAGGACGCAATGCCACAATAGCAGCAGCACTCGTGCCTAATCAGCAGGAAAGTGTCCTTCACATCTAGGACGCAATGCCATAATACTAACAGCACTCGCCCCTAATCAGCAGGAAAGTATCCTTCACATTTCGGATGCAATGCCAAAATAGCAGCAGTACTCGCCCCTAATCAGAGGGAAAGTGTCCTTTACATCAAGGACGCAATGCCACAATAGCACAAGCACTCGCCCCAATCAGCAGGAAAGTGTTCTTTACATCATGGACGCAATGCCACAATAGCAGCAGCACTCGCCCCTTAATCAGCAGGAAAGTGTCCTTTACATCAAGGACACAATGCCACAATAGCAGCAGCATTCGTGCCTAATCAGCAGGAAAGTGTTATTTGCATCAAGGACGCAATGCCATAATAGCAGCAGCACTCGCCCCTAAT
Source organism: Ambystoma mexicanum (assembly GCF_040938575.1). NCBI lineage: Eukaryota > Metazoa > Chordata > Amphibia > Caudata > Ambystomatidae > Ambystoma > Ambystoma mexicanum. Next base: position 30,230,464 of record NC_090921.1, read on the forward strand.
CAGCAGGAAAGTGTCCTTTACATCAAGGACACAATGCCATAATAACAGCAGCACTCGCCCCTAATCAGCAGGAAAGTGTCCTTCACATCTAGGATGTAATGCCATAATAGCAGCAGTACTCGTCCCTAATCAGCAGAAAAGTGTCCTTTACATCAAGGACGCAATGCCATAATAGCAGAAGCACTCCCCCCTAATCAGCAGGAAAGTGTCCTTCACATCTAGGACCCAGTGCCATAGTAGCATCAGCACTCGCCCATAATAAAGGATGCAATGCCATAAGAGCAGCAGCACTCGCCCTTAATCAGCAGGAAAGTGTCCTTTACATCAAGGACGCAATGCCATAATAGCAGCAGCACTCGCCCCTGATCAGCAGGAAACTGCCCTTTACATGAAGGAAGCAATTCCATAATAGCAGCAGCACTCGCCCCTGATCAGCGGGAAAGTGCCCTTTACATCAAGCATGCAATGCCATAATAGCAGCGGCACTCGCCCCTAATCAGTGGGAAAGTGTCCTTTACATCAAGGACGCAATGCCATAATAGCAGCGGCACTCGCCCCTAATCAACTGGAAAGTGTCCTTTACATCAGGGACACAATGCCATAATAGCAGCGGCACTCGCACCTAACCAGCAGGAACGTGTCCTTTACATCAAGGACGCAATGCCACAGTAACAGCGGCACTCGCCCCTAATCAGCAGGAAAGTGTCCTTTACATCAAGGACGCCATGCCACAATAGCAGCAGCACTCGCCCCTAATCAGCAGGAAAGTGTCCTTTACATCAAGGACGCAATGCCACAATAGCAGCAGCACTCGCCCCTAATCAGCAGGAAAGTGTGCTTTACATCAAGGACGCAATGCCACAATAGCAGCAGCACTCGTGCCTTATCAGCAGGAAAGTGTCCTTCACATCTAGGACGCCATGCCATAATACTAACTGCACTCGACCCTAATCAGCAGGAAAGTGTCCTTCACATCTAGGACGCAATGCCATAATACTAATAGCACTCGACCCTAATCAGCAGGAAAGTGTCCTTCACATCAAGGACGCAATGCCACAATTACAGCGGCACTCGCACCTAATCAGCAGGAAAGTGTCCTTTACATCAAGGACGCAATGCCACAATAGCTGCAGCACTCGCCCCTAATCAGCAGGAAAGTGTCCTTTACGTCAAGGACGCAATGCCACGATAGCAGCAGCACTTGCCCCTAATCAGCAGGAAAGTGTGCTTTACGTCAAGGACGCAATGCCACAATAGCAGCAGCATTCGCCCCTAATCAACAGGAAAGTGTTCTTTACATCAAGGATGCAATGCCACAATAGCAGCAGCACTCGTGCGTAATCAACAGGAAAGTGTTTTTTACATCAAGGACGGAATGCCACAATAGCAGCAGCACTTGTGCCTAATCAGCAGGAAAGTGTTCTTTACATCAAGGATGCAATGTCACAATAACAGCAGCACTCGTGCCTAATCAGCAGGAAAGTGTTCTTTACATCAAGGACACAATGCCACAATAGCAGCAGCACTCATGCCTAATCAGCAGGAAAGTGCCCTTCACATCTAGGATGCAATGCCATAATACTAACAACACTCGACCCTAATCAGCAGGTAAGTGTCCTTCACATCAAGGACGTAATGCCATAATAGCAGCAGCACTCGCCCCTAATCAGCAAAAGTGTCCTTTACATCAGGGACGCAATGTTATAATAGCAGAAGCACTTGCCCCTAATTAGCAGCAAAGTGTCTTTCACATCAAGGACTCAATGCCATAATTGCAACAGCACTCGCCCCTAATCAGCAGGAAAGTATCCTTCACATCTAGGACGCAATGCCATAATAGCAGCAGTACTCGCCCCTAATCAGCAGGAAAGTGTCCTTTACATGAAGGTCGCAATGCCATAATAGCAGAAGCACTTGCCCCTAATCAGCAGGAAAGTGTCCTTCACATCTAGGACCCAATGCCATAGTAGTATCAGCACTCGCCCATAATAAAGGATGCAATGCCATAAGAGCAGCAGCACTCGCCCTTAATCAGCAGGAAAGTGTCCTTTACATCAAGGACGCAATGCCATAATAGCAGCAGCACTCGCCCCATATCAGCAGGAAACTGCCCTTTACATCAAGGACGCAATGCCATAATAGCAGCAGCACTCACCCCTGATCAGCGGGAAAGTGCCCTTTACATCAAGCATGCAATGCCATAATAGCAGCAGCACTCGCACCTAATCAGCGGGAAAGTGTCCTTTACATCACGGACGCAATGCCATAATAGCAGCGGCACTCGCCCCTAATCAGCGGGAAAGTGTCCTTTACATCAAGGACACAATGCCATAATAGCAGCGGCACTCGCCCCTAATCAACTGGAAAGTGTCCTTTACATCAAGGACGCCATGCCATAATAGCAGCGGCACTCGCACCTAATCAGCAGGAACGTGTCCTTTACATCAAGGACGCAATGCCACAATAACAGCGGCACTCGCACCTAATCAGCAGGAAAGTGTCCTTTACATCAAGGACGCAATGCCACAATAGCAGCAGCACTCGCCCCTAATCAGCAGGAAAGTGTCCTTTAGGTCAAGGACGCAATGCCACAATAGCAGCAGCACTCGCCCCTAACCAGCAGGAAAGTGTGCTTTACGTCAAGGACGCAATGCCACAATAGCAGCAGCACTCGCCCCTAATCAGCAGGAAAGTGTCCTTTACGTCAAGGACGCAATGCCTCAATAGCAGCAGCACTCGCCCCTAACCAACATGAAAGTGTTCTTTACATCAAGGACACAATGCCACAATAGCAGCAGCACTCGTGCCTAATCAGCAGGAAAGTGTCCTTCACATCTAGGACGCAATGCCATAATACTAACAGCACTCGCCCCTAATCAGCAGGGAAGTATCCTTCACATCTCGGATGCAATGCCAAAATAACAGCAGTACTCGCCCCTAATCAGAGGGAAAGTGTCCTTTACATCAAGGATGCAATGCCACAATAGCAGCAGCACTCGCCCCCTAATCAGCAGGAAACTGTCCTTTACATCAAGGACGCAATGCCACAATAGCACCAGCACTCGCCCCAATCAGCAGGAAAGTGTTCTTTACATCATGGACGCAATGCCACAATAGCAGCAGCACTCGTGCCTAATCAGCAGAAAAGTGTCCTTTACATCAAGGACGCAATGCCATAATAGCAGCAGCACTCGACCCTAATCAGCAGGAAAGTGTCCTTTACATCAAGGACACAATGCCATAATAGCAGCAGAACTCGCCCCTAATCAGCTGGAACGTGTCCTTTACTGAAGAACGCAATGCCACAATAGCAGCAGCACTCGCCCCTAATCAGCAGCAAAGTATCCTTCACATCAATGACTCAATGCCATAATTGCAGCAGCACTCGCCCCTAATCAGCAGGAAAGTATCCTTCACATCTAGGATGCAATGCCATAAAAGCAGCAGCACCCGCCCCTAATCATTAGGAAAGTGTCCTTTACATCAAGGACGCAATGTCATAATAGCAGAAGCACTTGCCCCTAATCAGCAGCAAAGTGTCCTTCACATCAAGGACTCAATGCCATAATTGCAACAGCACTCGCCACTAATCAGCAGGGAAGTGTCCTTTACATCAGGGACGCAATGTTATAATAGCAGAAGCACTTGCCCCTAATTAGCAGCAAAGTGTCCTTCACATCAGGGACTCAATGCCATAATTGCAGCAGAACTCGCCCCTAATCAGCAGGAAAGTATCCTTCACATCTAGGATGCAATGCCATAATAGCAGCAGTACTCGCCCCTAATAAGCAGGAAAGTGTCCTTCACATCTAGGACGCAATGCCATAATAGCAGCAGTACTCGCCCCTAATCAGCAGGAAAGTGTCCTTTACATGAAGGACGCAATGCCATAATAGCAGAAGCACTTGCCCCTAATCAGCAGGAAAGTGTCCTTCACATCTAGGACCCAATGCCATAGTAGTATCAGCACTCGCCCATAATAAAGGATGCAATGCCATAAGAGCAGCAGCACTCGCCCTTAATCAGCAGGAAAGTGTCCTTTACATCAAGGACGCAATGCCATAATAGCAGCAGCACTCGCCCCATATCAGCAGGAAACTGCCCTTTACATCAAGGACGCAATGCCATAATAGCAGCAGCACTCACCCCTGATCAGCGGGAAAGTGCCCTTTACATCAAGCATGCAATGCCATAATAGCAGCAGCACTCGCACCTAATCAGCGGGAAAGTGTCCTTTCCATCAAGGACGCAATGCCATAATAGCAGCGGCACTCGCCCCTAATCAGCGGGAAAGTGTCCTTTACATCAAGGACACAATGCCATAATAGCAGCGGCACTCGCCCCTAATCAACTGGAAAGTGTCCTTTACATCAAGGACGCCATGCCATAATAGCAGCGGCACTCGCACCTAATCAGCAGGAACGTGTCCTTTACATCAAGGACGCAATGCCACAATAACAGCGGCACTCGCACCTAATCAGCAGGAAAGTGTCCTTTACATCAAGGACGCAATGCCACAATAGCAGCAGCACTCGCCCCTAATCAGCAGGAAAGTGTCCTTTAGGTCAAGGACGCAATGCCACAATAGCAGCAGCACTCGCCCCTAACCAGCAGGAAAGTGTGCTTTACGTCAAGGACGCAATGCCACAATAGCAGCAGCACTCGCCCCTAATCAGCAGGAAAGTGTCCTTTACGTCAAGGACGCAATGCCACAATAGCAGCAGCACTCGCCCCTAATCAACATGAAAGTGTTCTTTACATCAAGGACGCAATGCCACAATAGCAGCAGCACTCGTGCCTAATCAGCAGGAAAGTGTCCTTCACATCTAGGACGCAATGCCATAATACTAACAGCACTCGCCCCTAATCAGCAGGGAAGTATCCTTCACATCTCGGATGCAATGCCAAAATAACAGCAGTACTCGCCCCTAATCAGAGGGAAAGTGTCCTTTAAATCAAGGATGCAATGCCACAATAGCAGCAGCACTCGCCCCCTAATCAGCAGGAAACTGTCCTTTACATCAAGGACGCAATGTCACAATAGCACTAGCACTCGCCCCAATCAGCAGGAAAGTGTTCTTTACATCATGGACGCAATGCCACAATAGCAGCAGCGCTCGCCCTCTAATCAGCAGGAAAGTGTCCTTTACATCAAGGACGCAATGCCACAATAGCAGCAGCACTCGTGCCTAAACAGCAGAAAAGTGTCCTTTACATCAAGGACGCAATGCCATAATAGCAGCAGCACTCGACCCTAATCAGCAGGAAAGTGTCCTTTACATCAAGGACACAATGCCATAATAGCAGCAGCACTCGCCCCTAATCAGCTGGAACGTGTCCTTTACTGAAGAACGCAATGCCACAATAGCAGCAGCACTCGCCCCTAATCAGCTGGAAAGTGTCCTTTACATCAAGCACGCAATGCCATAATAGCAGTAGCACTCGCCCCTAATCAGCAGCAAAGTGTCCTTTACATCAAGGACGCAATGCCATAATAGCAGCAGCACTCATTCCTAATCAGCAGGAAAGTGTCCTTTACATCAAGGAAGCAATGCCATAATAGCAGCAGCACTCTCCCCTAATCAGCAGCAAAGTATCCTTCACATCAATGACTCAATGCCATAATTGCAGCAGCACTCGCCCCTAATCAGCAGGAAAGTATCCTTCACATCTAGGATGCAATGCCATAAAAGCAGCAGCACCCGCCCCTAATCAGTAGGAAAGTGTCCTTTACATCAAGGACGCAATGTCATAATAGCAGAAGCACTTGCCCCTAATCAGCAGGAAAGTGTCCTTCAAATCAAGGACTCAATGCCATAATTGCAGGATCACTCGCCCCTAATCAGCAGGGAAGTGTCCTTTACATCAGGGACGCAATGTTATAATAGCAGAAGCACTTGCCCCTAATTAGCAGCAAAGTGTCCTTCACATCAGGGACTCAATGCCATAATTGCAGCAGAACTCGCCCCAAATCAGCAGGAAAGTATCCTTCAAATCTAGGATGCAATGCCATAATAGCAGCAGTACTCGCCCCTAATAAGCAGGAAAGTGTCCTTTACATCAAGGACGCAATGCCATAATTGCAGAAGCACTCGCCTCTAATCAGCAGGAAAGTGTCCTTCACATCTAGGACCCAATGCCATAGTAGTATCAGCACTCGCACATAATAAAGGATGCAATGCCATAAGAGCAGCAGCACTCGCCCTTAATCAGCAGGAAAGTGTCCTTTACGTCAAGGACGCAATGCCATAATAGCAGCAGCACTCGCCCCTGATCAGCAGGAAACTGCCCTTTACATCAAGGACGCAATGCCATAATAGCAGCGGCACTCGCCCCTAATCAACTGGAAAGTGTCCTGTACATCAAGGACGCAATGCCATATTAGCAGCGGCACTCGCATCTAATCAGCAGGAACATGTCCTTTACATCAAGGACGCAATGCCACAATAATAGCGGCACTCGCACCACATCAGCAGGAAAGTGTCCTTTACGTCAAGGACGCAATGCCACAATAGCAGCAGCACTCGCCCCTAATAAGCAGGAAAGTGTCCTTTACGTCAAGGACGCAATGCCACAATAGCAGCAGCACTCGCCCCTAATCAGCAGGAAAGTGTGCTTTACGTCAAGGACGCAATGCCACAATAGCAGCAGCACTCGCCCCTAATCAGCAGGAAAGTGTCCTTTACATCAAGGATGCAATGCCACAATAGCAGCAGCACTCGCCCCTAATCAACATGAAAGTGTTCTTTACATCAAGGACGCAATGCCACAATAGCAGCAGCACTCATGCCTAATCAGCAGGAAAGTGACCTTCACATCTAGGACGCAATGCCATAATACTAACAGCACTCGCCCCTAATCAGCAGGAAAGTATCCTTCACATTTCGGATGCAATGCCAAAATAGCAGCAGTACTCGCCCCTAATCAGAGGGAAAGTGTCCTTTACATCAAGGACGCAATGCCACAATAGCACAAGCACTCGCCCCAATCAGCAGAAAAGTGTTCTTTACATCATGGACGCAATGCCACAATAGCAGCAGCACTCATGCCTAATCAGCAGGAAAGTGTTATTTACATCAAGGACGCAATGCCATAATAGCAGCAGCACTCGCCCCTAATCAGCAGGAAAGTGTCCTTTACATCAAGGACACAATGCCATAATAACAGCAGCACTCGCCCCTAATCAACATGAAAGTGTTCTTTACATCAAGGACGCAATGCCACAATAGCAGCAGCACTCATGCCTAATCAGCAGGAAAGTGTCCTTCACATCTAGGACGCAATGCCATAATACTAACAGCACTCGCCCCTAATCAGCAGGAAAGTATCCTTCACATTTCGGATGCAATGCCAAAATAGCAGCAGTACTCGCCCCTAATCAGAGGGAAAGTGTCCTTTACATCAAGGACGCAATGCCACAATAGCACAAGCACTCGCCCCAATCAGCAGGAAAGTGTTCTTTACATCATGGACGCAATGCCACAATAGCAGCAGCACTCGCCCCTAATCAGCAGGAAAGTGTGCTTTACGTCAAGGACGCAATGCCACAATAGCAGCAGCACTCGCCCCTAATCAGCAGGAAAGTGCCCTTTACATCAAGGATGCAATGCCACAATAGCAGCAGCACTCGCCTCTAATCAACATGAAAGTGTTCTTTACATCAAGGACGCAATGCCACAATAGGAGCAGCACTCATGCCTAATCAGCAGGAAAGTGTCCTTCACATCTAGGACGCAATGCCATAATACTAACAGCACTCGCCCCTAATCAGCAGGAAAGTATCCTTCACATTTCGGATGCAATGCCAAAATAGCAGCAGTACTCGCCCCTAATCAGAGGGAAAGTGTCCTTTACATCAAGGACGCAATGCCACAATAGCACAAGCACTCGCCCCAATCAGCAGGAAAGTGTTCTTTACATCATGGACGCAATGCCACAATAGCAGCAGCACTCGCCCCTTAATCAGCAAGAAAGTGTCCTTTACATCAAGGACGCAATGCCACAATAGCAGCAGCACTCATGCCTAATCAGCAGGAAAGTGTTATTTACATCAAGGACGCAATGCCATAATAGCAGCAGCACTCGCCCCTAATCAGCAGGAAAGTGTCCTTTACATCAAGGACACAATCCCATAATAACAGCAGCACTCGCCCCTAATCAACATGAAAGTGTTCTTTACATCAAGGACGCAATGCCACAATAGCAGCAGCACTCATGCCTAATCAGCAGGAAAGTGTCCTTCACATCTAGGACGCAATGCCATAATACTAACAGCACTCGCCCCTAATCAGCAGGAAAGTATCCTTCACATTTCGGATGCAAGGCCAAAATAGCAGCAGTACTCGCCCCTAATCAGAGGGAAAGTGTCCTTTACATCAAGGACGCAATGCCACAATAGCACAAGCACTGGCCCCAATCAGCAGGAAAGTGTTCTTTACATCATGGATGCAATGCCACAATAGCAGCAGCACTCGCCCCTTAATCAGCAGGAAAGTGTCCTTTACATCAAGGACGCAATGCCACAATAGCAGCAGCACTCGTGCCTAATCAGCAGGAAAGTGTTATTTACATCAAGGACGCAATGCCATAATAGCAGCAGCACTCGCCCCTAATCAGCAGGAAAGTGTCCTTTACATCAAGGACACAATGCCATAATAACAGCAGCACTCGCCCCTAATCAGCAGGAAAGTGTCCTTCACAACTAGGATGTAATGCCATAATAGCAGCAGTACTCGTCCCTAATCAGTAGAAAAGTGTCCTTTACATCAAGGACGCAATGCCATAATAGCAGAAGCACTCGCCCCTAATCAGCAGGAAAGTGTCCTTCACATCTAGGACCCAATGCCATAGTAGCATCAGCACTCGCCCATAATAAAGGATGCAATGCCATAAGAGCAGCAGCACTCGCCCTTAATCAGCAGGAAAGTGTCCTTTACATCAAGGACGCAATGCCATAATAGCAGCAGCACTCGCCCCTGATCAGCAGGAAACTGCCCTTTACATGAAGGATGCAATTCCATAATAGCAGCAGCACTCGCCCCTGATCAGCGGGAAAGTGCCCTTTACATCAAGCATGCAATGCCATAATAGCAGCAGCATTCGCACCTAATCAGTGGGAAAGTGTCCCTTACATCAAGGACGCAATGCCATAATAGCAGCGGCACTTGCCCCTAATCAGTGGGAAAGTGTCCTTTACATCAAGGACACAATGCCATAATAGCAGCGGCACTCGCACCTAATCAGCAGGAACGTGTCCTTTACATCAAGGACGCAATGCCACAGTAACAGCGGCACTCGCCCCTAATCAGCAGGAAAGTGTCCTTTACATCAAGGACGCCATGCCACAATAGCAGCAGCACTCGCCCCTAATCAGCAGGAAAGTGTGCTTTACGTCAAGGACGCAATGCCACAATAGCAGCTGTACTCGCCCCTAATCAGAAGGGAAGTGTTCTTTACATCAAGGACGCAATGCCACAATAGCAGCAGCACTCCTGCCTTATCAGCAGGAAAGTGTCCTTCACATCTAGGACGCAATGCCATAATACTAACTGCACTCGACCCTAATCAGCAGGAAAGTGTCCTTCACATCTAGGACGCAATGCCATAATACTAACAGCATTCGACCCTAATCAGCAGGAAAGTGTCCTTCACATCAAGGACGCAATGCCACAATTACAGCGGCACTCGCACCTAATCAGCAGGAAAGTGTCCTTTACATCAAGGACGCAATGCCACAATAGCTGCAGCACTCGCCCCTAATCAGCAGGAAAGTGTCCTTTACCTCAAGGACGCAATGCCACAATAGCAGCAGCACTTGCCCCTAATCAGCAGGAAAGTGTGCTTTACGTCAAGGACGCAATGCCACAATAGCAGCAGCATTCGCCCCTAATCAACAGGAAAGTATCCTTCACATCAAGGACGCAATGCCACAATAGCAGCAGCACTCGTGCGTAATCAGCAGGAAAGTGTCCTTCACATCTAGGACGCAATGCCATAATACTAACAGCACTCGCCCCTAATCAGCAGGAAAGTATCCTTCACATCTCGGATGCAATTCCAAAATAGCAGCAGTATTCGCCCCTAATCAGAGGGAAAGTGTCCTTTACATCAAGGATGCAATGCCACAATAGCAGCAGCACTCGCCCCCTAATCAGCAGGAAAGTGTCCTTTACATCAAGGACGCAATACCACAATAGCACCAGCACTCGCCCCAATCAGCAGGAAAGTGTTCTTTACATCAAGGACGCAATGCCACAATAGCAGCAGCACTCGCCCCCTAATCAGCAGGAAAGTGTCCTTTACATCAAGGACGCAATACCACAATAGCAGCAGCACTCATGCCTAATCAGCAGGAAAGTGTCCTTTACATCAAGGACGCAATGCCATAATAGCAGCAGCACTCGCCCCTAATCAGCAGGAAAGTGTCCTTTACATCAAGGACACAATGCCATAATAGCAGCAGCACTCGCCCCTAATCAGCTGGAAAGTGTCCTTTACTGAAGAACGCAATGCCATAATAGCAGCAGCACTCGCCCTTAAGCAGAAGTTAAGTGTCCTTTACATCAAGGACGCAATGCCGTAATAGCAGCAGCACTCGCCCCTAATCAGCTGGAAAGTGTCCTTTACTGAAGAACGCAATGCCATAATAGCAGCAGCACTCGCCCCTAATCAGAAGCAAAGTGTCCTTTACATCAAGGACGCAATGCCATGGTAGCATCAGCACTCGCCCATAATCAGCAGGAAAGTGTCCTTTATAATAAAGGATGCAATGCCATAAGAGCAGCAGCACACGCCCTTAATCAGCAGGAAAGTGTCCTTTACATCAAGGACGCAATGTCATAATAGCAGCAGCACTCGCCCCTAATCAGCAGGAAAGTGTCCTTTACATCAAGGACGCAATGCCATAATAGCAAAAACACTCGTTCCTAATCAGCAGGAAAGTGCCCTTTACATCAAGGACACAATGCCATAATAGCAGCAGCACTCTCCCCTAATCACCAGCAAAGTGTCCTTCACATAAAGGACTCAATGCCATAATTGCAGCAGTACTCGCCCCTAATCAGCAGGAAAGTGTCCTTTACATCAAGGACGCAATGCCATAATAGCAGAAGCACTCGCCCCTAATCAGCAGGAAAGTGTCCTTCACATCTAGGACCCAATGCCATAGTATCATCAGCACTCGCCCATAATCAGCAGGAAAGTGTCCTTTATAATAAAGGATGCAATGCCATAAAAGCAGCAGCACTTGCCCTTAATCAGCAGGAAAGTGTCCTTTACATCAAGGATGCAATGTCATAATAGCAGCAGCACTCGCCCCTGATCAGCAGGAAAGTGTCCTTTACATCAAGCACGCAATGCCATAATAGCAGCAGCACTTGCCCCTAATCAACGGGAAAGTGTCCTTTACATCAAGGACGCAACGCCATAATAGCAGCAGCTCTCGCCCCTAATCAGCAGGAAAGTGTCATTTACATCAAGGACGCAATGCCATAATAGCAGCAGCACTCGCCCCTAATCAGCAGGAAAGTGTCTTTTACATCAAGGACGCAATGCCATGATAGCAGCCGCACTCGCCTCTAATCAGCAGGAAAGTGTCATTTACATCAAGGACGCAATGCCATAATAGCAGCAGCACTCGCCCCTAATCAGCAGGAAAGTGTCCTTTACATCAAGGACGCAATGCCATGATAGCAGCCGCACTCGCCTCTAATCAGCAGGAAAGTGTCCTTTACATCAAGGACGCAATCCCATAATAGCAGCAGCACTCAAACCTAATCAGCAGGAAAGTGTCCTTTACATCAAGGACGCAATGCCATAATAGCAGCAGCACTCGCCCCTAATCAGCAGGAAAGTGTCCTTTCCATCAAGGACGCAATGCCATAATAGCAACAGCACTCGCCCCTAATCAGCAGGAAAGTGTCTTTTACATCAAGGATGCAATGCCATAATAGCAGCAGCACTCTCCCCTAATCAGCAGAAAAGTATCCTTCACATCAAGGACTCAATGCCATAATTGCAGCAGCACTTGCCCCTAATCAACGGGAAAGTGTCCTTTACATCAAGGACGCAACGCCATAATAGCAGCAGCTCTCGCCCCTAATCAGCAGGAAAGTGTCATTTACATCAAGGACGCAATGCCATAATAGCAGCAGCACTCGCCCCTGATCAGCAGGAAAGTGTCCTTTACATCAAGGACGCAATGGCATAATAGCAGCACTCGCCCCTAATCAGCAGGAAAGTGTCCTTTACATCAAGGACGCAATGCCATAATAGCAACAGCACTCGCCCCTAATCAGCAGGAAAGTGTCTTTTACATCAAGGACGCAACGCCATAATAGCAGTAGCTCTCGCCCCTAATCAGCAGGAAAGTGTCATTTACATCAAGGACGCAACGCCATAATAGCAGCAGCTCTCGCCCCTAATCAGCAGGAAAGTGTCATTTACATCAAGGACGCAATGCCATAATAGCAGCAGCACTCGCCCCTAATCAGCAGGAAAGTGTCCTTTACATCAAGGACGCAATGCCATGATAGCAGCCGCACTCGCCTCTAATCAGCAGGAAAGTGTCCTTTACATCAAGGACGCAATCCCATAATAGCAGCAGCACTCAAACCTAATCAGCAGGAAAGTGTCCTTTACATCAAGGACGCAATGCCATAATAGCAGCAGCACTCGCCCCTAATCAGCAGGAAAGTGTCATTTACATCAAGGACGCAGTGCCATAATAGCAGCAGCACTCGCCCCTAATCAGCAGGAAAGTGTCCTTTACATCAAGGACTCAATGCCATAATTGCAGCAGCACTCGCCTCTAATCAGCACGAATGTATCCTTTACATCTCGGACGCAATGCCATAAAAGCAGCAGCACTCGCCCCTAACCAGCAGGAAAGTTTCCTTTACATCAAGGACGCAATGCCATAATAGCAGAAGCACTCGCCCCTAATCAGCAGCAAAGTGTCCTTCACATCAAGAACTCAATGTCATAATTGCAGCAGCACTCGCCCCTAAACAGCAGGAAAGTATCCTTCACATCTCGGATGCAATGCCAAAATAGCAGCAGTACTCGCCCCTAATCAGAGCGAAAGTGTCCTTTACATCAAGGGCGCAATGCCACAATAGCAGCAGGACTCGTCCCCTAATCAGCAGGAAAGTGTCCTTTACATCAAGGACGCAATGCCATAATAGCAGCAGCACTCGCCCCTAATCAGCAGGAAAGTGTCCTTTACATCAAGGACGCAATGCCATGATAGCAGCCGCACTCGCCTCTAATCAGCAGGAAAGTGTCCTTTACATCAAGGACGCAATCCCATAATAGCAGCAGCACTCAAACCTAATCAGCAGGAAAGTGTCCTTTACATCAAGGACGCAATGCCATAATAGCAGCAGCACTCGCCCCTAATCAGCAGGAAAGTGTCATTTACATCAAGGACGCAGTGCCATAATAGCAGCAGCACTCGCCCCTAATCAGCAGGAAAGTGTCCTTTACATCAAGGACGCAATGCCATAATAGCAGCAGCACTCGCCCCTGATCAGCAGGAAAGTGTCCTTTACATCAAGGACGCAATGGCATAATAGCAGCACTCGCCCCTAATCAGCAGGAAAGTGTCCTTTCCATCAAGGACGCAATGCCATAATAGCAACAGCACTCGCCCCTAATCAGCAGGAAAGTGTCCTTTACATCAAGGACGCAACGCCATAATAGCAGCAGCACTCGCCCCTAATCAGCAGGAAAGTGTCATTTACATCAAGGACGCAATGCCATAATAGCAGCAGCACTCGCCCCTGATCAGCAGGAAAGTGTCCTTTACATCAAGGACGCAATGCCATAATAGCAACAGCACTCGCCCCTAATCAGCAGGAAAGTGTCTTTTACATCAAGGACGCAACGCCATAATAGCAGCAGCTCTCGCCCCTAATCAGCAGGAAAGTGTCATTTACATCAAGGACGCAATGCCATAATAGCAGCAGCACTTGCCCCTAATCAACGGGAAAGTGTCCTTTACATCAAGGACGCAACGCCATAATAGCAGCAGCTCTCGCCCCTAATCAGCAGGAAAGTGTCATTTACATCAAGGACGCAACGCCATAAAAGCAGCAGCACTCGCCCCTAATCAGCAGGAAAGTGTCCTTTACATCAAGGACGCACTGCCATGATAGCAGCCGCACTCGCCTCTAATCAGCAGGAAAGTGTCCTTTACATCAAGGACGCAATCCCATAATAGCAGCAGCACTCAAACCTAATCAGCAGGAAAGTGTCCTTTACATCAAGGACGCAATGCCATAATAGCAGCAGCACTCGCCCCTAATCAGCAGGAAAGTGTCATTTACATCAAGGACGCAGTGCCATAATAGCAGCAGCACTCGCCCCTAATCAGCAGGAAAGTGTCCTTTACATCAAGGACGCAGTGCCATAATAGCAGCAGCACTTGCCCCTAATCAGCAGGAAAGTGTCCTTTACATCAAGGACGCAATGCCATAATAGCAGCAGCACTCGCCCCTGATCAGCAGGAAAGTGTCCTTTACATCAAGGACGCAATGGCATAACACCAGCACTCGCCCCTAATCAGCAGGAAAGTGTCCTTTACATCAAGGACTCAATGCCATAATTGCAGCAGCACTCGCCTCTAATCAGCACGAATGTATCCTTTACATCTAGGACGCAATGCCATAAAAGCAGCAGCACTCGCCCCTAACCAGCAGGAAAGTGTCCTTTACATCAAGAACTCAATGTCATAATTGCAGCAGCACTCGCCCCTAAACAGCAGGAAGGTATCCTTCACATCTCGGATGCAATGCCAAAATAGCAGCAGTACTCGCCCCTAATCAGAGCGAAAGTGTCCTTTACATCAAGGGCGCAATGCCACAATAGCAGCAGGACTCGTCCCCTAATCAGCAGGAAAGTGTCCTTTACATCAAGGACGCAATGCCACAATAGCACCAGCACTCGCCCCAATCAGCAGGAAGGTGTCCTTTATATCAAGGACACAATGCCATAATAGCAGCAGCACTCGCCCCTTATCAGCTGGGAAGTGTCCTTTACATCAAGGACGCAATGCCATAATAGCAGCAGCACTCGCCCCTAATCAGCAGGAAAGTGTCCTTTATATCAAGGACACAATGCCATAATAGCAGCAGCACTCGCCCCTAATCAGCTGGAAAGTGTCCTTTACTGAAGAACGCAATGCCATAATAGCAGCAGCACTCGCCCCTAAGCAGAAGTTAAGTGTCCTTTACATCAAGGACGCAATGCCATAATTGCAGCAGCACTCACCCCTAATCAGCAGGAAAGTATCCTTCACATCTAGGACGCAATGCCGTAAAAGCAGCAGCACTCGCCCCTAACCAGCAGAAAAGTGTCCTTTACATCAAGGACACAATGCCATAATAGCAGAAGCACTCGCCCCTAATCAGCAGCAAAGTGTCCTTCACATCAAGAACTCAATGCCATAATTGCAGCAGCACTCGCCCCTAAGCAGAAGTTAAGTGTCCTTTACATCAAGGACGCAATGCCATAATAGCAGCAGCACTCGCCCCTAATCAGCTGGAAAGTGTCCTTTACTGAAGAACGCAATGCCATAATAGCAGCAGCACTCGCCCCTAATCAGAAGCAAAGTGTCCTTTACATCAAGGACGCAATGCCATGGTAGCATCAGCACTCGCCCATAATCAGCAGGAAAGTGTCCTTTATAATAAAGGATGCAATGCCATAAGAGCAGCAGCACACGCCCTTAATCAGCAGGAAAGTGTCCTTTACATCAAGGACGCAATGTCATAATAGCAGCAGCACTCGCCCCTAATCAGCAGGAAAGTGTCCTTTACATCAAGGACGCAATGCCATAATAGCAAAAACACTCGTTCCTAATCAGCAGGAAAGTGCCCTTTACATCAAGGACACAATGCCATAATAGCAGCAGCACTCTCCCCTAATCACCAGCAAAGTGTCCTTCACATAAAGGACTCAATGCCATAATTGCAGCAGCACTCGCCCCTAATCAGCAGGAAAGTATCCTTCACATCTAGGAAGCAATGCCATAATAGCAGCAGTACTCGCCCCTAATCAGCAGGAAAGTGTCCTTTACATCAAGGACGCAATGCCATAATAGCAGAAGCACTCGCCCCTAATCAGCAGGAAAGTGTCCTTCACATCTAGGACCCAATGCCATAGTATCATCAGCACTCGCCCATAATCAGCAGGAAAGTGTCCTTTATAATAAAGGATGCAATGCCATAAAAGCAGCAGCACTCGCCCTTAATCAGCAGGAAAGTGTCCTTTACATCAAGGATGCAATGTCATAATAGCAGCAGCACTCGCCCCTGATCAGCAGGAAAGTGTCCTTTACATCAAGCACGCAATGCCATAATAGCAGCAGCACTTGCCCCTAATCAACGGGAAAGTGTCCTTTACATCAAGGACGCAACGCCATAATAGCAGCAGCTCTCGCCCCTAATCAGCAGGAAAGTGTCATTTACATCAAGGACGCAATGCCATAATAGCAGCAGCACTCGCCCCTAATCAGCAGGAAATTGTCCTTTACATCAAGGACGCAATGCCATGATAGCAGCCGCACTCGCCTCTAATCAGCAGGAAAGTGTCATTTACATCAAGGACGCAATGCCATAATAGCAGCAGCACTCGCCCCTAATCAGCAGGAAAGTGTCCTTTACATCAAGGACGCAATGCCATGATAGCAGCCGCACTCGCCTCTAATCAGCAGGAAAGTGTCCTTTACATCAAGGACGCAATCCCATAATAGCAGCAGCACTCAAACCTAATCAGCAGGAAAGTGTCCTTTACATCAAGGACGCAATGCCATAATAGCAGCAGCACTCGCCCCTAATCAGCAGGAAAGTGTCCTTTCCATCAAGGACGCAATGCCATAATAGCAACAGCACTCGCCCCTAATCAGCAGGAAAGTGTCTTTTACATCAAGGATGCAATGCCATAATAGCAGCAGCACTCTCCCCTAATCAGCAGAAAAGTATCCTTCACATCAAGGACTCAATGCCATAATTGCAGCAGCACTTGCCCCTAATCAACGGGAAAGTGTCCTTTACATCAAGGGCGCAACGCCATAATAGCAGCAGCTCTCGCCCCTAATCAGCAGGAAAGTGTCATTTACATCAAGGACGCAATGCCATAATAGCAGCAGCACTCGCCCCTGATCAGCAGGAAAGTGTCCTTTACATCAAGGACGCAATGGCATAATAGCAGCACTCGCCCCTAATCAGCAGGAAAGTGTCCTTTACATCAAGGACGCAATGCCATAATAGCAACAGCACTCGCCCCTAATCAGCAGGAAAGTGTCTTTTACATCAAGGACGCAACGCCATAATAGCAGTAGCTCTCGCCCCTAATCAGCAGGAAAGTGTCATTTACATCAAGGACGCAACGCCATAATAGCAGCAGCTCTCGCCCCTAATCAGCAGGAAAGTGTCATTTACATCAAGGACGCAATGCCATAATAGCAGCAGCACTCGCCCCTAATCAGCAGGAAAGTGTCCTTTACATCAAGGACGCAATGCCATGATAGCAGCCGCACTCGCCTCTAATCAGCAGGAAAGTGTCCTTTACATCAAGGACGCAATCCCATAATAGCAGCAGCACTCAAACCTAATCAGCAGGAAAGTGTCCTTTACATCAAGGACGCAATGCCATAATAGCAGCAGCACTCGCCCCTAATCAGCAGGAAAGTGTCATTTACATCAAGGACGCAGTGCCATAATAGCAGCAGCACTCGCCCCTAATCAGCAGGAAAGTGTCCTTTACATCAAGGACGCAGTGCCATAATAGCAGCAGCACTTGCCCCTAATCAGCAGGAAAGTGTCCTTTACATCAAGGACGCAATGCCATAATAGCAGCAGCACTCGCCCCTGATCAGCAGGAAAGTGTCCTTTACATCAAGGACGCAATGCCATAATAGCAGCAGCACTCGCGATCAGCAGGAAAGTGTCCTTTACATCAAGGACGCAATGGCATAACAGCAGCACTCGCCCCTAATCAGCAGGAAAGTGTCCTTTACATCAAGGACGCAATGCCATAATAGCAGCAGCACTTGCCCCTAATCAGCAGGAAAGTGTCCTTTACATCAAGGACGCAATGCCATAATAGCAGCAGCACTCGCGATCAGCAGGAAAGTGTCCTTTACATCAAGGACGCAATGGCATAACAGCAGCACTCGCCCCTAATCAGCAGGAAAGTGTCCTTTACATCAAGGACGCAATGCCATAATAGCAGCAGCACTCTCCCCTAATCAGCAGAAAGTATCCTTCACATCAAGGACTCAATGCCATAATTGCAGCAGCACTCGCCTCTAATCAGCACGAATGTATCCTTTACATCTAGGACGCAATGTCATAAAAGCAGCAGCACTCGCCCCTAACCAGCAGGAAAGTTTCCTTTACATCAAGGACGCAATGCCATAATAGCAGAAGCACTCGCCCCTAATCAGCAGCAAAGTGTCCTTCACATCAAGAACTCAATGTCATAATTGCAGCAGCACTCGCCCCTAAACAGCAGGAAAGTATCCTTCACATCTCGGATGCAATGCCAAAATAGCAGCAGTACTCGCCCCTAATCAGAGCGAAAGTGTCCTTTACATCAAGGGCGCAATGCCACAATAGCAGCGGACTCGTCCCCTAATCAGCAGGAAAGTGTCCTTTACATCAAGGATGCAATGCCATAAAAGCAGCAGCACTCGCCCTTAATCAGCAGGAAAGTGTCCTTTACATCAAGGATGCAATGTCATAATAGCAGCAGCACTCGCCCCTGATCAGCAGGAAAGTGTCCTTTACATCAAGCACGCAATGCCATAATAGCAGCAGCACTTGCCCCTAATCAACGGGAAAGTGTCCTTTACATCAAGGACGCAACGCCATAATAGCAGCAGCTCTCGCCCCTAATCAGCAGGAAAGTGTCATTTACATCAAGGACGCAATGCCATAATAGCAGCAGCACTCGCCCCTAATCAGCAGGAAAGTGTCCTTTACATCAAGGACGCAATGCCATGATAGCAGCCGCACTCGCCTCTAATCAGCAGGAAAGTGTCATTTACATCAAGGACGCAATGCCATAATAGCAGCAGCACTCGCCCCTAATCAGCAGGAAAGTGTCCTTTACATCAAGGACGCAATGCCATGATAGCAGCCGCACTCGCCTCTAATCAGCAGGAAAGTGTCCTTTACATCAAGGACGCAATCCCATAATAGCAGCAGCACTCAAACCTAATCAGCAGGAAAGTGTCCTTTACATCAAGGACGCAATGCCATAATAGCAGCAGCACTCGCCCCTAATCAGCAGGAAAGTGTCATTTACATCAAGGACACAGTGCCATAATAGCAGCAGCACTCGCCCCTAATCAGCAGGAAAGTGTCCTTTACATCAAGGACGCAATGCCATAATAGCAGCAGCACTCGCCCCTGATCAGCAGGAAAGTGTCCTTTACATCAAGGACGCAATGGCATAATAGCAGCACTCGCCCCTAATCAGCAGGAAAGTGTCCTTTCCATCAAGGACGCGATGCCATAATAGCAACAGCACTCGCCCCTAATCAGCAGGAAAGTGTCTTTTACATCAAGGATGCAATGCCATAATAGCAGCAGCACTCTCCCCTAATCAGCAGAAAAGTATCCTTCACATCAAGGACTCAATGCCATAATTGCAGCAGCACTTGCCCCTAATCAACGGGAAAGTGTCCTTTACATCAAGGACGCAACGCCATAATAGCAGCAGCACTCGCCCCTAATCAGCAGGAAAGTGTCATTTACATCAAGGACGCAATGCCATAATAGCAGCAGCACTCGCCCCTGATAAGCAGGAAAGTGTCCTTTACATCAAGGACGCAATGCCATAATAGCAACAGCACTCGCCCCTAATCAGCAGGAAAGTGTCTTTTACATCAAGGACGCAACGCCATAATAGCAGCAGCTCTCGCCCCTAATCAGCAGGAAAGTGTCATTTACATCAAGGACGCAATGCCATAATAGCAGCAGCACTTGCCCCTAATCAACGGGAAAGTGTCCTTTACATCAAGGACGCAACGCCATAATAGCAGCAGCTCTCGCCCCTAATCAGCAGGAAAGTGTCATTTACATCAAGGACGCAATGCCATAATAGCAGCAGCACTCGCCCCTAATCAGCAGGAAAGTGTCCTTTACATCAAGGACGCAATGCCATGATAGCAGCCGCACTCGCCTCTAATCAGCAGGAAAGTGTCCTTTACATCAAGGACGCAATCCCATAATAGCAGCAGCACTCAAACCTAATCAGCAGGAAAGTGTCCTTTACATCAAGGACGCAATGCCATAATAGCAGCAGCACTCGCCCCTAATCAGCAGGAAAGAGTCATTTACATCAAGGACGCAGTGCCATAATAGCAGCAGCACTCGCCCCTAATCAGCAGGAAAGTGTCCTTTACATCAAGGACGCAATGCCATAATAGCAGCAGCACTTACCCCTAATCAGCAGGAAAGTGTCCTTTACATCAAGGACGCAATGCCATAATAGCAGCAGCACTCGCCCCTGATCAGCAGGAAAGTGTCCTTTACATCAAGGACGCAATGGCATAACACCAGCACTCACCCCTAATCAGCAGGAAAGTGTCCTTTACATCAAGGACTCAATGCCATAATTGCAGCAGCACTCGCCTCTAATCAGCACGAATGTATCCTTTACATCTAGGACGCAATGCCATAAAAGCAGCAGCACTCGCCCCTAACCAGCAGGAAAGTGTCCTTTACATCAAGAACTCAATGTCATAATTGCAGCAGCACTCGCCCCTAAACAGCAGGAAGGTATCCTTCACATCTCGGATGCAATGCCAAAATAGCAGCAGTACTCGCCCCTAATCAGAGCGAAAGTGTCCTTTACATCAAGGGCGCAATGCCACAATAGCAGCAGGACTCGTCCCCTAATCAGCAGGAAAGTGTCCTTTACATCAAGGACGCAATGCCACAATAGCACCAGCACTCGCCCCAATCAGCAGGAAAGTGTCCCTTATATCAAGGACACAATGCCATAAAAGCAGCAGCACTCGCCCCTAATGAGCTGGAAAGTGTCCTTTACTGAAGAACGCAATGCCATAATAGCAGCAGCACTCACCCCTAAGCAGAAGGTAAGTGTCCTTTACATCAAGCACGCAATGCCATAATTGCAGCAGCACTCACCCCTAATCAGCAGGAAAGTATCCTTCACATCTAGGACGCAATGCCATAAAAGCAGCAGCACTCGCCCCTAATCAGCAGAAAAGTGTCCTTTACATCAAGGACGCAATGCCATAATAGCAGAAGCACTCGCCCCTAATCAGCAGCAAAGTGTCCTTCACATCAAGAACTCAATGCCATAATTGCAGCAGCACTCGCCCCTAATCATCAGGAAAGTATCCTTCACATCTCGGATGCAATGCCACAATAGCACCAGCACTCGCCCCCTAATCAGCAGGAAAGTGTCCTTTACATCAAGGACGCAATGCCACAATAGCACCAGCACTCGCCCCAATCAGCAGGAAAGTGTTCTTTATATCAAGGACGCAATGCCACATAGCAGCAGCACTCGCCCCTAATCAGCAGGAAAGTGTCCTTTACATCAAGTACGCATTGCCACAATAACAGCAGCACTCACCCCTAATCAACAGAAAAGTGTCCTTTACATCAAGGACGCAATGCCACAATAGCAGCAGCACTCGGCCCCTAATCAGCAGGAAAGTGTCCATTACATCAAAGACGCAATGCCACAATAGCAGCAACACCTGTGCCTAATCAGCAGGAAAGTGTCCTTTACATCAAGGACGCAATGCCATAATAGCAGCAGCACTCGCCCCTAATCAGCTGGAAAGTGTCCTTTACATGAAGAACGCAATGCCATAATAGCAGCAGCACTCGCCCCTAATCAGAAGCAAAGTGTCCTTTACATCAAGGACGCAATGCCATGGTAGCATCAGCACTCGCCCATAATCAGCAGGAAAGTGTCCTTTATAATAAAGTGTGCAATGCCATAAGAGCAGCAGCACTCGCCCTTAATCAGCAGGAAAGTGTCCTTTACATCAAGGACGCAATGTCATAATAGCAGCAGCACTCGCCCCTAATCAGCAGGAAAGTGTCCTTTACATCAAGGACGCAATGCCATAATAGCAACAACACTCGTTCCTAATCAGCAGGAAAGTGTCCTTTACATCAAGGACACAATGCCATAATAGCAGCAGCACTCTCCCCTAATCACCAGCAAAGTGTCCTTCACATAAAGGACTCAATGCCATAATTGCAGCAGCACTCGCCCCTAATCAGCAGGAAAGTATCCTTCACATCTAGGACGCAATGCCATAATAGCAGCAGTACTCGCCCCTAATCAGCAGGAAAGTGTCCTTTACATCAAGGACGGAATGCCATAATAGCTGCAGCACTCACCCCTAATCAGCAGCAAAGTGTCCTTCACATTCTTCACATAACTGTTCTCATACCAACATCTGCCTCATACCCCCATCACTCTAACTAAACACTGCTGATTACGCACCCCCCAGCCAGGTGTTCTCCTCAGGCCTAACGCAGCCACAATCGGTCTGGATAAATCCTGCAAGAACGAGTACATACTCTTGACTTCTCAACCACCACACCTACCGCTAAGAAGCAGCTATTACACGAATACTGCACCAGCTGCATACATAGCCGGTGCTCACACGCACCTTTGACTCTCTCTACTCTCTCTACTGACCTGAACTTCGGTTCCCAAGTGCGTTCAACCTACCAACGCATTCAGACCATACTAATGGTATATAAGACACTATATAAATGCAAAGTAACATAACATAACATCAAGGACTTGCCCCTAATCAGCAGCAAAGTGTCCTTTACATCAAGGGCGCAATGCCATAATAGCAACAGCACTCGCCCCTAATCAGCAGGAAAGTGTCTTTTACATCAAGGATGCAATGCCATAATAGCAGCAGCACTCTCCCCTAATCAGCAGCAAAGTATCCTTCACATCAAGGACTCAATGCCATAATTGCAGCAGCACTCGCCCCTAATCAGCAGGAAAGTATCCTTCACATCTAGGACGCAATGCCATAAAAGCAGCAGCACTCGCCCCTAATCAGCAGCAAAGTGTCCTTTACATCAAGGACTCAATGCCATAATTGCAGCAGCACTCGCCCCTAATCAGCAGGAAAGTATCCTTCACATCTCGGATGCAATGCCACAATAGCACCAGCACTCGCCCCCTAATCAGCAGGAACGTGTCCTTTACATCAAGGACGCAATGCCACAATAGCATCAGCACTCGCCCCAATCAGCAGGAAAGTGTTCTTTATATCAAGGACGCAATGCCACATAGCAGCAGCACTCGCCCCTAATCAGCAGGAAAGTGTCCTTTACATCAAGTACGCAATGCCACAATAACAGCAGCACTCACCCCTAATCAACAGAAAAGTGTCCTTTACATCAAGGACGCAATGCCACAATAGCAGCAGCACTCGGCCCCTAATCAGCAGGAAAGTGTCCTTTACATCAAGGACGCAATGCCATAATAGCAGCAGCACTTGCCCCATATCAACGGGAAAGTGTCCTTTACATCAAGGACGCAACGCCATAATAGCAGCAGCTCTCGCCCCTAATCAGCAGGAAAGTGTCATTTACATCAAGGACGCAATGCCATAATAGCAGCAGCACTCGCCCCTAATCAGCAGGAAAGTGTCCTTTACATCAAGGACGCAATGCCATAATAGCAGCAGCACTTGCCCCTAATCAACGGGAAAGTGTCCTTTACATCAAGGACGCAACGCCATAATAGCAGCAGCTCTCGCCCCTAATCAGCAGGAAAGTGTCCTTTACATGAAGAACGCAATGCCATAATAGCAGCAGCACTCGCCCCTAATCAGAAGCAAAGTGTCCTTTACATCAAGGACGCAATGCCATGGTAGCATCAGCACTCGCCCATAATCAGCAGGAAAGTGTCCTTTATAATAAAGTATGCAATGCCATAAGAGCAGCAGCACTCGCCCTTAATCAGCAGGAAAGTGTCCTTTACATCAAGGACGCAATGTCATAATAGCAGCAGTACTCGCCCCTAATCAGCAGGAAAGTGTCCTTTACATCAAGGACGCAATGCCATAATAGCAACAACACTCGTTCCGAATCAGCAGGAAAGTGTCCTTTACATCAAGGACACAATGCCATAATAGCAGCAGCACTCGCCCCTAATCAGCAGGAAAGTGTCTTTTACATCAAGGACGCAACGCCATAATAGCAGCAGCTCTCGCCCCTAATCAGCAGGAAAGTGTCATTTACATCAAGGACGCAATGCCATAATAGCAGCAGCACTTGCCCCTAATCAACGGGAAAGTGTCCTTTACATCAAGGACGCAACGCCATAATAGCAGCAGCTCTCGCCCCTAAACAGCAGGAAAGTGTCATTTACATCAAGGACGCAACGCCATAATAGCAGCAGCACTCGCCCCTAATCAGCAGGAAAGTGTCCTTTACATCAAGGACGCAATGCCATGATAGCAGCCGCACTCGCCTCTAATCAGCAGGAAAGTGTCCTTTACATCAAGGACGCAATCCCATAATAGCAGCAGCACTCAAACCTAATCAGCAGGAAAGTGTCCTTTACATCAAGGACGCAATGCCATAATAGCAGCAGCACTCGCCCCTAATCAGCAGGAAAGAGTCATTTACATCAAGGACGCAGTGCCATAATAGCAGCAGCACTCGCCCCTAATCAGCAGGAAAGTGTCCTTTACATCAAGGACGCAGTGCCATAATAGCAGCAGCACTTACCCCTAATCAGCAGGAAAGTGTCCTTTACATCAAGGACGCAATGCCATAATAGCAGCAGCACTCGCCCCTGATCAGCAGGAAAGTGTCCTTTACATCAAGGACGCAATGGCATAACACCAGCACTCGCCCCTAATCAGCAGGAAAGTGTCCTTTACATCAAGGACTCAATGCCATAATTGCAGCAGCACTCGCCTCTAATCAGCACGAATGTATCCTTTACATCTAGGACGCAATGCCATAAAAGCAGCAGCACTCGCCCCTAACCAGCAGGAAAGTGTCCTTTACATCAAGAACTCAATGTCATAATTGCAGCAGCACTCGCCCCTAAACAGCAGGAAGGTATCCTTCAAATCTCGGATGCAATGCCAAAATAGCAGCAGTACTCGCCCCTAATCAGAGCGAAAGTGTCCTTTACATCAAGGGCGCAATGCCACAATAGCAGCAGGACTCGTCCCCTAATCAGCAGGAAAGTGTCCTTTACATCAAGGACGCAATGCCACAATAGCACCAGCACTCGCCCCAATCAGCAGGAAAGTGTCCTTTATATCAAGGACACAATGCCATAAAAGCAGCAGCACTCGCCCCTAATCAGCTGGAAAGTGTCCTTTACTGAAGAACGCAATGCCATAATAGCAGCAGCACTCGCCCCTAAGCAGAAGTTAAGTGTCCTTTACATCAAGGACGCAATGCCATAATTGCAGCAGCACTCACCCCTAATCAGCAGGAAAGTATCCTTCACATCTAGGACGCAATGCCATAAAAGCAGCAGCACTCGCCCCTAATCAGCAGAAAAGTGTCCTTTACATCAAGGACGCAATGCCATAATAGCAGAAGCACTCGCCCCTAATCAGCAGCAAAGTGTCCTTCACATCAAGAACTCAATGCCATAATTGCAGCAGCACTCGCCCCTAATCATCAGGAAAGTATCCTTCACATCTCGGATGCAATGCCACAATAGCACCAGCACTCGCCCCCTAATCAGCAGGAAAGTGTCCTTTACATCAAGGACGCAATGCCACAATAGCACCAGCACTCGCCCCAATCAGCAGGAAAGTGTTCTTTATATCAAGGACGCAATGCCACATAGCAGCAGCACTCGCCCCTAATCAGCAGGAAAGTGTCCTTTACATCAAGCACGCATTGCCACAATAACAGCAGCACTCACCCCTAATCAACAGAAAAGTGTCCTTTACATCAAGGACGCAATGCCACAATAGCAGCAGCACTCGGCCCCTAATCAGCAGGAAAGTGTCCATTACATCAAAGACGCAATGCCACAATAGCAGCAACACCTGTGCCTAATCAGCAGGAAAGTGTCCTTTACATCAAGGACGCAATGCCATAATAGCAGCAGCACTCGCCCCTAATCAGCTGGAAAGTGTCCTTTACATGAAGAACGCAATGCCATAATAGCAGCAGCACTCGCCCCTAATCAGAAGCAAAGTGTCCTTTACATCAAGGACGCAATGCCATGGTAGCATCAGCACTCGCCCATAATCAGCAGGAAAGTGTCCTTTATAATAAAGTGTGCAATGCCATAAGAGCAGCAGCACTCGCCCTTAATCAGCAGGAAAGTGTCCTTTACATCAAGGACGCAATGTCATAATAGCAGCAGCACTCGCCCCTAATCAGCAGGAAAGTGTCCTTTACATCAAGGACGCAATGCCATAATAGCAACAACACTCGTTCCTAATCAGCAGGAAAGTGTCCTTTACATCAAGGACACAATGCCATAATAGCAGCAGCACTCTCCCCTAATCACCAGCAAAGTGTCCTTCACATAAAGGACTCAATGCCATAATTGCAGCAGCACTCGCCCCTAATCAGCAGGAAAGTATCCTTCACATCTAGGACGCAATGCCATAATAGCAGCAGTACTCGCCCCTAATCAGCAGGAAAGTGTCCTTTACATCAAGCACGCAATGCCATAATAGCAGCAGCACTCGCCCCTAAGCAGAAGTTAAGTGTCCTTTACATCAAGGACGGAATGCCATAATAGCTGCAGCACTCACCCCTAATCTGCAGCAAAGTGTCCTTCACATTCTTCACATAACTGTTCTCATACCAACATCTGCCTCATACCCCCATCACTCTAACTAAACACTGCTGATTACGCACCCCCCAGCCAGGTGTTCTCCTCAGGCCTAACGCAGCCACAATCGGTCTGGATAAATCCTGCAAGAACGAGTACATACTCTTGACTTCTCAACCACCACACCTACCGCTAAGAAGCAGCTATTACACAAATACTGCACCAGCTGCATACATAGCCGGTGCTCACACGCACCTTTGACTCTCTCTACTCTCTCTACTGACCTGAACTTCGGTTCCCAAGTGCGTTCAACCTACCAACGCATTCAGACCATACTAATGGTATATAAGACACTATATAAATGCAAAGTAACATAACATAACATCAAGGACTTGCCCCTAATCAGCAGCAAAGTGTCCTTTACATCAAGGGCGCAATGCCATAATAGCAACAGCACTCGCCCCTAATCAGCAGGAAAGTGTCTTTTACATCAAGGATGCAATGCCATAATAGCAGCAGCACTCTCCCCTAATCAGCAGCAAAGTATCCTTCACATCAAGGACTCAATGCCATAATTGCAGCAGCACTCGCCCCTAATCAGCAGGAAAGTATCCTTCACATCTAGGACGCAATGCCATAAAAGCAGCAGCACTCGCCCCTAATCAGCAGCAAAGTGTCCTTTACATCAAGGACGCAATGCCATAATAGCAGAAGCACTCGCCCCTAATCAGCAGCAAAGTGTCCTTCACATCAAGAACTCAATGCCATAATTGCAGCAGCACTCGCCCCTAATCAGCAGGAAAGTATCCTTCACATCTCGGATGCAATGCCACAATAGCACCAGCACTCGCCCCCTAATCAGCAGGAACGTGTCCTTTACATCAAGGACGCAATGCCACAATAGCATCAGCACTCGCCCCAATCAGCAGGAAAGTGTTCTTTATATCAAGGACGCAATGCCACATAGCAGCAGCACTCGCCCCTAATCAGCAGGAAAGTGTCCTTTACATCAAGTACGCAATGCCACAATAACAGCAGCACTCACCCCTAATCAACAGAAAAGTGTCCTTTACATCAAGGACGCAATGCCACAATAGCAGCAGCACTCGGCCCCTAATCAGCAGGAAAGTGTCCTTTACATCAAGGACGCAATGCCATAATAGCATCAGCACTTGCCCCTTATCAACGGGAAAGTGTCCTTTACATCAAGGACGCAACGCCATAATAGCAGCAGCTCTCGCCCCTAATCAGCAGGAAAGTGTCATTTACATCAAGGACGCAATGCCATAATAGCAGCAGCACTCGCCCCTAATCAGCAGGAAAGTGTCCTTTACATCAAGGACGCAATGCCATAATAGCAGCAGCACTTGCCCCTAATCAACGGGAAAGTGTCCTTTACATCAAGGACGCAACGCCATAATAGCAGCAGCTCTCGCCCCTAATCAGCAGGAAAGTGTCCTTTACATGAAGAACGCAATGCCATAATAGCAGCAGCACTCGCCCCTAATCAGAAGCAAAGTGTCCTTTACATCAAGGACGCAATGCCATGGTAGCATCAGCACTCGCCCATAATCAGCAGGAAAGTGTCCTTTATAATAAAGTATGCAATGCCATAAGAGCAGCAGCACTCGCCCTTAATCAGCAGGAAAGTGTCCTTTACATCAAGGACGCAATGTCATAATAGCAGCAGTACTCGCCCCTAATCAGCAGGAAAGTGTCCTTTACATCAAGGACGCAATGCCATAATAGCAACAACACTCGTTCCTAATCAGCAGGAAAGTGTCCTTTACATCAAGGACACAATGCCATAATAGCAGCAGCACTCTCCCCTAATCACCAGCAAAGTGTCCTTCACATAAAGGACTCAATGCCATAATTGCAGCAGCACTCGCCC
The DNA here is from genome assembly GCF_040938575.1 of Ambystoma mexicanum. NCBI lineage: Eukaryota > Metazoa > Chordata > Amphibia > Caudata > Ambystomatidae > Ambystoma > Ambystoma mexicanum. The sequence continues at coordinate 30,259,154 of NC_090921.1, forward strand.
CTAATCAGCAGGAAAGTATCCTTCACATCTAGGACGCAATGCCATAATAGCAGCAGTACTCGCCCCTAATCAGCAGGAAAGTGTCCTTTACATCAAGCACGCAATGCCATAATAGCAGCAGCACTCGCCCCTAAGCAGAAGTTAAGTGTCCTTTACATCAAGGACGCAATGCCATAATAGCTGCAGCACTCACCCCTAATCAGCAGCAAAGTGTCCTTCACATTCTTCACATAACTGTTCTCATACCAACATCTGCCTCATACCCCCATCACTCTAACTAAACACTGCTGATTACGCACCCCCCAGCCAGGTGTTCTCCTCAGGCCTAACGCAGCCACAATCGGTCTGGATAAATCCTGCAAGAACGAGCACATACTCTTGACTTCTCAACCACCACACCTACCGCTTAGAAGCAGCTATTACACGAATACTGCACCAGCTGCATACATAGCCGGTGCTCACACGCACCTTTGACTCTCTCTACTCTCTCTACTGACCTGAACTTCGGTTCCCAGGTGCATTCAACCTACCAACGCATTCAGACCATACTAATGGTATATAAGACACTATATAAATGCAAAGTAACATAACATAACATCAAGGACTTGCCCCTAATCAGCAGCAAAGTGTCCTTTACATCAAGGGCGCAATGCCATAATAGCAACAGCACTCGCCCCTAATCAGCAGGAAAGTGTCTTTTACATCAAGGATGCAATGCCATAATAGCAGCAGCACTCTCCCCTAATCAGCAGCAAAGTATCCTTCACATCAAGGACTCAATGCCATAATTGCAGCAGCACTCGCCCCTAATCAGCAGGAAAGTATCCTTCACATCTAGGACGCAATGCCATAAAAGCAGCAGCACTCGCCCCTAATCAGCAGCAAAGTGTCCTTTACATCAAGGACGCAATGCCATAATAGCAGAAGCACTCGCCCCTAATCAGCAGCTAAGTGTCCTTCACATCAAGAACTCAATGCCATAATTGCAGCAGCACTCGCCCCTAATCAGCAGGAAAGTATCCTTCACATCTCGGATGCAATGCCACAATAGCACCAGCACTCGCCCCCTAATCAGCAGGAACGTGTCCTTTACATCAAGGACGCAATGCCACAATAGCATCAGCACTCGCCCCAATCAGCAGGAAAGTGTTCTTTATATCAAGGACACAATGCCACATAGCAGCAGCACTCGCCCCTAATCAGCAGGAAAGTGTCCTTTACATCAAGTACGCAATGCCACAATAACAGCAGCACTCACCCCTAATCAACAGAAAAGTGTCCTTTACATCAAGGACGCAATGCCACAATAGCAGCAGCACTCGGCCCCTAATCAGCAGGAAAGTGTCCTTTACATCAAGGACGCAATGCCATAATAGCAGCAGCACTTGCCCCTTATCAACGGGAAAGTGTCCTTTACATCAAGGACGCAACGCCATAATAGCAGCACTCTCGCCCCTAATCAGCAGGAAAGTGTCATTTACATCAAGGACGCAATGCCATAATAGCAGCAGCACTCGCCCCTAATCAGCAGGAAAGTGTCCTTTACATCAAGGACGCAATGCCATAATAGCAGCAGCACTTGCCCCTAATCAAAGGGAAAGTGTCCTTTACATCAAGGACGCAACGCCATAATAGCAGCAGCTCTCGCCCCTAATCAGCAGGAAAGTGTCATTTACATCAAGGACGCAATGCCATAATAGCAGCAGCACTCGCCCCTAATCAGCAGGAAAGTGTCCTTTACATCAAGGACGCAATGCCATGATAGCAGCCGCACTCGCCTCTAATCACCAGGAAAGTGTCATTTACATCAAGGACGCAATGCCATAATAGCAGCAGCACTCGCCCCTAATCAGCAGGAAAGTGTCCTTTACATCAAGGACGCAATGCCATGATAGCAGCCGCACTCGCCTCTAATCAGCCGGAAAGTGTCCTTTACATCAAGGACGCAATCCCATAATAGCAGCAGCACTCAAACCTAATCAGCAGGAAAGTGTCCTTTACATCAAGGACGCAGTGCCATAATAGCAGCAGCACTCGCCCCTAATCAGCAGGAAAGTGTCATTTACATCAAGGACGCAGTGCCATAATAGCAGCAGCACTCGCCCCTTATCAGCAGGAAAGTGTCCTTTACATCAAGGACGCAATGCCATAATAGCAGCAGCACTCGCCCCTGATCAGCAGGAAAGTGTCCTTTACATCAAGGACGCAATGGCATAATAGCAGCACTCGCCCCTAATCAGCAGGAAAGTGTCCTTTCCATCAAGGACGCAATGCCATAATAGCAACAGCACTCGCCCCTAATCAGCAGGAAAGTGTCTTTTACATCAAGGATGCAATGCCATAATAGCAGCAGCACTCTCCCCTAATCAGCAGAAAAGTATCCTTCACATCAAGGACTCAATGCCATAATTGCAGCAGCACTTGCCCCTAATCAACGGGAAAGTGTCCTTTACATCAAGGACGTAACGCCATAATAGCAGCAGCTCTCGCCCCTAATCAGCAGGAAAGTGTCATTTACATCAAGGACGCAATGCCATAATAGCAGCAGCACTCGCCCCTGATCAGCAGGAAAGTGTCTTTTACATCAAGGACGCAATGCCATAATAGCAGCACTCGTCCCTAATCAGCAGGAAAGTGTCCTTTACATCAAGGACGCAATGCCATAATAGCAACAGCACTCGCCCCTAATCAGCAGGAAAGTGTCTTTTACATCAAGGACGCAACGCCATAATAGCAGCAGCTCTCGCCCCTAATCAGCAGGAAAGTGTCATTTACATCAAGGACGCAACGCCATAATAGCAGCAGCTCTCGCCCCTAATCAGCAGGAAAGTGTCATTTACATCAAGGACGCAATGCCATAATAGCAGCAGCACTCGCCCCTAATCAGCAGGAAAGTGTCCTTTACATCAAGGACGCAATGCCATGATAGCAGCCGCACTCGCCTCTAATCAGCAGGAAAGTGTCCTTTACATCAAGGACGCAATCCCATAATAGCAGCAGCACTCAAACCTAATCAGCAGGAAAGTGTCCTTTACATCAAGGACGCAATGCCATAATAGCAGCAGCACTCGCCCCTAATCAGCAGGAAAGTGTCATTTACATCAAGGACGCAGTGCCATAATAGCAGCAGCACTCGCCCCTAATCAGCAGGAAAGTGTCCTTTACATCAAGGACGCAGTGCCACAATAGCAGCAGCACTTGCCCCTAATCAGCAGGAAAGTGTCCTTTACATCAAGGACGCAATGCCATAATAGCAGCAGCACTCGCCCCTGATCAGCAGGAAAGTGTCCTTTACATCAAGGACGCAATGGCATAACAGCAGCACTCGCCCCTAATCAGCAGGAAAGTGTCCTTTACATCAAGGACGCAATGCCATAATAGCAACAGCACTCGCCCCTAATCAGCAGGAAAGTGTCTTTTACATCAAGGATGCAATGCCATAATAGCAGCAGCACTCTCCCCTAATCAGCAGAAAAGTATCCTTCACATCAAGGACTCAATGCCATAATTGCAGCAGCACTCCCCTCTAATCAGCACGAATGTATCCTTTACATCTAGGACGCAATGCCATAAAAGCAGCAGCACTCGCCCCTAACCAGCAGGAAAATTTCCTTTACATCAAGGACGCAATGTCATAATAGCAGAAGCACTCGCCCCTAATCAGCAGCAAAGTGTCCTTCACATCAAGAACTCAATGTCATAATTGCAGCAGCACTCGCCCCTAAACAGCAGGAAAGTATCCTTCACATCTCGGATGCAATGCCAAAATAGCAGCAGTACTCGGCCCTAATCAGAGCGAAAGTGTCCTTTACATCAAGGGCGCAATGCCACAATAGCAGCAGGACTCGTCCCCTAATCAGCAGGAAAGTGTCCTTTACATCAAGGATGCAATGCCATAAAAGCAGCAGCACTCGCCCTTAATCAGCAGGAAAGTGTCCTTTACATCAAGGATGCAATGTCATAATAGCAGCAGCACTCGCCCCTGATCAGCAGGAAAGTGTCCTTTACATCAAGCACGCAATGCCATAATAGCAGCAGCACTTGCCCCTAATCAACGGGAAAGTGTCCTTTACATCAAGGACGCAACGCCATAATAGCAGCAGCTCTCGCCCCTAATCAGCACGAAAATGTCATTTACATCAAGGACGCAATGCCATAATAGCAGCAGCACTCGCCCCTAATCAGCAGGAAAGTGTCCTTTACATCAAGGACGCAATGCCATGATAGCAGCCGCACTCGCCTCTAATCAGCAGGAAAGTGTCATTTACATCAAGGACGCAATGCCATAATAGCAGCAGCACTCGCCCCTAATCAGCAGGAAAGTGTCCTTTACATCAAGGACGCAATGCCATGATAGCAGCCGCACTCGCCTCTAATCAGCAGGAAAGTGTCCTTTACATCAAGGACGCAATCCCATAATAGCAGCAGCACTCAAACCTAATCAGCAGGAAAGTGTCCTTTACATCAAGGACGCAATGCCATAATAGCAGCAGTTCTCGCCCCTAATCAGCAGGAAAGTGTCATTTACATCAAGGACGCAGTGCCATAATAGCAGCAGCACTCGCCCCTAATCAGCAGGAAAGTGTCCTTTACATCAAGGACGCAATGCCATGGTAGCATCAGCACTCGCCCATAATCAGCAGGAAAGTGTCCTTTATAATAAAGTATGCAATGCCATAAGAGCAGCAGCACTCGCCCTTAATCAGCAGGAAAGTGTCCTTTACATCAAGGACGCAATGTCATAATAGCAGCAGTACTCGCCCCTAATCAGCAGGAAAGTGTCCTTTACATCAAGGACGCAATGCCATAATAGCAACAACACTCGTTCCTAATCAGCAGGAAAGTGTCCTTTACATCAAGGACACAATGCCATAATAGCAGCAGCACTCTCCCCTAATCACCAGCAAAGTGTCCTTCACATAAAGGACTCAATGCCATAATTGCAGCAGCACTCGCCCCTAATCAGCAGGAAAGTATCCTTCACATCTAGGACGCAATGCCATAATAGCAGCAGTACTCGCCCCTAATCAGCAGGAAAGTGTCCTTTACATCAAGCACGCAATGCCATAATAGCAGCAGCACTCGCCCCTAAGCAGAAGTTAAGTGTCCTTTACATCAAGGACGCAATGCCATAATAGCTGCAGCACTCACCCCTAATCAGCAGCAAAGTGTCCTTCACATTCTTCACATAACTGTTCTCATACCAACATCTGCCTCATACCCCCATCACTCTAACTAAACACTGCTGATTACGCACCCCCCAGCCAGGTGTTCTCCTCAGGCCTAACGCAGCCACAATCGGTCTGGATAAATCCTGCAAGAACGAGCACATACTCTTGACTTCTCAACCACCACACCTACCGCTTAGAAGCAGCTATTACACGAATACTGCACCAGCTGCATACATAGCCGGTGCTCACACGCACCTTTGACTCTCTCTACTCTCTCTACTGACCTGAACTTCGGTTCCCAGGTGCGTTCAACCTACCAACGCATTCAGACCATACTAATGGTATATAAGACACTATATAAATGCAAAGTAACATAACATAACATCAAGGACTTGCCCCTAATCAGCAGCAAAGTGTCCTTTACATCAAGGGCGCAATGCCATAATAGCAACAGCACTCGCCCCTAATCAGCAGGAAAGTGTCTTTTACATCAAGGATGCAATGCCATAATAGCAGCAGCACTCTCCCCTAATCAGCAGCAAAGTATCCTTCACATCAAGGACTCAATGCCATAATTGCAGCAGCACTCGCCCCTAATCAGCAGGAAAGTATCCTTCACATCTAGGACGCAATGCCATAAAAGCAGCAGCACTCGCCCCTAATCAGCAGCAAAGTGTCCTTTACATCAAGGACGCAATGCCATAATAGCAGAAGCACTCGCCCCTAATCAGCAGCTAAGTGTCCTTCACATCAAGAACTCAATGCCATAATTGCAGCAGCACTCGCCCCTAATCAGCAGGAAAGTATCCTTCACATCTCGGATGCAATGCCACAATAGCACCAGCACTCGCCCCCTAATCAGCAGGAACGTGTCCTTTACATCAAGGACGCAATGCCACAATAGCATCAGCACTCGCCCCAATCAGCAGGAAAGTGTTCTTTATATCAAGGACACAATGCCACATAGCAGCAGCACTCGCCCCTAATCAGCAGGAAAGTGTCCTTTACATCAAGTACGCAATGCCACAATAACAGCAGCACTCACCCCTAATCAACAGAAAAGTGTCCTTTACATCAAGGACGCAATGCCACAATAGCAGCAGCACTCGGCCCCTAATCAGCAGGAAAGTGTCCTTTACATCAAGGACGCAATGCCATAATAGCAGCAGCACTTGCCCCTTATCAACGGGAAAGTGTCCTTTACATCAAGGACGCAACGCCATAATAGCAGCACTCTCGCCCCTAATCAGCAGGAAAGTGTCATTTACATCAAGGACGCAATGCCATAATAGCAGCAGCACTCGCCCCTAATCAGCAGGAAAGTGTCCTTTACATCAAGGACGCAATGCCATAATAGCAGCAGCACTTGCCCCTAATCAAAGGGAAAGTGTCCTTTACATCAAGGACGCAACGCCATAATAGCAGCAGCTCTCGCCCCTAATCAGCAGGAAAGTGTCATTTACATCAAGGACGCAATGCCATAATAGCAGCAGCACTCGCCCCTAATCAGCAGGAAAGTGTCCTTTACATCAAGGACGCAATGCCATGATAGCAGCCGCACTCGCCTCTAATCAGCAGGAAAGTGTCATTTACATCAAGGACGCAATGCCATAATAGCAGCAGCACTCGCCCCTAATCAGCAGGAAAGTGTCCTTTACATCAAGGACGCAATGCCATGATAGCAGCCGCACTCGCCTCTAATCAGCCGGAAAGTGTCCTTTACATCAAGGACGCAATCCCATAATAGCAGCAGCACTCAAACCTAATCAGCAGGAAAGTGTCCTTTACATCAAGGACGCAGTGCCATAATAGCAGCAGCACTCGCCCCTAATCAGCAGGAAAGTGTCATTTACATCAAGGACGCAGTGCCATAATAGCAGCAGCACTCGCCCCTTATCAGCAGGAAAGTGTCCTTTACATCAAGGACGCAATGCCATAATAGCAGCAGCACTCGCCCCTGATCAGCAGGAAAGTGTCCTTTACATCAAGGACGCAATGGCATAATAGCAGCACTCGCCCCTAATCAGCAGGAAAGTGTCCTTTCCATCAAGGACGCAATGCCATAATAGCAACAGCACTCGCCCCTAATCAGCAGGAAAGTGTCTTTTACATCAAGGATGCAATGCCATAATAGCAGCAGCACTCTCCCCTAATCAGCAGAAAAGTATCCTTCACATCAAGGACTCAATGCCATAATTGCAGCAGCACTTGCCCCTAATCAACGGGAAAGTGTCCTTTACATCAAGGACGTAACGCCATAATAGCAGCAGCTCTCGCCCCTAATCAGCAGGAAAGTGTCATTTACATCAAGGACGCAATGCCATAATAGCAGCAGCACTCGCCCCTGATCAGCAGGAAAGTGTCTTTTACATCAAGGACGCAATGCCATAATAGCAGCACTCGTCCCTAATCAGCAGGAAAGTGTCCTTTACATCAAGGACGCAATGCCATAATAGCAACAGCACTCGCCCCTAATCAGCAGGAAAGTGTCTTTTACATCAAGGACGCAACGCCATAATAGCAGCAGCTCTCGCCCCTAATCAGCAGGAAAGTGTCATTTACATCAAGGACGCAACGCCATAATAGCAGCAGCTCTCGCCCCTAATCAGCAGGAAAGTGTCATTTACATCAAGGACGCAATGCCATAATAGCAGCAGCACTCGCCCCTAATCAGCAGGAAAGTGTCCTTTACATCAAGGACGCAATGCCATGATAGCAGCCGCACTCGCCTCTAATCAGCAGGAAAGTGTCCTTTACATCAAGGACGCAATCCCATAATAGCAGCAGCACTCAAACCTAATCAGCAGGAAAGTGTCCTTTACATCAAGGACGCAATGCCATAATAGCAGCAGCACTCGCCCCTAATCAGCAGGAAAGTGTCATTTACATCAAGGACGCAGTGCCATAATAGCAGCAGCACTCGCCCCTAATCAGCAGGAAAGTGTCCTTTACATCAAGGACGCAGTGCCACAATAGCAGCAGCACTTGCCCCTAATCAGCAGGAAAGTGTCCTTTACATCAAGGACGCAATGCCATAATAGCAGCAGCACTCGCCCCTGATCAGCAGGAAAGTGTCCTTTACATCAAGGACGCAATGGCATAACAGCAGCACTCGCCCCTAATCAGCAGGAAAGTGTCCTTTACATCAAGGACGCAATGCCATAATAGCAACAGCACTCGCCCCTAATCAGCAGGAAAGTGTCTTTTACATCAAGGATGCAATGCCATAATAGCAGCAGCACTCTCCCCTAATCAGCAGAAAAGTATCCTTCACATCAAGGACTCAATGCCATAATTGCAGCAGCACTCCCCTCTAATCAGCACGAATGTATCCTTTACATCTAGGACGCAATGCCATAAAAGCAGCAGCACTCGCCCCTAACCAGCAGGAAAATTTCCTTTACATCAAGGACGCAATGTCATAATAGCAGAAGCACTCGCCCCTAATCAGCAGCAAAGTGTCCTTCACATCAAGAACTCAATGTCATAATTGCAGCAGCACTCGCCCCTAAACAGCAGGAAAGTATCCTTCACATCTCGGATGCAATGCCAAAATAGCAGCAGTACTCGGCCCTAATCAGAGCGAAAGTGTCCTTTACATCAAGGGCGCAATGCCACAATAGCAGCAGGACTCGTCCCCTAATCAGCAGGAAAGTGTCCTTTACATCAAGGATGCAATGCCATAAAAGCAGCAGCACTCGCCCTTAATCAGCAGGAAAGTGTCCTTTACATCAAGGATGCAATGTCATAATAGCAGCAGCACTCGCCCCTGATCAGCAGGAAAGTGTCCTTTACATCAAGCACGCAATGCCATAATAGCAGCAGCACTTGCCCCTAATCAACGGGAAAGTGTCATTTACATCAAGGACGCAACGCCATAATAGCAGCAGCTCTCGCCCCTAATCAGCACGAAAATGTCATTTACATCAAGGACGCAATGCCATAATAGCAGCAGCACTCGCCCCTAATCAGCAGGAAAGTGTCCTTTACATCAAGGACGCAATGCCATGATAGCAGCCGCACTCGCCTCTAATCAGCAGGAAAGTGTCATTTACATCAAGGACGCAATGCCATAATAGCAGCAGCACTCGCCCCTAATCAGCAGGAAAGTGTCCTTTACATCAAGGACGCAATGCCATGATAGCAGCCGCACTCGCCTCTAATCAGCAGGAAAGTGTCCTTTACATCAAGGACGCAATCCCATAATAGCAGCAGCACTCAAACCTAATCAGCAGGAAAGTGTCCTTTACATCAAGGACGCAATGCCATAATAGCAGCAGTTCTCGCCCCTAATCAGCAGGAAAGTGTCATTTACATCAAGGACGCAGTGCCATAATAGCAGCAGCACTCGCCCCTAATCAGCAGGAAAGTGTCCTTTACATCAAGGACGCAATGCCATAATAGCAGCAGAACTCGCCCCTGATCAGCAGGAAAGTGTCCTTTACATCAAGGACGCAATGGCATAATAGCAGCACTCGCCCCTAATCAGCAGGAAAGTGTCCTTTCCATCAAGGACGCAATGCCATAATAGCAACAGCACTCGCCCCTAATCAGCAGGAAAGTGTCTTTTACATCAAGGATGCAATGCCATAATAGCAGCAGCACTCTCCCCTAATCAGCAGAAAAGTATCCTTCACATCAAGGACTCAATGCCATAATTGCAGCAGCACTTGCCCCTAATCAACGGGAAAGTGTCCTTTACATCAAGGACGCAACGCCATAATAGCAGCAGCTCTCGCCCCTAATCAGCAGGAAAGTGTCATTTACATCAAGGACGCAATGCCATAATAGCAGCACTCGCCCCTGATCAGCAGGAAAGTGTCCTTTACATCAAGGACGCAATGGCATAATAGCAGCACTCGCCCCTAATCAGCAGGAAAGTGTCCTTTACATCAAGGACGCAATGCCATAATAGCAACAGCACTCGCCCCTAATCAGCAGGAAAGTGTCTTTTACATCAAGGACGCAACGCCATAATAGCAGCCGCTCTCGCCCCTAATCAGCAGGAAAGTGTCATTTACATGAAGGACGCAATGCCATAATAGCAGCAGCACTTGCCCCTAATCAACGGGAAAGTGTCCTTTACATCAAGGACGCAACGCCATAATAGCAGCAGCCCTCGCCCCTAATCAGCAGGAAAGTGTTATTTACATCAAGGACGCAATGCCATGATAGCAGCCGCACTCGCCTCTAATCAGCAGGAAAGTGTCCTTTACATCAAGGACGCAATCCCATAATAGCAGCAGCACTCAAACCTAATCAGCAGGAAAGTGTCCTTTACATCAAGGACGCAATGCCATAATAGCAGCAGCACTCGCCCCTAATCAGCAGGAAAGTGTCATTTACATCAAGGACGCAGTGCCATAATAGCAGCAGCACTCGCCCCTAATCAGCAGGAAAGTGTCCTTTACATCAAGGACGCAATGCCATAATAGCAGCAGCACTCGCCCCTAATCAGCAGGAAAGTGTCCTTTACATCAAGGACGCAATGCCATAATAGCAACAGCACTCGCCCCTAATCAGCAGGAAAGTGTCTTTTACATCAAGGATGCAATGCCATAATAGCAGCAGCACTCGCCTCTAATCAGCACGAATGTATCCTTTACATCTAGGAGGCAATGCCATAAAAGCAGCAGCACTCGCCCCTAACCAGCAGGAAAGTGTCCTTTACATCAAGGACGCAATGCCATAATAGCAGAAGCACTCGCCCCTAATCAGCAGCAAAGTGTCCTTCACATCAAGAACTCAATGTCATAATTGCAGCAGCACTCGCCCCTAAACAGCAGGAAAGTATCCTTCACATCTCGGATGCAGTGCCAAAATAGCAGCAGTACTCGCCCCTAATCAGAGCGAAAGTGTCCTTTACATCAAGGGCGCAATGCCACAATAGCAGCAGGACTCGTCCCCTAATCAGCAGGAAAGTGTCCTTTACATCAAGGACGCAATGCCACAATAGCACCAGTACTCGCCCCAATCAGCAGGAAAGTGTCCTTTATATCAAGGACACAATGCCATAAAAGCAGCAGCACTCGCCCCTAATCAGCTGGAAAGTGTCCTTTACTGAAGAACGCAATGCCATAATAGCAACAGCACTCGCCCCTAATCAGCAGGAAAGTGTCCTTTACATCAAGGACGCAACGCCATAATAGCAGCAGCACTCGCCCCTAATCAGCAGGAAAGTGTCATTTACATCAAGGACGCAATGCCATAATAGCAGCAGCACTCGCCCCTGATCAGCAGGAAAGTGTCCTTCACATCAAGGACGCAATGCCATAATAGCAACAGCACTCGCCCCTAATCAGCAGGAAAGTGTCTTTTACATCAAGGACGCAACGCCATAATAGCTGCAGCTCTCGCCCCTAATCAGCAGGAAAGTGTCATTTACATCAAGGACGCAACGCCATAATAGCAGCAGCACTCGCCCCTAATCAGCAGGAAAGTGTCCTTTACATCAAGGACGCAATGCCATGATAGCAGCCGCACTCGCCTCTAATCAGCAGGAAAGTGTCCTTTACATCAAGGACGCAATCCCATAATAGCAGCAGCACTCAAACCTAATCAGCAGGAAAGTGTCCTTTACATCAAGGACGCAATGCCATAATAGCAGCAGCACTCGCCCCTAATCAGCAGGAAAGTGTCATTTACATCAAGGACGCAGTGCCATAATAGCAGCAGCACTCGCCCCTAATCAGCAGGAAAGTGTCCTTTACATCAAGGACGCAGTGCCATAATAGCAGCAGCACTTGCCCCTAATCAGCAGGAAAGTGTCCTTTACATCAAGGACGCAATGCCATAATAGCAGCAGCACTCGCCCCTGATCAGCAGGAAAGTGTCCTTTACATCAAGGACGCAATGGCATAACACCAGCACTCGCCCCTAATCAGCAGGAAAGTGTCCTTTACATCAAGGACTCAATGCCATAATTGCAGCAGCACTCGCCTCTAATCAGCACGAATGTATCCTTTACATCTAGGACGCAATGCCATAAAAGCAGCAGCACTCGCCCCTAACCAGCAGGAAAGTGTCCTTTACATCAAGAACTCAATGTCATAATTGCAGCAGCACTCGCCCCTAAACAGCAGGAAGGTATCCTTCACATCTCGGATGCAATGCCATAAAAGCAGCAGCACTCGCCCCTAACCAGCAGGAAAGTGTCCTTTACATCAAGGACGCAATGCCATAATAGCAGAAGCACTCGCCCCTAATCAGCAGCAAAGTGTCCTTCACATCAAGAACTCAATGTCATAATTGCAGCAGCACTCGCCCCTAAACAGCAGGAAAGTATCCTTCACATCTCGGATGCAGTGCCAAAATAGCAGCAGTACTCGCCCCTAATCAGAGCGAAAGTGTCCTTTACATCAAGGGCGCAATGCCACAATAGCAGCAGGACTCGTCCCCTAATCAGCAGGAAAGTGTCCTTTACATCAAGGACGCAATGCCACAATAGCACCAGTACTCGCCCCAATCAGCAGGAAAGTGTCCTTTATATCAAGGACACAATGCCATAAAAGCAGCAGCACTCGCCCCTAATCAGCTGGAAAGTGTCCTTTACTGAAGAATGCAATGCCATAATAGCAGCAGCACTCGCCCCTGATCAGCAGGAAAGTGTCCTTTACATCAAGGACGCAATGGCATAATAGCAGCACTCGCCCCTAATCAGCAGGAAAGTGTCCTTTCCATCAAGGACGCAATGCCATAATAGCAACAGCACTCGCCCCTAATCAGCAGGAAAGTGTCCTTTACATCAAGGACGCAACGCCATAATGGCAGCAGCACTCGCCCCTAATCAGCAGGAAAGTGTCATTTACATCAAGGACGCAATGCCATAATAGCAGCAGCACTCGCCCCTGATCAGCAGGAAAGTGTCCTTTACATCAAGGACGCAATGCCATAATAGCAACAGCACTCGCCCCTAATCAGCAGGAAAGTGTCTTTTACATCAAGGACGCAACGCCATAATAGCTGCAGCTCTCGCCCCTAATCAGCAGGAAAGTGTCATTTACATCAAGGACGCAACGCCATAATAGCAGCAGCACTCGCCCCTAATCAGCAGGAAAGTGTCCTTTACATCAAGGACGCAATGCCATGATAGCAGCCGCACTCGCCTCTAATCAGCAGGAAAGTGTCCTTTACATCAAGGACGCAATCCCATAATAGCAGCAGCATTCAAACCTAATCAGCAGGAAAGTGTCCTTTACATCAAGGACGCAATGCCATATTAGCAGCAGCACTCGCCCCTAATCAGCAGGAAAGTGTCATTTACATCAAGGACGCAGTGCCATAATAGCAGCAGCATTCGCCCCTAATCAGCAGGAAAGTGTCCTTTACATCAAGGACGCAGTGCCATAATAGCAGCAGCACTTGCCCCTAATCAGCAGGAAAGTGTCCTTTACATCAAGGACGCAATGCCATAATAGCAGCAGCACTCGCCCCTGATCAGCAGGAAAGTGTCCTTTACATCAAGGACGCAATGGCATAACACCAGCACTCGCCCCTAATCAGCAGGAAAGTGTCCTTTACATCAAGGACGCAATGCCATAATAGCAGAAGCACTCGCCCCTAATCAGCAGCTAAGTGTCCTTCACATCAAGAACTCAATGCCATAATTGCAGCAGCACTCGCCCCTAATCAGCAGGAAAGTATCCTTCACATCTCGGATGCAATGCCACAATAGCACCAGCACTCGCCCCCTAATCAGCAGGAACGTGTCCTTTACATCAAGGACGCAATGCCACAATAGCATCAGCACTCGCCCCAATCAGCAGGAAAGTGTTCTTTATATCAAGGACACAATGCCACATAGCAGCAGCACTCGCCCCTAATCAGCAGGAAAGTGTCCTTTACATCAAGTACGCAATGCCACAATAACAGCAGCACTCACCCCTAATCAACAGAAAAGTGTCCTTTACATCAAGGACGCAATGCCACAATAGCAGCAGCACTCGGCCCCTAATCAGCAGGAAAGTGTCCTTTACATCAAGGACGCAATGCCATAATAGCAGCAGCACTTGCCCCTTATCAACGGGAAAGTGTCCTTTACATCAAGGACGCAACGCCATAATAGCAGCACTCTCGCCCCTAATCAGCAGGAAAGTGTCATTTACATCAAGGACGCAATGCCATAATAGCAGCAGCACTCGCCCCTAATCAGCAGGAAAGTGTCCTTTACATCAAGGACGCAATGCCATAATAGCAGCAGCACTTGCCCCTAATCAAAGGGAAAGTGTCCTTTACATCAAGGACGCAACGCCATAATAGCAGCAGCTCTCGCCCCTAATCAGCAGGAAAGTGTCATTTACATCAAGGACGCAATGCCATAATAGCAGCAGCACTCGCCCCTAATCAGCAGGAAAGTGTCCTTTACATCAAGGACGCAATGCCATGATAGCAGCCGCACTCGCCTCTAATCAGCAGGAAAGTGTCATTTACATCAAGGACGCAATGCCATAATAGCAGCAGCACTCGCCCCTAATCAGCAGGAAAGTGTCCTTTACATCAAGGACGCAATGCCATGATAGCAGCCGCACTCGCCTCTAATCAGCCGGAAAGTGTCCTTTACATCAAGGACGCAATCCCATAATAGCAGCAGCACTCAAACCTAATCAGCAGGAAAGTGTCCTTTACATCAAGGACGCAGTGCCATAATAGCAGCAGCACTCGCCCCTAATCAGCAGGAAAGTGTCATTTACATCAAGGACGCAGTGCCATAATAGCAGCAGCACTCGCCCCTTATCAGCAGGAAAGTGTCCTTTACATCAAGGACGCAATGCCATAATAGCAGCAGCACTCGCCCCTGATCAGCAGGAAAGTGTCCTTTACATCAAGGACGCAATGGCATAATAGCAGCACTCGCCCCTAATCAGCAGGAAAGTGTCCTTTCCATCAAGGACGCAATGCCATAATAGCAACAGCACTCGCCCCTAATCAGCAGGAAAGTGTCTTTTACATCAAGGATGCAATGCCATAATAGCAGCAGCACTCTCCCCTAATCAGCAGAAAAGTATCCTTCACATCAAGGACTCAATGCCATAATTGCAGCAGCACTTGCCCCTAATCAACGGGAAAGTGTCCTTTACATCAAGGACGTAACGCCATAATAGCAGCAGCTCTCGCCCCTAATCAGCAGGAAAGTGTCATTTACATCAAGGACGCAATGCCATAATAGCAGCAGCACTCGCCCCTGATCAGCAGGAAAGTGTCTTTTACATCAAGGACGCAATGCCATAATAGCAGCACTCGTCCCTAATCAGCAGGAAAGTGTCCTTTACATCAAGGACGCAATGCCATAATAGCAACAGCACTCGCCCCTAATCAGCAGGAAAGTGTCTTTTACATCAAGGACGCAACGCCATAATAGCAGCAGCTCTCGCCCCTAATCAGCAGGAAAGTGTCATTTACATCAAGGACGCAACGCCATAATAGCAGCAGCTCTCGCCCCTAATCAGCAGGAAAGTGTCATTTACATCAAGGACGCAATGCCATAATAGCAGCAGCACTCGCCCCTAATCAGCAGGAAAGTGTCCTTTACATCAAGGACGCAATGCCATGATAGCAGCCGCACTCGCCTCTAATCAGCAGGAAAGTGTCCTTTACATCAAGGACGCAATCCCATAATAGCAGCAGCACTCAAACCTAATCAGCAGGAAAGTGTCCTTTACATCAAGGACGCAATGCCATAATAGCAGCAGCACTCGCCCCTAATCAGCAGGAAAGTGTCATTTACATCAAGGACGCAGTGCCATAATAGCAGCAGCACTCGCCCCTAATCAGCAGGAAAGTGTCCTTTACATCAAGGACGCAGTGCCACAATAGCAGCAGCACTTGCCCCTAATCAGCAGGAAAGTGTCCTTTACATCAAGGACGCAATGCCATAATAGCAGCAGCACTCGCCCCTGATCAGCAGGAAAGTGTCCTTTACATCAAGGACGCAATGGCATAACAGCAGCACTCGCCCCTAATCAGCAGGAAAGTGTCCTTTACATCAAGGACGCAATGCCATAATAGCAACAGCACTCGCCCCTAATCAGCAGGAAAGTGTCTTTTACATCAAGGATGCAATGCCATAATAGCAGCAGCACTCTCCCCTAATCAGCAGAAAAGTATCCTTCACATCAAGGACTCAATGCCATAATTGCAGCAGCACTCCCCTCTAATCAGCACGAATGTATCCTTTACATCTAGGACGCAATGCCATAAAAGCAGCAGCACTCGCCCCTAACCAGCAGGAAAATTTCCTTTACATCAAGGACGCAATGTCATAATAGCAGAAGCACTCGCCCCTAATCAGCAGCAAAGTGTCCTTCACATCAAGAACTCAATGTCATAATTGCAGCAGCACTCGCCCCTAAACAGCAGGAAAGTATCCTTCACATCTCGGATGCAATGCCAAAATAGCAGCAGTACTCGGCCCTAATCAGAGCGAAAGTGTCCTTTACATCAAGGGCGCAATGCCACAATAGCAGCAGGACTCGTCCCCTAATCAGCAGGAAAGTGTCCTTTACATCAAGGATGCAATGCCATAAAAGCAGCAGCACTCGCCCTTAATCAGCAGGAAAGTGTCCTTTACATCAAGGATGCAATGTCATAATAGCAGCAGCACTCGCCCCTGATCAGCAGGAAAGTGTCCTTTACATCAAGCACGCAATGCCATAATAGCAGCAGCACTTGCCCCTAATCAACGGGAAAGTGTCATTTACATCAAGGACGCAACGCCATAATAGCAGCAGCTCTCGCCCCTAATCAGCACGAAAATGTCATTTACATCAAGGACGCAATGCCATAATAGCAGCAGCACTCGCCCCTAATCAGCAGGAAAGTGTCCTTTACATCAAGGACGCAATGCCATGATAGCAGCCGCACTCGCCTCTAATCAGCAGGAAAGTGTCATTTACATCAAGGACGCAATGCCATAATAGCAGCAGCACTCGCCCCTAATCAGCAGGAAAGTGTCCTTTACATCAAGGACGCAATGCCATGATAGCAGCCGCACTCGCCTCTAATCAGCAGGAAAGTGTCCTTTACATCAAGGACGCAATCCCATAATAGCAGCAGCACTCAAACCTAATCAGCAGGAAAGTGTCCTTTACATCAAGGACGCAATGCCATAATAGCAGCAGTTCTCGCCCCTAATCAGCAGGAAAGTGTCATTTACATCAAGGACGCAGTGCCATAATAGCAGCAGCACTCGCCCCTAATCAGCAGGAAAGTGTCCTTTACATCAAGGACGCAATGCCATAATAGCAGCAGAACTCGCCCCTGATCAGCAGGAAAGTGTCCTTTACATCAAGGACGCAATGGCATAATAGCAGCACTCGCCCCTAATCAGCAGGAAAGTGTCCTTTCCATCAAGGACGCAATGCCATAATAGCAACAGCACTCGCCCCTAATCAGCAGGAAAGTGTCTTTTACATCAAGGATGCAATGCCATAATAGCAGCAGCACTCTCCCCTAATCAGCAGAAAAGTATCCTTCACATCAAGGACTCAATGCCATAATTGCAGCAGCACTTGCCCCTAATCAACGGGAAAGTGTCCTTTACATCAAGGACGCAACGCCATAATAGCAGCAGCTCTCGCCCCTAATCAGCAGGAAAGTGTCATTTACATCAAGGACGCAATGCCATAATAGCAGCACTCGCCCCTGATCAGCAGGAAAGTGTCCTTTACATCAAGGACGCAATGGCATAATAGCAGCACTCGCCCCTAATCAGCAGGAAAGTGTCCTTTACATCAAGGACGCAATGCCATAATAGCAACAGCACTCGCCCCTAATCAGCAGGAAAGTGTCTTTTACATCAAGGACGCAACGCCATAATAGCAGCCGCTCTCGCCCCTAATCAGCAGGAAAGTGTCATTTACATGAAGGACGCAATGCCATAATAGCAGCAGCACTTGCCCCTAATCAACGGGAAAGTGTCCTTTACATCAAGGACGCAACGCCATAATAGCAGCAGCCCTCGCCCCTAATCAGCAGGAAAGTGTTATTTACATCAAGGACGCAATGCCATGATAGCAGCCGCACTCGCCTCTAATCAGCAGGAAAGTGTCCTTTACATCAAGGACGCAATCCCATAATAGCAGCAGCACTCAAACCTAATCAGCAGGAAAGTGTCCTTTACATCAAGGACGCAATGCCATAATAGCAGCAGCACTCGCCCCTAATCAGCAGGAAAGTGTCATTTACATCAAGGACGCAGTGCCATAATAGCAGCAGCACTCGCCCCTAATCAGCAGGAAAGTGTCCTTTACATCAAGGACGCAATGCCATAATAGCAGCAGCACTCGCCCCTAATCAGCAGGAAAGTGTCCTTTACATCAAGGACGCAATGCCATAATAGCAACAGCACTCGCCCCTAATCAGCAGGAAAGTGTCTTTTACATCAAGGATGCAATGCCATAATAGCAGCAGCACTCGCCTCTAATCAGCACGAATGTATCCTTTACATCTAGGAGGCAATGCCATAAAAGCAGCAGCACTCGCCCCTAACCAGCAGGAAAGTGTCCTTTACATCAAGGACGCAATGCCATAATAGCAGAAGCACTCGCCCCTAATCAGCAGCAAAGTGTCCTTCACATCAAGAACTCAATGTCATAATTGCAGCAGCACTCGCCCCTAAACAGCAGGAAAGTATCCTTCACATCTCGGATGCAGTGCCAAAATAGCAGCAGTACTCGCCCCTAATCAGAGCGAAAGTGTCCTTTACATCAAGGGCGCAATGCCACAATAGCAGCAGGACTCGTCCCCTAATCAGCAGGAAAGTGTCCTTTACATCAAGGACGCAATGCCACAATAGCACCAGTACTCGCCCCAATCAGCAGGAAAGTGTCCTTTATATCAAGGACACAATGCCATAAAAGCAGCAGCACTCGCCCCTAATCAGCTGGAAAGTGTCCTTTACTGAAGAACGCAATGCCATAATAGCAACAGCACTCGCCCCTAATCAGCAGGAAAGTGTCCTTTACATCAAGGACGCAACGCCATAATAGCAGCAGCACTCGCCCCTAATCAGCAGGAAAGTGTCATTTACATCAAGGACGCAATGCCATAATAGCAGCAGCACTCGCCCCTGATCAGCAGGAAAGTGTCCTTCACATCAAGGACGCAATGCCATAATAGCAACAGCACTCGCCCCTAATCAGCAGGAAAGTGTCTTTTACATCAAGGACGCAACGCCATAATAGCTGCAGCTCTCGCCCCTAATCAGCAGGAAAGTGTCATTTACATCAAGGACGCAACGCCATAATAGCAGCAGCACTCGCCCCTAATCAGCAGGAAAGTGTCCTTTACATCAAGGACGCAATGCCATGATAGCAGCCGCACTCGCCTCTAATCAGCAGGAAAGTGTCCTTTACATCAAGGACGCAATCCCATAATAGCAGCAGCACTCAAACCTAATCAGCAGGAAAGTGTCCTTTACATCAAGGACGCAATGCCATAATAGCAGCAGCACTCGCCCCTAATCAGCAGGAAAGTGTCATTTACATCAAGGACGCAGTGCCATAATAGCAGCAGCACTCGCCCCTAATCAGCAGGAAAGTGTCCTTTACATCAAGGACGCAGTGCCATAATAGCAGCAGCACTTGCCCCTAATCAGCAGGAAAGTGTCCTTTACATCAAGGACGCAATGCCATAATAGCAGCAGCACTCGCCCCTGATCAGCAGGAAAGTGTCCTTTACATCAAGGACGCAATGGCATAACACCAGCACTCGCCCCTAATCAGCAGGAAAGTGTCCTTTACATCAAGGACTCAATGCCATAATTGCAGCAGCACTCGCCTCTAATCAGCACGAATGTATCCTTTACATCTAGGACGCAATGCCATAAAAGCAGCAGCACTCGCCCCTAACCAGCAGGAAAGTGTCCTTTACATCAAGAACTCAATGTCATAATTGCAGCAGCACTCGCCCCTAAACAGCAGGAAGGTATCCTTCACATCTCGGATGCAATGCCATAAAAGCAGCAGCACTCGCCCCTAACCAGCAGGAAAGTGTCCTTTACATCAAGGACGCAATGCCATAATAGCAGAAGCACTCGCCCCTAATCAGCAGCAAAGTGTCCTTCACATCAAGAACTCAATGTCATAATTGCAGCAGCACTCGCCCCTAAACAGCAGGAAAGTATCCTTCACATCTCGGATGCAGTGCCAAAATAGCAGCAGTACTCGCCCCTAATCAGAGCGAAAGTGTCCTTTACATCAAGGGCGCAATGCCACAATAGCAGCAGGACTCGTCCCCTAATCAGCAGGAAAGTGTCCTTTACATCAAGGACGCAATGCCACAATAGCACCAGTACTCGCCCCAATCAGCAGGAAAGTGTCCTTTATATCAAGGACACAATGCCATAAAAGCAGCAGCACTCGCCCCTAATCAGCTGGAAAGTGTCCTTTACTGAAGAACGCAATGCCATAATAGCAGCAGCACTCGCCCCTGATCAGCAGGAAAGTGTCCTTTACATCAAGGACGCAATGGCATAATAGCAGCACTCGCCCCTAATCAGCAGGAAAGTGTCCTTTCCATCAAGGACGCAATGCCATAATAGCAACAGCACTCGCCCCTAATCAGCAGGAAAGTGTCCTTAACATCAAGGACGCAACGCCATAATGGCAGCAGCACTCGCCCCTAATCAGCAGGAAAGTGTCATTTACATCAAGGACGCAATGCCATAATAGCAGCAGCACTCGCCCCTGATCAGCAGGAAAGTGTCCTTTACATCAAGGACGCAATGCCATAATAGCAACAGCACTCGCCCCTAATCAGCAGGAAAGTGTCTTTTACATCAAGGACGCAACGCCATAATAGCTGCAGCTCTCGCCCCTAATCAGCAGGAAAGTGTCATTTACATCAAGGACGCAACGCCATAATAGCAGCAGCACTCGCCCCTAATCAGCAGGAAAGTGTCCTTTACATCAAGGACGCAATGCCATGATAGCAGCCGCACTCGCCTCTAATCAGCAGGAAAGTGTCCTTTACATCAAGGACGCAATCCCATAATAGCAGCAGCATTCAAACCTAATCAGCAGGAAAGTGTCCTTTACATCAAGGACGCAATGCCATATTAGCAGCAGCACTCGCCCCTAATCAGCAGGAAAGTGTCATTTACATCAAGGACGCAGTGCCATAATAGCAGCAGCATTCGCCCCTAATCAGCAGGAAAGTGTCCTTTACATCAAGGACGCAGTGCCATAATAGCAGCAGCACTTGCCCCTAATCAGCAGGAAAGTGTCCTTTACATCAAGGACGCAATGCCATAATAGCAGCAGCACTCGCCCCTGATCAGCAGGAAAGTGTCCTTTACATCAAGGACGCAATGGCATAACACCAGCACTCGCCCCTAATCAGCAGGAAAGTGTCCTTTACATCAAGGACTCAATGCCATAATTGCAGCAGCACTCGCCTCTAATCAGCACGAATGTATCCTTTACATCTAGGACGCAATGCCATAAAAGCAGCAGCACTCGCCCCTAACCAGCAGGAAAGTGTCCTTTACATCAAGAACTCAATGTCATAATTGCAGCAGCACTCGCCCCTAAACATCAGGAAGGTATCCTTCACATCTCGGATGCAATGCCAAAATAGCAGCAGTACTCGCCCCTAATCAGAGCGAAAGTGTCCTTTACATCAAGGACGCAACGCCATAATAGCAGCAGCCCTCGCCCCTAATCAGCAGGAAAGTGTTATTTACATCAAGGACGCAATGCCATGATAGCAGCCGCACTCGCCTCTAATCAGCAGGAAAGTGTCCTTTACATCAAGGACGCAATCCCATAATAGCAGCAGCACTCAAACCTAATCAGCAGGAAAGTGTCCTTTACATCAAGGACGCAATGCCATAATAGCAGCAGCACTCGCCCCTAATCAGCAGGAAAGTGTCATTTACATCAAGGACGCAGTGCCATAATAGCAGCAGCACTCGCCCCTAATCAGCAGGAAAGTGTCCTTTACATCAAGGACGCAATGCCATAATAGCAGCAGCACTCGCCCCTAATCAGCAGGAAAGTGTCCTTTACATCAAGGACGCAATGCCATAATAGCAACAGCACTCGCCCCTAATCAGCAGGAAAGTGTCTTTTACATCAAGGATGCAATGCCATAATAGCAGCAGCACTCGCCTCTAATCAGCACGAATGTATCCTTTACATCTAGGAGGCAATGCCATAAAAGCAGCAGCACTCGCCCCTAACCAGCAGGAAAGTGTCCTTTACATCAAGGACGCAATGCCATAATAGCAGAAGCACTCGCCCCTAATCAGCAGCAAAGTGTCCTTCACATCAAGAACTCAATGTCATAATTGCAGCAGCACTCGCCCCTAAACAGCAGGAAAGTATCCTTCACATCTCGGATGCAGTGCCAAAATAGCAGCAGTACTCGCCCCTAATCAGAGCGAAAGTGTCCTTTACATCAAGGGCGCAATGCCACAATAGCAGCAGGACTCGTCCCCTAATCAGCAGGAAAGTGTCCTTTACATCAAGGACGCAATGCCACAATAGCACCAGTACTCGCCCCAATCAGCAGGAAAGTGTCCTTTATATCAAGGACACAATGCCATAAAAGCAGCAGCACTCGCCCCTAATCAGCTGGAAAGTGTCCTTTACTGAAGAACGCAATGCCATAATAGCAACAGCACTCGCCCCTAATCAGCAGGAAAGTGTCCTTTACATCAAGGACGCAACGCCATAATAGCAGCAGCACTCGCCCCTAATCAGCAGGAAAGTGTCATTTACATCAAGGACGCAATGCCATAATAGCAGCAGCACTCGCCCCTGATCAGCAGGAAAGTGTCCTTCACATCAAGGACGCAATGCCATAATAGCAACAGCACTCGCCCCTAATCAGCAGGAAAGTGTCTTTTACATCAAGGACGCAACGCCATAATAGCTGCAGCTCTCGCCCCTAATCAGCAGGAAAGTGTCATTTACATCAAGGACGCAACGCCATAATAGCAGCAGCACTCGCCCCTAATCAGCAGGAAAGTGTCCTTTACATCAAGGACGCAATGCCATGATAGCAGCCGCACTCGCCTCTAATCAGCAGGAAAGTGTCCTTTACATCAAGGACGCAATCCCATAATAGCAGCAGCACTCAAACCTAATCAGCAGGAAAGTGTCCTTTACATCAAGGACGCAATGCCATAATAGCAGCAGCACTCGCCCCTAATCAGCAGGAAAGTGTCATTTACATCAAGGACGCAATGCCACAATAGCACCAGTACTCGCCCCAATCAGCAGGAAAGTGTCCTTTATATCAAGGACACAATGCCATAAAAGCAGCAGCACTCGCCCCTAATCAGCTGGAAAGTGTCCTTTACTGAAGAACGCAATGCCATAATAGCAGCAGCACTCGCCCCTGATCAGCAGGAAAGTGTCCTTTACATCAAGGACGCAATGGCATAATAGCAGCACTCGCCCCTAATCAGCAGGAAAGTGTCCTTTCCATCAAGGACGCAATGCCATAATAGCAACAGCACTCGCCCCTAATCAGCAGGAAAGTGTCCTTTACATCAAGGACGCAACGCCATAATGGCAGCAGCACTCGCCCCTAATCAGCAGGAAAGTGTCATTTACATCAAGGACGCAATGCCATAATAGCAGCAGCACTCGCCCCTGATCAGCAGGAAAGTGTCCTTTACATCAAGGACGCAATGCCATAATAGCAACAGCACTCGCCCCTAATCAGCAGGAAAGTGTCTTTTACATCAAGGACGCAACGCCATAATAGCTGCAGCTCTCGCCCCTAATCAGCAGGAAAGTGTCATTTACATCAAGGACGCAACGCCATAATAGCAGCAGCACTCGCCCCTAATCAGCAGGAAAGTGTCCTTTACATCAAGGACGCAATGCCATGATAGCAGCCGCACTCGCCTCTAATCAGCAGGAAAGTGTCCTTTACATCAAGGACGCAATCCCATAATAGCAGCAGCATTCAAACCTAATCAGCAGGAAAGTGTCCTTTACATCAAGGACGCAATGCCATATTAGCAGCAGCACTCGCCCCTAATCAGCAGGAAAGTGTCATTTACATCAAGGACGCAGTGCCATAATAGCAGCAGCATTCGCCCCTAATCAGCAGGAAAGTGTCCTTTACATCAAGGACGCAGTGCCATAATAGCAGCAGCACTTGCCCCTAATCAGCAGGAAAGTGTCCTTTACATCAAGGACGCAATGCCATAATAGCAGCAGCACTCGCCCCTGATCAGCAGGAAAGTGTCCTTTACATCAAGGACGCAATGGCATAACACCAGCACTCGCCCCTAATCAGCAGGAAAGTGTCCTTTACATCAAGGACTCAATGCCATAATTGCAGCAGCACTCGCCTCTAATCAGCACGAATGTATCCTTTACATCTAGGACGCAATGCCATAAAAGCAGCAGCACTCGCCCCTAACCAGCAGGAAAGTGTCCTTTACATCAAGAACTCAATGTCATAATTGCAGCAGCACTCGCCCCTAAACATCAGGAAGGTATCCTTCACATCTCGGATGCAATGCCAAAATAGCAGCAGTACTCGCCCCTAATCAGAGCGAAAGTGTCCTTTACATCAAGGACGCAACGCCATAATAGCAGCAGCCCTCGCCCCTAATCAGCAGGAAAGTGTTATTTACATCAAGGACGCAATGCCATGATAGCAGCCGCACTCGCCTCTAATCAGCAGGAAAGTGTCCTTTACATCAAGGACGCAATCCCATAATAGCAGCAGCACTCAAACCTAATCAGCAGGAAAGTGTCCTTTACATCAAGGACGCAATGCCATAATAGCAGCAGCACTCGCCCCTAATCAGCAGGAAAGTGTCATTTACATCAAGGACGCAGTGCCATAATAGCAGCAGCACTCGCCCCTAATCAGCAGGAAAGTGTCCTTTACATCAAGGACGCAATGCCATAATAGCAGCAGCACTCGCCCCTAATCAGCAGGAAAGTGTCCTTTACATCAAGGACGCAATGCCATAATAGCAACAGCACTCGCCCCTAATCAGCAGGAAAGTGTCTTTTACATCAAGGATGCAATGCCATAATAGCAGCAGCACTCGCCTCTAATCAGCACGAATGTATCCTTTACATCTAGGAGGCAATGCCATAAAAGCAGCAGCACTCGCCCCTAACCAGCAGGAAAGTGTCCTTTACATCAAGGACGCAATGCCATAATAGCAGAAGCACTCGCCCCTAATCAGCAGCAAAGTGTCCTTCACATCAAGAACTCAATGTCATAATTGCAGCAGCACTCGCCCCTAAACAGCAGGAAAGTATCCTTCACATCTCGGATGCAGTGCCAAAATAGCAGCAGTACTCGCCCCTAATCAGAGCGAAAGTGTCCTTTACATCAAGGGCGCAATGCCACAATAGCAGCAGGACTCGTCCCCTAATCAGCAGGAAAGTGTCCTTTACATCAAGGACGCAATGCCACAATAGCACCAGTACTCGCCCCAATCAGCAGGAAAGTGTCCTTTATATCAAGGACACAATGCCATAAAAGCAGCAGCACTCGCCCCTAATCAGCTGGAAAGTGTCCTTTACTGAAGAACGCAATGCCATAATAGCAACAGCACTCGCCCCTAATCAGCAGGAAAGTGTCCTTTACATCAAGGACGCAACGCCATAATAGCAGCAGCACTCGCCCCTAATCAGCAGGAAAGTGTCATTTACATCAAGGACGCAATGCCATAATAGCAGCAGCACTCGCCCCTGATCAGCAGGAAAGTGTCCTTCACATCAAGGACGCAATGCCATAATAGCAACAGCACTCGCCCCTAATCAGCAGGAAAGTGTCTTTTACATCAAGGACGCAACGCCATAATAGCTGCAGCTCTCGCCCCTAATCAGCAGGAAAGTGTCATTTACATCAAGGACGCAACGCCATAATAGCAGCAGCACTCGCCCCTAATCAGCAGGAAAGTGTCCTTTACATCAAGGACGCAATGCCATGATAGCAGCCGCACTCGCCTCTAATCAGCAGGAAAGTGTCCTTTACATCAAGGACGCAATCCCATAATAGCAGCAGCACTCAAACCTAATCAGCAGGAAAGTGTCCTTTACATCAAGGACGCAATGCCATAATAGCAGCAGCACTCGCCCCTAATCAGCAGGAAAGTGTCATTTACATCAAGGACGCAGTGCCATAATAGCAGCAGCACTCGCCCCTAATCAGCAGGAAAGTGTCCTTTACATCAAGGACGCAGTGCCATAATAGCAGCAGCACTTGCCCCTAATCAGCAGGAAAGTGTCCTTTACATCAAGGACGCAATGCCATAATAGCAGCAGCACTCGCCCCTGATCAGCAGGAAAGTGTCCTTTACATCAAGGACGCAATGGCATAACACCAGCACTCGCCCCTAATCAGCAGGAAAGTGTCCTTTACATCAAGGACTCAATGCCATAATTGCAGCAGCACTCGCCTCTAATCAGCACGAATGTATCCTTTACATCTAGGACGCAATGCCATAAAAGCAGCAGCACTCGCCCCTAACCAGCAGGAAAGTGTCCTTTACATCAAGAACTCAATGTCATAATTGCAGCAGCACTCGCCCCTAAACAGCAGGAAGGTATCCTTCACATCTCGGATGCAATGCCATAAAAGCAGCAGCACTCGCCCCTAACCAGCAGGAAAGTGTCCTTTACATCAAGGACGCAATGCCATAATAGCAGAAGCACTCGCCCCTAATCAGCAGCAAAGTGTCCTTCACATCAAGAACTCAATGTCATAATTGCAGCAGCACTCGCCCCTAAACAGCAGGAAAGTATCCTTCACATCTCGGATGCAGTGCCAAAATAGCAGCAGTACTCGCCCCTAATCAGAGCGAAAGTGTCCTTTACATCAAGGGCGCAATGCCACAATAGCAGCAGGACTCGTCCCCTAATCAGCAGGAAAGTGTCCTTTACATCAAGGACGCAATGCCACAATAGCACCAGTACTCGCCCCAATCAGCAGGAAAGTGTCCTTTATATCAAGGACACAATGCCATAAAAGCAGCAGCACTCGCCCCTAATCAGCTGGAAAGTGTCCTTTACTGAAGAACGCAATGCCATAATAGCAGCAGCACTCGCCCCTGATCAGCAGGAAAGTGTCCTTTACATCAAGGACGCAATGGCATAATAGCAGCACTCGCCCCTAATCAGCAGGAAAGTGTCCTTTCCATCAAGGACGCAATGCCATAATAGCAACAGCACTCGCCCCTAATCAGCAGGAAAGTGTCCTTTACATCAAGGACGCAACGCCATAATGGCAGCAGCACTCGCCCCTAATCAGCAGGAAAGTGTCATTTACATCAAGGACGCAATGCCATAATAGCAGCAGCACTCGCCCCTGATCAGCAGGAAAGTGTCCTTTACATCAAGGACGCAATGCCATAATAGCAACAGCACTCGCCCCTAATCAGCAGGAAAGTGTCTTTTACATCAAGGACGCAACGCCATAATAGCTGCAGCTCTCGCCCCTAATCAGCAGGAAAGTGTCATTTACATCAAGGACGCAACGCCATAATAGCAGCAGCACTCGCCCCTAATCAGCAGGAAAGTGTCCTTTACATCAAGGACGCAATGCCATGATAGCAGCCGCACTCGCCTCTAATCAGCAGGAAAGTGTCCTTTACATCAAGGACGCAATCCCATAATAGCAGCAGCATTCAAACCTAATCAGCAGGAAAGTGTCCTTTACATCAAGGACGCAATGCCATAATAGAAGCAGCACTCGCCCCTAATCAGCAGGAAAGTGTCATTTACATCAAGGACGCAGTGCCATAATAGCAGCAGCATTCGCCCCTAATCAGCAGGAAAGTGTCCTTTACATCAAGGACGCAGTGCCATAATAGCAGCAGCACTTGCCCCTAATCAGCAGGAAAGTGTCCTTTACATCAAGGACGCAATGCCATAATAGCAGCAGCACTCGCCCCTGATCAGCAGGAAAGTGTCCTTTACATCAAGGACGCAATGGCATAACACCAGCACTCGCCCCTAATCAGCAGGAAAGTGTCCTTTACATCAAGGACTCAATGCCATAATTGCAGCAGCACTCGCCTCTAATCAGCACGAATGTATCCTTTACATCTAGGACGCAATGCCATAAAAGCAGCAGCACTCGCCCCTAACCAGCAGGAAAGTGTCCTTTACATCAAGAACTCAATGTCATAATTGCAGCAGCACTCGCCCCTAAACATCAGGAAGGTATCCTTCACATCTCGGATGCAATGCCAAAATAGCAGCAGTACTCGCCCCTAATCAGAGCGAAAGTGTCCTTTACATCAAGGGCGCAATGCCACAATAGCAGCAGGACTCGTCCCCTAATCAGCAGGAAAGTGTCCTTTACATCAAGGACGCAATGCCACAATAGCACCAGCACTCGCCCCAATCAGCAGGAAAGTGTCCTTTATATCAAGGACACAATGCCATAATAGCAGCAGCACTCGCCCCTAATCAGCTGGAAAGTGTCCTTTACATCAAGGACGCAATGCCATAATAGCAGCAGCACTCGCCCCTAATCAGCAGGAAAGTGTCCTTTATATCAAGGACACAATGCCATAATAGCAGCAGCACTCGCCCCTAATCAGCTGGAAAGTGTCCTTTACTGAAGAACGCAATGCCATAATAGCAGCAGCACTCGCCCCTAAGCAGAAGTTAAGTGTTCTTTACATCAAGGACGCAATGCCATAATTGCAGCAGCACTCACCCCTAATCAGCAGGAAAGTATCCTTCACATCTAGGACGCAATGCCATAAAAGCAGCAGCACTCGCCCCTAATCAGCAGAAAAGTGTCCTTTACATCAAGGACGCAATGCCATAATAGCAGAAGCACTCGCCCCTAATCAGCAGCAAAGTGTCCTTCACATCAAGAACTCAATGCCATAATTGCAGCAGCACTCGCCCCTAAGCAGAAGTTAAGTGTCCTTTACATCAAGGACGCAATGCCATAATAGCAGCAGCACTCGCCCCTAATCAGCTGGAAAGTGTCCTTTACTGAAGAACGCAATGCCATAATAGCAGCAGCACTCGCCCCTAATCAGAAGCAAAGTGTCCTTTACATCAAGGACGCAATGCCATGGTAGCATCAGCACTCGCCCATAATCAGCAGGAAAGTGTCCTTTATAATAAAGGATGCAATGCCATAAGAGCAGCAGCACACGCCCTTAATCAGCAGGAAAGTGTCCTTTACATCAAGGACGCAATGTCATAATAGCAGCAGCACTCGCCCCTAATCAGCAGGAAAGTGTCCTTTACATCAAGGACGCAATGCCATAATAGCAAAAACACTCGTTCCTAATCAGCAGGAAAGTGCCCTTTACATCAAGGACACAATGCCATAATAGCAGCAGCACTCTTCCCTAATCACCAGCAAAGTGTCCTTCACATAAAGGACTCAATGCCATAATTGCAGCAGCACTCGCCCCTAATCAGAAGGAAAGTATCCTTCACATCTAGGAAGCAATGCCATAATAGCAGCAGTACTCGCCCCTAATCAGCAGGAAAGTGTCCTTTACATCAAGGACGCAATGCCATAATAGCAGAAGCACTCGCCCCTAATCAGCAGGAAAGTGTCCTTCACATCTAGGACCCAATGCCATAGTATCATCAGCACTCGCCCATAATCAGCAGGAAAGTGTCCTTTATAATAAAGGATGCAATGCCATAAAAGCAGCAGCACTCGCCCTTAATCAGCAGGAAAGTGTCCTTTACATCAAGGATGCAATGTCATAATAGCAGCAGCACTCGCCCCTGATCAGCAGGAAAGTGTCCTTTACATCAAGCACGCAATGCCATAATAGCAGCAGCACTTGCCCCTAATCAACGGGAAAGTGTCCTTTACATCAAGGACGCAACGCCATAATAGCAGCAGCTCTCGCCCCTAATCAGCAGGAAAGTGTCATTTACATCAAGGACGCAATGCCATAATAGCAGCAGCACTCGCCCCTAATCAGCAGGAAAGTGTCCTTTACATCAAGGACGCAATGCCATGATAGCAGCCGCACTCGCCTCTAATCAGCAGGAAAGTGTCATTTACATCAAGGACGCAATGCCATAATAGCAGCAGCACTCGCCCCTAATCAGCAGGAAAGTGTCCTTTACATCAAGGACGCAATGCCATGATAGCAGCCGCACTCGCCTCTAATCAGCAGGAAAGTGTCCTTTACATCAAGGACGCAATCCCATAATAGCAGCAGCACTCAAACCTAATCAGCAGGAAAGTGTCCTTTACATCAAGGACGCAATGCCATAATAGCAGCAGCACTCGCCCTCAATCAGCAGGAAAGTGTCCTTTCCATCAAGGACGCAATGCCATAATAGCAACAGCACTCGCCCCTAATCAGCAGGAAAGTGTCTTTTACATCAAGGATGCAATGCCATAATAGCAGCAGCACTCTCCCCTAATCAGCAGAAAAGTATCCTTCACATCAAGGACTCAATGCCATAATTGCAGCAGCACTTGCCCCTAATCAACGGGAAAGTGTCCTTTACATCAAGGGCGCAAGGCCATAATAGCAGCAGCTCTCGCCCCTAATCAGCAGGAAAGTGTCATTTACATCAAGGACGCAATGCCATAATAGCAGCAGCACTCGCCCCTGATCAGCAGGAAAGTGTCCTTTACATCAAGGACGCAATGGCATAATAGCAGCACTCGCCCCTAATCAGCAGGAAAGTGTCCTTTACATCAAGGACGCAATGCCATAATAGCAACAGCACTCGCCCCTAATCAGCAGGAAAGTGTCTTTTACATCAAGGACGCAACGCCATAATAGCAGTAGCTCTCGCCCCTAATCAGCAGGAAAGTGTCATTTACATCAAGGACGCAACGCCATAATAGCAGCAGCTCTCGCCCCTAATCAGCAGGAAAGTGTCATTTACATCAAGGACGCAATGCCATAATAGCAGCAGCACTCGCCCCTAATCAGCAGGAAAGTGTCCTTTACATCAAGGACGCAATGCCATGATAGCAGTCGCACTCGCCTCTAATCAGCAGGAAAGTGTCCTTTACATCAAGGACGCAATCCCATAATAGCAGCAGCACTCAAACCTAATCAGCAGGAAAGCGTCCTTTACATCAAGGACGCAATGCCATAATAGCAGCAGCACTCGCCCCTAATCAGCAGGAAAGTGTCATTTACATCAAGGACGCAGTGCCATAATAGCAGCAGCACTCGCCCCTAATCAGCAGGAAAGTGTCCTTTACATCAAGGACGCAGTGCCATAATAGCAGCAGCACTTGCCCCTAATCAGCAGGAAAGTGTCCTTTACATCAAGGACGCAATGCCATAATAGCAGCAGCACTCGCCCCTGATCAGCAGGAAAGTGTCCTTTACATCAAGGACGCAATGGCATAACAGCAGCACTCGCCCCTAATCAGCAGGAAAGTGTCCTTTACATCAAGGACGCAATGCCATAATAGCAGCAGCACTTGCCCCTAATCAGCAGGAAAGTGTCCTTTACATCAAGGACGCAATGCCATAATAGCAGCAGCACTCGCCCCTGATCAGCAGGAAAGTGTCCTTTACATCAAGGACGCAATGGCATAACAGCAGCACTCGCCCCTAATCAGCAGGAAAGTGTCCTTTACATCAAGGACGCAATGCCATAATAGCAGCAGCACTCTCCCCTAATCAGCAGAAAGTATCCTTCACATCAAGGACTCAATGCCATAATTGCAGCAGCACTCGCCTCTAATCAGCACAAATGTATCCTTTACATCTAGGACGCAATGTCATAAAAGCAGCAGCACTCGCCCCTAACCAGCAGGAAAGTTTCCTTTACATCAAGGACGCAATGCCATAATAGCAGAAGCACTCGCCCCTAATCAGCAGCAAAGTGTCCTTCACATCAAGAACTCAATGTCATAATTGCAGCAGCACTCGCCCCTAAACAGCAGGAAAGTATCCTTCACATCTCGGATGCAATGCCAAAATAGCAGCAGTACTCGCCCCTAATCAGAGCGAAAGTGTCCTTTACATCAAGGGCGCAATGCCACAATAGCAGCAGGACTCGTCCCCTAATCAGCAGGAAAGTGTCCTTTACATCAAGGATGCAATGCCATAAAAGCAGCAGCACTCGCCCTTAATCAGCAGGAAAGTGTCCTTTACATCAAGGATGCAATGTCATAATAGCAGCAGCACTCGCCCCTGATCAGCAGGAAAGTGTCCTTTACATCAAGCACGCAATGCCATAATAGCAGCAGCACTTGCCCCTAATCAACGGGAAAGTGTCCTTTACATCAAGGACGCAACGCCATAATAGCAGCAGCTCTCGCCCCTAATCAGCAGGAAAGTGTCATTTACATCAAGGACGCAATGCCATAATAGCAGCAGCACTCGCCCCTAATCAGCAGGAAAGTGTCCTTTACATCAAGGACGCAATGCCATGATAGCAGCCGCACTCGCCTCTAATCAGCAGGAAAGTGTCATTTACATCAAGGACGCAATGCCATAATAGCAGCAGCACTCGCCCCTAATCAGCAGGAAAGTGTCCTTTACATCAAGGACGCAATGCCATGATAGCAGCCGCACTCGCCTCTAATCAGCAGGAAAGTGTCCTTTACATCAAGGACGCAATCCCATAATAGCAGCAGCACTCAAACCTAATCAGCAGGAAAGTGTCCTTTACATCAAGGACGCAATGCCATAATAGCAGCAGCACTCGCCCCTAATCAGCAGGAAAGTGTCATTTACATCAAGGACGCAGTGCCATAATAGCAGCAGCACTCGCCCCTAATCAGCAGGAAAGTGTCCTTTACATCAAGGACGCAATGCCATAATAGCAGCAGCACTCGCCCCTGATCAGCAGGAAAGTGTCCTTTACATCAAGGACGCAATGGCATAATAGCAGCACTCGCCCCTAATCAGCAGGAAAGTGTCCTTTCCATCAAGGACGCAATGCCATAATAGCAACAGCACTCGCCCCTAATCAGCAGGAAAGTGTCTTTTACATCAAGGATGCAATGCCATAATAGCAGCAGCACTCTCCCCTAATCAGCAGAAAAGTATCCTTCACATCAAGGACTCAATGCCATAATTGCAGCAGCACTTGCCCCTAATCAACGGGAAAGTGTCCTTTACATCAAGGACGCAACACCATAATAGCAGCAGCACTCGCCCCTAATCAGCAGGAAAGTGTCATTTACATCAAGGACGCAATGCCATAATAGCAGCAGTACTCGCCCCTGATCAGCAGGAAAGTGTCCTTTACATCAAGGACGCAATGCCATAATAGCAACAGCACTTGCCCCTAATCAGCAGGAAAGTGTCTTTTACATCAAGGACGCAACGCCATAATAGCAGCAGCTCTCGCCCCTAATCAGCAGGAAAGTGTCATTTACATCAAGGACGCAATGCCATAATAGCAGCAGCACTTGCCCCTAATCAACGGGAAAGTGTCCTTTACATCAAGGACGCAACGCCATAATAGCAGCAGCTCTCGCCCCTAATCAGCAGGAAAGTGTCATTTACATCAAGGACGCAACGCCATAATAGCAGCAGCACTCGCCCCTAATCAGCAGGAAAGTGTCCTTTACATCAAGGACGCAATGCCATGATAGCAGCCGCACTCGCCTCTAATCAGCAGGAAAGTGTCCTTTACATCAAGGACGCAATCCCATAATAGCAGCAGCACTCAAACCTAATCAGCAGGAAAGTGTCCTTTACATCAAGGACGCAATGCCATAATAGCAGCAGCACTCGCCCCTAATCAGCAGGAAAGTGTCCTTTACATCAAGGACGCAGTGCCATAATAGCAGCAGCACTTACCCCTAATCAGCAGGAAAGTGTCCTTTACATCAAGGACGCAATGCCATAATAGCAGCAGCACTCGCCCCTGATCAGCAGGAAAGTGTCCTTTACATCAACGACGCAATGGCATAACACCAGCACTCGCCCCTAATCAGCAGGAAAGTGTCCTTTACATCAAGGACTCAATGCCATAATTGCAGCAGCACTCGCCTCTAATCAGCACGAATGTATCCTTTACATCTAGGACGCAATGCCATAAAAGCAGCAGCACTCGCCCCTAACCAGCAGGAAAGTGTCCTTTACATCAAGAACTCAATGTCATAATTGCAGCAGCACTCGCCCCTAAACAGCAGGAAGGTATCCTTCACATCTCGGATGCAATGCCAAAATAGCAGCAGTACTCGCCCCTAATCAGAGCGAAAGTGTCCTTTACATCAAGGGCGCAATGCCACAATAGCAGCAGGACTCGTCCCCTAATCAGCAGGAAAGTGTCCTTTACATCAAGGACGCAATGCCACAATAGCACCAGCACTCGCCCCAATCAGCAGGAAAGTGTCCTTTATATCAAGGACACAATGCCATAAAAGCAGCAGCACTCGCCCCTAATCAGCTGGAAAGTGTCCTTTACTGAAGAACGCAATGCCATAATAGCAGCAGCACTCGCCCCTAATCAGCAGGAAAGTGTCCTTTACATCAAGGACGCAATGCCATGATAGCAGCCGCACTCGCCTCTAATCAGCAGGAAAGTGTCATTTACATCAAGGACGCAATGCCATAATAGCAGCAGCACTCGCCCCTGATCAGCAGGAAAGTGTCCTTTACATCAATGACGCAATGGCATAACAGCTGCACTCGCCCCTAATCAGCAGGAAAGTGTCCTTTACATCAAGGACGCAATGCCATAATAGCAACAGCACTCGCCCCTAATCAGCAGGAAAGTGTCTTTTACATCAAGGATGCAATGCCATAATAGCAGCAGCACTCTCCCCTAATCAGCAGAAAAGTATCCTTCACATCAAGGACTCAATGCCATAATTGCAGCAGCACTCCCCTCTAATCAGCACGAATGTATCCTTTACATCTAGGACGCAATGCCATAAAAGCAGCAGCACTCGCCCCTAACCAGCAGGAAAATTTCCTTTACATCAAGGACGCAATGTCATAATAGCAGAAGCACTCGCCCCTAATCAGCAGCAAAGTGTCCTTCACATCAAGAACTCAATGTCATAATTGCAGCAGCACTCGCCCCTAAACAGCAGGAAAGTATCCTTCACATCTCGGATGCAATGCCAAAATAGCAGCAGTACTCGCCCCTAATCAGAGCGAAAGTGTCCTTTACATCAAGGGCGCAATGCCACAATAGCAGCAGGACTCGTCCCCTAATCAGCAGGAAAGTGTCCTTTACATCAAGGATGCAATGCCATAAAAGCAGCAGCACTCGCCCTTAATCAGCAGGAAAGTGTCCTTTACATCAAGGATGCAATGTCATAATAGCAGCAGCACTCGCCCCTGATCAGCAGGAAAGTGTCCTTTACATCAAGCACGCAATGCCATAATAGCAGCAGCACTTGCCCCTAATCAACGGGAAAGTGTCCTTTACATCAAGGACGCAACGCCATAATAGCAGCAGCTCTCGCCCCTAATCAGCACGAAAATGTCATTTACATCAAGGACGCAATGCCATAATAGCAGCAGCACTCGCCCCTAATCAGCAGGAAAGTGTCCTTTACATCAAGGACGCAATGCCATGATAGCAGCCGCACTCGCCTCTAATCAGCAGGAAAGTGTCATTTACATCAAGGACGCAATGCCATAATAGCAGCAGCACTCGCCCCTAATCAGCAGGAAAGTGTCCTTTACATCAAGGACGCAATGCCATGATAGCAGCCGCACTCGCCTCTAATCAGCAGGAAAGTGTCCTTTACATCAAGGACGCAATCCCATAATAGCAGCAGCACTCAAACCTAATCAGCAGGAAAGTGTCCTTTACATCAAGGACGCAATGCCATAATAGCAGCAGCACTCGCCCCTAATCAGCAGGAAAGTGTCATTTACATCAAGGACGCAGTGCCATAATAGCAGCAGCACTCGCCCCTAATCAGCAGGAAAGTGTCCTTTACATCAAGGACGCAATGCCATAATAGCAGCAGAACTCGCCCCTGATCAGCAGGAAAGTGTCCTTTACATCAAGGACGCAATGGCATAATAGCAGCACTCGCCCCTAATCAGCAGGAAAGTGTCCTTTCCATCAAGGACGCAATGCCATAATAGCAACAGCACTCGCCCCTAATCAGCAGGAAAGTGTCTTTTACATCAAGGATGCAATGCCATAATAGCAGCAGCACTCTCCCCTAATCAGCAGAAAAGTATCCTTCACATCAAGGACTCAATGCCATAATTGCAGCAGCACTTGCCCCTAATCAACAGGAAAGTGTCCTTTACATCAAGGACGCAACGCCATAATAGCAGCAGCTCTCGCCCCTAATCAGCAGGAAAGTGTCATTTACATCAAGGACGCAATGCCATAATAGCAGCAGCACTCGCCCCTGATCAGCAGGAAAGTGTCCTTTACATCAAGGACGCAATGGCATAATAGCAGCACTCGCCCCTAATCAGCAGGAAAGTGTCCTTTACATCAAGGACGCAATGCCATAATAGCAACAGCACTCGCCCCTAATCAGCAGGAAAGTGTCTTTTACATCAAGGACGCAACGCCATAATAGCAGCCGCTCTCGCCCCTAATCAGCAGGAAAGTGTCATTTACATGAAGGACGCAATGCCATAATAGCAGCAGCACTTGCCCCTAATCAACGGGAAAGTGTCCTTTACATCAAGGACGCAACGCCATAATAGCAGCAGCCCTCGCCCCTAATCAGCAGGAAAGTGTTATTTACATCAAGGACGCAATGCCATGATAGCAGCCGCACTCGCCTCTAATCAGCAGGAAAGTGTCCTTTACATCAAGGACGCAATCCCATAATAGCAGCAGCACTCAAACCTAATCAGCAGGAAAGTGTCCTTTACATCAAGGACGCAATGCCATAATAGCAGCAGCACTCGCCCCTAATCAGCAGGAAAGTGTCATTTACATCAAGGACGCAGTGCCATAATAGCAGCAGCACTCGCCCCTAATCAGCAGGAAAGTGTCCTTTACATCAAGGACGCAATGCCATAATAGCAGCAGCACTCGCCCCTAATCAGCAGGAAAGTGTCCTTTACATCAAGGACGCAATGCCATAATAGCAACAGCACTCGCCCCTAATCAGCAGGAAAGTGTCTTTTACATCAAGGATGCAATGCCATAATAGCAGCAGCACTCTCCCCTAATCAGCAGAAAAGTATCCTTCACATCAAGGACTCAATGCCATAATTGCAGCAGCACTCGCCTCTAATCAGCACAAATGTATCCTTTACATCTAGGAGGCAATGCCATAAAAGCAGCAGCACTCGCCCCTAACCAGCAGGAAAGTGTCCTTTACATCAAGGACGCAATGCCATAATAGCAGAAGCACTCGCCCCTAATCAGCAGCAAAGTGTCCTTCACATCAAGAACTCAATGTCATAATTGCAGCAGCACTTGCCGCTAAACAGCAGGAAAGTATCCTTCACATCTCGGATGCAGTGCCAAAATAGCAGCAGTACTCGCCCCTAATCAGAGCGAAAGTGTCCTTTACATCAAGGGCGCAATGCCACAATAGCAGCAGGACTCGTCCCCTAATCAGCAGGAAAGTGTCCTTTACATCAAGGACGCAATGCCACAATAGCACCAGTACTCGCCCCAATCAGCAGGAAAGTGTCCTTTATATCAAGGACACAATGCCATAAAAGCAGCAGCACTCGCCCCTAATCAGCTGGAAAGTGTCCTTTACTGAAGAACGCAATGCCATAATAGCAGCAGCACTCGCCCCTGATCAGCAGGAAAGTGTCCTTTACATCAAGGACGCAATGGCATAATAGCAGCACTCGCCCCTAATCAGCAGGAAAGTGTCCTTTCCATCAAGGACGCAATGCCATAATAGCAACAGCACTCGCCCCTAATCAGCAGGAAAGTGTCCTTTACATCAAGGACGCAACGCCATAATAGCAGCAGCACTCGCCCCTAATCAGCAGGAAAGTGTCATTTACATCAAGGACGCAATGCCATAATAGCAGCAGCACTCGCCCCTGATCAGCAGGAAAGTGTCCTTTACATCAAGGACGCAATGCCATAATAGCAACAGCACTCGCCCCTAATCAGCAGGAAAGTGTCTTTTACATCAAGGACGCAACGCCATAATAGCTGCAGCTCTCGCCCCTAATCAGCAGGAAAGTGTCATTTACATCAAGGACGCAACGCCATAATAGCAGCAGCACTCGCCCCTAATCAGCAGGAAAGTGTCCTTTACATCAAGGACGCAATGCCATGATAGCAGCCGCACTCGCCTCTAATCAGCAGGAAAGTGTCCTTTACATCAAGGACGCAATCCCATAATAGCAGCAGCACTCAAACCTAATCAGCAGGAAAGTGTCCTTTACATCAAGGACGCAATGCCATAATAGCAGCAGCACTCGCCCCTAATCAGCAGGAAAGTGTCATTTACATCAAGGACGCAGTGCCATAATAGCAGCAGCACTCGCCCCTAATCAGCAGGAAAGTGTCCTTTACATAAAGGACGCAGTGCCATAATAGCAGCAGCACTTGCCCCTAATCAGCAGGAAAGTGTCCTTTACATCAAGGACGCAATGCCATAATAGCAGCAGCACTCGCCCCTGATCAGCAGGAAAGTGTCCTTTACATCAAGGACGCAATGGCATAACACCAGCACTCGCCCCTAATCAGCAGGAAAGTGTCCTTTACATCAAGGACTCAATGCCATAATTGCAGCAGCACTCGCCTCTAATCAGCACGAATGTATCCTTTACATCTAGGACGCAATGCCATAAAAGCAGCAGCACTCGCCCCTAACCAGCAGGAAAGTGTCCTTTACATCAAGAACTCAATGTCATAATTGCAGCAGCACTCGCCCCTAAACAGCAGGAAGGTATCCTTCACATCTCGGATGCAATGCCAAAATAGCAGCAGTACTCGCCCCTAATCAGAGCGAAAGTGTCCTTTACATCAAGGGCGCAATGCCACAATAGCAGCAGGACTCGTCCCCTAATCAGCAGGAAAGTGTCCTTTACATCAAGGACGCAATGCCACAATAGCACCAGCACTCGCCCCAATCAGCAGGAAAGTGTCCTTTATATCAAGGACACAATGCCATAATAGCAGCAGCACTCGCCCCTAATCAGCTGGAAAGTGTCCTTTACATCAAGGACGCAATGCCATAATAGCAGCAGCACTCGCCCCTAATCAGCAGGAAAGTGTCCTTTATATCAAGGACACAATGCCATAATAGCAGCAGCACTCGCCCCTAATCAGCTGGAAAGTGTCCTTTACTGAAGAACGCAATGCCATAATAGCAGCAGCACTCGCCCCTAAGCAGAAGTTAAGTGTTCTTTACATCAAGGACGCAATGCCATAATTGCAGCAGCACTCACCTCTAATCAGCAGGAAAGTATCCTTCACATCTAGGACGCAATGCCATAAAAGCAGCAGCACTCGCCCCTAATCAGCAGAAAAGTGTCCTTTACATCAAGGACGCAATGCCATAATAGCAGAAGCACTCGCCCCTAATCAGCAGCAAAGTGTCCTTCACATCAAGAACTCAATGCCATAATTGCAGCAGCACTCGCCCCTAAGCAGAAGTTAAGTGTCCTTTACATCAAGGACGCAATGCCATAATAGCAGCAGCACTTGCCCCTAATCAGCTGGAAAGTGTCCTTTACTGAAGAACGCAATGCCATAATAGCAGCAGCACTCGCCCCTAATCAGAAGCAAAGTGTCCTTTACATCAAGGACGCAATGCCATGGTAGCATCAGCACTCGCCCATAATCAGCAGGAAAGTGTCCTTTATAATAAAGGATGCAATGCCATAAGAGCAGCAGCACACGCCCTTAATCAGCAGGAAAGTGTCCTTTACATCAAGGACGCAATGTCATAATAGCAGCAGCACTCGCCCCTAATCAGCAGGAAAGTGTCCTTTACATCAAGGACGCAATGCCATAATAGCAAAAACACTCGTTCCTAATCAGCAGGAAAGTGCCCTTTACATCAAGGACACAATGCCATAATAGCAGCAGCACTCTTCCCTAATCACCAGCAAAGTGTCCTTCACATAAAGGACTCAATGCCATAATTGCAGCAGCACTCGCCCCTAATCAGCAGGAAAGTATCCTTCACATCTAGGAAGCAATGCCATAATAGCAGCAGTACTCGCCCCTAATCAGCAGGAAAGTGTCCTTTACATCAAGGACGCAATGCCATAATAGCAGAAGCACTCGCCCCTAATCAGCAGGAAAGTGTCCTTCACATCTAGGACCCAATGCCATAGTATCATCAGCACTCGCCCATAATCAGCAGGAAAGTGTCCTTTATAATAAAGGATGCAATGCCATAAAAGCAGCAGCACTCGCCCTTAATCAGCAGGAAAGTGTCCTTTACATCAAGGATGCAATGTCATAATAGCAGCAGCACTCGCCCCTGATCAGCAGGAAAGTGTCCTTTACATCAAGCACGCAATGCCATAATAGCAGCAGCACTTGCCCCTAATCAACGGGAAAGTGTCCTTTACATCAAGGACGCAACGCCATAATAGCAGCAGCTCTCGCCCCTAATCAGCAGGAAAGTGTCATTTACATCAAGGACGCAATGCCATAATAGCAGCAGCACTCGCCCCTAATCAGCAGGAAAGTGTCCTTTACATCAAGGACGCAATGCCATGATAGCAGCCGCACTCGCCTCTAATCAGCAGGAAAGTGTCATTTACATCAAGGACGCAATGCCATAATAGCAGCAGCACTCGCCCCTAATCAGCAGGAAAGTGTCCTTTACATCAAGGACGCAATGCCATGATAGCAGCCGCACTCGCCTCTAATCAGCAGGAAAGTGTCCTTTACATCAAGGACGCAATCCCATAATAGCAGCAGCACTCAAACCTAATCAGCAGGAAAGTGTCCTTTACATCAAGGACGCAATGCCATAATAGCAGCAGCACTCGCCCCTAATCAGCAGGAAAGTGTCCTTTCCATCAAGGACGCAATGCCATAATAGCAACAGCACTCGCCCCTAATCAGCAGGAAAGTGTCTTTTACATCAAGGATGCAATGCCATAATAGCAGCAGCACTCTCCCCTAATCAGCAGAAAAGTATCCTTCACATCAAGGACTCAATGCCATAATTGCAGCAGCACTTGCCCCTAATCAACGGGAAAGTGTCCTTTACATCAAGGGCGCAACGCCATAATAGCAGCAGCTCTCGCCCCTAATCAGCAGGAAAGTGTCATTTACATCAAGGACGCAATGCCATAATAGCAGCAGCACTCGCCCCTGATCAGCAGGAAAGTGTCCTTTACATCAAGGACGCAATGGCATAATAGCAGCACTCGCCCCTAATCAGCAGGAAAGTGTCCTTTACATCAAGGACGCAATGCCATAATAGCAACAGCACTCGCCCCTAATCAGCAGGAAAGTGTCTTTTACATCAAGGACGCAACGCCATAATAGCAGTAGCTCTCGCCCCTAATCAGCAGGAAAGTGTCATTTACATCAAGGACGCAACGCCATAATAGCAGCAGCTCTCGCCCCTAATCAGCAGGAAAGTGTCATTTACATCAAGGACGCAATGCCATAATAGCAGCAGCACTCGCCCCTAATCATCAGGAAAGTGTCCTTTACATCAAGGACGCAATGCCATGATAGCAGCCGCACTCGCCTCTAATCAGCAGGAAAGTGTCCTTTACATCAAGGACGCAATCCCATAATAGCAGCAGCACTCAAACCTAATCAGCAGGAAAGTGTCCTTTACATCAAGGACGCAGTGCCATAATAGCAGCAGCACTCGCCCCTAATCAGCAGGAAAGTGTCATTTACATCAAGGACGCAGTGCCATAATAGCAGCAGCACTCGCCCCTAATCAGCAGGAAAGTGTCCTTTACATCAAGGACGCAGTGCCATAATAGCAGCAGCACTTGCCCCTAATCAGCAGGAAAGTGTCCTTTACATCAAGGACGCAATGCCATAATAGCAGCAGCACTCGCCCCTGATCAGCAGGAAAGTGTCCTTTACATCAAGGACGCAATGGCATAACAGCAGCACTCGCCCCTAATCAGCAGGAAAGTGGCCTTTACATCAAGGACGCAATGCCATAATAGCAGCAGCACTTGCCCCTAATCAGCAGGAAAGTGTCCTTTACATCAAGGACGCAATGCCATAATAGCAGCAGCACTCGCCCCTGATCAGCAGGAAAGTGTCCTTTACATCAAGGACGCAATGGCATAACAGCAGCACTCGCCCCTAATCAGCAGGAAAGTGTCCTTTACATCAAGGACGCAATGCCATAATAGCAGCAGCACTCTCCCCTAATCAGCAGAAAGTATCCTTCACATCAAGGACTCAATGCCATAATTGCAGCAGCACTCGCCTCTAATCAGCACAAATGTATCCTTTACATCTAGGACGCAATGTCATAAAAGCAGCAGCACTCGCCCCTAACCAGCAGGAAAGTTTCCTTTACATCAAGGACGCAATGCCATAATAGCAGAAGCACTCGCCCCTAATCAGCAGCAAAGTGTCCTTCACATCAAGAACTCAATGTCATAATTGCAGCAGCACTCGCCCCTAAACAGCAGGAAAGTATCCTTCACATCTCGGATGCAATGCCAAAATAGCAGCAGTACTCGCCCCTAATCAGAGCGAAAGTGTCCTTTACATCAAGGGCGCAATGCCACAATAGCAGCAGGACTCGTCCCCTAATCAGCAGGAAAGTGTCCTTTACATCAAGGATGCAATGCCATAAAAGCAGCAGCACTCGCCCTTAATCAGCAGGAAAGTGTCCTTTACATCAAGGATGCAATGTCATAATAGCAGCAGCACTCGCCCCTGATCAGCAGGAAAGTGTCCTTTACATCAAGCACGCAATGCCATAATAGCAGCAGCACTTGCCCCTAATCAACGGGAAAGTGTCCTTTACATCAAGGACGCAACGCCATAATAGCAGCAGCTCTCGCCCCTAATCAGCAGGAAAGTGTCATTTACATCAAGGACGCAATGCCATAATAGCAGCAGCACTCGCCCCTAATCAGCAGGAAAGTGTCCTTTACATCAAGGACGCAATGCCATGATAGCAGCCGCACTCGCC
Organism: Ambystoma mexicanum; assembly: GCF_040938575.1. Lineage (NCBI taxonomy): Eukaryota > Metazoa > Chordata > Amphibia > Caudata > Ambystomatidae > Ambystoma > Ambystoma mexicanum. Next base: position 30,302,239 of record NC_090921.1, read on the forward strand.
TCTAATCAGCAGGAAAGTGTCCTTTACATCAAGGACGCAATGCCATAATAGCAGCAGCACTCGCCCCTAATCAGCAGGAAAGTGTCCTTTACATCAAGGACGCAATGCCATGATAGCAGCCGCACTCGCCTCTAATCAGCAGGAAAGTGTCCTTTACATCAAGGACGCAATCCCATAATAGCAGCAGCACTCAAACCTAATCAGCAGGAAAGTGTCCTTTACATCAAGGACGCAATGCCATAATAGCAACAGCACTCGCCCCTAATCAGCAGGAAAGTGTCTTTTACATCAAGGATGCAATGCCATAATAGCAGCAGCACTCTCCCCTAATCAGCAGAAAAGTATCCTTCACATCAAGGACTCAATGCCATAATTGCAGCAGCACTTGCCCCTAATCAACGGGAAAGTGTCCTTTACATCAAGGACGCAACACCATAAAAGCAGCAGCACTCGCCCCTAACCAGCAGGAAAGTTTCCTTTACATCAAGGACGCAATGCCATAATAGCAGAAGCACTCGCCCCTAATCAGCAGCAAAGTGTCCTTCACATCAAGAACTCAATGTCATAATTGCAGCAGCACTCGCCCCTAAACAGCAGGAAAGTATCCTTCACATCTCGGATGCAATGCCAAAATAGCAGCAGTACTCGCCCCTAATCAGAGCGAAAGTGTCCTTTACATCAAGGGCGCAATGCCACAATAGCAGCAGGACTTGTCCCCTAATCAGCAGGAAAGTGTCCTTTACATCAAGGATGCAATGCCATAAAAGCAGCAGCACTCGCCCTTAATCAGCAGGAAAGTGTCCTTTACATCAAGGATGCAATGTCATAATAGCAGCAGCACTCGCCCCTGATCAGCAGGAAAGTGTCCTTTACATCAAGCACGCAATGCCATAATAGCAGCAGCACTTGCCCCTAATCAACGGGAAAGTGTCCTTTACATCAAGGACGCAACGCCATAATAGCAGCAGCTCTCGCCCCTAATCAGCAGGAAAGTGTCATTTACATCAAGGACGCAATGCCATAATAGCAGCAGCACTCGCCCCTAATCAGCAGGAAAGTGTCCTTTACATCAAGGACGCAATGCCATGATAGCAGCCGCACTCGCCTCTAATCAGCAGGAAAGTGTCCTTTACATCAAGGACGCAATGCCATAATAGCAGCAGCACTCGCCCCTAATCAGCAGGAAAGTGTCCTTTACATCAAGGACGCAATGCCATGATAGCAGCCGCACTCGCCTCTAATCAGCAGGAAAGTGTCCTTTACATCAAGGACGCAATCCCATAATAGCAGCAGCACTCAAACCTAATCAGCAGGAAAGTGTCCTTTACATCAAGGACGCAATGCCATAATAACAGCAGCACTCGCCCCTAATCAGCAGGAAAGTGTCCTTTACATCAAGGACGCAATGCCATAATAGCAGCAGCACTCGCCCCTGATCAGCAGGAAAGTGTCCTTTACATCAAGGACGCAATGGCATAATAGCAGCACTCGCCCCTAATCAGCAGGAAAGTGTCCTTTCCATCAAGGACGCAATGCCATAATAGCAACAGCACTCGCCCCTAATCAGCAGGAAAGTGTCTTTTACATCAAGGATGCAATGCCATAATAGCAGCAGTACTCTCCCCTAATCAGCAGAAAAGTATCCTTCACATCAAGGACTCAATGCCATAATTGCAGCAGCACTTGCCCCTAATCAACGGGAAAGTGTCCTTTACATCAAGGACGCAACACCATAATAGCAGCAGCACTCGCCCCTAATCAGCAGGAAAGTGTCATTTACATCAAGGACGCAATGCCATAATAGCAGCAGCACTCGCCCCTGATCAGCAGGAAAGTGTCCTTTACATCAAGGACGCAATGCCATAATAGCAACAGCACTCGCCCCTAATCAGCAGGAAAGTGTCTTTTACATCAAGGACGCAACGCCATAATAGCAGCAGCTCTCGCCCCTAATCAGCAGGAAAGTGTCATTTACATCAAGGACGCAATGCCATAATAGCAGCAGCACTTGCCCCTAATCAACGGGAAAGTGTCCTTTACATCAAGGACGCAACGCCATAATAGCAGCAGCTCTCGCCCCTAATCAGCAGGAAAGTGTCATTTACATCAAGGACGCAACGCCATAATAGCAGCAGCACTCGCCCCTAATCAGCAGGAAAGTGTCCTTTACATCAAGGACGCAATGCCATGATAGCAGCCGCACTCGCCTCTAATCAGCAGGAAAGTGTCCTTTACATCAAGGACGCAATCCCATAATAGCAGCAGCACTCAAACCTAATCAGCAGGAAAGTGTCCTTTACATCAAGGACGCAATGCCATAATAGCAGCAGCACTCGCCCCTAATCAGCAGGAAAGTGTCCTTTACATCAAGGACGCAGTGCCATAATAGCAGCAGCACTTACCCCTAATCAGCAGGAAAGTGTCCTTTACATCAAGGACGCAATGCCATAATAGCAGCAGCACTCGCCCCTGATCAGCAGGAAAGTGTCCTTTACATCAAGGACGCAATGGCATAACACCAGCACTCGCCCCTAATCAGCAGGAAAGTGTCCTTTACATCAAGGACTCAATGCCATAATTGCAGCAGCACTCGCCTCTAATCAGCACGAATGTATCCTTTACATATAGGACGCAATGCCATAAAAGCAGCAGCACTCGCCCCTAACCAGCAGGAAAGTGTCCTTTACATCAAGAACTCAATGTCATAATTGCAGCAGCACTCGCCCCTAAACAGCAGGAAGGTATCCTTCACATCTCGGATGCAATGCCAAAATAGCAGCAGTACTCGCCCCTAATCAGAGCGAAAGTGTCCTTTACATCAAGGGCGCAATGCCACAATAGCAGCAGGACTCGTCCCCTAATCAGCAGGAAAGTGTCCTTTACATCAAGGACGCAATGCCACAATAGCACCAGCACTCGCCCCAATCAGCAGGAAAGTGTCCTTTATATCAAGGACACAATGCCATAAAAGCAGCAGCACTCGCCCCTAATCAGCTGGAAAGTGTCCTTTACTGAAGAACGCAATGCCATAATAGCAGCAGCACTCGCCCCTAATTAGAAGTTAAGTGTCCTTTACATCAAGGACGCAATGCCATAATTGCAGCAGCACTCACCCCTAATCAGCAGGAAAGTATCCTTCACATCTAGGACGCAATGCCATAAAAGCAGCAGCACTCGCCCCTAATCAGCAGAAAAGTGTCCTTTACATCAAGGACGCAATGCCATAATAGCAGAAGCACTCGCCCCTAATCAGCAGCAAAGTGTCCTTCACATCAAGAACTCAATGCCATAATTGCAGCAGCACTCGCCCCTAATCATCAGGAAAGTATCCTTCACATCTCGGATGCAATGCCACAATAGCACCAGCACTCGCCCCCTAATCAGCAGGAAAGTGTCCTTTACATCAAGGACGCAATGCCACAATAGCACCAGCACTCGCCCCAATCAGCAGGAAAGTGTTCTTTATATCAAGGACGCAATGCCACATAGCAGCAGCACTCGCCCCTAATCAGCAGGAAAGTGTCCTTTACATCAAGTACGCATTGCCACAATAACAGCAGCACTCACCCCTAATCAACAGAAAAGTGTCCTTTACATCAAGGACGCAATGCCACAATAGCAGCAGCACTCGGCCCCTAATCAGCAGGAAAGTGTCCATTACATCAAAGACGCAATGCCACAATAGCAGCAACACCTGTGCCTAATCAGCAGGAAAGTGTCCTTTACATCAAGGACGCAATGCCATAATAGCAGCAGCACTCGCCCCTAATCAGCTGGAAAGTGTCCTTTACATGAAGAACGCAATGCCATAATAGCAGCAGCACTCGCCCCTAATCAGAAGCAAAGTGTCCTTTACATCAAGGACGCAATGCCATGGTAGCATCAGCACTCGCCCATAATCAGCAGGAAAGTGTCCTTTATAATAAAGTGTGCAATGCCATAAGAGCAGCAGCACTCGCCCTTAATCAGCAGGAAAGTGTCCTTTACATCAAGGACGCAATGTCATAATAGCAGCAGCAATCGCCCCTAATCAGCAGGAAAGTGTCCTTTACATCAAGGACGCAATGCCATAATAGCAACAACACTCGTTCCTAATCAGCAGGAAAGTGTCCTTTACATCAAGGACACAATGCCATAATAGCAGCAGCACTCTCCCCTAATCACCAGCAAAGTGTCCTTCACATAAAGGACTCAATGCCATAATTGCAGCAGCACTCGCCCCTAATCAGCAGGAAAGTATCCTTCACATCTAGGACGCAATGCCATAATAGCAGCAGTACTCGCCCCTAATCAGCAGGAAAGTGTCCTTTACATCAAGCACGCAATGCCATAATAGCAGCAGCACTCGCCCCTAAGCAGAAGTTAAGTGTCCTTTACATCAAGGACGGAATGCCATAATAGCTGCAGCACTCACCCCTAATCAGCAGCAAAGTGTCCTTCACATTCTTCACATAACTGTTCTCATACCAACATCTGCCTCATACCCCCATCACTCTAACTAAACACTGCTGATTACGCACCCCCCAGCCAGGTGTTCTCCTCAGGCCTAACGCAGCCACAATCGGTCTGGATAAATCCTGCAAGAACGAGCACATACTCTTGACTTCTCAACCACCACACCTACCGCTAAGAAGCAGCTATTACACGAATACTGCACCAGCTGCATACATAGCCGGTGCTCACACGCACCTTTGACTCTCTCTACTCTCTCTACTGACCTGAACTTCGGTTCCCAAGTGCGTTCAACCTACCAACGCATTCAGACCATACTAATGGTATATAAGACACTATATAAATGCAAAGTAACATAACATAACATCAAGGACTTGCCCCTAATCAGCAGCAAAGTGTCCTTTACATCAAGGGCGCAATGCCATAATAGCAACAGCACTCGCCCCTAATCAGCAGGAAAGTGTCTTTTACATCAAGGATGCAATGCCATAATAGCAGCAGCACTCTCCCCTAATCAGCAGCAAAGTATCCTTCACATCAAGGACTCAATGCCATAATTGCAGCAGCACTCGCCCCTAATCAGCAGGAAAGTATCCTTCACATCTAGGACGCAATGCCATAAAAGCAGCAGCACTCGCCCCTAATCAGCAGCAAAGTGTCCTTTACATCAAGGACGCAATGCCATAATAGCAGAAGCACTCGCCCCTAATCAGCAGCAAAGTGTCCTTCACATCAAGAACTCAATGCCATAACTGCAGCAGCACTCGCCCCTAATCAGCAGGAAAGTATCCTTCACATCTCGGATGCAATGCCACAATAGCACCAGCACTCGCCCCCTAATCAGCAGGAACGTGTCCTTTACATCAAGGACGCAATGCCACAATAGCATCAGCACTCGCCCCAATCAGCAGGAAAGTGTTCTTTATATCAAGGACGCAATGCCACATAGCAGCAGCACTCGCCCCTAATCAGCAGGAAAGTGTCCTTTACATCAAGTACGCAATGCCACAATAACAGCAGCACTCACCCCTAATCAACAGAAAAGTGTCCTTTACATCAAGGACGCAATGCCACAATAGCAGCAGCACTCGGCCCCTAATCAGCAGGAAAGTGTCCTTTACATCAAGGACGCAATGCCATAATAGCAGCAGCACTTGCCCCTTATCAACGGGAAAGTGTCCTTTACATCAAGGACGCAACGCCATAATAGCAGCAGCTCTCGCCCCTAATCAGCAGGAAAGTGTCATTTACATCAAGGACGCAATGCCATAATAGCAGCAGCACTCGCCCCTAATCAGCAGGAAAGTGTCCTTTACATCAAGGACGCAATGCCATAATAGCAGCAGCACTTGCCCCTAATCAACGGGAAAGTGTCCTTTACATCAAGGACGCAACGCCATAATAGCAGCAGCTCTCGCCCCTAATCAGCAGGAAAGTGTCCTTTACATGAAGAACGCAATGCCATAATAGCAGCAGCACTCGCCCCTAATCAGAAGCAAAGTGTCCTTTACATCAAGGACGCAATGCCATGGTAGCATCAGCACTCGCCCTTAATCAGCAGGAAAGTGTCCTTTACATCAAGGACGCAATGTCATAATAGCAGCAGTACTCGCCCCTAATCAGCAGGAAAGTGTCCTTTACATCAAGGACGCAATGCCATAATAGCAACAACACTCGTTCCTAATCAGCAGGAAAGTGTCCTTTACATCAAGGACACAATGCCATAATAGCAGCAGCACTCTCCCCTAATCACCAGCAAAGTGTCCTTCACATAAAGGACTCAATGCCATAATTGCAGCAGCACTCGCCCCTAATCAGCAGGAAAGTATCCTTCACATCTAGGACGCAATGCCATAATAGCAGCAGTACTCGCCCCTAATCAGCAGAAAGTGTCCTTTACATCAAGCACGCAATGCCATAATAGCAGCAGCACTCGCCCCTAAGCAGAAGTTAAGTGTCCTTTACATCAAGGACGCAATGCCATAATAGCTGCAGCACTCACCCCTAATCAGCAGCAAAGTGTCCTTCACATTCTTCACATAACTGTTCTCATACCAACATCTGCCTCATACCCCCATCACTCTAACTAAACACTGCTGATTACGCACCCCCCAGCCAGGTGTTCTCCTCAGGCCTAACGCAGCCACAATCGGTCTGGATAAATCCTGCAAGAACGAGCACATACTCTTGACTTCTCAACCACCACACCTACCGCTTAGAAGCAGCTATTACACGAATACTGCACCAGCTGCATACATAGCCGGTGCTCACACGCACCTTTGACTCTCTCTACTCTCTCTACTGACCTGAACTTCGGTTCCCAAGTGCGTTCAACCTACCAACGCATTCAGACCATACTAATGGTATATAAGACACTATATAAATGCAAAGTAACATAACATAACATCAAGGACTTGCCCCTAATCAGCAGCAAAGTGTCCTTTACATCAAGGGCGCAATGCCATAATAGCAACAGCACTCGCCCCTAATCAGCAGGAAAGTGTCTTTTACATCAAGGATGCAATGCCATAATAGCAGCAGCACTCTCCCCTAATCAGCAGCAAAGTATCCTTCACATCAAGGACTCAATGCCATAATTGCAGCAGCACTCGCCCCTAATCAGCAGGAAAGTATCCTTCACATCTAGGACGCAATGCCATAAAAGCAGCAGCACTCGCCCCTAATCAGCAGCAAAGTGTCCTTTACATCAAGGACGCAATGCCATAATAGCAGAAGCACTCGCCCCTAATCAGCAGCTAAGTGTCCTTCACATCAAGAACTCAATGCCATAATTGCAGCAGCACTCGCCCCTAATCAGCAGGAAAGTATCCTTCACATCTCGGATGCAATGCCACAATAGCACCAGCACTCGCCCCCTAATCAGCAGGAACGTATCCTTTACATCAAGGACGCAATGCCACAATAGCATCAGCACTCGCCCCAATCAGCAGGAAAGTGTTCTTTATATCAAGGACACAATGCCACATAGCAGCAGCACTCGCCCCTAATCAGCAGGAAAGTGTCCTTTACATCAAGTACGCAATGCCACAATAACAGCAGCACTCACCCCTAATCAACAGAAAAGTGTCCTTTACATCAAGGACGCAATGCCACAATAGCAGCAGCACTCGGCCCCTAATCAGCAGGAAAGTGTCCTTTACATCAAGGACGCAATGCCATAATAGCAGCAGCACTTGCCCCTTATCAACGGGAAAGTGTCCTTTACATCAAGGACGCAACGCCATAATAGCAGCACTCTCGCCCCTAATCAGCAGGAAAGTGTCATTTACATCAAGGACGCAATGCCATAATAGCAGCAGCACTCGCCCCTAATCAGCAGGAAAGTGTCCTTTACATCAAGGACGCAATACCATAATAGCAGCAGCACTTGCCCCTAATCAAAGGGAAAGTGTCCTTTACATCAAGGACGCAACGCCATAATAGCAGCAGCTCTCGCCCCTAATCAGCAGGAAAGTGTCATTTACATCAAGGACGCAATGCCATAATAGCAGCAGCACTCGCCCCTAATCAGCAGGAAAGTGTCCTTTACATCAAGGACGCAATGCCATGATAGCAGCCGCACTCGCCTCTAATCAGCAGGAAAGTGTCATTTACATCAAGGACGCAATGCCATAATAGCAGCAGCACTCGCCCCTAATCAGCAGGAAAGTGTCCTTTACATCAAGGACGCAATGCCATGATAGCAGCCGCACTCGCCTCTAATCAGCCGGAAAGTGTCCTTTACATCAAGGACGCAATCCCATAATAGCAGCAGCACTCAAACCTAATCAGCAGGAAAGTGTCCTTTACATCAAGGACGCAGTGCCATAATAGCAGCAGCACTCGCCCCTAATCAGCAGGAAAGTGTCATTTACATAAAGGACGCAGTGCCATAATAGCAGCAGCACTCGCCCCTAATCAGCAGGAAAGTGTCCTTTACATCAAGGACGCAATGCCATAATAGCAGCAGCACTCGCCCCTGATCAGCAGGAAAGTGTCCTTTACATCAAGGACGCAATGGCATAATAGCAGCACTCGCCCCTAATCAGCAGGAAAGTGTCCTTTCCATCAAGGACGCAATGCCATAATAGCAACAGCACTCGCCCCTAATCAGCAGGAAAGTGTCTTTTACATCAAGGATGCAATGCCATAATAGCAGCAGCACTCTCCCCTAATCAGCAGAAAAGTATCCTTAACATCAAGGACTCAATGCCATAATTGCAGCAGCACTTGCCCCTAATCAACGGGAAAGTGTCCTTTACATCAAGGACGCAACGCCATAATAGCAGCAGCTCTCGCCCCTAATCAGCAGGAAAGTGTCATTTACATCAAGGACGCAATGCCATAATAGCAGCAGCACTCGCCCCTGATCAGCAGGAAAGTGTCTTTTACATCAAGGACGCAATGCCATAATAGCAGCACTCGTCCCTAATCAGCAGGAAAGTGTCCTTTACATCAAGGACGCAATGCCATAATAGCAACAGCACTCGCCCCTAATCAGCAGGAAAGTGTCTTTTACATCAAGGACGCAACGCCATAATAGCAGCAGCTCTCGCCCCTAATCAGCAGGAAAGTGTCATTTACATCAAGGACGCAACGCCATAATAGCAGCAGCTCTCGCCCCTAATCAGCAGGAAAGTGTCATTTACATCAAGGACGCAATGCCATAATAGCAGCAGCACTCGCCCCTAATCAGCAGGAAAGTGTCCTTTACATCAAGGACGCAATGCCATGATAGCAGCCGCACTCGCCTCTAATCAGCAGGAAAGTGTCCTTTACATCAAGGACGCAATCCCATAATAGCAGCAGCACTCAAACCTAATCAGCAGGAAAGTGTCCTTTACATCAAGGACGCAATGCCATAATAGCAGCAGCACTCGCCCCTAATCAGCAGGAAAGTGTCATTTACATCAAGGACGCAGTGCCATAATAGCAGCAGCACTCGCCCCTAATCAGCAGGAAAGTGTCCTTTACATCAAGGACGCAATGGCATAACAGCAGCACTCGCCCCTAATCAGCAGGAAAGTGTCCTTTACATCAAGGTCGCAAAGCCATAATAGCAACAGCACTCGCCCCTAATCAGCAGGAAAGTGTCTTTTACATCAAGGATGCAATGCCATAATAGCAGCAGCACTCTCCCCTAATCAGCAGAAAAGTATCCTTCACATCAAGGACTCAATGCCATAATTGCAGCAGCACTCCCCTCTAATCAGCACGAATGTATCCTTTACATCTAGGACGCAATGCCATAAAAGCAGCAGCACTCGCCCCTAACCAGCAGGAAAATTTCCTTTACATCAAGGACGCAATGTCATAATAGCAGAAGCACTCGCCCCTAATCAGCAGCAAAGTGTCCTTCACATCAAGAACTCAATGTCATAATTGCAGCAGCACTCGCCCCTAAACAGCAGGAAAGTATCCTTCACATCTCGGATGCAATGCCAAAATAGCAGCAGTACTCGCCCCTAATCAGAGCGAAAGTGTCCTTTACATCAAGGGCGCAATGCCACAATAGCAGCAGGACTCGTCCCCTAATCAGCAGGAAAGTGTCCTTTACATCAAGGATGCAATGCCATAAAAGCAGCAGCACTCGCCCTTAATCAGCAGGAAAGTGTCCTTTACATCAAGGATGCAATGTCATAATAGCAGCAGCACTCGCCCCTGATCAGCAGGAAAGTGTCCTTTACATCAAGCACGCAATGCCATAATAGCAGCAGCACTTGCCCCTAATCAACGGGAAAGTGTCCTTTACATCAAGGACGCAACGCCATAATAGCAGCAGCTCTCGCCCCTAATCAGCACGAAAATGTCATTTACATCAAGGACGCAATGCCATAATAGCAGAAGCACTCGCCCCTAATCAGCAGGAAAGTGTCCTTTACATCAAGGACGCAATGCCATGATAGCAGCCGCACTCGCCTCTAATCAGCAGGAAAGTGTCATTTACATCAAGGACGCAATGCCATAATAGCAGCAGCACTCGCCCCTAATCAGCAGGAAAGTGTCCTTTACATCAAGGACGCAATGCCATGATAGCAGCCGCACTCGCCTCTAATCAGCAGGAAAGTGTCCTTTACATCAAGGACGCAATCCCATAATAGCAGCAGAACTCAAACCTAATCAGCAGGAAAGTGTCCTTTACATCAAGGACGCAATGCCATAATAGCAGCAGCACTCGCCCCTAATCAGCAGGAAAGTGTCATTTACATCAAGGACGCAGTGCCATAATAGCAGCAGCACTCGCCCCTAATCAGCAGGAAAGTGTCCTTTACATCAAGGACGCAATGCCATAATAGCAGCAGAACTCGCCCCTGATCAGCAGGAAAGTGTCCTTTACATCAAGGACGCAATGGCATAATAGCAGCACTCGCCCCTAATCAGCAGGAAAGTGTCCTTTCCATCAAGGACGCAATGCCATAATAGCAACAGCACTCGCCCCTAATCAGCAGGAAAGTGTCTTTTACATCAAGGATGCAATGCCATAATAGCAGCAGCACTCTCCCCTAATCAGCAGAAAAGTATCCTTCACATCAAGGACTCAATGCCATAATTGCAGCAGCACTTGCCCCTAATCAACGGGAAAGTGTCCTTTACATCAAGGACGCAACGCCATAATAGCAGCAGCTCTCGCCCCTAATCAGCAGGAAAGTGTCATTTACATCAAGGACGCAATGCCATAATAGCAGCAGCACTCGCCCCTGATCAGCAGGAAAGTGTCCTTTACATCAAGGACGCAATGGCATAATAGCAGCACTCGCCCCTAATCAGCAGGAAAGTGTCCTTTACATCAAGGACGCAATGCCATAATAGCAACAGCACTCGCCCCTAATCAGCAGGAAAGTGTCTTTTACATCAAGGACGCAACGCCATAATAGCAGCAGCTCTCGCCCCTAATCAGCAGGAAAGTGTCATTTACATGAAGGACGCAATGCCATAATAGCAGCAGCACTTGCCCCTAATCAACGGGAAAGTGTCCTTTACATCAAGGACGCAACGCCATAATAGCAGCAGCCCTCGCCCCTAATCAGCAGGAAAGTGTTATTTACATCAAGGACGCAATGCCATGATAGCAGCCGCACTCGCCTCTAATCAGCAGGAAAGTGTCCTTTACATCAAGGACGCAATCCCATAATAGCAGCAGCACTCAAACCTAATCAGCAGGAAAGTGTCCTTTACATCAAGGACGCAATGCCATAATAGCAGCAGCACTCGCCCCTAATCAGCAGGAAAGTGTCATTTACATCAAGGACGCAGTGCCATAATAGCAGCAGCACTCGCCCCTAATCAGCAGGAAAGTGTCCTTTACATCAAGGACGCAGTGCCATAATAGCAGCAGCACTTGCCCCTAATCAGCAGGAAAGTGTCCTTTACATCAAGGACGCAATGCCATAATAGCAGCAGCACTCGCCCCTGATCAGCAGGAAAGTGTCCTTTACATCAAGGACGCAATGGCATAACAGCAGCACTCGCCCCTAATCAGCAGGAAAGTGTCCTTTACATCAAGGACGCAATGCCATAATAGCAACAGCACTCGCCCCTAATCAGCAGGAAAGTGTCTTTTACATCAAGGATGCAATGCCATAATAGCAGCAGCACTCTCCCCTAATCAGCAGAAAAGTATCCTTCACATCAAGGACTCAATGCCATAATTGCAGCAGCACTCGCCTCTAATCAGCACGAATGTATCCTTTACATCTAGGAGGCAATGCCATAAAAGCAGCAGCACTCGCCCCTAACCAGCAGGAAAGTGTCCTTTACATCAAGGACGCAATGCCATAATAGCAGAAGCACTCGCCCCTAATCAGCAGCAAAGTGTCCTTCACATTAAGAACTCAATGTCATAATTGCAGCAGCACTCGCCCCTAAACAGCAGGAAAGTATCCTTCACATCTCGGATGCAGTGCCAAAATAGCAGCAGTACTCGCCCCTAATCAGAGCGAAAGTGTCCTTTACATCAAGGGCGCAATGCCACAATAGCAGCTGGACTCGTCCCCTAATCAGCAGGAAAGTGTCCTTTACATCAAGGACGCAATGCCACAATAGCACCAGCACTCGCCCCAATCAGCAGGAAAGTGTCCTTTATATCAAGGACACAATGCCATAAAAGCAGCAGCACTCGCCCCTAATCAGCTGGAAAGTGTCCTTTACTGAAGAACGCAATGCCATAATAGCAGCAGCACTCGCCCCTAAGCAGAAGTTAAGTGTCCTTTACATCAAGGACGCAATGCCATAATTGCAGCAGCACTCACCCCTAATCAGCAGGAAAGTATCCTTCACATCTAGGACGCAATGCCATAAAAGCAGCAGCACTCGCCCCTAATCAGCAGAAAAGTGTCCTTTACATCAAGGACACAATGCCATAATAGCAGAAGCACTCGCCCCTAATCAGCAGCAAAGTGTCCTTCACATCAAGAACTCAATGCCATAATTGCAGCAGCACTCGCCCTTAATCATCAGGAAAGTATCCTTCACATCTCGGATGCAATGCCACAATAGCACCAGCACTCGACCCCTAATCAGCAGGAAAGTGTCCTTTACATCAAGGACGCAATGCCACAATAGCACCAGCACTCGCCCCAATCAGCAGGAAAGTGTTCTTTATATCAAGGACGCAATGCCACATAGCAGCAGCACTCGCCCCTAATCAGCAGGAAAGTGTCCTTTACATCAAGTACGCAATGCCACAATAACAGCAGCACTCACCCCTAATCAACAGAAAAGTGTCCTTTACATCAAGGACGCAATGCCACAATAGCAGCAGCACTCGGCCCCTAATCAGCAGGAAAGTGTCCATTACATCAAAGACGCAATGCCACAATAGCAGCAACAACTGTGCCTAATCAGCAGGAAAGTGTCCTTTACATCAAGGACGCAATGCCATAATAGCAGCAGCACTCGCCCCTAGTCAGCTGGAAAGTGTCCTTTACATGAAGAACGCAATGCCATAATAGCAGCAGCACTCGCCCCTAATCAGAAGCAAAGTGTCCTTTACATCAAGGACGCAATGCCATGGTAGCATCAGCACTCGCCCATAATCAGCAGGAAAGTGTCCTTTATAATAAAGTATGCAATGCCATAAGAGCAGCAGCACTCGCCCTTAATCAGCAGGAAAGTGTCCTTTACATCAAGGACGCAATGTCATAATAGCAGCAGCACTCGCCCCTAATCAGCAGGAAAGTGTCCTTTACATCAAGGACGCAATGCCATAATAGCAACAACACTCGTTCCTAATCAGCAGGAAAGTGTCCTTTACATCAAGGACACAATGCCATAATAGCAGCAGCACTCTCCCCTAATCACCAGCAAAGTGTCCTTCACATAAAGGACTCAATGCCATAATTGCAGCAGCACTCGCCCCTAATCAGCAGGAAAGTATCCTTCACATCTAGGACGCAATGCCATAATAGCAGCAGCACTCGCCCCTAATCAGCTGGAAAGTGTCCTTTACTGAAGAACGCAATGCCATAATAGCAGCAGCACTCGCCCCTAATCAGAAGCAAAGTGTCCTTTACATCAAGGACGCAATGCCATGGTAGCATCAGCACTCGCCCATAATCAGCAGGAAAGTGTCCTTGATAATAAAGGATGCAATGCCATAAGGGCAGCAGCACACGCCCTTAATTAGCAGGAAAGTGTCCTTTACATCAAGGACGCAATGTCATAATAGCAGCAGCACTCGCCCCTAATCAGCAGGAAAGTGTCCTTTACATCAAGGACGCAATGCCATAATAGCAGAAGCACTCGCCCCTAATCAGCAGGAAAGTGTCCTTCACATCTAGGACCCAATGCCATAGTATCATCAGCACTCGCCCATAATCAGCAGGAAAGTGTCCTTTATAATAAAGGATGCAATGCCATAAAAGCAGCAGCACTCGCCCTTAATCAGCAGGAAAGTGTCCTTTACATCAAGGATGCAATGTCATAATAGCAGCAGCACTCGCCCCTGATCAGCAGGAAAGTGTCCTTTACATCAAGCACGCAATGCCATAATAGCAGCAGCACTTGCCCCTAATCAACGGGAAAGTGTCCTTTACATCAAGGACGCAACGCCATAATAGCAGCAGCTCTCGCCCCTAATCAGCAGGAAAGTGTCATTTACATCAAGGACGCAATGCCATAATAGCAGCAGCACTCGCCCCTAATCAGCAGGAAAGTGTCCTTTACATCAAGGACGCAATGCCATGATAGCAGCCGCACTCGCCTCTAATCAGCAGGAAAGTGTCATTTACATCAAGGACGCAATGCCATAATAGCAGCAGCACTCGCCCCTAATCAGCAGGAAAGTGTCCTTTACATCAAGGACGCAATGCCATGATAGCAGCCGCACTCGCCTCTAATCAGCAGGAAAGTGTCCTTTACATCAAGGACGCAATGCCATAATAGCAGCAGCACTCGCCCCTAATCAGCAGGAAAGTGTCCTTTCCATCAAGGACGCAATGCCATAATAGCAACAGCACTCGCCCCTAATCAGCAGGAAAGTGTCTTTTACATCAAGGATGCAATGCCATAATAGCAGCAGCACTCTCCCCTAATCAGCAGAAAAGTATCCTTCACATCAAGGACTCAATGCCATAATTGCAGCAGCACTTGCCCCTAATCAACGGGAAAGTGTCCTTTACATCAAGGACGCAACGCCATAATAGCAGCAGCTCTCGCCCCTAATCAGCAGGAAAGTGTCATTTACATCAAGGACGCAATGCCATAATAGCAGCAGCACTCGCCCCTGATCAGCAGGAAAGTGTCCTTTACATCAAGGACGCAATGGCATAATAGCAGCACTCGCCCCTAATCAGCAGGAAAGTGTCCTTTACATCAAGGACGCAATGCCATAATAGCAACAGCACTCGCCCCTAATCAGCAGGAAAGTGTCTTTTACATCAAGGACACAATGCCATAATAGCAGTAGCTCTCGCCCATAATCAGCAGGAAAGTGTCATTTACATCAAGGACGCAACGCCATAATAGCAGCAGCTCTCGCCCCTAATCAGCAGGAAAGTGTCATTTACATCAAGGACGCAATGCCATAATAGCAGCAGCACTCGCCCCTAATCAGCAGGAAAGTGTCCTTTACATCAAGGACGCAATGCCATGATAGCAGCCGCACTCGCCTCTAATCAGCAGGAAAGTGTCCTTTACATCAAGGACGCAATCCCATAATAGCAGCAGCACTCAAACCTAATCAGCAGGAAAGTGTCCTTTACATCAAGGACGCAATGCCATAATAGCAGCAGCACTCGCCCCTAATCAGCAGGAAAGTGTCATTTACATCAAGGACGCAGTGCCATAATAGCAGCAGCACTCGCCCCTAATCAGCAGGAAAGTGTCCTTTACATCAAGGACGCAGTGCCATAATAGCAGCAGCACTTGCCCCTAATCAGCAGGAAAGTGTCCTTTACATCAAGGACGCAATGCCATAATAGCAGCAGCACTCGCCCCTGATCAGCAGGAAAGTGTCCTTTACATCAAGGACGCAATGGCATAACAGCAGCACTCGCCCCTAATCAGCAGGAAAGTGTCCTTTACATCAAGGACGCAATGCCATAATAGCAACAGCACTCGCCCCTAATCAGCAGGAAAGTGTCTTTTACATTAAGGATGCAATGCCATAATAGCAGCAGCACTCTCCAATAATCAGCAGAAAGTATCCTTCACATCAAGGACTCAATGCCATAATTGCAGCAGCACTCGCCTCTAATCAGCACGAATGTATCCTTTACATCTAGGACGCAATGCCATAAAAGCAGCAGCACTCGCCCCTAACCAGCAGGAAAGTTTCCTTTACATCAAGGACGCAATGCCATAATAGCAGAAGCACTCGCCCCTAATCAGCAGCAAAGTGTCCTTCACATCAAGAACTCAATGTCATAATTGCAGCAGCACTCGCCCCTAAACAGCAGGAAAGTATCCTTCACATCTCGGATGCAATGCCAAAATAGCAGCAGTACTCGCCCCTAATCAGAGCGAAAGTGTCCTTTACATCAAGGGCGCAATGCCACAATAGCAGCAGGACTCGTCCCCTAATCAGCAGGAAAGTGTCCTTTACATCAAGGATGCAATGCCATAAAAGCAGCAGCACTCGCCCTTAATCAGCAGGAAAGTGTCCTTTACATCAAGGATGCAATGTCATAATAGCAGCAGCACTCGCCCCTAATCAGCAGGAAAGTGTCCTTTACATCAAGGACGCAATGCCATAATAGCAGCAGCACTCGCCCCTAATCAGCAGGAAAGTGTCCTTTACATCAAGGACGCAATGCCATAATAGCAGCAGCACTCGCCCCTAATCAGCAGGAAAGTGTCATTTACATCAAGGACGCAGTGCCATAATTGCAGCAGCACTCGCCCTTAATCATCAGGAAAGTATCCTTCACATCTCGGATGCAATGCCACAATAGCACCAGCACTCGACCCCTAATCAGCAGGAAAGTGTCCTTTACATCAAGGACGCAATGCCACAATAGCACCAGCACTCGCCCCAATCAGCAGGAAAGTGTTCTTTATATCAAGGACGCAATGCCACATAGCAGCAGCACTCGCCCCTAATCAGCAGGAAAGTGTCCTTTACATCAAGTACGCAATGCCACAATAACAGCAGCACTCACCCCTAATCAACAGAAAAGTGTCCTTTACATCAAGGACGCAATGCCACAATAGCAGCAGCACTCGGCCCCTAATCAGCAGGAAAGTGTCCATTACATCAAAGACGCAATGCCACAATAGCAGCAACAACTGTGCCTAATCAGCAGGAAAGTGTCCTTTACATCAAGGACGCAATGCCATAATAGCAGCAGCACTCGCCCCTAGTCAGCTGGAAAGTGTCCTTTACATGAAGAACGCAATGCCATAATAGCAGCAGCACTCGCCCCTAAACAGAAGCAAAGTGTCCTTTACATCAAGGACGCAATGCCATGGTAGCATCAGCACTCGCCCATAATCAGCATGAAAGTGTCCTTTATAATAAAGTATGCAATGCCATAAGAGCAGCAGCACTCGCCCTTAATCAGCAGGAAAGTGTCCTTTACATCAAGGACGCAATGTCATAATAGCAGCAGCACTCGCCCCTAATCAGCAGGAAAGTGTCCTTTACATCAAGGACGCAATGCCATAATAGCAACAACACTCGTTCCTAATCAGCAGGAAAGTGTCCTTTACATCAAGGACACAATGCCATAATAGCAGCAGCACTCTCCCCTAATCACCACCAAAGTGTCCTTCACATAAAGGACTCAATGCCATAATTGCAGCAGCACTCGCCCCTAATCAGCAGGAAAGTATCCTT
The DNA here is from genome assembly GCF_040938575.1 of Ambystoma mexicanum. Taxonomy (NCBI): domain Eukaryota; kingdom Metazoa; phylum Chordata; class Amphibia; order Caudata; family Ambystomatidae; genus Ambystoma; species Ambystoma mexicanum. The sequence goes on from NC_090921.1 coordinate 30,319,967, forward strand.
CACATCTAGGACGCAATGCCATAATAGCAGCAGCACTCGCCCCTAATCAGCTGGAAAGTGTCCTTTACTGAAGAACGCAATGCCATAATAGCAGCAGCACTCGCCCCTAATCAGAAGCAAAGTGTCCTTTACATCAAGGACGCAATGCCATGGTAGCATCAGCACTCGCCCATAATCAGCAGGAAAGTGTCCTTGATAATAAAGGATGCAATGCCATAAGGGCAGCAGCACACGCCCTTAATTAGCAGGAAAGTGTCCTTTACATCAAGGACGCAATGTCATAATAGCAGCAGCACTCGCCCCTAATCAGCAGGAAAGTGTCCTTTACATCAAGGACGCAATGCCATAATAGCAGAAGCACTCGCCCCTAATCAGCAGGAAAGTGTCCTTCACATCTAGGACCCAATGCCATAGTATCATCAGCACTCGCCCATAATCAGCAGGAAAGTGTCCTTTATAATAAAGGATGCAATGCCATAAAAGCAGCAGCACTCGCCCTTAATCAGCAGGAAAGTGTCCTTTACATCAAGGATGCAATGTCATAATAGCAGCAGCACTCGCCCCTGATCAGCAGGAAAGTGTCCTTTACATCAAGCACGCAATGCCATAATAGCAGCAGCACTTGCCCCTAATCAACGGGAAAGTGTCCTTTACATCAAGGACGCAACGCCATAATAGCAGCAGCTCTCGCCCCTAATCAGCAGGAAAGTGTCATTTACATCAAGGACGCAATGCCATAATAGCAGCAGCACTCGCCCCTAATCAGCAGGAAAGTGTCCTTTACATCAAGGACGCAATGCCATGATAGCAGCCGCACTCGCCTCTAATCAGCAGGAAAGTGTCATTTACATCAAGGACGCAATGCCATAATAGCAGCAGCACTCGCCCCTAATCAGCAGGAAAGTGTCCTTTACATCAAGGACGCAATGCCATGATAGCAGCCGCACTCGCCTCTAATCAGCAGGAAAGTGTCCTTTACATCAAGGACGCAATGCCATAATAGCAGCAGCACTCGCCCCTAATCAGCAGGAAAGTGTCCTTTCCATCAAGGACGCAATGCCATAATAGCAACAGCACTCGCCCCTAATCAGCAGGAAAGTGTCTTTTACATCAAGGATGCAATGCCATAATAGCAGCAGCACTCTCCCCTAATCAGCAGAAAAGTATCCTTCACATCAAGGACTCAATGCCATAATTGCAGCAGCACTTGCCCCTAATCAACGGGAAAGTGTCCTTTACATCAAGGACGCAACGCCATAATAGCAGCAGCTCTCGCCCCTAATCAGCAGGAAAGTGTCATTTACATCAAGGACGCAATGCCATAATAGCAGCAGCACTCGCCCCTGATCAGCAGGAAAGTGTCCTTTACATCAAGGACGCAATGGCATAATAGCAGCACTCGCCCCTAATCAGCAGGAAAGTGTCCTTTACATCAAGGACGCAATGCCATAATAGCAACAGCACTCGCCCCTAATCAGCAGGAAAGTGTCTTTTACATCAAGGACACAACGCCATAATAGCAGTAGCTCTCGCCCATAATCAGCAGGAAAGTGTCATTTACATCAAGGACGCAACGCCATAATAGCAGCAGCTCTCGCCCCTAATCAGCAGGAAAGTGTCATTTACATCAAGGACGCAATGCCATAATAGCAGCAGCACTCGCCCCTAATCAGCAGGAAAGTGTCCTTTACATCAAGGACGCAATGCCATGATAGCAGCCGCACTCGCCTCTAATCAGCAGGAAAGTGTCCTTTACATCAAGGACGCAATCCCATAATAGCAGCAGCACTCAAACCTAATCAGCAGGAAAGTGTCCTTTACATCAAGGACGCAATGCCATAATAGCAGCAGCACTCGCCCCTAATCAGCAGGAAAGTGTCATTTACATCAAGGATGCAGTGCCATAATAGCAGCAGCACTCGCCCCTAATCAGCAGGAAAGTGTCCTTTACATCAAGGACGCAGTGCCATAATAGCAGCAGCACTTGCCCCTAATCAGCAGGAAAGTGTCCTTTACATCAAGGACGCAATGCCATAATAGCAGCAGCACTCGCCCCTGATCAGCAGGAAAGTGTCCTTTACATCAAGGACGCAATGGCATAACAGCAGCACTCGCCCCTAATCAGCAGGAAAGTGTCCTTTACATCAAGGACGCAATGCCATAATAGCAACAGCACTCGCCCCTAATCAGCAGGAAAGTGTCTTTTACATTAAGGATGCAATGCCATAATAGCAGCAGCACTCTCCAATAATCAGCAGAAAGTATCCTTCACATCAAGGACTCAATGCCATAATTGCAGCAGCACTCGCCTCTAATCAGCACGAATGTATCCTTTACATCTAGGACGCAATGCCATAAAAGCAGCAGCACTCGCCCCTAACCAGCAGGAAAGTTTCCTTTACATCAAGGACGCAATGCCATAATAGCAGAAGCACTCGCCCCTAATCAGCAGCAAAGTGTCCTTCACATCAAGAACTCAATGTCATAATTGCAGCAGCACTCGCCCCTAAACAGCAGGAAAGTATCCTTCACATCTCGGATGCAATGCCAAAATAGCAGCAGTACTCGCCCCTAATCAGAGCGAAAGTGTCCTTTACATCAAGGGCGCAATGCCACAATAGCAGCAGGACTCGTCCCCTAATCAGCAGGAAAGTGTCCTTTACATCAAGGATGCAATGCCATAAAAGCAGCAGCACTCGCCCTTAATCAGCAGGAAAGTGTCCTTTACATCAAGGATGCAATGTCATAATAGCAGCAGCACTCGCCCCTAATCAGCAGGAAAGTGTCCTTTACATCAAGGACGCAATGCCATGATAGCAGCCGCACTCGCCTCTAATCAGCAGGAAAGTGTCCTTTACATCAAGGACGCAATCCCATAATAGCAGCAGCACTCAAACCTAATCAGCAGGAAAGTGTCCTTTACATCAAGGACGCAATGCCATAATAGCAGCAGCACTCGCCCCTAATCAGCAGGAAAGTGTCATTTACATCAAGGACGCAGTGCCATAATAGCAGCAGCACTCGCCCCTAATCAGCAGGAAAGTGTCCTTTACATCAAGGACGCAATGCCATAATAGCAGCAGAATGTGCCCCTGATCAGCAGGAAAGTGTCCTTTATATCAAGGACGCAATGCCATAATAGCAACAGCACTCGCCCCTAATCAGCAGGAAAGTGTCCTTTCCATCAAGGACGCAATGCCATAATAGCAACAGCACTCGCCCCTAATCAGCAGGAAAGTGTCTTTTACATCAAGGATGCAATGCCATAATAGCAGCAGCACTCTCCCCTAATCAGCAGAAAAGTATCCTTCACATCAAGGACTCAATGCCATAATTGCAGCAGCACTTGCCCCTAATCAACGGGAAAGTGTCCTTTACATCAAGGACGCAACGCCATAATAGCAGCAGCTCTCGCCCCTAATCAGCAGGAAAGTGTCATTTACATCAAGGACGCAATGCCATAATAGCAGCAGCACTCGCCCCTGATCAGCAGGAAAGTGTCCTTTACATCAAGGACGCAATGGCATAATAGCAGCACTCGCCCCTAATCAGCAGGAAAGTGTCCTTTACATCAAGGACGCAATGCCATAATAGCAACAGCACTCGCCCCTAATCAGCAGGAAAGTGTCTTTTACATCAAGGACGCAACGCCATAATAGCAGCAGCTCTCGCCCCTAATCAGCAGGAAAGTGTCATTTACATGAAGGACGCAATGCCATAATAGCAGCAGCACTTGCCCCTAATCAACGGGAAAGTGTCCTTTACATCAAGGACGCAACGCCATAATAGCAGCAGCCCTCGCCCCTAATCAGCAGGAAAGTGTTATTTACATCAAGGACGCAATGCCATGATAGCAGCCGCACTCGCCTCTAATCAGCAGGAAAGTGTCCTTTACATCAAGGACGCAATCCCATAATAGCAGCAGCACTCAAACCTAATCAGCAGGAAAGTGTCCTTTACATCAAGGACGCAATGCCATAATAGCAGCAGCACTCGCCCCTAATCAGCAGGAAAGTGTCATTAACATCAAGGACGCAGTGCCATAATAGCAGCAGCACTCGCCCCTAATCAGCAGGAAAGTGTCCTTTACATCAAGGACGCAGTGCCATAATAGCAGCAGCACTTGCCCCTAATCAGCAGGAAAGTGTCCTTTACATCAAGGACGCAATGCCATAATAGCAGCAGCACTCGCCCCTGATCAGCAGGAAAGTGTCCTTTACATCAAGGACGCAATGGCATAACAGCAGCACTCGCCCCTAATCAGCAGGAAAGTGTCCTTTACATCAAGGACGCAATGCCATAATAGCAACAGCACTCGCCCCTAATCAGCAGGAAAGTGTCTTTTACATCAAGGACGCAACGCCATAATAGCAGCAGCTCTCGCCCCTAATCAGCAGGAAAGTGTCATTTACATGAAGGACGCAATGCCATAATAGCAGCAGCACTTGCCCCTAATCAACGGGAAAGTGTCCTTTACATCAAGGACGCAACGCCATAATAGCAGCAGCCCTCGCCCCTAATCAGCAGGAAAGTGTTATTTACATCAAGGACGCAATGCCATGATAGCAGCCGCACTCGCCTCTAATCAGCAGGAAAGTGTCCTTTACATCAAGGACGCAATCCCATAATAGCAGCAGCACTCAAACCTAATCAGCAGGAAAGTGTCCTTTACATCAAGGACGCAATGCCATAATAGCAGCAGCACTCGCCCCTAATCAGCAGGAAAGTGTCATTAACATCAAGGACGCAGTGCCATAATAGCAGCAGCACTCGCCCCTAATCAGCAGGAAAGTGTCCTTTACATCAAGGACGCAGTGCCATAATAGCAGCAGCACTTGCCCCTAATCAGCAGGAAAGTGTCCTTTACATCAAGGACGCAATGCCATAATAGCAGCAGCACTCGCCCCTGATCAGCAGGAAAGTGTCCTTTACATCAAGGACGCAATGGCATAACAGCAGCACTCGCCCCTAATCAGCAGGAAAGTGTCCTTTACATCAAGGACGCAATGGCATAATAGCAACAGCACTCGCCCCTAATCAGCAGGAAAGTGTCTTTTACATCAAGGATGCAATGCCATAATAGCAGCAGCACTCTCCCCTAATCAGCAGAAAAGTTTCCTTCACATCAAGGACTCAATGCCATAATTGCAGCAGCACTCGCCTCTAATCAGCACAAATGTATCCTTTACATCTAGGACGCAATGCCATAAAAGCAGCAGCACTCGCCCCTAACCAGCAGGAAAGTGTCCTTTACATCAAGGACGCAATGCCATAATAGCAGAAGCACTCGCCCCTAATCAGCAGCAAAGTGTCCTTCACATCAAGAACTCAATGTCATAATTGCAGCAGCACTCGCCCCTAAACAGCAGGAAAGTATCCTTCACATCTCGGATGCAATGCCAAAATAGCAGCAGTACTCGCCCCTAATCAGAGCGAAAGTGTCCTTTACATCAAGGGCGCAATGCCACAATAGCAGCAGGACTCGTCCCCTAATCAGCAGGAAAGTGTCCTTTACATCAAGGACGCAATGCCACAATAGCACCAGCACTCGCCCCAATCAGCAGGAAAGTGTCCTTTATATCAAGGACACAATGCCATAATAGCAGCAGCACTCGCCCCTAATCAGCTGGAAAGTGTCCTTTACTGAAGAACGCAATGCCATAATAGCAGCAGCACTCGCCCCTAAGCAGAAGTTAAGTGTCCTTTACATCAAGGACGCAATGCCATAATTGCAGCAGCACTCACCCCTAATCAGCAGGAAAGTATCCTTCACATCTAGGACGCAATGCCATAAAAGCAGCAGCACTCGCCCCTAATCAGCAGAAAAGTGTCCTTTACATCAAGGACGCAATGCCATAATAGCAGAAGCACTCGCCCCTAATCAGCAGCAAAGTGTCCTTCACATCAAGAACTCAATGCCATAATTGCAGCAGCACTCGCCCCTAATCATCAGGAAAGTATCCTTCACATCTCGGATGCAATGCCACAATAGCACCAGCACTCGCCCCCTAATCAGCAGGAAAGTGTCCTTTACATCAAGGACGCAATGCCACAATAGCACCACCACTCGCCCCAATCAGCAGGAAAGTGTTCTTTATATCAAGGACGCAATGCCACATAGCAGCAGCACTCGCCCCTAATCAGCAGGAAAGTGTACTTTACATCAAGTACGCAATGCCACAATAACAGCAGCACTCACCCCTAATCAACAGAAAAGTGTCCTTTACATCAAGGACGCAATGCCACAATAGCAGCAGCACTCGGCCCCTAATCAGCAGGAAAGTGTCCATTACATCAAAGACGCAATGCCACAATAGCAGCAACAACTGTGCCTAATCAGCAGGAAAGTGTCCTTTACATCAAGGACGCAATGCCATAATAGCAGCAGCACTCGCCCCTAGTCAGCTGGAAAGTGTCCTTTACATGAAGAACGCAATGCCATAATAGCAGCAGCACTCGCCCCTAATCAGAAGCAAAGTGTCCTTTACATCAAGGACGCAATGCCATGGTAGCATCAGCACTCGCCCATAATCAGCAGGAATGTGTCCTTTATAATAAAGTATGCAATGCCATAAGAGCAGCAGCACTCGCCCTTAATCAGCAGGAAAGTGTCCTTTACATCAAGGACGCAATGTCATAATAGCAGCAGCACTCGCCCCTAATCAGCAGGAAAGTGTCCTTTACATCAAGGACGCAATGCCATAATAGCAACAACACTCGTTCCTAATCAGCAGGAAAGTGTCCTTTACATCAAGGACACAATGCCATAATAGCAGCAGCACTCTCCCCTAATCACCAGCAAAGTGTCCTTCACATAAAGGACTCAATGCCATAATTGCAGCAGCACTCGCCCCTAATCAGCAGGAAAGTATCCTTCACATCTAGGACGCAATGCCATAATAGCAGCAGCACTCGCCCCTAATCAGCTGGAAAGTGTCCTTTACTGAAGAACGCAATGCCATAATAGCAGCAGCACTCGCCCCTAATCAGAAGCAAAGTGTCCTTTACATCAAGGACGCAATGCCATGGTAGCATCAGCACTCGCCCATAATCAGCAGGAAAGTGTCCTTGATAATAAAGGATGCAATGCCATAAGGGCAGCAGCACACGCCCTTAATCAGCAGGAAAGTGTCCTTTACATCAAGGACGCAATGTCATAATAGCAGCAGCACTTGCCCCTAATCAGCAGGAAAGTGTCCTTTACATCAAGGACGCAATGCCATAATAGCAGAAGCACTCGCCCCTAATCAGCAGGAAAGTGTCCTTCACATCTAGGACCCAATGCCATAGTATCATCAGCACTCGCCCATAATCAGCAGGAAAGTGTCCTTTATAATTAAGGATGCAATGCCATAAAAGCAGCAGCACTCGCCCTTAATCAGCAGGAAAGTGTCCTTTACATCAAGGATGCAATGTCATAATAGCAGCAGCACTCGCCCCTGATCAGCAGGAAAGTGTCCTTTACATCAAGCACGCAATGCCATAATAGCAGCAGCACTCGCCCCTAATCAGCAGGAAAGTGTCCTTTACATCAAGGACGCAGTGCCATAATAGCAGCAGCACTTGCCCCTAATCAGCAGGAAAGTGTCCTTTACATCAAGGACGCAATGCCATAATAGCAGCAGCACTCGCCCCTGATCAGCAGGAAAGTGTCCTTTACATCAAGGACGCAATGGCATAACAGCAGCACTCGCCCCTAATCAGCAGGAAAGTGTCCTTTACATCAAGGACGCAATGCCATAATAGCACCAGCACTCGCCCCAATCAGCAGGAAAGTGTTCTTTATATCAAGGACGCAATGCCACATAGCAGCAGCACTCGCCCCTAATCAGCAGGAAAGTGTACTTTACATCAAGTACGCAATGCCACAATAACAGCAGCACTCACCCCTAATCAACAGAAAAGTGTCCTTTACATCAAGGACGCAATGCCACAATAGCAGCAGCACTCGGCCCCTAATCAGCAGGAAAGTGTCCATTACATCAAAGACGCAATGCCACAATAGCAGCAACAACTGTGCCTAATCAGCAGGAAAGTGTCCTTTACATCAAGGACGCAATGCCATAATAGCAGCAGCACTCACCCCTAGTCAGCTGGAAAGTGTCCTTTACATGAAGAACGCAATGCCATAATAGCAGCAGCACTCGCCCCTAATCAGAAGCAAAGTGTCCTTTACATCAAGGACGCAATGCCATGGTAGCATCAGCACTCGCCCATAATCAGCAGGAAAGTGTCCTTTATAATAAAGTATGCAATGCCATAAGAGCAGCAGCACTCGCCCTTAATCAGCAGGAAAGTGTCCTTTACATCAAGGACGCAATGTCATAATAGCAGCAGCACTCGCCCCTAATCAGCAGGAAAGTGTCCTTTACATCAAGGACGCAATGCCATAATAGCAACAACACTCGTTCCTAATCAGCAGGAAAGTGTCCTTTACATCAAGGACACAATGCCATAATAGCAGCAGCACTCTCCCCTAATCACCAGCAAAGTGTCCTTCACATAAAGGACTCAATGCCATAATTGCAGCAGCACTCGCCCCTAATCAGCAGGAAAGTATCCTTCACATCTAGGACGCAATGCCATAATAGCAGCAGCACTCGCCCCTAATCAGCTGGAAAGTGTCCTTTACTGAAGAACGCAATGCCATAATAGCAGCAGCACTCGCCCCTAATCAGAAGCAAAGTGTCCTTTACATCAAGGACGCAATGCCATGGTAGCATCAGCACTCGCCCATAATCAGCAGGAAAGTGTCCTTGATAATAAAGGATGCAATGCCATAAGGGCAGCAGCACACGCCCTTAATCAGCAGGAAAGTGTCCTTTACATCAAGGACGCAATGTCATAATAGCAGCAGCACTTGCCCCTAATCAGCAGGAAAGTGTCCTTTACATCAAGGACGCAATGCCATAATAGCAGAAGCACTCGCCCCTTATCAGCAGGAAAGTTTCCTTCACATCTAGGACCCAATGCCATAGTATCATCAGCACTCGCCCATAATCAGCAGGAAAGTGTCCTTTATAATAAAGGATGCAATGCCATAAAAGCAGCAGCACTCGCCCTTAATCAGCAGGAAAGTGTCCTTTACATCAAGGATGCAATGTCATAATAGCAGCAGCACTCGCCCCTGATCAGCAGGAAAGTGTCCTTTACATCAAGCACGCAATGCCATAATAGCAGCAGCACTTGCCCCTAATCAACGGGAAAGTGTCCTTTACATCAAGGACGCAACGCCATAATAGCAGCAGCTCTCGCCCCTAATCAGCAGGAAAGTGTCATTTACATCAAGGACGCAATGCCATAATAGCAGCAGCACTCGCCCCTAATCAGCAGGAAAGTGTCCTTTACATCAAGGACGCAATGCCATGATAGCAGCCGCACTCGCCTCTAATCAGCAGGAAAGTGTCATTTACATCAAGGACGCAATGCCATAATAGCAGCAGCACTCGCCCCTAATCAGCAGGAAAGTGTCCTTTACATCAAGGACGCAATGCCATGATAGCAGCCGCACTCGCCTCTAATCAGCAGGAAAGTGTCCTTTACATCAAGGACGCAATCCCATAATAGCAGCAGCACTCAAACCTAATCAGCAGGAAAGTGTCCTTTACATCAAGGACGCAACGCCATAATAGCAGCAGCACTCGCCCCTAATCAGCAGGAAAGTGTCCTTTCCATCAAGGACGCAATGCCATAATAGCAACAGCACTCGCCCCTAATCAGCAGGAAAGTGTCTTTTACATCAAGGATGCAATGCCATAATAGCAGCAGCACTCTCCCCTAATCAGCAGAAAAGTATCCTTCACATCAAGGACTCAATGCCATAATTGCAGCAGCACTTGCCCCTAATCAACGGGAAAGTGTCCTTTACATCAAGGACGCAACGCCATAATAGAAGCAGCTCTCGCCCCTAATCAGCAGGAAAGTGTCATTTACATGAAGGATGCAATGCCATAATAGCAGCAGCACTCGCCCCTGATCAGCAGGAAAGTGTCCTTTACATCAAGGACACAATGGCATAATAGCAGCACTCGCCCCTAATCAGCAGGAAAGTGTCCTTTACATCAAGGACGCAATGCCATAATAGCAACAGCACTCGCCCCTAATCAGCAGGAAAGTGTCTTTTACATCAAGGACGCAACGCCATAATAGCAGTAGCTCTCGCCCATAATCAGCAGGAAAGTGTCATTTACATCAAGGACGCAACGCCATAATAGCAGCAGCTCTCGCCCCTAATCAGCAGGAAAGTGTCATTTACATCAAGGACGCAATGCCATAATAGCAGCAGCACTCGCCCCTAATCAGCAGGAAAGTGTCCTTTACATCAAGGACGCAATGCCATGATAGCAGCCGCACTCGCCTCTAATCAGCAGGAAAGTGTCCTTTACATCAAGGACGCAATCCCATAATAGCAGCAGCACTCAAACCTAATCAGCAGGAAAGTGTCCTTTACATCAAGGACGCAATGCCATAATAGCAGCAGCACTCGCCCCTAATCAGCAGGAAAGTGTCATTTACATCAAGGACGCAGTGCCATAATAGCAGCAGCACTCGCCCCTAATCAGCAGGAAAGTGTCCTTTACATCAAGGACGCAGTGCCATAATAGCAGCAGCACTTGCCCCTAATCAGCAGGAAAGTGTCCTTTACATCAAGGACGCAATGCCATAATAGCAGCAGCACTCGCCCCTGATCAGCAGGAAAGTGTCCTTTACATCAAGGACGCAATGGCATAACAGCAGCACTCGCCCCTAATCAGCAGGAAATTGTCCTTTACATCAAGGACGCAATGCCATAATAGCAACAGCACTCGCCCCTAATCAGCAGGAAAGTGTCTTTTACATCAAGGATGCAATGCCATAATAGCAGCAGCACTCTCCCCTAATCAGCAGAAAGTATCCTTCACATCAAGGACTCAATGCCATAATTGCAGCAGCACTCGCCTCTAATCAGCACGAATGTATCCTTTACATCTAGGACGCAATGCCATAAAAGCAGCAGCACTCGCCCCTAACCAGCAGGAAAGTTTCCTTTACATCAAGGACGCAATGCCATAATAGCAGAAGCACTCGCCCCTAATCAGCAGCAAAGTGTCCTTCACATCAAGAACTCAATGTCATAATTGCAGCAGCACTCGCCCCTAAACAGCAGGAAAGTATCCTTCACATCTCGGATGCAATGCCAAAATAGCAGCAGTACTCGCCCCTAATCAGAGCGAAAGTGTCCTTTACATCAAGGGCGCAATGCCACAATAGCAGCAGGACTCGTCCCCTAATCAGCAGGAAAGTGTCCTTTACATCAAGGATGCAATGCCATAAAAGCAGCAGCACTCGCCCTTAATCAGCAGGAAAGTGTCCTTTACATCAAGGATGCAATGTCATAATAGCAGCAGCACTCGCCCCTGATCAGCAGGAAAGTGTCCTTTACATCAAGCACGCAATGCCATAATAGCAGCAGCACTTGCCCCTAATCAACGGGAAAGTGTCCTTTACATCAAGGACGCAACGCCATAATAGCAGCAGCTCTCGCCCCTAATCAGCAGGAAAGTGTCATTTACATCAAGGACGCAATGCCATAATAGCAGCAGCACTCGCCCCTAATCAGCAGGAAAGTGTCCTTTACATCAAGGACGCAATGCCATGATAGCAGCCGCACTCGCCTCTAATCAGCAGGAAAGTGTCATTTACATCAAGGACGCAATGCCATAATAGCAGCAGCACTCGCCCCTAATCAGCAGGAAAGTGTCCTTTACATCAAGGACGCAATGCCATGATAGCAGCCGCACTCGCCTCTAATCAGCAGGAAAGTGTCCTTTACATCAAGGACGCAATCCCATAATAGCAGCAGCACTCAAACCTAATCAGCAGGAAAGTGTCCTTTACATCAAGGACGCAATGCCATAATAGCAGCAGCACTCGCCCCTAATCAGCAGGAAAGTGTCATTTACATCAAGGACGCAGTGCCATAATAGCAGCAGCACTCGCCCCTAATCAGCAGGAAAGTGTCCTTTACATCAAGGACGCAATGCCATAATAGCAGCAGCACTCGCCCCTGATCAGCAGGAAAGTGTCCTTTACATCAAGGACGCAATGGCATAATGGCAGCACTCGCCCCTAATCAGCAGGAAAGTGTCCTTTCCATCAAGGACGCAATGCCATAATAGCAACAGCACTCGCCCCTAATCAGCAGGAAAGTGTCTTTTACATCAAGGATGCAATGCCATAATAGCAGCAGCACTCTCCCCTAATCAGCAGAAAAGTATCCTTCACATCAAGGACTCAATGCCATAATTGCAGCAGCACTTGCCCCTAATCAACGGGAAAGTGTCCTTTACATCAAGGACGCAACGCCATAATAGCAGCAGCACTCGCCCCTAATCAGCAGGAAAGTGTCATTTACATCAAGGACGCAATGCCATAATAGCAGCAGCACTCGCCCCTGATCAGCAGGAAAGTGTCCTTTACATCAAGGACGCAATGCCATAATAGCAACAGCACTCGCCCCTAATCAGCAGGAAAGTGTCTTTTACATCAAGGACGCAACGCCATAATAGCAGCAGCTCTCGCCCCTAATCAGCAGGAAAGTGTCATTTACATCAAGGACGCAATGCCATAATAGCAGCAGCACTTGCCCCTAATCAACGGGAAAGTGTCCTTTACATCAAGGACGCAACGCCATAATAGCAGCAGCTCTCGCCCCTAATCAGCAGGAAAGTGTCATTTACATCAAGGACGCAACGCCATAATAGCAGCAGCACTCGCCCCTAATCAGCAGGAAAGTGTCCTTTACATCAAGGACGCAATGCCATGATAGCAGCCGCACTCGCCTCTAATCAGCAGGAAAGTGTCCTTTACATCAAGGACGCAATCCCATAATAGCAGCAGCACTCAAACCTAATCAGCAGGAAAGTGTCCTTTACATCAAGGACGCAATGCCATAATACCAGCAGCACTCGCCCCTAATCAGCAGGAAAGTGTCATTTACATCAAGGACGCAGTGCCATAATAGCAGCAGCACTCGCCCCTAATCAGCAGGAAAGTGTCCTTTACATCAAGGAGGCAGTACCATAATAGCAGCAGCACTTGCCCCTAATCAGCACGAAAGTGTCCTTTACATCAAGGACGCAATGCCATAATAGCAGCAGCACTCGCCCCTGATCAGCAGGAAAGTGTCCTTTACATCAAGGACGCAATGGCATAACACCAGCACTCGCCCCTAATCAGCAGGAAAGTGTCCTTTACATCAAGGACTCAATGCCATAATTGCAGCAGCACTCGCCTCTAATCAGCACGAATGTATCCTTTACATCTAGGACGCAATGCCATAAAAGCAGCAGCACTCGCCCCTAACCAGCAGGAAAGTGTCCTTTACATCAAGAACTCAATGTCATAATTGCAGCAGCACTCGCCCCTAAACAGCAGGAAGGTATCCTTCACATCTCGGATGCAATGCCAAAATAGCAGCAGTACTCGCCCCTAATCAGAGTGAAAGTGTCCTTTACATCAAGGGCGCAATGCCACAATAGCAGCAGGACTCGTCCCCTAATCAGCAGGAAAGTGTCCTTTACATCAAGGACGCAATGCCACAATAGCACCAGCACTCGCCCCAATCAGCAGGAAAGTGTCCTTTATATCAAGGACACAATGCCATAATAGCAGCATCACTCGCCCCTAATCAGCTGGAAAGTGTCCTTTACATCAAGGACGCAATGCCATAATAGCAGCAGCACTCGCCCCTAATCAGCAGGAAAGTGTCCTTTATATCAAGGACACAATGCCATAATAGCAGCAGCACTCGCCCCTAATCAGCTGGAAAGTGTCCTTTACTGAAGAACGCAATGCCATAATAGCAGCAGCACTCGCCCCTAAGCAGAAGTTAAGTGTCCTTTACATCAAGGACGCAATGCCATAATTGCAGCAGCACTCACCCCTAATCAGCAGGAAAGTATCCTTCACATCTAGGACGCAATGCCATAAAAGCAGCAGCACTCGCCCCTAATCAGCAGAAAAGTGTCCTTTACATCAAGGACGCAATGCCATAATAGCAGAAGCACTCGCCCCTAATCAGCAGCAAAGTGTCCTTCACATCAAGAACTCAATGCCATAATTGCAGCAGCACTCGCCCCTAATCATCAGGAAAGTATCCTTCACATCTCGGATGCAATGCCACAATAGCACCAGCACTCGCCCCCTAATCAGCAGGAAAGTGTCCTTTACATCAAGGACGCAATGCCACAATAGCACCAGCACTCGCCCCTAATCAGCAGGAAAGTGTCCTTTACATCAAGTACGCAATGCCACAATAACAGCAGCACTCACCCCTAATCAACAGAAAAGTGTCCTTTACATCAAGGACGCAATGCCACAATAGCAGCAGCACTCGGCCCCTAATCAGCAGGAAAGTGTCCATTACATCAAAGACGCAATGCCACAATAGCAGCAACACCTGTGCCTAATCAGCAGGAAAGTGTCCTTTACATCAAGGACGCAATGCCATAATAGCAGCAGCACTCGCCCCTAATCAGCTGGAAAGTGTCCTTTACATGAAGAACGCAATGCCATAATAGCAGCAGCACTCGCCCCTAATCAGAAGCAAAGTGTCCTTTACATCAAGGACGCAATGCCATGGTAGCATCAGCACTCGCCCATAATCAGCAGGAAAGTGTCCTTTATAATAAAGTATGCAATGCCATAAGAGCAGCAGCACTCGCCCTTAATCAGCAGGAAAGTGTCCTTTACATCAAGGACGCAATGTCATAATAGCAGCAGCACTCGCCCCTAATCAGCAGGAAAGTGTCCTTTACATCAAGGACGCAATGCCATAATAGCAACAACACTCGTTCCTAATCAGCAGGAAAGTGTCCTTTACATCAAGGACACAATGCCATAATAGCAGCAGCACTCTCCCCTAATCACCAGCAAAGTGTCCTTCACATAAAGGACTCAATGCCATAATTGCAGCAGCACTCGCCCCTAATCAGCAGGAAAGTATCCTTCACATCTAGGACGCAATGCCATAATAGCAGCAGTACTCGCCCCTAATCAGCAGGAAAGTGTCCTTTACATCAAGGACGGAATGCCATAATAGCTGCAGCACTCACCCCTAATCAGCAGCAATGTGTCCTTCACATTCTTCACATAACTGTTCTCATACCAACATCTGCCTCATACCCCCATCACTCTAACTAAACACTGCTGATTACGCACCCCCCAGCCAGGTGTTCTCCTCAGGCCTAACGCAGCCACAATCGGTCTGGATAAATCCTGCAAGAACGAGCACATACTCTTGACTTCTCAACCACCACACCTACCGCTAAGAAGCAGCTATTACACGAATACTGCACCAGCTGCATACATAGCCGGTGCTCACACGCACCTTTGACTCTCTCTACTCTCTCTTCTGACCTGAACTTCGGTTCCCAAGTGCGTTCAACCTACCAACGCATTCAGACCATACTAATGGTATATAAGACACTATATAAATGCAAAGTAACATAACATAACATCAAGGACTTGCCCCTAATCAGCAGCAAAGTGTCCTTTACATCAAGGGCGCAATGCCATAATAGCAACAGCACTCGCCCCTAATCAGCAGGAAAGTGTCTTTTACATCAAGGATGCAATGCCATAATAGCAGCAGCACTCTCCCCTAATCAGCAGCAAAGTATCCTTCACATCAAGGACTCAATGCCATATTTGCAGCAGCACTCGCCCCTAATCAGCAGGAAAGTATCCTTCACATCTAGGACGCAATGCCATAAAAGCAGCAGCACTCGCCCCTAATCAGCAGCAAAGTGTCCTTTACATCAAGGACGCAATGCCATAATAGCAGAAGCACTCGCCCCTAATCAGCAGCAAAGTGTCCTTCACATCAAGAACTCAATGCCATAATTGCAGCAGCACTCGCCCCTAATCAGCAGGAAAGTATCCTTCACATCTCGGATGCAATGCCACAATAGCACCAGCACTCGCCCCCTAATCAGCAGGAACGTGTCCTTTACATCAAGGACGCAATGCCACAATAGCATCAGCACCCGCCCCAATCAGCAGGAAAGTGTTCTTTATATCAAGGACGCAATGCCACATAGCAGTAGCACTCGCCCCTAATCAGCAGGAAAGTGTCTTTTACATCAAGGATGCAATGCCATAATAGCAGCAGCACTCTCCCCTAATCAGCAGAAAAGTATCCTTCACATCAAGGACTCAATGCCATAATTGCAGCAGCACTTGCCCCTAATCAACGGGAAAGTGTCCTTTACATCAAGGACGCAACGCCATAATAGCAGCAGCTCTCGCCCCTAATCAGCAGGAAAGTGTCATTTACATCAAGGACGCAATGCCATAATAGCAGCAGCACTCGCCCCTGATCAGCAGGAAAGTGTCCTTTACATCAAGGACGCAATGGCATAATAGCAGCACTCGCCCCTAATCAGCAGGAAAGTGTCCTTTACATCAAGGACGCAATGCCATAATAGCAACAGCACTCGCCCCTAATCAGCAGGAAAGTGTCTTTTACATCAAGGACGCAACGCCATAATAGCAGCAGCTCTCGCCCCTAATCAGCAGGAAAGTGTCATTTACATGAAGGACGCAATGCCATAATAGCAGCAGCACTTGCCCCTAATCAACGGGAAAGTGTCCTTTACATCAAGGACGCAACGCCATAATAGCAGCAGCCCTCGCCCCTAATCAGCAGGAAAGTGTTATTTACATCAAGGACGCAATGCCATGATAGCAGCCGCACTCGCCTCTAATCAGCAGGAAAGTGTCCTTTACATCAAGGACGCAATCCCATAATAGCAGCAGCACTCAAACCTAATCAGCAGGAAAGTGTCCTTTACATCAAGGACGCAATGCCATAATAGCAGCAGCACTCGCCCCTAATCAGCAGGAAAGTGTCATTAACATCAAGGACGCAGTGCCATAATAGCAGCAGCACTCGCCCCTAATCAGCAGGAAAGTGTCCTTTACATCAAGGACGCAGTGCCATAATAGCAGCAGCACTTGCCCCTAATCAGCAGGAAAGTGTCCTTTACATCAAGGACGCAATGCCATAATAGCAGCAGCACTCGCCCCTGATCAGCAGGAAAGTGTCCTTTACATCAAGGACGCAATGGCATAACAGCAGCACTCGCCCCTAATCAGCAGGAAAGTGTCCTTTACATCAAGGACGCAATGCCATAATAGCAACAGCACTCGCCCCTAATCAGCAGGAAAGTGTCTTTTACATCAAGGACGCAACGCCATAATAGCAGCAGCTCTCGCCCCTAATCAGCAGGAAAGTGTCATTTACATGAAGGACGCAATGCCATAATAGCAGCAGCACTTGCCCCTAATCAACGGGAAAGTGTCCTTTACATCAAGGATGCAACGCCATAATAGCAGCAGCCCTCGCCCCTAATCAGCAGGAAAGTGTTATTTACATCAAGGACGCAATGCCATGATAGCAGCCGCACTCGCCTCTAATCAGCAGGAAAGTGTCCTTTACATCAAGGACGCAATCCCATAATAGCAGCAGCACTCAAACCTAATCAGCAGGAAAGTGTCCTTTACATCAAGGACGCAATGCCATAATAGCAGCAGCACTCGCCCCTAATCAGCAGGAAAGTGTCATTAACATCAAGGACGCAGTGCCATAATAGCAGCAGCACTCGCCCCTAATCAGCAGGAAAGTGTCCTTTACATCAAGGACGCAGTGCCATAATAGCAGCAGCACTTGCCCCTAATCAGCAGGAAAGTGTCCTTTACATCAAGGACGCAATGCCATAATAGCAGCAGCACTCGCCCCTGATCAGCAGGAAAGTGTCCTTTACATCAAGGACGCAATGGCATAACAGCAGCACTCGCCCCTAATCAGCAGGAAAGTGTCCTTTACATCAAGGACGCAATGCCATAATAGCAACAGCACTCGCCCCTAATCAGCAGGAAAGTGTCTTTTACATCAAGGATGCAATGCCATAATAGCAGCAGCACTCTCCCCTAATCAGCAGAAAAGTTTCCTTCACATCAAGGACTCAATGCCATAATTGCAGCAGCACTCGCCTCTAATCAGCACGAATGTATCCTTTACATCTAGGACGCAATGCCATAAAAGCAGCAGCACTCGCCCCTAACCAGCAGGAAAGTGTCCTTTACATCAAGGACGCAATGCCATAATAGCAGAAGCACTCGCCCCTAATCAGCAGCAAAGTGTCCTTCACATCAAGAACTCAATGTCATAATTGCAGCAGCACTCGCCCCTAAACAGCAGGAAAGTATCCTTCACATCTCGGATGCAATGCCAAAATAGCAGCAGTACTCGCCCCTAATCAGAGCGAAAGTGTCCTTTACATCAAGGGCGCAATGCCACAATAGCAGCAGGACTCGTCCCCTAATCAGCAGGAAAGTGTCCTTTACATCAAGGACGCAATGCCACAATAGCACCAGCACTCGCCCCAATCAGCAGGAAAGTGTCCTTTATATCAAGGACACAATGCCATAATAGCAGCAGCACTCGCCCCTAATCAGCTGGAAAGTGTCCTTTACTGAAGAACGCAATGCCATAATAGCAGCAGCACTCGCCCCTAAGCAGAAGTTAAGTGTCCTTTACATCAAGGACGCAATGCCATAATTGCAGCAGCACTCACCCCTAATCAGCAGGAAAGTATCCTTCACATCTAGGACGCAATGCCATAAAAGCAGCAGCACTCGCCCCTAATCAGCAGAAAAGTGTCCTTTACATCAAGGACGCAATGCCATAATAGCAGAAGCACTCGCCCCTAATCAGCAGCAAAGTGTCCTTCACATCAAGAACTCAATGCCATAATTGCAGCAGCACTCGCCCCTAATCATCAGGAAAGTATCCTTCACATCTCGGATGCAATGCCACAATAGCACCAGCACTCGCCCCCTAATCAGCAGGAAAGTGTCCTTTACATCAAGGACGCAATGCCACAATAGCACCAGCACTCGCCCCAATCAGCAGGAAAGTGTTCTTTATATCAAGGACGCAATGCCACATAGCAGCAGCACTCGCCCCTAATCAGCAGGAAAGTGTACTTTACATCAAGTACGCAATGCCACAATAACAGCAGCACTCACCCCTAATCAACAGAAAAGTGTCCTTTACATCAAGGACGCAATGCCACAATAGCAGCAGCACTCGGCCCCTAATCAGCAGGAAAGTGTCCATTACATCAAAGACGCAATGCCACAATAGCAGCAACAACTGTGCCTAATCAGCAGGAAAGTGTCCTTTACATCAAGGACGCAATGCCATAATAGCAGCAGCACTCGCCCCTAGTCAGCTGGAAAGTGTCCTTTACATGAAGAACGCAATGCCATAATAGCAGCAGCACTCGCCCCTAATCAGAAGCAAAGTGTCCTTTACATCAAGGACGCAATGCCATGGTAGCATCAGCACTCGCCCATAATCAGCAGGAAAGTGTCCTTTATAATAAAGTATGCAATGCCATAAGAGCAGCAGCACTCGCCCTTAATCAGCAGGAAAGTGTCCTTTACATCAAGGACGCAATGTCATAATAGCAGCAGCACTCGCCCCTAATCAGCAGGAAAGTGTCCTTTACATCAAGGACGCAATGCCATAATAGCAACAACACTCGTTCCTAATCAGCAGGAAAGTGTCCTTTACATCAAGGACACAATGCCATAATAGCAGCAGCACTCTCCCCTAATCACCAGCAAAGTGTCCTTCACATAAAGGACTCAATGCCATAATTGCAGCAGCACTCGCCCCTAATCAGCAGGAAAGTATCCTTCACATCTAGGACGCAATGCCATAATAGCAGCAGCACTCGCCCCTAATCAGCTGGAAAGTGTCCTTTACTGAAGAACGCAATGCCATAATAGCAGCAGCACTCGCCCCTAATCAGAAGCAAAGTGTCCTTTACATCAAGGACGCAATGCCATGGTAGCATCAGCACTCGCCCATAATCAGCAGGAAAGTGTCCTTGATAATAAAGGATGCAATGCCATAAGGGCAGCAGCACACGCCCTTAATCAGCAGGAAAGTGTCCTTTACATCAAGGACGCAATGTCATAATAGCAGCAGCACTTGCCCCTAATCAGCAGGAAAGTGTCCTTTACATCAAGGACGCAATGCCATAATAGCAGAAGCACTCGCCCCTAATCAGCAGGAAAGTGTCCTTCACATCTAGGACCCAATGCCATAGTATCATCAGCACTCGCCCATAATCAGCAGGAAAGTGTCCTTTATAATAAAGGATGCAATGCCATAAAAGCAGCAGCACTCGCCCTTAATCAGCAGGAAAGTGTCCTTTACATCAAGGATGCAATGTCATAATAGCAGCAGCACTCGCCCCTGATCAGCAGGAAAGTGTCCTTTACATCAAGCACGCAATGCCATAATAGCAGCAGCACTTGCCCCTAATCAACGGGAAAGTGTCCTTTACATCAAGGACGCAACGCCATAATAGCAGCAGCTCTCGCCCCTAATCAGCAGGAAAGTGTCATTTACATCAAGGACGCAATGCCATAATAGCAGCAGCACTCGCCCCTAATCAGCAGGAAAGTGTCCTTTACATCAAGGACGCAATGCCATGATAGCAGCCGCACTCGCCTCTAATCAGCAGGAAAGTGTCATTTACATCAAGGACGCAATGCCATAATAGCAGCAGCACTCGCCCCTAATCAGCAGGAAAGTGTCCTTTACATCAAGGACGCAATGCCATGATAGCAGCCGCACTCGCCTCTAATCAGCAGGAAAGTGTCCTTTACATCAAGGACGCAATCCCATAATAGCAGCAGCACTCAAACCTAATCAGCAGGAAAGTGTCCTTTACATCAAGGACGCAACGCCATAATAGCAGCAGCACTCGCCCCTAATCAGCAGGAAAGTGTCCTTTCCATCAAGGACGCAATGCCATAATAGCAACAGCACTCGCCCCTAATCAGCAGGAAAGTGTCTTTTACATCAAGGATGCAATGCCATAATAGCAGCAGCACTCTCCCCTAATCAGCAGAAAAGTATCCTTCACATCAAGGACTCAATGCCATAATTGCAGCAGCACTTGCCCCTAATCAACGGGAAAGTGTCCTTTACATCAAGGACGCAACGCCATAATAGAAGCAGCTCTCGCCCCTAATCAGCAGGAAAGTGTCATTTACATGAAGGATGCAATGCCATAATAGCAGCAGCACTCGCCCCTGATCAGCAGGAAAGTGTCCTTTACATCAAGGACACAATGGCATAATAGCAGCACTCGCCCCTAATCAGCAGGAAAGTGTCCTTTACATCAAGGACGCAATGCCATAATAGCAACAGCACTCGCCCCTAATCAGCAGGAAAGTGTCTTTTACATCAAGGACGCAACGCCATAATAGCAGTAGCTCTCGCCCATAATCAGCAGGAAAGTGTCATTTACATCAAGGACGCAACGCCATAATAGCAGCAGCTCTCGCCCCTAATCAGCAGGAAAGTGTCATTTACATCAAGGACGCAATGCCATAATAGCAGCAGCACTCGCCCCTAATCAGCAGGAAAGTGTCCTTTACATCAAGGACGCAATGCCATGATAGCAGCCGCACTCGCCTCTAATCAGCAGGAAAGTGTCCTTTACATCAAGGACGCAATCCCATAATAGCAGCAGCACTCAAACCTAATCAGCAGGAAAGTGTCCTTTACATCAAGGACGCAATGCCATAATAGCAGCAGCACTCGCCCCTAATCAGCAGGAAAGTGTCATTTACATCAAGGACGCAGTGCCATAATAGCAGCAGCACTCGCCCCTAATCAGCAGGAAAGTGTCCTTTACATCAAGGACGCAGTGCCATAATAGCAGCAGCACTTGCCCCTAATCAGCAGGAAAGTGTCCTTTACATCAAGGACGCAATGCCATAATAGCAGCAGCACTCGCCCCTGATCAGCAGGAAAGTGTCCTTTACATCAAGGACGCAATGGCATAACAGCAGCACTCGCCCCTAATCAGCAGGAAATTGTCCTTTACATCAAGGACGCAATGCCATAATAGCAACAGCACTCGCCCCTAATCAGCAGGAAAGTGTCTTTTACATCAAGGATGCAATGCCATAATAGCAGCAGCACTCTCCCCTAATCAGCAGAAAGTATCCTTCACGTCAAGGACTCAATGCCATAATTGCAGCAGCACTCGCCTCTAATCAGCACGAATGTATCCTTTACATCTAGGACGCAATGCCATAAAAGCAGCAGCACTCGCCCCTAACCAGCAGGAAAGTTTCCTTTACATCAAGGACGCAATGCCATAATAGCAGAAGCACTCGCCCCTAATCAGCAGCAAAGTGTCCTTCACATCAAGAACTCAATGTCATAATTGCAGCAGCACTCGCCCCTAAACAGCAGGAAAGTATCCTTCACATCTCGGATGCAATGCCAAAATAGCAGCAGTACTCGCCCCTAATCAGAGCGAAAGTGTCCTTTACATCAAGGGCGCAATGCCACAATAGCAGCAGGACTCGTCCCCTAATCAGCAGGAAAGTGTCCTTTACATCAAGGATGCAATGCCATAAAAGCAGCAGCACTCGCCCTTAATCAGCAGGAAAGTGTCCTTTACATCAAGGATGCAATGTCATAATAGCAGCAGCACTCGCCCCTGATCAGCAGGAAAGTGTCCTTTACATCAAGCACGCAATGCCATAATAGCAGCAGCACTTGCCCCTAATCAACGGGAAAGTGTCCTTTACATCAAGGACGCAACGCCATAATAGCAGCAGCTCTCGCCCCTAATCAGCAGGAAAGTGTCATTTACATCAAGGACGCAATGCCATAATAGCAGCAGCACTCGCCCCTAATCAGCAGGAAAGTGTCCTTTACATCAAGGACGCAATGCCATGATAGCAGCCGCACTCGCCTCTAATCAGCAGGAAAGTGTCATTTACATCAAGGACGCAATGCCATAATAGCAGCAGCACTCGCCCCTAATCAGCAGGAAAGTGTCCTTTACATCAAGGACGCAATGCCATGATAGCAGCCGCACTCGCCTCTAATCAGCAGGAAAGTGTCCTTTACATCAAGGACGCAATCCCATAATAGCAGCAGCACTCAAACCTAATCAGCAGGAAAGTGTCCTTTACATCAAGGACGCAATGCCATAATAGCAGCAGCACTCGCCCCTAATCAGCAGGAAAGTGTCATTTACATCAAGGACGCAGTGCCATAATAGCAGCAGCACTCGCCCCTAATCAGCAGGAAAGTGTCCTTTACATCAAGGACGCAATGCCATAATAGCAGCAGCACTCGCCCCTGATCAGCAGGAAAGTGTCCTTTACATCAAGGACGCAATGGCATAATGGCAGCACTCGCCCCTAATCAGCAGGAAAGTGTCCTTTCCATCAAGGACGCAATGCCATAATAGCAACAGCACTCGCCCCTAATCAGCAGGAAAGTGTCTTTTACATCAAGGATGCAATGCCATAATAGCAGCAGCACTCTCCCCTAATCAGCAGAAAAGTATCCTTCACATCAAGGACTCAATGCCATAATTGCAGCAGCACTTGCCCCTAATCAACGGGAAAGTGTCCTTTACATCAAGGACGCAACGCCATAATAGCAGCAGCACTCGCCCCTAATCAGCAGGAAAGTGTCATTTACATCAAGGACGCAATGCCATAATAGCAGCAGCACTCGCCCCTGATCAGCAGGAAAGTGTCCTTTACATCAAGGACGCAATGCCATAATAGCAACAGCACTCGCCCCTAATCAGCAGGAAAGTGTCTTTTACATCAAGGACGCAACGCCATAATAGCAGCAGCTCTCGCCCCTAATCAGCAGGAAAGTGTCATTTACATCAAGGACGCAATGCCATAATAGCAGCAGCACTTGCCCCTAATCAACGGGAAAGTGTCCTTTACATCAAGGACGCAACGCCATAATAGCAGCAGCTCTCGCCCCTAATCAGCAGGAAAGTGTCATTTACATCAAGGACGCAACGCCATAATAGCAGCAGCACTCGCCCCTAATCAGCAGGAAAGTGTCCTTTACATCAAGGACGCAATGCCATGATAGCAGCCGCACTCGCCTCTAATCAGCAGGAAAGTGTCCTTTACATCAAGGACGCAATCCCATAATAGCAGCAGCACTCAAACCTAATCAGCAGGAAAGTGTCCTTTACATCAAGGACGCAATGCCATAATACCAGCAGCACTCGCCCCTAATCAGCAGGAAAGTGTCATTTACATCAAGGACGCAGTGCCATAATAGCAGCAGCACTCGCCCCTAATCAGCAGGAAAGTGTCCTTTACATCAAGGAGGCAGTACCATAATAGCAGCAGCACTTGCCCCTAATCAGCACGAAAGTGTCCTTTACATCAAGGACGCAATGCCATAATAGCAGCAGCACTCGCCCCTGATCAGCAGGAAAGTGTCCTTTACATCAAGGACGCAATGGCATAACACCAGCACTCGCCCCTAATCAGCAGGAAAGTGTCCTTTACATCAAGGACTCAATGCCATAATTGCAGCAGCACTCGCCTCTAATCAGCACGAATGTATCCTTTACATCTAGGACGCAATGCCATAAAAGCAGCAGCACTCGCCCCTAACCAGCAGGAAAGTGTCCTTTACATCAAGAACTCAATGTCATAATTGCAGCAGCACTCGCCCCTAAACAGCAGGAAGGTATCCTTCACATCTCGGATGCAATGCCAAAATAGCAGCAGTACTCGCCCCTAATCAGAGCGAAAGTGTCCTTTACATCAAGGGCGCAATGCCACAATAGCAGCAGGACTCGTCCCCTAATCAGCAGGAAAGTGTCCTTTACATCAAGGACGCAATGCCACAATAGCACCAGCACTCGCCCCAATCAGCAGGAAATTGTCCTTTATATCAAGGACACAATGCCATAATAGCAGCAGCACTCGCCCCTAATCAGCTGGAAAGTGTCCTTTACATCAAGGACGCAATGCCATAATAGCAACAGCACTCGCCCCTAATCAGCAGGAAAGTGTCCTTTATATCAAGGACACAATGCCATAATAGCAGCAGCACTCGCCCCTAATCAGCTGGAAAGTGTCCTTTACTGAAGAACGCAATGCCATAATAGCAGCAGCACTCGCCCCTAAGCAGAAGTTAAGTTTCCTTTACATCAAGGACGCAATGCCATAATTGCAGCAGCACTCACCCCTAATCAGCAGGAAAGTATCCTTCACATCTAGGACGCAATGCCATAAAAGCAGCAGCACTCGCCCCTAATCAGCAGAAAAGTGTCCTTTACATCAAGGACGCAATGCCATAATAGCAGAAGCACTCGCCCCTAATCAGCAGCAAAGTGTCCTTCACATCAAGAACTCAATGCCATAATTGCAGCAGCACTCGCCCCTAATCATCAGGAAAGTA
The DNA here is from genome assembly GCF_040938575.1 of Ambystoma mexicanum. Lineage (NCBI taxonomy): Eukaryota > Metazoa > Chordata > Amphibia > Caudata > Ambystomatidae > Ambystoma > Ambystoma mexicanum. The sequence goes on from NC_090921.1 coordinate 30,345,291, forward strand.
TCCTTCACATCTCGGATGCAATGCCACAATAGCACCAGCACTCGCCCCCTAATCAGCAGGAAAGTGTCCTTTACATCAAGGACGCAATGCCACAATAGCACCAGCACTCGCCCCTAATCAGCAGGAAAGTGTCCTTTACATCAAGTACGCAATGCCACAATAACAGCAGCACTCACCCCTAATCAACAGAAAAGTGTCCTTTACATCAAGGACGCAATGCCACAATAGCAGCAGCACTCGGCCCCTAATCAGCAGGAAAGTGTCCATTACATCAAAGACGCAATGCCACAATAGCAGCAACACCTGTGCCTAATCAGCAGGAAAGTGTCCTTTACATCAAGGACGCAATGCCATAATAGCAGCAGCACTCGCCCCTAATCAGCTGGAAAGTGTCCTTTACATGAAGAACGCAATGCCATAATAGCAGCAGCACTCGCCCCTAATCAGAAGCAAAGTGTCCTTTACATCAAGGACGCAATGCCATGGTAGCATCAGCACTCGCCCATAATCAGCAGGAAAGTGTCCTTTATAATAAAGTATGCAATGCCATAAGAGCAGCAGCACTCGCCCTTAATCAGCAGGAAAGTGTCCTTTACATCAAGGACGCAATGTCATAATAGCAGCAGCACTCGCCCCTAATCAGCAGGAAAGTGTCCTTTACATCAAGGACGCAATGCCATAATAGCAACAACACTCGTTCCTAATCAGCAGGAAAGTGTCCTTTACATCAAGGACACAATGCCATAATAGCAGCAGCACTCTCCCCTAATCACCAGCAAAGTGTCCTTCACATAAAGGACTCAATGCCATAATTGCAGCAGCACTCGCCCCTAATCAGCAGGAAAGTATCCTTCACATCTAGGACGCAATGCCATAATAGCAGCAGTACTCGCCCCTAATCAGCAGGAAAGTGTCCTTTACATCAAGCACGCAATGCCATAATAGCAGCAGCACTCGCCCCTAAGCAGAAGTTAAGTGTCCTTTACATCAAGGACGGAATGCCATAATAGCTGCAGCACTCACCCCTAATCAGCAGCAATGTGTCCTTCACATTCTTCACATAACTGTTCTCATACCAACATCTGCCTCATACCCCCATCACTCTAACTAAACACTGCTGATTACGCATCCCCCAGCCAGGTGTTCTCCTCAGGCCTAACGCAGCCACAATCGGTCTGGATAAATCCTGCAAGAACGAGCACATACTCTTGACTTCTCAACCACCACACCTACCGCTAAGAAGCAGCTATTACACGAATACTGCACCAGCTGCATACATAGCCGGTGCTCACACGCACCTTTGACTCTCTCTACTCTCTCTTCTGACCTGAACTTCGGTTCCCAAGTGCGTTCAACCTACCAACGCATTCAGACCATACTAATGGTATATAAGACACTATATAAATGCAAAGTAACATAACATAACATCAAGGACTTGCCCCTAATCAGCAGCAAAGTGTCCTTTACATCAAGGGCGCAATGCCATAATAGCAACAGCACTCGCCCCTAATCAGCAGGAAAGTGTCTTTTACATCAAGGATGCAATGCCATAATAGCAGCAGCACTCTCCCCTAATCAGCAGCAAAGTATCCTTCACATCAAGGACTCAATGCCATAATTGCAGCAGCACTCGCCCCTAATCAGCAGGAAAGTATCCTTCACATCTAGGACGCAATGCCATAAAAGCAGCAGCACTCGCCCCTAATCAGCAGCAAAGTGTCCTTTACATCAAGGACGCAATGCCATAATAGCAGAAGCACTCGCCCCTAATCAGCAGCAAAGTGTCCTTCACATCAAGAACTCAATGCCATAATTGCAGCAGCACTCGCCCCTAATCAGCAGGAAAGTATCCTTCACATCTCGGATGCAATGCCACAATAGCACCAGCACTCGCCCCCTAATCAGCAGGAACGTGTCCTTTACATCAAGGACGCAATGCCACAATAGCATCAGCACCCGCCCCAATCAGCACTAAAGTGTTCTTTATATCAAGGACGCAATGCCACATAGCAGTAGCACTCGCCCCTAATCAGCAGGAAAGTGTCCTTTACATCAAGTACGCAATGCCACAATAACAGCAGCACTCACCCCTAATCAACAGAAAAGTGCCCTTTACATCAAGGACGCAATGCCACAATAGCAGCAGCACTCGGCCCCTAATCAGCAGGAAAGTGTCCTTTACATCAAGGACGCAATGCCATAATAGCAGCAGCACTTGCCCCTTATCAACGGGAAAGTGTCCTTTACATCAAGGACGCAACGCCATAATAGCAGCAGCTCTCGCCCCTAATCAGCAGGAAAGTGTCATTTACATCAAGGACGCAATGCCATAATAGCAGCAGCACTCGCCCCTAATCAGCAGGAAAGTGTCCTTTACATCAAGGACGCAATGCCATAATAGCAGCAGCACTTGCCCCTAATCAACGGGAAAGTGTCCTTTACATCAAGGACGCAACGCCATAATAGCAGCAGCTCTCGCCCCTAATCAGCAGGAAAGTGTCCTTTACATGAAGAACGCAATGCCATAATAGCAGCAGCACTCGCCCCTAATCAGAAGCAAAGTGTCCTTTACATCAAGGACGCAATGCCATGGTAGCATCAGCACTCGCCCATAATCAGCAGGAAAGTGTCCTTTATAATAAAGTATGCAATGCCATAAGAGCAGCAGCACTCGCCCTTAATCAGCAGGAAAGTGTTCTTTACATCAAGGACGCAATGTCATAATAGCAGCAGTACTCGCCCCTAATCAGCAGGAAAGTGTCCTTTACATCAAGGACGCAATGCCATAATAGCAACAACACTCGTTCCTAATCAGCAGGAAAGTGTCCTTTACATCAAGGACACAATGCCATAATAGCAGCAGCACTCTCCCCTAATCACCAGCAAAGTGTCCTTCACATAAAGGACTCAATGCCATAATTGCAGCAGCACTCGCCCCTAATCAGCAGGAAAGTATCCTTCACATCTAGGACGCAATGCCATAATAGCAGCAGTACTCGCCCCTAATCAGCAGGAAAGTGTCCTTTACATCAAGCACGCAATGCCATAATAGCAGCAGCACTCGCCCCTAAGCAGAAGTTAAGTGTCCTTTACATCAAGGACGCAATGCCATAATAGCTGCAGCACTCACCCCTAATCAGCAGCAAAGTGTCCTTCACATTCTTCACATAACTGTTCTCATACCAACATCTGCCTCATACCCCCATCACTCTAACTAAACACTGCTGATTACGCACCCCCCAGCCAGGTGTTCTCCTCAGGCCTAACACAGCCACAATCGGTCTGGATAAATCCTGCAAGAACGAGCACATACTCTTGACTTCTCAAACACCACACCTACCGCTAAGAAGCAGCTATTACACGAATACTGCACCAGCTGCATACATAGCCGGTGCTCACACGCACCTTTGACTCTCTCTACTCTCTCTACTGACCTGAACTTCGGTTCCCAAGTGCGTTCAACCTACCAACGCATTCAGACCATACTAATGGTATATAAGACACTATATAAATGCAAAGTAACATAACATAACATCAAGGACTTGCCCCTAATCAGCAGCAAAGTGTCCTTTACATCAAGGGCGCAATGCCATAATAGCAACAGCACTCGCCCCTAATCAGCAGGAAAGTGTCTTTTACATCAAGGATGCAATGCCATAATAGCAGCAGCACTCTCCCCTAATCAGCAGCAAGTATCCTTCACATCAAGGACTCAATGCCATAATTGCAGCAGCACTCGCCCCTAATCAGCAGGAAAGTATCCTTCACATCTAGGACGCAATGCCATAAAAGCAGCAGCACTCGCCCCTAATCAGCAGCAAAGTGTCCTTTACATCAAGGACGCAATGCCATAATAGCAGAAGCACTCGCCCCTAATCAGCAGCAAAGTGTCCTTCACATCAAGAACTCAATGCCATAATAGCAGAAGCACTCGCCCCTAATCAGCAGCAAAGTGTCCTTCACATCAAGAACTCAATGCCATAATTGCAGCAGCACTCGCCCCTAATCAGCTGGAAAGTATCCTTCACATCTCGGATGCAATGCCACAATAGCACCAGCACTCGCCCCCTAATCAGCAGGAACGTGTCCTTTACATCAAGGACGCAATGCCACAATAGCATCAGCACTCGCCCCAATCAGCAGGAAAGTGTTCTTTATATCAAGGACGCAATGCCACATAGCAGCAGCACTCGCCCCTAATCAGCAGGAAATTGTCCTTTACATCAAGTACGCAATGCCACAATAACAGCAGCACTCACCCCTAATCAACAGAAAAGTGTCCTTTACATCAAGGACGCAATGCCACAATAGCAGCAGCACTCGGCCCCTAATCAGCAGGAAAGTGTCCTTTACATCAAGGACGCAATGCCATAATAGCAGCAGCACTTGCCCCTTATCAACGGGAAAGTGTCCTTTACATCAAGGACGCAACGCCATAATAGCAGCAGCTCTCGCCCCTAATCAGCAGGAAAGTGTCATTTACATCAAGGACGCAATGCCATAATAGCAGCAGCACTCGCCCCTAATCAGCAGGAAAGTGTCCTTTACATCAAGTACGCAATGCCATAATAGCAGCAGCACTTGCCCCTAATCAACGGGAAAGTGTCCTTTACATCAAGGACGCAACGCCATAATAGCAGCAGCTCTCGCCCCTAATCAGCAGGAAAGTGTCATTTACATCAAGGACGCAATGCCATAATAGCAGCAGCACTCGCCCCTAATCAGCAGGAAAGTGTCCTTTACATCAAGGACGCAATGCCATGATAGCAGCCGCACTCGCCTCTAATCAGCAGGAAAGTGTCATTTACATCAAGGACGCAATGCCATAATAGCAGCAGCACTCGCCCCTAATCAGCAGGAAAGTGTCCTTTACATCAAGGACGCAATGCCATGATAGCAGCCGCACTCGCCTCTAATCAGCAGGAAAGTGTCCTTTACATCAAGGACGCAATCCCATAATAGCAGCAGCACTCAAACCTAATCAGCAGGAAAGTGTCCTTTACATCAAGGACGCAGTGCCATAATAGCAGCAGCACTCGCCCCTAATCAGCAGGAAAGTATCATTTACATCAAGGACGCAGTGCCATAATAGCAGCAGCACTCGCCCCTAATCAGCAGGAAAGTGTCCTTTACATCAAGGACGCAATGCCATAATAGCAGCAGCACTCGCCCCTGATCAGCAGGAAAGTGTCCTTTACATCAAGGACGCAATGGCATAATAGCAGCACTCGCCCCTAATCAGCAGGAAAGTGTCCTTTCCATCAAGGACGCAATGCCATAATAGCAACAGCACTCGCCCCTAATCAGCAGGAAAGTGTCTTTTACATCAAGGATGCAATGCCATAATAGCAGCAGCACTCTCCCCTAATCAGCAGAAAAGTATCCTTCACATCAAGGACTCAATGCCATAATTGCAGCAGCACTTGCCCCTAATCAACGGGAAAGTGTCCTTTACATCAAGGACGCAACGCCATAATAGCAGCAGCTCTCGCCCCTAATCAGCAGGAAAGTGTCATTTACATCAAGGACGCAATGCCATAATAGCAGCAGCACTCGCCCCTGATCAGCAGGAAAGTGTCTTTTACATCAAGGACGCAATGCCATAATAGCAGCACTCGCCCCTAATCAGCAGGAAAGTGTCCTTTACATCAAGGACGCAATGCCATAATAGCAACAGCACTCGCCCCTAATCAGCAAGAAAGTGTCTTTTACATCAAGGACGCAACGCCATAATAGCAGCAGCTCTCGCCCCTAATCAGCAGGAAAGTGTCATTTACATCAAGGACGCAACGCCATAATAGCAGCAGCTCTCGCCCCTAATCAGCAGGAAAGTGTCATTTACATCAAGGACGCAATGCCATAATAGCAGCAGCACTCGCCCCTAATCAGCAGGAAAGTGTCCTTTACATCAAGGACGCAATGCCATGATAGCAGCCGCACTCGCCTCTAATCAGCAGGAAAGTGTCCTTTACATCAAGGACGCAATCCCATAATAGCAGCAGCACTCAAACCTAATCAGCAGGAAAGTGTCCTTTACATCAAGGACGCAATGCCATAATAGCAGCAGCACTCGCCCCTAATCAGCAGGAAAGTGTCATTTACATCAAGGACGCAGTGCCATAAAAGCAGCAGCACTCGCCCCTAATCAGCAGGAAAGTGTCCTTTACATCAAGGACGCAGTGCCATAATAGCAGCAGCACTTGCCCCTAATCAGCAGGAAAGTGTCCTTTACATCAAGGACGCAATGCCATAATAGCAGCAGCACTCGCCCCTGATCAGCAGGAAAGTGTCCTTTACATCAAGGACGCAATGGCATAACAGCAGCACTCGCCCCTAATCAGCAGGAAAGTGTCCTTTACATCAAGGACGCAATGCCATAATAGCAACAGCACTCGCCCCTAATCAGCAGGAAAGTGTCTTTTACATCAAGGATGCAATGCCATAATAGCAGCAGCACTCTCCCCTAATCAGCAGAAAAGTATCCTTCACATCAAGGACTCAATGCCATAATTGCAGCAGCACTCGCCTCTAATCAGCACGAATGTATCCTTTACATCTAGGACGCAATGCCATAAAAGCAGCAGCACTCGCCCCTAACCAGCAGGAAAATTTCCTTTACATCAAGGACGCAATGTCATAATAGCAGAAGCACTCGCCCCTAATCAGCAGCAAAGTGTCCTTCACATCAAGAACTCAATGTCATAATTACAGCAGCACTCGCCCCTAAACAGCAGGAAAGTATCCTTCACATCTCGGATGCAATGCCAAAATAGCAGCAGTACTCGCCCCTAATCAGAGCGAAAGTGTCCTTTACATCAAGGGCGCAATGCCACAATAGCAGCAGGACTCGTCCCCTAATCAGCAGGAAAGTGTCCTTTACATCAAGGATGCAATGCCATAAAAGCAGCAGCACTCGCCCTTAATCAGCAGGAAAGTGTCCTTTACATCAAGGATGCAATGTCATAATAGCAGCAGCACTCACCCCTGATCAGCAGGAAAGTGTCCTTTACATCAAGCACGCAATGCCATAATAGCAGCAGCACTTGCCCCTAATCAACGGGAAAGTGTCCTTTACATCAAGGACGCAACGCCATAATAGCAGCAGCTCTCGCCCCTAATCAGCACGAAAGTGTCATTTACATCAAGGACGCAATGCCATAATAGCAGCAGCACTCGCCCCTAATCAGCAGGAAAGTGTCCTTTACATCAAGGACGCAATGCCATGATAGCAGCCGCACTCGCCTCTAATCAGCAGGAAAGTGTCATTTACATCAAGGACGCAATGCCATAATAGCAGCAGCACTCGCCCCTAATCAGCAGGAAAGTGTCCTTTACATCAAGGACGCAATGCCATGATAGCAGCCGCACTCGCCTCTAATCAGCAGGAAAGTGTCCTTTACATCAAGGACGCAATCCCATAATAGCAGCAGCACTCAAACCTAATCAGCAGGAAAGTGTCCTTTACATCAAGGACGCAATGCCATAATAGCAGCAGCACTCGCCCCTAATCAGCAGGAAAGTGTCATTTACATCAAGGACGCAGTGCCATAATAGCAGCAGCACTCGCCCCTAATCAGCAGGAAAGTGTCCTTTACATCAAGGACGCAATGCCATAATAGCAGCAGCACTCGCCCCTGATCAGCAGGAAAGTGTCCTTTACATCAAGGACGCAATGGCATAATAGCAGCACTCGCCCCTAATCAGCAGGAAAGTGTCCTTTCCATCAAGGACGCAATGCCATAATAGCAACAGCACTCGCCCCTAATCAGCAGGAAAGTGTCTTTTACATCAAGGATGCAATGCCATAATAGCAGCAGCACTCTCCCCTAATCAGCAGAAAAGTATCCTTCACATCAAGGACTCAATGCCATAATTGCAGCAGCACTTGCCCCTAATCAACGGGAAAGTGTCCTTTACATCAAGGACGCAACGCCATAATAGCAGCAGCTCTCACCCCTAATCAGCAGGAAAGTGTCATTTACATCAAGGACGCAATGCCATAATAGCAGCAGCACTCGCCCCTGATCAGCAGGAAAGTGTCCTTTACATCAAGGACGCAATGGCATAATAGCAGCACTCGTCCCTAATCAGCAGGAAAGTGTCCTTTACATCAAGGACGCAATGCCATAATAGCAACAGCACTCGCCCCTAATCAGCAGGAAAGTGTCCTTTACATCAAGGACGCAATGCCATGATAGCAGCCGCACTCGCCTCTAATCAGCAGGAAAGTGTCCTTTACATCAAGGACGCAATCCCATAATAGCAGCAGCACTCAAACCTAATCAGCAGGAAAGTGTCCTTTACATCAAGGACGCAATGCCATAATAGCAGCAGCACTCGCCCCTAATCAGCAGGAAAGTGTCATTTACATCAAGGACGCAGTGCCATAATAGCAGCAGCACTCGCCCCTAATCAGCAGGAAAGTGTCCTTTACATCAAGGACGCAGTGCCATAATAGCAGCAGCACTCGCCCCTAATCAGCAGGAAAGTGTCATTTACATCAAGGACGCAGTGCCATAATAGCAGCAGCACTCGCCCCTAATCAGCAGGAAAGTGTCCTTTACATCAAGGACGCAGTGCCATAATAGCAGCAGCACTTGCCCCTAATCAGCAGGAAAGTGTCCTTTACATCAAGGACGCAATGCCATAATAGCAGCAGCACTCGCCCCTGATCAGCAGGAAAGTGTCCTTTACATCAAGGACGCAATGGCATAATAGCAGCACTCGCCCCTAATCAGCAGGAAAGTGTCCTTTCCATCAAGGACGCAATGCCATAATAGCAACAGCACTCGCCCCTAATCAGCAGGAAAGTGTCTTTTACATCAAGGATGCAATGTCATAATAGCAGCAGCACTCTCCCCTAATCAGCAGAAAAGTATCCTTCACATCAAGGACTCAATGCCATAATTGCAGCAGCACTTGCCCCTAATCAACGGGAAAGTGTCGTTTACATCAAGGACGCAACGCCATAATAGCAGCAGCTCTCGCCCCTAATCAGCAGGAAAGTTTCATTTACATCAAGGACGCAATGCCATAATAGCAGCAGCACTCGCCCCTGATCAGCAGGAAAGTGTCTTTTACATCAAGGACGCAATGCCATAATAGCAGCACTCGCCCCTAATCAGCAGGAAAGTGTCCTTTACATCAAGGACGCAATGCCATAATAGCAACAGCACTCGCCCCTAATCAGCAAGAAAGTGTCTTTTACATCAAGGACGCAACGCCATAATAGCAGCAGCTCTCGCCCCTAATCAGCAGGAAAGTGTCATTTACATCAAGGACGCAACGCCATAATAGCAGCAGCTCTCGCCCCTAATCAGCAGGATAGTGTCATTTACATCAAGGACGCAATGCCATAATAGCAGCAGCACTCGCCCCTAATCAGCAGGAAAGTGTCCTTTACATCAAGGACGCAATGCCATGATAGCAGCCGCACTCGCCTCTAATCAGCAGGAAAGTGTCCTTTACATCAAGGACGCAATCCCATAATAGCAGCAGCACTCAAACCTAATCAGCAGGAAAGTGTCCTTTACATCAAGGACGCAATGCCATAATAGCAGCAGCACTCGCCCCTAATCAGCAGGAAAGTGTCATTTACATCAAGGACGCAGTGCCATAATAGCAGCAGCACTCGCCCCTAATCAGCAGGAAAGTGTCCTTTACATCAAGGACGCAGTGCCATAATAGCAGCAGCACTTGCCCCTAATCAGCAGGAAAGTGTCCTTTACATCAAGGACGCAATGCCATAATAGCAGCAGCACTCGCCCCTGATCAGCAGGAAAGTGTCCTTTACATCAAGGACGCAATGGCATAACAGCAGCACTCGCCCCTAATCAGCAGGAAAGTGTCCTTTACATCAAGGACGCAATGCCATAATAGCAACAGCACTCGCCCCTAATCAGCAGGAAAGTGTCTTTTACATCAAGGATGCAATGCCATAATAGCAGCAGCACTCTCCCCTAATCAGCAGAAAAGTATCCTTCACATCAAGGACTCAATGCCATAATTGCAGCAGCACTCGCCTCTAATCAGCACGAATGTATCCTTTACATCTAGGACGCAATGCCATAAAAGCAGCAGCACTCGCCCCTAACCAGCAGGAAAATTTCCTTTACATCAAGAACTCAATGTCATAATTGCAGCAGCACTCGCCCCTAAACAGCAGGAAAGTATCCTTCACATCTCGGATGCAATGCCAAAATAGCAGCAGTACTCGCCCCTAATCAGAGCGAAAGTGTCCTTTACATCAAGGGCGCAATGCCACAATAGCAGCAGGACTCGTCCCCTAATCAGCAGGAAAGTGTCCTTTACATCAAGGATGCAATGCCATAAAAGCAGCAGCACTCGCCCTTAATCAGCAGGAAAGTGTCCTTTACATCAAGGATGCAATGTCATAATAGGAGCAGCACTCACCCCTGATCAGCAGGAAAGTGTCCTTTACATCAAGCACGCAATGCCATAATAGCAGCAGCACTTGCCCCTAATCAACGGGAAAGTGTCCTTTACATCAAGGACGCAACGCCATAATAGCAGCAGCTCTCGCCCCTAATCAGCACGAAAGTGTCATTTACATCAAGGACGCAATGCCATAATAGCAGCAGCACTCGCCCCTAATCAGCAGGAAAGTGTCCTTTACATCAAGGACGCAATGCCATGATAGCAGCCGCACTCGCCTCTAATCAGCAGGAAAGTGTCATTTACATCAAGGACGCAATGCCATAATAGCAGCAGCACTCGCCCCTAATCAGCAGGAAAGTGTCCTTTACATCAAGGACGCAATGCCATGATAGCAGCCGCACTCGCCTCTAATCAGCAGGAAAGTGTCCTTTACATCAAGGACGCAATCCCATAATAGCAGCAGCACTCAAACCTAATCAGCAGGAAAGTGTCCTTTACATCAAGGACGCAATGCCATAATAGCAGCAGCACTCGCCCCTAATCAGCAGGAAAGTGTCATTTACATCAAGGACGCAGTGCCATAATAGCAGCAGCACTCGCCCCTAATCAGCAGGAAAGTGTCCTTTACATCAAGGACGCAATGCCATAATAGCAGCAGCACTCGCCCCTGATCAGCAGGAAAGTGTCCTTTACATCAAGGACGCAATGGCATAATAGCAGCACTCGCCCCTAATCAGCAGGAAAGTGTCCTTTCCATCAAGGACGCAATGCCATAATAGCAACAGCACTCGCCCCTAATCAGCAGGAAAGTGTCTTTTACATCAAGGATGCAATGCCATAATAGCAGCAGCACTCTCCCCTAATCAGCAGAAAAGTATCCTTCACATCAAGGACTCAATGCCATAATTGCAGCAGCACTTGCCCCTAATCAACGGGAAAGTGTCCTTTACATCAAGGACGCAACGCCATAATAGCAGCAGCTCTCACCCCTAATCAGCAGGAAAGTGTCATTTACATCAAGGACGCAATGCCATAATAGCAGCAGCACTCGCCCCTGATCAGCAGGAAAGTGTCCTTTACATCAAGGACGCAATGGCATAATAGCAGCACTCGTCCCTAATCAGCAGGAAAGTGTCCTTTACATCAAGGACGCAATGCCATAATAGCAACAGCACTCGCCCCTAATCAGCAGGAAAGTGTCCTTTACATCAAGGACGCAATGCCATGATAGCAGCCGCACTCGCCTCTAATCAGCAGGAAAGTGTCCTTTACATCAAGGACGCAATCCCATAATAGCAGCAGCACTCAAACCTAATCAGCAGGAAAGTGTCCTTTACATCAAGGACGCAATGCCATAATAGCAGCAGCACTCGCCCCTAATCAGCAGGAAAGTGTCATTTACATCAAGGACGCAGTGCCATAATAGCAGCAGCACTCGCCCCTAATCAGCAGGAAAGTGTCCTTTACATCAAGGACGCAGTGCCATAATAGCAGCAGCACTCGCCCCTAATCAGCAGGAAAGTGTCATTTACATCAAGGACGCAGTGCCATAATAGCAGCAGCACTCGCCCCTAATCAGCAGGAAAGTGTCCTTTACATCAAGGACGCAGTGCCATAATAGCAGCAGCACTCGCCCCTAATCAGCAGGAAAGTGTCCTTTACATCAAGGACGCAATGCCATAATAGCAGCAGCACTCGCCCCTGATCAGCAGGAAAGTGTCCTTTACATCAAGGACGCAATGGCATAATAGCAGCACTCGCCCCTAATCAGCAGGAAAGTGTCCTTTCCATCAAGGACGCAATGCCATAATAGCAACAGCACTCGCCCCTAATCAGCAGGAAAGTGTCTTTTACATCAAGGACGCAATGTCATAATAGCAGCAGCACTCTCCCCTAATCAGCAGAAAAGTATCCTTCACATCAAGGACTCAATGCCATAATTGCAGCAGCACTTGCCCCTAATCAACGGGAAAGTGTCGTTTACATCAAGGACGCAACGCCATAATAGCAGCAGCTCTCGCCCCTAATCAGCAGGAAAGTTTCATTTACATCAAGGACGCAATGCCATAATAGCAGCAGCACTCGCCCCTGATCAGCAGGAAAGTGTCTTTTACATCAAGGACGCAATGCCATAATAGCAGCACTCGCCCCTAATCAGCAGGAAAGTGTCCTTTACATCAAGGACGCAATGCCATAATAGCAACAGCACTCGCCCCTAATCAGCAAGAAAGTGTCTTTTACATCAAGGACGCAACGCCATAATAGCAGCAGCTCTCGCCCCTAATCAGCAGGAAAGTGTCATTTACATCAAGGACGCAACGCCATAATAGCAGCAGCTCTCGCCCCTAATCAGCAGGAAAGTGTCATTTACATCAAGGACGCAATGCCATAATAGCAGCAGCACTCGCCCCTAATCAGCAGGAAAGTGTCCTTTACATCAAGGACGCAATGCCATGATAGCAGCCGCACTCGCCTCTAATCAGCAGGAAAGTGTCCTTTACATCAAGGACGCAATCCCATAATAGCAGCAGCACTCAAACCTAATCAGCAGGAAAGTGTCCTTTACATCAAGGACGCAATGCCATAATAGCAGCAGCACTCGCCCCTAATCAGCAGGAAAGTGTCATTTACATCAAGGACGCAGTGCCATAATAGCAGCAGCACTCGCCCCTAATCAGCAGGAAAGTGTCCTTTACATCAAGGACGCAGTGCCATAATAGCAGCAGCACTCGCCCCTAATCAGCAGGAAAGTGTCCTTTACATCAAGGACGCAATGCCATAATAGCAGCAGCACTCGCCCCTGATCAGCAGGAAAGTGTCCTTTACATCAAGGACGCAATGGCATAACAGCAGCACTCGCCCCTAATCAGCAGGAAAGTGTCCTTTACATCAAGGACGCAATGCCATAATAGCAACAGCACTCGCCCCTAATCAGCAGGAAAGTGTCTTTTACATCAAGGATGCAATGCCATAATAGCAGCAGCACTCTCCCCTAATCAGCAGAAAAGTATCCTTCACATCAAGGACTCAATGCCATAATTGCAGCAGCACTCGCCTCTAATCAGCACGAATGTATCCTTTACATCTAGGACGCAATGCCATAAAAGCAGCAGCACTCGCCCCTAACCAGCAGGAAAATTTCCTTTACATCAAGGACGCAATGTCATAATAGCAGAAGCACTCGCCCCTAATCAGCAGCAAAGTGTCCTTCACATCAAGAACTCAATGTCATAATTGCAGCAGCACTCGCCCCTAAACAGCAGGAAAGTATCCTTCACATCTCGGATGCAATGCCAAAATAGCAGCAGTACTCGCCCCTAATCAGCAGGAAAGTTTCATTTACATCAAGGACGCAATGCCATAATAGCAGCAGCACTCGCCCCTGATCAGCAGGAAAGTGTCTTTTACATCAAGGACGCAATGCCATAATAGCAGCACTCGCCCCTAATCAGCAGGAAAGTGTCCTTTACATCAAGGACGCAATGCCATAATAGCAACAGCACTCGCCCCTAATCAGCAAGAAAGTGTCTTTTACATCAAGGACGCAACGCCATAATAGCAGCAGCTCTCGCCCCTAATCAGCAGGAAAGTGTCATTTACATCAAGGACGCAACGCCATAATAGCAGCAGCTCTCGCCCCTAATCAGCAGGAAAGTGTCATTTACATCAAGGACGCAATGCCATAATAGCAGCAGCACTCGCCCCTAATCAGCAGGAAAGTGTCCTTTACATCAAGGACGCAATGCCATGATAGCAGCCGCACTCGCCTCTAATCAGCAGGAAAGTGTCCTTTACATCAAGGACGCAATCCCATAATAGCAGCAGCACTCAAACCTAATCAGCAGGAAAGTGTCCTTTACATCAAGGACGCAATGCCATAATAGCAGCAGCACTCGCCCCTAATCAGCAGGAAAGTGTCATTTACATCAAGGACGCAGTGCCATAATAGCAGCAGCACTCGCCCCTAATCAGCAGGAAAGTGTCCTTTACATCAAGGACGCAGTGCCATAATAGCAGCAGCACTCGCCCCTAATCAGCAGGAAAGTGTCCTTTACATCAAGGACGCAATGCCATAATAGCAGCAGCACTCGCCCCTGATCAGCAGGAAAGTGTCCTTTACATCAAGGACGCAATGGCATAACAGCAGCACTCGCCCCTAATCAGCAGGAAAGTGTCCTTTACATCAAGGACGCAATGCCATAATAGCAACAGCACTCGCCCCTAATCAGCAGGAAAGTGTCTTTTACATCAAGGATGCAATGCCATAATAGCAGCAGCACTCTCCCCTAATCAGCAGAAAAGTATCCTTCACATCAAGGACTCAATGCCATAATTGCAGCAGCACTCGCCTCTAATCAGCACGAATGTATCCTTTACATCTAGGACGCAATGCCATAAAAGCAGCAGCACTCGCCCCTAACCAGCAGGAAAATTTCCTTTACATCAAGGACGCAATGTCATAATAGCAGAAGCACTCGCCCCTAATCAGCAGCAAAGTGTCCTTCACATCAAGGACTCAATGCCATAATTGCAGCAGCACTCGCCTCTAATCAGCACGAATGTATCCTTTACATCTAGGACGCAATGCCATAAAAGCAGCAGCACTCGCCCCTAACCAGCAGGAAAGTGTCCTTTACATCAAGGACGCAATGCCATAATAGCAGAAGCACTCGCCCCTAATCAGCAGCAAAGTGTCCTTCACATCAAGAACTCAATGTCATAATTGCAGCAGCACTCGCCCCTAAACAGCAGGAAAGTATCCTTCACATCTCGGATGCAATGCCAAAATAGCAGCAGTACTCGCCCCTAATCAGAGCGAAAGTGTCCTTTACATCAAGGGCGCAATGCCACAATAGCAGCAGGACTCGTCCCCTAATCAGCAGGAAAGTGTCCTTTACATCAAGGACGCAATGCCACAATAGCACCAGCACTCGCCCCAATCAGCAGGAAAGTGTCCTTTATATCAAGGACACAATGCCATAATAGCAGCAGCACTCGCCCCTAATCAGCTGGAAAGTGTCCTTTACTGAAGAACGCAATGCCATAATAGCAGCAGCACTCGCCCCTAAGCAGAAGTTAAGTGTCCTTTACATCAAGGACGCAATGCCATAATTGCAGCAGCACTCACCCCTAATCAGCAGGAAAGTATCCTTCACATCTAGGACGCAATGCCATAAAAGCAGCAGCACTCGCCCCTAATCAGCAGAAAAGTGTCCTTTACATCAAGGACGCAATGCCATAATAGCAGAAGCACTCGCCCCTAATCAGCAGCAAAGTGTCCTTCACATCAAGAACTCAATGCCATAATTGCAGCAGCACTCGCCCCTAATCATCAGGAAAGTATCCTTCACATCTCGGATGCAATGCCACAATAGCACCAGCACTCGCCCCCTAATCAGCAGGAAAGTGTCCTTTACATCAAGGACGCAATGCCACAATAGCACCAGCACTCGCCCCAATCAGCAGGAAAGTGTTCTTTATATCAAGGACGCAATGCCACATAGCAGCAGCACTCGCCCCTAATCAGCAGGAAAGTGTACTTTACATCAAGTACGCAATGCCACAATAACAGCAGCACTCACCCCTAATCAACAGAAAAGTGTCCTTTACATCAAGGACGCAATGCCACAATAGCAGCAGCACTCGGCCCCTAATCAGCAGGAAAGTGTCCATTACATCAAAGACGCAATGCCACAATAGCAGCAACAACTGTGCCTAATCAGCAGGAAAGTGTCCTTTACATCAAGGACGCAATGCCATAATAGCAGCAGCACTCGCCCCTAGTCAGCTGGAAAGTGTCCTTTACATGAAGAACGCAATGCCATAATAGCAGCAGCACTCGCCCCTAATCAGAAGCAAAGTGTCCTTTACATCAAGGACGCAATGCCATGGTAGCATCAGCACTCGCCCATAATCAGCAGGAAAGTGTCCTTTATAATAAAGTATGCAATGCCATAAGAGCAGCAGCACTCGCCCTTAATCAGCAGGAAAGTGTCCTTTACATCAAGGACGCAATGTCATAATAGCAGCAGCACTCGCCCCTAATCAGCAGGAAAGTGTCCTTTACATCAAGGACGCAATGCCATAATAGCAACAACACTCGTTCCTAATCAGCAGGAAAGTGTCCTTTACATCAAGGACACAATGCCATAATAGCAGCAGCACTCTCCCCTAATCACCAGCAAAGTGTCCTTCACATAAAGGACTCAATGCCATAATTGCAGCAGCACTCGCCCCTAATCAGCAGGAAAGTATCCTTCACATCTAGGACGCAATGCCATAATAGCAGCAGCACTCGCCCCTAATCAGCTGGAAAGTGTCCTTTACTGAAGAACGCAATGCCATAATAGCAGCAGCACTCGCCCCTAATCAGAAGCAAAGTGTCCTTTACATCAAGGACGCAATGCCATGGTAGCATCAGCACTCGCCCATAATCAGCAGGAAAGTGTCCTTGATAATAAAGGATGCAATGCCATAAGGGCAGCAGCACACGCCCTTAATCAGCAGGAAAGTGTCCTTTACATCAAGGACGCAATGTCATAATAGCAGCAGCACTTGCCCCTAATCAGCAGGAAAGTGTCCTTTACATCAAGGACGCAATGCCATAATAGCAGAAGCACTCGCCCCTAATCAGCAGGAAAGTGTCCTTCACATCTAGGACCCAATGCCATAGTATCATCAGCACTCGCCCATAATCAGCAGGAAAGTGTCCTTTATAATAAAGGATGCAATGCCATAAAAGCAGCAGCACTCGCCCTTAATCAGCAGGAAAGTGTCCTTTACATCAAGGATGCAATGTCATAATAGCAGCAGCACTCGCCCCTGATCAGCAGGAAAGTGTCCTTTACATCAAGCACGCAATGCCATAATAGCAGCAGCACTTGCCCCTAATCAACGGGAAAGTGTCCTTTACATCAAGGACGCAACGCCATAATAGCAGCAGCTCTCGCCCCTAATCAGCAGGAAAGTGTCATTTACATCAAGGACGCAATGCCATAATAGCAGCAGCACTCGCCCCTAATCAGCAGGAAAGTGTCCTTTACATCAAGGACGCAATGCCATGATAGCAGCCGCACTCGCCTCTAATCAGCAGGAAAGTGTCATTTACATCAAGGACGCAATGCCATAATAGCAGCAGCACTCGCCCCTAATCAGCAGGAAAGTGTCCTTTACATCAAGGACGCAATGCCATGATAGCAGCCGCACTCGCCTCTAATCAGCAGGAAAGTGTCCTTTACATCAAGGACGCAATCCCATAATAGCAGCAGCACTCAAACCTAATCAGCAGGAAAGTGTCCTTTACATCAAGGACGCAACGCCATAATAGCAGCAGCACTCGCCCCTAATCAGCAGGAAAGTGTCCTTTCCATCAAGGACGCAATGCCATAATAGCAACAGCACTCGCCCCTAATCAGCAGGAAAGTGTCTTTTACATCAAGGATGCAATGCCATAATAGCAGCAGCACTCTCCCCTAATCAGCAGAAAAGTATCCTTCACATCAAGGACTCAATGCCATAATTGCAGCAGCACTTGCCCCTAATCAACGGGAAAGTGTCCTTTACATCAAGGACGCAACGCCATAATAGAAGCAGCTCTCGCCCCTAATCAGCAGGAAAGTGTCATTTACATGAAGGATGCAATGCCATAATAGCAGCAGCACTCGCCCCTGATCAGCAGGAAAGTGTCCTTTACATCAAGGACACAATGGCATAATAGCAGCACTCGCCCCTAATCAGCAGGAAAGTGTCCTTTACATCAAGGACGCAATGCCATAATAGCAACAGCACTCGCCCCTAATCAGCAGGAAAGTGTCTTTTACATCAAGGACGCAACGCCATAATAGCAGTAGCTCTCGCCCATAATCAGCAGGAAAGTGTCATTTACATCAAGGACGCAACGCCATAATAGCAGCAGCTCTCGCCCCTAATCAGCAGGAAAGTGTCATTTACATCAAGGACGCAATGCCATAATAGCAGCAGCACTCGCCCCTAATCAGCAGGAAAGTGTCCTTTACATCAAGGACGCAATGCCATGATAGCAGCCGCACTCGCCTCTAATCAGCAGGAAAGTGTCCTTTACATCAAGGACGCAATCCCATAATAGCAGCAGCACTCAAACCTAATCAGCAGGAAAGTGTCCTTTACATCAAGGACGCAATGCCATAATAGCAGCAGCACTCGCCCCTAATCAGCAGGAAAGTGTCATTTACATCAAGGACGCAGTGCCATAATAGCAGCAGCACTCGCCCCTAATCAGCAGGAAAGTGTCCTTTACATCAAGGACGCAGTGCCATAATAGCAGCAGCACTTGCCCCTAATCAGCAGGAAAGTGTCCTTTACATCAAGGACGCAATGCCATAATAGCAGCAGCACTCGCCCCTGATCAGCAGGAAAGTGTCCTTTACATCAAGGACGCAATGGCATAACAGCAGCACTCGCCCCTAATCAGCAGGAAATTGTCCTTTACATCAAGGACGCAATGCCATAATAGCAACAGCACTCGCCCCTAATCAGCAGGAAAGTGTCTTTTACATCAAGGATGCAATGCCATAATAGCAGCAGCACTCTCCCCTAATCAGCAGAAAGTATCCTTCACGTCAAGGACTCAATGCCATAATTGCAGCAGCACTCGCCTCTAATCAGCACGAATGTATCCTTTACATCTAGGACGCAATGCCATAAAAGCAGCAGCACTCGCCCCTAACCAGCAGGAAAGTTTCCTTTACATCAAGGACGCAATGCCATAATAGCAGAAGCACTCGCCCCTAATCAGCAGCAAAGTGTCCTTCACATCAAGAACTCAATGTCATAATTGCAGCAGCACTCGCCCCTAAACAGCAGGAAAGTATCCTTCACATCTCGGATGCAATGCCAAAATAGCAGCAGTACTCGCCCCTAATCAGAGCGAAAGTGTCCTTTACATCAAGGGCGCAATGCCACAATAGCAGCAGGACTCGTCCCCTAATCAGCAGGAAAGTGTCCTTTACATCAAGGATGCAATGCCATAAAAGCAGCAGCACTCGCCCTTAATCAGCAGGAAAGTGTCCTTTACATCAAGGATGCAATGTCATAATAGCAGCAGCACTCGCCCCTGATCAGCAGGAAAGTGTCCTTTACATCAAGCACGCAATGCCATAATAGCAGCAGCACTTGCCCCTAATCAACGGGAAAGTGTCCTTTACATCAAGGACGCAACGCCATAATAGCAGCAGCTCTCGCCCCTAATCAGCAGGAAAGTGTCATTTACATCAAGGACGCAATGCCATAATAGCAGCAGCACTCGCCCCTAATCAGCAGGAAAGTGTCCTTTACATCAAGGACGCAATGCCATGATAGCAGCCGCACTCGCCTCTAATCAGCAGGAAAGTGTCATTTACATCAAGGACGCAATGCCATAATAGCAGCAGCACTCGCCCCTAATCAGCAGGAAAGTGTCCTTTACATCAAGGACGCAATGCCATGATAGCAGCCGCACTCGCCTCTAATCAGCAGGAAAGTGTCCTTTACATCAAGGACGCAATCCCATAATAGCAGCAGCACTCAAACCTAATCAGCAGGAAAGTGTCCTTTACATCAAGGACGCAATGCCATAATAGCAGCAGCACTCGCCCCTAATCAGCAGGAAAGTGTCATTTACATCAAGGACGCAGTGCCATAATAGCAGCAGCACTCGCCCCTAATCAGCAGGAAAGTGTCCTTTACATCAAGGACGCAATGCCATAATAGCAGCAGCACTCGCCCCTGATCAGCAGGAAAGTGTCCTTTACATCAAGGACGCAATGGCATAATGGCAGCACTCGCCCCTAATCAGCAGGAAAGTGTCCTTTCCATCAAGGACGCAATGCCATAATAGCAACAGCACTCGCCCCTAATCAGCAGGAAAGTGTCTTTTACATCAAGGATGCAATGCCATAATAGCAGCAGCACTCTCCCCTAATCAGCAGAAAAGTATCCTTCACATCAAGGACTCAATGCCATAATTGCAGCAGCACTTGCCCCTAATCAACGGGAAAGTGTCCTTTACATCAAGGACGCAACGCCATAATAGCAGCAGCACTCGCCCCTAATCAGCAGGAAAGTGTCATTTACATCAAGGACGCAATGCCATAATAGCAGCAGCACTCGCCCCTGATCAGCAGGAAAGTGTCCTTTACATCAAGGACGCAATGCCATAATAGCAACAGCACTCGCCCCTAATCAGCAGGAAAGTGTCTTTTACATCAAGGACGCAACGCCATAATAGCAGCAGCTCTCGCCCCTAATCAGCAGGAAAGTGTCATTTACATCAAGGACGCAATGCCATAATAGCAGCAGCACTTGCCCCTAATCAACGGGAAAGTGTCCTTTACATCAAGGACGCAACGCCATAATAGCAGCAGCTCTCGCCCCTAATCAGCAGGAAAGTGTCATTTACATCAAGGACGCAACGCCATAATAGCAGCAGCACTCGCCCCTAATCAGCAGGAAAGTGTCCTTTACATCAAGGACGCAATGCCATGATAGCAGCCGCACTCGCCTCTAATCAGCAGGAAAGTGTCCTTTACATCAAGGACGCAATCCCATAATAGCAGCAGCACTCAAACCTAATCAGCAGGAAAGTGTCCTTTACATCAAGGACGCAATGCCATAATACCAGCAGCACTCGCCCCTAATCAGCAGGAAAGTGTCATTTACATCAAGGACGCAGTGCCATAATAGCAGCAGCACTCGCCCCTAATCAGCAGGAAAGTGTCCTTTACATCAAGGAGGCAGTACCATAATAGCAGCAGCACTTGCCCCTAATCAGCACGAAAGTGTCCTTTACATCAAGGACGCAATGCCATAATAGCAGCAGCACTCGCCCCTGATCAGCAGGAAAGTGTCCTTTACATCAAGGACGCAATGGCATAACACCAGCACTCGCCCCTAATCAGCAGGAAAGTGTCCTTTACATCAAGGACTCAATGCCATAATTGCAGCAGCACTCGCCTCTAATCAGCACGAATGTATCCTTTACATCTAGGACGCAATGCCATAAAAGCAGCAGCACTCGCCCCTAACCAGCAGGAAAGTGTCCTTTACATCAAGAACTCAATGTCATAATTGCAGCAGCACTCGCCCCTAAACAGCAGGAAGGTATCCTTCACATCTCGGATGCAATGCCAAAATAGCAGCAGTACTCGCCCCTAATCAGAGCGAAAGTGTCCTTTACATCAAGGGCGCAATGCCACAATAGCAGCAGGACTCGTCCCCTAATCAGCAGGAAAGTGTCCTTTACATCAAGGACGCAATGCCACAATAGCACCAGCACTCGCCCCAATCAGCAGGAAATTGTCCTTTATATCAAGGACACAATGCCATAATAGCAGCAGCACTCGCCCCTAATCAGCTGGAAAGTGTCCTTTACATCAAGGACGCAATGCCATAATAGCAACAGCACTCGCCCCTAATCAGCAGGAAAGTGTCCTTTATATCAAGGACACAATGCCATAATAGCAGCAGCACTCGCCCCTAATCAGCTGGAAAGTGTCCTTTACTGAAGAACGCAATGCCATAATAGCAGCAGCACTCGCCCCTAAGCAGAAGTTAAGTTTCCTTTACATCAAGGACGCAATGCCATAATTGCAGCAGCACTCACCCCTAATCAGCAGGAAAGTATCCTTCACATCTAGGACGCAATGCCATAAAAGCAGCAGCACTCGCCCCTAATCAGCAGAAAAGTGTCCTTTACATCAAGGACGCAATGCCATAATAGCAGAAGCACTCGCCCCTAATCAGCAGCAAAGTGTCCTTCACATCAAGAACTCAATGCCATAATTGCAGCAGCACTCGCCCCTAATCATCAGGAAAGTATCCTTCACATCTCGGATGCAATGCCACAATAGCACCAGCACTCGCCCCCTAATCAGCAGGAAAGTGTCCTTTACATCAAGGACGCAATGCCACAATAGCACCAGCACTCGCCCCTAATCAGCAGGAAAGTGTCCTTTACATCAAGTACGCAATGCCATAATAGCAGCAGCACTCGCCCCTGATCAGCAGGAAAGTGTCTTTTACATCAAGGACGCAATGCCATAATAGCAGCACTCGCCCCTAATCAGCAGGAAAGTGTCCTTTACATCAAGGACGCAATGCCATAATAGCAACAGCACTCGCCCCTAATCAGCAAGAAAGTGTCTTTTACATCAAGGACGCAACGCCATAATAGCAGCAGCTCTCGCCCCTAATCAGCAGGAAAGTGTCATTTACATCAAGGACGCAACGCCATAATAGCAGCAGCTCTCGCCCCTAATCAGCAGGAAAGTGTCATTTACATCAAGGACGCAATGCCATAATAGCAGCAGCACTCGCCCCTAATCAGCAGGAAAGTGTCCTTTACATCAAGGACGCAATGCCATGATAGCAGCCGCACTCGCCTCTAATCAGCAGGAAAGTGTCCTTTACATCAAGGACGCAATCCCATAATAGCAGCAGCACTCAAACCTAATCAGCAGGAAAGTGTCCTTTACATCAAGGACGCAATGCCATAATAGCAGCAGCACTCGCCCCTAATCAGCAGGAAAGTGTCATTTACATCAAGGACGCAGTGCCATAAAAGCAGCAGCACTCGCCCCTAATCAGCAGGAAAGTGTCCTTTACATCAAGGACGCAGTGCCATAATAGCAGCAGCACTTGCCCCTAATCAGCAGGAAAGTGTCCTTTACATCAAGGACGCAATGCCATAATAGCAGCAGCACTCGCCCCTGATCAGCAGGAAAGTGTCCTTTACATCAAGGACGCAATGGCATAACAGCAGCACTCGCCCCTAATCAGCAGGAAAGTGTCCTTTACATCAAGGACGCAATGCCATAATAGCAACAGCACTCGCCCCTAATCAGCAGGAAAGTGTCTTTTACATCAAGGATGCAATGCCATAATAGCAGCAGCACTCTCCCCTAATCAGCAGAAAAGTATCCTTCACATCAAGGACTCAATGCCATAATTGCAGCAGCACTCGCCTCTAATCAGCACGAATGTATCCTTTACATCTAGGACGCAATGCCATAAAAGCAGCAGCACTCGCCCCTAACCAGCAGGAAAATTTCCTTTACATCAAGGACGCAATGTCATAATAGCAGAAGCACTCGCCCCTAATCAGCAGCAAAGTGTCCTTCACATCAAGAACTCAATGTCATAATTACAGCAGCACTCGCCCCTAAACAGCAGGAAAGTATCCTTCACATCTCGGATGCAATGCCAAAATAGCAGCAGTACTCGCCCCTAATCAGAGCGAAAGTGTCCTTTACATCAAGGGCGCAATGCCACAATAGCAGCAGGACTCGTCCCCTAATCAGCAGGAAAGTGTCCTTTACATCAAGGATGCAATGCCATAAAAGCAGCAGCACTCGCCCTTAATCAGCAGGAAAGTGTCCTTTACATCAAGGATGCAATGTCATAATAGCAGCAGCACTCACCCCTGATCAGCAGGAAAGTGTCCTTTACATCAAGCACGCAATGCCATAATAGCAGCAGCACTTGCCCCTAATCAACGGGAAAGTGTCCTTTACATCAAGGACGCAACGCCATAATAGCAGCAGCTCTCGCCCCTAATCAGCACGAAAGTGTCATTTACATCAAGGACGCAATGCCATAATAGCAGCAGCACTCGCCCCTAATCAGCAGGAAAGTGTCCTTTACATCAAGGACGCAATGCCATGATAGCAGCCGCACTCGCCTCTAATCAGCAGGAAAGTGTCATTTACATCAAGGACGCAATGCCATAATAGCAGCAGCACTCGCCCCTAATCAGCAGGAAAGTGTCCTTTACATCAAGGACGCAATGCCATGATAGCAGCCGCACTCGCCTCTAATCAGCAGGAAAGTGTCCTTTACATCAAGGACGCAATCCCATAATAGCAGCAGCACTCAAACCTAATCAGCAGGAAAGTGTCCTTTACATCAAGGACGCAATGCCATAATAGCAGCAGCACTCGCCCCTAATCAGCAGGAAAGTGTCATTTACATCAAGGACGCAGTGCCATAATAGCAGCAGCACTCGCCCCTAATCAGCAGGAAAGTGTCCTTTACATCAAGGACGCAATGCCATAATAGCAGCAGCACTCGCCCCTGATCAGCAGGAAAGTGTCCTTTACATCAAGGACGCAATGGCATAATAGCAGCACTCGCCCCTAATCAGCAGGAAAGTGTCCTTTCCATCAAGGACGCAATGCCATAATAGCAACAGCACTCGCCCCTAATCAGCAGGAAAGTGTCTTTTACATCAAGGATGCAATGCCATAATAGCAGCAGCACTCTCCCCTAATCAGCAGAAAAGTATCCTTCACATCAAGGACTCAATGCCATAATTGCAGCAGCACTTGCCCCTAATCAACGGGAAAGTGTCCTTTACATCAAGGACGCAACGCCATAATAGCAGCAGCTCTCACCCCTAATCAGCAGGAAAGTGTCATTTACATCAAGGACGCAATGCCATAATAGCAGCAGCACTCGCCCCTAATCAGCAGGAAAGTGTCCTTTACATCAAGGACGCAATGCCATGATAGCAGCCGCACTCGCCTCTAATCAGCAGGAAAGTGTCCTTTACATCAAGGACGCAATGCCATAATAGCAACAGCACTCGCCCCTAATCAGCAGGAAAGTGTCCTTTACATCAAGGACGCAATGCCATGATAGCAGCCGCACTCGCCTCTAATCAGCAGGAAAGTGTCCTTTACATCAAGGACGCAATCCCATAATAGCAGCAGCACTCAAACCTAATCAGCAGGAAAGTGTCCTTTACATCAAGGACGCAATGCCATAATAGCAGCAGCACTCGCCCCTAATCAGCAGGAAAGTGTCATTTACATCAAGGACGCAGTGCCATAATAGCAGCAGCACTCGCCCCTAATCAGCAGGAAAGTGTCCTTTACATCAAGGACGCAGTGCCATAATAGCAGCAGCACTCGCCCCTAATCAGCAGGAAAGTGTCATTTACATCAAGGACGCAGTGCCATAATAGCAGCAGCACTCGCCCCTAATCAGCAGGAAAGTGTCCTTTACATCAAGGACGCAGTGCCATAATAGCAGCAGCACTCGCCCCTAATCAGCAGGAAAGTGTCCTTTACATCAAGGACGCAATGCCATAATAGCAGCAGCACTCGCCCCTGATCAGCAGGAAAGTGTCCTTTACATCAAGGACGCAATGGCATAATAGCAGCACTCGCCCCTAATCAGCAGGAAAGTGTCCTTTCCATCAAGGACGCAATGCCATAATAGCAACAGCACTCGCCCCTAATCAGCAGGAAAGTGTCTTTTACATCAAGGACGCAATGTCATAATAGCAGCAGCACTCTCCCCTAATCAGCAGAAAAGTATCCTTCACATCAAGGACTCAATGCCATAATTGCAGCAGCACTTGCCCCTAATCAACGGGAAAGTGTCGTTTACATCAAGGACGCAACGCCATAATAGCAGCAGCTCTCGCCCCTAATCAGCAGGAAAGTTTCATTTACATCAAGGACGCAATGCCATAATAGCAGCAGCACTCGCCCCTGATCAGCAGGAAAGTGTCTTTTACATCAAGGACGCAATGCCATAATAGCAGCACTCGCCCCTAATCAGCAGGAAAGTGTCCTTTACATCAAGGACGCAATGCCATAATAGCAACAGCACTCGCCCCTAATCAGCAAGAAAGTGTCTTTTACATCAAGGACGCAACGCCATAATAGCAGCAGCTCTCGCCCCTAATCAGCAGGAAAGTGTCATTTACATCAAGGACGCAACGCCATAATAGCAGCAGCTCTCGCCCCTAATCAGCAGGAAAGTGTCATTTACATCAAGGACGCAATGCCATAATAGCAGCAGCACTCGCCCCTAATCAGCAGGAAAGTGTCCTTTACATCAAGGACGCAATGCCATGATAGCAGCCGCACTCGCCTCTAATCAGCAGGAAAGTGTCCTTTACATCAAGGACGCAATCCCATAATAGCAGCAGCACTCAAACCTAATCAGCAGGAAAGTGTCCTTTACATCAAGGACGCAATGCCATAATAGCAGCAGCACTCGCCCCTAATCAGCAGGAAAGTGTCATTTACATCAAGGACGCAGTGCCATAATAGCAGCAGCACTCGCCCCTAATCAGCAGGAAAGTGTCCTTTACATCAAGGACGCAGTGCCATAATAGCAGCAGCACTCGCCCCTAATCAGCAGGAAAGTGTCCTTTACATCAAGGACGCAATGCCATAATAGCAGCAGCACTCGCCCCTGATCAGCAGGAAAGTGTCCTTTACATCAAGGACGCAATGGCATAACAGCAGCACTCGCCCCTAATCAGCAGGAAAGTGTCCTTTACATCAAGGACGCAATGCCATAATAGCAACAGCACTCGCCCCTAATCAGCAGGAAAGTGTCTTTTACATCAAGGATGCAATGCCATAATAGCAGCAGCACTCTCCCCTAATCAGCAGAAAAGTATCCTTCACATCAAGGACTCAATGCCATAATTGCAGCAGCACTCGCCTCTAATCAGCACGAATGTATCCTTTACATCTAGGACGCAATGCCATAAAAGCAGCAGCACTCGCCCCTAACCAGCAGGAAAATTTCCTTTACATCAAGGACGCAATGTCATAATAGCAGAAGCACTCGCCCCTAATCAGCAGCAAAGTGTCCTTCACATCAAGAACTCAATGTCATAATTGCAGCAGCACTCGCCCCTAAACAGCAGGAAAGTATCCTTCACATCTCGGATGCAATGCCAAAATAGCAGCAGTACTCGCCCCTAATCAGCAGGAAAGTTTCATTTACATCAAGGACGCAATGCCATAATAGCAGCAGCACTCGCCCCTGATCAGCAGGAAAGTGTCTTTTACATCAAGGACGCAATGCCATAATAGCAGCACTCGCCCCTAATCAGCAGGAAAGTGTCCTTTACATCAAGGACGCAATGCCATAATAGCAACAGCACTCGCCCCTAATCAGCAAGAAAGTGTCTTTTACATCAAGGACGCAACGCCATAATAGCAGCAGCTCTCGCCCCTAATCAGCAGGAAAGTGTCATTTACATCAAGGACGCAACGCCATAATAGCAGCAGCTCTCGCCCCTAATCAGCAGGAAAGTGTCATTTACATCAAGGACGCAATGCCATAATAGCAGCAGCACTCGCCCCTAATCAGCAGGAAAGTGTCCTTTACATCAAGGACGCAATGCCATGATAGCAGCCGCACTCGCCTCTAATCAGCAGGAAAGTGTCCTTTACATCAAGGACGCAATCCCATAATAGCAGCAGCACTCAAACCTAATCAGCAGGAAAGTGTCCTTTACATCAAGGACGCAATGCCATAATAGCAGCAGCACTCGC
The DNA here is from genome assembly GCF_040938575.1 of Ambystoma mexicanum. NCBI lineage: Eukaryota > Metazoa > Chordata > Amphibia > Caudata > Ambystomatidae > Ambystoma > Ambystoma mexicanum. Next base: position 30,373,007 of record NC_090921.1, read on the forward strand.
CCCTAATCAGCAGGAAAGTGTCATTTACATCAAGGACGCAGTGCCATAATAGCAGCAGCACTCGCCCCTAATCAGCAGGAAAGTGTCCTTTACATCAAGGACGCAGTGCCATAATAGCAGCAGCACTCGCCCCTAATCAGCAGGAAAGTGTCCTTTACATCAAGGACGCAATGCCATAATAGCAGCAGCACTCGCCCCTGATCAGCAGGAAAGTGTCCTTTACATCAAGGACGCAATGGCATAACAGCAGCACTCGCCCCTAATCAGCAGGAAAGTGTCCTTTACATCAAGGACGCAATGCCATAATAGCAACAGCACTCGCCCCTAATCAGCAGGAAAGTGTCTTTTACATCAAGGATGCAATGCCATAATAGCAGCAGCACTCTCCCCTAATCAGCAGAAAAGTATCCTTCACATCAAGGACTCAATGCCATAATTGCAGCAGCACTCGCCTCTAATCAGCACGAATGTATCCTTTACATCTAGGACGCAATGCCATAAAAGCAGCAGCACTCGCCCCTAACCAGCAGGAAAATTTCCTTTACATCAAGGACGCAATGTCATAATAGCAGAAGCACTCGCCCCTAATCAGCAGCAAAGTGTCCTTCACATCAAGAACTCAATGTCATAATTGCAGCAGCACTCGCCCCTAAACAGCAGGAAAGTATCCTTCACATCTCGGATGCAATGCCAAAATAGCAGCAGTACTCGCCCCTAATCAGAGCGAAAGTGTCCTTTACATCAAGGGCGCAATGCCACAATAGCAGCAGGACTCGTCCCCTAATCAGCAGGAAAGTGTCCTTTACATCAAGGATGCAATGCCATAAAAGCAGCAGCACTCGCCCTTAATCAGCAGGAAAGTGTCCTTTACATCAAGGATGCAATGTCATAATAGCAGCAGCACTCACCCCTGATCAGCAGGAAAGTGTCCTTTACATCAAGCACGCAATGCCATAATAGCAGCAGCACTTGCCCCTAATCAACGGGAAAGTGTCCTTTACATCAAGGACGCAACGCCATAATAGCAGCAGCTCTCGCCCCTAATCAGCACGAAAGTGTCATTTACATCAAGGACGCAATGCCATAATAGCAGCAGCACTCGCCCCTAATCAGCAGGAAAGTGTCCTTTACATCAAGGACGCAATGCCATGATAGCAGCCGCACTCGCCTCTAATCAGCAGGAAAGTGTCATTTACATCAAGGACGCAATGCCATAATAGCAGCAGCACTCGCCCCTAATCAGCAGGAAAGTGTCCTTTACATCAAGGACGCAATGCCATGATAGCAGCCGCACTCGCCTCTAATCAGCAGGAAAGTGTCCTTTACATCAAGGACGCAATCCCATAATAGCAGCAGCACTCAAACCTAATCAGCAGGAAAGTGTCCTTTACATCAAGGACGCAATGCCATAATAGCAGCAGCACTCGCCCCTAATCAGCAGGAAAGTGTCATTTACATCAAGGACGCAGTGCCATAATAGCAGCAGCACTCACCCCTAATCAGCAGGAAAGTGTCCTTTACATCAAGGACGCAATGCCATAATAGCAGCAGCACTCGCCCCTGATCAGCAGGAAAGTGTCCTTTACATCAAGGACGCAATGGCATAATAGCAGCACTCGCCCCTAATCAGCAGGAAAGTATCCTTTCCATCAAGGACGCAATGCCATAATAGCAACAGCACTCGCCCCTAATCAGCAGGAAAGTGTCTTTTACATCAAGGATGCAATGCCATAATAGCAGCAGCACTCTCCCCTAATCAGCAGAAAAGTATCCTTCACATCAAGGACTCAATGCCATAATTGCAGCAGCACTTGCCCCTAATCAACGGGAAAGTGTCCTTTACATCAAGGACGCAACGCCATAATAGCAGCAGCTCTCACCCCTAATCAGCAGGAAAGTGTCATTTACATCAAGGACGCAATGCCATAATAGCAGCAGCACTCGCCCCTGATCAGCAGGAAAGTGTCCTTTACATCAAGGACGCAATGGCATAATAGCAGCACTCGTCCCTAATCAGCAGGAAAGTGTCCTTTACATCAAGGACGCAATGCCATAATAGCAACAGCACTCGCCCCTAATCAGCAGGAAAGTGTCCTTTACATCAAGGACGCAATGCCATGATAGCAGCCGCACTCGCCTCTAATCAGCAGGAAAGTGTCCTTTACATCAAGGACGCAATCCCATAATAGCAGCAGCACTCAAACCTAATCAGCAGGAAAGTGTCCTTTACATCAAGGACGCAATGCCATAATAGCAGCAGCACTCGCCCCTAACCAGCAGGAAAGTGTCCTTTACATCAAGAACTCAATGTCATAATTGCAGCAGCACTCGCCCCTAAACAGCAGGAAGGTATCCTTCACATCTCGGATGCAATGCCAAAATAGCAGCAGTACTCGCCCCTAATCAGAGCGAAAGTGTCCTTTACATCAAGGGCGCAATGCCACAATAGCAGCAGGACTCGTCCCCTAATCAGCAGGAAAGTGTCCTTTACATCAAGGACGCAATGCCACAATAGCACCAGCACTCGCCCCAATCAGCAGGAAATTGTCCTTTATATCAAGGACACAATGCCATAATAGCAGCAGCACTCGCCCCTAATCAGCTGGAAAGTGTCCTTTACATCAAGGACGCAATGCCATAATAGCAACAGCACTCGCCCCTAATCAGCAGGAAAGTGTCCTTTATATCAAGGACACAATGCCATAATAGCAGCAGCACTCGCCCCTAATCAGCTGGAAAGTGTCCTTTACTGAAGAACGCAATGCCATAATAGCAGCAGCACTCGCCCCTAAGCAGAAGTTAAGTTTCCTTTACATCAAGGACGCAATGCCATAATTGCAGCAGCACTCACCCCTAATCAGCAGGAAAGTATCCTTCACATCTAGGACGCAATGCCATAAAAGCAGCAGCACTCGCCCCTAATCAGCAGAAAAGTGTCCTTTACATCAAGGACGCAATGCCATAATAGCAGAAGCACTCGCCCCTAATCAGCAGCAAAGTGTCCTTCACATCAAGAACTCAATGCCATAATTGCAGCAGCACTCGCCCCTAATCATCAGGAAAGTATCCTTCACATCTCGGATGCAATGCCACAATAGCACCAGCACTCGCCCCCTAATCAGCAGGAAAGTGTCCTTTACATCAAGGACGCAATGCCACAATAGCACCAGCACTCGCCCCTAATCAGCAGGAAAGTGTCCTTTACATCAAGTACGCAATGCCACAATAACAGCAGCACTCACCCCTAATCAACAGAAAAGTGTCCTTTACATCAAGGACGCAATGCCACAATAGCAGCAGCACTCGGCCCCTAATCAGCAGGAAAGTGTCCATTACATCAAAGACGCAATGCCACAATAGCAGCAACACCTGTGCCTAATCAGCAGGAAAGTGTCCTTTACATCAAGGACGCAATGCCATAATAGCAGCAGCACTCGCCCCTAATCAGCTGGAAAGTGTCCTTTACATGAAGAACGCAATGCCATAATAGCAGCAGCACTCGCCCCTAATCAGAAGCAAAGTGTCCTTTACATCAAGGACGCAATGCCATGGTAGCATCAGCACTCGCCCATAATCAGCAGGAAAGTGTCCTTTATAATAAAGTATGCAATGCCATAAGAGCAGCAGCACTCGCCCTTAATCAGCAGGAAAGTGTCCTTTACATCAAGGACGCAATGTCATAATAGCAGCAGCACTCGCCCCTAATCAGCAGGAAAGTGTCCTTTACATCAAGGACGCAATGCCATAATAGCAACAACACTCGTTCCTAATCAGCAGGAAAGTGTCCTTTACATCAAGGACACAATGCCATAATAGCAGCAGCACTCTCCCCTAATCACCAGCAAAGTGTCCTTCACATAAAGGACTCAATGCCATAATTGCAGCAGCACTCGCCCCTAATCAGCAGGAAAGTATCCTTCACATCTAGGACGCAATGCCATAATAGCAGCAGTACTCGCCCCTAATCAGCAGGAAAGTGTCCTTTACATCAAGCACGCAATGCCATAATAGCAGCAGCACTCGCCCCTAAGCAGAAGTTAAGTGTCCTTTACATCAAGGACGGAATGCCATAATAGCTGCAGCACTCACCCCTAATCAGCAGCAATGTGTCCTTCACATTCTTCACATAACTGTTCTCATACCAACATCTGCCTCATACCCCCATCACTCTAACTAAACACTGCTGATTACGCATCCCCCAGCCAGGTGTTCTCCTCAGGCCTAACGCAGCCACAATCGGTCTGGATAAATCCTGCAAGAACGAGCACATACTCTTGACTTCTCAACCACCACACCTACCGCTAAGAAGCAGCTATTACACGAATACTGCACCAGCTGCATACATAGCCGGTGCTCACACGCACCTTTGACTCTCTCTACTCTCTCTTCTGACCTGAACTTCGGTTCCCAAGTGCGTTCAACCTACCAACGCATTCAGACCATACTAATGGTATATAAGACACTATATAAATGCAAAGTAACATAACATAACATCAAGGACTTGCCCCTAATCAGCAGCAAAGTGTCCTTTACATCAAGGGCGCAATGCCATAATAGCAACAGCACTCGCCCCTAATCAGCAGGAAAGTGTCTTTTACATCAAGGATGCAATGCCATAATAGCAGCAGCACTCTCCCCTAATCAGCAGCAAAGTATCCTTCACATCAAGGACTCAATGCCATAATTGCAGCAGCACTCGCCCCTAATCAGCAGGAAAGTATCCTTCACATCTAGGACGCAATGCCATAAAAGCAGCAGCACTCGCCCCTAATCAGCAGCAAAGTGTCCTTTACATCAAGGACGCAATGCCATAATAGCAGAAGCACTCGCCCCTAATCAGCAGCAAAGTGTCCTTCACATCAAGAACTCAATGCCATAATTGCAGCAGCACTCGCCCCTAATCAGCAGGAAAGTATCCTTCACATCTCGGATGCAATGCCACAATAGCACCAGCACTCGCCCCCTAATCAGCAGGAACGTGTCCTTTACATCAAGGACGCAATGCCACAATAGCATCAGCACCCGCCCCAATCAGCACTAAAGTGTTCTTTATATCAAGGACGCAATGCCACATAGCAGTAGCACTCGCCCCTAATCAGCAGGAAAGTGTCCTTTACATCAAGTACGCAATGCCACAATAACAGCAGCACTCACCCCTAATCAACAGAAAAGTGCCCTTTACATCAAGGACGCAATGCCACAATAGCAGCAGCACTCGGCCCCTAATCAGCAGGAAAGTGTCCTTTACATCAAGGACGCAATGCCATAATAGCAGCAGCACTTGCCCCTTATCAACGGGAAAGTGTCCTTTACATCAAGGACGCAACGCCATAATAGCAGCAGCTCTCGCCCCTAATCAGCAGGAAAGTGTCATTTACATCAAGGACGCAATGCCATAATAGCAGCAGCACTCGCCCCTAATCAGCAGGAAAGTGTCCTTTACATCAAGGACGCAATGCCATAATAGCAGCAGCACTTGCCCCTAATCAACGGGAAAGTGTCCTTTACATCAAGGACGCAACGCCATAATAGCAGCAGCTCTCGCCCCTAATCAGCAGGAAAGTGTCCTTTACATGAAGAACGCAATGCCATAATAGCAGCAGCACTCGCCCCTAATCAGAAGCAAAGTGTCCTTTACATCAAGTACGCAATGCCATGGTAGCATCAGCACTCGCCCATAATCAGCAGGAAAGTGTCCTTTATAATAAAGTATGCAATGCCATAAGAGCAGCAGCACTCGCCCTTAATCAGCAGGAAAGTGTTCTTTACATCAAGGACGCAATGTCATAATAGCAGCAGTACTCGCCCCTAATCAGCAGGAAAGTGTCATTTACATCAAGGACGCAGTGCCATAATAGCAGCAGCACTCACCCCTAATCAGCAGGAAAGTGTCCTTTACATCAAGGACGCAATGCCATAATAGCAGCAGCACTCGCCCCTGATCAGCAGGAAAGTGTCCTTTACATCAAGGACGCAATGGCATAATAGCAGCACTCGCCCCTAATCAGCAGGAAAGTATCCTTTCCATCAAGGACGCAATGCCATAATAGCAACAGCACTCGCCCCTAATCAGCAGGAAAGTGTCTTTTACATCAAGGATGCAATGCCATAATAGCAGCAGCACTCTCCCCTAATCAGCAGAAAAGTATCCTTCACATCAAGGACTCAATGCCATAATTGCAGCAGCACTTGCCCCTAATCAACGGGAAAGTGTCCTTTACATCAAGGACGCAACGCCATAATAGCAGCAGCTCTCACCCCTAATCAGCAGGAAAGTGTCATTTACATCAAGGACGCAATGCCATAATAGCAGCAGCACTCGCCCCTGATCAGCAGGAAAGTGTCCTTTACATCAAGGACGCAATGGCATAATAGCAGCACTCGTCCCTAATCAGCAGGAAAGTGTCCTTTACATCAAGGACGCAATGCCATAATAGCAACAGCACTCGCCCCTAATCAGCAGGAAAGTGTCCTTTACATCAAGGACGCAATGCCATGATAGCAGCCGCACTCGCCTCTAATCAGCAGGAAAGTGTCCTTTACATCAAGGACGCAATCCCATAATAGCAGCAGCACTCAAACCTAATCAGCAGGAAAGTGTCCTTTACATCAAGGACGCAATGCCATAATAGCAGCAGCACTCGCCCCTAACCAGCAGGAAAGTGTCCTTTACATCAAGAACTCAATGTCATAATTGCAGCAGCACTCGCCCCTAAACAGCAGGAAGGTATCCTTCACATCTCGGATGCAATGCCAAAATAGCAGCAGTACTCGCCCCTAATCAGAGCGAAAGTGTCCTTTACATCAAGGGCGCAATGCCACAATAGCAGCAGGACTCGTCCCCTAATCAGCAGGAAAGTGTCCTTTACATCAAGGACGCAATGCCACAATAGCACCAGCACTCGCCCCAATCAGCAGGAAATTGTCCTTTATATCAAGGACACAATGCCATAATAGCAGCAGCACTCGCCCCTAATCAGCTGGAAAGTGTCCTTTACATCAAGGACGCAATGCCATAATAGCAACAGCACTCGCCCCTAATCAGCAGGAAAGTGTCCTTTATATCAAGGACACAATGCCATAATAGCAGCAGCACTCGCCCCTAATCAGCTGGAAAGTGTCCTTTACTGAAGAACGCAATGCCATAATAGCAGCAGCACTCGCCCCTAAGCAGAAGTTAAGTTTCCTTTACATCAAGGACGCAATGCCATAATTGCAGCAGCACTCACCCCTAATCAGCAGGAAAGTATCCTTCACATCTAGGACGCAATGCCATAAAAGCAGCAGCACTCGCCCCTAATCAGCAGAAAAGTGTCCTTTACATCAAGGACGCAATGCCATAATAGCAGAAGCACTCGCCCCTAATCAGCAGCAAAGTGTCCTTCACATCAAGAACTCAATGCCATAATTGCAGCAGCACTCGCCCCTAATCATCAGGAAAGTATCCTTCACATCTCGGATGCAATGCCACAATAGCACCAGCACTCGCCCCCTAATCAGCAGGAAAGTGTCCTTTACATCAAGGACGCAATGCCACAATAGCACCAGCACTCGCCCCTAATCAGCAGGAAAGTGTCCTTTACATCAAGTACGCAATGCCACAATAACAGCAGCACTCACCCCTAATCAACAGAAAAGTGTCCTTTACATCAAGGACGCAATGCCACAATAGCAGCAGCACTCGGCCCCTAATCAGCAGGAAAGTGTCCATTACATCAAAGACGCAATGCCACAATAGCAGCAACACCTGTGCCTAATCAGCAGGAAAGTGTCCTTTACATCAAGGACGCAATGCCATAATAGCAGCAGCACTCGCCCCTAATCAGCTGGAAAGTGTCCTTTACATGAAGAACGCAATGCCATAATAGCAGCAGCACTCGCCCCTAATCAGAAGCAAAGTGTCCTTTACATCAAGGACGCAATGCCATGGTAGCATCAGCACTCGCCCATAATCAGCAGGAAAGTGTCCTTTATAATAAAGTATGCAATGCCATAAGAGCAGCAGCACTCGCCCTTAATCAGCAGGAAAGTGTCCTTTACATCAAGGACGCAATGTCATAATAGCAGCAGCACTCGCCCCTAATCAGCAGGAAAGTGTCCTTTACATCAAGGACGCAATGCCATAATAGCAACAACACTCGTTCCTAATCAGCAGGAAAGTGTCCTTTACATCAAGGACACAATGCCATAATAGCAGCAGCACTCTCCCCTAATCACCAGCAAAGTGTCCTTCACATAAAGGACTCAATGCCATAATTGCAGCAGCACTCGCCCCTAATCAGCAGGAAAGTATCCTTCACATCTAGGACGCAATGCCATAATAGCAGCAGTACTCGCCCCTAATCAGCAGGAAAGTGTCCTTTACATCAAGCACGCAATGCCATAATAGCAGCAGCACTCGCCCCTAAGCAGAAGTTAAGTGTCCTTTACATCAAGGACGGAATGCCATAATAGCTGCAGCACTCACCCCTAATCAGCAGCAATGTGTCCTTCACATTCTTCACATAACTGTTCTCATACCAACATCTGCCTCATACCCCCATCACTCTAACTAAACACTGCTGATTACGCATCCCCCAGCCAGGTGTTCTCCTCAGGCCTAACGCAGCCACAATCGGTCTGGATAAATCCTGCAAGAACGAGCACATACTCTTGACTTCTCAACCACCACACCTACCGCTAAGAAGCAGCTATTACACGAATACTGCACCAGCTGCATACATAGCCGGTGCTCACACGCACCTTTGACTCTCTCTACTCTCTCTTCTGACCTGAACTTCGGTTCCCAAGTGCGTTCAACCTACCAACGCATTCAGACCATACTAATGGTATATAAGACACTATATAAATGCAAAGTAACATAACATAACATCAAGGACTTGCCCCTAATCAGCAGCAAAGTGTCCTTTACATCAAGGGCGCAATGCCATAATAGCAACAGCACTCGCCCCTAATCAGCAGGAAAGTGTCTTTTACATCAAGGATGCAATGCCATAATAGCAGCAGCACTCTCCCCTAATCAGCAGCAAAGTATCCTTCACATCAAGGACTCAATGCCATAATTGCAGCAGCACTCGCCCCTAATCAGCAGGAAAGTATCCTTCACATCTAGGACGCAATGCCATAAAAGCAGCAGCACTCGCCCCTAATCAGCAGCAAAGTGTCCTTTACATCAAGGACGCAATGCCATAATAGCAGAAGCACTCGCCCCTAATCAGCAGCAAAGTGTCCTTCACATCAAGAACTCAATGCCATAATTGCAGCAGCACTCGCCCCTAATCAGCAGGAAAGTATCCTTCACATCTCGGATGCAATGCCACAATAGCACCAGCACTCGCCCCCTAATCAGCAGGAACGTGTCCTTTACATCAAGGACGCAATGCCACAATAGCATCAGCACCCGCCCCAATCAGCACTAAAGTGTTCTTTATATCAAGGACGCAATGCCACATAGCAGTAGCACTCGCCCCTAATCAGCAGGAAAGTGTCCTTTACATCAAGTACGCAATGCCACAATAACAGCAGCACTCACCCCTAATCAACAGAAAAGTGCCCTTTACATCAAGGACGCAATGCCACAATAGCAGCAGCACTCGGCCCCTAATCAGCAGGAAAGTGTCCTTTACATCAAGGACGCAATGCCATAATAGCAGCAGCACTTGCCCCTTATCAACGGGAAAGTGTCCTTTACATCAAGGACGCAACGCCATAATAGCAGCAGCTCTCGCCCCTAATCAGCAGGAAAGTGTCATTTACATCAAGGACGCAATGCCATAATAGCAGCAGCACTCGCCCCTAATCAGCAGGAAAGTGTCCTTTACATCAAGGACGCAATGCCATAATAGCAGCAGCACTTGCCCCTAATCAACGGGAAAGTGTCCTTTACATCAAGGACGCAACGCCATAATAGCAGCAGCTCTCGCCCCTAATCAGCAGGAAAGTGTCCTTTACATGAAGAACGCAATGCCATAATAGCAGCAGCACTCGCCCCTAATCAGAAGCAAAGTGTCCTTTACATCAAGTACGCAATGCCATGGTAGCATCAGCACTCGCCCATAATCAGCAGGAAAGTGTCCTTTATAATAAAGTATGCAATGCCATAAGAGCAGCAGCACTCGCCCTTAATCAGCAGGAAAGTGTTCTTTACATCAAGGACGCAATGTCATAATAGCAGCAGTACTCGCCCCTAATCAGCAGGAAAGTGTCCTTTACATCAAGGACGCAATGCCATAATAGCAACAACACTCGTTCCTAATCAGCAGGAAAGTGTCCTTTACATCAAGGACACAATGCCATAATAGCAGCAGCACTCTCCCCTAATCACCAGCAAAGTGTCCTTCACATAAAGGACTCAATGCCATAATTGCAGCAGCACTCGCCCCTAATCAGCAGGAAAGTATCCTTCACATCTAGGACGCAATGCCATAATAGCAGCAGTACTCGCCCCTAATCAGCAGGAAAGTGTCCTTTACATCAAGCACGCAATGCCATAATAGCAGCAGCACTCGCCCCTAAGCAGAAGTTAAGTGTCCTTTACATCAAGGACGCAATGCCATAATAGCTGCAGCACTCACCCCTAATCAGCAGCAAAGTGTCCTTCACATTCTTCACATAACTGTTCTCATACCAACATCTGCCTCATACCCCCATCACTCTAACTAAACACTGCTGATTACGCACCCCCCAGCCAGGTGTTCTCCTCAGGCCTAACACAGCCACAATCGGTCTGGATAAATCCTGCAAGAACGAGCACATACTCTTGACTTCTCAAACACCACACCTACCGCTAAGAAGCAGCTATTACACGAATACTGCACCAGCTGCATACATAGCCGGTGCTCACACGCACCTTTGACTCTCTCTACTCTCTCTACTGACCTGAACTTCGGTTCCCAAGTGCGTTCAACCTACCAACGCATTCAGACCATACTAATGGTATATAAGACACTATATAAATGCAAAGTAACATAACATAACATCAAGGACTTGCCCCTAATCAGCAGCAAAGTGTCCTTTACATCAAGGGCGCAATGCCATAATAGCAACAGCACTCGCCCCTAATCAGCAGGAAAGTGTCTTTTACATCAAGGATGCAATGCCATAATAGCAGCAGCACTCTCCCCTAATCAGCAGCAAGTATCCTTCACATCAAGGACTCAATGCCATAATTGCAGCAGCACTCGCCCCTAATCAGCAGGAAAGTATCCTTCACATCTAGGACGCAATGCCATAAAAGCAGCAGCACTCGCCCCTAATCAGCAGCAAAGTGTCCTTTACATCAAGGACGCAATGCCATAATAGCAGAAGCACTCGCCCCTAATCAGCAGCAAAGTGTCCTTCACATCAAGAACTCAATGCCATAATAGCAGAAGCACTCGCCCCTAATCAGCAGCAAAGTGTCCTTCACATCAAGAACTCAATGCCATAATTGCAGCAGCACTCGCCCCTAATCAGCTGGAAAGTATCCTTCACATCTCGGATGCAATGCCACAATAGCACCAGCACTCGCCCCCTAATCAGCAGGAACGTGTCCTTTACATCAAGGACGCAATGCCACAATAGCATCAGCACTCGCCCCAATCAGCAGGAAAGTGTTCTTTATATCAAGGACGCAATGCCACATAGCAGCAGCACTCGCCCCTAATCAGCAGGAAATTGTCCTTTACATCAAGTACGCAATGCCACAATAACAGCAGCACTCACCCCTAATCAACAGAAAAGTGTCCTTTACATCAAGGACGCAATGCCACAATAGCAGCAGCACTCGGCCCCTAATCAGCAGGAAAGTGTCCTTTACATCAAGGACGCAATGCCATAATAGCAGCAGCACTTGCCCCTTATCAACGGGAAAGTGTCCTTTACATCAAGGACGCAACGCCATAATAGCAGCAGCTCTCGCCCCTAATCAGCAGGAAAGTGTCATTTACATCAAGGACGCAATGCCATAATAGCAGCAGCACTCGCCCCTAATCAGCAGGAAAGTGTCCTTTACATCAAGTACGCAATGCCATAATAGCAGCAGCACTTGCCCCTAATCAACGGGAAAGTGTCCTTTACATCAAGGACGCAACGCCATAATAGCAGCAGCTCTCGCCCCTAATCAGCAGGAAAGTGTCATTTACATCAAGGACGCAATGCCATAATAGCAGCAGCACTCGCCCCTAATCAGCAGGAAAGTGTCCTTTACATCAAGGACGCAATGCCATGATAGCAGCCGCACTCGCCTCTAATCAGCAGGAAAGTGTCATTTACATCAAGGACGCAATGCCATAATAGCAGCAGCACTCGCCCCTAATCAGCAGGAAAGTGTCCTTTACATCAAGGACGCAATGCCATGATAGCAGCCGCACTCGCCTCTAATCAGCAGGAAAGTGTCCTTTACATCAAGGACGCAATCCCATAATAGCAGCAGCACTCAAACCTAATCAGCAGGAAAGTGTCCTTTACATCAAGGACGCAGTGCCATAATAGCAGCAGCACTCGCCCCTAATCAGCAGGAAAGTATCATTTACATCAAGGACGCAGTGCCATAATAGCAGCAGCACTCGCCCCTAATCAGCAGGAAAGTGTCCTTTACATCAAGGACGCAATGCCATAATAGCAGCAGCACTCGCCCCTGATCAGCAGGAAAGTGTCCTTTACATCAAGGACGCAATGGCATAATAGCAGCACTCGCCCCTAATCAGCAGGAAAGTGTCCTTTCCATCAAGGACGCAATGCCATAATAGCAACAGCACTCGCCCCTAATCAGCAGGAAAGTGTCTTTTACATCAAGGATGCAATGCCATAATAGCAGCAGCACTCTCCCCTAATCAGCAGAAAAGTATCCTTCACATCAAGGACTCAATGCCATAATTGCAGCAGCACTTGCCCCTAATCAACGGGAAAGTGTCCTTTACATCAAGGACGCAACGCCATAATAGCAGCAGCTCTCGCCCCTAATCAGCAGGAAAGTGTCATTTACATCAAGGACGCAATGCCATAATAGCAGCAGCACTCGCCCCTGATCAGCAGGAAAGTGTCTTTTACATCAAGGACGCAATGCCATAATAGCAGCACTCGCCCCTAATCAGCAGGAAAGTGTCCTTTACATCAAGGACGCAATGCCATAATAGCAACAGCACTCGCCCCTAATCAGCAAGAAAGTGTCTTTTACATCAAGGACGCAACGCCATAATAGCAGCAGCTCTCGCCCCTAATCAGCAGGAAAGTGTCATTTACATCAAGGACGCAACGCCATAATAGCAGCAGCTCTCGCCCCTAATCAGCAGGAAAGTGTCATTTACATCAAGGACGCAATGCCATAATAGCAGCAGCACTCGCCCCTAATCAGCAGGAAAGTGTCCTTTACATCAAGGACGCAATGCCATGATAGCAGCCGCACTCGCCTCTAATCAGCAGGAAAGTGTCCTTTACATCAAGGACGCAATCCCATAATAGCAGCAGCACTCAAACCTAATCAGCAGGAAAGTGTCCTTTACATCAAGGACGCAATGCCATAATAGCAGCAGCACTCGCCCCTAATCAGCAGGAAAGTGTCATTTACATCAAGGACGCAGTGCCATAAAAGCAGCAGCACTCGCCCCTAATCAGCAGGAAAGTGTCCTTTACATCAAGGACGCAGTGCCATAATAGCAGCAGCACTTGCCCCTAATCAGCAGGAAAGTGTCCTTTACATCAAGGACGCAATGCCATAATAGCAGCAGCACTCGCCCCTGATCAGCAGGAAAGTGTCCTTTACATCAAGGACGCAATGGCATAACAGCAGCACTCGCCCCTAATCAGCAGGAAAGTGTCCTTTACATCAAGGACGCAATGCCATAATAGCAACAGCACTCGCCCCTAATCAGCAGGAAAGTGTCTTTTACATCAAGGATGCAATGCCATAATAGCAGCAGCACTCTCCCCTAATCAGCAGAAAAGTATCCTTCACATCAAGGACTCAATGCCATAATTGCAGCAGCACTCGCCTCTAATCAGCACGAATGTATCCTTTACATCTAGGACGCAATGCCATAAAAGCAGCAGCACTCGCCCCTAACCAGCAGGAAAATTTCCTTTACATCAAGGACGCAATGTCATAATAGCAGAAGCACTCGCCCCTAATCAGCAGCAAAGTGTCCTTCACATCAAGAACTCAATGTCATAATTACAGCAGCACTCGCCCCTAAACAGCAGGAAAGTATCCTTCACATCTCGGATGCAATGCCAAAATAGCAGCAGTACTCGCCCCTAATCAGAGCGAAAGTGTCCTTTACATCAAGGGCGCAATGCCACAATAGCAGCAGGACTCGTCCCCTAATCAGCAGGAAAGTGTCCTTTACATCAAGGATGCAATGCCATAAAAGCAGCAGCACTCGCCCTTAATCAGCAGGAAAGTGTCCTTTACATCAAGGATGCAATGTCATAATAGCAGCAGCACTCACCCCTGATCAGCAGGAAAGTGTCCTTTACATCAAGCACGCAATGCCATAATAGCAGCAGCACTTGCCCCTAATCAACGGGAAAGTGTCCTTTACATCAAGGACGCAACGCCATAATAGCAGCAGCTCTCGCCCCTAATCAGCACGAAAGTGTCATTTACATCAAGGACGCAATGCCATAATAGCAGCAGCACTCGCCCCTAATCAGCAGGAAAGTGTCCTTTACATCAAGGACGCAATGCCATGATAGCAGCCGCACTCGCCTCTAATCAGCAGGAAAGTGTCATTTACATCAAGGACGCAATGCCATAATAGCAGCAGCACTCGCCCCTAATCAGCAGGAAAGTGTCCTTTACATCAAGGACGCAATGCCATGATAGCAGCCGCACTCGCCTCTAATCAGCAGGAAAGTGTCCTTTACATCAAGGACGCAATCCCATAATAGCAGCAGCACTCAAACCTAATCAGCAGGAAAGTGTCCTTTACATCAAGGACGCAATGCCATAATAGCAGCAGCACTCGCCCCTAATCAGCAGGAAAGTGTCATTTACATCAAGGACGCAGTGCCATAATAGCAGCAGCACTCGCCCCTAATCAGCAGGAAAGTGTCCTTTACATCAAGGACGCAATGCCATAATAGCAGCAGCACTCGCCCCTGATCAGCAGGAAAGTGTCCTTTACATCAAGGACGCAATGGCATAATAGCAGCACTCGCCCCTAATCAGCAGGAAAGTGTCCTTTCCATCAAGGACGCAATGCCATAATAGCAACAGCACTCGCCCCTAATCAGCAGGAAAGTGTCTTTTACATCAAGGATGCAATGCCATAATAGCAGCAGCACTCTCCCCTAATCAGCAGAAAAGTATCCTTCACATCAAGGACTCAATGCCATAATTGCAGCAGCACTTGCCCCTAATCAACGGGAAAGTGTCCTTTACATCAAGGACGCAACGCCATAATAGCAGCAGCTCTCACCCCTAATCAGCAGGAAAGTGTCATTTACATCAAGGACGCAATGCCATAATAGCAGCAGCACTCGCCCCTGATCAGCAGGAAAGTGTCCTTTACATCAAGGACGCAATGGCATAATAGCAGCACTCGTCCCTAATCAGCAGGAAAGTGTCCTTTACATCAAGGACGCAATGCCATAATAGCAACAGCACTCGCCCCTAATCAGCAGGAAAGTGTCCTTTACATCAAGGACGCAATGCCATGATAGCAGCCGCACTCGCCTCTAATCAGCAGGAAAGTGTCCTTTACATCAAGGACGCAATCCCATAATAGCAGCAGCACTCAAACCTAATCAGCAGGAAAGTGTCCTTTACATCAAGGACGCAATGCCATAATAGCAGCAGCACTCGCCCCTAATCAGCAGGAAAGTGTCATTTACATCAAGGACGCAGTGCCATAATAGCAGCAGCACTCGCCCCTAATCAGCAGGAAAGTGTCCTTTACATCAAGGACGCAGTGCCATAATAGCAGCAGCACTCGCCCCTAATCAGCAGGAAAGTGTCATTTACATCAAGGACGCAGTGCCATAATAGCAGCAGCACTCGCCCCTAATCAGCAGGAAAGTGTCCTTTACATCAAGGACGCAGTGCCATAATAGCAGCAGCACTTGCCCCTAATCAGCAGGAAAGTGTCCTTTACATCAAGGACGCAATGCCATAATAGCAGCAGCACTCGCCCCTGATCAGCAGGAAAGTGTCCTTTACATCAAGGACGCAATGGCATAATAGCAGCACTCGCCCCTAATCAGCAGGAAAGTGTCCTTTCCATCAAGGACGCAATGCCATAATAGCAACAGCACTCGCCCCTAATCAGCAGGAAAGTGTCTTTTACATCAAGGATGCAATGTCATAATAGCAGCAGCACTCTCCCCTAATCAGCAGAAAAGTATCCTTCACATCAAGGACTCAATGCCATAATTGCAGCAGCACTTGCCCCTAATCAACGGGAAAGTGTCGTTTACATCAAGGACGCAACGCCATAATAGCAGCAGCTCTCGCCCCTAATCAGCAGGAAAGTTTCATTTACATCAAGGACGCAATGCCATAATAGCAGCAGCACTCGCCCCTGATCAGCAGGAAAGTGTCTTTTACATCAAGGACGCAATGCCATAATAGCAGCACTCGCCCCTAATCAGCAGGAAAGTGTCCTTTACATCAAGGACGCAATGCCATAATAGCAACAGCACTCGCCCCTAATCAGCAAGAAAGTGTCTTTTACATCAAGGACGCAACGCCATAATAGCAGCAGCTCTCGCCCCTAATCAGCAGGAAAGTGTCATTTACATCAAGGACGCAACGCCATAATAGCAGCAGCTCTCGCCCCTAATCAGCAGGAAAGTGTCATTTACATCAAGGACGCAATGCCATAATAGCAGCAGCACTCGCCCCTAATCAGCAGGAAAGTGTCCTTTACATCAAGGACGCAATGCCATGATAGCAGCCGCACTCGCCTCTAATCAGCAGGAAAGTGTCCTTTACATCAAGGACGCAATCCCATAATAGCAGCAGCACTCAAACCTAATCAGCAGGAAAGTGTCCTTTACATCAAGGACGCAATGCCATAATAGCAGCAGCACTCGCCCCTAATCAGCAGGAAAGTGTCATTTACATCAAGGACGCAGTGCCATAATAGCAGCAGCACTCGCCCCTAATCAGCAGGAAAGTGTCCTTTACATCAAGGACGCAGTGCCATAATAGCAGCAGCACTTGCCCCTAATCAGCAGGAAAGTGTCCTTTACATCAAGGACGCAATGCCATAATAGCAGCAGCACTCGCCCCTGATCAGCAGGAAAGTGTCCTTTACATCAAGGACGCAATGGCATAACAGCAGCACTCGCCCCTAATCAGCAGGAAAGTGTCCTTTACATCAAGGACGCAATGCCATAATAGCAACAGCACTCGCCCCTAATCAGCAGGAAAGTGTCTTTTACATCAAGGATGCAATGCCATAATAGCAGCAGCACTCTCCCCTAATCAGCAGAAAAGTATCCTTCACATCAAGGACTCAATGCCATAATTGCAGCAGCACTCGCCTCTAATCAGCACGAATGTATCCTTTACATCTAGGACGCAATGCCATAAAAGCAGCAGCACTCGCCCCTAACCAGCAGGAAAATTTCCTTTACATCAAGAACTCAATGTCATAATTGCAGCAGCACTCGCCCCTAAACAGCAGGAAAGTATCCTTCACATCTCGGATGCAATGCCAAAATAGCAGCAGTACTCGCCCCTAATCAGAGCGAAAGTGTCCTTTACATCAAGGGCGCAATGCCACAAT
Organism: Ambystoma mexicanum; assembly: GCF_040938575.1. Classification (NCBI taxonomy): domain Eukaryota; kingdom Metazoa; phylum Chordata; class Amphibia; order Caudata; family Ambystomatidae; genus Ambystoma; species Ambystoma mexicanum. Next base: position 30,390,718 of record NC_090921.1, read on the forward strand.
AGCAGCAGGACTCGTCCCCTAATCAGCAGGAAAGTGTCCTTTACATCAAGGATGCAATGCCATAAAAGCAGCAGCACTCGCCCTTAATCAGCAGGAAAGTGTCCTTTACATCAAGGATGCAATGTCATAATAGCAGCAGCACTCACCCCTGATCAGCAGGAAAGTGTCCTTTACATCAAGCACGCAATGCCATAATAGCAGCAGCACTTGCCCCTAATCAACGGGAAAGTGTCCTTTACATCAAGGACGCAACGCCATAATAGCAGCAGCTCTCGCCCCTAATCAGCACGAAAGTGTCATTTACATCAAGGACGCAATGCCATAATAGCAGCAGCACTCGCCCCTAATCAGCAGGAAAGTGTCCTTTACATCAAGGACGCAATGCCATGATAGCAGCCGCACTCGCCTCTAATCAGCAGGAAAGTGTCATTTACATCAAGGACGCAATGCCATAATAGCAGCAGCACTCGCCCCTAATCAGCAGGAAAGTGTCCTTTACATCAAGGACGCAATGCCATGATAGCAGCCGCACTCGCCTCTAATCAGCAGGAAAGTGTCCTTTACATCAAGGACGCAATCCCATAATAGCAGCAGCACTCAAACCTAATCAGCAGGAAAGTGTCCTTTACATCAAGGACGCAATGCCATAATAGCAGCAGCACTCGCCCCTAATCAGCAGGAAAGTGTCATTTACATCAAGGACGCAGTGCCATAATAGCAGCAGCACTCGCCCCTAATCAGCAGGAAAGTGTCCTTTACATCAAGGACGCAATGCCATAATAGCAGCAGCACTCGCCCCTGATCAGCAGGAAAGTGTCCTTTACATCAAGGACGCAATGGCATAATAGCAGCACTCGCCCCTAATCAGCAGGAAAGTGTCCTTTCCATCAAGGACGCAATGCCATAATAGCAACAGCACTCGCCCCTAATCAGCAGGAAAGTGTCTTTTACATCAAGGATGCAATGCCATAATAGCAGCAGCACTCTCCCCTAATCAGCAGAAAAGTATCCTTCACATCAAGGACTCAATGCCATAATTGCAGCAGCACTTGCCCCTAATCAACGGGAAAGTGTCCTTTACATCAAGGACGCAACGCCATAATAGCAGCAGCTCTCACCCCTAATCAGCAGGAAAGTGTCATTTACATCAAGGACGCAATGCCATAATAGCAGCAGCACTCGCCCCTAATCAGCAGGAAAGTGTCCTTTACATCAAGGACGCAATGCCATGATAGCAGCCGCACTCGCCTCTAATCAGCAGGAAAGTGTCCTTTACATCAAGGACGCAATGCCATAATAGCAACAGCACTCGCCCCTAATCAGCAGGAAAGTGTCCTTTACATCAAGGACGCAATGCCATGATAGCAGCCGCACTCGCCTCTAATCAGCAGGAAAGTGTCCTTTACATCAAGGACGCAATCCCATAATAGCAGCAGCACTCAAACCTAATCAGCAGGAAAGTGTCCTTTACATCAAGGACGCAATGCCATAATAGCAGCAGCACTCGCCCCTAATCAGCAGGAAAGTGTCATTTACATCAAGGACGCAGTGCCATAATAGCAGCAGCACTCGCCCCTAATCAGCAGGAAAGTGTCCTTTACATCAAGGACGCAGTGCCATAATAGCAGCAGCACTCGCCCCTAATCAGCAGGAAAGTGTCATTTACATCAAGGACGCAGTGCCATAATAGCAGCAGCACTCGCCCCTAATCAGCAGGAAAGTGTCCTTTACATCAAGGACGCAGTGCCATAATAGCAGCAGCACTCGCCCCTAATCAGCAGGAAAGTGTCCTTTACATCAAGGACGCAATGCCATAATAGCAGCAGCACTCGCCCCTGATCAGCAGGAAAGTGTCCTTTACATCAAGGACGCAATGGCATAATAGCAGCACTCGCCCCTAATCAGCAGGAAAGTGTCCTTTCCATCAAGGACGCAATGCCATAATAGCAACAGCACTCGCCCCTAATCAGCAGGAAAGTGTCTTTTACATCAAGGACGCAATGTCATAATAGCAGCAGCACTCTCCCCTAATCAGCAGAAAAGTATCCTTCACATCAAGGACTCAATGCCATAATTGCAGCAGCACTTGCCCCTAATCAACGGGAAAGTGTCGTTTACATCAAGGACGCAACGCCATAATAGCAGCAGCTCTCGCCCCTAATCAGCAGGAAAGTTTCATTTACATCAAGGACGCAATGCCATAATAGCAGCAGCACTCGCCCCTGATCAGCAGGAAAGTGTCTTTTACATCAAGGACGCAATGCCATAATAGCAGCACTCGCCCCTAATCAGCAGGAAAGTGTCCTTTACATCAAGGACGCAATGCCATAATAGCAACAGCACTCGCCCCTAATCAGCAAGAAAGTGTCTTTTACATCAAGGACGCAACGCCATAATAGCAGCAGCTCTCGCCCCTAATCAGCAGGAAAGTGTCATTTACATCAAGGACGCAACGCCATAATAGCAGCAGCTCTCGCCCCTAATCAGCAGGAAAGTGTCATTTACATCAAGGACGCAATGCCATAATAGCAGCAGCACTCGCCCCTAATCAGCAGGAAAGTGTCCTTTACATCAAGGACGCAATGCCATGATAGCAGCCGCACTCGCCTCTAATCAGCAGGAAAGTGTCCTTTACATCAAGGACGCAATCCCATAATAGCAGCAGCACTCAAACCTAATCAGCAGGAAAGTGTCCTTTACATCAAGGACGCAATGCCATAATAGCAGCAGCACTCGCCCCTAATCAGCAGGAAAGTGTCATTTACATCAAGGACGCAGTGCCATAATAGCAGCAGCACTCGCCCCTAATCAGCAGGAAAGTGTCCTTTACATCAAGGACGCAGTGCCATAATAGCAGCAGCACTCGCCCCTAATCAGCAGGAAAGTGTCCTTTACATCAAGGACGCAATGCCATAATAGCAGCAGCACTCGCCCCTGATCAGCAGGAAAGTGTCCTTTACATCAAGGACGCAATGGCATAACAGCAGCACTCGCCCCTAATCAGCAGGAAAGTGTCCTTTACATCAAGGACGCAATGCCATAATAGCAACAGCACTCGCCCCTAATCAGCAGGAAAGTGTCTTTTACATCAAGGATGCAATGCCATAATAGCAGCAGCACTCTCCCCTAATCAGCAGAAAAGTATCCTTCACATCAAGGACTCAATGCCATAATTGCAGCAGCACTCGCCTCTAATCAGCACGAATGTATCCTTTACATCTAGGACGCAATGCCATAAAAGCAGCAGCACTCGCCCCTAACCAGCAGGAAAATTTCCTTTACATCAAGGACGCAATGTCATAATAGCAGAAGCACTCGCCCCTAATCAGCAGCAAAGTGTCCTTCACATCAAGAACTCAATGTCATAATTGCAGCAGCACTCGCCCCTAAACAGCAGGAAAGTATCCTTCACATCTCGGATGCAATGCCAAAATAGCAGCAGTACTCGCCCCTAATCAGCAGGAAAGTTTCATTTACATCAAGGACGCAATGCCATAATAGCAGCAGCACTCGCCCCTGATCAGCAGGAAAGTGTCTTTTACATCAAGGACGCAATGCCATAATAGCAGCACTCGCCCCTAATCAGCAGGAAAGTGTCCTTTACATCAAGGACGCAATGCCATAATAGCAACAGCACTCGCCCCTAATCAGCAAGAAAGTGTCTTTTACATCAAGGACGCAACGCCATAATAGCAGCAGCTCTCGCCCCTAATCAGCAGGAAAGTGTCATTTACATCAAGGACGCAACGCCATAATAGCAGCAGCTCTCGCCCCTAATCAGCAGGAAAGTGTCATTTACATCAAGGACGCAATGCCATAATAGCAGCAGCACTCGCCCCTAATCAGCAGGAAAGTGTCCTTTACATCAAGGACGCAATGCCATGATAGCAGCCGCACTCGCCTCTAATCAGCAGGAAAGTGTCCTTTACATCAAGGACGCAATCCCATAATAGCAGCAGCACTCAAACCTAATCAGCAGGAAAGTGTCCTTTACATCAAGGACGCAATGCCATAATAGCAGCAGCACTCGCCCCTAATCAGCAGGAAAGTGTCATTTACATCAAGGACGCAGTGCCATAATAGCAGCAGCACTCGCCCCTAATCAGCAGGAAAGTGTCCTTTACATCAAGGACGCAGTGCCATAATAGCAGCAGCACTCGCCCCTAATCAGCAGGAAAGTGTCCTTTACATCAAGGACGCAATGCCATAATAGCAGCAGCACTCGCCCCTGATCAGCAGGAAAGTGTCCTTTACATCAAGGACGCAATGGCATAACAGCAGCACTCGCCCCTAATCAGCAGGAAAGTGTCCTTTACATCAAGGACGCAATGCCATAATAGCAACAGCACTCGCCCCTAATCAGCAGGAAAGTGTCTTTTACATCAAGGATGCAATGCCATAATAGCAGCAGCACTCTCCCCTAATCAGCAGAAAAGTATCCTTCACATCAAGGACTCAATGCCATAATTGCAGCAGCACTCGCCTCTAATCAGCACGAATGTATCCTTTACATCTAGGACGCAATGCCATAAAAGCAGCAGCACTCGCCCCTAACCAGCAGGAAAATTTCCTTTACATCAAGGACGCAATGTCATAATAGCAGAAGCACTCGCCCCTAATCAGCAGCAAAGTGTCCTTCACATCAAGAACTCAATGTCATAATTGCAGCAGCACTCGCCCCTAAACAGCAGGAAAGTATCCTTCACATCTCGGATGCAATGCCAAAATAGCAGCAGTACTCGCCCCTAATCAGAGCGAAAGTGTCCTTTACATCAAGGGCGCAATGCCACAATAGCAGCAGGACTCGTCCCCTAATCAGCAGGAAAGTGTCCTTTACATCAAGGATGCAATGCCATAAAAGCAGCAGCACTCGCCCTTAATCAGCAGGAAAGTGTCCTTTACATCAAGGATGCAATGTCATAATAGCAGCAGCACTCACCCCTGATCAGCAGGAAAGTGTCCTTTACATCAAGCACGCAATGCCATAATAGCAGCAGCACTTGCCCCTAATCAACGGGAAAGTGTCCTTTACATCAAGGACGCAACGCCATAATAGCAGCAGCTCTCGCCCCTAATCAGCACGAAAGTGTCATTTACATCAAGGACGCAATGCCATAATAGCAGCAGCACTCGCCCCTAATCAGCAGGAAAGTGTCCTTTACATCAAGGACGCAATGCCATGATAGCAGCCGCACTCGCCTCTAATCAGCAGGAAAGTGTCATTTACATCAAGGACGCAATGCCATAATAGCAGCAGCACTCGCCCCTAATCAGCAGGAAAGTGTCCTTTACATCAAGGACGCAATGCCATGATAGCAGCCGCACTCGCCTCTAATCAGCAGGAAAGTGTCCTTTACATCAAGGACGCAATCCCATAATAGCAGCAGCACTCAAACCTAATCAGCAGGAAAGTGTCCTTTACATCAAGGACGCAATGCCATAATAGCAGCAGCACTCGCCCCTAATCAGCAGGAAAGTGTCATTTACATCAAGGACGCAGTGCCATAATAGCAGCAGCACTCACCCCTAATCAGCAGGAAAGTGTCCTTTACATCAAGGACGCAATGCCATAATAGCAGCAGCACTCGCCCCTGATCAGCAGGAAAGTGTCCTTTACATCAAGGACGCAATGGCATAATAGCAGCACTCGCCCCTAATCAGCAGGAAAGTATCCTTTCCATCAAGGACGCAATGCCATAATAGCAACAGCACTCGCCCCTAATCAGCAGGAAAGTGTCTTTTACATCAAGGATGCAATGCCATAATAGCAGCAGCACTCTCCCCTAATCAGCAGAAAAGTATCCTTCACATCAAGGACTCAATGCCATAATTGCAGCAGCACTTGCCCCTAATCAACGGGAAAGTGTCCTTTACATCAAGGACGCAACGCCATAATAGCAGCAGCTCTCACCCCTAATCAGCAGGAAAGTGTCATTTACATCAAGGACGCAATGCCATAATAGCAGCAGCACTCGCCCCTGATCAGCAGGAAAGTGTCCTTTACATCAAGGACGCAATGGCATAATAGCAGCACTCGTCCCTAATCAGCAGGAAAGTGTCCTTTACATCAAGGACGCAATGCCATAATAGCAACAGCACTCGCCCCTAATCAGCAGGAAAGTGTCCTTTACATCAAGGACGCAATGCCATGATAGCAGCCGCACTCGCCTCTAATCAGCAGGAAAGTGTCCTTTACATCAAGGACGCAATCCCATAATAGCAGCAGCACTCAAACCTAATCAGCAGGAAAGTGTCCTTTACATCAAGGACGCAATGCCATAATAGCAGCAGCACTCGCCCCTAATCAGCAGGAAAGTGTCATTTACATCAAGGACGCAGTGCCATAATAGCAGCAGCACTCGCCCCTAATCAGCAGGAAAGTGTCCTTTACATCAAGGACGCAGTGCCATAATAGCAGCAGCACTCGCCCCTAATCAGCAGGAAAGTGTCATTTACATCAAGGACGCAGTGCCATAATAGCAGCAGCACTCGCCCCTAATCAGCAGGAAAGTGTCCTTTACATCAAGGACGCAGTGCCATAATAGCAGCAGCACTTGCCCCTAATCAGCAGGAAAGTGTCCTTTACATCAAGGACGCAATGCCATAATAGCAGCAGCACTCGCCCCTGATCAGCAGGAAAGTGTCCTTTACATCAAGGACGCAAGGCATAACAGCAGCACTCGCCCCTAATCAGCAGGAAAGTGTCCTTTACATCAAGGACGCAATGCCATAATAGCAACAGCACTCGCCCCTAATCAGCAGGAAAGTGTCTTTTACATCAAGGATGCAATGCCATAATAGCAGCAGCACTCTCCCCTAATCAGCAGAAAAGTATCCTTCACATCAAGGACTCAATGCCATAATTGCAGCAGCACTCGCCTCTAATCAGCACGAATGTATCCTTTACATCTAGGACGCAATGCCATAAAAGCAGCAGCACTCGCCCCTAACCAGCAGGAAAATTTCCTTTACATCAAGGACGCAATGTCATAATAGCAGAAGCACTCGCCCCTAATCAGCAGCAAAGTGTCCTTCACATCAAGAACTCAATGTCATAATTGCAGCAGCACTCGCCCCTAAACAGCAGGAAAGTATCCTTCACATCTCGGATGCAATGCCAAAATAGCAGCAGTACTCGCCCCTAATCAGAGCGAAAGTGTCCTTTACATCAAGGGCGCAATGCCACAATAGCAGCAGGACTCGTCCCCTAATCAGCAGGAAAGTGTCCTTTACATCAAGGATGCAATGCCATAAAAGCAGCAGCACTCGCCCTTAATCAGCAGGAAAGTGTCCTTTACATCAAGGATGCAATGTCATAATAGCAGCAGCACTCACCCCTGATCAGCAGGAAAGTGTCCTTTACATCAAGCACGCAATGCCATAATAGCAGCAGCACTTGCCCCTAATCAACGGGAAAGTGTCCTTTACATCAAGGACGCAACGCCATAATAGCAGCAGCTCTCGCCCCTAATCAGCACGAAAGTGTCATTTACATCAAGGACGCAATGCCATAATAGCAGCAGCACTCGCCCCTAATCTGCAGGAAAGTGTCCTTTACATCAAGGACGCAATGCCATGATAGCAGCCGCACTCGCCTCTAATCAGCAGGAAAGTGTCATTTACATCAAGGACGCAATGCCATAATAGCAGCATCACTCGCCCCTAATCAGCAGGAAAGTGTCCTTTACATCAAGGACGCAATGCCATGATAGCAGCCGCACTCGCCTCTAATCAGCAGGAAAGTGTCCTTTACATCAAGGACGCAATCCCATAATAGCAGCAGCACTCAAACCTAATCAGCAGGAAAGTGTCCTTTACATCAAGGACGCAATGCCATAATAGCAGCAGCACTCGCCCCTAATCAGCAGGAAAGTGTCATTTACATCAAGGACGCAGTGCCATAATAGCAGCAGCACTCGCCCCTAATCAGCAGGAAAGTGTCCTTTACATCAAGGACGCAATGCCATAATAGCAGCAGCACTCGCCCCTGATCAGCAGGAAAGTGTCCTTTACATCAAGGACGCAATGGCATAATAGCAGCACTCGCCCCTAATCAGCAGGAAAGTGTCCTTTCCATCAAGGACGCAATGCCATAATAGCAACAGCACTCGCCCCTAATCAGCAGGAAAGTGTCTTTTACATCAAGGATGCAATGCCATAATAGCAGCAGCACTCTCCCCTAATCAGCAGAAAAGTATCCTTCACATCAAGGACTCAATGCCATAATTGCAGCAGCACTTGCCCCTAATCAACGGGAAAGTGTCCTTTACATCAAGGACGCAACGCCATAATAGCAGCAGCTCTCGCCCCTAATCAGCAGGAAAGTGTCATTTACATCAAGGACGCAACGCCATAATAGCAGCAGCTCTCGCCCCTAATCAGCAGGAAAGTGTCCTTTACATCAAGTACGCAATGCCATAATAGCAGCAGCACTTGCCCCTAATCAACGGGAAAGTGTCCTTTACATCAAGGACGCAACGCCATAATAGCAGCAGCTCTCGCCCCTAATCAGCAGGAAAGTGTCATTTACATCAAGGACGCAATGCCATAATAGCAGCAGCACTCGCCCCTAATCAGCAGGAAAGTGTCCTTTACATCAAGGACGCAATGCCATGATAGCAGCCGCACTCGCCTCTAATCAGCAGGAAAGTGTCATTTACATCAAGGACGCAATGCCATAATAGCAGCAGCACTCGCCCCTAATCAGCAGGAAAGTGTCCTTTACATCAAGGACGCAATGCCATGATAGCAGCCGCACTCGCCTCTAATCAGCAGGAAAGTGTCCTTTACATCAAGGACGCAATCCCATAATAGCAGCAGCACTCAAACCTAATCAGCAGGAAAGTGTCCTTTACATCAAGGACGCAGTGCCATAATAGCAGCAGCACTCGCCCCTAATCAGCAGGAAAGTATCATTTACATCAAGGACGCAGTGCCATAATAGCAGCAGCACTCGCCCCTAATCAGCAGGAAAGTGTCCTTTACATCAAGGACGCAATGCCATAATAGCAGCAGCACTCGCCCCTGATCAGCAGGAAAGTGTCCTTTACATCAAGGACGCAATGGCATAATAGCAGCACTCGCCCCTAATCAGCAGGAAAGTGTCCTTTCCATCAAGGACGCAATGCCATAATAGCAACAGCACTCGCCCCTAATCAGCAGGAAAGTGTCTTTTACATCAAGGATGCAATGCCATAATAGCAGCAGCACTCTCCCCTAATCAGCAGAAAAGTATCCTTCACATCAAGGACTCAATGCCATAATTGCAGCAGCACTTGCCCCTAATCAACGGGAAAGTGTCCTTTACATCAAGGACGCAATGCCATAATAGCAGCAGCTCTCGCCCCTAATCAGCAGGAAAGTGTCATTTACATCAAGGACGCAATGCCATAATAGCAGCAGCACTCGCCCCTGATCAGCAGGAAAGTGTCTTTTACATCAAGGACGCAATGCCATAATAGCAGCACTCGCCCCTAATCAGCAGGAAAGTGTCCTTTACATCAAGGACGCAATGCCATAATAGCAACAGCACTCGCCCCTAATCAGCAAGAAAGTGTCTTTTACATCAAGGACGCAACGCCATAATAGCAGCAGCTCTCGCCCCTAATCAGCAGGAAAGTGTCATTTACATCAAGGACGCAACGCCATAATAGCAGCAGCTCTCGCCCCTAATCAGCAGGAAAGTGTCATTTACATCAAGGACGCAATGCCATAATAGCAGCAGCACTCGCCCCTAATCAGCAGGAAAGTGTCCTTTACATCAAGGACGCAATGCCATGATAGCAGCCGCACTCGCCTCTAATCAGCAGGAAAGTGTCCTTTACATCAAGGACGCAATCCCATAATAGCAGCAGCACTCAAACCTAATCAGCAGGAAAGTGTCCTTTACATCAAGGACGCAATGCCATAATAGCAGCAGCACTCGCCCCTAATCAGCAGGAAAGTGTCATTTACATCAAGGACGCAGTGCCATAATAGCAGCAGCACTCGCCCCTAATCAGCAGGAAAGTGTCCTTTACATCAAGGACGCAGTGCCATAATAGCAGCAGCACTTGCCCCTAATCAGCAGGAAAGTGTCCTTTACATCAAGGGCGCAATGGCATAACAGCAGCACTCGCCCCTAATCAGCAGGAAAGTGTCCTTTACATCAAGGACGCAATGCCATAATAGCAACAGCACTCGCCCCTAATCAGCAGGAAAGTGTCTTTTACATCAAGGATGCAATGCCATAATAGCAGCAGCACTCTCCCCTAATCAGCAGAAAAGTATCCTTCACATCAAGGACTCAATGCCATAATTGCAGCAGCACTCGCCTCTAATCAGCACGAATGTATCCTTTACATCTAGGACGCAATGCCATAAAAGCAGCAGCACTCGCCCCTAACCAGCAGGAAAATTTCCTTTACATCAAGGACGCAATGTCATAATAGCAGAAGCACTCGCCCCTAATCAGCAGCAAAGTGTCCTTCACATCAAGAACTCAATGTCATAATTGCACCAGCACTCGCCCCTAAACAGCAGGAAAGTATCCTTCACATCTCGGATGCAATGCCAAAATAGCAGCAGTACTCGCCCCTAATCAGAGCGAAAGTGTCCTTTACATCAAGGGCGCAATGCCACAATAGCAGCAGGACTCGTCCCCTAATCAGCAGGAAAGTGTCCTTTACATCAAGGATGCAATGCCATAAAAGCAGCAGCACTCGCCCTTAATCAGCAGGAAAGTGTCCTTTACATCAAGGATGCAATGTCATAATAGCAGCAGCACTCACCCCTGATCAGCAGGAAAGTGTCCTTTACATCAAGCACGCAATGCCATAATAGCAGCAGCACTTGCCCCTAATCAGCAGGAAAGTGTCCTTTACATCAAGGACGCAATGCCATAATAGCAGCAGCACTCGCCCCTGATCAGCAGGAAAGTGTCCTTTACATCAAGGACGCAATGGCATAACAGCAGCACTCGCCCCTAATCAGCAGGAAAGTGTCCTTTACATCAAGGACGCAATGGCATAATAGCAACAGCACTCGCCCCTAATCAGCAGGAAAGTGTCTTTTACATCAAGGATGCAATGCCATAATAGCAGCAGCACTCTCCCCTAATCAGCAGAAAAGTTTCCTTCACATCAAGGACTCAATGCCATAATTGCAGCAGCACTCGCCTCTAATCAGCACAAATGTATCCTTTACATCTAGGACGCAATGCCATAAAAGCAGCAGCACTCGCCCCTAACCAGCAGGAAAGTGTCCTTTACATCAAGGACGCAATGCCATAATAGCAGAAGCACTCGCCCCTAATCAGCAGCAAAGTGTCCTTCACATCAAGAACTCAATGTCATAATTGCAGCAGCACTCGCCCCTAAACAGCAGGAAAGTATCCTTCACATCTCGGATGCAATGCCAAAATAGCAGCAGTACTCGCCCCTAATCAGAGCGAAAGTGTCCTTTACATCAAGGGCGCAATGCCACAATAGCAGCAGGACTCGTCCCCTAATCAGCAGGAAAGTGTCCTTTACATCAAGGACGCAATGCCACAATAGCACCAGCACTCGCCCCAATCAGCAGGAAAGTGTCCTTTATATCAAGGACACAATGCCATAATAGCAGCAGCACTCGCCCCTAATCAGCTGGAAAGTGTCCTTTACTGAAGAACGCAATGCCATAATAGCAGCAGCACTCGCCCCTAAGCAGAAGTTAAGTGTCCTTTACATCAAGGACGCAATGCCATAATTGCAGCAGCACTCACCCCTAATCAGCAGGAAAGTATCCTTCACATCTAGGACGCAATGCCATAAAAGCAGCAGCACTCGCCCCTAATCAGCAGAAAAGTGTCCTTTACATCAAGGACGCAATGCCATAATAGCAGAAGCACTCGCCCCTAATCAGCAGCAAAGTGTCCTTCACATCAAGAACTCAATGCCATAATTGCAGCAGCACTCGCCCCTAATCATCAGGAAAGTATCCTTCACATCTCGGATGCAATGCCACAATAGCACCAGCACTCGCCCCCTAATCAGCAGGAAAGTGTCCTTTACATCAAGGACGCAATGCCACAATAGCACCACCACTCGCCCCAATCAGCAGGAAAGTGTTCTTTATATCAAGGACGCAATGCCACATAGCAGCAGCACTCGCCCCTAATCAGCAGGAAAGTGTACTTTACATCAAGTACGCAATGCCACAATAACAGCAGCACTCACCCCTAATCAACAGAAAAGTGTCCTTTACATCAAGGACGCAATGCCACAATAGCAGCAGCACTCGGCCCCTAATCAGCAGGAAAGTGTCCATTACATCAAAGACGCAATGCCACAATAGCAGCAACAACTGTGCCTAATCAGCAGGAAAGTGTCCTTTACATCAAGGACGCAATGCCATAATAGCAGCAGCACTCGCCCCTAGTCAGCTGGAAAGTGTCCTTTACATGAAGAACGCAATGCCATAATAGCAGCAGCACTCGCCCCTAATCAGAAGCAAAGTGTCCTTTACATCAAGGACGCAATGCCATGGTAGCATCAGCACTCGCCCATAATCAGCAGGAATGTGTCCTTTATAATAAAGTATGCAATGCCATAAGAGCAGCAGCACTCGCCCTTAATCAGCAGGAAAGTGTCCTTTACATCAAGGACGCAATGTCATAATAGCAGCAGCACTCGCCCCTAATCAGCAGGAAAGTGTCCTTTACATCAAGGACGCAATGCCATAATAGCAACAACACTCGTTCCTAATCAGCAGGAAAGTGTCCTTTACATCAAGGACACAATGCCATAATAGCAGCAGCACTCTCCCCTAATCACCAGCAAAGTGTCCTTCACATAAAGGACTCAATGCCATAATTGCAGCAGCACTCGCCCCTAATCAGCAGGAAAGTATCCTTCACATCTAGGACGCAATGCCATAATAGCAGCAGCACTCGCCCCTAATCAGCTGGAAAGTGTCCTTTACTGAAGAACGCAATGCCATAATAGCAGCAGCACTCGCCCCTAATCAGAAGCAAAGTGTCCTTTACATCAAGGACGCAATGCCATGGTAGCATCAGCACTCGCCCATAATCAGCAGGAAAGTGTCCTTGATAATAAAGGATGCAATGCCATAAGGGCAGCAGCACACGCCCTTAATCAGCAGGAAAGTGTCCTTTACATCAAGGACGCAATGTCATAATAGCAGCAGCACTTGCCCCTAATCAGCAGGAAAGTGTCCTTTACATCAAGGACGCAATGCCATAATAGCAGAAGCACTCGCCCCTAATCAGCAGGAAAGTGTCCTTCACATCTAGGACCCAATGCCATAGTATCATCAGCACTCGCCCATAATCAGCAGGAAAGTGTCCTTTATAATAAAGGATGCAATGCCATAAAAGCAGCAGCACTCGCCCTTAATCAGCAGGAAAGTGTCCTTTACATCAAGGATGCAATGTCATAATAGCAGCAGCACTCGCCCCTGATCAGCAGGAAAGTGTCCTTTACATCAAGCACGCAATGCCATAATAGCAGCAGCACTCGCCCCTAATCAGCAGGAAAGTGTCCTTTACATCAAGGACGCAGTGCCATAATAGCAGCAGCACTTGCCCCTAATCAGCAGGAAAGTGTCCTTTACATCAAGGACGCAATGCCATAATAGCAGCAGCACTCGCCCCTGATCAGCAGGAAAGTGTCCTTTACATCAAGGACGCAATGGCATAACAGCAGCACTCGCCCCTAATCAGCAGGAAAGTGTCCTTTACATCAAGGACGCAATGCCATAATAGCACCAGCACTCGCCCCAATCAGCAGGAAAGTGTTCTTTATATCAAGGACGCAATGCCACATAGCAGCAGCACTCGCCCCTAATCAGCAGGAAAGTGTACTTTACATCAAGTACGCAATGCCACAATAACAGCAGCACTCACCCCTAATCAACAGAAAAGTGTCCTTTACATCAAGGACGCAATGCCACAATAGCAGCAGCACTCGGCCCCTAATCAGCAGGAAAGTGTCCATTACATCAAAGACGCAATGCCACAATAGCAGCAACAACTGTGCCTAATCAGCAGGAAAGTGTCCTTTACATCAAGGACGCAATGCCATAATAGCAGCAGCACTCACCCCTAGTCAGCTGGAAAGTGTCCTTTACATGAAGAACGCAATGCCATAATAGCAGCAGCACTCGCCCCTAATCAGAAGCAAAGTGTCCTTTACATCAAGGACGCAATGCCATGGTAGCATCAGCACTCGCCCATAATCAGCAGGAAAGTGTCCTTTATAATAAAGTATGCAATGCCATAAGAGCAGCAGCACTCGCCCTTAATCAGCAGGAAAGTGTCCTTTACATCAAGGACGCAATGTCATAATAGCAGCAGCACTCGCCCCTAATCAGCAGGAAAGTGTCCTTTACATCAAGGACGCAATGCCATAATAGCAACAACACTCGTTCCTAATCAGCAGGAAAGTGTCCTTTACATCAAGGACACAATGCCATAATAGCAGCAGCACTCTCCCCTAATCACCAGCAAAGTGTCCTTCACATAAAGGACTCAATGCCATAATTGCAGCAGCACTCGCCCCTAATCAGCAGGAAAGTATCCTTCACATCTAGGACGCAATGCCATAATAGCAGCAGCACTCGCCCCTAATCAGCTGGAAAGTGTCCTTTACTGAAGAACGCAATGCCATAATAGCAGCAGCACTCGCCCCTAATCAGAAGCAAAGTGTCCTTTACATCAAGGACGCAATGCCATGGTAGCATCAGCACTCGCCCATAATCAGCAGGAAAGTGTCCTTGATAATAAAGGATGCAATGCCATAAGGGCAGCAGCACACGCCCTTAATCAGCAGGAAAGTGTCCTTTACATCAAGGACGCAATGTCATAATAGCAGCAGCACTTGCCCCTAATCAGCAGGAAAGTGTCCTTTACATCAAGGACGCAATGCCATAATAGCAGAAGCACTCGCCCCTTATCAGCAGGAAAGTTTCCTTCACATCTAGGACCCAATGCCATAGTATCATCAGCACTCGCCCATAATCAGCAGGAAAGTGTCCTTTATAATAAAGGATGCAATGCCATAAAAGCAGCAGCACTCGCCCTTAATCAGCAGGAAAGTGTCCTTTACATCAAGGATGCAATGTCATAATAGCAGCAGCACTCGCCCCTGATCAGCAGGAAAGTGTCCTTTATATCAAGCACGCAATGCCATAATAGCAGCAGCACTTGCCCCTAATCAACGGGAAAGTGTCCTTTACATCAAGGACGCAACGCCATAATAGCAGCAGCTCTCGCCCCTAATCAGCAGGAAAGTGTCATTTACATCAAGGACGCAATGCCATAATAGCAGCAGCACTCGCCCCTAATCAGCAGGAAAGTGTCCTTTACATCAAGGACGCAATGCCATGATAGCAGCCGCACTCGCCTCTAATCAGCAGGAAAGTGTCATTTACATCAAGGACGCAATGCCATAATAGCAGCAGCACTCGCCCCTAATCAGCAGGAAAGTGTCCTTTACATCAAGGACGCAATGCCATGATAGCAGCCGCACTCGCCTCTAATCAGCAGGAAAGTGTCCTTTACATCAAGGACGCAATCCCATAATAGCAGCAGCACTCAAACCTAATCAGCAGGAAAGTGTCCTTTACATCAAGGACGCAACGCCATAATAGCAGCAGCACTCGCCCCTAATCAGCAGGAAAGTGTCCTTTCCATCAAGGACGCAATGCCATAATAGCAACAGCACTCGCCCCTAATCAGCAGGAAAGTGTCTTTTACATCAAGGATGCAATGCCATAATAGCAGCAGCACTCTCCCCTAATCAGCAGAAAAGTATCCTTCACATCAAGGACTCAATGCCATAATTGCAGCAGCACTTGCCCCTAATCAACGGGAAAGTGTCCTTTACATCAAGGACGCAACGCCATAATAGAAGCAGCTCTCGCCCCTAATCAGCAGGAAAGTGTCATTTACATGAAGGATGCAATGCCATAATAGCAGCAGCACTCGCCCCTGATCAGCAGGAAAGTGTCCTTTACATCAAGGACACAATGGCATAATAGCAGCACTCGCCCCTAATCAGCAGGAAAGTGTCCTTTACATCAAGGACGCAATGCCATAATAGCAACAGCACTCGCCCCTAATCAGCAGGAAAGTGTCTTTTACATCAAGGACGCAACGCCATAATAGCAGTAGCTCTCGCCCATAATCAGCAGGAAAGTGTCATTTACATCAAGGACGCAACGCCATAATAGCAGCAGCTCTCGCCCCTAATCAGCAGGAAAGTGTCATTTACATCAAGGACGCAATGCCATAATAGCAGCAGCACTCGCCCCTAATCAGCAGGAAAGTGTCCTTTACATCAAGGACGCAATGCCATGATAGCAGCCGCACTCGCCTCTAATCAGCAGGAAAGTGTCCTTTACATCAAGGACGCAATCCCATAATAGCAGCAGCACTCAAACCTAATCAGCAGGAAAGTGTCCTTTACATCAAGGACGCAATGCCATAATAGCAGCAGCACTCGCCCCTAATCAGCAGGAAAGTGTCATTTACATCAAGGACGCAGTGCCATAATAGCAGCAGCACTCGCCCCTAATCAGCAGGAAAGTGTCCTTTACATCAAGGACGCAGTGCCATAATAGCAGCAGCACTTGCCCCTAATCAGCAGGAAAGTGTCCTTTACATCAAGGACGCAATGCCATAATAGCAGCAGCACTCGCCCCTGATCAGCAGGAAAGTGTCCTTTACATCAAGGACGCAATGGCATAACAGCAGCACTCGCCCCTAATCAGCAGGAAATTGTCCTTTACATCAAGGACGCAATGCCATAATAGCAACAGCACTCGCCCCTAATCAGCAGGAAAGTGTCTTTTACATCAAGGATGCAATGCCATAATAGCAGCAGCACTCTCCCCTAATCAGCAGAAAGTATCCTTCACATCAAGGACTCAATGCCATAATTGCAGCAGCACTCGCCTCTAATCAGCACGAATGTATCCTTTACATCTAGGACGCAATGCCATAAAAGCAGCAGCACTCGCCCCTAACCAGCAGGAAAGTTTCCTTTACATCAAGGACGCAATGCCATAATAGCAGAAGCACTCGCCCCTAATCAGCAGCAAAGTGTCCTTCACATCAAGAACTCAATGTCATAATTGCAGCAGCACTCGCCCCTAAACAGCAGGAAAGTATCCTTCACATCTCGGATGCAATGCCAAAATAGCAGCAGTACTCGCCCCTAATCAGAGCGAAAGTGTCCTTTACATCAAGGGCGCAATGCCACAATAGCAGCAGGACTCGTCCCCTAATCAGCAGGAAAGTGTCCTTTACATCAAGGATGCAATGCCATAAAAGCAGCAGCACTCGCCCTTAATCAGCAGGAAAGTGTCCTTTACATCAAGGATGCAATGTCATAATAGCAGCAGCACTCGCCCCTGATCAGCAGGAAAGTGTCCTTTACATCAAGCACGCAATGCCATAATAGCAGCAGCACTTGCCCCTAATCAACGGGAAAGTGTCCTTTACATCAAGGACGCAACGCCATAATAGCAGCAGCTCTCGCCCCTAATCAGCAGGAAAGTGTCATTTACATCAAGGACGCAATGCCATAATAGCAGCAGCACTCGCCCCTAATCAGCAGGAAAGTGTCCTTTACATCAAGGACGCAATGCCATGATAGCAGCCGCACTCGCCTCTAATCAGCAGGAAAGTGTCATTTACATCAAGGACGCAATGCCATAATAGCAGCAGCACTCGCCCCTAATCAGCAGGAAAGTGTCCTTTACATCAAGGACGCAATGCCATGATAGCAGCCGCACTCGCCTCTAATCAGCAGGAAAGTGTCCTTTACATCAAGGACGCAATCCCATAATAGCAGCAGCACTCAAACCTAATCAGCAGGAAAGTGTCCTTTACATCAAGGACGCAATGCCATAATAGCAGCAGCACTCGCCCCTAATCAGCAGGAAAGTGTCATTTACATCAAGGACGCAGTGCCATAATAGCAGCAGCACTCGCCCCTAATCAGCAGGAAAGTGTCCTTTACATCAAGGACGCAATGCCATAATAGCAGCAGCACTCGCCCCTGATCAGCAGGAAAGTGTCCTTTACATCAAGGACGCAATGGCATAATGGCAGCACTCGCCCCTAATCAGCAGGAAAGTGTCCTTTCCATCAAGGACGCAATGCCATAATAGCAACAGCACTCGCCCCTAATCAGCAGGAAAGTGTCTTTTACATCAAGGATGCAATGCCATAATAGCAGCAGCACTCTCCCCTAATCAGCAGAAAAGTATCCTTCACATCAAGGACTCAATGCCATAATTGCAGCAGCACTTGCCCCTAATCAACGGGAAAGTGTCCTTTACATCAAGGACGCAACGCCATAATAGCAGCAGCACTCGCCCCTAATCAGCAGGAAAGTGTCATTTACATCAAGGACGCAATGCCATAATAGCAGCAGCACTCGCCCCTGATCAGCAGGAAAGTGTCCTTTACATCAAGGACGCAATGCCATAATAGCAACAGCACTCGCCCCTAATCAGCAGGAAAGTGTCTTTTACATCAAGGACGCAACGCCATAATAGCAGCAGCTCTCGCCCCTAATCAGCAGGAAAGTGTCATTTACATCAAGGACGCAATGCCATAATAGCAGCAGCACTTGCCCCTAATCAACGGGAAAGTGTCCTTTACATCAAGGACGCAACGCCATAATAGCAGCAGCTCTCGCCCCTAATCAGCAGGAAAGTGTCATTTACATCAAGGACGCAACGCCATAATAGCAGCAGCACTCGCCCCTAATCAGCAGGAAAGTGTCCTTTACATCAAGGACGCAATGCCATGATAGCAGCCGCACTCGCCTCTAATCAGCAGGAAAGTGTCCTTTACATCAAGGACGCAATCCCATAATAGCAGCAGCACTCAAACCTAATCAGCAGGAAAGTGTCCTTTACATCAAGGACGCAATGCCATAATACCAGCAGCACTCGCCCCTAATCAGCAGGAAAGTGTCATTTACATCAAGGACGCAGTGCCATAATAGCAGCAGCACTCGCCCCTAATCAGCAGGAAAGTGTCCTTTACATCAAGGAGGCAGTACCATAATAGCAGCAGCACTTGCCCCTAATCAGCACGAAAGTGTCCTTTACATCAAGGACGCAATGCCATAATAGCAGCAGCACTCGCCCCTGATCAGCAGGAAAGTGTCCTTTACATCAAGGACGCAATGGCATAACACCAGCACTCGCCCCTAATCAGCAGGAAAGTGTCCTTTACATCAAGGACTCAATGCCATAATTGCAGCAGCACTCGCCTCTAATCAGCACGAATGTATCCTTTACATCTAGGACGCAATGCCATAAAAGCAGCAGCACTCGCCCCTAACCAGCAGGAAAGTGTCCTTTACATCAAGAACTCAATGTCATAATTGCAGCAGCACTCGCCCCTAAACAGCAGGAAGGTATCCTTCACATCTCGGATGCAATGCCAAAATAGCAGCAGTACTCGCCCCTAATCAGAGTGAAAGTGTCCTTTACATCAAGGGCGCAATGCCACAATAGCAGCAGGACTCGTCCCCTAATCAGCAGGAAAGTGTCCTTTACATCAAGGACGCAATGCCACAATAGCACCAGCACTCGCCCCAATCAGCAGGAAAGTGTCCTTTATATCAAGGACACAATGCCATAATAGCAGCAGCACTCGCCCCTAATCAGCTGGAAAGTGTCCTTTACATCAAGGACGCAATGCCATAATAGCAGCAGCACTCGCCCCTAATCAGCAGGAAAGTGTCCTTTATATCAAGGACACAATGCCATAATAGCAGCAGCACTCGCCCCTAATCAGCTGGAAAGTGTCCTTTACTGAAGAACGCAATGCCATAATAGCAGCAGCACTCGCCCCTAAGCAGAAGTTAAGTGTCCTTTACATCAAGGACGCAATGCCATAATTGCAGCAGCACTCACCCCTAATCAGCAGGAAAGTATCCTTCACATCTAGGACGCAATGCCATAAAAGCAGCAGCACTCGCCCCTAATCAGCAGAAAAGTGTCCTTTACATCAAGGACGCAATGCCATAATAGCAGAAGCACTCGCCCCTAATCAGCAGCAAAGTGTCCTTCACATCAAGAACTCAATGCCATAATTGCAGCAGCACTCGCCCCTAATCATCAGGAAAGTATCCTTCACATCTCGGATGCAATGCCACAATAGCACCAGCACTCGCCCCCTAATCAGCAGGAAAGTGTCCTTTACATCAAGGACGCAATGCCACAATAGCACCAGCACTCGCCCCTAATCAGCAGGAAAGTGTCCTTTACATCAAGTACGCAATGCCACAATAACAGCAGCACTCACCCCTAATCAACAGAAAAGTGTCCTTTACATCAAGGACGCAATGCCACAATAGCAGCAGCACTCGGCCCCTAATCAGCAGGAAAGTGTCCATTACATCAAAGACGCAATGCCACAATAGCAGCAACACCTGTGCCTAATCAGCAGGAAAGTGTCCTTTACATCAAGGACGCAATGCCATAATAGCAGCAGCACTCGCCCCTAATCAGCTGGAAAGTGTCCTTTACATGAAGAACGCAATGCCATAATAGCAGCAGCACTCGCCCCTAATCAGAAGCAAAGTGTCCTTTACATCAAGGACGCAATGCCATGGTAGCATCAGCACTCGCCCATAATCAGCAGGAAAGTGTCCTTTATAATAAAGTATGCAATGCCATAAGAGCAGCAGCACTCGCCCTTAATCAGCAGGAAAGTGTCCTTTACATCAAGGACGCAATGTCATAATAGCAGCAGCACTCGCCCCTAATCAGCAGGAAAGTGTCCTTTACATCAAGGACGCAATGCCATAATAGCAACAACACTCGTTCCTAATCAGCAGGAAAGTGTCCTTTACATCAAGGACACAATGCCATAATAGCAGCAGCACTCTCCCCTAATCACCAGCAAAGTGTCCTTCACATAAAGGACTCAATGCCATAATTGCAGCAGCACTCGCCCCTAATCAGCAGGAAAGTATCCTTCACATCTAGGACGCAATGCCATAATAGCAGCAGTACTCGCCCCTAATCAGCAGGAAAGTGTCCTTTACATCAAGGACGGAATGCCATAATAGCTGCAGCACTCACCCCTAATCAGCAGCAATGTGTCCTTCACATTCTTCACATAACTGTTCTCATACCAACATCTGCCTCATACCCCCATCACTCTAACTAAACACTGCTGATTACGCACCCCCCAGCCAGGTGTTCTCCTCAGGCCTAACGCAGCCACAATTGGTCTGGATAAATCCTGCAAGAACGAGCACATACTCTTGACTTCTCAACCACCACACCTACCGCTAAGAAGCAGCTATTACACGAATACTGCACCAGCTGCATACATAGCCGGTGCTCACACGCACCTTTGACTCTCTCTACTCTCTCTTCTGACCTGAACTTCGGTTCCCAAGTGCGTTCAACCTACCAACGCATTCAGACCATACTAATGGTATATAAGACACTATATAAATGCAAAGTAACATAACATAACATCAAGGACTTGCCCCTAATCAGCAGCAAAGTGTCCTTTACATCAAGGGCGCAATGCCATAATAGCAACAGCACTCGCCCCTAATCAGCAGGAAAGTGTCTTTTACATCAAGGATGCAATGCCATAATAGCAGCAGCACTCTCCCCTAATCAGCAGCAAAGTATCCTTCACATCAAGGACTCAATGCCATAATTGCAGCAGCACTCGCCCCTAATCAGCAGGAAAGTATCCTTCACATCTAGGACGCAATGCCATAAAAGCAGCAGCACTCGCCCCTAATCAGCAGCAAAGTGTCCTTTACATCAAGGACGCAATGCCATAATAGCAGAAGCACTCGCCCCTAATCAGCAGCAAAGTGTCCTTCACATCAAGAACTCAATGCCATAATTGCAGCAGCACTCGCCCCTAATCAGCAGGAAAGTATCCTTCACATCTCGGATGCAATGCCACAATAGCACCAGCACTCGCCCCCTAATCAGCAGGAACGTGTCCTTTACATCAAGGACGCAATGCCACAATAGCATCAGCACCCGCCCCAATCAGCAGGAAAGTGTTCTTTATATCAAGGACGCAATGCCACATAGCAGTAGCACTCGCCCCTAATCAGCAGGAAAGTGTCTTTTACATCAAGGATGCAATGCCATAATAGCAGCAGCACTCTCCCCTAATCAGCAGAAAAGTATCCTTCACATCAAGGACTCAATGCCATAATTGCAGCAGCACTTGCCCCTAATCAACGGGAAAGTGTCCTTTACATCAAGGACGCAACGCCATAATAGCAGCAGCTCTCGCCCCTTATCAGCAGGAAAGTGTCATTTACATCAAGGACGCAATGCCATAATAGCAGCAGCACTCGCCCCTGATCAGCAGGAAAGTGTCCTTTACATCAAGGACGCAATGGCATAATAGCAGCACTCGCCCCTAATCAGCAGGAAAGTGTCCTTTACATCAAGGACGCAATGCCATAATAGCAACAGCACTCGCCCCTAATCAGCAGGAAAGTGTCTTTTACATCAAGGACGCAACGCCATAATAGCAGCAGCTCTCGCCCCTAATCAGCAGGAAAGTGTCATTTACATGAAGGACGCAATGCCATAATAGCAGCAGCACTTGCCCCTAATCAACGGGAAAGTGTCCTTTACATCAAGGACGCAACGCCATAATAGCAGCAGCCCTCGCCCCTAATCAGCAGGAAAGTGTTATTTACATCAAGGACGCAATGCCATGATAGCAGCCGCACTCGCCTCTAATCAGCAGGAAAGTGTCCTTTACATCAAGGACGCAATCCCATAATAGCAGCAGCACTCAAACCTAATCAGCAGGAAAGTGTCCTTTACATCAAGGACGCAATGCCATAATAGCAGCAGCACTCGCCCCTAATCAGCAGGAAAGTGTCATTAACATCAAGGACGCAGTGCCATAATAGCAGCAGCACTCGCCCCTAATCAGCAGGAAAGTGTCCTTTACATCAAGGACGCAGTGCCATAATAGCAGCAGCACTTGCCCCTAATCAGCAGGAAAGTGTCCTTTACATCAAGGACGCAATGCCATAATAGCAGCAGCACTCGCCCCTGATCAGCAGGAAAGTGTCCTTTACATCAAGGACGCAATGGCATAACAGCAGCACTCGCCCCTAATCAGCAGGAAAGTGTCCTTTACATCAAGGACGCAATGCCATAATAGCAACAGCACTCGCCCCTAATCAGCAGGAAAGTGTCTTTTACATCAAGGACGCAACGCCATAATAGCAGCAGCTCTCGCCCCTAATCAGCAGGAAAGTGTCATTTACATGAAGGACGCAATGCCATAATAGCAGCAGCACTTGCCCCTAATCAACGGGAAAGTGTCCTTTACATCAAGGATGCAACGCCATAATAGCAGCAGCCCTCGCCCCTAATCAGCAGGAAAGTGTTATTTACATCAAGGACGCAATGCCATGATAGCAGCCGCACTCGCCTCTAATCAGCAGGAAAGTGTCCTTTACATCAAGGACGCAATCCCATAATAGCAGCAGCACTCAAACCTAATCAGCAGGAAAGTGTCCTTTACATCAAGGACGCAATGCCATAATAGCAGCAGCACTCGCCCCTAATCAGCAGGAAAGTGTCATTAACATCAAGGACGCAGTGCCATAATAGCAGCAGCACTCGCCCCTAATCAGCAGGAAAGTGTCCTTTACATCAAGGACGCAGTGCCATAATAGCAGCAGCACTTGCCCCTAATCAGCAGGAAAGTGTCCTTTACATCAAGGACGCAATGCCATAATAGCAGCAGCACTCGCCCCTGATCAGCAGGAAAGTGTCCTTTACATCAAGGACGCAATGGCATAACAGCAGCACTCGCCCCTAATCAGCAGGAAAGTGTCCTTTACATCAAGGACGCAATGCCATAATAGCAACAGCACTCGCCCCTAATCAGCAGGAAAGTGTCTTTTACATCAAGGATGCAATGCCATAATAGCAGCAGCACTCTCCCCTAATCAGCAGAAAAGTTTCCTTCACATCAAGGACTCAATGCCATAATTGCAGCAGCACTCGCCTCTAATCAGCACGAATGTATCCTTTACATCTAGGACGCAATGCCATAAAAGCAGCAGCACTCGCCCCTAACCAGCAGGAAAGTGTCCTTTACATCAAGGACGCAATGCCATAATAGCAGAAGCACTCGCCCCTAATCAGCAGCAAAGTGTCCTTCACATCAAGAACTCAATGTCATAATTGCAGCAGCACTCGCCCCTAAACAGCAGGAAAGTATCCTTCACATCTCGGATGCAATGCCAAAATAGCAGCAGTACTCGCCCCTAATCAGAGCGAAAGTGTCCTTTACATCAAGGGCGCAATGCCACAATAGCAGCAGGACTCGTCCCCTAATCAGCAGGAAAGTGTCCTTTACATCAAGGACGCAATGCCACAATAGCACCAGCACTCGCCCCAATCAGCAGGAAAGTGTCCTTTATATCAAGGACACAATGCCATAATAGCAGCAGCACTCGCCCCTAATCAGCTGGAAAGTGTCCTTTACTGAAGAACGCAATGCCATAATAGCAGCAGCACTCGCCCCTAAGCAGAAGTTAAGTGTCCTTTACATCAAGGACGCAATGCCATAATTGCAGCAGCACTCACCCCTAATCAGCAGGAAAGTATCCTTCACATCTAGGACGCAATGCCATAAAAGCAGCAGCACTCGCCCCTAATCAGCAGAAAAGTGTCCTTTACATCAAGGACGCAATGCCATAATAGCAGAAGCACTCGCCCCTAATCAGCAGCAAAGTGTCCTTCACATCAAGAACTCAATGCCATAATTGCAGCAGCACTCGCCCCTAATCATCAGGAAAGTATCCTTCACATCTCGGATGCAATGCCACAATAGCACCAGCACTCGCCCCCTAATCAGCAGGAAAGTGTCCTTTACATCAAGGACGCAATGCCACAATAGCACCAGCACTCGCCCCAATCAGCAGGAAAGTGTTCTTTATATCAAGGACGCAATGCCACATAGCAGCAGCACTCGCCCCTAATCAGCAGGAAAGTGTACTTTACATCAAGTACGCAATGCCACAATAACAGCAGCACTCACCCCTAATCAACAGAAAAGTGTCCTTTACATCAAGGACGCAATGCCACAATAGCAGCAGCACTCGGCCCCTAATCAGCAGGAAAGTGTCCATTACATCAAAGACGCAATGCCACAATAGCAGCAACAACTGTGCCTAATCAGCAGGAAAGTGTCCTTTACATCAAGGACGCAATGCCATAATAGCAGCAGCACTCGCCCCTAGTCAGCTGGAAAGTGTCCTTTACATGAAGAACGCAATGCCATAATAGCAGCAGCACTCGCCCCTAATCAGAAGCAAAGTGTCCTTTACATCAAGGACGCAATGCCATGGTAGCATCAGCACTCGCCCATAATCAGCAGGAAAGTGTCCTTTATAATAAAGTATGCAATGCCATAAGAGCAGCAGCACTCGCCCTTAATCAGCAGGAAAGTGTCCTTTACATCAAGGACGCAATGTCATAATAGCAGCAGCACTCGCCCCTAATCAGCAGGAAAGTGTCCTTTACATCAAGGACGCAATGCCATAATAGCAACAACACTCGTTCCTAATCAGCAGGAAAGTGTCCTTTACATCAAGGACACAATGCCATAATAGCAGCAGCACTCTCCCCTAATCACCAGCAAAGTGTCCTTCACATAAAGGACTCAATGCCATAATTGCAGCAGCACTCGCCCCTAATCAGCAGGAAAGTATCCTTCACATCTAGGACGCAATGCCATAATAGCAGCAGCACTCGCCCCTAATCAGCTGGAAAGTGTCCTTTACTGAAGAACGCAATGCCATAATAGCAGCAGCACTCGCCCCTAATCAGAAGCAAAGTGTCCTTTACATCAAGGACGCAATGCCATGGTAGCATCAGCACTCGCCCATAATCAGCAGGAAAGTGTCCTTGATAATAAAGGATGCAATGCCATAAGGGCAGCAGCACACGCCCTTAATCAGCAGGAAAGTGTCCTTTACATCAAGGACGCAATGTCATAATAGCAGCAGCACTTGCCCCTAATCAGCAGGAAAGTGTCCTTTACATCAAGGACGCAATGCCATAATAGCAGAAGCACTCGCCCCTAATCAGCAGGAAAGTGTCCTTCACATCTAGGACCCAATGCCATAGTATCATCAGCACTCGCCCATAATCAGCAGGAAAGTGTCCTTTATAATAAAGGATGCAATGCCATAAAAGCAGCAGCACTCGCCCTTAATCAGCAGGAAAGTGTCCTTTACATCAAGGATGCAATGTCATAATAGCAGCAGCACTCGCCCCTGATCAGCAGGAAAGTGTCCTTTACATCAAGCACGCAATGCCATAATAGCAGCAGCACTTGCCCCTAATCAACGGGAAAGTGTCCTTTACATCAAGGACGCAACGCCATAATAGCAGCAGCTCTCGCCCCTAATCAGCAGGAAAGTGTCATTTACATCAAGGACGCAATGCCATAATAGCAGCAGCACTCGCCCCTAATCAGCAGGAAAGTGTCCTTTACATCAAGGACGCAATGCCATGATAGCAGCCGCACTCGCCTCTAATCAGCAGGAAAGTGTCATTTACATCAAGGACGCAATGCCATAATAGCAGCAGCACTCGCCCCTAATCAGCAGGAAAGTGTCCTTTACATCAAGGACGCAATGCCATGATAGCAGCCGCACTCGCCTCTAATCAGCAGGAAAGTGTCCTTTACATCAAGGACGCAATCCCATAATAGCAGCAGCACTCAAACCTAATCAGCAGGAAAGTGTCCTTTACATCAAGGACGCAACGCCATAATAGCAGCAGCACTCGCCCCTAATCAGCAGGAAAGTGTCCTTTCCATCAAGGACGCAATGCCATAATAGCAACAGCACTCGCCCCTAATCAGCAGGAAAGTGTCTTTTACATCAAGGATGCAATGCCATAATAGCAGCAGCACTCTCCCCTAATCAGCAGAAAAGTATCCTTCACATCAAGGACTCAATGCCATAATTGCAGCAGCACTTGCCCCTAATCAACGGGAAAGTGTCCTTTACATCAAGGACGCAACGCCATAATAGAAGCAGCTCTCGCCCCTAATCAGCAGGAAAGTGTCATTTACATGAAGGATGCAATGCCATAATAGCAGCAGCACTCGCCCCTGATCAGCAGGAAAGTGTCCTTTACATCAAGGACACAATGGCATAATAGCAGCACTCGCCCCTAATCAGCAGGAAAGTGTCCTTTACATCAAGGACGCAATGCCATAATAGCAACAGCACTCGCCCCTAATCAGCAGGAAAGTGTCTTTTACATCAAGGACGCAACGCCATAATAGCAGTAGCTCTCGCCCATAATCAGCAGGAAAGTGTCATTTACATCAAGGACGCAACGCCATAATAGCAGCAGCTCTCGCCCCTAATCAGCAGGAAAGTGTCATTTACATCAAGGACGCAATGCCATAATAGCAGCAGCACTCGCCCCTAATCAGCAGGAAAGTGTCCTTTACATCAAGGACGCAATGCCATGATAGCAGCCGCACTCGCCTCTAATCAGCAGGAAAGTGTCCTTTACATCAAGGACGCAATCCCATAATAGCAGCAGCACTCAAACCTAATCAGCAGGAAAGTGTCCTTTACATCAAGGACGCAATGCCATAATAGCAGCAGCACTCGCCCCTAATCAGCAGGAAAGTGTCATTTACATCAAGGACGCAGTGCCATAATAGCAGCAGCACTCGCCCCTAATCAGCAGGAAAGTGTCCTTTACATCAAGGACGCAGTGCCATAATAGCAGCAGCACTTGCCCCTAATCAGCAGGAAAGTGTCCTTTACATCAAGGACGCAATGCCATAATAGCAGCAGCACTCGCCCCTGATCAGCAGGAAAGTGTCCTTTACATCAAGGACGCAATGGCATAACAGCAGCACTCGCCCCTAATCAGCAGGAAATTGTCCTTTACATCAAGGACGCAATGCCATAATAGCAACAGCACTCGCCCCTAATCAGCAGGAAAGTGTCTTTTACATCAAGGATGCAATGCCATAATAGCAGCAGCACTCTCCCCTAATCAGCAGAAAGTATCCTTCACGTCAAGGACTCAATGCCATAATTGCAGCAGCACTCGCCTCTAATCAGCACGAATGTATCCTTTACATCTAGGACGCAATGCCATAAAAGCAGCAGCACTCGCCCCTAACCAGCAGGAAAGTTTCCTTTACATCAAGGACGCAATGCCATAATAGCAGAAGCACTCGCCCCTAATCAGCAGCAAAGTGTCCTTCACATCAAGAACTCAATGTCATAATTGCAGCAGCACTCGCCCCTAAACAGCAGGAAAGTATCCTTCACATCTCGGATGCAATGCCAAAATAGCAGCAGTACTCGCCCCTAATCAGAGCGAAAGTGTCCTTTACATCAAGGGCGCAATGCCACAATAGCAGCAGGACTCGTCCCCTAATCAGCAGGAAAGTGTCCTTTACATCAAGGATGCAATGCCATAAAAGCAGCAGCACTCGCCCTTAATCAGCAGGAAAGTGTCCTTTACATCAAGGATGCAATGTCATAATAGCAGCAGCACTCGCCCCTGATCAGCAGGAAAGTGTCCTTTACATCAAGCACGCAATGCCATAATAGCAGCAGCACTTGCCCCTAATCAACGGGAAAGTGTCCTTTACATCAAGGACGCAACGCCATAATAGCAGCAGCTCTCGCCCCTAATCAGCAGGAAAGTGTCATTTACATCAAGGACGCAATGCCATAATAGCAGCAGCACTCGCCCCTAATCAGCAGGAAAGTGTCCTTTACATCAAGGACGCAATGCCATGATAGCAGCCGCACTCGCCTCTAATCAGCAGGAAAGTGTCATTTACATCAAGGACGCAATGCCATAATAGCAGCAGCACTCGCCCCTAATCAGCAGGAAAGTGTCCTTTACATCAAGGACGCAATGCCATGATAGCAGCCGCACTCGCCTCTAATCAGCAGGAAAGTGTCCTTTACATCAAGGACGCAATCCCATAATAGCAGCAGCACTCAAACCTAATCAGCAGGAAAGTGTCCTTTACATCAAGGACGCAATGCCATAATAGCAGCAGCACTCGCCCCTAATCAGCAGGAAAGTGTCATTTACATCAAGGACGCAGTGCCATAATAGCAGCAGCACTCGCCCCTAATCAGCAGGAAAGTGTCCTTTACATCAAGGACGCAATGCCATAATAGCAGCAGCACTCGCCCCTGATCAGCAGGAAAGTGTCCTTTACATCAAGGACGCAATGGCATAATGGCAGCACTCGCCCCTAATCAGCAGGAAAGTGTCCTTTCCATCAAGGACGCAATGCCATAATAGCAACAGCACTCGCCCCTAATCAGCAGGAAAGTGTCTTTTACATCAAGTATGCAATGCCATAATAGCAGCAGCACTCTCCCCTAATCAGCAGAAAAGTATCCTTCACATCAAGGACTCAATGCCATAATTGCAGCAGCACTTGCCCCTAATCAACGGGAAAGTGTCCTTTACATCAAGGACGCAACGCCATAATAGCAGCAGCACTCGCCCCTAATCAGCAGGAAAGTGTCATTTACATCAAGGACGCAATGCCATAATAGCAGCAGCACTCGCCCCTGATCAGCAGGAAAGTGTCCTTTACATCAAGGACGCAATGCCATAATAGCAACAGCACTCGCCCCTAATCAGCAGGAAAGTGTCTTTTACATCAAGGACGCAACGCCATAATAGCAGCAGCTCTCGCCCCTAATCAGCAGGAAAGTGTCATTTACATCAAGGACGCAATGCCATAATAGCAGCAGCACTTGCCCCTAATCAACGGGAAAGTGTCCTTTACATCAAGGACGCAACGCCATAATAGCAGCAGCTCTCGCCCCTAATCAGCAGGAAAGTGTCATTTACATCAAGGACGCAACGCCATAATAGCAGCAGCACTCGCCCCTAATCAGCAGGAAAGTGTCCTTTACATCAAGGACGCAATGCCATGATAGCAGCCGCACTCGCCTCTAATCAGCAGGAAAGTGTCCTTTACATCAAGGACGCAATCCCATAATAGCAGCAGCACTCAAACCTAATCAGCAGGAAAGTGTCCTTTACATCAAGGACGCAATGCCATAATACCAGCAGCACTCGCCCCTAATCAGCAGGAAAGTGTCATTTACATCAAGGACGCAGTGCCATAATAGCAGCAGCACTCGCCCCTAATCAGCAGGAAAGTGTCCTTTACATCAAGGAGGCAGTACCATAATAGCAGCAGCACTTGCCCCTAATCAGCACGAAAGTGTCCTTTACATCAAGGACGCAATGCCATAATAGCAGCAGCACTCGCCCCTGATCAGCAGGAAAGTGTCCTTTACATCAAGGACGCAATGGCATAACACCAGCACTCGCCCCTAATCAGCAGGAAAGTGTCCTTTACATCAAGGACTCAATGCCATAATTGCAGCAGCACTCGCCTCTAATCAGCACGAATGTATCCTTTACATCTAGGACGCAATGCCATAAAAGCAGCAGCACTCGCCCCTAACCAGCAGGAAAGTGTCCTTTACATCAAGAACTCAATGTCATAATTGCAGCAGCACTCGCCCCTAAACAGCAGGAAGGTATCCTTCACATCTCGGATGCAATGCCAAAATAGCAGCAGTACTCGCCCCTAATCAGAGCGAAAGTGTCCTTTACATCAAGGGCGCAATGCCACAATAGCAGCAGGACTCGTCCCCTAATCAGCAGGAAAGTGTCCTTTACATCAAGGACGCAATGCCACAATAGCACCAGCACTCGCCCCAATCAGCAGGAAATTGTCCTTTATATCAAGGACACAATGCCATAATAGCAGCAGCACTCGCCCCTAATCAGCTGGAAAGTGTCCTTTACATCAAGGACGCAATGCCATAATAGCAACAGCACTCGCCCCTAATCAGCAGGAAAGTGTCCTTTATATCAAGGACACAATGCCATAATAGCAGCAGCACTCGCCCCTAATCAGCTGGAAAGTGTCCTTTACTGAAGAACGCAATGCCATAATAGCAGCAGCACTCGCCCCTAAGCAGAAGTTAAGTTTCCTTTACATCAAGGACGCAATGCCATAATTGCAGCAGCACTCACCCCTAATCAGCAGGAAAGTATCCTTCACATCTAGGACGCAATGCCATAAAAGCAGCAGCACTCGCCCCTAATCAGCAGAAAAGTGTCCTTTACATCAAGGACGCAATGCCATAATAGCAGAAGCACTCGCCCCTAATCAGCAGCAAAGTGTCCTTCACATCAAGAACTCAATGCCATAATTGCAGCAGCACTCGCACCTAATCATCAGGAAAGTATCCTTCACATCTCGGATGCAATGCCACAATAGCACCAGCACTCGCCCCCTAATCAGCAGGAAAGTGTCCTTTACATCAAGGACGCAATGCCACAATAGCACCAGCACTCGCCCCTAATCAGCAGGAAAGTGTCCTTTACATCAAGTACGCAATGCCACAATAACAGCAGCACTCACCCCTAATCAACAGAAAAGTGTCCTTTACATCAAGGACGCAATGCCACAATAGCAGCAGCACTCGGCCCCTAATCAGCAGGAAAGTGTCCATTACATCAAAGACGCAATGCCACAATAGCAGCAACACCTGTGCCTAATCAGCAGGAAAGTGTCCTTTACATCAAGGACGCAATGCCATAATAGCAGCAGCACTCGCCCCTAATCAGCTGGAAAGTGTCCTTTACATGAAGAACGCAATGCCATAATAGCAGCAGCACTCGCCCCTAATCAGAAGCAAAGTGTCCTTTACATCAAGGACGCAATGCCATGGTAGCATCAGCACTCGCCCATAATCAGCAGGAAAGTGTCCTTTATAATAAAGTATGCAATGCCATAAGAGCAGCAGCACTCGCCCTTAATCAGCAGGAAAGTGTCCTTTACATCAAGGACGCAATGTCATAATAGCAGCAGCACTCGCCCCTAATCAGCAGGAAAGTGTCCTTTACATCAAGGACGCAATGCCATAATAGCAACAACACTCGTTCCTAATCAGCAGGAAAGTGTCCTTTACATCAAGGACACAATGCCATAATAGCAGCAGCACTCTCCCCTAATCACCAGCAAAGTGTCCTTCACATAAAGGACTCAATGCCATAATTGCAGCAGCACTCGCCCCTAATCAGCAGGAAAGTATCCTTCACATCTAGGACGCAATGCCATAATAGCAGCAGTACTCGCCCCTAATCAGCAGGAAAGTGTCCTTTACATCAAGCACGCAATGCCATAATAGCAGCAGCACTCGCCCCTAAGCAGAAGTTAAGTGTCCTTTACATCAAGGACGGAATGCCATAATAGCTGCAGCACTCACCCCTAATCAGCAGCAATGTGTCCTTCACATTCTTCACATAACTGTTCTCATACCAACATCTGCCTCATACCCCCATCACTCTAACTAAACACTGCTGATTACGCATCCCCCAGCCAGGTGTTCTCCTCAGGCCTAACGCAGCCACAATCGGTCTGGATAAATCCTGCAAGAACGAGCACATACTCTTGACTTCTCAACCACCACACCTACCGCTAAGAAGCAGCTATTACACGAATACTGCACCAGCTGCATACATAGCCGGTGCTCACACGCACCTTTGACTCTCTCTACTCTCTCTTCTGACCTGAACTTCGGTTCCCAAGTGCGTTCAACCTACCAACGCATTCAGACCATACTAATGGTATATAAGACACTATATAAATGCAAAGTAACATAACATAACATCAAGGACTTGCCCCTAATCAGCAGCAAAGTGTCCTTTACATCAAGGGCGCAATGCCATAATAGCAACAGCACTCGCCCCTAATCAGCAGGAAAGTGTCTTTTACATCAAGGATGCAATGCCATAATAGCAGCAGCACTCTCCCCTAATCAGCAGCAAAGTATCCTTCACATCAAGGACTCAATGCCATAATTGCAGCAGCACTCGCCCCTAATCAGCAGGAAAGTATCCTTCACATCTAGGACGCAATGCCATAAAAGCAGCAGCACTCGCCCCTAATCAGCAGCAAAGTGTCCTTTACATCAAGGACGCAATGCCATAATAGCAGAAGCACTCGCCCCTAATCAGCAGCAAAGTGTCCTTCACATCAAGAACTCAATGCCATAATTGCAGCAGCACTCGCCCCTAATCAGCAGGAAAGTATCCTTCACATCTCGGATGCAATGCCACAATAGCACCAGCACTCGCCCCCTAATCAGCAGGAACGTGTCCTTTACATCAAGGACGCAATGCCACAATAGCATCAGCACCCGCCCCAATCAGCACTAAAGTGTTCTTTATATCAAGGACGCAATGCCACATAGCAGTAGCACTCGCCCCTAATCAGCAGGAAAGTGTCCTTTACATCAAGTACGCAATGCCACAATAACAGCAGCACTCACCCCTAATCAACAGAAAAGTGCCCTTTACATCAAGGACGCAATGCCACAATAGCAGCAGCACTCGGCCCCTAATCAGCAGGAAAGTGTCCTTTACATCAAGGACGCAATGCCATAATAGCAGCAGCACTTGCCCCTTATCAACGGGAAAGTGTCCTTTACATCAAGGACGCAACGCCATAATAGCAGCAGCTCTCGCCCCTAATCAGCAGGAAAGTGTCATTTACATCAAGGACGCAATGCCATAATAGCAGCAGCACTCGCCCCTAATCAGCAGGAAAGTGTCCTTTACATCAAGGACGCAATGCCATAATAGCAGCAGCACTTGCCCCTAATCAACGGGAAAGTGTCCTTTACATCAAGGACGCAACGCCATAATAGCAGCAGCTCTCGCCCCTAATCAGCAGGAAAGTGTCCTTTACATGAAGAACGCAATGCCATAATAGCAGCAGCACTCGCCCCTAATCAGAAGCAAAGTGTCCTTTACATCAAGGACGCAATGCCATGGTAGCATCAGCACTCGCCCATAATCAGCAGGAAAGTGTCCTTTATAATAAAGTATGCAATGCCATAAGAGCAGCAGCACTCGCCCTTAATCAGCAGGAAAGTGTTCTTTACATCAAGGACGCAATGTCATAATAGCAGCAGTACTCGCCCCTAATCAGCAGGAAAGTGTCCTTTACATCAAGGACGCAATGCCATAATAGCAACAACACTCGTTCCTAATCAGCAGGAAAGTGTCCTTTACATCAAGGACACAATGCCATAATAGCAGCAGCACTCTCCCCTAATCACCAGCAAAGTGTCCTTCACATAAAGGACTCAATGCCATAATTGCAGCAGCACTCGCCCCTAATCAGCAGGAAAGTATCCTTCACATCTAGGACGCAATGCCATAATAGCAGCAGTACTCGCCCCTAATCAGCAGGAAAGTGTCCTTTACATCAAGCACGCAATGCCATAATAGCAGCAGCACTCGCCCCTAAGCAGAAGTTAAGTGTCCTTTACATCAAGGACGCAATGCCATAATAGCTGCAGCACTCACCCCTAATCAGCAGCAAAGTGTCCTTCACATTCTTCACATAACTGTTCTCATACCAACATCTGCCTCATACCCCCATCACTCTAACTAAACACTGCTGATTACGCACCCCCCAGCCAGGTGTTCTCCTCAGGCCTAACACAGCCACAATCGGTCTGGATAAATCCTGCAAGAACGAGCACATACTCTTGACTTCTCAAACACCACACCTACCGCTAAGAAGCAGCTATTACACGAATACTGCACCAGCTGCATACATAGCCGGTGCTCACACGCACCTTTGACTCTCTCTACTCTCTCTACTGACCTGAACTTCGGTTCCCAAGTGCGTTCAACCTACCAACGCATTCAGACCATACTAATGGTATATAAGACACTATATAAATGCAAAGTAACATAACATAACATCAAGGACTTGCCCCTAATCAGCAGCAAAGTGTCCTTTACATCAAGGGCGCAATGCCATAATAGCAACAGCACTCGCCCCTAATCAGCAGGAAAGTGTCTTTTACATCAAGGATGCAATGCCATAATAGCAGCAGCACTCTCCCCTAATCAGCAGCAAGTATCCTTCACATCAAGGACTCAATGCCATAATTGCAGCAGCACTCGCCCCTAATCAGCAGGAAAGTATCCTTCACATCTAGGACGCAATGCCATAAAAGCAGCAGCACTCGCCCCTAATCAGCAGCAAAGTGTCCTTTACATCAAGGACGCAATGCCATAATAGCAGAAGCACTCGCCCCTAATCAGCAGCAAAGTGTCCTTCACATCAAGAACTCAATGCCATAATAGCAGAAGCACTCGCCCCTAATCAGCAGCAAAGTGTCCTTCACATCAAGAACTCAATGCCATAATTGCAGCAGCACTCGCCCCTAATCAGCTGGAAAGTATCCTTCACATCTCGGATGCAATGCCACAATAGCACCAGCACTCGCCCCCTAATCAGCAGGAACGTGTCCTTTACATCAAGGACGCAATGCCACAATAGCATCAGCACTCGCCCCAATCAGCAGGAAAGTGTTCTTTATATCAAGGACGCAATGCCACATAGCAGCAGCACTCGCCCCTAATCAGCAGGAAATTGTCCTTTACATCAAGTACGCAATGCCACAATAACAGCAGCACTCACCCCTAATCAACAGAAAAGTGTCCTTTACATCAAGGACGCAATGCCACAATAGCAGCAGCACTCGGCCCCTAATCAGCAGGAAAGTGTCCTTTACATCAAGGACGCAATGCCATAATAGCAGCAGCACTTGCCCCTTATCAACGGGAAAGTGTCCTTTACATCAAGGACGCAACGCCATAATAGCAGCAGCTCTCGCCCCTAATCAGCAGGAAAGTGTCATTTACATCAAGGACGCAATGCCATAATAGCAGCAGCACTCGCCCCTAATCAGCAGGAAAGTGTCCTTTACATCAAGTACGCAATGCCATAATAGCAGCAGCACTTGCCCCTAATCAACGGGAAAGTGTCCTTTACATCAAGGACGCAACGCCATAATAGCAGCAGCTCTCGCCCCTAATCAGCAGGAAAGTGTCATTTACATCAAGGACGCAATGCCATAATAGCAGCAGCACTCGCCCCTAATCAGCAGGAAAGTGTCCTTTACATCAAGGACGCAATGCCATGATAGCAGCCGCACTCGCCTCTAATCAGCAGGAAAGTGTCATTTACATCAAGGACGCAATGCCATAATAGCAGCAGCACTCGCCCCTAATCAGCAGGAAAGTGTCCTTTACATCAAGGACGCAATGCCATGATAGCAGCCGCACTCGCCTCTAATCAGCAGGAAAGTGTCCTTTACATCAAGGACGCAATCCCATAATAGCAGCAGCACTCAAACCTAATCAGCAGGAAAGTGTCCTTTACATCAAGGACGCAGTGCCATAATAGCAGCAGCACTCGCCCCTAATCAGCAGGAAAGTATCATTTACATCAAGGACGCAGTGCCATAATAGCAGCAGCACTCGCCCCTAATCAGCAGGAAAGTGTCCTTTACATCAAGGACGCAATGCCATAATAGCAGCAGCACTCGCCCCTGATCAGCAGGAAAGTGTCCTTTACATCAAGGACGCAATGGCATAATAGCAGCACTCGCCCCTAATCAGCAGGAAAGTGTCCTTTCCATCAAGGACGCAATGCCATAATAGCAACAGCACTCGCCCCTAATCAGCAGGAAAGTGTCTTTTACATCAAGGATGCAATGCCATAATAGCAGCAGCACTCTCCCCTAATCAGCAGAAAAGTATCCTTCACATCAAGGACTCAATGCCATAATTGCAGCAGCACTTGCCCCTAATCAACGGGAAAGTGTCCTTTACATCAAGGACGCAACGCCATAATAGCAGCAGCTCTCGCCCCTAATCAGCAGGAAAGTGTCATTTACATCAAGGACGCAATGCCATAATAGCAGCAGCACTCGCCCCTGATCAGCAGGAAAGTGTCTTTTACATCAAGGACGCAATGCCATAATAGCAGCACTCGCCCCTAATCAGCAGGAAAGTGTCCTTTACATCAAGGACGCAATGCCATAATAGCAACAGCACTCGCCCCTAATCAGCAAGAAAGTGTCTTTTACATCAAGGACGCAACGCCATAAAAGCAGCAGCTCTCGCCCCTAATCAGCAGGAAAGTGTCATTTACATCAAGGACGCAACGCCATAATAGCAGCAGCTCTCGCCCCTAATCAGCAGGAAAGTGTCATTTACATCAAGGACGCAATGCCATAATAGCAGCAGCACTCGCCCCTAATCAGCAGGAAAGTGTCCTTTACATCAAGGACGCAATGCCATGATAGCAGCCGCACTCGCCTCTAATCAGCAGGAAAGTGTCCTTTACATCAAGGACGCAATCCCATAATAGCAGCAGCACTCAAACCTAATCAGCAGGAAAGTGTCCTTTACATCAAGGACGCAATGCCATAATAGCAGCAGCACTCGCCCCTAATCAGCAGGAAAGTGTCATTTACATCAAGGACGCAGTGCCATAAAAGCAGCAGCACTCGCCCCTAATCAGCAGGAAAGTGTCCTTTACATCAAGGACGCAGTGCCATAATAGCAGCAGCACTTGCCCCTAATCAGCAGGAAAGTGTCCTTTACATCAAGGACGCAATGCCATAATAGCAGCAGCACTCGCCCCTGATCAGCAGGAAAGTGTCCTTTACATCAAGGACGCAATGGCATAACAGCAGCACTCGCCCCTAATCAGCAGGAAAGTGTCCTTTACATCAAGGACGCAATGCCATAATAGCAACAGCACTCGCCCCTAATCAGCAGGAAAGTGTCTTTTACATCAAGGATGCAATGCCATAATAGCAGCAGCACTCTCCCCTAATCAGCAGAAAAGTATCCTTCACATCAAGGACTCAATGCCATAATTGCAGCAGCACTCGCCTCTAATCAGCACGAATGTATCCTTTACATCTAGGACGCAATGCCATAAAAGCAGCAGCACTCGCCCCTAACCAGCAGGAAAATTTCCTTTACATCAAGGACGCAATGTCATAATAGCAGAAGCACTCGCCCCTAATCAGCAGCAAAGTGTCCTTCACATCAAGAACTCAATGTCATAATTGCAGCAGCACTCGCCCCTAAACAGCAGGAAAGTATCCTTCACATCTCGGATGCAATGCCAAAATAGCAGCAGTACTCGCCCCTAATCAGAGCGAAAGTGTCCTTTACATCAAGGGCGCAATGCCACAATAGCAGCAGGACTCGTCCCCTAATCAGCAGGAAAGTGTCCTTTACATCAAGGATGCAATGCCATAAAAGCAGCAGCACTCGCCCTTAATCAGCAGGAAAGTGTCCTTTACATCAAGGATGCAATGTCATAATAGCAGCAGCACTCACCCCTGATCAGCAGGAAAGTGTCCTTTACATCAAGCACGCAATGCCATAATAGCAGCAGCACTTGCCCCTAATCAACGGGAAAGTGTCCTTTACATCAAGGACGCAACGCCATAATAGCAGCAGCTCTCGCCCCTAATCAGCACGAAAGTGTCATTTACATCAAGGACGCAATGCCATAATAGCAGCAGCACTCGCCCCTAATCAGCAGGAAAGTGTCCTTTACATCAAGGACGCAATGCCATGATAGCAGCCGCACTCGCCTCTAATCAGCAGGAAAGTGTCATTTACATCAAGGACGCAATGCCATAATAGCAGCAGCACTCGCCCCTAATCAGCAGGAAAGTGTCCTTTACATCAAAGACGCAATGCCATGATAGCAGCCGCACTCGCCTCTAATCAGCAGGAAAGTGTCCTTTACATCAAGGACGCAATCCCATAATAGCAGCAGCACTCAAACCTAATCAGCAGGAAAGTGTCCTTTACATCAAGGACGCAATGCCATAATAGCAGCAGCACTCGCCCCTAATCAGCAGGAAAGTGTCATTTACATCAAGGACGCAGTGCCATAATAGCAGCAGCACTCGCCCCTAATCAGCAGGAAAGTGTCCTTTACATCAAGGACGCAATGCCATAATAGCAGCAGCACTCGCCCCTGATCAGCAGGAAAGTGTCCTTTACATCAAGGACGCAATGGCATAATAGCAGCACTCGCCCCTAATCAGCAGGAAAGTGTCCTTTCCATCAAGGACGCAATGCCATAATAGCAACAGCACTCGCCCCTAATCAGCAGGAAAGTGTCTTTTACATCAAGGATGCAATGCCATAATAGCAGCAGCACTCTCCCCTAATCAGCAGAAAAGTATCCTTCACATCAAGGACTCAATGCCATAATTGCAGCAGCACTTGCCCCTAATCAACGGGAAAGTGTCCTTTACATCAAGGACGCAACGCCATAATAGCAGCAGCTCTCACCCCTAATCAGCAGGAAAGTGTCATTTACATCAAGGACGCAATGCCATAATAGCAGCAGCACTCGCCCCTGATCAGCAGGAAAGTGTCCTTTACATCAAGGACGCAATGGCATAATAGCAGCACTCGTCCCTAATCAGCAGGAAAGTGTCCTTTACATCAAGGACGCAATGCCATAATAGCAACAGCACTCGCCCCTAATCAGCAGGAAAGTGTCCTTTACATCAAGGACGCAATGCCATGATAGCAGCCGCACTCGCCTCTAATCAGCAGGAAAGTGTCCTTTACATCAAGGACGCAATCCCATAATAGCAGCAGCACTCAAACCTAATCAGCAGGAAAGTGTCCTTTACATCAAGGACGCAATGCCATAATAGCAGCAGCACTCGCCCCTAATCAGCAGGAAAGTGTCATTTACATCAAGGACGCAGTGCCATAATAGCAGCAGCACTCGCCCCTAATCAGCAGGAAAGTGTCCTTTACATCAAGGACGCAGTGCCATAATAGCAGCAGCACTCGCCCCTAATCAGCAGGAAAGTGTCATTTACATCAAGGACGCAGTGCCATAATAGCAGCAGCACTCGCCCCTAATCAGCAGGAAAGTGTCCTTTACATCAAGGACGCAGTGCCATAATAGCAGCAGCACTTGCCCCTAATCAGCAGGAAAGTGTCCTTTACATCAAGGACGCAATGCCATAATAGCAGCAGCACTCGCCCCTGATCAGCAGGAAAGTGTCCTTTACATCAAGGACGCAATGGCATAATAGCAGCACTCGCCCCTAATCAGCAGGAAAGTGTCCTTTCCATCAAGGACGCAATGCCATAATAGCAACAGCACTCGCCCCTAATCAGCAGGAAAGTGTCTTTTACATCAAGGATGCAATGTCATAATAGCAGCAGCACTCTCCCCTAATCAGCAGAAAAGTATCCTTCACATCAAGGACTCAATGCCATAATTGCAGCAGCACTTGCCCCTAATCAACGGGAAAGTGTCGTTTACATCAAGGACGCAACGCCATAATAGCAGCAGCTCTCGCCCCTAATCAGCAGGAAAGTTTCATTTACATCAAGGACGCAATGCCATAATAGCAGCAGCACTCGCCCCTGATCAGCAGGAAAGTGTCTTTTACATCAAGGACGCAATGCCATAATAGCAGCACTCGCCCCTAATCAGCAGGAAAGTGTCCTTTACATCAAGGACGCAATGCCATAATAGCAACAGCACTCGCCCCTAATCAGCAAGAAAGTGTCTTTTACATCAAGGACGCAACGCCATAATAGCAGCAGCTCTCGCCCCTAATCAGCAGGAAAGTGTCATTTACATCAAGGACGCAACGCCATAATAGCAGCAGCTCTCGCCCCTAATCAGCAGGAAAGTGTCATTTACATCAAGGACGCAATGCCATAATAGCAGCAGCACTCGCCCCTAATCAGCAGGAAAGTGTCCTTTACATCAAGGACGCAATGCCATGATAGCAGCCGCACTCGCCTCTAATCAGCAGGAAAGTGTCCTTTACATCAAGGACGCAATCCCATAATAGCAGCAGCACTCAAACCTAATCAGCAGGAAAGTGTCCTTTACATCAAGGACGCAATGCCATAATAGCAGCAGCACTCGCCCCTAATCAGCAGGAAAGTGTCATTTACATCAAGGACGCAGTGCCATAATAGCAGCAGCACTCGCCCCTAATCAGCAGGAAAGTGTCCTTTACATCAAGGACGCAGTGCCATAATAGCAGCAGCACTTGCCCCTAATCAGCAGGAAAGTGTCCTTTACATCAAGGACGCAATGCCATAATAGCAGCAGCACTCGCCCCTGATCAGCAGGAAAGTGTCCTTTACATCA
Organism: Ambystoma mexicanum; assembly: GCF_040938575.1. Classification (NCBI taxonomy): domain Eukaryota; kingdom Metazoa; phylum Chordata; class Amphibia; order Caudata; family Ambystomatidae; genus Ambystoma; species Ambystoma mexicanum. The sequence continues at coordinate 30,431,834 of NC_090921.1, forward strand.
AGGACGCAATGGCATAACAGCAGCACTCGCCCCTAATCAGCAGGAAAGTGTCCTTTACATCAAGGACGCAATGCCATAATAGCAACAGCACTCGCCCCTAATCAGCAGGAAAGTGTCTTTTACATCAAGGATGCAATGCCATAATAGCAGCAGCACTCTCCCCTAATCAGCAGAAAAGTATCCTTCACATCAAGGACTCAATGCCATAATTGCAGCAGCACTCGCCTCTAATCAGCACGAATGTATCCTTTACATCTAGGACGCAATGCCATAAAAGCAGCAGCACTCGCCCCTAACCAGCAGGAAAATTTCCTTTACATCAAGAACTCAATGTCATAATTGCAGCAGCACTCGCCCCTAAACAGCAGGAAAGTATCCTTCACATCTCGGATGCAATGCCAAAATAGCAGCAGTACTCGCCCCTAATCAGAGCGAAAGTGTCCTTTACATCAAGGGCGCAATGCCACAATAGCAGCAGGACTCGTCCCCTAATCAGCAGGAAAGTGTCCTTTACATCAAGGATGCAATGCCATAAAAGCAGCAGCACTCGCCCTTAATCAGCAGGAAAGTGTCCTTTACATCAAGGATGCAATGTCATAATAGCAGCAGCACTCACCCCTGATCAGCAGGAAAGTGTCCTTTACATCAAGCACGCAATGCCATAATAGCAGCAGCACTTGCCCCTAATCAACGGGAAAGTGTCCTTTACATCAAGGACGCAACGCCATAATAGCAGCAGCTCTCGCCCCTAATCAGCACGAAAGTGTCATTTACATCAAGGACGCAATGCCATAATAGCAGCAGCACTCGCCCCTAATCAGCAGGAAAGTGTCCTTTACATCAAGGACGCAATGCCATGATAGCAGCCGCACTCGCCTCTAATCAGCAGGAAAGTGTCATTTACATCAAGGACGCAATGCCATAATAGCAGCAGCACTCGCCCCTAATCAGCAGGAAAGTGTCCTTTACATCAAGGACGCAATGCCATGATAGCAGCCGCACTCGCCTCTAATCAGCAGGAAAGTGTCCTTTACATCAAGGACGCAATCCCATAATAGCAGCAGCACTCAAACCTAATCAGCAGGAAAGTGTCCTTTACATCAAGGACGCAATGCCATAATAGCAGCAGCACTCGCCCCTAATCAGCAAGAAAGTGTCATTTACATCAAGGACGCAGTGCCATAATAGCAGCAGCACTCGCCCCTAATCAGCAGGAAAGTGTCCTTTACATCAAGGACGCAATGCCATAATAGCAGCAGCACTCGCCCCTGATCAGCAGGAAAGTGTCCTTTACATCAAGGACGCAATGGCATAATAGCAGCACTCGCCCCTAATCAGCAGGAAAGTGTCCTTTCCATCAAGGACGCAATGCCATAATAGCAACAGCACTCGCCCCTAATCAGCAGGAAAGTGTCTTTTACATCAAGGATGCAATGCCATAATAGCAGCAGCACTCTCCCCTAATCAGCAGAAAAGTATCCTTCACATCAAGGACTCAATGCCATAATTGCAGCAGCACTTGCCCCTAATCAACGGGAAAGTGTCCTTTACATCAAGGACGCAACGCCATAATAGCAGCAGCTCTCACCCCTAATCAGCAGGAAAGTGTCATTTACATCAAGGACGCAATGCCATAATAGCAGCAGCACTCGCCCCTGATCAGCAGGAAAGTGTCCTTTACATCAAGGACGCAATGGCATAATAGCAGCACTCGTCCCTAATCAGCAGGAAAGTGTCCTTTACATCAAGGACGCAATGCCATAATAGCAACAGCACTCGCCCCTAATCAGCAGGAAAGTGTCCTTTACATCAAGGACGCAATGCCATGATAGCAGCCGCACTCGCCTCTAATCAGCAGGAAAGTGTCCTTTACATCAAGGACGCAATCCCATAATAGCAGCAGCACTCAAACCTAATCAGCAGGAAAGTGTCCTTTACATCAAGGACGCAATGCCATAATAGCAGCAGCACTCGCCCCTAATCAGCAGGAAAGTGTCATTTACATCAAGGACGCAGTGCCATAATAGCAGCAGCACTCGCCCCTAATCAGCAGGAAAGTGTCCTTTACATCAAGGACGCAGTGCCATAATAGCAGCAGCACTCGCCCCTAATCAGCAGGAAAGTGTCATTTACATCAAGGACGCAGTGCCATAATAGCAGCAGCACTCGCCCCTAATCAGCAGGAAAGTGTCCTTTACATCAAGGACGCAGTGCCATAATAGCAGCAGCACTCGCCCCTAATCAGCAGGAAAGTGTCCTTTACATCAAGGACGCAATGCCATAATAGCAGCAGCACTCGCCCCTGATCAGCAGGAAAGTGTCCTTTACATCAAGGACGCAATGGCATAATAGCAGCACTCGCCCCTAATCAGCAGGAAAGTGTCCTTTCCATCAAGGACGCAATGCCATAATAGCAACAGCACTCGCCCCTAATCAGCAGGAAAGTGTCTTTTACATCAAGGACGCAATGTCATAATAGCAGCAGCACTCTCCCCTAATCAGCAGAAAAGTATCCTTCACATCAAGGACTCAATGCCATAATTGCAGCAGCACTTGCCCCTAATCAACGGGAAAGTGTCGTTTACATCAAGGACGCAACGCCATAATAGCAGCAGCTCTCGCCCCTAATCAGCAGGAAAGTTTCATTTACATCAAGGACGCAATGCCATAATAGCAGCAGCACTCGCCCCTGATCAGCAGGAAAGTGTCTTTTACATCAAGGACGCAATGCCATAATAGCAGCACTCGCCCCTAATCAGCAGGAAAGTGTCCTTTACATCAAGGACGCAATGCCATAATAGCAACAGCACTCGCCCCTAATCAGCAAGAAAGTGTCTTTTACATCAAGGACGCAACGCCATAATAGCAGCAGCTCTCGCCCCTAATCAGCAGGAAAGTGTCATTTACATCAAGGACGCAACGCCATAATAGCAGCAGCTCTCGCCCCTAATCAGCAGGAAAGTGTCATTTACATCAAGGACGCAATGCCATAATAGCAGCAGCACTCGCCCCTAATCAGCAGGAAAGTGTCCTTTACATCAAGGACGCAATGCCATGATAGCAGCCGCACTCGCCTCTAATCAGCAGGAAAGTGTCCTTTACATCAAGGACGCAATCCCATAATAGCAGCAGCACTCAAACCTAATCAGCAGGAAAGTGTCCTTTACATCAAGGACGCAATGCCATAATAGCAGCAGCACTCGCCCCTAATCAGCAGGAAAGTGTCATTTACATCAAGGACGCAGTGCCATAATAGCAGCAGCACTCGCCCCTAATCAGCAGGAAAGTGTCCTTTACATCAAGGACGCAGTGCCATAATAGCAGCAGCACTCGCCCCTAATCAGCAGGAAAGTGTCCTTTACATCAAGGACGCAATGCCATAATAGCAGCAGCACTCGCCCCTGATCAGCAGGAAAGTGTCCTTTACATCAAGGACGCAATGGCATAACAGCAGCACTCGCCCCTAATCAGCAGGAAAGTGTCCTTTACATCAAGGACGCAATGCCATAATAGCAACAGCACTCGCCCCTAATCAGCAGGAAAGTGTCTTTTACATCAAGGATGCAATGCCATAATAGCAGCAGCACTCTCCCCTAATCAGCAGAAAAGTATCCTTCACATCAAGGACTCAATGCCATAATTGCAGCAGCACTCGCCTCTAATCAGCACGAATGTATCCTTTACATCTAGGACGCAATGCCATAAAAGCAGCAGCACTCGCCCCTAACCAGCAGGAAAATTTCCTTTACATCAAGGACGCAATGTCATAATAGCAGAAGCACTCGCCCCTAATCAGCAGCAAAGTGTCCTTCACATCAAGAACTCAATGTCATAATTGCAGCAGCACTCGCCCCTAAACAGCAGGAAAGTATCCTTCACATCTCGGATGCAATGCCAAAATAGCAGCAGTACTCGCCCCTAATCAGCAGGAAAGTTTCATTTACATCAAGGACGCAATGCCATAATAGCAGCAGCACTCGCCCCTGATCAGCAGGAAAGTGTCTTTTACATCAAGGACGCAATGCCATAATAGCAGCACTCGCCCCTAATCAGCAGGAAAGTGTCCTTTACATCAAGGACGCAATGCCATAATAGCAACAGCACTCGCCCCTAATCAGCAAGAAAGTGTCTTTTACATCAAGGACGCAACGCCATAATAGCAGCAGCTCTCGCCCCTAATCAGCAGGAAAGTGTCATTTACATCAAGGACGCAACGCCATAATAGCAGCAGCTCTCGCCCCTAATCAGCAGGAAAGTGTCATTTACATCAAGGACGCAATGCCATAATAGCAGCAGCACTCGCCCCTAATCAGCAGGAAAGTGTCCTTTACATCAAGGACGCAATGCCATGATAGCAGCCGCACTCGCCTCTAATCAGCAGGAAAGTGTCCTTTACATCAAGGACGCAATCCCATAATAGCAGCAGCACTCAAACCTAATCAGCAGGAAAGTGTCCTTTACATCAAGGACGCAATGCCATAATAGCAGCAGCACTCGCCCCTAATCAGCAGGAAAGTGTCATTTACATCAAGGACGCAGTGCCATAATAGCAGCAGCACTCGCCCCTAATCAGCAGGAAAGTGTCCTTTACATCAAGGACGCAGTGCCATAATAGCAGCAGCACTCGCCCCTAATCAGCAGGAAAGTGTCCTTTACATCAAGGACGCAATGCCATAATAGCAGCAGCACTCGCCCCTGATCAGCAGGAAAGTGTCCTTTACATCAAGGACGCAATGGCATAACAGCAGCACTCGCCCCTAATCAGCAGGAAAGTGTCCTTTACATCAAGGACGCAATGCCATAATAGCAACAGCACTCGCCCCTAATCAGCAGGAAAGTGTCTTTTACATCAAGGATGCAATGCCATAATAGCAGCAGCACTCTCCCCTAATCAGCAGAAAAGTATCCTTCACATCAAGGACTCAATGCCATAATTGCAGCAGCACTCGCCTCTAATCAGCACGAATGTATCCTTTACATCTAGGACGCAATGCCATAAAAGCAGCAGCACTCGCCCCTAACCAGCAGGAAAATTTCCTTTACATCAAGGACGCAATGTCATAATAGCAGAAGCACTCGCCCCTAATCAGCAGCAAAGTGTCCTTCACATCAAGAACTCAATGTCATAATTGCAGCAGCACTCGCCCCTAAACAGCAGGAAAGTATCCTTCACATCTCGGATGCAATGCCAAAATAGCAGCAGTACTCGCCCCTAATCAGAGCGAAAGTGTCCTTTACATCAAGGGCGCAATGCCACAATAGCAGCAGGACTCGTCCCCTAATCAGCAGGAAAGTGTCCTTTACATCAAGGATGCAATGCCATAAAAGCAGCAGCACTCGCCCTTAATCAGCAGGAAAGTGTCCTTTACATCAAGGATGCAATGTCATAATAGCAGCAGCACTCACCCCTGATCAGCAGGAAAGTGTCCTTTACATCAAGCACGCAATGCCATAATAGCAGCAGCACTTGCCCCTAATCAACGGGAAAGTGTCCTTTACATCAAGGACGCAACGCCATAATAGCAGCAGCTCTCGCCCCTAATCAGCACGAAAGTGTCATTTACATCAAGGACGCAATGCCATAATAGCAGCAGCACTCGCCCCTAATCAGCAGGAAAGTGTCCTTTACATCAAGGACGCAATGCCATGATAGCAGCCGCACTCGCCTCTAATCAGCAGGAAAGTGTCATTTACATCAAGGACGCAATGCCATAATAGCAGCAGCACTCGCCCCTAATCAGCAGGAAAGTGTCCTTTACATCAAGGACGCAATGCCATGATAGCAGCCGCACTCGCCTCTAATCAGCAGGAAAGTGTCCTTTACATCAAGGACGCAATCCCATAATAGCAGCAGCACTCAAACCTAATCAGCAGGAAAGTGTCCTTTACATCAAGGACGCAATGCCATAATAGCAGCAGCACTCGCCCCTAATCAGCAGGAAAGTGTCATTTACATCAAGGACGCAGTGCCATAATAGCAGCAGCACTCACCCCTAATCAGCAGGAAAGTGTCCTTTACATCAAGGACGCAATGCCATAATAGCAGCAGCACTCGCCCCTGATCAGCAGGAAAGTGTCCTTTACATCAAGGACGCAATGGCATAATAGCAGCACTCGCCCCTAATCAGCAGGAAAGTGTCCTTTCCATCAAGGACGCAATGCCATAATAGCAACAGCACTCGCCCCTAATCAGCAGGAAAGTGTCTTTTACATCAAGGATGCAATGCCATAATAGCAGCAGCACTCTCCCCTAATCAGCAGAAAAGTATCCTTCACATCAAGGACTCAATGCCATAATTGCAGCAGCACTTGCCCCTAATCAACGGGAAAGTGTCCTTTACATCAAGGACGCAACGCCATAATAGCAGCAGCTCTCACCCCTAATCAGCAGGAAAGTGTCATTTACATCAAGGACGCAATGCCATAATAGCAGCAGCACTCGCCCCTGATCAGCAGGAAAGTGTCCTTTACATCAAGGACGCAATGGCATAATAGCAGCACTCGTCCCTAATCAGCAGGAAAGTGTCCTTTACATCAAGGACGCAATGCCATAATAGCAACAGCACTCGCCCCTAATCAGCAGGAAAGTGTCCTTTACATCAAGGACGCAATGCCATGATAGCAGCCGCACTCGCCTCTAATCAGCAGGAAAGTGTCCTTTACATCAAGGACGCAATCCCATAATAGCAGCAGCACTCAAACCTAATCAGCAGGAAAGTGTCCTTTACATCAAGGACGCAATGCCATAATAGCAGCAGCACTCGCCCCTAATCAGCAGGAAAGTGTCATTTACATCAAGGACGCAGTGCCATAATAGCAGCAGCACTCGCCCCTAATCAGCAGGAAAGTGTCCTTTACATCAAGGACGCAGTGCCATAATAGCAGCAGCACTCGCCCCTAATCAGCAGGAAAGTGTCATTTACATCAAGGACGCAGTGCCATAATAGCAGCAGCACTCGCCCCTAATCAGCAGGAAAGTGTCCTTTACATCAAGGACGCAGTGCCATAATAGCAGCAGCACTTGCCCCTAATCAGCAGGAAAGTGTCCTTTACATCAAGGACGCAATGCCATAATAGCAGCAGCACTCGCCCCTGATCAGCAGGAAAGTGTCCTTTACATCAAGGACGCAAGGCATAACAGCAGCACTCGCCCCTAATCAGCAGGAAAGTGTCCTTTACATCAAGGACGCAATGCCATAATAGCAACAGCACTCGCCCCTAATCAGCAGGAAAGTGTCTTTTACATCAAGGATGCAATGCCATAATAGCAGCAGCACTCTCCCCTAATCAGCAGAAAAGTATCCTTCACATCAAGGACTCAATGCCATAATTGCAGCAGCACTCGCCTCTAATCAGCACGAATGTATCCTTTACATCTAGGACGCAATGCCATAAAAGCAGCAGCACTCGCCCCTAACCAGCAGGAAAATTTCCTTTACATCAAGGACGCAATGTCATAATAGCAGAAGCACTCGCCCCTAATCAGCAGCAAAGTGTCCTTCACATCAAGAACTCAATGTCATAATTGCAGCAGCACTCGCCCCTAAACAGCAGGAAAGTATCCTTCACATCTCGGATGCAATGCCAAAATAGCAGCAGTACTCGCCCCTAATCAGAGCGAAAGTGTCCTTTACATCAAGGGCGCAATGCCACAATAGCAGCAGGACTCGTCCCCTAATCAGCAGGAAAGTGTCCTTTACATCAAGGATGCAATGCCATAAAAGCAGCAGCACTCGCCCTTAATCAGCAGGAAAGTGTCCTTTACATCAAGGATGCAATGTCATAATAGCAGCAGCACTCACCCCTGATCAGCAGGAAAGTGTCCTTTACATCAAGCACGCAATGCCATAATAGCAGCAGCACTTGCCCCTAATCAACGGGAAAGTGTCCTTTACATCAAGGACGCAACGCCATAATAGCAGCAGCTCTCGCCCCTAATCAGCACGAAAGTGTCATTTACATCAAGGACGCAATGCCATAATAGCAGCAGCACTCGCCCCTAATCTGCAGGAAAGTGTCCTTTACATCAAGGACGCAATGCCATGATAGCAGCCGCACTCGCCTCTAATCAGCAGGAAAGTGTCATTTACATCAAGGACGCAATGCCATAATAGCAGCATCACTCGCCCCTAATCAGCAGGAAAGTGTCCTTTACATCAAGGACGCAATGCCATGATAGCAGCCGCACTCGCCTCTAATCAGCAGGAAAGTGTCCTTTACATCAAGGACGCAATCCCATAATAGCAGCAGCACTCAAACCTAATCAGCAGGAAAGTGTCCTTTACATCAAGGACGCAATGCCATAATAGCAGCAGCACTCGCCCCTAATCAGCAGGAAAGTGTCATTTACATCAAGGACGCAGTGCCATAATAGCAGCAGCACTCGCCCCTAATCAGCAGGAAAGTGTCCTTTACATCAAGGACGCAATGCCATAATAGCAGCAGCACTCGCCCCTGATCAGCAGGAAAGTGTCCTTTACATCAAGGACGCAATGGCATAATAGCAGCACTCGCCCCTAATCAGCAGGAAAGTGTCCTTTCCATCAAGGACGCAATGCCATAATAGCAACAGCACTCGCCCCTAATCAGCAGGAAAGTGTCTTTTACATCAAGGATGCAATGCCATAATAGCAGCAGCACTCTCCCCTAATCAGCAGAAAAGTATCCTTCACATCAAGGACTCAATGCCATAATTGCAGCAGCACTTGCCCCTAATCAACGGGAAAGTGTCCTTTACATCAAGGACGCAACGCCATAATAGCAGCAGCTCTCGCCCCTAATCAGCAGGAAAGTGTCATTTACATCAAGGACGCAACGCCATAATAGCAGCAGCTCTCGCCCCTAATCAGCAGGAAAGTGTCCTTTACATCAAGTACGCAATGCCATAATAGCAGCAGCACTTGCCCCTAATCAACGGGAAAGTGTCCTTTACATCAAGGACGCAACGCCATAATAGCAGCAGCTCTCGCCCCTAATCAGCAGGAAAGTGTCATTTACATCAAGGACGCAATGCCATAATAGCAGCAGCACTCGCCCCTAATCAGCAGGAAAGTGTCCTTTACATCAAGGACGCAATGCCATGATAGCAGCCGCACTCGCCTCTAATCAGCAGGAAAGTGTCATTTACATCAAGGACGCAATGCCATAATAGCAGCAGCACTCGCCCCTAATCAGCAGGAAAGTGTCCTTTACATCAAGGACGCAATGCCATGATAGCAGCCGCACTCGCCTCTAATCAGCAGGAAAGTGTCCTTTACATCAAGGACGCAATCCCATAATAGCAGCAGCACTCAAACCTAATCAGCAGGAAAGTGTCCTTTACATCAAGGACGCAGTGCCATAATAGCAGCAGCACTCGCCCCTAATCAGCAGGAAAGTATCATTTACATCAAGGACGCAGTGCCATAATAGCAGCAGCACTCGCCCCTAATCAGCAGGAAAGTGTCCTTTACATCAAGGACGCAATGCCATAATAGCAGCAGCACTCGCCCCTGATCAGCAGGAAAGTGTCCTTTACATCAAGGACGCAATGGCATAATAGCAGCACTCGCCCCTAATCAGCAGGAAAGTGTCCTTTCCATCAAGGACGCAATGCCATAATAGCAACAGCACTCGCCCCTAATCAGCAGGAAAGTGTCTTTTACATCAAGGATGCAATGCCATAATAGCAGCAGCACTCTCCCCTAATCAGCAGAAAAGTATCCTTCACATCAAGGACTCAATGCCATAATTGCAGCAGCACTTGCCCCTAATCAACGGGAAAGTGTCCTTTACATCAAGGACGCAATGCCATAATAGCAGCAGCTCTCGCCCCTAATCAGCAGGAAAGTGTCATTTACATCAAGGACGCAATGCCATAATAGCAGCAGCACTCGCCCCTGATCAGCAGGAAAGTGTCTTTTACATCAAGGACGCAATGCCATAATAGCAGCACTCGCCCCTAATCAGCAGGAAAGTGTCCTTTACATCAAGGACGCAATGCCATAATAGCAACAGCACTCGCCCCTAATCAGCAAGAAAGTGTCTTTTACATCAAGGACGCAACGCCATAATAGCAGCAGCTCTCGCCCCTAATCAGCAGGAAAGTGTCATTTACATCAAGGACGCAACGCCATAATAGCAGCAGCTCTCGCCCCTAATCAGCAGGAAAGTGTCATTTACATCAAGGACGCAATGCCATAATAGCAGCAGCACTCGCCCCTAATCAGCAGGAAAGTGTCCTTTACATCAAGGACGCAATGCCATGATAGCAGCCGCACTCGCCTCTAATCAGCAGGAAAGTGTCCTTTACATCAAGGACGCAATCCCATAATAGCAGCAGCACTCAAACCTAATCAGCAGGAAAGTGTCCTTTACATCAAGGACGCAATGCCATAATAGCAGCAGCACTCGCCCCTAATCAGCAGGAAAGTGTCATTTACATCAAGGACGCAGTGCCATAATAGCAGCAGCACTCGCCCCTAATCAGCAGGAAAGTGTCCTTTACATCAAGGACGCAGTGCCATAATAGCAGCAGCACTTGCCCCTAATCAGCAGGAAAGTGTCCTTTACATCAAGGGCGCAATGGCATAACAGCAGCACTCGCCCCTAATCAGCAGGAAAGTGTCCTTTACATCAAGGACGCAATGCCATAATAGCAACAGCACTCGCCCCTAATCAGCAGGAAAGTGTCTTTTACATCAAGGATGCAATGCCATAATAGCAGCAGCACTCTCCCCTAATCAGCAGAAAAGTATCCTTCACATCAAGGACTCAATGCCATAATTGCAGCAGCACTCGCCTCTAATCAGCACGAATGTATCCTTTACATCTAGGACGCAATGCCATAAAAGCAGCAGCACTCGCCCCTAACCAGCAGGAAAATTTCCTTTACATCAAGGACGCAATGTCATAATAGCAGAAGCACTCGCCCCTAATCAGCAGCAAAGTGTCCTTCACATCAAGAACTCAATGTCATAATTGCACCAGCACTCGCCCCTAAACAGCAGGAAAGTATCCTTCACATCTCGGATGCAATGCCAAAATAGCAGCAGTACTCGCCCCTAATCAGAGCGAAAGTGTCCTTTACATCAAGGGCGCAATGCCACAATAGCAGCAGGACTCGTCCCCTAATCAGCAGGAAAGTGTCCTTTACATCAAGGATGCAATGCCATAAAAGCAGCAGCACTCGCCCTTAATCAGCAGGAAAGTGTCCTTTACATCAAGGATGCAATGTCATAATAGCAGCAGCACTCACCCCTGATCAGCAGGAAAGTGTCCTTTACATCAAGCACGCAATGCCATAATAGCAGCAGCACTTGCCCCTAATCAACGGGAAAGTGTCCTTTACATCAAGGACGCAACGCCATAATAGCAGCAGCTCTCGCCCCTAATCAGCACGAAAGTGTCATTTACATCAAGGACGCAATGCCATAATAGCAGCAGCACTCGCCCCTAATCAGCAGGAAAGTGTCCTTTACATCAAGGACGCAATGCCATGATAGCAGCCGCACTCGCCTCTAATCAGCAGGAAAGTGTCATTTACATCAAGGACGCAATGCCATAATAGCAGCAGCACTCGCCCCTAATCAGCAGGAAAGTGTCCTTTACATCAAGGACGCAATGCCATGATAGCAGCCGCACTCGCCTCTAATCAGCAGGAAAGTGTCCTTTACATCAAGGACGCAATCCCATAATAGCAGCAGCACTCAAACCTAATCAGCAGGAAAGTGTCCTTTACATCAAGGACGCAATGCCATAATAGCAGCAGCACTCGCCCCTAATCAGCAGGAAAGTGTCATTTACATCAAGGACGCAGTGCCATAATAGCAGCAGCACTCGCCCCTAATCAGCAGGAAAGTGTCCTTTACATCAAGGACGCAATGCCATAATAGCAGCAGCACTCGCCCCTGATCAGCAGGAAAGTGTCCTTTCCATCAAGGACGCAATGCCATAATAGCAACAGCACTCGCCCCTAATCAGCAGGAAAGTGTCTTTTACATCAAGGATGCAATGCCATAATAGCAGCAGCACTCTCCCCTAATCAGCAGAAAAGTATCCTTCACATCAAGGACTCAATGCCATAATTGCAGCAGCACTTGCCCCTAATCAACGGGAAAGTGTCCTTTACATCAAGGACGCAACGCCATAATAGCAGCAGCTCTCACCCCTAATCAGCAGGAAAGTGTCATTTACATAAAGGACGCAATGCCATAATAGCAGCAGCACTCGCCCCTGATCAGCAGGAAAGTGTCCTTTACATCAAGGACGCAATGGCATAATAGCAGCACTCGTCCCTAATCAGCAGGAAAGTGTCCTTTACATCAAGGACGCAATGCCATAATAGCAACAGCACTCGCCCCTAATCAGCAGGAAAGTGTCTTTTACATCAAGGACGCAACGCCATAATAGCAGCAGCTCTCGCCCCTAATCAGCAGGAAAGTGTCATTTACATGAAGGACGCAATGCCATAATAGCAGCAGCACTTGCCCCTAATCAACGGGAAAGTGTCCTTTACATCAAGGACGCAACGCCATAATAGCAGCAGCCCTCGCCCCTAATCAGCAGGAAAGTGTTATTTACATCAAGGACGCAATGCCATAATAGCAGCAGCACTCGCCCCTGATCAGCAGGAAAGTGTCCTTTACATCAAGGACGCAATGGCATAACAGCAGCACTCGCCCCTAATCAGCAAGAAAGTGTCCTTTACATCAAGGACGCAATGCCATAATAGCAACAGCACTCGCCCCTAATCAGCAGGAAAGTGTCTTTTACATCAAGGATGCAATGCCATAATAGCAGCAGCACTCTCCCCTAATCAGCAGAAAAGTATCCTTCACATCAAGGACTCAATGCCATAATTGCAGCAGCACTCGCCTCTAATCAGCACGAATGTATCCTTTACATCTAGGACGCAATGCCATAATAGCAGCAGCCCTCGCCCCTAATCAGCAGGAAAGTGTCTTTTACATCAAGGACGCAACGCCATAATAGCAGCAGCTCTCGCCCCTAATCAGCAGGAAAGTGTCCTTTACATCAAGGACGCAATGGCATAATAGCAGCACTCGTCCCTAATCAGCAGGAAAGTGTCCTTTACATCAAGGACGCAATGCCATAATAGCAACAGCACTCGCCCCTAATCAGCAGGAAAGTGTCTTTTACATCAAGGACGCAACGCCATAATAGCAGCAGCTCTCGCCCCTAATCAGCAGGAAAGTGTCATTTACATGAAGGACGCAATGCCATAATAGCAGCAGCACTTGCCCCTAATCAACGGGAAAGTGTCCTTTACATCAAGGACGCAATGCCATAATAGCAGCAGCACTCGCCCCTAATCAGCAGGAAAGTGTCCTTTACATCAAGGACGCAATGCCATGATAGCAGCCGCACTCGCCTCTAATCAGCAGGAAAGTGTCCTTTACATCAAGGACGCAATCCCATAATAGCAGCAGCACTCAAACCTAATCAGCAGGAAAGTGTCCTTTACATCAAGGACGCAATGCCATAATAGCAGCAGCACTCGCCCCTAATCAGCAGGAAAGTGTCATTTACATCAAGGACGCAGTGCCATAATAGCAGCAGCACTCGCCCCTAATCAGCAGGAAAGTGTCCTTTACATCAAGGACGCAGTGCCATAATAGCAGCAGCACTCGCCCCTAATCAGCAGCAAAGTGTCATTTACATCAAGGACGCAGTGCCATAATAGCAGCAGCACTCGCCCCTAATCAGCAGGAAAGTGTCCTTTACATCAAGGATGCAGTGCCATAATAGCAGCAGCACTTGCCCCTAATCAGCAGGAAAGTGTCCTTTACATCAAGGACGCAATGCCATAATAGCAGCAGCACTCGCCCCTGATCAGCAGGAAAGTGTCCTTTACATCAAGGACGCAATGGCATAACAGCAGCACTCGCCCCTAATCAGCAAGAAAGTGTCCTTTACATCAAGGACGCAATGCCATAATAGCAACAGCACTCGCCCCTAATCAGCAGGAAAGTGTCTTTTACATCAAGGATGCAATGCCATAATAGCAGCAGCACTCTCCCCTAATCAGCAGAAAAGTATCCTTCACATCTAGGACGCAATGCCATAAAAGCAGCAGCACTCGCCCCTAACCAGCAGGAAAATTTCCTTTACATCAAGGACGCAATGTCATAATAGCAGAAGCACTCGCCCCTAATCAGCAGCAAAGTGTCCTTCACATCAAGAACTCAATGTCATAATTGCAGCAGCACTCGCCCCTAAACAGCAGGAAAGTATCCTTCACATCTCGGATGCAATGCCAAAATAGCAGCAGTACTCGCCCCTAATCAGAGCGAAAGTGTCCTTTACATCAAGGGCGCAATGCCACAATAGCAGCAGGACTCGTCCCCTAATCAGCAGGAAAGTGTCCTTTACATCAAGGATGCAATGCCATAAAAGCAGCAGCACTCGCCCTTAATCAGCAGGAAAGTGTCCTTTACATCAAGGATGCAATGTCATAATAGCAGCAGCACTCACCCCTGATCAGCAGGAAAGTGTCCTTTACATCAAGCACGCAATGCCATAATAGCAGCAGCACTTGCCCCTAATCAACGGGAAAGTGTCCTTTACATCAAGGACGCAACGCCATAATAGCAGCAGCTCTCGCCCCTAATCAGCACGAAAGTGTCATTTACATCAAGGACGCAATGCCATAATAGCAGCAGCACTCGCCCCTAATCAGCAGGAAAGTGTCCTTTACATCAAGGACGCAATGCCATGATAGCAGCCGCACTCGCCTCTAATCAGCAGGAAAGTGTCATTTACATCAAGGACGCAATGCCATAATAGCAGCAGCACTCGCCCCTAATCAGCAGGAAAGTGTCCTTTACATCAAGGACGCAATGCCATGATAGCAGCCGCACTCGCCTCTAATCAGCAGGAAAGTGTCCTTTACATCAAGGACGCAATCCCATAATAGCAGCAGCACTCAAACCTAATCAGCAGGAAAGTGTCCTTTACATCAAGGACGCAATGTCATAATAGCAGCAGCACTCGCCCCTAATCAGCAGGAAAGTGTCATTTACATCAAGGACGCAGTGCCATAATAGCAGCAGCACTCGCCCCTAATCAGCAGGAAAGTGTCCTTTACATCAAGGACGCAATGCCATAATAGCAGCAGCACTCGCCCCTGATCAGCAGGAAAGTGTCCTTTACATCAAGGACGCAATGGCATAATAGCAGCACTCGCCCCTAATCAGCAGGAAAGTGTCCTTTCCATCAAGGACGCAATGCCATAATAGCAACAGCACTCGCCCCTAATCAGCAGGAAAGTGTCTTTTACATCAAGGATGCAATGCCATAATAGCAGCAGCACTCTCCCCTAATCAGCAGAAAAGTATCCTTCACATCAAGGACTCAATGCCATAATTGCAGCAGCACTTGCCCCTAATCAACGGGAAAGTGTCCTTTACATCAAGGACGCAACGCCATAATAGCAGCAGCTCTCACCCCTAATCAGCAGGAAAGTGTCATTTACATCAAGGACGCAATGCCATAATAGCAGCAGCACTCGCCCCTGATCAGCAGGAAAGTGTCCTTTACATCAAGGACGCAATGGCATAATAGCAGCACTCGCCCCTTATCAGCAGGAAAGTGTCCTTTCCATCAAGGACGCAATGCCATAATAGCAACAGCACTCGCCCCTAATCAGCAGGAAAGTGTCTTTTACATCAAGGATGCAATGCCATAATAGCAGCAGCACTCTCCCCTAATCAGCAGAAAAGTATCCTTCACATCAAGGACTCAATGCCATAATTGCAGCAGCACTTGCCCCTAATCAACGGGAAAGTGTCCTTTACATCAAGGACGCAACGCCATAATAGCAGCAGCTCTCACCCCTAATCAGCAGGAAAGTGTCCTTTACATCAAGCACGCAATGCCATAATAGCAGCAGCACTTGCCCCTAATCAACGGGAAAGTGTCCTTTACATCAAGGACGCAACGCCATAATAGCAGCAGCTCTCGCCCCTAATCAGCACGAAAGTGTCATTTACATCAAGGACGCAATGCCATAATAGCAGCAGCACTCGCCCCTAATCAGCAAGAAAGTGTCCTTTACATCAAGGACGCAATGCCATGATAGCAGCCGCACTCGCCTCTAATCAGCAGGAAAGTGTCATTTACATCAAGGACGCAATGCCATAATAGCAGCAGCACTCGCCCCTAATCAGCAGGAAAGTGTCCTTTACATCAAGGACGCAATGCCATGATAGCAGCCGCACTCGCCTCTAATCAGCAGGAAAGTGTCCTTTACATCAAGGACGCAATCCCATAATAGCAGCAGCACTCAAACCTAATCAGCAGGAAAGTGTCCTTTACATCAAGGACGCAATGCCATAATAGCAGCAGCACTCGCCCCTAATCAGCAGGAAAGTGTCATTTACATCAAGGACGCAGTGCCATAATAGCAGCAGCACTCACCCCTAATCAGCAGGAAAGTGTCCTTTACATCAAGGACGCAATGCCATAATAGCAGCAGCACTCGCCCCTGATCAGCAGGAAAGTGTCCTTTACATCAAGGACGCAATGGCATAATAGCAGCACTCGCCCCTAATCAGCAGGAAAGTGTCCTTTCCATCAAGGACGCAATGCCATAATAGCAACAGCACTCGCCCCTAATCAGCAGGAAAGTGTCTTTTACATCAAGGATGCAATGCCATAATAGCAGCAGCACTCTCCCCTAATCAGCAGAAAAGTATCCTTCACATCAAGGACTCAATGCCATAATTGCAGCAGCACTTGCCCCTAATCAACGGGAAAGTGTCCTTTACATCAAGGACGCAACGCCATAATAGCAGCAGCTCTCACCCCTAATCAGCAGGAAAGTGTCATTTACATCAAGGACGCAATGCCATAATAGCAGCAGCACTCGCCCCTGATCAGCAGGAAAGTGTCCTTTACATCAAGGACGCAATGGCATAATAGCAGCACTCGTCCCTAATCAGCAGGAAAGTGTCCTTTACATCAAGGACGCAATGCCATAATAGCAACAGCACTCGCCCCTAATCAGCAGGAAAGTGTCCTTTACATCAAGGACGCAATGCCATGATAGCAGCCGCACTCGCCTCTAATCAGCAGGAAAGTGTCCTTTACATCAAGGACGCAATCCCATAATAGCAGCAGCACTCAAACCTAATCAGCAGGAAAGTGTCCTTTACATCAAGGACGCAATGCCATAATAGCAGCAGCACTCGCCCCTAATCAGCAGGAAAGTGTCCTTTACATCAAGGACGCAGTGCCATAATAGCAGCAGCACTCGCCCCTAATCAGCAGGAAAGTGTCCTTTACATCAAGGACGCAGTGCCATAATAGCAGCAGCACTCGCCCCTAATCAGCAGGAAAGTGTCATTTACATCAAGGACGCAGTGCCATAATAGCAGCAGCACTCGCCCCTAATCAGCAGGAAAGTGTCCTTTACATCAAGGACGCAGTGCCATAATAGCAGCAGCACTTGCCCCTAATCAGCAGGAAAGTGTCCTTTACATCAAGGACGCAATGCCATAATAGCAGCAGCACTCGCCCCTGATCAGCAGGAAAGTGTCCTTTACATCAAGGACGCAAGGCATAACAGCAGCACTCGCCCCTAATCAGCAGGAAAGTGTCCTTTACATCAAGGACGCAATGCCATAATAGCAACAGCACTCGCCCCTAATCAGCAGGAAAGTGTCTTTTACATCAAGGATGCAATGCCATAATAGCAGCAGCACTCTCCCCTAATCAGCAGAAAAGTATCCTTCACATCAAGGACTCAATGCCATAATTGCAGCAGCACTCGCCTCTAATCAGCACGAATGTATCCTTTACATCTAGGACGCAATGCCATAAAAGCAGCAGCACTCGCCCCTAACCAGCAGGAAAATTTCCTTTACATCAAGGACGCAATGTCATAATAGCAGAAGCACTCGCCCCTAATCAGCAGCAAAGTGTCCTTCACATCAAGAACTCAATGTCATAATTGCAGCAGCACTCGCCCCTAAACAGCAGGAAAGTATCCTTCACATCTCGGATGCAATGCCAAAATAGCAGCAGTACTCGCCCCTAATCAGAGCGAAAGTGTCCTTTACATCAAGGGCGCAATGCCACAATAGCAGCAGGACTCGTCCCCTAATCAGCAGGAAAGTGTCCTTTACATCAAGGATGCAATGCCATAAAAGCAGCAGCACTCGCCCTTAATCAGCAGGAAAGTGTCCTTTACATCAAGGATGCAATGTCATAATAGCAGCAGCACTCACCCCTGATCAGCAGGAAAGTGTCCTTTACATCAAGCACGCAATGCCATAATAGCAGCAGCACTTGCCCCTAATCAACGGGAAAGTGTCCTTTACATCAAGGACGCAACGCCATAATAGCAGCAGCTCTCGCCCCTAATCAGCACGAAAGTGTCATTTACATCAAGGACGCAATGCCATAATAGCAGCAGCACTCGCCCCTAATCTGCAGGAAAGTGTCCTTTACATCAAGGACGCAATGCCATGATAGCAGCCGCACTCGCCTCTAATCAGCAGGAAAGTGTCATTTACATCAAGGACGCAATGCCATAATAGCAGCAGCACTCGCCCCTAATCAGCAGGAAAGTGTCCTTTACATCAAGGACGCAATGCCATGATAGCAGCCGCACTCGCCTCTAATCAGCAGGAAAGTGTCCTTTACATCAAGGACGCAATCCCATAATAGCAGCAGCACTCAAACCTAATCAGCAGGAAAGTGTCCTTTACATCAAGGACGCAATGCCATAATAGCAGCAGCACTCGCCCCTAATCAGCAGGAAAGTGTCATTTACATCAAGGACGCAGTGCCATAATAGCAGCAGCACTCGCCCCTAATCAGCAGGAAAGTGTCCTTTACATCAAGGACGCAATGCCATAATAGCAGCAGCACTCGCCCCTGATCAGCAGGAAAGTGTCCTTTACATCAAGGACGCAATGGCATAATAGCAGCACTCGCCCCTAATCAGCAGGAAAGTGTCCTTTCCATCAAGGACGCAATGCCATAATAGCAACAGCACTCGCCCCTAATCAGCAGGAAAGTGTCTTTTACATCAAGGATGCAATGCCATAATAGCAGCAGCACTCTCCCCTAATCAGCAGAAAAGTATCCTTCACATCAAGGACTCAATGCCATAATTGCAGCAGCACTTGCCCCTAATCAACGGGAAAGTGTCCTTTACATCAAGGACGCAACGCCATAATAGCAGCAGCTCTCGCCCCTAATCAGCAGGAAAGTGTCATTTACATCAAGGACGCAACGCCATAATAGCAGCAGCTCTCGCCCCTAATCAGCAGGAAAGTGTCCTTTACATCAAGTACGCAATGCCATAATAGCAGCAGCACTTGCCCCTAATCAACGGGAAAGTGTCCTTTACATCAAGGACGCAACGCCATAATAGCAGCAGCTCTCGCCCCTAATCAGCAGGAAAGTGTCATTTACATCAAGGACGCAATGCCATAATAGCAGCAGCACTCGCCCCTAATCAGCAGGAAAGTGTCCTTTACATCAAGGACGCAATGCCATGATAGCAGCCGCACTCGCCTCTAATCAGCAGGAAAGTGTCATTTACATCAAGGACGCAATGCCATAATAGCAGCAGCACTCGCCCCTAATCAGCAGGAAAGTGTCCTTTACATCAAGGACGCAATGCCATGATAGCAGCCGCACTCGCCTCTAATCAGCAGGAAAGTGTCCTTTACATCAAGGACGCAATCCCATAATAGCAGCAGCACTCAAACCTAATCAGCAGGAAAGTGTCCTTTACATCAAGGACGCAGTGCCATAATAGCAGCAGCACTCGCCCCTAATCAGCAGGAAAGTATCATTTACATCAAGGACGCAGTGCCATAATAGCAGCAGCACTCGCCCCTAATCAGCAGGAAAGTGTCCTTTACATCAAGGACGCAATGCCATAATAGCAGCAGCACTCGCCCCTGATCAGCAGGAAAGTGTCCTTTACATCAAGGACGCAATGGCATAATAGCAGCACTCGCCCCTAATCAGCAGGAAAGTGTCCTTTCCATCAAGGACGCAATGCCATAATAGCAACAGCACTCGCCCCTAATCAGCAGGAAAGTGTCTTTTACATCAAGGATGCAATGCCATAATAGCAGCAGCACTCTCCCCTAATCAGCAGAAAAGTATCCTTCACATCAAGGACTCAATGCCATAATTGCAGCAGCACTTGCCCCTAATCAACGGGAAAGTGTCCTTTACATCAAGGACGCAATGCCATAATAGCAGCAGCTCTCGCCCCTAATCAGCAGGAAAGTGTCATTTACATCAAGGACGCAATGCCATAATAGCAGCAGCACTCGCCCCTGATCAGCAGGAAAGTGTCTTTTACATCAAGGACGCAATGCCATAATAGCAGCACTCGCCCCTAATCAGCAGGAAAGTGTCCTTTACATCAAGGACGCAATGCCATAATAGCAACAGCACTCGCCCCTAATCAGCAAGAAAGTGTCTTTTACATCAAGGACGCAACGCCATAATAGCAGCAGCTCTCGCCCCTAATCAGCAGGAAAGTGTCATTTACATCAAGGACGCAACGCCATAATAGCAGCAGCTCTCGCCCCTAATCAGCAGGAAAGTGTCATTTACATCAAGGACGCAATGCCATAATAGCAGCAGCACTCGCCCCTAATCAGCAGGAAAGTGTCCTTTACATCAAGGACGCAATGCCATGATAGCAGCCGCACTCGCCTCTAATCAGCAGGAAAGTGTCCTTTACATCAAGGACGCAATCCCATAATAGCAGCAGCACTCAAACCTAATCAGCAGGAAAGTGTCCTTTACATCAAGGACGCAATGCCATAATAGCAGCAGCACTCGCCCCTAATCAGCAGGAAAGTGTCATTTACATCAAGGACGCAGTGCCATAATAGCAGCAGCACTCGCCCCTAATCAGCAGGAAAGTGTCCTTTACATCAAGGACGCAGTGCCATAATAGCAGCAGCACTTGCCCCTAATCAGCAGGAAAGTGTCCTTTACATCAAGGGCGCAATGGCATAACAGCAGCACTCGCCCCTAATCAGCAGTAAAGTGTCCTTTACATCAAGGACGCAATGCCATAATAGCAACAGCACTCGCCCCTAATCAGCAGGAAAGTGTCTTTTACATCAAGGATGCAATGCCATAATAGCAGCAGCACTCTCCCCTAATCAGCAGAAAAGTATCCTTCACATCAAGGACTCAATGCCATAATTGCAGCAGCACTCGCCTCTAATCAGCACGAATGTATCCTTTACATCTAGGACGCAATGCCATAAAAGCAGCAGCACTCGCCCCTAACCAGCAGGAAAATTTCCTTTACATCAAGGACGCAATGTCATAATAGCAGAAGCACTCGCCCCTAATCAGCAGCAAAGTGTCCTTCACATCAAGAACTCAATGTCATAATTGCACCAGCACTCGCCCCTAAACAGCAGGAAAGTATCCTTCACATCTCGGATGCAATGCCAAAATAGCAGCAGTACTCGCCCCTAATCAGAGCGAAAGTGTCCTTTACATCAAGGGCGCAATGCCACAATAGCAGCAGGACTCGTCCCCTAATCAGCAGGAAAGTGTCCTTTACATCAAGGATGCAATGCCATAAAAGCAGCAGCACTCGCCCTTAATCAGCAGGAAAGTGTCCTTTACATCAAGGATGCAATGTCATAATAGCAGCAGCACTCACCCCTGATCAGCAGGAAAGTGTCCTTTACATCAAGCACGCAATGCCATAATAGCAGCAGCACTTGCCCCTAATCAACGGGAAAGTGTCCTTTACATCAAGGACGCAACGCCATAATAGCAGCAGCTCTCGCCCCTAATCAGCACGAAAGTGTCATTTACATCAAGGACGCAATGCCATAATAGCAGCAGCACTCGCCCCTAATCAGCAGGAAAGTGTCCTTTACATCAAGGACGCAATGCCATGATAGCAGCCGCACTCGCCTCTAATCAGCAGGAAAGTGTCATTTACATCAAGGACGCAATGCCATAATAGCAGCAGCACTCGCCCCTAATCAGCAGGAAAGTGTCCTTTACATCAAGGACGCAATGCCATGATAGCAGCCGCACTCGCCTCTAATCAGCAGGAAAGTGTCCTTTACATCAAGGACGCAATCCCATAATAGCAGCAGCACTCAAACCTAATCAGCAGGAAAGTGTCCTTTACATCAAGGACGCAATGCCATAATAGCAGCAGCACTCGCCCCTAATCAGCAGGAAAGTGTCATTTACATCAAGGACGCAGTGCCATAATAGCAGCAGCACTCGCCCCTAATCAGCAGGAAAGTGTCCTTTACATCAAGGACGCAATGCCATAATAGCAGCAGCACTCGCCCCTGATCAGCAGGAAAGTGTCCTTTCCATCAAGGACGCAATGCCATAATAGCAACAGCACTCGCCCCTAATCAGCAGGAAAGTGTCTTTTACATCAAGGATGCAATGCCATAATAGCAGCAGCACTCTCCCCTAATCAGCAGAAAAGTATCCTTCACATCAAGGACTCAATGCCATAATTGCAGCAGCACTTGCCCCTAATCAACGGGAAAGTGTCCTTTACATCAAGGACGCAACGCCATAATAGCAGCAGCTCTCACCCCTAATCAGCAGGAAAGTGTCATTTACATAAAGGACGCAATGCCATAATAGCAGCAGCACTCGCCCCTGATCAGCAGGAAAGTGTCCTTTACATCAAGGACGCAATGGCATAATAGCAGCACTCGTCCCTAATCAGCAGGAAAGTGTCCTTTACATCAAGGACGCAATGCCATAATAGCAACAGCACTCGCCCCTAATCAGCAGGAAAGTGTCTTTTACATCAAGGACGCAACGCCATAATAGCAGCAGCTCTCGCCCCTAATCAGCAGGAAAGTGTCATTTACATGAAGGACGCAATGCCATAATAGCAGCAGCACTTGCCCCTAATCAACGGGAAAGTGTCCTTTACATCAAGGACGCAACGCCATAATAGCAGCAGCCCTCGCCCCTAATCAGCAGGAAAGTGTTATTTACATCAAGGACGCAATGCCATAATAGCAGCAGCACTCGCCCCTAATCAGCAGGAAAGTGTCCTTTACATCAAGGACGCAATGCCATGATAGCAGCCGTACTCGCCTCTAATCAGCAGGAAAGTGTCCTTTACATCAAGGACGCAATCCCATAATAGCAGCAGCACTCAAACCTAATCAGCAGGAAAGTGTCCTTTACATCAAGGACGCAATGCCATAATAGCAGCAGCACTCGCCCCTAATCAGCAGGAAAGTGTCATTTACATCAAGGACGCAGTGCCATAATAGCAGCAGCACTCGCCCCTAATCAGCAGGAAAGTGTCCTTTACATCAAGGACGCAGTGCCATAATAGCAGCAGCACTCGCCCCTAATCAGCAGGAAAGTGTCATTTACATCAAGGACGCAGTGCCATAATAGCAGCAGCACTCGCCCCTAATCAGCAGGAAAGTGTCCTTTACATCAAGGATGCAGTGCCATGATAGCAGCAGCACTTGCCCCTAATCAGCAGGAAAGTGTCCTTTACATCAAGGACGCAATGCCATAATAGCAGCAGCACTCGCCCCTGATCAGCAGGAAAGTGTCCTTTACATCAAGGACGCAATGGCATAACAGCAGCACTCGCCCCTAATCAGCAAGAAAGTGTCCTTTACATCAAGGACGCAATGCCATAATAGCAACAGCACTCGCCCCTAATCAGCAGGAAAGTGTCTTTTACATCAAGGATGCAATGCCATAATAGCAGCAGCACTCTCCCCTAATCAGCAGAAAAGTATCCTTCACATCAAGGACTCAATGCCATAATTGCAGCAGCACTCGCCTCTAATCAGCACGAATGTATCCTTTACATCTAGGACGCAATGCCATAAAAGCAGCAGCACTCGCCCCTAACCAGCAGGAAAATTTCCTTTACATCAAGGACGCAATGTCATAATAGCAGAAGCACTCGCCCCTAATCAGCAGCAAAGTGTCCTTCACATCAAGAACTCAATGTCATAATTGCAGCAGCACTCGCCCCTAAACAGCAGGAAAGTATCCTTCACATCTCGGATGCAATGCCAAAATAGCAGCAGTACTCGCCCCTAATCAGAGCGAAAGTGTCCTTTACATCAAGGGCGCAATGCCACAATAGCAGCAGGACTCGTCCCCTAATCAGCAGGAAAGTGTCCTTTACATCAAGGATGCAATGCCATAAAAGCAGCAGCACTCGCCCTTAATCAGCAGGAAAGTGTCCTTTACATCAAGGATGCAATGTCATAATAGCAGCAGCACTCACCCCTGATCAGCAGGAAAGTGTCCTTTACATCAAGCACGCAATGCCATAATAGCAGCAGCACTTGCCCCTAATCAACGGGAAAGTGTCCTTTACATCAAGGACGCAACGCCATAATAGCAGCAGCTCTCGCCCCTAATCAGCACGAAAGTGTCATTTACATCAAGGACGCAATGCCATAATAGCAGCAGCACTCGCCCCTAATCAGCAGGAAAGTGTCCTTTACATCAAGGACGCAATGCCATGATAGCAGCCGCACTCGCCTCTAATCAGCAGGAAAGTGTCATTTACATCAAGGACGCAATGCCATAATAGCAGCAGCACTCGCCCCTAATCAGCAGGAAAGTGTCCTTTACATCAAGGACGCAATGCCATGATAGCAGCCGCACTCGCCTCTAATCAGCAGGAAAGTGTCCTTTACATCAAGGACGCAATCCCATAATAGCAGCAGCACTCAAACCTAATCAGCAGGAAAGTGTCCTTTACATCAAGGACGCAATGCCATAATAGCAGCAGCACTCGCCCCTAATCAGCAGGAAAGTGTCATTTACATCAAGGACGCAGTGCCATAATAGCAGCAGCACTCGCCCCTAATCAGCAGGAAAGTGTCCTTTACATCAAGGACGCAATGCCATAATAGCAGCAGCACTCGCCCCTGATCAGCAGGAAAGTGTCCTTTACATCAAGGACGCAATGGCATAATAGCAGCACTCGCCCCTAATCAGCAGGAAAGTGTCCTTTCCATCAAGGACGCAATGCCATAATAGCAACAGCACTCGCCCCTAATCAGCAGGAAAGTGTCTTTTACATCAAGGATGCAATGCCATAATAGCAGCAGCACTCTCCCCTAATCAGCAGAAAAGTATCCTTCACATCAAGGACTCAATGCCATAATTGCAGCAGCACTTGCCCCTAATCAACGGGAAAGTGTCCTTTACATCAAGGACGCAACGCCATAATAGCAGCAGCTCTCACCCCTAATCAGCAGGAAAGTGTCATTTACATCAAGGACGCAATGCCATAATAGCAGCAGCACTCGCCCCTGATCAGCAGGAAAGTGTCCTTTACATCAAGGACGCAATGGCATAATAGCAGCACTCGTCCCTAATCAGCAGGAAAGTGTCCTTTACATCAAGGACGCAATGCCATAATAGCAACAGCACTCGCCCCTAATCAGCAGGAAAGTGTCTTTTACATCAAGGACGCAACGCCATAATAGCAGCAGCCCTCGCCCCTAATCAGCAGGAAAGTGTCATTTACATGAAGGACGCAATGCCATAATAGCAGCAGCACTTGCCCCTAATCAACGGGAAAGTGTCCTTTACATCAAGGACGCAACGCCATAATAGCAGCAGCCCTCGCCCCTAATCAGCAGGAAAGTGTTATTTACATCAAGGACGCAATGCCATAATAGCAGCAGCACTCGCCCCTAATCAGCAGGAAAGTGTCCTTTACATGAAGGACGCAATGCCATGATAGCAGCAGTACTCGCCCCTAATCAGAGCGAAAGTGTCCTTTACATCAAGGGCGCAATGCCACAATAGCAGCAGGACTCGTCCCCTAATCAGCAGCAAAGTGTCCTTCACATCAAGAACTCAATGTCATAATTGCAGCAGCACTCACCCCTAAACAGCAGGAAAGTATCCTTCACATCTCGGATGCAATGCCAAAATAGCAGCAGTACTCGCCCCTAATCAGAGCGAAAGTGTCCTTTACATCAAGGGCGCAATGCCACAATAGCAGCAGGACTCGTCCCCTAATCAGCAGGAAAGTGTCCTTTACATCAAGGATGCAATGCCATAAAAGCAGCAGCACTCGCCTTTAATCAGCAGGAAAGTGTCCTTTACATCAAGGATGCAATGTCATAATAGCAGCCGCACTCGCCTCTAATCAGCAGGAAAGTGTCATTTACATCAAGGACGCAATGCCATAATAGCAGCAGCACTCGCCCCTAATAAGCAGGAAAGTGTCCTTTACATCAAGGACGCAATGCCATGATAGCAGCCGCACTCGCCTCTAATCAGCAGGAAAGTGTCCTTTACATCAAGGACGCAATCCCATAATAGCAGCAGCACTCAAACCTAATCAGCAGGAAAGTGTCCTTTACATCAAGGACGCAATGCCATAATAGCAGCAGCACTCGCCCCTAATCAGCAGGAAAGTGTCATTTACATCAAGGACGGAGTGCCATAATAGCAGCAGCACTCGCCCCTAATCAGCAGGAAAGTGTCCTTTACATCAAGGACGCAATGCCATAATAGCAGCAGCACTCGCCCCTGATCAGCAGGAAAGTGTCCTTTACATCAAGGACGCAATGGCATAATAGCAGCACTCGCCCCTAATCAGCAGGAAAGTGTCCTTTCCATCAAGGACGCAATGCCATAATAGCAACAGCACTCGCCCCTAATCAGCAGGAAAGTGTCTTTTACATCAAGGATGCAATGCCATAATAGCAGCAGCACTCTCCCCTAATCAGCAGAAAAGTATCCTTCACATCAAGGACTCAATGCCATAATTGCAGCAGCACTTGCCCCTAATCAACGGGAAAGTGTCCTTTACATCAAGGACGCAACGCCATAATAGCAGCAGCTCTCGCCCCTAATCAGCAGGAAAGTGTCATTTACATCAAGGACGCAATGCCATAATAGCAGCAGCACTCGCCCCTAATCAGCAGGAAAGTGTCCTTTACATCAAGTACGCAATGCCATAATAGCAGCAGCACTTGCCCCTAATCAACGGGAAAGTGTCCTTTACATCAAGGACGCAACGCCATAATAGCAGCAGCTCTCGCCCCTAATCAGCAGGAAAGTGTCATTTACATCAAGGACGCAATGCCATAATAGCAGCAGCACTCGCCCCTAATCAGCAGGAAAGTGTCCTTTACATCAAGGACGCAATGCCATGATAGCAGCCGCACTCGCCTCTAATCAGCAGGAAAGTGTCATTTACATCAAGGACGCAATGCCTTAATAGCAGCAGCACTCGCCCCTAATCAGCAGGAAAGTGTCCTTTACATCAAGGACGCAATGCCATGATAGCAGCCGCACTCGCCTCTAATCAGCAGGAAAGTGTCCTTTACATCAAGGACGCAATCCCATAATAGCAGCAGCACTCAAACCTAATCAGCAGGAAAGTGTCCTTTACATCAAGGACGCAGTGCCATAATAGCAGCAGCACTCACCCCTAATCAGCAGGAAAGTATCATTTACATCAAGGACGCAGTGCCATAATAGCAGCAGCACTCGCCCCTAATCAGCAGGAAAGTGTCCTTTACATCAAGGACGCAATGCCATAATAGCAGCAGCACTCGCCCCTGATCAGCAGGAAAGTGTCCTTTACATCAAGGACGCAATGGCATAATAGCAGCACTCGCCCCTAATCAGCAGGAAAGTGTCCTTTCCATCAAGGACGCAATGCCATAATAGCAACAGCACTCGCCCCTAATCAGCAGGAAAGTGTCTTTTACATCAAGGATGCAATGCCATAATAGCAGCAGCACTCTCCCCTAATCAGCAGAAAAGTATCCTTCACATCAAGGACTCAATGCCATAATTGCAGCAGCACTTGCCCCTAATCAACGGGAAAGTGTCCTTTACATCAAGGACGCAATGCCATAATAGCAGCAGCTCTCGCCCCTAATCAGCAGGAAAGTGTCATTTACATCAAGGACGCAATGCCATAATAGCAGCAGCATTCGCCCCTGATCAGCAGGAAAGTGTCTTTTACATCAAGGACGCAATGCCATAATAGCAGCACTCGCCCCTAATCAGCAGGAAAGTGTCCTTTACATCAAGGACGCAATGCCATAATAGCAACAGCACTCGCCCCTAATCAGCAAGAAAGTGTCTTTTACATCAAGAACGCAACGCCATAATAGCAGCAGCTCTCGCCCCTAATCAGCAGGAAAGTGTCATTTACATCAAGGACGCAACGCCATAATAGCAGCAGCTCTCGCCCCTAATCAGCAGGAAAGTGTCATTTACATCAAGGACGCAATGCCATAATAGCAGCAGCACTCGCCCCTAATCAGCAGGAAAGTGTCCTTTACATCAAGGACGCAATGCCATGATAGCAGCCGCACTCGCCTCTAATCAGCAGGAAAGTGTCCTTTACATCAAGGACGCAATCCCATAATAGCAGCAGCACTCAAACCTAATCAGCAGGAAAGTGTCCTTTACATCAAGGACGCAATGCCATAATAGCAGCAGCACTCGCCCCTAATCAGCATCAAAGTGTCATTTACATCAAGGACGCAGTGCCATAATAGCAGCAGCACTCGCCCCTAATCAGCAGGAAAGTGTCCTTTACATCAAGGACGCAGTGCCATAATAGCAGCAGCACTCGCCCCTAATCAGCAGGAAAGTGTCCTTTACATCAAGGGCGCAATGGCATAACAGCAGCACTCGCCCCTAATCAGCAGGAAAGTGTCCTTTACATCAAGGACGCAATGCCATAATAGCAACAGCACTCGCCCCTAATCAGCAGGAAAGTGTCTTTTATATCAAGGATGCAATGCCATAATAGCAGCAGCACTCTCCCCTAATCAGCAGAAAAGTATCCTTCACATCAAGGACTCAATGCCATAATTGCAGCAGCACTCGCCTCTAATCAGCACGAATGTATCCTTTACATCTAGGACGCAATGCCATAAGAGCAGCAGCACTCGCCCCTAACCAGCAGGAAAATTTCCTTTACATCAAGGACGCAATGTCATAATAGCAGAAGCACTCGCCCCTAATCAGCAGCAAAGTGTCCTTCACATCAAGAACTCAATGTCATAATTGCAGCAGCACTCGCCCCTAAACAGCAGGAAAGTATCCTTCACATCTCGGATGCAATGCCAAAATAGCAGCAGTACTCGCCCCTAATCAGAGCGAAAGTGTCCTTTACATCAAGGGCGCAATGCCACAATAGCAGCAGGACTCGTCCCCTAATCAGCAGGAAAGTGTCCTTTACATCAAGGATGCAATGCCAAAAAAGCAGCAGCACTCGCCCTTAATCAGCAGGAAAGTGTCCTTTACATCAAGGATGCAATGTCATAATAGCAGCAGCACTCACCCCTGATCAGCAGGAAAGTGTCCTTTACATCAAGCACGCAATGCCATAATAGCAGCAGCACTTGCCCCTAATCAACGGGAAAGTGTCCTTTACATCAAGGACGCAACGCCATAATAGCAGCAGCTCTCGCCCCTAATCAGCATGAAAGTGTCATTTACATCAAGGACGCAATGCCATAATAGCAGCAGCACTCGCCCCTAATCAGCAGGAAAGTGTCCTTTACATCAAGGACGCAATGCCATGATAGCAGCCGCACTCGCCTCTAATCAGCAGGAAAGTGTCATTTACATCAAGGACGCAATGCCATAATAGCAGCAGCACTCGCCCCTAATCAGCAGGAAAGTGTCCTTTACATCAAGGACGCAATGCCATGATAGCAGCCGCACTCGCCTCTAATCAGCAGGAAAGTGTCCTTTACATCAAGGACGCAATCCCATAATAGCAGCAGCACTCAAACCTAATCAGCAGGAAAGTGTCCTTTACATCAAGGACGCAATGCCATAATAGCAGCAGCACTCGCCCCTAATCAGCAGGAAAGTGTCATTTACATCAAGGACGCAGTGCCATAATAGCAGCAGCACTCGCCCCTAATCAGCAGGAAAGTGTCCTTTACATCAAGGACGCAATGCCATAATAGCAGCAGCACTCGCCCCTGATCAGCAGGAAAGTGTCCTTTACATCAAGGACGCAATGGCATAATAGCAGCACTCGCCCCTAATCAGCAGGAAAGTGTCCTTTCCATCAAGGACGCAATGCCATAATAGCAACAGCACTCGCCCCTAATCAGCAGGAAAGTGTCTTTTACATCAAGGATGCAATGCCATAATAGCAGCAGCACTCTCCCCTAATCAGCAGAAAAGTATCCTTCACATCAAGGACTCAATGCCATAATTGCAGCAGCACTTGCCCCTAATCAACGGGAAAGTGTCCTTTACATCAAGGACGCAACGCCATAATAGCAGCAGCTCTCACCCCTAATCAGCAGGAAAGTGTCATTTACATCAAGGACGCAATGCCATAATAGCAGCAGCACTCGCCCCTGATCAGCAGGAAAGTGTCCTTTACATCAAGGACGCAATGGCATAATAGCAGCACTCGTCCCTAATCAGCAGGAAAGTGTCCTTTACATCAAGGACGCAATGCCATAATAGCAACAGCACTCGCCCCTAATCAGCAGGAAAGTGTCTTTTACATCAAGGACGCAACGCCATAATAGCAGCAGCCCTCGCCCCTAATCAGCAGGAAAGTGTCATTTACATGAAGGACGCAATGCCATAATAGCAGCAGCACTTGCCCCTAATCAACGGGAAAGTGTCCTTTACATCAAGGACGCAACGCCATAATAGCAGCAGCCCTCGCCCCTAATCAGCAGGAAAGTGTTATTTACATCAAGGACGCAATGCCATAATAGCAGCAGCACTCGCCCCTAATCAGCAGGAAAGTGTCCATTACATCAAGGACGCAATGCCATGATAGCAGCCGCACTCGCCTCTAATCAGCAGGAAAGTGTCCTTTACATCAAGGACGCAATCCCATAATAGCAGCAGCACTCAAACCTAATCAGCAGGAAAGTGTCCTTTACATCAAGGACGCAATGCCATAATAGCAGCAGCACTCACCCCTAATCTGCAGGAAAGTGTCATTTACATCAAGGACGCAGTGCCATAATAGCAGCAGCACTCGCCCCTAATCAGCAGGAAAGTGTCCTTTACATCAAGGACGCAGTGCCATAATAGCAGCAGCACTTGCCCCTAATCAGCAGGAAAGTGTCCTTTACATCAAGGACGCAATGCCATAATAGCAGCAGCACTCGCCCCTGATCAGCAGGAAAGTGTCCTTTACATCAAGGACGCAATGGCATAACAGCAGCACTCGCCCCTAATCAGCAGGAAAGTGTCTTTTACATCAAGGACGCAATGGCATAATAGCAACAGCACTCGCCCCTAATCAGCAGGAAAGTGTCTTTTACATCAAGGATGCAATGCCATAATAGCAGCAGCACTCTCCCCTAATCAGCAGAAAAGTATCCTTCACATCAAGGACTCAATGCCATAATTGCAGCAGCACTCGCCTCTAATCAGCACGAATGTATCCTTTACATCTAGGACGCAATGCCATAAAAGCAGCAGCACTCGCCCCTAACCAGCAGGAAAGTGTCCTTTACATCAAGGACGCAATGCCATAATAGCAGAAGCACTTGCCCCTAATCAGCAGCAAAGTGTCCTTTACATCAAGAACTCAATGTCATAATTGCAGCAGCACTCGCCCCTAAACAGCAGGAAAGTATCCTTCACATCTCGGATGCAATGCCAAAATAGCAGCAGTACTCGCCCCTAATCAGAGTGAAAGTGTCCTTTACATCAAGGGCGCAATGCCACAATAGCAGCAGGACTCGTCCCCTAATCAGCAGGAAAGTGTCCTTTACATCAAGGACGCAATGCCACAATAGCACCAGCACTCGCCCCAATCAGCAGGAAAGTGTCCTTTATATCAAGGACACAATGCCATAATAGCAGCAGCACTCACCCCTAATCAGCTGGAAAGTGTCCTTTACTGAAGAACGCAATGCCATAATAGCAGCAGCACTCGCCCCTAAGCAGAAGTTAAGTGTCCTTTACATCAAGGACGCAATGCCATAATTGCAGCAGCACTCACCCCTAATCAGCAGGAAAGTATCCTTCACATCTAGGACGCAATGCCATAAAAGCAGCAGCACTCGCCCCTAATCAGCAGAAAAGTGTCCTTTACATCAAGGACGCAATGCCATAATAGCAGAAGCACTCGCCCCTAATCAGCAGCAAAGTGTCCTTCACATCAAGAACTCAATGCCATAATTGCAGCAGCACTCGCCCCTAATCATCAGGAAAGTATCCTTCACATCTCGGATGCAATGCCACAATAGCACCAGCACTCGCCCCCTAATCAGCAGGAAAGTGTCCTTTACATCAAGGACGCAATGCCACAATAGCACCAGCACTCGCCCCAATCAGCAGGAAAGTGTTCTTTATATCAAGGACGCAATGCCACATAGCAGCAGCACTCGCCCCTAATCAGCAGGAAAGTGTCCTTTACATCAAGTACGCAATGCCACAATAACAGCAGCATTCACCCCTAATCAACAGAAAAGTGTCCTTTACATCAAGGACGCAATGCCACAATAGCAGCAGCACTCGGCCCCTAATCAGCAGGAAAGGGTCCATTACATCAAAGACGCAATGCCACAATAGCAGCAACAACTGTGCCTAATCAGCAGGAAAGTGTCCTTTACATCAAGGACGCAATGCCATAATAGCAGCAGCACTCGCCCCTAGTCAGCTGGAAAGTGTCCTTTACATGAAGAACGCAATGCCATAATAGCAGCAGCACTCGCCCCTAATCAGAAGCAAAGTGTCCTTTACATCAAGCACGCAATGCCATGGTAGCATCAGCACTCGCCCATAATCAGCAGGAAAGTGTCCTTTATAATAAAGTATGCAATGCCATAAGAGCAGCAGCACTCGCCCTTAATCAGCAGGAAAGTGTCCTTTACATCAAGGACGCAATGTCATAATAGCAGCAGCACTCGCCCCTAATCAGCAGGAAAGTGTCCTTTACATCAAGGACGCAATGCCATAATAGCAACAACACTCGTTCCTAATCAGCAGGAAAGTGTCCTTTACATCAAGGACACAATGCCATAATAGCAGCAGCACTCTCCCCTAATCACCAGCAAAGTGTCCTTCACATAAAGGACTCAATGCCATAATTGCAGCAGCACTCGCCCCTAATCAGCAGGAAAGTATCCTTCACATCTAGGACGCAATGCCATAATAGCAGGAGCACTCGCCCCTAATCAGCTGGAAAGTGTCCTTTACTGAAGAACGCAATGCCATAATAGCAGCAGCACTCGCCCCTAATCAGAAGCAAAGTGTCCTTTACATCAAGGACGCAATGCCATGGTAGCATCAGCACTCGCCCATAATCAGCAGGAAAGTGTCCTTGATAATAAAGGATGCAATGCCATAAGGGCAGCAGCACACGCCCTTAATCAGCAGGAAAGTGTCCTTTACATCAAGGACGCAATGTCATAATAGCAGCAGCACTCGCCCCTAATCAGCAGGAAAGTGTCCTTTACATCAAGGACGCAATGCCATAATAGCAGAAGCACTCGCCCCTAATCAGCAGGAAAGTGTCCTTCACATCTAGGACCCAATGCCATAGTATCATCAGCACTCGCCCATAATCAGCAGGAAAGTGTCCTTTATAATAAAGGATGCAATGCCATAAAAGCAGCAGCACTCGCCCTTAATCAGCAGGAAAGTGTCCTTTACATCAAGGATGCAATGTCATAATAGCAGCAGCACTCGCCCCTGATCAGCAGGAAAGTGTCCTTTACATCAAGCACGCAATGCCATAATAGCAGCAGCACTTGCCCCTAATCAACGGGAAAGTGTCCTTTACATCAAGGACGCAACACCATAATAGCAGCAGCTCTCGCCCCTAATCAGCAGGAAAGTGTCATTTACATCAAGGACGCAATGCCATAATAGCAGCAGCACTCGCCCCTAATCAGCAGGAAAGTGTCCTTTACATCAAGGACGCAATGCCATGATAGCAGCCGCACTCGCCTCTAATCAGCAGGAAAGTGTCATTTACATCAAGGACGCAATGCCATAATAGCAGCAGCACTCGCCCCTAATCAGCAGGAAAGTGTCCTTTACATCAAGGACGCAATGCCATGATAGCAGCCGCACTCGCCTCTAATCAGCAGGAAAGTGTCCTTTACATCAAGGACGCAATCCCATAATAGCAGCAGCACTCAAACCTAATCAGCAGGAAAGTGTCCTTTACATCAAGGACGCAATGCCATAATAGCAGCAGCACTCGCCCCTAATCAGCAGGAAAGTGTCCTTTCCATCAAGGACGCAATGCCATAATAGCAACAGCACTCGCCCTAAATCAGCAGGAAAGTGTCTTTTACATCAAGGAGGCAATGCCATAATAGCAGCAGCACTCTCCCCTAATCAGCAGAAAAGTATCCTTCACATCAAGGACTCAATGCCATAATTGCAGCAGCACTTGCCCCTAATCAACGGGAAAGTGTCCTTTACATCAAGGACACAACGCCATAATAGCAGCAGCTCTCGCCCCTAATCAGCAGGAAAGTGTCATTTACATCAAGGATGCAATGCCATAATAGCAGCAGCACTCGCCCCTGATCAGCAGGAAAGTGTCCTTTACATCAAGGACGCAATGGCATAATAGCAGCACTCGCCCCTAATCAGCAGGAAAGTGTCCTTTACATCAAGGACGCAATGCCATAATAGCAACAGCACTCGCCCCTAATCAGCAGGAAAGTGTCTTTTACATCAAGGACGCAACGCCATAATAGCAGTAGCTCTCGCCCATAATCAGCAGGAAAGTGTCATTTACATCAAGGACGCAACGCCATAATAGCAGCAGCTCTCGCCCCTAATCAGCAGGAAAGTGTCATTTACATCAAGGACGCAATGCCATAATAGCAGCAGCACTCGCCCCTAATCAGCAGGAAAGTGTCCTTTACATCAAGGACGCAATGCCATGATAGCAGCCGCACTCGCCTCTAATCAGCAGGAAAGTGTCCTTTACATCAAGGACGCAATCCCATAATAGCAGCAGCACTCAAACCTAATCAGCAGGAAAGTGTCCTTTACATCAAGGACGCAATGCCATAATAGCAGCAGCACTCGCCCCTAATCAGCAGGAAAGTGTCATTTACATCAAGGACGCAGTGCCATAATAGCAGCAGCACTCGCCCCTAATCAGCAGGAAAGTGTCCTTTACATCAAGGACGCAGTGCCATAATAGCAGCAGCACTCGCCCCTAATCAGCAGGAAAGTGTCCTTTACATCAAGGACGCAATGCCATAATAGCAGCAGCACTCGCCCCTGATCAGCAGGAAAGTGTCCTTTACATCAAGGACGCAATGGCATAACAGCAGCACTCGCCCCTAATCAGCAGGAAAGTGTCCTTTACATCAAGGACGCAATGCCATAATAGCAACAGCACTCGCCCCTAATCAGCAGGAAAGTGTCTTTTACATCAAGGATGCAATGCCATAATAGCAGCAGCACTCTCCCCTAATCAGCAGAAAGTATCCTTCACATCAAGGACTCAATGCCATAATTGCAGCAGCACTCGCCTCTAATCAGCACGAATGTATCCTTTACATCTAGGACGCAATGCCATAAAAGCAGCAGCACTCGCCCCTAACCAGCAGGAAAGTTTCCTTTACATCAAGGACGCAATGCCATAATAGCAGAAGCACTCGCCCCTAATCAGCAGCAAAGTGTCCTTCACATCAAGAACTCAATGTCATAA
Source organism: Ambystoma mexicanum (assembly GCF_040938575.1). NCBI lineage: Eukaryota > Metazoa > Chordata > Amphibia > Caudata > Ambystomatidae > Ambystoma > Ambystoma mexicanum. Next base: position 30,467,487 of record NC_090921.1, read on the forward strand.
TTGCAGCAGCACTCGCCCCTAAACAGCAGGAAAGTATCCTTCACATCTCGGATGCAATGCCAAAATAGCAGCAGTACTCGCCCCTAATCAGAGCGAAAGTGTCCTTTACATCAAGGGCGCAATGCCACAATAGCAGCAGGACTCGTCCCCTAATCAGCAGGAAAGTGTCCTTTACATCAAGGATGCAATGCCATAAAAGCAGCAGCACTCGCCCTTAATCAGCAGGAAAGTGTCCTTTACATCAAGGATGCAATGTCATAATAGCAGCAGCACACGCCCCTGATCAGCAGGAAAGTGTCCTTTACATCAAGCACGCAATGCCATAATAGCAGCAGCACTTGCCCCTAATCAACGGGAAAGTGTCCTTTACATCAAGGACGCAACGCCATAATAGCAGCAGCTCTCGCCCCTAATCAGCAGGAAAGTGTCATTTACATCAAGGACTCAATGCCATAATAGCAGCAGCACTCGCCCCTAATCAGCAGGAAAGTGTCCTTTACATCAAGGACGCAATGCCATGATAGCAGCCGCACTCGCCTCTAATCAGCAGGAAAGTGTCATTTACATCAAGGACGCAATGCCATAATAGCAGCAGCACTCGCCCCTAATCAGCAGGAAAGTGTCCTTTACATCAAGGACGCAATGCCATGATAGCAGCCGCACTCGCCTCTAATCAGCAGGAAAGTGTCCTTTACATCAAGGACGCAATCCCATAATAGCAGCAGCACTCAAAACTAATCAGCAGGAAAGTGTCCTTTACATCAAGGACGCAATGCCATAATAGCAGCAGCACTCGCCCCTAATCAGCAGGAAAGTGTCATTTACATCAAGGACGCAGTGCCATAATAGCAGCAGCACTCGCCCCTAATCAGCAGGAAAGTGTTCTTTACATCAAGGATGCAATGCCATAATAGCAGCAGCACTCTCCCCTAATCAGCAGAAAAGTATCCTTCACATCAAGGACTCAATGCCATAATTGCAGCAGCACTTGCCCCTAATCAACGGGAAAGTGTCCTTTACATCAAGGACGCAACGCCATAATAGCAGCAGCACTCGCCCCTAATCAGCAGGAAAGTGTCATTTACATCAAGGACGCAATGCCATAATAGCAGCAGCACTCGCCCCTGATCAGCAGGAAAGTGTCCTTTACATCAAGGACGCAATGGCATAATAGCAGCACTCGCCCCTAATCAGCAGGAAAGTGTCCTTTCCATCAAGGACGCAATGCCATAATAGCAACAGCACTCGCCCCTAATCAGCAGGAAAGTGTCTTTTACATCAAGGATGCAATGCCATAATAGCAGCAGCACTCTCCCCTAATCAGCAGAAAAGTATCCTTCACATCAAGGACTCAATGCCATAATTGCAGCAGCACTTGCCCCTAATCAACGGGAAAGTGTCCTTTACATCAAGGACGCAACGCCATAATAGCAGCAGCACTCGCCCCTAATCAGCAGGAAAGTGTCATTTACATCAAGGACGCAATGCCATAATAGCAGCAGCACTCGCCCCTGATCAGCAGGAAAGTGTCCTTTACATCAAGGACGCAATGCCATAATAGCAACAGCACTCGCCCCTAATCAGCAGGAAAGTGTCTTTTACATCAAGGACGCAACGCCATAATAGCAGCAGCTCTCGCCCCTAATCAGCAGGAAAGTGTCATTTACATCAAGGACGCAATGCCATAATAGCAGCAGCACTTGCCCCTAATCAACGGGAAAGTGTCCTTTACATCAAGGACGCAACGCCATAATAGCAGCAGCTCTCGCCCCTAATCAGCAGGAAAGTGTCATTTACATCAAGGACGCAACGCCATAATTGCAGCAGCACTCACCCCTAATCAGCAGGAAAGTGTCCTTTACATCAAGGACGCAATGCCATGATAGCAGCCGCACTCGCCTCTAATCAGCAGGAAAGTGTCCTTTACATCAAGGACGCAATCCCATAATAGCAGCAGCACTCAAACCTAATCAGCAGGAAAGTGTCCTTTACATCAAGGACGCAATGCCATAATAGCAGCAGCACTCGCCCCTAATCAGCAGGAAAGTGTCATTTACATCAAGGACGCAGTGCCATAATAGCAGCAGCACTCGCCCCTAATCAGCAGGAAAGTGTCCTTTACATCAAGGACGCAGTACCATAATAGCAGCAGCACTTGCCCCTAATCAGCAGGAAAGTGTCCTTTACATCAAGGACGCAATGCCATAATAGCAGCAGCACTCGCCCCTGATCAGCAGGAAAGTGTCCTTTACATCAAGGACGCAATGGCATAACACCAGCACTCGCCCCTAATCAGCAGGAAAGTGTCCTTTACATCAAGGCCTCAATGCCATAATTGCAGCAGCACTCGCCTCTAATCAGCACGAATGTATCCTTTACATCTAGGACGCAATGCCATAAAAGCAGCAGCACTCGCCCCTAACAAGCAGGAAAGTGTCCTTTACATCAAGAACTCAATGTCATAATTGCAGCAGCACTCGCCCCTAAACAGCAGGAAGGTATCCTTCACATCTCGGATGCAATGCCAAAATAGCAGCAGTACTCGCCCCTAATCAGAGCGAAAGTGTCCTTTACATCAAGGGCGCAATGCCACAATAGCAGCAGGACTCATCCCCTAATCAGCAGGAAAGTGTCCTTTACATCAAGGACGCAATGCCACAATAGCACCAGCACTCGCCCCAATCAGCAGGAAAGTGTCCTTTATATCAAGGACACAATGCCATAATAGCAGCAGCACTCGCCCCTAATCAGCTGGAAAGTGTCCTTTACATCAAGGATTCAATGCCATAATAGCAGCAGCACTCGCCCCTAATCAGCAGGAAAGTGTCCTTTATATCAAGGACACAATGCCATAATAGCAGCAGCACTCGCCCCTAATCAGCTGGAAAGTGTCCTTTACTGAAGAACGCAATGCCATAATAGCAGGAGCACTCGCCCCTAAGCAGAAGTTAAGTGTCCTTTACATCAAGGACGCAATGCCATAATTGCAGCAGCACTCACCCCTAATCAGCAGGAAAGTATCCTTCACATCTAGGACGCAATGCCATAAAAGCAGCAGCACTCGCCCCTAATCAGCAGAAAAGTGTCCTTTACATCAAGGACGCAATGCCATAATAGCAGAAGCACTCGCCCCTAATCAGCAGCAAAGTGTCCTTCACATCAAGAACTCAATGCCATAATTGCAGCAGCACTCGCCCCTAATCATCAGGAAAGTATCCTTCACATCTCGGATGCAATGCCACAATAGCACCAGCACTCGCCCCCTAATCAGCAGGAAAGTGTGCTTTACATCAAGGACGCAATGCCACAATAGCACCAGCACTCACCCCAATCAGCAGGAAAGTGTTCTTTATATCAAGGACGCAATGCCACATAGCAGCAGCACTCGCCCCTAATCAGCAGGAAAGTGTCCTTTACATCAAGTACGCAATGCCACAATAACAGCAGCACTCACCCCTAATCAACAGAAAAGTGTCCTTTACATCAAGGACGCAATGCCACAATAGCAGCAGCACTCGGCCCCTAATCAGCAGGAAAGTGTCCATTACATCAAAGACGCAATGCCACAATAGCAGCAACACCTGTGCCTAATCAGCAGGAAAGTGTCCTTTACATCAAGGACGCAATGCCATAATAGCAGCAGCACTCGCCCCTAATCAGCTGGAAAGTGTCCTTTACATGAAGAACGCAATGCCATAATAGCAGCAGCACTCGCCCCTAATCAGAAGCAAAGTGTCCTTTACATCAAGGACGCAATGCCATGGTAGCATCAGCACTCGCCCATAATCAGCAGGAAAGTGTCCTTTATAATAAAGTATGCAATGCCATAAGAGCAGCAGCACTCGCCCTTAATCAGCAGGAAAGTGTCCTTTACATCAAGGACGCAATGTCATAATAGCTGCAGCACTCGCCCCTAATCAGCAGGAAAGTGTCCTTTATATCAAGGACGCAATGCCATAATAGCAACAACACTCGTTCCTAATCAGCAGGAAAGTGTCCTTTACATCAAGGACACAATGCCATAATAGCAGCAGCACTCTCCCCTAATCACCAGCAAAGTGTCCTTCACATAAAGGACTCAATGCCATAATTGCAGGAGCACTCGCCCCTAATCAGCAGGAAAGTATCCTTCACATCTAGGACGCAATGCCATAATAGCAGCAGTACTCGCCCCTAATCAGCAGGAAAGTGTCCTTTACATCAAGCACGCAATGCCATAATAGCAGCAGCACTCGCCCCTAAGCAGAAGTTAAGTGTCCTTTACATCAAGGACGGAATGCCATAATAGCTGCAGCACTCACCCCTAATCAGCAGCAAAGTGTCCTTCACATTCTTCACATAACTGTTCTCATACCAACATCTGCCTCATACCCCCATCACTCTAACTAAACACTGCTGATTACGCACCCCCCAGCCAGGTGTTCTCCTCAGGCCTAACGCAGCCACAATCGGTCTGGATAAATCCTGCAAGAACGAGCACATACTCTTGACTTCTCAACCACCACACCTACCGCTAAGAAGCAGCTATTACACGAATACTGCACCAGCTCCATACATAGCCGGTGCTCACACGCACCTTTGACTCTCTCTACTGACCTGAACTTCGGTTCCCAAGTGCGTTCAACCTACCAACGCATTCAGACCATACTAATGGTATATAAGACACTATATAAATGCAAAGTAACATAACATAACATCAAGGACTTGCCCCTAATCAGCAGCAAAGTGTCCTTTACATCAAGGGCGCAATGCCATAATAGCAACAGCACTCGGCCCTAATCAGCAGGAAAGTGTCTTTTACATCAAGGATGCAATGCCATAATAGCAGCAGCACTCTCCCCTAATCAGCAGCAAAGTATCCTTCACATCAAGGACTCAATGCCATAATTGCAGCAGCACTCGCCCCTAATCAGCAGGAAAGTATCCTTCACATCTAGGACGCAATGCCATAAAAGCAGCAGCACTCGCCCCTAATCAGCAGCAAAGTGTCCTTTACATCAAGGACGCAATGCCATTATAGCAGAAGCACTCGCCCCTAATCAGCAGCAAAGTGTCCTTCACATCAAGAACTCAATGCCATAATTGCAGCAGCACTCGCCCCTAATCAGCAGGAAAGTATCCTTCACATCTCGGATGCAATGCCACAATAGCACCAGCACTCGCCCCCTAATCAGCAGGAACGTGTCCTTTACATCAAGGACGCAATGCCACAATAGCATCAGCACTCGCCCCAATCAGCAGGAAAGTGTTCTTTATATCAAGGACGCAATGCCACATAGCAGCAGCACTCGCCCCTAATCAGCAGGAAAGTGTCCTTTACATCAAGTACGCAATGCCACAATAACAGCAGCACTCACCCCTAATCAACAGAAAAGTGTCCTTTACATCAAGGACGCAATGCCACAATAGCAGCAGCACTCGGCCTCTAATCAGCAGGAAAGTGTCCTTTACATCAAGGACGCAATGCCATAATAGCAGCAGCACTTGCCCCTTATCAACGGGAAAGTGTCCTTTACATCAAGGACGCAACGCCATAATAGCAGCAGCTCTCGCCCCTAATCAGCAGGAAAGTGTCATTTACATCAAGGACGCAATGCCATAATAGCAGCAGCACTCGCCCCTAATCAGCAGGAAAGTGTCCTTTACATCAAGTACGCAATGCCATAATAGCAGCAGCACTTGCCCCTAATCAACGGGAAAGTGTCCTTTACATCAAGGACGCAATGCCATAATAGCAGCAGCTCTCGCCCCTAATCAGCAGGAAAGTGTCATTTACATCAAGGACGCAATGCCATAATAGCAGCAGCACTCGCCCCTAATCAGCAGGAAAGTGTCCTTTACATCAAGGACGCAATGCCATGATAGCAGCCGCACTCGCCTCTAATCAGCAGGAAAGTGTCATTTACATCAAGGACGCAATGCCATAATAGCAGCAGCACTCGCCCCTAATCAGCAGTAAAGTGTCCTTTACATCAAGGACGCAATGCCATGATAGCAGCCGCACTCGCCTCTAATCAGCAGGAAAGTGTCCTTTACATCAAGGACGCAATCCCATAATAGCAGCAGCACTCAAACCTAATCAGCAGGAAAGTGTCCTTTACATCAAGGACGCAGTGCCATAATAGCAGCAGCACTCGCCCCTAATCAGCAGGAAAGTATCATTTACATCAAGGACGCAGTGCCATAATAGCAGCAGCACTCGCCCCTAATCAGCAGGAAAGTGTCCTTTACATCAAGGACGCAATGCCATAATAGCAGCAGCACTCGCCCCTGATCAGCAGGAAAGTGTCCTTTACATCAAGGACGCAATGGCATAATAGCAGCACTCGCCCCTAATCAGCAGGAAAGTGTCCTTTCCATCAAGGACGCAATGCCATAATAGCAACAGCACTCGCCCCTAATCAGCAGGAAAGTGTCTTTTACATCAAGGATGCAATGCCATAATAGCAGCAGCACTCTCCCCTAATCAGCAGAAAAGTATCCTTCACATCAAGGACTCAATGCCATAATTGCAGCAGCACTTGCCCCTAATCAACGGGAAAGTGTCCTTTACATCAAGGACGCAACGCCATAATAGCAGCAGCTCTCGCCCCTAATCAGCAGGAAAGTGTCATTTACATCAAGGACGCAATGCCATAATAGCAGCAGCACTCGCCCCTGATCAGCATGAAAGTGTCTTTTACATCAAGGACGCAATGCCATAATAGCAGCACTCGCCCCTAATCAGCAGGAAAGTGTCCTTTACATCAAGGACGCAATGCCATAATAGCAACAGCACTCGCCCCTAATCAGCAAGAAAGTGTCTTTTACATCAAGGACGCAACGCCATAATAGCAGCAGCTCTCGCCCCTAATCAGCAGGAAAGTGTCATTTACATCAAGGACGCAACGCCATAATAGCAGCAGCTCTCGCCCCTAATCAGCAGGAAAGTGTCATTTACATCAAGGACGCAATGCCATAATAGCAGCAGCACTCGCCCCTAATCAGCAGGAAAGTGTCCTTTACATCAAGGACGCAATGCCATGATAGCAGCCGCACTCGCCTCTAATCAGCAGGAAAGTGTCCTTTACATCAAGGACGCAATCCCATAATAGCAGCAGCACTCAAACCTAATCAGCAGGAAAGTGTCCTTTACATCAAGGACGCAATGCCATAATAGCAGCAGCACTCGCCCCTAATCAGCAGGAAAGTGTCCTTTACATCAAGGACGCAATGCCATAATAGCAGCAGCACTCGCCCCTAATCAGCAGGAAAGTGTCATTTACATCAAGGACGCAGTGCCATAATAGCAGCAGCACTCGCCCCTAATCAGCAGGAAAGTGTCCTTTACATCAAGGACGCAGTGCCATAATAGCAGCAGCACTTGCCCCTAATCAGCAGGAAAGTGTCCTTTACATCAAGGACGCAATGCCATAATAGCAGCAGCACTCGCCCCTGATCAGCAGGAAAGTGTCCTTTACATCAAGGACGCAATGGCATAACAGCAGCACTCGCCCCTAATCAGCAGGAAAGTGTCCTTTACATCAAGGACGCAATGCCATAATAGCAACAGCACTCGCCCCTAATCAGCAGGAAAGTGTCTTTTACATCAAGGATGCAATGCCATAATAGCAGCAGCACTCTCCCCTAATCAGCAGAAAAGTATCCTTCACATCAAGGACTCAATGCCATAATTGCAGCAGCACTCGCCTCTAATCAGCACGAATGTATCCTTTACATCTAGGACGCAATGCCATAAAAGCAGCAGCACTCGCCCCTAACCAGCAGGAAAATTTCCTTTACATCAAGGACGCAATGTCATAATAGCAGAAGCACTCGCCCCTAATCAGCAGCAAAGTGTCCTTCACATCAAGAACTCAATGTCATAATTGCAGCAGCACTCGCCCCTAAACAGCAGGAAAGTATCCTTCACATCTCGGATGCAATGCCAAAATAGCAGCAGTACTCGCCCCTAATCAGAGCGAAAGTGTCCTTTACATCAAGGGCGCAATGCCACAATAGCAGCAGGACTCGTCCCCTAATCAGCAGGAAAGTGTCCTTTACATCAAGGATGCAATGCCATAAAAGCAGCAGCACTCGCCCTTAATCAGCAGGAAAGTGTCCTTTACATCAAGGATGCAATGTCATAATAGCAGCAGCACTCACCCCTGATCAGCAGGAAAGTGTCCTTTACATCAAGCACGCAATGCCATAATAGCAGCAGCACTTGCCCCTAATCAACGGGAAAGTGTCCTTTACATCAAGGACGCAACGCCATAATAGCAGCAACTCTCGCCCCTAATCAGCACGAAAGTGTCATTTACATCAAGGACGCAATGCCATAATAGCAGCAGCACTCGCCCCTAATCAGCAGGAAAGTGTCCTTTACATCAAGGACGCAATGCCATGATAGCAGCCGCACTCGCCTCTAATCAGCAGGAAAGTGTCATTTACATCAAGGACGCAATGCCATAATAGCAGCAGCACTCGCCCCTAATCAGCAGGAAAGTGTCCTTTACATCAAGGACGCAATGCCATGATAGCAGCCGCACTCGCCTCTAATCAGCAGGAAAGTGTCCTTTACATCAAGGACGCAATCCCATAATAGCAGCAGCACTCAAACCTAATCAGCAGGAAAGTGTCCTTTACATCAAGGACGCAATGCCATAATAGCAGCAGCACTCGCCCCTAATCAGCAGGAAAGTGTCATTTACATCAAGGACGCAGTGCCATAATAGCAGCAGCACTCGCCCCTAATCAGCAGGAAAGTGTCCTTTACATCAAGGACGCAATGCCATAATAGCAGCAGCACTCGCCCCTGATCAGCAGGAAAGTGTCCTTTACATCAAGGACGCAATGGCATAATAGCAGCACTCGCCCCTAATCAGCAGGAAAGTGTCCTTTCCATCAAGGACGCAATGCCATAATAGCAACAGCACTCGCCCCTAATCAGCAGGAAAGTGTCTTTTACATCAAGGATGCAATGCCATAATAGCAGCAGCACTCTCCCCTAATCAGCAGAAAAGTATCCTTCACATCAAGGACTCAATGCCATAATTGCAGCAGCACTTGCCCCTAATCAACGGGACAGTGTCCTTTACATCAAGGACGCAACGCCATAATAGCAGCAGCTCTCACCCCTAATCAGCAGGAAAGTGTCATTTACATCAAGGACGCAATGCCATAATAGCAGCAGCACTCGCCCCTGATCAGCAGGAAAGTGTCCTTTACATCAAGGACGCAATGGCATAATAGCAGCACTCGTCCCTAATCAGCAGGAAAGTGTCCTTTACATCAAGGACGCAATGCCATAATAGCAACAGCACTCGCCCCTAATCAGCAGGAAAGTGTCTTTTACATCAAGGACGCAACGCCATAATAGCAGCAGCTCTCGCCCCTAATCAGCAGGAAAGTGTCATTTACATGAAGGACGCAATGCCATAATAGCAGCAGCACTTGCCCCTAATCAACGGGAAAGTGTCCTTTACATCAAGGACGCAACGCCATAATAGCAGCAGCCCTCGCCCCTAATCAGCAGGAAAGTGTTATTTACATCAAGGACGCAATGCCATAATAGCAGCAGCACTCGCCCCTAATCAGCAGGAAAGTGTCCTTTACATCAAGGACGCAATGCCATGATAGCAGCCGCACTCGCCTCTAATCAGCAGGAAAGTGTCCTTTACATCAAGGACGCAATCCCATAATAGCAGCAGCACTCAAACCTAATCAGCAGGAAAGTGTCCTTTACATCAAGGACGCAATGCCATAATAGCAGCAGCACTCGCCCCTAATCAGCAGGAAAGTGTCATTTACATCAAGGACGCAGTGCCATAATAGCAGCAGCACTCGCCCCTAATCAGCAGGAAAGTGTCCTTTACATCAAGGACGCAGTGCCATAATAGCAGCAGCACTCGGGCCCTAATCAGCAGGAAAGTGTCCATTACATCAAAGACGCAATGCCACAATAGCAGCAACACCTGTGCCTAATCAGCAGGAAAGTGTCCTTTACATCAAGGACGCAATGCCATAATAGCAGCAGCACTCGCCCCTAATCAGCAGGAAAGTGTCCTTTACATCAAGTACGCAATGCCACAATAACAGCAGCACTCACCCCTAATCAACAGAAAAGTGTCCTTTACATCAAGGACGCAATGCCACAATAGCAGCAGCACTCGGCCCCTAATCAGCAGGAAAGTGTCCATTACATCAAAGACGCAATGCCACAATAGCAGCAACACCTGTGCCTAATCAGCAGGAAAGTGTCCTTTACATCAAGGACGCAATGCCATAATAGCAGCAGCACTCGCCCCTAGTCAGCTGGAAAGTGTCCTTTACATGAAGAACGCAATGCCATAATAGCAGCAGCACTCGCCCCTAATCAGCTGGAAAGTGTCCTTTACTGAAGAACGCAATGCCATAATAGCAGCAGCACTCGCCCCTAATCAGAAGCAAAGTGTCCTTTACATCAAGGACGCAATGCCATGGTAGCATCAGCACTCGCCCATAATCAGCAGGAAAGTGTCCTTGATAATAAAGGATGCAATGCCATAAGAGCAACAGCACACGCCCTTAATCAGCAGGAAAGTGTCCTTTACATCAAGGACGCAATGTCATAATAGCAGCAGCACTCGCCCCTAATCAGCAGGAAAGTGTCCTTTACATCAAGGACGCAATGCCATAATAGCAAAAACACTCGTTCCTAATCAGCAGGAAAGTGCCCTTTACATCAAGGACACAATGCCATAATAGCAGCAGCACTCTCCCCTAATCACCAGCAAAGTGTCCTTCACATAAAGGACTCAATGCCATAATTGCAGCAGCACTCGCCCCTAATCAGCAGGAAAGTATCCTTCACATCTAGGACGCAATGCCATAATAGCAGCAGTACTCGCCCCTAATCAGCAGGAAAGTGTCCGTTACATCAAGGACGCAATGCCATAATAGCAGAAGCACTCGCCCCTAATCAGCAGGAAAGTGTCCTTCACATCTAGGACCCAATGCCATAGTATCATCAGCACTCGCCCATAATCAGCAGGAAAGTGTCCTTTATAATAAAGGATGCAATGCCATAAAAGCAGCGGCACTCGCCCTTAATCAGCAGGAAAGTGTCCTTTACATCAAGGATGCAATGTCATAATAGCAGCAGCACTCGCCCCTGATCAGCAGGAAAGTGTCCTTTACATCAAGCACGCAATGCCATAATAGCAGCAGCACTTGCCCCTAATCAACGGGAAAGTGTCCTTTACATCAAGGACGCAACGCCATAATAGCAGCAGCTCTCGCCCCTAATCAGCAGGAAAGTGTCATTTACATCAAGGACGCAATGCCATAATAGCAGCAGCACTCGCCCCTAATCAGCAGGAAAGTGTCCTTTACATCAAGGACGCAATGCCATGATAGCAGCCGCACTCGCCTCTAATCAGCAGGAAAGTGTCATTTACATCAAGGACGCAATGCCATAATAGCAGCAGCACTCGCCCCTAATCAGCAGGAAAGTGTCCTTTACATCAAGGACGCAATGCCATGATAGCAGCCGCACTCGCCTCTAATCAGCAGGAAAGTGTCCTTTACATCAAGGACGCATCCCATAATAGCAGCAGCACTCAAACCTAATCAGCAGGAAAGTGTCCTTTACATCAAGGACGCAATGCCATAATAGCAGCAGCACTCGCCCCTAATCAGCAGGAAAGTGTCATTTACATCAAGGACGCAGTGCCATAATAGCAGCAGCACTCGCCCCTAATCAGCAGGAAAGTGTCCTTTACATCAAGGACGCAATGCCATAATAGCAGCAGCACTCGCCCCTGATCAGCAGGAAAGTGTCCTTTACATCAAGGACGCAATGGCATAATAGCAGCACTCGCCCCTAATCAGCAGGAAAGTGTCCTTTCCATCAAGGACGCAATGCCATAATAGCAACAGCACTCGCCCCTAATCAGCAGGAAAGTGTCTTTTACATCAAGGATGCAATGCCATAATAGCAGCAGCACTCTCCCCTAATCAGCAGAAAAGTATCCTTCACATCAAGGACTCAATGCCATAATTGCAGCAGCACTTGCCCCTAATCAACGGGAAAGTGTCCTTTACATCAAGGACGCAACGCCATAATAGCAGCAGCTCTCGCCCCTAATCAGCAGGAAAGTGTCATTTACATCAAGGACGCAATGCCATAATAGCAGCAGCACTCGCCCCTGATCAGCAGGAAAGTGTCCTTTACATCAAGGACGCAATGGCATAATAGCAGCACTCGCCCCTAATCAGCAGGAAAGTGTCCTTTACATCATGGACGCAATGCCATAATAGCAACAGCACTCGCCCCTAATCAGCAGGAAAGTGTCTTTTACATCAAGGACGCAACGCCATAATAGCAGCAGCTCTCGCCCCTAATCAGCAGGAAAGTGTCATTTACATCAAGGACGCAACGCCATAATAGCAGCAGCACTCGCCCCTAATCAGCAGGAAAGTGTCCTTTACATCAAGGACGCAATGCCATGATAGCAGCCGCACTCGCCTCTAATCAGCAGGAAAGTGTCCTTTACATCAAGGACGGAATCCCATAATAGCAGCAGCACTCAAACCTAATCAGCAGGAAAGTGTCCTTTACATCAAGGACGCAATGCCATAATAGCAGCAGCACTCGCCCCTAATCAGCAGGAAAGTGTCATTTACATCAAGGACGCAGTGCCATAATAGCAGCAGCACTCGCCCCTAATCAGCAGGAAAGTGTCCTTTACATCAAGGACGCAGTGCCATAATAGCAGCAGCACTTGCCCCTAATCAGCAGGAAAGTGTCCTTTACATCAAGGACGCAATGCCATAATAGCAGCAGCACTCGCCCCTGATCAGCAGGAAAGTGTCCTTTACATCAAGGACGCAATGGCATAACAGCAGCACTCGCCCCTAATCAGCAGGAAAGTGTCCTTTACATTAAGGACGCAATGCCATAATAGCAACAGCACTCGCCCCTAATCAGCAGGAAAGTGTCTTTTACATCAAGGATGCAATGCCATAATAGCAGCAGCACTCTCCCCTAATCAGCAGAAAGTATCCTTCACATCAAGGACTCAATGCCATAATTGCAGCAGCACTCGCCTCTAATCAGCACGAATGTATCCTTTACATCTAGGACGCAATGCCATAAAAGCAGCAGCACTCGCCCCTAACCAGCAGGAAAGTTTCCTTTACATCAAGGACGCAATGCCATAATAGCAGAAGCACTCGCCCCTAATCAGCAGCAAAGTGTCCTTCACATCAAGAACTCAATGTCATAATTGCAGCAGCACTCGCCCCTAAACAGCAGGAAAGTATCCTTCACATCTCGGATGCAATGCCAAAATAGCAGCAGTACTCGCCCCTAATCAGAGCGAAAGTGTCCTTTACATCAAGGGCGCAATGCCACAATAGCAGCAGGACTCGTCCCCTAATCAGCAGGAAAGTGTCCTTTACATCAAGGATGCAATGCCATAAAAGCAGCAGCACTCGCCCTTAATCAGCAGGAAAGTGTCCTTTACATCAAGGATGCAATGTCATAATAGCAGGAAAGTGTCCTTTACATCAAGCACGCAATGCCATAATAGCAGCAGCACTTGCCCCTAATCAACGGGAAAGTGTCCTTTACATCAAGGACGCAACGCCATAATAGCAGCAGCTCTCGCCCCTAATCAGCAGGAAAGTGTCATTTACATCAAGGACGCAATGCCATAATAGCAGCAGCACTCGCCCCTAATCAGCAGGAAAGTGTCCTTTACATCAAGGACGCAATGCCATGATAGCAGCCGCACTCACCTCTAATCAGCAGGAAAGTGTCATTTACATCAAGGACGCAATGCCATAATAGCAGCAGCACTCGCCCCTAATCAGCAGGAAAGTGTCATTTACATCAAGGACGCAATGCCATAATAGCAGCAGCACTCGCCCCTGATCAGCAGGAAAGTGTCCTTTACATCAAGGACGCAATGGCATAATAGCAGCACTCGCCCCTAATCAGCAGGAAAGTGTCCTTTACATCAAGGACGCAATGCCATAATAGCAGCAGCACTTGCCCCTAATCAGCAGGAAAGTGTCATTTACATCAAGGACGCAGTGCCATAATAGCAGCAGCACTCGCCCCTAATCAGCAGGAAAGTGTCCTTTACATCAAGGACGCAATGCCATAATAGCAGCAGCACTCGCCCCTGATCAGCAGGAAAGTGTCCTTTACATCAAGGACGCAATGGCATAATAGCAGCACTCGCCCCTAATCAGCAGGAAAGTGTCCTTTCCATCAAGGACGCAATGCCATAATAGCAACAGCACTCGCCCCTAATCAGCAGGAAAGTGTCTTTTACATCAAGGACGCAATGCCATAATAGCAGCAGCACTCTCCCCTAATCAGCAGAAAAGTATCCTTCACATCAAGGACTCAATGCCATAATTGCAGCAGCACTTGCCCCTAATCAACGGGAAAGTGTCCTTTACATCAAGGACGCAACGCCATAATAGCAGCAGCACTCGCCCCTAATCAGCAGGAAAGTGTCATTTACATCAAGGACGCAATGACATAATAGCAACAGCACTCGCCCCTAATCAGCAGGAAAGTGTCTTTTACATCAAGGACGCAACGCCATAATAGCAGCAGCTCTCGCCCCTAATCAGCAGGAAAGTGTCATTTACATCAAGGACGCAATGCCATAATAGCAGCAGCACTTGCCCCTAATCAACGGGAAAGTGTCCTTTACATCAAGGACGCAACGCCATAATAGCAGCAGCTCTCGCCCCTAATCAGCAGGAAAGTGTCATTTACATCAAGGACGCAACGCCATAATAGCAGCAGCACTCGCCCCTAATCAGCAGGAAAGTGTCCTTTACATCAAGGACGCAATGCCATGATAGCAGCCGCACTCGCCTCTAATCAGCAGGAAAGTGTCCTTTACATCAAGGACGCAATCCCATAATAGCAGCAGCACTCAAACCTAATCAGCAGGAAAGTGTCCTTTACATCAAGGACGCAATGCCATAATAGCAGCAGCACTCGCCCCTAATCAGCAGGAAAGTGTCATTTACATCAAGGACGCAGTGCCATAATAGCAGCAGCACTCGCCCCTAATCAGCATGAAAGTGTCCTTTACATCAAGGACGCAGTGCCATAATAGCAGCAGCACTTGCCCCTAATCAGCAGGAAAGTGTCCTTTACATCAAGGACGCAATGCCATAATAGCAGCAGCACTCGCCCCTGATCAGCAGGAAAGTGTCCTTTACATCAAGGACGCAATGGCATAACAGCAGCACTCGCCCCTAATCAGCAGGAAAGTGTCCTTTACATCAAGGACGCAATGCCATAATAGCAACAGCACTCGCCCCTAATCAGCAGGAAAGTGTCTTTTACATCAAGGATGCAATGCCATAATAGCAGCAGCACTCTCCCCTAATCAGCAGAAAAGTATCCTTCACATCAAGGACTCAATGCCATAATTGCAGCAGCACTCGCCTCTAATCAGCACGAATGTATCCTTTACATCTAGGACGCAATGCCATAAAAGCAGCAGCACTCGCCCCTAACCAGCAGGAAAGTGTCCTTTACATCAAGAACTCAATGTCATAATTGCAGCAGCACTCGCCCCTAAACAGCAGGAAGGTATCCTTCACATCTAGGATGCAATGCCAAAATAGCAGCAGTACTCGCCCCTAATCAGAGCGAAAGTGTCCTTTACATCAAGGGCGCAATGCCACAATAGCAGCAGGACTCGTCCCCTAATCAGCAGGAAAGTGTCCTTTACATCTAGGACGCAATGCCACAATAGCACCAGCACTCGCCCCAATCAGCAGGAAAGTGTCCTTTATATCAAGGACACAATGCCATAATAGCAGCAGCACTCGCCCCTAATCAGCTGGAAAGTGTCCTTTACATCAAGGACGCAATGCCATAATAGCAGCAGCACTCGCCCCTAATCAGCAGGAAAGTGTCCTTTATATCAAGGACACAATGCCATAATAGCAGCAGCACTCGCCCCTAATCAGCTGGAAAATGTCCTTTACTGAAGAACGTAATGCCATAATAGCAGCAGCACTCGCCCCTAAGCAGAAGTTAAGTGTCCTTTACATCAAGGACGCAATGCCATAATTGCAGCAGCACTCACCCCTAATCAGCAGGAAAGTATCCTTCACATCTAGGACGCAATGCCATAAAAGCAGCAGCGCTCGCCCCTAATCAGCAGAAAAGTGTCCTTTACATCAAGGACGCAATGCCATAATAGCAGAAGCACTCGCCCCTAATCAGCAGCAAAGTGTCCTTCACATCAAGAACTCAATGCCATAATTGCAGCAGCACTCGCCCCTAATCATCAGGAAAGTATCCTTCACATCTCGGATGCAATGTCACAATAGCACCAGCACTCGCCCCCTAATCAGCAGGAAAGTGTCCTTTACATCAAGGACGCAATGCCACAATAGCACCAGCACTCGCCCCAATCAGCAGGAAAGTGTTCTTTATATCAAGGACGCAATGCCACATAGCAGCAGCACTCGCCCCTAATCAGCAGGAAAGTGTCCTTAACATCAAGTACGCAATGCCACAATAACAGCAGCACTCACCCCTAATCAACAGAAAAGTGTCCTTTACATCAAGGACGCAATGCCACAACAGCAGCAGCACTCGGCCCCTAATCAGCAGGAAAGTGTCCATTACATCAAAGACGCAATGCCACAATAGCAGCAACACCTGTGCCTAATCAGCAGGAAAGTGTCCTTTACATCAAGGACGCAATGCCATAATAGCAGCAGCACTCGCCCCTAATCAGCTGGAAAGTGTCCTTTACATGAAGAACGCAATGCCATAATAGCAGCAGCACTCGCCCCTAATCAGAAGCAAAGTGTCCTTTACATCAAGGACGCAATGCCATGGTAGCATCAGCACTCGCCCATAATCAGCAGGAAAGTGTCCTTTATAATAAAGTATGCAATGCCATAAGAGCAGCAGCACTCGCCCTTAATCAGCAGGAAAGTGTCCTTTACATCAAGGACGCAATGTCATAATAGCAGCAGTACTCGCCCCTAATCAGCAGGAAAGTGTCCTTTACATCAAGGACTCAATGCCATAATAGCAACAACACTCGTTCCTAATCAGCAGGAAAGTGTCCTTTACATCAAGGACACAATGCCATAATAGCAGCAGCACTCTCCCCTAATCGCCAGCAAAGTGTCCTTCACATAAAGGACTCAATGGGCCTCATTACGACCCTGGCGCTAAGTGACAAACGATGGCGGTAAATGCTTACCGCCATCGTTTACCGCCAGGTCCGATCATGACTCCTGACCGTAAACTACGATGCCAATAGCGGCATCGTAGTTAACGCTGCCGCTAACTGCGCTAAGGGTGCGCGCACGCGACCGCCCACACCGTACTTAGCGCCATGGCGGAAAGGCACGCAAATGCCGACCCAAGCGGACATGCACCTAACGCCATCACCGAGGCCGTAAAGTACCTTACCGCCATGGTGCAAATAACGCCATCGCGAACCAACCGTAAAGGGCCAATTCAAGTGAATGCAGCTGCCACAGGTGCACAGAAACAGCACAGGTGAAGGCAATACAGACTCAGGGGAGTACAAAAAGAGCACACCCCACCCCTACCCACACCCAGTCACACTCCACAATGATGCCAATACGACTAGCAATGTTGGGGCTGGAGGACCTGATAGCAATGCATGTGCTACTACAACAGCAACAACAACAACAACAACAGGCAGCACAGAGGAGACGCAGGAGGAGAAGGAGGGCAAGGCAGGCCCAGCAAGCCCCACCAGCACAGCCAGTGCCACCACGCAGGCAGCCCCCAATCCCACGCATCAGAGCCAATCCAAACAACCTCACAGCTGAGCAGATCCACACCCTGTACCGTTTGGACCGGGACACCATCACCGCCATCGTAGACATGATACACGACGACATCGTCAGCATGATAGAAAGTCCAACCGCCATCCCCCCCCTACTGAAGGTAGTGGCTGTACTCCACTTCCTGGCCACAGGCACCTACCAGCACACAGTGGGGCACCTGCATGGCATTTCACAACCATTATTCTCACGAACACTCATCCAAGTGCTCGATGCCCTCCTCAAGCACACAGACGACCACATCTCATTACCACGGACTGCCCAGGAGATTGCAAACACCAAAGTGGGTTTCCATGCACTAGCCAGCATACCCGGTTGCATTGGTGCCATCGACTGCACCCATGTGGAATTGGTGGTTCCACGTGCCATGGAGGTACCGTACCGCAACCGGAAACAGTTCCACTCTATCAACGTGCAAATGGTCTGTGACTCCAACAAGATCATCACACATTGTTGTGCCCGATTCCCCGGATCAACCCATGATTCCATGATCCTGAGGAACTCCACAATACCACGCTACATGGAGCGACATGCAGGCCCAAGATCCTGGCTACTCGGTGAGTGCTATGTCATGGAAGTGGGCATGGGAATGACGTACCAGTGCATACTCCACCTGGCAGAAAGGGGGGGGGGGATGATGCATACTCCACCTGGCAGAAAGGGGGGGGGGATGATGCATACTCCACCTGGCAGAAAGGGGGGGGGGATGATGCATACTCCACTGGCCTGTGAGTAACACAGAGAACGGATACAGAGGAAGGGCACTCACAATGCACAAAACCCCTCTGCATACATAGGGTGATGGCATGCAAAACAGGCCATGGCAGCAATGAGCATATACTGGTTGCATAGTGTGAATCAATTAGTGCATGTAGAAGTGAGCCAAGGTAACAGTTCCATGCCAGCCATGGTGGAACATCATGTTCCTGATCAGACAACATGACTGACACATACATTCTCGCCTACATACAGGTGATGCAGCCTACCCCCTGAAGAGGTGGCTCCTCACGCCAGTCCGGAACCCGCAGAACCAGCACGAGGAGGACTTCAACCGTGCACATACACGTACTCGTGTGGTCATAGAGCAGACATTCGGCCTCCTGAAGGCACGGTTCCGAAGCCTCAGCAGGTCTGGTGGGGCACTCCTGTATGGCCATGAGAAGGTGGCAAAGATCGTCATGGCATGTGTCATGCTGCACAATATGTGCGTCAGACGGAATGTGCCCCTGCCCCCTGACGCAGAACTGCAACCACCTGACGATGAGGATGAGGATGAGGAGGGTGCAGATGGGGCGCCACCACATGGAGGAGGCGATGTACAGGAGGGGCGTGCCATGCGCCAAAGTATCATCAACCACTGCTTCTAGCACACACGGCTGGTGTTCATCGCATGGAGACTGCACTTGGGGCACTGTGTGTCTCTGGGGCATGCACACTGTGGACTGTACACCAATAAAGCACACATACGCAATGAAAATGTCCACACATTTCCTTTTTTTGAAAGAAAAAAGTGTATTGGAACCATGAACTGTCGTGTCACACCCCCTCCCCCCTCCCCCCTGCACACCCCAACACACCCCCTCCCACCTCCCACCTCCCCCCTGCACACCCCAACACACCCCTTCCCACCTCCCACCTCCCCCCTGCACACCCCAACACACCCCCTCCCACCTCCCACCTCCCCCCTGCACACCCCAACACACCCCCTCCCACCTCCCCCCTCCCCCCTGCACACCCCAACACACCCCAAGTAGCTGTCAACAGATGCCTGTGACAGTGTCCACAGGCCGTCACAAGCCCCCTCTCCCGGCACCCGGGGCACCCCTGGCTGTGGAGCGCAGGTTGCGTCCGGAACGGCGCACGGGGCTGCTCTGCGCAGAACTGGCAGTGGAGGATGTCCCTGGCTGCTCCTGTGCATGCACGTCCTGTCGTGTGTGGGTGAGGCCAATGACCGCACGACGCAAGGCCGCAAGTTCTGCACAGATGTCCCTGGACATGGCCTGCATGGCATCCCTGAGGGTGGCTGTGCTCTGCGCCACTTCCGCCCTTAGTGTCTCCGTGGCCTGTTCAATGCTACACCTAGCCCCCACACATTCCGCTGCATGCTCATCCAGCATTGCGGACAGTTGATGCTGCCGTTGAGTGATGTCCTCGAGGGACGGCTGGCTGTGCTGGCCCATGGCCAGTGCAGGTGGAGTGATGGAGGGGCTGGTCCCCTCCTGTGGAGTGTGGACAGGGCATGGGGTGGAAGGCCACTCCTCTGCCTCAGTGTGCCCCTGTGTGTCGCCCTCATGGGGGCTGGCGTCTGAGAAACAGGGGGAATGTAGTTGGTCAGTGGGGCTTCTGACCTCCTGCTCCATGTCCGAGTCAGAACATGCAGCTGTTGCAGCTGTCTCCCCGATGTTGCTGCTGGCCGCTGACCCCCTGCCTTCTGTGGCAGGCAATGTCGGTGGAGGTGGAGCAGCAGCTGCTGGCCTGCTGCCAACAGGGGTGCTTGCCGGTGGGACCTCCGGTATGCCTGCAGTGGGACCTGCTTGTCGTGGGGTCTGCCTCACTGCAGCTGAGGTTGAGGGTGCAGGGAGGTTGTTGGTGGACTTCGCCCTCTTCGGCGCAGGGGTCTCCTGGTCCTCTGGGTGTGATTCTGTGCCTGTGGTGGAGCAAAGGTGGGAGGGCGTTATTGATGGGTATACGGACTTTTGAATGACAATGGTTGACATTATTTTGGCCAGTGGATGAGGCAGATTTCAGGCAGTGCCATGCAGGTTGTCTCCTTTTGGTGTGGCATGTGGATGCAGGTATGCGGGTGCCAGCAGTGTATGCAGGGTGGTGCTCGCATGTGGCTATGGGCAGTATTGATTTGTGTTGCATTTACACTCTAGGGCAACCTTGTGCTACACATGATTGGACTGCTGTGTCTTGTATGAGGCACCTACCTTCATCGCCTGATGTCGGGGCTCCCCTTTCCATCCCTCCAACGCCTTCGATGGATTCCATGCCGATGGTGGCAGCACAGATCTCCTCCCACGGTTGGAGTTTCAGGGGGGATTCTGACCCTCCACCGGTTCCCTGGGCAAGGTTGCGGTTTGCCGAGATGACGGCTCTGACCCGTATGCGCAGGTCATCCCAGCGTTTCCGGCACTGCTGTGGGGTGCGGGGTACGGTCCCCACCGCGCTGACGCGCTCAGCCACCAGGGCCCAGATGGCCTTCTTCTTCCCGATTGCTGTCCGGCTCATTTCAGGGGAGAAAACAACACCTGCGTTGTCCTGCAGGGTCTCCGCTAGCATGCAGAGTTCCTCCCGGCTGAATCGCTCCTGGCGCAGGCGGTCACAGGCCTTTTTCACGCATTTCGGCATTTTCGGGAACTTGGGTGGGTGGGTGTTTTGTCGGGACAGGTGTCAGGGTTGGGTCTGGTGTTGTTTGGTAGGATGGCGATGGATTGTGTTTTTAAAGATGGCCGACAGGCTGCTTCCCGTTCCGGCGCGATGACGCTATTTCCGGTTTGGCCTTTTACGGTGGCCGTAAATTACGCTGGCCGTAAATTACGGTGGCCGCTACTTACGCTGGCGGATGGGCACCTTGCTCGCTTAGCGATGGCGGTAGGGGCCTTTTCCGCCATGACGTTATTTGCATTACCGCCATGGCGTAATGCTCGCGCGCGATGGGTCGTGATGTGGCGCTCTTTACGCCATCGTCCCACGGCGTAAACGCTCATTACGCCATGGCGTTAATGACGGGCGCTTACCGCCAGGGTCGTAATGAGGCCCAATGCCATAATTGCAGCAGCACTCGCCCCTAATCAGCAGGAAAGTATCCTTCACATCTAGGACGCAATGCCATAATAGCAGCAGTACTCGCCCCTAATCAGCAGGAAAGTGTCCTTTACATCAAGCACGCAATGCCATAATAGCAGCAGCACTCGCCCCTATGCAGAAGTTAAGTGTCCTTTACATCAAGGATGCAATGCCACAATAGCACCAGCACTCGCCCCCTAATCAGCAGGAAAGTGTCCTTTACATCAAGGACGCAATGCCACAGTAGCACCAGCACTCGCCCCAATCAGCAGGAAAGTGTTCTATATATCAAGGACGCAATGCCACATAGCAGCAGCACTCGCCCCTAATCAGCAGGAAAGTGTCCTTTACATCAAGTACGCAATGCCACAATAACAGCAGCACTCACCCCTAATCAACAGAAAAGTGCCCTTTACATCAAGGACGCAATGCCACAATAGCAGCAGCACTCGGCCCCTAATCAGCAGGAAAGTGTCCATTACATCAAAGATGCAATGCCACAATAGCAGCAACACCTGTGCCTAATCAGCAGGAAAGTGTCCTTTACATCAAGGACGCAATGCCATAATAGCAGCAGCACTCGCCCCTAGTCAGCTGGAAAGTGTCCTTTACATGAAGAACGCAATGCCATAATAGCAGCAGCACTCGCCCCTAATAAGAAGCAAAGTGTCCTTTACATCAAGGACGCAATGCCATGGTAGCATCAGCACTCGCATATAATCAGCAGTAAAGTGTCCTTTATAATAAAGTATGCAATGCCATAAGAGCAGCAGCACTCGCCCTTAATCAGCAGGAAAGTGTCCTTTACATCAAGGACGCAATGTCATAATAGCAGCAGCACTCGCCCCTAATCAGCAGGAAAGTGTCCTTTACATCAAGGACGCAATGCCATAATAGCAACAACACTCGTTCCTAATCAGCAGGAAAGTGTCCTTTACATCAAGGACACAATGCCATAATAGCAGCAGCACTCTCCCCTAATCACCAGCAAAGTGTCCTTCACATAAAGGACTCAATGCCATAATTGCAGCAGCACTCGCCCCTAATCAGCAGGAAAGTATCCTTCACATCTAGGACGCAATGCCATAATAGCAGCAGCACTCGCCCCTAGTCAGCTGGAAAGTGTCCTTTACATGAAGAACGCAATGCCATAATAGCAGCAGCACTCGCCCCTAATAAGAAGCAAAGTGTCCTTTACATCAAGGACGCAATGCCATGGTAGCATCAGCACTCGCATATAATCAGCAGTAAAGTGTCCTTTATAATAAAGTATGCAATGCCATAAGAGCAGCAGCACTCGCCCTTAATCAGCAGGAAAGTGTCCTTTACATCAAGGACGCAATGTCATAATAGCAGCAGCACTCGCCCCTAATCAGCAGGAAAGTGTCCTTTACATCAAGGACGCAATGCCATAATAGCAACAACACTCGTTCCTAATCAGCAGGAAAGTGTCCTTTACATCAAGGACACAATGCCATAATAGCAGCAGCACTCTCCCCTAATCACCAGCAAAGTGTCCTTCACATAAAGGACTCAATGCCATAATTGCAGCAGCACTCGCCCCTAATCAGCAGGAAAGTATCCTTCACATCTAGGACGCAATGCCATAATAGCAGCAGCACTCGCCCCTAATCAGCTGGAAAGTGTCCTTTACTGAAGAACGCAATGCCATAATAGCAGCAGCACTCGCCCCTAATCAGAAGCAAAGTGTCCTTTACATCAAGGACGCAATGCCATGGTAGCATCAGCACTCGCCCATAATCAGCAGGAAAGTGTCCTTGATAATAAAGGATGCAATGCCATAAGAGCAGCAGCACACGCCCTTAATCAGCAGGAAAGTGTCCTTTACATCAAGGACGCAAAGTCATAATAGCAGCAGCACTCGCCCCTAATCAACAGGAAAGTGTCCTTTACATCAAGGACGCAATGCCATAATAGCAAAAACACTTGTTCCTAATCAGCAGGAAAGTGCCCTTTACATCAAGGACACAATGCCATAATAGCAGCAGCACTCTCCCCTAATCACCAGCAAAGTGTCCTTCACATAAAGGACTCAATGCCATAATTGCAGCAGCACTCGCCCCTAATCAGCAGGAAAGTATCCTTCACATCTAGGACGCAATGCCATAATAGCAGCAGTACTCGCCCCTAATCAGCAGGAAAGTGTCCTTTACATCAAGGACGCAATGCCATAATAGCAGAAGCACTCGCCCCTAATCAGCAGGAAAGTGTCCTTCACATCTAGGACCCAATGCCATAGTATCATCAGCACTCGCCCATAATCAGCAGGAAAGTGTCCTTTATAATAAAGGATGCAATGCCATAAAAGCAGCGGCACTCGCCCTTAATCAGCAGGAAAGTGTCCTTTACATCAAGGATGCAATGTCATAATAGCAGCAGCACTCGCCCCTGATCAGCAGGAAAGTGTCCTTTACATCAAGCACGCAATGCCATAATAGCAGCAGCACTTGCCCCTAATCAACGGGAAAGTGTCCTTTACATCAAGGACGCAACGCCATAATAGCAGCAGCTCTCGCCCCTAATCAGCAGGAAAGTGTCATTTACATCAAGGACGCAATGCCATAATAGCAGCAGCACTCGCCCCTAATCAGCAGGAAAGTGTCCTTTACATCAAGGACGCAATGCCATGATAGCAGCCGCACTCGCCTCTAATCAGCAGGAAAGTGTCATTTACATCAGGGACGCAATGCCATAATAGCAGCAGCACTCGCCCATAATCAGCAGGAAAGTGTCCTTTACATCAAGGACGCAATGCCATGATAGCAGCCGCACTCGCCTCTAATCAGCAGGAAAGTGTCCTTTACATCAAGGACGCATCCCATATTAGCAGCAGCACTCAAACCTAATCAGCAGGAAAGTGTCCTTTACATCAAGGACGCAATGCCATAATAGCAGCAGCACTCGCCCCTAATCAGCAGGAAAGTGTCATTTACATCAAGGACGCAGTGCCATAATAGCAGCAGCACTCGCCCCTAATCAGCAGGAAAGTGTCCTTTACATCAAGGACGCAATGCCATAATAAAAGCAGCACTCGCCCCTGATCAGCAGGAAAGTGTCCTTTACATCAAGGACGCAATGGCATAATAGCAGCACTCGCCCCTAATCAGCAGGAAAGTGTCCTTTCCATCAAGGACGCAATGCCATAATAGCAACAGCACTCGCCCCTAATCAGCAGGAAAGTGTCTTTTACATCAAGGATGCAATGCCATAATAGCAGCAGCACTCTCCCCTAATCAGCAGAAAAGTATCCTTCACATCAAGGACTCAATGCCATAATTGCAGCAGCACTTGCCCCTAATCAACGGGAAAGTGTCCTTTACATCAAGGACGCAACGCCATAATAGCAGCAGCTCTCGCCCCTAATCAGCAGGAAAGTGTCATTTACATCAAGGACACAATGCCATAATAGCAGCAGCACTCGCCCCTGATCAGCAGGAAAGTGTCCTTTACATCAAGGACGCAATGGCATAATAGCAGCATTCGCCCCTAATCAGCAGGAAAGTGTCCTTTACATCATGGACGCAATGCCATAATAGCAACAGCACTCGCCCCTAATCAGCAGGAAAGTGTCTTTTACATCAAGGACGCAACGCCATAATAGCAGCCGCTCTCGCCCCTAATCAGCAGGAAAGTGTCATTTACATCAAGGACGCAACGCCATAATAGCAGCAGCTCTCGCCCCTAATCAGCAGGAAAGTGTCATTTATATCAAGGACGCAATGCCATAATAGCAGCAGCACTCGCCCCTAATCAGCAGGAAAGTGTCCTTTACATCAAGGACGCAATGCCATGATAGCAGCCGCACTCGCCTCTAATCAGCAGGAAAGTGTCCTTTACATCAAGGACGCAATCCCATAATAGCAGCAGCACTCAAACCTAATCAGCAGGAAAGTGTCCTTTACATCAAGGACGCAATGCCATAATAGCAGCAGCACTCGCCCCTAATCAGCAGGAAAGTGTCATTTACATCAAGGACGCAGTGCCATAATAGCAGCAGCACTCGCCCCTAATCAGCAGGAAAGTGTCCTTTACATCAAGGACGCAGTGCCATAATAGCAGCAGCACTTGCCCCTAATCAGCAGGAAAGTGTCCTTTACATCAAGGACGCAATGCCATAATAGCAGCAGCACTCGCCCCTGATCAGCAGGAAAGTGTCCTTTACATCAAGGACGCAATGGCATAACAGCAGCACTCGCCCCTAATCAGCAGGAAAGTGTCCTTTACATCAAGGACGCAATGCCATAATAGCAACAGCACTCGCCCCTAATAAGCAGGAAAGTGTCTTTTACATCAAGGATGCAATGCCATAATAGCAGCAGCACTCTCCCCTAATCAGCAGAAAGTATCCTTCACATCAAGGACTCAATGCCATAATTGCAGCAGCACTCGCCTCTAATCAGCACAAATGTATCCTTTACATCTAGGACGCAATGCCATAAAAGCAGCAGCACTCGCCCCTAACCAGCAGGAAAGTTTCCTTTACATCAAGGACGCAATGCCATAATAGCAGAAGCACTCGCCCCTAATCAGCAGCAAAGTGTCCTTCACATCAAGAACTCAATGTCATAATTGCAGCAGCACTCGCCCCTAAACAGCAGGAAAGTATCCTTCACATCTCGGATGCAATGCCAAAATAGCAGCAGTACTCGCCCCTAATCAGAGCGAAAGTGTCCTTTACATCAAGGGCGCAATGCCACAATAGCAGCAGGACTCGTCCCCTAATCAGCAGGAAAGTGTCCTTTACATCAAGGATGCAATGCCATAAAAGCAGCAGCACTCGCCCTTAATCAGCAGGAAAGTGTCCTTTACATCAAGGATGCAATGTCATAATAGCAGGAAAGTGTCCTTTACATCAAGCACGCAATGCCATAATAGCAGCAGCACTTGCCCCTAATCAACGGGAAAGTGCCCTTTACATCAAGGACGCAACGCCATAATAGCAGCAGCTCTCGCCCCTAATCAGCAGGAAAGTGTCATTTACATCAAGGACGCAATGCCATAATAGCAGCAGCACTCGCCCCTAATCAGCAGGAAAGTGTCCTTTACATCAAGGACGCAATGCCATGATAGCAGCCGCACTCACCTCTAATCAGCAGGAAAGTGTCATTTACATCAAGGACGCAATGCCATAATAGCAGCAGCACTCGCCCCTAATCAGCAGGAAACTGTCCTTTACATCAAGGACGCAATGCCATGATAGCAGCCGCACTCGCCTCTAATCAGC
Source organism: Ambystoma mexicanum (assembly GCF_040938575.1). Classification (NCBI taxonomy): domain Eukaryota; kingdom Metazoa; phylum Chordata; class Amphibia; order Caudata; family Ambystomatidae; genus Ambystoma; species Ambystoma mexicanum. The sequence goes on from NC_090921.1 coordinate 30,494,371, forward strand.
AGGAAAGTGTCCTTTCCATCAAGGACGCAATGCCATAATAGCAACAGCACTCGCCCCTAATCAGCAGGAAAGTGTCTTTTACATCAAGGATGCAATGCCATAATAGCAGCAGCACTCTCCCCTAATCAGCAGAAAAGTATCCTTCACATCAAGGACTCAATGCCATAATTGCAGCAGCACTTGCCCCTAATCAACGGGAAAGTGTCCTTTACATCAAGGACGCAACGCCATAATAGCAGCAGCTCTCGCCCCTAATCAGCAGGAAAGTGTCATTTACATCAAGGACGCAATGCCATAATAGCAGCAGCACTCGCCCCTGATCAGCAGGAAAGTGTCCTTTACATCAAGGACGCAATGGCATAATAGCAGCACTCGCCCCTAATCAGCAGGAAAGTGTCCTTTACATCAAGGACGCAATGCCATAATAGCAACAGCACTCGCCCCTAATCAGCAGGAAAGTGTCTTTTACATCAAGGACGCAACGCCATAATAGCAGCCGCTCTCGCCCCTAATCAGCAGGAAAGTGTCATTTACATGAAGGACGCAATGCCATAATAGCAGCAGCACTTGCCCCTAATCAACGGGAAAGTGTCCTTTACATCAAGGACGCAACGCCATAATAGCAGCAGCCCTCGCCCCTAATCAGCAGGAAAGTGTCCTTTCCATCAAGGACGCAATGCCATAATAGCAACAGCACTCGCCCCTAATCAGCAGGAAAGTGTCTTTTACATCAAGGACGCAATGCCATAATAGCAGCAGCACTCTCCCCTAATCAGCAGAAAAGTATCCTTCACATCAAGGACTCAATGCCATAATTGCAGCAGCACTTGCCCCTAATCAACGGGAAAGTGTCCTTTACATCAAGGACGCAACGCCATAATAGCAGCAGCACTCGCCCCTAATCAGCAGGAAAGTGTCATTTACATCAAGGACGCAATGCCATAATAGCAGCAGCACTCGCCCCTGATCAGCAGGAAAGTGTCCTTTACATCAAGGACGCAATGCCATAATAGCAACAGCACTCGCCCCTAATCAGCAGGAAAGTGTCTTTTACATCAAGGACGCAACGCCATAATAGCAGCAGCTCTCGCCCCTAATCAGCAGGAAAGTGTCATTTACATCAAGGACGCAATGCCATAATAGCAGCAGCACTTGCCCCTAATCAACGGGAAAGTGTCCTTTACATCAAGGACGCAACGCCATAATAGCAGCAGCTCTCGCCCCTAATCAGCAGGAAAGTGTCATTTACATCAAGGACGCAACGCCATAATAGCAGCAGCACTCACCCCTAATCAGCAGGAAAGTGTCCTTTACATCAAGGACGCAATGCCATGATAGCAGCCGCACTCGCCTCTAATCAGCAGGAAAGTGTCCTTTACATCAAGGACGCAATCCCATAATAGCAGCAGCACTCAAACCTAATCAGCAGGAAAGTGTCCTTTACATCAAGGACGCAATGCCATAATAGCAGCAGCACTCGCCCCTAATCAGCAGGAAAGTGTCATTTACATCAAGGACGCAGTGCCATAATAGCAGCAGCACTCGCCCCTAATCAGCAGGAAAGTGTCCTTTACATCAAGGACGCAGTGCCATAATAGCAGCAGCACTTGCCCCTAATCAGCAGGAAAGTGTCCTTTACATCAAGGACGCAATGCCATAATAGCAGCAGCACTCGCCCCTGATCAGCAGGAAAGTGTCCTTTACATCAAGGACGCAATGGTATAACAGCAGCACTCGCCCCTAATCAGCAGGAAAGTGTCCTTTACATCAAGGACGCAATGCCATAATAGCAACAGCACTCGCCCCTAATCAGCAGGAAAGTGTCTTTTACATCAAGGATGCAATGCCATAATAGCAGCAGCACTCTCCCCTAATCAGCAGAAAAGTATCCTTCACATCAAGGACTCAATGCCATAATTGCAGCAGCACTCGCCTCTAATCAGCACGAATGTATCCTTTACATCTAGGACGCAATGCCATAAAAGCAGCAGCACTCGCCCCTAACCAGCAGGAAAGTGTCCTTTACATCAAGAACTCAATGTCATAATTGCAGCAGCACTCGCCCCTAAACAGCAGGAAGGTATCCTTCACATCTAGGATGCAATGCCAAAATAGCAGCAGTACTCGCCCCTAATCAGAGCGAAAGTGTCCTTTACATCAAGGGCGCAATGCCACAATAGCAGCAGGACTCGTCCCCTAATCAGCAGGAAAGTGTCCTTTACATCTAGGACGCAATGCCACAATAGCACCAGCACTCGCCCCAATCAGCAGGAAAGTGTCCTTTATATCAAGGACACAATGCCATAATAGCAGCAGCACTCGCCCCTAATCAGCTGGAAAGTGTCCTTTACATCAAGGACGCAATGCCATAATAGCAGCAGCACTCGCCCCTAATCAGCAGGAAAGTGTCCTTTATATCAAGGACACAATGCCATAATAGCAGCAGCACTCGCCCCTAATCAGCTGGAAAGTGTCCTTTACTGAAGAACGCAATGCCATAATAGCAGCAGCACTCGCCCCTAAGCAGAAGTTAAGTGTCCTTTACATCAAGGATGCAATGCCATAATTGCAGCAGCACTCACCCCTAATCAGCAGGAAAGTATCCTTCACATCTAGGACGCAATGCCATAAAAGCAGCAGCACTCGCCCCTAATCAGCAGAAAAGTGTCCTTTACATCAAGGACGCAATGCCATAATAGCAGAAGCACTCGCCCCTAATCAGCAGCAAAGTGTCCTTCACATCAAGAACTCAATGCCATAATTGCAGCAGCACTCGCCCCTAATCATCAGGAAAGTATCCTTTACATCTCGGATGCAATGTCACAATAGCACCAGCACTCGCCCCCTAATCAGCAGGAAAGTGTCCTTTACATCAAGGACGCAATGCCACAATAGCACCAGCACTCGCCCCAATCAGCAGGAAAGTGTTCTTTATATCAAGGACGCAATGCCACATAGCAGCAGCACTCGCCCCTAATCAGCAGGAAAGTGTCCTTAACATCAAGTACGCAATGCCACAATAACAGCAGCACTCACCCCTAATCAACAGAAAAGTGTCCTTTACATCAAGGACGCAATGCCACAACAGCAGCAGCACTCGGCCCCTAATCAGCAGGAAAGTGTCCATTACATCAAAGACGCAATGCCACAATAGCAGCAACACCTGTGCCTAATCAGCAGGAAAGTGTCCTTTACATCAAGGACGCAATGCCATAATAGCAGCAGCACTCGCCCCTAATCAGCTGGAAAGTGTCCTTTACATGAAGAACGCAATGCCATAATAGCAGCAGCACTCGCCCCTAATCAGAAGCAAAGTGTCCTTTACATCAAGGACGCAATGCCATGGTAGCATCAGCACTCGCCCATAATCAGCAGGAAAGTGTCCTTTATAATAAAGTATGCAATGCCATAAGAGCAGCAGCACTCGCCCTTAATCAGCAGGAAAGTGTCCTTTACATCAAGGACGCAATGTCATAATAGCAGCAGTACTCGCCCCTAATCAGCAGGAAAGTGTCCTTTACATCAAGGACGCAATGCCATAATAGCAACAACACTCGTTCCTAATCAGCAGGAAAGTGTCCTTTACATCAAGGACACAATGCCATAATAGCAGCAGCACTCTCCCCTAATCACCAGCAAAGTGTCCTTCACATAAAGGACTCAATGCCATAATTGCAGCAGCACTCGCCCCTAATCAGCAGGAAAGTATCCTTCACATCTAGGACGCAATGCCATAATAGCAGCAGTACTCGCCCCTAATCAGCAGGAAAGTGTCCTTTACATCAAGCACGCAATGCCATAATAGCAGCAGCACTCGCCCCTAAGCAGAAGTTAAGTGTCCTTTACATCAAGGATGCAATTCCATAATAGCTGCAGCACTCACCCCTAATCAGCAGCAAAGTGTCCTTTACATCAAGGACGCAATGCCATAATAGCAGAAGCACTCGCCCCTAATCAGCAGCAATGTGTCCTTTACATCAAGGACGCAATGCCATAAAAGCAGCAGCACTCGCCCCTAATCAGCAGCAAAGTGTCCTTTACATCAAGGACGCAATGCCATAATAGCAGAAGCACTCGCCCCTAATCAGCAGCAAAGTGTCCTTCACATCAAGAACTCAATGCCATAATTGCAGCAGCACTCGCCCCTAATCAGCAGGAAAGTATCCTTCACATCTCGGATGCAATGCCACAATAGCACCAGCACTCGCCCCCTAATCAGCAGGAACGTGTCCTTTACATCAAGGACGCAATGCCACAATAGCATCAGCACTCGCCCCAATCAGCAGGAAAGTGTTCTTTATATCAAGGACGCAATGCCACATAGCAGCAGCACTCGCCCCTAATCAGCAGGAAAGTGTCCTTTACATCAAGTACGCAATGCCACAATAACAGCAGCACTCACCCCTAATCAACAGAAAAGTGTCCTTTACATCAAGGACGCAATGCCACAATAGCAGCAGCACTCGGCCCCTAATCAGCAGGAAAGTGTCCTTTACATCAAGGACTCAATGCCATAATAGCAGCAGCACTTGCCCCTTATCAACGGGAAAGTGTCCTTTACATCAAGGACGCAACGCCATAATAGCAGCAGCTCTCGCCCCTAATCAGCAGGAAAGTGTCATTTACATCAAGGACGCAATGCCATAATAGCAGCAGCACTCGCCCCTAATCAGCAGGAAAGTGTCCTTTACATCAAGGACGCAATGCCATAATAGCAGCAGCACTTGCCCCTAATCAACGGGAAAGTGTCCTTTACATCAAGGACGCAACGCCATAATAGCAGCAGCTCTCGCCCCTAATCAGCAGGAAAGTGTCATTTACATCAAGGACGCAATGCCATAATAGCAGCAGCACTCGCCCCTAATCAGCAGGAAAGTGTCCTTTACATCAAGGACGCAATGCCATGATAGCAGCCGCACTCGCCTCTAATCAGCAGGAAAGTGTCATTTACATCAAGGACGCAATGCCATAATAGCAGCAGCACTCGCCCCTAATCAGCAGGAAAGTGTCCTTTACATCAAGGACGCAATGCCATGATAGCAGCTGCACTCGCCTCTAATCAGCAGGAAAGTGTCCTTTACATCAAGGACGCAATCCCATAATAGCAGCAGCACTCAAACCTAATCAGCAGGAAAGTGTCCTTTACATCAAGGACGCAATGCCATAATAGCAGCAGCACTCGCCCCTAATCAGCAGGAAAGTGTCATTTACATCAAGGACGCAATGGCATAATAGCAGCACTCGCCCCTAATCAGCAGGAAAGTGTCCTTTCCATCAAGGACGCAATGCCATAATAGCAACAGCACTCGCCCCTAATCAGCAGGAAAGTGTCTTTTACATCAAGGATGCAATGCCATAATAGCAGCAGCACTCTCCCCTAATCAGCAGAAAAGTATCCTTCACATCAAGGACTCAATGCCATAATTGCAGCAGCACTTGCCCCTAATCAACGGGAAAGTGTCCTTTACATCAAGGACGCAACGCCATAATAGCAGCAGCTCTCGCCCCTAATCAGCAGGAAAATGTCATTTACATCAAGGACGCAATGCCATAATAGCAGCAGCACTCGCCCCTGATCAGCAGGAAAGTGTCCTTTACATCAAGGACGCAATGGCATAATAGCAGCACTCGCCCCTAATCAGCAGGAAAGTGTCCTTTACATCAAGGACGCAATGCCATAATAGCAACAGCACTCGCCCCTAATCAGCAGGAAAGTGTCTTTTACATCAAGGACGCAACGCCATAATAGCAGCAGCTCTCGCCCCTAATCAGCAGGAAAGTGTCATTTACATCAAGGACGCAACGCCATAATAGCAGCAGCTCTCGCTCCTAATCAGCAGGAAAGTGTCATTTACATCAAGGACGCAATGCCATAATAGCAGCAGCACTCGCCCCTAATCAGCAGGAAAGTGTCCTTTACATCAAGGACGCAATGCCATGATAGCAGCCGCACTCGCCTCTAATCAGCAGGAAAGTGTCCTTTACATCAAGGACGCAATCCCATAATAGCAGCAGCACTCAAACCTAATCAGCAGGAAAGTGTCCTTTACATCAAGGACGCAATGCCATAATAGCAGCAGCACTCGCCCCTAATCAGCAGGAAAGTGTCATTTACATCAAGGACGCAGTGCCATAATAGCAGCAGCACTCGCCCCTAATCAGCAGGAAAGTGTCCTTTACATCAAGGACGCAGTGCCATAATAGCAGCAGCACTTGCCCCTAGTCAGCAGGAAAGTGTCCTTTACATCAAGGACGCAATGCCATAATAGCAGCAGCACTCGCCCCTGATCAGCAGGAAAGTGTCCTTTACATCAAGGACGCAATGGCATAACAGCAGCACTCGCCCCTAATCAGCAGGAAAGTGTCCTTTACATCAAGGACGCAATGCCATAATAGCAACAGCACTCACCCCTAATCAGCAGGAAAGTGTCTTTTACATCAAGGATGCAATGCCATAATAGCAGCAGCACTCTCCCCTAATCAGCAGAAAAGTATCCTTCACATCAAGGACTCAATGCCATAATTGCAGCAGCACTCGCCTCTAATCAGCACGAATGTATCCTTTACATCTAGGACGCAATGCCATAAAAGCAGCAGCACTCGCCCCTAACCAGCAGGAAAGTTTCCTTTACATCAAGGACGCAATGGCCCTCATTACGACCCTGGCGGAAAGTGACTGACCGGACCGCCACAGCGTAAATAGCGTTTCCGCCATTGCACGATGGAGCAAAGTGCGGCCCATTCCGACCCATCGGGCACGAGCACCACGGCATGGCGGAAGTGCAAAGTCCGCGATGGCGGAAATTACCCCAAAACGGCCCACACCGCCACCGTACGGCGCCCTAGGTGCAATACCGCCACCCATCTTAGCGGACACCGCAGTGAGCGCCAACCGGAAAGTACGGTGACCGTAAATATACGGAAACGGAAGTAAAAACATGGGCCCGGAACGGGAAACAGCACGCCGTACACCTATAAAACCACAAAATCCACACAACCACTAAAAACACTACCCTGAAACACACCCCAACCCGTCATCCACCCTAGCGAAACCAAGAAAAATGGGAAAAGTAGCGAAGAAAGCGTGCGACCGCAAGCGGCAGGTCCACTTCTCCCGTGAGGAACTCACCGTGCTAACAGAGACCCTCCAGGAGAATGCTGCCGTCGTCTTCTCCACGCAAATGACCAGGACGGCACTTGCGAACAAGAAGGCCATATGGGCTCTGGTGGCACAGCGGGTAAGTGCGGTGGGGACCGCACCCCGCAACCCACAGCAATGCAGAAAGCGATGGGACGACCTGCGGATACGCGTCCGTAGCATACTTTCTGCCAACCGCAACATTGCCACAGCCACCGGGGGAGGTCCTGAATCACCCATCAAGTTGACCCCCTGGGAAGAAATCTGTGCCTCCACCATTGGAATGGAGAGCATAGAGGGAGTCGGAGGGATGGAGAAAGGAGTGCAGACATCCGAAGAATCAGGTAGGTGCCCCAAATAAAACAATGCTAAATCCACAATTTCCAATCATGTGAAGTACCATGTGTCCCCATAGTGCAACAGGAACACATGTCCAGGAGAACGTCCACACACATTGGCCTGATAGCGCACTTTAAAACTCACAATAAATACATAAATAATTAAAAACCCCTAAAACACCCACTACACGTGCAGCAGGCACACCCTAACTGCAGGCTGCCAAACAACTGCACCCTCACTCCACACACAAATGAAAGCACCTCCAAGGCCCCGACCCAAATCACCCTCAGGTACCACCCCAATGCATGTGATACAATGCCATTCCAATTCCCACAGACCCATTAATAACCCTCGCCCTCCTTTACTCCACCGCAGGGTCCGATCCAAACGACGAGCATCAGGACACCCCTACCAGCACACCTGCAAAGAGGGCCAAGACCAACGGCCAAAGACCCTCCACCTCAGCTGCACGCATCAAGACACGGCAGCAGCACAAATCAGGTGGCAGCACAGAGGAGGGAACATCAACAGGCACCCCAGCAGCCAGCATGCCCACAACACCACCACCACAGGTCCCCCCAATGGATGCCACAGAAGGCACTGCCTCTGGTGGCAGCAGCACCATAGGTGACACCCCATTGATGGCAGCATGCTCCGACACAGAAGACGGGGATGTCGAAGTCAGATCCATCCATGACCTGTCCCAATCCCCCTGTCTGTCCCATCCCGTACAACATGAGGATACCACGCAGGGGCACCCACAAGACGACGACTGGCCATCCCCCACAAGCCCTGTGGCAAGGCAACATGAGGTCACCAGCCCCTCTGTGACACCACCGCAAATGGCCATGGCCCAGCAGAGGCAACAGTCCCTCGACCAGTTAATCGTGCAACAGCAGCAACTGGCCACGCTCCTCAAGGACCATGCCGATGAATGTGGGGGCACTAAGGCAGACATAGAAACATCAACTGAGACACTGAGGGCAGAAATGGAGAGAAGTACAGAGACACTAAGGGCACAAATGGAGAGTAGCACCGAGAGCCTTAGAGTACAAATGGAGAGTAGCACCGAGAGCCTGAGAGTCCAAATGGAGAGAAGCACCGAGAGCCTGAGGGGGGAACTGCATGCGACGTCCAAAGGCGTATGTGCCGAACTTGCCGCAGTGCGCCGTGTGCTCACTGAGCTCTCACAAACCCTTAGGGACATGCATGGACGTGAGCAGGCAGAGACATCATCCGTTGCAAGTTCCGTCCAGGGCAGCCCCCAACGTAGATCTGGGAGGAACCTGCGCTCCACAGGCAGGGGTGCCCCTGATACCCGCAGAGGGGGCTTGCAATAGCGACTGCCCACTGACAATGAGCATCTTTGGACACTGGTGTTCGGGGGGGAGGTAGGAGGGTGGAGGGGGTGTGTTGGGCTCACTTGGGTGGCGGGTCGATAGGGTGTTTAACATGATATCACATATGCCATAAACAATGCACGATCAACCAATGAGATGTGTGGACAATGATCTTTGTGTACTAGGCCATCATAGGCGTACAGTCCATATTGTGCATGTACCAGACACACACAGTGCCACGAGTACCGTGTCCATGTATCAGCCACCAGGCGTGAGTGCTAGAAGCATGCATCAATGAGATGCTGACGAATGTCACGGCCCTCCGGTGCCTCGCAGACTCCTTGAGGTGCTGCCACATCCCCACCCTCATCATGACCATCTTCAGGTGCTTGCAGTTCTGCGTCAGGGGGCATGGGCACATTTCTACGTACGCACATGTTGTGGAGCATGACACATGCCATGACCATCTTTGCAACCTTCTCATGGCGGTACAGGAGTGCCCCGCCAGACCTGCTGAGGCAGCGGAAACAAGTCTTCAGTAGGCCGAATGCCTGTTCAATGACTACACGGGTACGTGAGTGGGCATGGTTGTAGTCCTCCTCATGCTGGTCCCGTGGGTTCCGGACTGGTGTGAGGAGCCATCTCTTCAGTGGATATCCAGCATCACCTGTATGTGGACGATAAAAGTATGATGTGGAATGCCATTGCTACGTACGCACACCCCCCCCCCCCTTCCTGCCAGGTCATTGCCGAATCACATACCCCACATCATCATGCATGAAATGAGACTCACCGAGTAGCCAGGATCTGTTCCCTGCGTGTCGCTCCATGTAGCGTGGTATTGTAGAGTTCCTCAAGACCATAGAATCATGGGTTGATCCAGGGAATCGGGCACAACAATGTGTAATGATCCTGTTGGAGTCACACACCATTTGTACATTCAGGGAATGAAATTGTTTTCGGTTGCGGTACTGGGCCTCCATGGCATGTGGGACGACCAATTCCACATGGGTGCAGTCGATGGCACCAATGCAACCCGATATGCCGGCAAGTGCATGGAATCCCACTTTTGTGTTGGTAATTTCCTGCTCCGAGCGTGGTAGAGAGATGTAGTCGTCTGCGTGCTGCAGGAGGGCATCGAGCACTTGCAATAGTGTCCGTGAGAACAGTGGCTGAGAAATGCCATGCAACTGTCCGACTGTGTGCTGGTAGGTGCCTGTGGCCAGGAAGTGGAGTACAGACACCACCTTCAGTAGGGGTGGGATGGCGGTTGGGCTATCTATCATGCTGACAAGGTCAGCCTGTGTCATGTCCACAATGGCGGCTATGGTGTCCCGGTCCAAACGGTAGAGGGTGTGGATCTGCTCATCAGTGAGGTTGAACGGATGTGCTCGGAGGCGTGGGATTGCGGGCTGCCTGCGTGGTGGTAGTGGCTGTGCTGGCGGCCCTTGCTGGCCCTGCCTTGGCCTCCTCCTCCTCCTGCGTCTCCTCCGTGCGGCCGGTTGTAGTTGGTGTTCGTCTTCTTCTTGGAGTTGGAGTACTTGCAGTGCTATCAGGTCCCCCAGGGCCAACATCGCGAGTCCTGCCGGTAGCATTTCGGAGTGGGTGTGGTTGTGGGAGGAGACTGGGTGTGCAATTTATGTGTTTTCAGGCTGTATGGCCTCCACCTGTGGTGATTCATTCCACCTGTGCAAGCTGCTCTCCCCTTTGGCCGAGCACGTCCCGCACACAACGCTGCAATTCGAGTAATGGCATCCTGCTATTGCAATCATGTATTTGTACCCGATGGCCGTGTAACATTGGTTGATATGTACATTCGGCTATGGTCCCATTGTTTCACATACAATCTTTGCAGTCGCGAACAGACTTGTGAAGGGTCAGTGGAACGTAGTACTCGAGTAACGGTGGGCCCTCATGCATCACTGTACCGAGTTGCACCGACGGGCGGGGCGTCCCATTCGTGGGTGAAGGCAGTTGCCATTTTCACACACAGCCGCACTAGATGGATTAATTTGTGATTTCAAACGGCCACAGATGCCTTTTCGACGTGATGTTGCAAATGAGGAATTCGAAGGGCGGCGCTTTCGGTTTTCAGCTAGCGGCGAGGAGATGCCCACAGGTCTGACTGCAAATATAACGTTCTATTGTTCAATGTCCTTGAGACAGGGGCCATGGCGAGGATGCAATGATTGATATGAATAGTTTGGGATGCGCAATAGCGACGTGGGCGATGAGGCCGGACGTTCCCAAATACATGTTACTTCACAACACTGGAATTACGGGCTGGGGCACTGTGGATTTTGCAGGCTGCATAACGCACAGACTCAATGGATATTTCTAATGTTATGTCAGTAAATATTCAGGCGTTTTTATACCGGGATGAGGGAATGATGAATGGATGCATGGGCAGATGATTTGATACAGAGTTTGCCATGTACAGGGCTTCTTGGAATCTGTCCGCCTCCCCTGCGCTATGTGATGCAGGGCTGCCATAGTGGGACCATCGTCTATCTGGCCTTGTTGAGCCCTCCCTGTCTCGACGCGCCTTCAGACACTTGTGTCCATGCACGTTAACATTCCCATCAGATGGATTCTGTTTTCACAGACGCATGCACAGCTACACTCGTTTGTGATGGTGTTTACACCTCGATATAGATGGTTATGAGTCGCAAGTGGTTTTGGGGTGGTGATGATCCTTTGGAGTGGGCTAGCATGCATATGGCTGTGGATTCAGTGTGATCATTGAAGTGAGTTGTTCGAATGTAGTTCTGATGGCCATTCTGTTCTTTTTCTTTTCTTTTGGTTGACAGGTATCTCCTCCCCTTTTGCCACTGCCATCTGTATGCCACTCCTGCAGATGGGTTTTACTCCCGACACCTGCTGCTTCGTGTTAATCAGTGGAGCAGCATTACGATCTTATGGGACGATCGCCAATGGGCCACATGCCCTTACGCAGTACTAGTGGCTAGGAGCAACATTTCGGCCTTTCAGCTGGACTAGTGCCTCCCCATTGGGACGGCCCTGCGGTTCTGTGCGCTTCCATGTTGCCTTTTCGTACGTGAATGTGGCTCTGTGTACCATGATGGAACAGGGCGTCACACAAGAAGTAGCTGGTCATTTCTTGCGGATGCAGCCCACAATGGTGAAATGTGTTTTGGAGTTCATGGCCTGATGGCTTTATGGGCTTGGTGATTTTGTTGTGCATTAAATTTCTATTCTGATATGGGCCGTGTAGCGTTCTTCTTTGCAAGTGATGTGGCATATTCCTATTTGGGGAGCGATGTATTGTGAGGAGATCTGCATTGGGTTCCAGCTTCGGAGTTTAGTTGCGTGGTACTGTGCTGGGCGCGTTTGCCTACGAAGCCCAGTGAGGTCAGGGATGAGGGCTGCCAATATGACTGTTTGAATGTTGTCATGCTCAGGGGCGGGGGATTGGGTTTTGTGTAACAGATGCCGGTCAGCCAGGTGGACTGGTGGAATGATGTGATTTTCGGAATATTGCTGGTCACAGGTGCCTGTGTTTGCGTGCGTTTCTTGGTGGGGGACTGTGGTCATGTCCATTGGAATGGCTTCTGTATTCGTGCCATCTGTGCCCTGCAGCTCCCATTGGCCCCTCTTGTGATTCTTTTGTTCGTTGGCATGCATGGGTGACTTGTACATTTCACTGGTTGCATTGTGACTTCATTGCACCTACGGGGAGTTGTACTTTGTGGGCAGGGAGCGGTGTACAGGCACTCAGTGGGGCCGTTTACGGTTGATTCGCGATGCCGTACTTCTCACCATGGCGGAATGGTACTTTCCGCCGTGCTTGATGGCGTTAGGTACATGTCCGCTAGGGTCGGAATTCGCATACCGTTGCGCCATGGTGGTATTTACGGTTTGGCATGGCGCGCGCGCGCGTACTTGGTGCAGTTAGCGTTGGCGTTCACTACGGTGTCGCTAATGGCATCGTACTTTGCGGTGACGGGTCATAGTCGCACCGAGCGCTATTCGATGGCGGTATTGCATTTCCGCCATCGTTTTTCGATTCCCGCCAGGGTCGTAATGAGGCCCAATGTCATAATAGCAGAAGCACTCGCCCCTAAACAGCAGGAAAGTATCCTTCACATCTCGGATGCAATGCCAAAATAGCAGCAGTACTCGCCCCTAATCAGAGCGAAAGTGTCCTTTACATCAAGGGCGCAATGCCACAATAGCAGCAGGACTCGTCCCCTAATCAGCAGGAAAGTGTCCTTTACATCAAGGATGCAATGCCATAAAAGCAGCAGCACTCGCCCTTAATCAGCAGGAAAGTGTCCTTTACATCAAGGATGCAATGTCATAATAGCAGCAGCACTCGCCCCTGATCAGCAGGAAAGTGTCCTTTACATCAAGCACGCAATGCCATAATAGCAGCAGCACTTGCCCCTAATCAACGGGAAAGTGTCCTTTACATCAAGGACGCAACGCCATAATAGCAGCAGCTCTCGCCCCTAATCAGCAGGAAAGTGTCATTTACATCAAGGACGCAATGCCATAATAGCAGCAGCACTCGCCCTAATCAGCAGGAAAGTGTCCTTTACATCAAGGACGCAATGCCATGATAGCAGCCGCACTCGCCTCTAATCAGCAGGAAAGTGTCATTTACATCAAGGACGCAATGCCATAATAGCAGCAGCACTCGCCCCTAATCAGCAGGAAAGTGTCCTTTACATCAAGGACGCAATGCCATGATAGCAGCCGCACTCGCCTCTAATCAGCAGGAAAGTGTCCTTTACATCAAGGACGCAATCCCATAATAGCAGCAGCACTCGCCCCTAATCAGCAGGAAAGTGTCATTTACATCAAGGACGCAGTGCCATAATAGCAGCAGCACTCGCCCCTAATCAGCAGGAAAGTGTCCTTTACATCAAGGACGCAATGCCATAATAGCAGCAGCACTCGCCCCTGATCAGCAGGAAAGTGTCCTTTACATCAAGGACGCAATGGCATAATAGCAGCACTCGCCCCTAATCAGCAGGAAAGTGTCCTTTCCATCAAGGACGCAATGCCATAATAGCAACAGCACTCGCCCCTAATCAGCAGGAAAGTGTCTTTTACATCAAGGATGCAATGCCATAATAGCAGCAGCACTCTCCCCTAATCAGCAGAAAAGTATCCTTCACATCAAGGACTCAATGCCATAATTGCAGCAGCACTTGCCCCTAATCAACGGGAAAGTGTCCTTTACATCAAGGACGCAACGCCATAATAGCAGCAGCTCTCGCCCCTAATCAGCAGGAAAGTGTCATTTACATCAAGGACGCAATGCCATAATAGCAGCAGCACTCGCCCCTGATCAGCAGGAAAGTGTCCTTTACATCAAGGACGCAATGGCATAATAGCAGCACTCGCCCCTAATCAGCAGGAAAGTGTCCTTTACATCAAGGACGCAATGCCATAATAGCAACAGCACTCGCCCCTAATCAGCAGGAAAGTGTCTTTTACATCAAGGACGCAACGCCATAATAGCAGCAGCTCTCGCCCCTAATCAGCAGGAAAGTGTCATTTACATCAAGGATGCAATGCCATAATAGCAGCAGCACTTGCCCCTAATCAACGGGAAAGTGTCCTTTACATCAAGGACGCAACGCCATAATAGCAGCAGCTCTCGCCCCTAATCAGCAGGAAAGTGTTATTTACATCAAGGACGCAATGCCATAATAGCAGCAGCACTCGCCCCTAATCAGCAGGAAAGTGTCCTTTACATCAAGGACGCAATGCCATGATAGCAGCCGCACTCGCCTCTAATCAGCAGGAAAGTGTCCTTTACATCAAGGACGCAATGCCATAATAGCAGCAGCACTCGCCCCTAATCAGCAGGAAAGTGTCATTTACATCAAGGACGCAGTGCCATAATAGCAGCAGCACTCGCCCCTAATCAGCAGGAAAGTGTCCTTTACATCAAGGACGCAGTGCCATAATAGCAGCAGCACTTGCCCCTAATCAGCAGGAAAGTGTCCTTTACATCAAGGACGCAATGCCATAATAGCAGCAGCACTCGCCCCTGATCAGCAGGAAAGTGTCCTTTACATCAAGGACGCAATGGCATAACAGCAGCACTCGCCCCTAATCAGCAGGAAAGTGTCCTTTACATCAAGGACGCAATGCCATAATAGCAACAGCACTCGCCCCTAATCAGCAGGAAAGTGTCTTTTACATCAAGGATGCAATGCCATAATAGCAGCAGCACTCTCCCCTAATCAGCAGAAAAGTATCCTTCACATCAAGGACTCAATGCCATAATTGCAGCAGCACTCGCCTCTAATCAGCACGAATGTATCCTTTACATCTAGGATGCAATGCCATAAAAGCAGCAGCACTCGCCCCTAACCAGCAGGAAAGTGTCCTTTACATCAAGGACGCAATGCCATAATAGCAGAAGCACTCGCCCCTAATCAGCAGCAAAGTGTCCTTCACATCAAGAAATCAATGTCATAATTGCAGCAGCACTCGCCCCTAAACAGCAGGAAAGTATCCTTCACATCTCAGATGCAATGCCAAAATAGCAGCAGTACTCGCCCCTAATCAGAGCGAAAGTGTCCTTTACATCAAGGGCGCAATGCCACAATAGCAGCAGGACTCGTCCCCTAATCAGCAGGAAAGTGTCCTTTACATCAAGGACGCAATGCCACAATAGCACCAGCACTCGCCCCAATCAGCAGGAAAGTGTCCTTTATATCAAGGACACAATGCCATAATAGCAGCAGCACTCGTCCCTAATCAGCTGGAAAGTGTCCTTTACATCAAGGACGCAATGCCATAATAGCAGCAGCACTCGCCCCTAATCAGCAGGAAAGTGTCCTTTATATCAAGGACACAATGCCATAATAGCAGCAGCACTCGCCCCTAATCAGCTGGAAAGTGTCCTTTACTGAAGAACGCAATGCCATAATAGCAGCAGCACTCGCCCCTAAGCAGAAGTTAAGTGTCCTTTACATCAAGGACGCAATGCCATAATTGCAGCAGCACTCACCCCTAATCAGCAGGAAAGTATCCTTCACATCTAGGACGCAATGCCATAAAAGCAGCAGCACTCGCCCCTAATCAGCAGAAAAGTGTCCTTTACATCAAGGACGCAATGCCATAATAGCAGAAGCACTCGCCCCTAATCAGCAGCAAAGTGTCCTTCACATCAAGAACTCAATGCCATAATTGCAGCAGCACTCGCCCCTAATCATCAGGAAAGTATCCTTCACATCTCGGATGCAATGCCACAATAGCACCAGCACTCGCCCCCTAATCAGCAGGAAAGTGTCCTTTACATCAAGGACGCAATGCCACAATAGCACCAGCACTCGCCCCAATCAGCAGGAAAGTGTTCTTTATATAAAGGACGCAATGCCACATAGCAGCAGCACTCGCCCCTAATCAGCAGGAAAGTGTCCTTTACATCAAGTACGCAATGCCACAATAACAGCAGCACTCACCCCTAATCAACAGAAAAGTGTCCTTTACATCAAGGACGCAATGCCACAATAGCAGCAGCACTCGGCCCCTAATCAGCAGGAAAGTGTCCATTAAATCAAAGACGCAATGCCACAATAGCAGCAACACCTGTGCCTAATCAGCAGGAAAGTGTCCTTTACATCAAGGACGCAATGCCATAATAGCAGCAGCACTCGCCCCTAATCAGCTGGAAAGTGTCCTTTACATGAAGAACGCAATGCCATAATAGCAGCAGCACTCGCCCCTAATCAGAAGCAAAGTGTCCTTTACATCAAGGATGCAATGCCATGGTAGCATCAGCACTCGCCCATAATCAGCAGGAAAGTGTCCTTTATAATAAAGTATGCAATGCCATAAGAGCAGCAGCACTCGCCCTTAATCAGCAGGAAAGTGTCCTTTACATCAAGGACGCAATGTCATAATAGCAGCAGCACTCGCCCCTAATCAGCAGGAAAGTGTCCTTTACATCAAGGACACAATGCCATAATAGCAGCAGCACTCTCCCCTAATCACCAGCAAAGTGTCCTTCACATAAAGGACTCAATGCCATAATTGCAGCAGCACTCACCCCTAATCAGCAGGAAAGTATCCTTCACATCTAGGACGCAATGCCATAATAGCAGCAGTACTCGCCCCTAATCAGCAGGAAAGTGTCCTTTACATCAAGCACGCAATGCCATAATAGCAGCAGCACTCGCCCCTAAGCAGAAGTTAAGTGTCCTTTACATCAAGGACGCAATGCCATAATAGCTGCAGAACTCACCCCTAATCAGCAGCAAAGTGTCCTTCACATTCTTCACATAACTGTTCTCATACCAACATCTGCCTCATACCCCCATCACTCTAACTAAACACTGCTGATTACGCACCCCCCAGCCAGGTGTTCTCCTCAGGCCTAACGCAGCCACAATCGGTCTGGATAAATCCTGCAAGAACGAGCACATACTCTTGACTTCTCAACCACCACACCTACCGCTAAGAAGCAGCTATTACACGAATACTGCACCAGCTGCATACATAGCCGGTGCTCACACGCACCTTTGACTCTCTCTACTCTCTCTACTGACCTGAACTTCGGTTCCCAAGTGCGTTCAACCTACCAACGCATTCAGACCATACTAATGGTATATAAGACACTATATAAATGCAAAGTAACATAACATAACATCAAGGACTTGCCCCTAATCAGCAGCAAAGTGTCCTTTACATCAAGGGCGCAATGCCATAATAGCAACAGCACTCGCCCCTAATCAGCAGGAAAGTGTCTTTTACATCAAGGATGCAATGCCATAATAGCAGCAGCACTCTCCCCTAATCAGCAGCAAAGTATCCTTCACATCAAGGACTCAATGCCATAATTGCAGCAGCACTCGCCCCTAATCAGCAGGAAAGTATCCTTCACATCTAGGACGCAATGCCATAAAAGCAGCAGCACTCGCCCCTAATCAGCAGCAAAGTGTCCTTTACATCAAGGACGCAATGCCATAATAGCAGAAGCACTCGCCCCTAATCAGCAGCAAAGTGTCCTTCACATCAAGAACTCAATGCCATAATTGCAGCAGCACTCGCCCCTAATCAGCAGGAAAGTATCCTTCACATCTCGGATGCAATGCCACTATAGCACCAGCACTCGCCCCCTAATCAGCAGGAACGTGTCCTTTACATCAAGGACGCAATGCCACAATAGCATCAGCACTCGCCCCAATCAGCAGGAAAGTGTTCTTTATATCAAGGACGCAATGCCACATAGCAGCAGCACTCGCCCCTAATCAGCAGGAAAGTGTCCTTTACATCAAGTACGCAATGCCATAATAACAGCAGCACTCACCCCTAATCAACAGAAAAGTGTCCTTTACATCAAGGACGCAATGCCACAATAGCAGCAGCACTCGGCCCCTAATCAGCAGGAAAGTGTCCTTTACATCAAGGACGTAATGCCATAATAGCAGCAGCACTCGCCCCTAATCAGCTGGAAAGTGTCCTTTACATGAAGAACGCAATGCCATAATAGCAGCAGCACTCGCCCCTAATCAGAAGCAAAGTGTCCTTTACATCAAGGACGCAATGCCATGGTAGCATCAGCACTCGCCCATAATCAGCAGGAAAGTGTCCTTTACATCAAGGACGCAATGTCATAATAGCAGCAGCACTCGCCCCTAATCAGCAGGAAAGTGTCCTTTACATCAAGGACGCAATGCCATAATAGCAACAACACTCGTTCCTAATCAGCAGGAAAGTATCCTTTACATCAAGGACACAATGCCATAATAGCAGCAGCACTCTCCCCTAATCACCACCAAAGTGTCCTTCACATAAAGGACTCAATGCCATAATTGCAGCAGCACTCGCCCCTAATCAGCAGGAAAGTATCCTTCACATCTAGGACGCAATGCCATAATAGCAGCAGTACTCGCCCCTAATCAGCAGGAAAGTGTCCTTTACATCAAGGACGCAATGCCATAAAAGCAGAAGCACTCGCCCCTAATCAGCAGGAAAGTGTCCTTTATAATAAAGGATGCAATGCCATAAGAGCAGCAGCACTCGCCCTTAATCAGCAGGAAAGTGTCCTTTACATCAAGGATGCAATGTCATAATAGCAGCAGCACTCGCCCCTGATCAGCAGGAAAGTGTCCTTTACATCAAGCACGCAATGCCATAATAGCAGCAGCACTCGCACCTTATCAGCAGGAAAGTGTCCTTTACATCAAGGACGCAATGCCATAATAGCAGCAGCAATTGCCCCTAATCAACGGGAAAGTGTCCTTTACATCAAGGACGCAACGCCATAGTAGCAGCAGCACTCACCCCTAATCAGCAGGAAAGTGTCATTTACATCAAGGACGCAATGCCATAATAGCAGCAGCACTCGCCCCTAATCAGCAGGAAAGTGTCCTTTACATCAAGGACGCAATGCCATGATAGCAGCCGCACTCGCCTCTAATCAGCAGGAAAGTGTCCTTTACATCAAGGACGCAATCCCATAATAGCAGCAGCACTCAAACCTAATCAGCAGTAAAGTGTCCTTAACATCAAGGACGCAATGCCATAATAGCAGCAGCACTCGCCCCTAATCAGCAGGAAAGTGTCATTTACATCAAGAACGCAGTGCCATAATAGCAGCAGCACTCGCCCCTAATCAGCAGGAAAGTGTCCTTTACATCAAGGACGCAGTGCCATAATAGCAGCAGCACTTGCCCCTAATCAGCAGGAAAGTGTCCTTTACATCAAGGACGCAATGCCATAATAGCAGCAGCACTCGCCCCTGATCAGCAGGAAAGTGTCCTCTACATCAAGGACGCAATGGCATAATAGCAGCACTCGCCCCTAATCAGCAGGAAAGTGTCCTTTACATCAAGGACGCAATGCCATAATAGCAACAGCACTCGCCCCTAATCAGCAGGAAAGTGTCTTTTACATCAAGGATGCAATGCCATAATAGCAGCAGCACTCTCCCCTAATCAGCAGCAAAGTATCCTTCACATCAAGGGCGCAATGCCATAATAGCAACAGCACTCGCCCCTAATCAGCAGGAAAGTGTCTTTTACATCAAGGATGCAATGCCATAATAGCAGCAGCACTCTCCCCTAATCAGCAGCAAAGTATCCTTCACATCAAGGACTCAATGCCATAATTGCAGCAGCACTCGCCCCTAATCAGCAGGAAAGTATCCTTCACATCTAGGACGCAATGCCATAAAAGCAGCAGCACTCGCCCCTAATCAGCAGCAAAGTGTCCTTTACATCAAGGACGCAATGCCATAATAGCAGAAGCACTCGCCCCTAATCAGCAGCAAAGTGTCCTTCACATCAAGAACTCAATGCCATAATTGCAGCAGCACTCGCCCCTAATCAGCAGGAAAGTATCCTTCACATATCGGATGCAATGCCACAATAGCACCAGCACTCGCCCCCTAATCAACAGGAACGTGTCCTTTACATCAAGGACGCAATGCCACAATAGCATCAGCACTCGCCCCAATCAGCAGGAAAGTGTTCTTTATATCAATGACGCAATGCCACATAGCAGCAGCACTCGCCCCTAATCAGCAGGAAAGTGTCCTTTACATCAAGTACGCAATGCCACAATAACAGCAGCACTCACCCCTAATCAACAGAAAAGTGTCCTTTACATCAAGGACGCAATGCCACAATAGCAGCAGCACTCGGCCCCTAATCAGCAGGAAAGTGTCCTTTACATCAAGGACTCAATGCCATAATAGCAGCAGCACTTGCCCCTTATCAACGGGAAAGTGTCCTTTACATCAAGGACGCAACGCCATAATAGCAGCAGCTCTCGCCCCTAATCAGCAGGAAAGTGTCATTTACATCAAGGACGCAATGCCATAATAGCAGCAGCACTCGCCCCTAATCAGCAGGAAAGTGTCCTTTACATCAAGGACGCAATGCCATAATAGCAGCAGCACTTGCCCCTAATCAACGGGAAAGTGTCCTTTACATCAAGGACGCAACGCCATAATAGCAGCAGCTCTCGCCCCTAATCAGCAGGAAAGTGTCATTTATATCAAGGACGCAATGCCATAATAGCAGCAGCACTCGCCCCTAATCAGCAGGAAAGTGTCCTTTACATCAAGGACGCAATGCCATGATAGCAGCCGCACTCGCCTCTAATCAGCAGGAAAGTGTCATTTACATCAAGGACGCAATGCCATAATAGCAGCAGCACTCGCCCCTAATCAGCAGGAAAGTGTCCTTTACATCAAGGACGCAATGCCATGATAGCAGCCGCACTAGCCTCTAATCAGCAGGAAAGTGTCCTTTACATCAAGGACGCAATCCCATAATAGCAGCAGCACTCAAACCTAATCAGCAGGAAAGTGTCCTTTACATCAAGGACGCAATGCCATAATAGCAGCAGCACTCGCCCCTAATCAGCAGGAAAGTGTCCTTTACATCAAGGACGCAATGCCATAATAGCAGCAGCACTCGCCCCTGATCAGCAGGAAAGTGTCCTTTACATCAAGGACGCAATGGCATAATAGCAGCACTCGCCCCTAATCAGCAGGAAAGTGTCCTTTCCATCAAGGACGCAATGCCATAATAGCAACAGCACTCGCCCCTAATCAGCAGGAAAGTGTCTTTTACATCAAGGATGCAATGCCATAATAGCAGCAGCACTCTCCCCTAATCAGCAGAAAAGTATCCTTCACATCAAGGACTCAATGCCATAATTGCAGCAGCACTTGCCCCTAATCAACGGGAAAGTGTCCTTTACATCAAGGACGCAACGCCATAATAGCAGCAGCTCTCGCCCCTAATCAGCAGGAAAGTGTCATTTACATCAAGGACGCAATGCCATAATAGCAGCAGCACTCGCCCCTGATCAGCAGGAAAGTGTCCTTTACATCAAGGACTCAATGGCATAATAGCAGCACTCGCCCCTAATCAGCAGGAAAGTGTCCTTTACATCAAGGACGCAATGCCATAATAGCAACAGCACTCGCCCCTAATCAGCAGGAAAGTGTCTTTTACATCAAGGACGCAACGCCATAATAGCAGCAGCTCTCGCCCCTAATCAGCAGGAAAGTGTCATTTACATCAAGGACGCAACGCCATAATAGCAGCAGCTCTCGCCCCTAATCAGCAGGAAAGTGTCATTTACATCAAGGACGCAATGCCATAATAGCAGCAGCACTCGCCCCTAATCAGCAGGAAAGTGTCCTTTACATCAAGGACGCAATGCCATGATAGCAGCCGCACTCGCCTCTAATCAGCAGGAAAGTGTCCTTTACATCAAGGACGCAATCCCATAATAGCAGCAGCACTCAAACCTAATCAGCAGGAAAGTGTCCTTTACATCAAGGACGCAATGCCATAATAGCAGCAGCACTCGCCCCTAATCAGCAGGAAAGTGTCATTTACATCAAGGACGCAGCGCCATAATAGCAGCAGCACTCGCCCCTAATCAGCAGGAAAGTGTCCTTTACATCAAGGACGCAGTGCCATAATAGCAGCAGCACTTGCCCCTAATCAGCAGGAAAGTGTCCTTTACATCAAGGACGCAATGCCATAATAGCAGCAGCACTCGCCCCTGATCAGCAGGAAAGTGTCCTTTACATCCAGGACGCAATGGCATAACAGCAGCACTCGCCCCTAATCAGCAGGAAAGTGTCCTTTACATCAAGGACGCAATGCCATAATAGCAACAGCACTCGCCCCTAATCAGCAGGAAAGTGTCTTTTACATCAAGGATGCAATGCCATAATAGCAGCAGCACTCTCCCCTAATCAGCAGAAAAGTATCCTTCACATCAAGGACTCAATGCCATAATTGCAGCAGCACTCGCCTCTATTCAGCACGAATGTATCCTTTACATCTAGGACGCAATGCCATAAAAGCAGCAGCACTCGCCCCTAACCAGCAGGAAAGTTTCCTTTACATCAAGGACGCAATGTCATAATAGCAGAAGCACTCGCCCCTAATCAGCAGCAAAGTGTCCTTCACATCAAGAACTCAATGTCATAATTGCAGCAGCACTCGCCCCTAAACAGCAGGAAAGTATCCTTCACATCTCGGATGCAATGCCAAAATAGCAGCAGTACTCGCCCCTAATCAGAGCGAAAGTATCCTTTACATCAAGGGCGCAATGCCACAATAGCAGCAGGACTCATCCCCTAATCAGCAGGAAAGTGTCCTTTACATCAAGGATGCAATGCCATAAAAGCAGCAGCACTCGCCCTTAATCAGCAGGAAAGTGTCCTTTACATCAAGGATGCAATGTCATAATAGCAGCAGCACTCGCCCCTGATCAGCAGGAAAGTGTCCTTTACATCAAGCACGCAATGCCATAATAGCAGCAGCACTTGCCCCTAATCAACGGGAAAGTGTCCTTTACATCAAGGACGCAACGCCATAATAGCAGCAGCTCTCGCCCCTAATCAGCAGGAAAGTGTCCTTTACATCAAGGACGCAATGCCATGATAGCAGCCGCACTCGCCTCTAATCAGCAGGAAAGTGTCATTTACATCAAGGACGCAATGCCATAATAGCAGCAGCACTCGCCTCTAATCAGCAGGAAAGTGTCCTTTACATCAAGGACGCAATGCCATGATAGCAGCCGCACTCGCCTCTAATCAGCAGGAAAGTGTCCTTTACATCAAGGACGCAATCCCATAATAGCAGCAGCACTCAAACCTAATCAGCAGGAAAGTGTCCTTTACATCAAGGACGCAATGCCATAATAGCAGCAGCACTCGCCCCTAATCAGCAGGAAAGTGTCATTTACATCAAGGACGCAGTGCCATAATAGCAGCAGCACTCGCCCCTAATCAGCAGGAAAGTGTCCTTTACATCAAGGACGCAATGCCATAATAGCAGCAGCACTCGCCCCTGATCAGCAGGAGTGTATCCTTTACATCAAGGACGCAATGGCATAATAGCAGCACTCGCCCCTAATCAGCAGGAAAGTGTCCTTTCCATCAAGGACGCAATGCCATAATAGCAACAGCACTCGCCCCTAATCAGCAGGAAAGTGTCTTTTACATCAAGGATGCAATGCCATAATAGCAGCAGCACTCTCCCCTAATCAGCAGAAAAGTATCCTTCACATCAAGGACTCAATGCCATAATTGCAGCAGCACTTGCCCCTAATCAACGGGAAAGTGTCCTTTACATCAAGGACGCAACGCCATAATAGCAGCAGCTCTCGCCCCTAATCAGCAGGAAAGTGTCATTTACATCAAGGACGCAATGCCATAATAGCAGCAGCACTCACCCCTGATCAGCAGGAAAGTGTCCTTTACATCAAGGACGCAATGGCATAATAGCAGCACTCGCCCCTAATCAGCAGGAAAGTGTCCTTTACATCAAGGACGCTATGCCATAATAGCAACAGCACTCGCTGCTAATCAGCAGGAAAGTGTCTTTTACATCAAGGACGCAACGCCATAATAGCAGCAGCTCTCGCCCCTAATCAGCAGGAAAGTGTCATTTACATCAAGGACGCAATGCCATAATAGCAGCAGCACTTGCCCCTAATCAACGGGAAAGTGTCCTTTACATCAAGGACGCAACGCCATAATAGCAGCAGCTCTCGCCCCTAATCAGCAGGAAAGTGTCTTTTACATCAAGGATGCAATGCCATAATAGCAGCAGCACTCTCCCCTAATCAGCAGCAAAGTATCCTTCACATCAAGGACTCAATGCCATAATTGCAGCAGCACTCGCCCCTAATCAGCAGGAAAGTATCCTTCACATCTAGGACGCAATGCCATAAAAGCAGCAGCACTCGCCCCTAATCAGCAGCAAAGTGTCCTTTACATCAAGGACGCAATGCCATAATAGCAACAGCACTCGCCCCTAATCAGCAGGAAAGTGTCATTTACATCAAGGACGCAATGCCATAATAGCAGCAGCACTCGCCCCTGATCAGCAGGAAAGTGTCCTTTACATCAAGGACGCAATGGCATAATAGCAGCACTCGCCCCTAATCAGCAGGAAAGTGTTCTTTATATCAAGGACGCAATGCCACATAGCAGCAGCACTCGCCCCTAATCAGCAGGAAAGTGTCCTTTACATCAAGTACGCAATGCCACAATAACAGTAGCACTCACCCCTAATCAACAGAAAAGTGTCCTTTACATCAAGGACGCAATGCCACAATAGCAGCAGCACTCGGCCCCTAATCAGCAGGAAAGTGTCCTTTACATCAAGGACTCAATGCCATAATAGCAGCAGCACTTGCCCCTTATCAACGGGAAAGTGTCCTTTACATCAAGGACGCAACGCCATAATAGCAGCAGCTCTCGCCCCTAATCAGCAGGAAAGTGTCATTTACATCAAGGACGCAATGCCATAATAGCAGCAGCACTCGCCCCTAATCAGCAGGAAAGTGTCCTTTACATCAAGGACGCAATGCCATAATAGCAGCAGCACTTGCCCCTAATCAACGGGAAAGTGTCCTTTACATCAAGGACGCAACGCCATGATAGCAGCCGCACTCGCCTCTAATCAGCAGGAAAATGTCATTTACATCAAGGACGCAATGCCATAATAGCAGCAGCACTCGCCCCTAATCAGCAGGAAAGTGTCCTTTACATCAAGGACGCAATGCCATGATAGCAGCCGCACTCGCCTCTAATCAGCAGGAAAGTGTCCTTTACATCAAGGACGCAATCCCATAATAGCAGCAGCACTCAAACCTAATCAGCAGGAAAGTGTCCTTTACATCAAGGACGCAATGCCATAATAGCAGCAGCACTCGCCCCTAATCAGCAGGAAAGTGTCCTTTACATCAAGGACGCAATGCCATAATAGCAGCAGCACTCGCCCCTGATCAGCAGGAAAGTGTCCTTTACATCAAGGACGCAATGGCATAATAGCAGCACTCGCCCCTAATCAGCAGGAAAGTGTCCTTTCCATCAAGGACGCAATGCCATAATAGCAACAGCACTCGCCCCTAATCAGCAGGAAAGTGTCTTTTACATCAAGGATGCAATGCCATAATAGCAGCAGCACTCTCCCCTAATCAGCAGAAAAGTATCCTTCACATCAAGGACTCAATGCCATAATTGCAGCAGCACTTGCCCCTAATCAACGGGAAAGTGTCCTTTACATCAAGGACGCAACTTCATAATAGCAGCAGCTCTCGCCCCTAATCAGCAGGAAAGTGTCATTTACATCAAGGACGCAATGCCATAATAGCAGCAGCACTCGCCCCTGATCAGCAGGAAAGTGTCCTTTACATCAAGGACTCAATGGCATAATAGCAGCACTCGCCCCTAATCAGCAGGAAAGTGTCCTTTACATCAAGGACGCAATGCCATAATAGCAACAGCACTCGCCCCTAATCAGCAGGAAAGTGTCATTTACATCAAGGACGCAATGCCATAATAGCAGCAGCACTCGCCCCTGATCAGCAGGAAAGTGTCCTTTACATCAAGGACGCAATGGCATAATAGCAGCACTCGCCCCTAATCAGCAGGAAAGTGTCCTTTACATCAAGGACGCAATGCCATAATAGCAACAGCACTCGCTGCTAATCAGCAGGAAAGTGTCTTTTACATCAAGGACGCAACGCCATAATAGCAGCAGCTCTCGCCCCTAATCAGCAGGAAAGTGTCATTTACATCAAGGACGCAATGCCATAATAGCAGCAGCACTTGCCCATAATCAACGGGAAAGTGTCCTTTACATCAAGGACGCAACGCCATAATAGCAGCAGCTCTCGCCCCTAATCAGCAGGAAAGTGTCTTTTACATCAAGGATGCAATGCCATAATAGCAGCAGCACTCTCCCCTAATCAGCAGCAAAGTATCCTTCACATCAAGGACTCAATGCCATAATTGCAGCAGCACTCGCCCCTAATCAGCAGGAAAGTATCCTTCACATCTAGGACGCAATGCCATAAAAGCAGCAGCACTCGCCCCTAATCAGCAGCAAAGTGTCCTTTACATCAAGGACGCAATGCCATAATAGCAGAAGCACTCGCCCCTAATCAGCAGCAAAGTGTCCTTCACATCAAGAACTCAATGCCATAATTGCAGCAGCACTCGCCCCTAATCAGCAGGAAAGTATCCTTCACATCTTGGATGCAATGCCACAATAGCACCAGCACTCGCCCCCTAATCAACAGGAACGTGTCCTTTACATCAAGGACGCAATGCCACAATAGCATCAGCACTCGCCCCAATCAGCAGGAAAGTGTTCTTTATATCAAGGACGCAATGCCACATAGCAGCAGCACTCGCCCCTAATCAGCAGGAAAGTGTCCTTTACATCAAGTACGCAATGCCACAATAACAGCAGCACTCACCCCTAATCAACAGAAAAGTGTCCTTTACATCAAGGACGCAATGCCACAATAGCAGCAGCACTCGGCCCCTAATCAGCAGGAAAGTGTCCTTTACATCAAGGACTCAATGCCATAATAGCAGCAGCACTTGCCCCTTATCAACGGGAAAGTGTCCTTTACATCAAGGACGCAACGCCATAATAGCAGCAGCTCTCGCCCCTAATCAGCAGGAAAGTGTCATTTACATCAAGGACGCATGCCATAATAGCAGCAGCACTCGCCCCTAATCAGCAGGAAAGTGTCCTTTACATCAAGGACGCAATGCCATAATAGCAGCAGCACTTGCCCCTAATCAACGGGAAAGTGTCCTTTACATCAAGGACGCAACGCCATAATAGCAGCAGCTCTCGCCCCTAATCAGCAGGAAAGTGTCATTTATATCAAGGACGCAATGCCATAATAGCAGCAGCACTCGCCCCTAATCAGCAGGAAAGTGTCCTTTACATCAAGGACGCAATGCCATGATAGCAGCCGCACTCGCCTCTAATCAGCAGGAAAGTGTCATTTACATCAAGGACGCAATGCCATAATAGCAGCAGCACTCGCCCCTAATCAGCAGGAAAGTGTCCTTTACATCAAGGACGCAATGCCATGATAGCAGCCGCACTCGCCTCTAATCAGCAGGAAAGTGTCCTTTACATCAAGGACGCAATCCCATAATAGCAGCAGCACTCAAACCTAATCAGCAGGAAAGTGTCCTTTACATCAAGGACGCAATGCCATAATAGCAGCAGCACTCGCCCCTAATCAGCAGGAAAGTGTCCTTTACATCAAGGACGCAATGCCATAATAGCAGCAGCACTCGCCCCTGATCAGCAGGAAAGTGTCCTTTACATCAAGGACGCAATGGCATAATAGCAGCACTCGCCCCTAATCAGCAGGAAAGTGTCCTTTCCATCAAGGACGCAATGCCATAATAGCAACAGCACTCGCCCCTAATCAGCAGGAAAGTGTCTTTTACATCAAGGATGCAATGCCATAATAGCAGCAGCACTCTCCCCTAATCAGCAGAAAAGTATCCTTCACATCAAGGACTCAATGCCATAATTGCAGCAGCACTTGCCCCTAATCAACGGGAAAGTGTCCTTTACCTCAAGGACGCAACGCCATAATAGCAGCAGCTCTCGCCCCTAATCAGCAGGAAAGTGTCATTTACATCAAGGACGCAATGCCATAATAGCAGCAGCACTCGCCCCTGATCAGCAGGAAAGTGTCCTTTACATCAAGGACTCAATGGCATAATAGCAGCACTCGCCCCTAATCAGCAGGAAAGTGTCCTTTACATCAAGGACGCAATGCCATAATAGCAACAGCACTCGCCCCTAATCAGCAGGAAAGTGTCTTTTACATCAAGGACGCAACGCCATAATAGCAGCAGCTCTCGCCCCTAATCAGCAGGAAAGTGTCATTTACATCAAGGACGCAACGCCATAATAGCAGCAGCTCTCGCCCCTAATCAGCAGGAAAGTGTCATTTACATCAAGGACGCAATGCCATAATAGCAGCAGCACTCGCCCCTAATCAGCAGGAAAGTGTCCTTTACATCAAGGACGCAATGCCATGATAGCAGCCGCACTCGCCTCTAATCAGCAGGAAAGTGTCCTTTACATCAAGGACGCAATCCCATAATAGCAGCAGCACTCAAACCTAATCAGCAGGAAAGTGTCCTTTACATCAAGGACGCAATGCCATAATAGCAGCAGCACTCGCCCCTAATCAGCAGGAAAGTGTCATTTACATCAAGGACGCAGTGCCATAATAGCAGCAGCACTCGCCCCTAATCAGCAGGAAAGTGTCCTTTACATCAAGGACGCAGTGCCATAATAGCAGCAGCACTTGCCCCTAATCAGCAGGAAAGTGTCCTTTACATCAAGGACGCAATGCCATAATAGCAGCAGCACTCGCCCCTGATCAGCAGGAAAGTGTCCTTTACATGAAGGACGCAATGGCATAACAGCAGCACTCGCCCCTAATCAGCAGGAAAGTGTCCTTTACATCAAGGACGCAATGCCATAATAGCAACAGCACTCGCCCCTAATCAGCAGGAAAGTGTCTTTTACATCAAGGATGCAATGCCATAATAGCAGCAGCACTCTCCCCTAATCAGCAGAAAAGTATCCTTCACATCAAGGACTCAATGCCATAATTGCAGCAGCACTCGCCTCTAATCAGCACGAATGTATCCTTTACATCTAGGACGCAATGCCATAAAAGCAGCAGCACTCGCCCCTAACCAGCAGGAAAGTTTCCTTTACATCAAGGACGCAATGTCATAATAGCAGAAGCACTCGCCCCTAATCAGCAGCAAAGTGTCCTTCACATCAAGAACTCAATGTCATAATTGCAGCAGCACTCGCCCCTAAACAGCAGGAAAGTATCCTTCACATCTCGGATGCAATGCCAAAATAGCAGCAGTACTCGCCCCTAATCAGAGCGAAAGTATCCTTTACATCAAGGGCGCAATGCCACAATAGCAGCAGGACTCGTCCCCTAATCAGCAGGAAAGTGTCCTTTACATCAAGGATGCAATGCCATAAAAGCAGCAGCACTCGCCCTTAATCAGCAGGAAAGTGTCCTTTACATCAAGGATGCAATGTCATAATAGCAGCAGCACTCGCCCCTGATCAGCAGGAAAGTGTCCTTTACATCAAGCACGCAATGCCATAATAGCAACAGCACTTGCCCCTAATCAACGGGAAAGTGTCCTTTACATCAAGGACGCAACGCCATAATAGCAGCAGCTCTCGCCCCTAATCAGCAGGAAAGTGTCATTTACATCAACGACGCAATGCCATAATAGCAGTAGCACTCGCCCCTAATCAGCAGGAAAGTGTCCTTTACATCAAGGACGCAATGCCATGATAGCAGCCGCACTCGCCTCTAATCAGCAGGAAAGTGTCCTTTACATCAAGGACGCAATCCCATAATAGCAGCAGCACTCAAACCTAATCAGCAGGAAAGTGTCCTTAACATCAAGGACGCAATGCCATAATAGCAGCAGCACTCGCCCCTAATCAGCAGGAAAGTGTCATTTACATCAAGGACGCAGTGCCATAATAGCAGCAGCACTCGCCCCTAATCAGCAGGAAAGTGTCCTTTACATCAAGGACGCAGTGCCATAATAGCAGCAGCACTCTCCTCTAATCAGCAGCAAAGTATCCTTCACATCAAGGACTCAATGCCATAATTGCAGCAGCACTCGCCTCTAATCAGCACGAATGTATCCTTTACATCTAGGACGCAATGCCATAAAAGCAGCAGCACTCGCCCCTAACCAGCAGGAAAGTGTCCTTTACATCAAGGACACAATGCCATAATAGCAGAAGCACTCGCCCCTAATCAGCAGCAAAGTGTCCGTCACATCAAGAACTCAATGTCATAATTGCAGCAGCACTCGCCCCTAAACAGCAGGAAAGTATCCTTCACATCTCGGATGCAATGCCAAAATAGCAGCAGTACTCGCCCCTAATCAGAGCGAAAGTGTCCTTTACATCAAGGGCGCAATGCCACAATAGCAGCAGGACTCGTCCCCTAATCAGCAGGAAAGTGTCCTTTACATCAAGGACGCAATGCCACAATAGCACCAGCACTCGCCCCAATCAGCAGGAAATTTTCTTTACATCAAGGACGCAATGCCACAATAGCAGCAGCACTCGCCCCCTAATCAGCAGGAAAGTGTCCTTTACATCAAAGAAGCAATGCCATAATAGCAGCAGCACTCGCCCCTAATCAGCAGGAAAGTGTCCTTTATATCAAGGACACAATGCCATAATAGCAGCAGCACTCGCCCCTAATCAGCTGGAAAGTGTCCTTTACTGAAGAACGCAATGCCATAATAGCAGCAGCACTCGCCCCTAAGCAGAAGTTAAGTGTCCTTTACATCAAGGACGAATGCCATAATAGCTGCAGCACTCACCCCTAATCAGCATCAAAGTGTCCTTCACATCCTTCACATAACTGTTCTCATACCAACATCTGCCTCATACCCCCATCACTCTAACTAAACACTGCTGATTACGCACCCCCCAGCCAGGTGTTCTCCTCAGGCCTAACGCAGCCACAATCGGTCTGGATAAATCCTGCCAGAACGAGCACATACTCTTGACTTCTCAACCACCACACCTACTGCTAAGAAGCAGCTATTACACGAATACTGCACTAGCTGCACACATAGCCGGTGCTCACACGCACCTTTGACTCTCTCTACTCTCTCTACTGACCTGAACTTCGGTTCCCAAGTGCGTTCAACCTACCAGCGCCTTCAGACCATACTAATGGTATATAAGACACTATATAAATGCAAAGTAACATAACATCAAGGACTTGCCCCTAATCAGCAGCAAAGTGTCCTTTACATCAAGGGCGCAATGCCATAATAGCAACAGCACTCGCCCCTAATCAGCAGGAAAGTGTCCTTTACATCAAGGACGCAATGCCATAGTAGCAGAAGCACTCGCCCCTAATCAGCAGCAAAGTGTCCTTCACATCAAGAACTCAATGCCATAATTGCAGCAGCACTCGCCCGTAATCAGCAGGAAAGTATCCTTCACATCTCGGATGCAATGCCACAATAGCACCAGCACTCGCCCCCTAATCACCAGGAAAGTGTCCTTTACATCAAGGACCCAATGCCACAATAGCACCAGCACTCGCCCCAATCAGCAGGAAAGTGTTCTTTATATCAAGGACGCAATGCCACATAGCAGCAGCACTCGCCCCTAATCAGCAGGAAAGTGTCCTTTACATCAAGTACGCAATGCCACAATAACAGCAGCACTCACCCCTAATCAACAGAAAAGTGTCCTTTACATCAAGGACGCAATGCCACAATAGCAGCAGCACTCGGCCCCTAATCAGCAGGAAAGTGTCCATTACATCAAAGACGCAATGCAACAATAGCAGCAACACCTGTGCTTAATCAGCAGGAAAGTGTCCTTTACATCAAGGACGCAATGCCATAATAGCAGCAGCACTCGCCCCTAATCAGCTGGAAAGTGTCCTTTACATGAAGAACGCAATGCCATCATAGCAGCAGCACTCGCCCCTAATCAGAAGCAAAGTGTCCTTTACATCAAGAACGCAATGCCATGGTAGCATCAGCACTCGCCCATAATCAGCAGGAAAGTGTCCTTTATAATAAAGGATGCAATGCCATAAGAGCAGCAGCACTCGCCCTTAATCAGCAGGAAAGTGTCCTTTACATCAAGGACACAATGTCATAATAGCAGCAGCACTCGCCCCTAATCAGCAGGAAAGTGTCCTTTACATCAAGGACGCAATGCCATAATAGCAACAACACTCGTTCCTAATCAGCAGGAAAGTGTCCTTTACATCAAGGACACAATGCCATAATAGCAGCAGCACTCTCCCCTAATCACCAGCAAAGTGTCCTTCACATAAAGGACTCAATGCCATAATTGCAGCAGCACTCGCCCCTAATCAGCAGGAAAGTATCCTTCACATCTAGGACGCAATGCCATAATAGCAGCAGTACTCGCCCCTAATCAGCAGGAAAGTGTCCTTTACATCAAGAACGCAATGCCATAATAGCAGCAGCACTCGCCCCTAAGCAGAAGTTAAGTGTCCTTTACATCAAGGACGCAATGCCATAATAGCTGCAGCACTCACCCCTAATCAGCAGCAAAGTGTCCTTCACATCCTTCACATAACTGTTCTCATACCAACATCTGCCTCATACCCCCATCACTCTAACTAAACACTGCTGATTACGCACCCCCCAGCCAGGTGTTCTCCTCAGGCCTAACGCAGCCACAATCGGTCTGGATAAATCCTGCCAGAACGAGCACATACTCTTGACTTCTCAACCACCACACCTACCGCTAAGAAGCAGCTATTACACGAATACTGCACCAGCTGCATACATAGCCGGTGCTCACACGCACCTTTGACTCTCTCTACTCTCTCTACTGACCTGAACTTCGGTTCCCAAGTGCGTTCAACCTACCAACGCCTTCAGACCATACTAATGGTATATAAGACACTATATAAATGCAAAGTAACATAACATAACATCAAGGACTTGCCCCTAATCAGCAGCAAAGTGTCCTTTACATCAAGGGCGCAATGCCATAATAGCAACAGCACTCGCCCCTAATCAGCAGGAAAGTGTATTTTACATCAAGGATGCAATGCCATAATAGCAGCAGCACTCTCCCCTAATCAGCAGCAAAGTATCCTTCACATCAAGGACTCAATGCCATAATTGCAGCAGCACTCGCCCCTAATCAGCAGGAAAGTATCCTTCACATCTAGGACGCAATGCCATAAAAGCAGCAGCACTCGCCCCTAATCAGCAGCAAAGTGTCCTTTACATCAAGGACGCAATGCCATAATAGCAGAAGCACTCGCCCCTATTCAGCAGCAAAGTGTCCTTCACATCAAGAACTCAATGCCATAATTGCAGCAGCACTCGCCCCTAATCAGCAGGAAAGTATCCTTCACATCTCGGATGCAATGCCACAATAGCACCAGCACTCGCCCCCTAATCAGCAGGAACGTGTCCTTTACATCAAGGACGCAATGCCACAATAGCACCAGCACTCGCTCCGATCAGCAGGAAAGTGTTCTTTATATCAAGGACGCAATGCCACATAGCAGCAGCACTCGCCCCTAATCAGCAGGAAAGTGTCCTTTACATCAAGTACGCAATGCCACAATAGCAGCAGCACTCGCCCCTAATCAGCTGGAAAGTGTCCTTTACATGAAGAACGCAATGCCATAATAGCAGCAGCACTCGCCCCTAATCAGAAGCAAAGTGTCCTTTACATCAAGGAAGCAATGCCATGGTAGCATCAGCACTCGCCCATAATCAGCAGGAAAGTGTCCTTTATAATAAAGGATGCAATGCCATAAGAGCAGCAGCACTCGCCCTTAATCAGCAGGAAAGTGTCCTTTACATCAAGGACGCAATGTCATAATAGCAGCAGCTCTCGCCCCTAATCAGCAGGAAAGTGTCCTTTACATCAAGGGCGCAATGCCATAATAGCAACAACACTCGTTCCTAATCAGCAGGAAGGTGTCCTTTACATCAAGGACACAATGCCATAATAGCAGCAGCACTCTCCCCTAATCACCAGCAAAGTGTCCTTCACATAAAGGACTCAATGCCATAATTGCAGCAGCACTCGCCCCTAATCAGCAGGAAAGTATCCTTCACATCTAGGACGCAATGCCATAATAGCAGCAGTACTCGCCCCTAATCAGCAGGAAAGTGTCCTTTACATCAAGGATGCAATGCCATAATAGCAGAAGCACTCGCCCCTAATCAGCAGGAAAGTGTCCTTTATTATAAAGGATGCAATGCCATAAGAGCAGCAGCACTCGCCCTTAATCAGCAGGAAAGTGTCCTTTACATCAAGGATGCAATGTCATAACAGCAGCAGCACTCGCCCCTGATCAGCAGGAAAGTGTCCTTTCATCAAGGACACAATGCCATAATAGCAGCAGCACTCTCCCCTAATCACCAGCAAAGTGTCCTTCACATAAAGGACTCAATGCCATAATTGCAGCAGCACTCGCCCCTAATCAGCAGGAAAGTATCCTTAACATCTAGGACGCAATGCCATAATAGCAGCAGTACTCGCCCCTAATCAGCAGGAAAGTGTCATTTACATCAAGGACGCAGTGCCATAATAGCAGCAGCACTCGCCCCTAATCAGCAGGAAAGTGTCCTTTACATCAAGGACGCAGTGCCATAATAGCAGCAGCACTTGCCCCTAATCAGCAGGAAAGTGTCCTTTACATCAAGGACGCAATGCCATAATAGCAGCAGCACTCGCCCCTGATCAGCAGGAAAGTGTCCTTTACATCAAGGACGCAATGGCATAATAGCAGCACTCTCCCCTAATCAGCAGCAAAGTATCCTTCACATCAAGGACTCAATGCCATAATTGCAGCAGCACTCACCCCTAATCAGCAGGAAAGTATCCTTCACATCTAGGACGCAATGCCATAAAAGCAGCAGCACTCGCCCCTAATCAGCAGCAAAGTGTCCTTTACATCAAGGACGCAATGCCATAATAGCAGAAGCACTCGCCCCTAATCAGCAGCAAAGTGTCCTTCACATCAAGAACTCAATGCCATAATTGCAGCAGCACTCGCCCGTAATCAGCAGGAAAGTATCCTTCACATCTCGGATGCAATGCCACAATAGCACCAGCACTCGCCCCCTAATCAGCAGGAAAGTGTCCATTACATCAAAGACGCAATGCAACAATAGCAGCAACACCTGTGCCTAATCAGGAAAGTGTCCTTTACATCAAGGACGCAATGCCATAATAGCAGCAGCACTCGCCCTTAATCAGCTGGAAAGTGTCCTTTACATGAAGAACGCAATGCCACAATAGCAGCAGCACTCGCCCCTAATCAGAAGCAAAGTGTCCTTTACATCAAGGACGCAATGCCATGGTAGCATCAGCACTCGCCCATAATCAGCAGGAAATTGTCCTTTATAATAAAGGATGCAATGCCATAAGAGCAGCAGCACTCGCCCTTAATCAGCAGGAAAGTGTCCTTTACATCAAGGACGCAATGTCATAATAGCAGCAGCACTCGCCCCTAATCAGCAGGAAAGTGTCCTTTACATCAAGGACACAATGCCATAATAGCAGCAGCACTCTCCCCTAATCACCAGCAAAGTGTCCTTCACATAAAGGACTCAATGCCATAATTGCAGCAGCACTCGCCCCTAATCAGCAGGAAAGTATCCTTAACATCTAGGACGCAATGCCATAATAGCAGCAGTACTCGCCCCTAATCAGCAGGAAAGTGTCCTTTACATCAAGAACGCAATGCCATAATAGCAGCAGCACTCGCCCCTAAGCAGAAGTTAAGTGTCCTTTACATCAAGGACGCAATGCCATAATAGCTGCAGCACTCACCCCTAATCAGCAGCAAAGTGTCCTTCACATCCTTCACATAACTGTTCTCATACCAACATCTGCCTCATACCCCCATCACTCTAACTAAACACTGCTGATTACGCACCCCCCAGCCAGGTGTTCTCCTCAGGCCTAACGCAGCCACAATCGGTCTGGATAAATCCTGCCAGAACGAGCACATACTCTTGACTTCTCAACCACCACACCTACCGCTAAGAAGCAGCTATTACACGAATACTGCACCAGCTGCATACATAGCCGGTGCTCACACGCACCTTTGACTCTCTCTACTCTCTCTACTGACCTGAACTTTGGTTCCCAAGTGCGTTCAACCTACCAACGCCTTCAGACCATACTAATGGTATATAAGACACTATATAAATGCAAAGTAACATAACATAACATCAAGGACTTGCCCCTAATCAGCAGCAAAGTGTCCTTTACATCAAGGGCGCAATGCCATAATAGCAACAGCACTCGCCCCTAATCAGCAGGAAAGTGTCTTTTACATCAAGGATGCAATGCCATAATAGCAGCAGCACTCTCCCCTAATCAGCAGCAAAGTATCCTTCACATCAAGGACTCAATGCCATAATTGCAGCAGCACTCGCCCCTAATCAGCAGGAAAGTATCCTTCACATCTAGGACGCAATGCCATAATAGCAGCAGTACTCGCCCCTAATCAGCAGGAAAGTGTCCTTTACATCAAGGATGCAATGCCATAATAGCAGAAGCACTCGCCCCTAATCAGCAGGAAAGTGTCCTTTATTATAAAGGATGCAATGCCATAAGAGCAGCAGCACTCGCCCTTAATCAGCAGGAAAGTGTCCTTTACATCAAGGATGCAATGTCATAATAGCAGCAGCACTCGCCCCTGATCAGCAGGAAAGTGTCCTTTACATCAAGCACGCAATGCCATAATAGCAGCAGCACTCACACCTTATCAGCAGGAAAGTGTCCTTTACATCAAGCACGCAATGCCATAATAGCAGCAGCACTTGCCCCTAATCAACGGGAAAGTGTCCTTTACATCAAGGACGCAACACCATAGTAGCAGCAGCACTCGCCCCTAATCAGCAGGAAAGTGTCATTTACATCAAGGACGCAATGCCATAATAGCAGCAGCACTCGCCCCTAATCAGCAGGAAAGTGTCCTTTACATCAAGGACGCAATGCCATGATAGCAGCCGCACTCGCCTCTAATCAGCAGGAAAGTGTCCTTTACATCAAGGACGCAATCCCATAATAGCAGCAGCACTCAAACCTAATCAGCAGGAAAGTGTCCTTTACATCAAGGACGCAATGCCATAATAGCAGCAGCACTCGCCCCTAATCAGCAGGAAAGTGTCATTTACATCAAGGACGCAGTGCCATAATAGCAGCAGCACTCGCCCCTAATCAGCAGGAAAGTGTCCTTTACATCAAGGACGCAGTGCCATAATAGCAGCAGCACTTGCCCGTAATCAGCAGGAAAGTGTCCTTTACATCAAGGACGCAATGCCATAATAGCAGCAGCACTCGCCCCTGATCAGCAGGAAAGTGTCCTTTACATCAAGGACGCAATGGCATAATAGCAGCACTCTCCCCTAATCAGCAGCAAAGTATCCTTCACATCAAGGACTCAATGCCATAATTGCAGCAGCACTCACCCCTAATCAGCAGGAAAGTATCCTTCACATCTAGGACGCAATGCCATAAAAGCAGCAGCACTCACCCCTAATCAGCAGCAAAGTGTCCTTTACATCAAGGACGCAATGCCATAATAGCAGAAGCACTCGCCCCTAATCAGCAGCAAAGTGTCCTTCACATCAAGAACTCAATGCCATAATTGCAGCAGCACTCGCCCGTAATCAGCAGGAAAGTATCCTTCACATCTCGGATGCAATGCCACAATAGCACCAGCACTCGCCCCCTAATCAGCAGGAAAGTGTCCATTACATCAAAGACGCAATGCAACAATAGCAGCAACACCTGTGCCTAATCAGCAGGAAAGTGTCCTTTACATCAAGGACGCAATGCCATAATAGCAGCAGCACTCGCCCTTAATCAGCTGGAAAGTGTCCTTTACATGAAGAACGCAATGCCACAATAGCAGCAGCACTCGCCCCTAATCAGAAGCAAAGTGTCCTTTACATCAAGGACGCAATGCCATGGTAGCATCAGCACTCGCCCATAATCAGCAGGAAAGTGTCCTTTATAATAAAGGATGCAATGCCATAAGAGCAGCAGCACTCGCCCTTAATCAGCAGGAAAGTGTCCTTTACATCAAGGACGCAATGTCATAATAGCAGCAGCACTCGCCCCTAATCAGCAGGAAAGTGTCCTTTACATCAAGGACGCAATGCCATAATAGCAACAACACTCGTTCCTAATCAGCAGGAAAGTGTCCTTTACATCAAGGACACAATGCCATAATAGCAGCAGCACTCTCCCCTAATCACCAGCAAAGTGTCCTTCACATAAAGGACTCAATGCCATAATTGCAGCAGCACTCGCCCCTAATCAGCAGGAAAGTATCCTTAACATCTAGGACGCAATGCCATAATAGCAGCAGTACTCGCCCCTAATCAGCAGGAAAGTGTCCTTTACATCAAGAACGCAATGCCATAATAGCAGCAGCACTCGCCCCTAAGCAGAAGTTAAGTGTCCTTTACATCAAGGACGCAATGCCATAATAGCTGCAGCACTCACCCCTAATCAGCAGCAAAGTGTCCTTCACATCCTTCACATAACTGTTCTCATACCAACATCTGCCTCATACCCCCATCACTCTAACTAAACACCGAAGGCAGCAGCACTGCAGAGGGGGCGGCCTGCAGTGATAACAGTGCCCCGCAAGAGCACTCGGAAACGGGGCCACAGGGGGAGATGCCCACATTGGAAGACCTGGGCTCCTTCCATGAGCTGGGGTTCAGCCCCACTTCACTGGGGAGTCCCATGAGGTCGCCCACCCCATCCATGGCCGAACTGAATGCCCGCATGCAGCGGATGGAGGACCAGCAGGCTACCCTCACCCAGCTGGTGGAGAGGCAGCTAGAGGAATCCAGGCTGCAGAGGGAGAGCTACAGCGCCTCAGTGCGTCGCCTGTCGAGGTCCATTGGACGCTTTGCGAGCACCATAGTGACCCTTGCACGCCATGTGCAATCCTTTACATCAAGGACGCAATGCCATAATAGCAGCAGCACTCGCCCCTAATCAGCAGGAAAGTGTTCTTTACATTAAGGACGCAATGCCACAATAGCAGCAGCACTCGTGCCTAATCAGCAGGAAAGTGTTCTTTACATCAAGGACACAATGCCACAATAGCAGCAGCACTCGTGCCTAATCAGCAGGAAAGTGTCCTTTACATCAAGACGCAATGCCATAATAGCTGCAGCACTCACCCCTAATCAGCAGCAAAGTGTCCTTCACATCCTTCACATAACTGTTCTCATACCAACATCTGCCTCACACCCCCATCACTCTAACTAAACACTGCTGATTACGCACCCCCCAGCCAGGTGTTCTCCTCAGGCCTAACGCAGTCACAATCGGTCTGGATAAATCCTGCCAGAACGAGCACATACTCTTGACTTCTCAACCACCACACCTACCGCTAAGAAGCAGCTATTACACGAATACTGCACCAGCTGCACACATAGCCGGTGCTCACACGCATTTTTGACTCTCTCTACTCTCTCTACTGACCTGAACTTCGGTTCCCAAGTGCGTTCAACCTACCAGCGCCTTCAGACCATACTAATGGTATATAAGACACTATATAAATGCAAAGTAACATAACATCAAGGACTTGCCCCTAATCAGCAGCAAAGTGTCCTTTACATCAAGGGCGCAATGCCATAATAGCAACAGCACTCGCCCCTAATCAGCAGGAAAGTGTCCTTTACATCAAGGACGCAATGCCATAATAGCAGAAGCACTCGCCCCTAATCAGCAGCAAAGTGTCCTTCACATCAAGAACTCAATGCCATAATTGCAGCAGCACTCGCCCGTAATCAGCAGGAAAGTATCCTTCACATCTCGGATGCAATGCCACAATAGCACCAGCACTCGCCCCCTAATCACCAGGAAAGTGTCCTTTACATCAAGGACCCAATGCCACAATAGCACCAGCACTCGCCCCAATCAGCAGGAAAGTGTTCTTTATATCAAGGACGCAATGCCACATAGCAGCAGCACTCGCCCCTAATCAGCAGGAAAGTGTCCTTTACATCAAGTACGCAATGCCACAATAACAGCAGCACTCACCCCTAATCAACAGAAAAGTGTCCTTTACATCAAGGACGCAATGCCACAATAGCAGCAGCACTCGGCCCCTAATCAGCAGGAAAGTGTCCATTACATCAAAGACGCAATGCAACAATAGCAGCAACACCTGTGCTTAATCAGCAGGAAAGTGTCCTTTACATCAAGGACGCAATGCCATAATAGCAGCAGCACTCGCCCCTAATCAGCTGGAAAGTGTCCTTTACATGAAGAACGCAATGCCATAATAGCAGCAGCACTCGCCCCTAATCAGAAGCAAAGTGTCCTTTACATCAAGAACGCAATGCCATGGTAGCATCAGCACTCGCCCATAATCAGCAGGAAAGTGTCCTTTATAATAAAGGATGCAATGCCATAAGAGCAGCAGCACTCGCCCTTAATCAGCAGGAAAGTGTCCTTTACATCAAGGACACAATGTCATAATAGCAGCAGCACTCGCCCCTAATCAGCAGGAAAGTGTCCTTTACATCAAGGACGCAATGCCATAATAGCAACAACACTCGTTCCTAATCAGCAGGAAAGTGTCCTTTACATCAAGGACACAATGCCATAATAGCAGCAGCACTCTCCCCTAATCACCAGCAAAGTGTCCTTCACATAAAGGACTCAATGCCATAATTGCAGCAGCACTCGCCCCTAATCAGCAGGAAAGTATCCTTCACATCTAGGACGCAATGCCATAATAGCAGCAGTACTCGCCCCTAATCAGCAGGAAAGTGTCCTTTACATCAAGAACGCAATGCCATAATAGCAGCAGCACTCGCCCCTAAGCAGAAGTTAAGTGTCCTTTACATCAAGGACGCAATGCCATAATAGCTGCAGCACTCACCCCTAATCAGCAGCAAAGTGTCCTTCACATCCTTCACATAACTGTTCTCGTACCAACATCTGCCTCATACCCCCATCACTCTAACTAAACACTGCTGATTACGCACCCCCCAGCCAGGTGTTCTCCTCAGGCCTAACGCAGCCACAATCGGTCTGGATAAATCCTGCCAGAACGAGCACATACTCTTGACTTCTCAACCACCACACCTACCGCTAAGAAGCAGCTATTACACGAATACTGCACCAGCTGCATACATAGCCGGTGCTCACACGCACCTTTGACTCTCTCTACTCTCTCTACTGACCTGAACTTCGGTTCCCAAGTGCGTTCAACCTACCAACGCCTTCAGACCATACTAATGGTATATAAGACACTATATAAATGCAAAGTAACATAACATAACATCAAGGACTTGCCCCTAATCAGAAGCAAAGTGTACTTTACATCAAGGGCGCAATGCCATAATAGCAACAGCACTCGCCCCTAATCAGCAGGAAAGTGTCTTTTACATCAAGGATGCAATGCCATAATAGCAGCAGCACTCTCCCCTAATCAGCAGCAAAGTATCCTTCACATCTAGGACGCAATGCCATAAAAGCAGCAGCACTCGCCCCTAATCAGCAGCAAAGTGTCCTTTACATCAAGGACGCAATGCCATAATAGCAGAAGCACTCGCCCCTAATCAGCAGCAAAGTGTCCTTCACATCAAGAACTCAATGCCATAATTGCAGCAGCACTCGCCCCTAATCAGCAGGAAAGTATCCTTCACATCTCGGATGCAATGCCACAATAGCACCAGCACTCGCCCCCTAATCAGCAGGAACGTGTCCTTTACATCAAGGACGCAATGCCACAATAGCACCAGCACTCGCCCCGATCAGCAGGAAAGTGTTCTTTATATCAAGGACGCAATGCCACATAGCAGCAGCACTCGCCCCTAATCAGCAGGAAAGTGTCCTTTACATCAAGTACGCAATGCCACAATAACAGCAGCACTCACCCCTAATCAACAGAAAAGTGTCCTTTACATCAAGGACGCAATTCCACAATAGCAGCAGCACTCGGCCCCTAATCAGCAGGAAAGTCTCCTTTACGCCAAGGACGCAATGCCACAATAGCAGCAGCACTCGCCCCTAATCAGCTGGAAAGTGTCCTTTACATGAAGAACGCAATGCCATAATAGCAGCAGCACTCGCCCCTAATCAGAAGCAAAGTGTCCTTTACATCAAGGAAGCAATGCCATGGTAGCATCAGCACTCGCCCATAATCAGCAGGAAAGTGTCCTTTATAATAAAGGATGCAATGCCATAAGAGTAGCAGCACTCGCCCTTAATCAGCAGGAAAGTGTCCTTTACATCAAGGACGCAATGTCATAATAGCAGCAGCTCTCGCCCCTAATCAGCAGGAAAGTGTCCTTTACATCAAGGGCGCAATGCCATAATAGCAACAACACTCGTTCCTAATCAGCAGGAAGGTGTCCTTTACATCAAGGACACAATGCCATAATAGCAGCAGCACTCTCCCCTAATCACCAGCAAAGTGTCCTTCACATAAAGGACTCAATGCCATAATTGCAGCAGCACTCGCCCCTAATCAGCAGGAAAGTATCCTTCACATCTAGGACGCAATGCCATAATAGCAGCAGTACTCGCCCCTAATCAGCAGGAAAGTGTCCTTTACATCAAGGATGCAATGCCATAATAGCAGAAGCACTCGCCCCTAATCAGCAGGAAAGTGTCCTTTATTATAAAGGATGCAATGCCATAAGAGCAGCAGCACTCGCCCTTAATCAGCAGGAAAGTGTCCTTTACATCAAGGATGCAATGTCATAATAGCAGCAGCACTCGCCCTTGATCAGCAGGAAAGTGTCCTTTACATCAAGCACGCAATGCCATAATAGCAGCAGCACTCACACCTTATCAGCAGGAAAGTGTCCTTTACATCAAGCACGCAATGCCATAATAGCAGCAGCACTTGCCCCTAATCAACGGGAAAGTGTCCTTTACATCAAGGACGCAACGCCATAGTAGCAGCAGCACTCGCCCCTAATCAGCAGGAAAGT
Source organism: Ambystoma mexicanum (assembly GCF_040938575.1). Taxonomy (NCBI): domain Eukaryota; kingdom Metazoa; phylum Chordata; class Amphibia; order Caudata; family Ambystomatidae; genus Ambystoma; species Ambystoma mexicanum. The sequence goes on from NC_090921.1 coordinate 30,537,521, forward strand.
GTCATTTACATCAAGGACGCAATGCCATAATAGCAGCAGCACTCGCCCCTAATCAGCAGGAAAGTGTCCTTTACATCAAGGACGCAATGCCATGATAGCAGCCGCACTCGCCTCTAATCAGCAGGAAAGTGTCCTTTACATCAAGGACGCAATCCCATAATAGCAGCAGCACTCAAACCTAATCAGCAGGAAAGTGTCCTTTACATCAAGGACGCAATGCCATAATAGCAGCAGCACTCGCCCCTAATCAGCAGGAAAGTGTCATTTACATCAAGGACGCAGTGCCATAATAGCAGCAGCACTCGCCCCTAATCAGCAGGAAAGTGTCCTTTACATCAAGGACGCAGTGCCATAATAGCAGCAGCACTTGCCCCTAATCAGCAGGAAAGTGTCCTTTACATCAAGGACGCAATGCCATAATAGCAGCAGCACTCGCCCCTGATCAGCAGGAAAGTGTCCTTTACATCAAGGACGCAATGGCATAATAGCAGCACTCTCCCCTAATCAGCAGCAAAGTATCCTTCACATCAAGGACTCAATGCCATAATTGCAGCAGCACTCACCCCTAATCAGCAGGAAAGTATCCTTCACATCTAGGACGCAATGCCATAAAAGCAGCAGCACTCGCCCCTAATCAGCAGCAAAGTGTCCTTCACATCAAGAACTCAATGCCATAATTGCAGCAGCACTCGCCCGTAATCAGCAGGAAAGTATCCTTCACATCTCGGATGCAATGCCACAATAGCACCAGCACTCGCCCCCTAATCAGCAGGAAAGTGTCCATTACATCAAAGACGCAATGCAACAATAGCAGCAACACCTGTGCCTAATCAGCAGGAAAGTGTCCTTTACATCAAGGACGCAATGCCATAATAGCAGCAGCACTCGCCCTTAATCAGCTGGAAAGTGTCCTTTACATGAAGAACGCAATGCCACAATAGCAGCAGCACTCGCTCCTAATCAGAAGCAAAGTGTCCTTTACATCAAGGACGCAATGCCATGGTAGCATCAGCACTCGCCCATAATCAGCAGGAAAGTGTCCTTTATAATAAAGGATGCAATGCCATAAGAGCAGCAGCACTCGCCCTTAATCAGCAGGAAAGTGTCCTTTACATCAAGGACGCAATGTCATAATAGCAGCAGCACTCGCCCCTAATCAGCAGGAAAGTGTCCTTTAAATCAAGGACGCAATGCCATAATAGCAACAACACTCGTTCCTAATCAGCAGGAAAGTGTCCTTTACATCAAGGACACAATGCCATAATAGCAGCAGCACTCTCCCCTAATCACCAGCAAAGTGTCCTTCACATAAAGGACTCAATGCCATAATTGCAGCAGCACTCGCCCCTAATCAGCAGGAAAGTATCCTTAACATCTAGGGCGCAATGCCATAATAGCAGCAGTACTCGCCCCTAATCAGCAGGAAAGTGTCCTTTACATCAAGAACGCAATGCCATAATAGCAGCAGCACTCGCCCCTAAGCAGAAGTTAAGTGTCCTTTACATCAAGGACGCAATGCCATAATAGCTGCAGCACTCACCCCTAATCAGCAGCAAAGTGTCCTTCACATCCTTCACATAACTGTTCTCATACCAACATCTGCCTCATACCCCCATCACTCTAACTAAACACTGCTGATTACGCACCCCCCAGCCAGGTGTTCTCCTCAGGCCTAACGCAGCCACAATCGGTCTGGATAAATCCTGCCAGAACGAGCACATACTCTTGACTTCTCAACCACCACACCTACCGCTAAGAAGCAGCTATTACACGAATACTGCACCAGCTGCATACATAGCCGGTGCTCACACGCACCTTTGACTCTCTCTACTCTCTCTACTGACCTGAACTTTGGTTCCCAAGTGCGTTCAACCTACCAACGCCTTCAGACCATACTAATGGTATATAAGACACTATATAAATGCAAAGTAACATAACATAACATCAAGGACTTGCCCCTAATCAGCAGCAAAGTGTCCTTTACATCAAGGGCGCAATGCCATAATAGCAACAGCACTCGCCCCTAATCAGCAGGAAAGTGTCTTTTACATCAAGGATGCAATGCCATAATAGCAGCAGCACTCTCCCCTAATCAGCAGCAAAGTATCCTTCACATCAAGGACTCAATGCCATAATTGCAGCAGCACTCGCCCCTAATCAGCAGGAAAGTATCCTTCACATCTAGGACGCAATGCCATAAAAGCAGCATTACTCGCCCCTAATCAGCAGCAAAGTTTCCTTTACATCAAGGACGCAATGCGATAATAGCAGAAGCATTCGCCCCTAATCAGCAGCAAAGTGTCCTTCACATCAAGAACTCAATGCCATAATTGCAGCAGCACTCGCCCCTAATCAGCAGGAAAGTATCCTTCACATCTCGGATGCAATGCCACAATAGCACCAGCACTCGCCCCCTAATCAGCAGGAACGTGTCCTTTACATCAAGGACGCAATGCCACAATAGCACCAGCACTCGCCCCAATCAGCAGGAAAGTGTTCTTTATATCAAGGACGCAATGCCACATAGCAGCAGCACTCTCCCCTAATCAGCAGGAAAGTGTCCTTTACATCAAGTACGCAATGCCACAATAGCAGCAGCACTCGCCCCTAATCAGCTGGAAAGTGTCCTTTACATGAAGAACGCAATGCCATAATAGCAGCAGCACTCGCCCCTAATCAGAAGCAAAGTGTCCTTTACATCAAGGACGCAATGCCATGGTAGCATCAGCACTCGCCCATAATCAGCAGGAAAGTGTCCTTTATAATAAAGGATGCAATGCCATAAGAGCAGCAGCACTCGCCCTTAATCAGCAGGAAAGTGTCCTTTACATCAAGGACGCAATGCCATAATAGCAACAACACTCGTTCCTAATCAGCAGGAAAGTGTCCTTTACATCAAGGACGCAATGCCATAATAGCAGCAGCACTCGCCCCTAATCAGCAGGAAAGTGTCCTTTACATCAAGGACGCAATGCCATAATAGCAGCAGCACTCGCCCCTAATCAGCAGGAAAGTGTCCTTTACATCAAGTACGCAATGCCACAATAGCAGCAGCACTCGCCCCTAATCAGCAGAAAAGTGTCCTTTACATCAAGGACGCAATGCCACAATAGCAGCAGCACTCGCCCCCTAATCAGCAGGAAAGTGTCTTTTACATCAAGGATTCAATGCCACAATAGCAGCAGAACTCACCCCAAATCAGCAGAAAAGTGTCCTTTACATCAAGGACGCAATGCTACAATAGCAGCAGCACTCGCCCCTAATCAGCAGGAAAGTGTCCTTTACATCAAGTACGCAATGCCACAATAGCAGCAGAACTCACCCCAAATCAGCAGAAAAGTGTCCTTTGCATCAAGGGCGCAATGCCACAATAGCAGCAGCACTCGCCCCCTAATAAGCAGGAAAGTGTCCTTTACATCAAGGAGGCAATGCCACAATAGCAGGAGCAGATGTGCCTAATCAGCAGGAAAGTGTCCTTTACATCAAGGACGCAATGCCATAATAGCAGCAGCACTCGCCCCTAATCAGCAGGAAAGTGTTCTTTACATTAAGGACGCAATGCCACAATAGCAGCAGCACTCGTGCCTAATCAGCAGGAAAGTGTTCTTTACATCAAGGACACAATGCCACAATAGCAGCAGCACTCGTGCCTAATCAGCAGGAAAGTGTCCTTTACATCAAGACGCAATGCCATAATAGCTGCAGCACTCACCCCTAATCAGCAGCAAAGTGTCCTTCACATCCTTCACATAACTGTTCTCATACCAACATCTGCCTCACACCCCCATCACTCTAACTAAACACTGCTGATTACGCACCCCCCAGCCAGGTGTTCTCCTCAGGCCTAACGCAGTCACAATCGGTCTGGATAAATCCTGCCAGAACGAGCACATACTCTTGACTTCTCAACCACCACACCTACCGCTAAGAAGCAGCTATTACACGAATACTGCACCAGCTGCACACATAGCCGGTGCTCACACGCATTTTTGACTCTCTCTACTCTCTCTACTGACCTGAACTTCGGTTCCCAAGTGCGTTCAACCTACCAGCGCCTTCAGACCATACCAATGGTATATAAGACACTATATAAATGCAAAGTAACATAACATAACATCAAGGACTTGCCCCTAATCAGCAGCAAAGTGTCCTTTACATCAAGGGCGCAATGCCATAATAGCAACAGCACTCGCCCCTAATCAGCAGCAAAGTGTCTTTTACATCAAGGATGCAATGCCATAATAGCAGCAGTACTCTCCCCTAATCAGCAGCAAAGTATCCTTCACATCAAGGACTCAATGCCATAATTGCAGCAGCACTCGCCCCTAATCAGCAGGAAAGTATCCTTCACATCTAGGACGCAATGCCATAAAAGCAGCAGCACTCGCCCCTAATCAGCAGCCAAGTGTCCTTTACATCAAGGACGCAATGCCATAATAGCAGCAGCACTCGCCCCTAATCAGCAGCAAAGTGTCCTTCACATCAAGAACTCAATGCCATAACTGCAGCAGCCCTCGCCCCTAATCAGCAGGAAAGTATCCTTCACATCTCGGATGCAATGCCACAATAGCACCAGCACTCGCCCCATAATCAGCAGGAAAGTGTCCTTTACATCAAGGACGCAATGCCACAATAGCACCAGCACTCGTCCCAATCAGCAGGAATGTGTTCTTTATATCAAGGACGCAATGCCACATAGCAGCAGCACTCGCCCCTAATCAGCAGGAAAGTGTCCTTTACATCAAGTACGCAATGCCACAATAACAGCAGCACTCACCCCTAATCAACAGAAAAGTGTCCTTTACATCAAGGACGCAATGCCACAATAGCAGCAGCACTCGGCCCCTAATCAGCAGGAAAGTGTCCATTACATCAAAGACGCAATGCCACAATAGCAGCAGCACCTGTGCCTAATCAGCAGGAAAGTGTCCTTTACATAAAGGACTCAATGCCATAATTGCAGCAGCACTCGCCCCTAATCAGCAGGAAAGTATCCTTCACATCTAGGACGCAATGCCATAATAGCAGCAGTACTCGCCCCTAATCAGCAGGAAAGTGTCCTTTACATTAAGGACGCAATGCGATAATAGCAGAAGCACTCGCCCCTAATCAGCAGGAAAGTGTCCTTCACATCTAGGACCCAATGCCATAGTATCATCAGCACTCGCCAATAATCAGCAGGAAAGTGTCCTTTATAATAAAGGATGCAATGCCATAAGAGCAGCAGCACTCGCCCTTAATCAGCAGGAAAGTGTCCTTTACATCAAGGATGCAATGTCATAATAGCAGCAGCACTCGCCCCTGATCAGCAGGAAAGTGTCCTTTACATCAAGCACGCAATGCCATAATAGCAGCAGCACTCGCACCTAATCAGCAGGAAAGTGTCCTTTACATCAAGGACGCAATGCCATAATAGCAGCAGCACTTTCCCCTAATCAACGGGAAAGTGTCCTTTACATCAAGGACGCAATGCCATAATAGCAGCAGCACTCGCCCCTAATCAGCAGGAAAGTGTCATTTACATCAAGGACGCAATGCCATAATAGCAGCAGCACTCGCCCCTAATCAGCAGGAAAGTGTCCCTTACGTCAAGGACGCAATGCCATGATAGCAGCCGCACTCCCCTCTAATCAGCAGGAAAGTGTCCTTTACATCAAGGACGCAATCCCATAATAGCAGCAGCACTCAAACCTAATCAGCAGGAAAGTGTCCTTTACATCAAGGACGAAATGCCATAATAGCAGCAGCACTCGCCCCTAATCAGCAGGAAAGTGTCCTTTACATCAAGGACGCAGTGCCATAATAGCAGCAGCACTTGCCCCTAATCAGCAGGAAAGTGTCCTTTACATCAAGGACGCAATGCCATAATAGCAGCAGCACTCGCCCCTGATCAGCAGGAAAGTGTCCTTTACATCAAGGACGCAATGGCATAATAGCAGCACTCGCCCCTAATCAGCAGGAAAGTGTCCTTTACATCAAGGACGCAATGCCATAATAGCAACAGCACTCGCCCCTAATCAGCAGGAAAGTGTCTTTTACATCAAGGATGCAATGCCATAATAGCAGCAGCACTCTCCCCTAATCAGCAGCAATGTATCCTTCACATCAAGAACTCAATGCCATAATTGCAGCAGCACTCGCCTCTAATCAGCACGAAAGTATCCTTTACATCTAGGACGCAATGCCATAAAAGCAGCAGCACTCGCCCCTAACCAGCAGGAAAGTGTCCTTTACATCAAGGACGCAATGCAATAATAGCAGAAGCACTCGCCCCTAATCAGCAGCAAAGTGTCCTTCACATCAAGAACTCAATGTCATAATTGCAGCAGCACTCGCCCCTAAACAGCAGGAAAGTATCCTTCACATCTCGGATGCAATGCCAAAATAGCAGCAGTACTCGCCCCTAATCAGAGGGAAAGTGTCCTTTACATCAAGGGCGCAATGCCACAATAGCAGCAGGACTCGCCCCCTAATCAGCAGGAAAGTGTCCTTTACATCAAGGACGCAATGCCACAATAGCACCAGCACTCGCCCCAATCAGCAGGAAATTGTTCTTTACATCAAGGACGCAATGCCACAATAGCAGCAGCACTCGCCCCCTAATCAGCAGGAGAGTGTCCTTTACATCAAGGACGCAATGCCACAATATCAGCAGCACTTGTGCCTAATCAGCAGGAAAGTGTCCTTTACATCAAGGACGCAGTGCCATAATAGCAGCAGCACTCGCCCCTAATCAGCAGGAAAGTGTCTTTTACATCAAGAATGCAATGCCATAATAGCAGCAGCACTCTCCCCTAATCAGCAGCAAAGTATCATTCACATCAAGGACTCAATGCCATAATTGCAGCAGCACTCGCCTCTAATCAGCAGGAAAGTATCCTTCACATCTAGGACGCAATGCCATAAAAGCAGCAGCACTCACCCCTAATCAGCAGCAAAGTGTCCTTCACATCAAGACTTCAATGCCATAATTACAGCAGCACTCACCCCTAATCAGCAGGAAAGTATCCTTCACATCTCGGATGCAATGCCAAAATAGCAGCAGTACTCGCCCCTAATCAGAGGGAAAGTGTCCTTTACATCAAGGACGCAATGTCACAATAGCAGCAGCACTCGCCCCCTAATCAGCAGGAAAGTGTCCTTTACATCAAGGACGCAATGCCACAATAGCACCAGCACTCGCCCCAATCAGCAGGAAAGTGTTCTTTATATCAAGGACACAATTCCACAATAGCAGCAGCACCTGTGCCTAATCAGCAGGAAAGTGTCCTTTACATCAAGGACGCAATGCCATAATAGCAGCAGCACTCACCCCTAATCAGCAGGAAAGTGTCCTTTACATCAGGGACGCAATGCCATAATAGCAGCAGCACTCGCCCCTAATCAGCTGGAAAGTGTCCTTTACATGAAGAACGCAATGCCATAATAGCAGCAGCACTCGCCCCTAATCAGAAGCAAAGTGTCCTTTACATCAAGGACGCAATGTCATAATAGAAGCAGCACTCGCCCCTGATCAGCAGGAAAGTGTCCTTCACATCAAGGACTCACCCCTAATCAGCAGGAAAGTGTCCTTCACATCAAGGACTCAATGGCATAATTGCAGCAACACTCGCCCCTAATCAGCAGAAAAATATCCTTCACATCTAGGATGCAATGCCATAAAGCAGCAGCACTCGCCCCTAATCAGCAGGAAAGTGTCCTTTACATCAAGGACGCAATGCCATAATAACAGAAGCACTTGACCCTAATCTGCAGCAAAGTGTCCTTCACATCAAGGACTCAATGCCATAATTGCAGCAGCACTCGCCCCTATTCATCAGGAAAGTATCCTTCACATCTAGGACGCAATGCCATAATAGCAGCAGTACTCGCCCCTAATCAGCAGGAAAGTGTCCTTTACATCAAGGACTCAATGCCATAATAGCAGAAACACTTGCCCCTAATCAGCAGGAAAGTGTCCTTCACATCTAGGACCCAATGCCATAGTAGCATCAGCACTCGCCCATGATCAGCAGGAACGTGTCCTTTAAAATAAAGGATGCAATGCCATAAGAGCAGCAGCACTCGCCCCTAATCAGCAGGAAAGTGTCCTTTACATCAAGGATGCAATGTCATAATAACAGCAGCACTCGCCCCTGATCAGCAGGAAAGTGTCCTTTACATCAAGCACGCAATGCCATAATAGCAGCAGCACTCGCACCTAATCAACGGGAAAGTGTCCTTTACATCAAGGACGCAATGCCATAATAGCAGCAGCACTCGCCCCTAAACAGCAGGAAAGTATCCTTCACATCTCGGATGCAATGCCAAAATAGCAGCAGTACTCGCCCCTAATCAGAGGGAAAGTGTCCTTTACATCAAGGGCGCAATGCCACAATAGCAGCAGGACTCGCCCCCTAATCAGCAGGAAAGTGTCCTTTACATCAAGGACGCAATGCCACAATAGCACCAGCACTCGCCCCAATCAGCAGGAAATTGTTCTTTACATCAAGGACGCAATGCCACAATAGCAGCAGCACTCGCCCCCTAATCAGCAGGAGAGTGTCCTTTACATCAAGGACGCAATGCCACAATAGCAGCAGCACTTGTGCCTAATCAGCAGGAAAGTGTCCTTTACATCAAGGACGCAGTGCCATAATAGCAGCAGCACTCGCCCCTAATCAGCAGGAAAGTGTCTTTTACATCAAGAATGCAATGCCATAATAGCAGCAGCACTCTCCCCTAATCAGCAGCAAAGTATCATTCACATCAAGGACTCAATGCCATAATTGCAGCAGCACTCGCCTCTAATCAGCAGGAAAGTATCCTTCACATCTAGGACGCAATGCCATAAAAGCAGCAGCACTCACCCCTAATCAGCAGCAAAGTGTCCTTCACATCAAGACTTCAATGCCATAATTACAGCAGCACTCACCCCTAATCAGCAGGAAAGTATCCTTCACATCTCGGATGCAATGCCAAAATAGCAGCAGTACTCGCCCCTAATCAGAGGGAAAGTGTCCTTTACATCAAGGACGCAATGTCACAATAGCAGCAGCACTCGCCCCCTAATCAGCAGGAAAGTGTCCTTTACATCAAGGACGCAATGCCACAATAGCACCAGCACTCGCCCCAATCAGCAGGAAAGTGTTCTTTATATCAAGGACACAATTCCACAATAGCAGCAGCACCTGTGCCTAATCAGCAGGAAAGTGTCCTTTACATCAAGGACGCAATGCCATAATAGCAGCAGCACTCACCCCTAATCAGCAGGAAAGTGTCCTTTACATCAGGGACGCAATGCCATAATAGCAGCAGCACTCGCCCCTAATCAGCTGGAAAGTGTCCTTTACATGAAGAACGCAATGCCATAATAGCAGCAGCACTCGCCCCTAATCAGAAGCAAAGTGTCCTTTACATCAAGGACGCAATGTCATAATAGAAGCAGCACTCGCCCCTGATCAGCAGGAAAGTGTCCTTCACATCAAGGACTCACCCCTAATCAGCAGGAAAGTGTCCTTCACATCAAGGACTCAATGGCATAATTGCAGCAACACTCGCCCCTAATCAGCAGAAAAATATCCTTCACATCTAGGATGCAATGCCATAAAGCAGCAGCACTCGCCCCTAATCAGCAGGAAAGTGTCCTTTACATCAAGGACGCAATGCCATAATAACAGAAGCACTTGACCCTAACCTGCAGCAAAGTGTCCTTCACATCAAGGACTCAATGCCATAATTGCAGCAGCACTCGCCCCTATTCAGCAGGAAAGAATCCTTCACATCTAGGAAGCAATGCCATAATAGCAGCAGTACTCGCCCCTAATCAGCAGGAAAGTGTCCTTTACATCAAGGACTCAATGCCATAATAGCAGAAACACTTGCCCCTAATCAGCAGGAAAGTGTCCTTCACATCTAGGACCCAATGCCATAGTAGCATCAGCACTCGCCCATGATCAGCAGGAACGTGTCCTTTAAAATAAAGGATGCAATGCCATAAGAGCAGCAGCACTCGCCCCTAATCAGCAGGAAAGTGTCCTTTACATCAAGGATGCAATGTCATAATAACAGCAGCACTCGCCCCTGATCAGCAGGAAAGTGTCCTTTACATCAAGCACGCAATGCCATAATAGCAGCAGCACTCGCACCTAATCAACGGGAAAGTGTCCTTTACATCAAGGACGCAATGCCATAATAGCAGCAGCACTCGCCCCTAATCAGCAGGAAAGTGTCCTTTACATCAAGGACGCAATGCCATAATAGCAGCAGCACTCGCCCCTAATCAGCAGGAAACTGTCCTTTACGTCAAGGACGCAATCCCATAATAGCAACAGCACTCGCCCCTAATCAGCAGGAAAGTGTCTTTTACATCAAGGATGCAATGCCATAATAGCAGCAGCACTCGCCTCTAATCAGCAGCAAAGCATCCTTCACATCAAGGTCTCAATGCCATAATTGCAGCAGCACTCGCCCCTCATCAGCAGGAAAGTATCCTTCACATCTAGGACGCAATGCCATAAAAGCAGCAGCACTCACCCCTAATCAGCAGGAAAGTGTCCTTTACATCAAGGACGCAATGCCATAATAGCAGAAGCACTCACCCCTAATCAGCAGCAAAGTGTCCTTCACATCAAGACCTCAATGCCATAATTGCAGCAGCACTCACCCCTAATCAGCAGGAAAGTATCCTTCACATCTCGGATGCAATGCCAAAATAGCAGCAGTACTCGCCCCTAATCAGAGGGAAAGTGTCCTTTACATCAAGGACGCAATGCCACAATAGCAGCAGCACTTGCCCCCTAATCAGCAGGAAAGTGTCCTTTACATCAAGGACGCAATGCCACAATAGCACCAGCACTCGCCCAAATCAGCAGGAAAGTGTTCTTTATATCAAGGACGCAATGCCACAATAGCAGCGGCACTCGCCCCTAATCAGCAGGAAAGTGTCCTTTACATCAAGTACGCAATGCCACAATAGCAGCGGCACTCGCCCCTAATCAGCAGGAAAGTGTCCTTTACATCAAGTACGCAATGCCACAATAGCAGCAGCACTCGCTCCTAATCAGCAGAAAAGTGTCCTTTACATCAAGGACGCAGCAGCACTCACCCCCTAATCAGCAGGAAAGTGTCTTTTACATCAAGGACGCAATGCCACAATAGCAGCAGCACCTGTGCCTAATCAGCAGGAAAGTGTCCTTTACATCAAGGACCCAATGCCATAATAGCAGCAGCACTCGCCCCTAATCAGCAGGAAAGTGTCCTTTACATCAAGTACGCAATGCCACAATAGCAGCAGCACCTGTGCCTAATCAGCAGGAAAGTGTCCTTTACATCAAGGACGCAATGCCATAATAGCAGCAGCACTCGCCCCTAATCAGCAGGAAAGTGTCTTTTACATCAAGGATGCAATGCCATAATAGCAGCAGCACTCGCCTCTAATCAGCAGCAAAGCATCCTTCACATCAAGGTCTCAATGCCATAATTGCAGCAGCACTCGCCCCTCATCAGCAGGAAAGTATCCTTCACATCTAGGACGCAATGCCATAAAAGCAGCAGCACTCACCCCTAATCAGCAGGAAAGTGTCCTTTACATCAAGGACGCAATGCCATAATAGCAGAAGCACTCACCCCTAATCAGCAGCAAAGTGTCCTTCACATCAAGACCTCAATGCCATAATTGCAGCAGCACTCACCCCTAATCAGCAGGAAAGTATCCTTCACATCTCGGATGCAATGCCAAAATAGCAGCAGTACTCGCCCCTAATCAGAGGGAAAGTGTCCTTTACATCAAGGACGCAATGCCACAATAGCAGCAGCACTTGCCCCCTAATCAGCAGGAAAGTGTCCTTTACATCAAGGACGCAATGCCACAATAGCACCAGCACTCGCCCAAATCAGCAGGAAAGTGTTCTTTATATCAAGGACGCAATGCCACAATAGCAGCGGCACTCGCCCCTAATCAGCAGGAAAGTGTCCTTTACATCAAGTACGCAATGCCACAATAGCAGCGGCACTCGCCCCTAATCAGCAGGAAAGTGTCCTTTACATCAAGTACGCAATGCCACAATAGCAGCAGCACTCGCTCCTAATCAGCAGAAAAGTGTCCTTTACATCAAGGACGCAGCAGCACTCACCCCCTAATCAGCAGGAAAGTGTCTTTTACATCAAGGACGCAATGCCACAATAGCAGCAGCACCTGTGCCTAATCAGCAGGAAAGTGTCCTTTACATCAAGGACCCAATGCCATAATAGCAGCAGCACTCGCCCCTAATCAGCAGGAAAGTGTCCTTTACATCAAGTACGCAATGCCACAATAGCAGCAGCACCTGTGCCTAATCAGCAGGAAAGTGTCCTTTACATCAAGGACGCAATGCCATAATAGCAGCAGCACTCGCCCCTAATCAGCAGGAAAGTGTCTTTTACATCAAGGACGCAATGCCACAATAGCAGCAGCACCTGTGCCTAATCAGCAGGAAAGTGTCCTTTACATCAAGGACGCAAAGCCATAATAGCAGCAGCACTCGCCCCTAATCAGCAGGAAAGTGTCCTTTACATCAAGGACGCAATGCCATGATAGCAGCAGCACTCGCCCCTAATCAGCAGGAAAGTGTCCTTTACGTCAAGGACGCAATCCCATAATAGCAACAGCACTCACCCCTAATCAGCAGGAAAGTGTCTTTTACATCAAGGATGCAATGCCATAATAGCAGCAGCACTCTCCCCTAATCAGCAGCAAAGTATCCTTCACATCAAGGTCTCAATGCCATAATTGCAGCAGCACTCGCCCCTCATCAGCAGGAAAGTAACCTTCACATCTCGGATGCAATGCCAAAATAGCAGCAGTACTCGCCCCTAATCAGAGGTAAAGTGTCCTTTACATCAAGGACGCAATGCCACAATAGCAGCAGCACTTGCCCCCTAATCCGCAGGAAAGTGTCCTTTACATCAAGGACGCAATGCCACAATAGCACCAGCACTCGCCCAAATCAGCAGGAAAGTGTTCTTTATATCAAGGACGCAATGCCACAATAGCAGCGGCACTCGCCCCTAATCAGCAGGAAAGTGTCCTTTACATCAAGTACGCAATGCCACAATAGCAGCGGCACTCGCCCCTAATCAGCAGGAAAGTGTCCTTTACATCAAGTACGCAATGCCACAATAGCAGCAGCACTCGCCCCTATTCAGCAGAAAAGTGTCCTTTACATCAAGGACGCAGCAGCACTCACCCCCTAATCAGCAGGAAAGTGTCTTTTACATCAAGGACGCAATGCCACAATAGCAGCAGCACCTGTGCCTAATCAGCAGGAAAGTGTCCTTTACATCAAGGACGCAATGCCATAATAGCAGCAGCACTCGCCCCTAATCAGCAGGAAAGTGTCTTTTACATCAAGGACGCAATGCCACAATAGCAGCAGCACCTGTGCCTAATCAGCAGGAAAGTGTCCTTTACATCAAGGACGCAATGCCATAATAGCAGCAGCACTCGCCCCTAATCAGCAGGAAAGTGTCCTTTACATCAAGGACGCAATGCCACAATAGCAGCAGCACCTGTGCCTAATCAGCAGGAAAGTGTCCTTTACATCAAGGACGCAATGCCATAATAGCAGCAGCACTTGCCCCTAATCAGCAGGAAACTGTCTTTTACATCAAGGACGCAATGCCACAATAGCAGCAGCACCTGTGCCTAATCAGCAGGAAAGTGTCCTTTACATCAAGGACGCAATGCCATAATAGCAGCAGCACTCGCCCCTAATCAGCAGGAAAGTGTCCTTTACATCAAGGACGCAATGCCATAATAGCAGCAGCACTCGCCCCTAATCAGCAGGAAAGTTTCCTTTACATCAAGTACGCAATGCCACAATAGCAGCAGCACTCGCCCCTAATCAGCAGAAAAGTGTCCTTTACATCAACGACGCAATGCCACAATAGCAGCAGCACTCGCCCCCTAATCAGCAGGAAAGTGTCTTTTACATCAAGGATGCAATGCCACAATAGCAGCAGAACTCACCCCAAATCAGCAGAAAAGTGTCCTTTACATCAAGGACGCAATGCCACAATAGCAGCAGCACTCGCCCCTAATCAGCAGGAAAGTGTCCTTTACATCAAGTACGCAATGCCACAATAGCAGCAGAACTCACCCCAAATCAGCAGAAAAGTGTCCTTTACAACAAGGGCGCAATGCCACAATAGCAGCAGCACTCGCCCCTTAATAAGCAGGAAAGTGTCCTTTACATCAAGGAGGCAATGCCACAATAGCAGCAGCAGCTGTGCCTAATCAGCAGGAAAGTGTCCTTTACATCAAGGACGCAATGCCATAATAGCAGCAGCACTCGCCCCTAATCAGCAGGAAAGTGTTCTTTACATTAAGGACGCAATGCCACAATAGCAGCAGCACTCGTGCCTAATCAGCAGGAAAGTGTTCTTTACATCAAGGACACAATGCCACAATAGCAGCAGCACTCGTGCCTAATCAGCAGGAAAGTGTCCTTCACATCTAGGACGCAATGCCATAATACTAACAGCACTCGACCCTAATCAGCAGCAAAGTGTCCTTTACATCAAGGACGCAATGCCATAATAGCTGCAGCACTCACCCCTAATCAGCAGCAAAGTGTCCTTCACATCCTTCACATAACTGTTCTCATAGCAACATCTGCCTCACACCCCCATCACTCTAACTAAACACTGCTGATTACGCACCCCCCAGCCAGGTGTTCTCCTCAGGCCTAACGCAGTCACAATCGGTCTGGATAAATCCTGCCAGAACTAGCACATACTCTTGACTTCTCAACCACCACACCTACCACTAAGAAGCAGCTATTACACGAATACTACACCAGCTGCACACATAGCCGGTGCTCACACGCACTTTTGACCCTCTCTACTCTCTCTACTGACCTGAACTTCGGTTCCCAAGTGCGTTCAACCTACCAGCGCCTTCAGACCATACCAATGGTATATAAGACACTATATAAATGCAAAGTAACATAACATAACATCAAGGACTTGCCCCTAATCAGCAGCAAAGTGTCCTTTACATCAAGGGCGCAATGCCATAATAGCAACAGCACTCGCCCCTAATCAGCAGGAAAGTGTCTTTTACATCAAGGATGCAATGCCATAATAGCAGCAGTACTCTCCCCTAATCAGCAGCAAAGTATCCTTCACATCAAGGACTCAATGCCATAATTGCAGCAGCACTCGCCCCTAATCAGCAGGAAAGTATCCTTCACATCTAGGACGCAATGCCATAAAAGCAGCAGCACTCGCCCCTAATCAGCAGCAAAGTGTCCTTTACATCAAGGACGCAATGCCATAATAGCAGAAGCACTCGCCCCTAATCAGCAGCAAAGTGTCCTTCACATCAAGAACTCAATGCCATAATTGCAGCAGCACTCGCCCCTAATCAGCAAGAAAGTATCCTTCACATCTCGGATGCAATGCCACAATAGCACCAGCACTCGCCCTTAATCAGCAGGAAAGTGTCCTTTACATCAAGGACGCAATGTCATAATAGCAGCAGCACTCGCCCCTAATCAGCAGGAAAGTGTCCTTTACATCAAGGATGCAATGCCATAATAGCAACAGCACTCGTTCCTAATCAGCAGGAAAGTGTCCTTTACATCAAGGACACAATGCCATAATAGCAGCAGCACTCTCCCCTAATCACCAGCAAAGTGTCCTTCACATAAAGGACTCGATGCCATAATTGCAGCAGCACTCGCCCCTAATCAGCAGGATAGTATCCTTCACATCTAGGACGCAATGCCATAATAGCAGCAGTACTCGCCCCTAATCAGCAGGAAAGTGTCCTTTACATCAAGGACGCAATGCCATAATAGCAGAAGCACTCGCCCCTAATCAGCAGGAAAGTGTCCTTCACATCTAGGACCCAATGCCATAGTATCATCAGCACTCGCCCATAATCAGCAGGAAAGTGTCCTTTATAATAAAGGATGCAATGCCATAAGAGCAGCAGCACTCGCCCTTAATCAGCAGGAAAGTGTCCTTTACATCAATAACTCAATGCCATAATTGCAGCAGCACTCGCCCCTAATCAGCAAGAAAGTATCCTTCACATCTCGGATGCAATGCCACAATAGCACCAGCACTCGCCCCTAATCAGCAGGAAAGTGTCCTTTACATCAAGGACGCAATGCCACAATAGCACCAGCACTCGTCCCAATCAGCAGGAAAGTGTTCTTTATATCAAGGACGGAATGCCACATAGCAGCAGCACTCACCCCTAATCAACAGAAAAGTGTCCTTTACATCAAGGACGCAATGCCACAATAGCAGCAGCACTCGGCCCCTAATCAGCAGGAAAGTATCCATTACATCAACGACGCAATGCCACAATAGCAGCAGCACCTGTGCCTAATCAGCAGGAAAGTGTCCTTTACATCAAGGACGCAATGCCATATTAGCAGCAGCACTCGCCCCTAATCAGCTGGAAAGTGTCCTTTACATGAGGAACGCAATACCATAAGAGCAGCAGCACTCGCCTCTAATCAGAAGCAAAGTGTCCTTTACATCAAGGACGCAATGCCATGGTAGCATCAGCACTCGCCCATAATCAGCAGGAAAGTGTCCTTTATAATAAAGGATGCAATGCCATAAGAGCAGCAGCACTCGCCCTTAATCAGCAGGAAAGTGTCCTTTACATCAAGGACGCAATGTCATAATAGCAGCAGCACTCGCCCCTAATCAGCAGGAAAGTGTCCTTTACATCAATGACGCAATGCCATAATAGCAACAGCACTCGTTCCTAATCAGCAGGAAAGTGTCCTTTACATCAAGGACACAATGCCATAATAGCAGCAGCACTCTCCCCTAATCACCAGCAAAGTGTCCTTCACATAAAGGACTCAATGCCATAATTGCAGCAGCACTCGCCCCTAATCAGCAGGAAAGTATCCTTCACATCTAGGACGCAATGCCATAATAGCAGCAGTACTCGCCCCTAATCAGCAGGAAAGTGTCCTTTACATCAAGGACGCAATGCCATAATAGCAGAAGCACTCGCCCCTAATCAGCAGGAAAGTGTCCTTCACATCTAGGACCCAATGCCATAGTATCATCAGCACTAGCCCATAATCAGCAGGAAAGTGTCCTTTATAATAAAGGATGCAATGCCATAAGAGCAGCAGCGCTCGCCCTTAATCAGCAGGAAAGTGTCCTTTACATCAAGGATGCAATGTCATAATAGCAGCAGCACTCGCCCCTGATCAGCAGGAAAGTGTCCTTTACATCAAGCACGCAATGCCATAATAGCAGCAGCACTCGCACCTAATCAGCAGGAAAGTGTCCTTTACATCAAGGACGCAATGCCATAATAGCAGCAGCACTTTCCCCTAATCAACGGGAAAGTGTCCTTTACATCAAGGACGCAATGCCATAATAGCAGCAGCACTCGCCCCTAATCAGCAGGAAAGTGTCATTTACATCAAGGACGCAATGCCATAATAGCAGCAGCACTCGCCCCTAATCAGCAGGAAAGTGTCCCTTACGTCAAGGACGCAATGCCATGATAGCAGCCGCACTCCCCTCTAATCAGCAGGCAAGTGTCCTTTACATCAAGGACGCAATCCCATAATAGCAGCAGCACTCAAACCTAATCAGCAGGAAAGTGTCCTTTACATCAAGCACGAAATGCCATAATAGCAGCAGCACTCGCCCCTAATCAGCAGGAAAGTGTCCTTTACATCAAGGACGCAGTGCCATAATAGCAGCAGCACTTGCCCCTAATCAGCAGGAAAGTGTCCTTTACATCAAGGACGCAATGCCATAATAGCAGCAGCACTCGCCCCTGATCAGCAGGAAAGTGTCCTTTACATCAAGGACGCAATGGCATAATAGCAGCACTCGCCCCTAATCAGCAGGAAAGTGTCCTTTACATCAAGGACGCAATGCCATAATAGCAACAGCACTCGCCCCTAATCATCAGGAAAGTGTCTTTTACATCAAGGATGCAATGCCATAATAGCAGCAGCACTCTCCCCTAATCAGCAGCAATGTATCCTTCACATCAAGAACTCAATGCCATAATTGCAGCAGCACTCGCCTCTAATCAGCACGAAAGTATCCTTTACATCTAGGACGCAATGCCATAAAAGCAGCAGAACTCGCCCCTAACCAGCAGGAAAGTGTCCTTTACATCAAGGACGCAATGCAATAATAGCAGAAGCACTCGCCCCTAATCAGCAGCAAAGTGTCCTTCACATCAAGAACTCAATGTCATAATTGCAGCAGCACTCGCCCCTAAACAGCAGGAAAGTATCCTTCACATCTCGGATGCAATGCCAAAATAGCAGCAGTACTCGCCCCTAATCAGAGGGAAAGTGTCCTTTACATCAAGGGCGCAATGCCACAATAGCAGCAGGACTCGCCCCCTAATCAGCAGGAAAGTGTCCTTTACATCAAGGACGCAATGCCACAATAGCACCAGCACTCGCCCCAATCAGCAGGAAATTGTTCTTTACATCAAGGACGCAATGCCACAATAGCAGCAGCACTCGCCCCCTAATCAGCAGGAGAGTGTCCTTTACATCAAGGACGCAATGCCACAATAGCAGCAGCACTTGTGCCTAATCAGCAGGAAAGTGTCCTTTACATCAAGGACGCAGTGCCATAATAGCAGCAGCACTCGCCCCTAATCAGCAGGAAAGTGTCTTTTACATCAAGAATGCAATGCCATAATAGCAGAAGCACTCTCCCCTAATCAGCAGCAAAGTATCATTCACATCAAGGACTCAATGCCATAATTGCAGCAGCACTCGCCTCTAATCAGCAGGAAAGTATCCTTCACATCTAGGACGCAATGCCATAATTGCAGCAGCACTCGCCTCTAATCAGCAGGAAAGTGTCCTTTACATCAATGACGCAATGCCATAATAGCAACAGCACTCGTTCCTAATCAGCAGGAAAGTGTCCTTTACATCAAGGACACAATGCCATAATAGCAGCAGCACTCTCCCCTAATCACCAGCAAAGTGTCCTTCACATAAAGGACTCAATGCCATAATTGCAGCAGCACTCGCCCCTAATCAGCAGGAAAGTATCCTTCACATCTAGGACGCAATGCCATAATAGCAGCAGTACTCGCCCCTAATCAGCAGGAAAGTGTCCTTTACATCAAGGACGCAATGCCATAATAGCAGAAGCACTCGCCCCTAATCAGCAGGAAAGTGTCCTTCACATCTAGGACCCAATGCCATAGTATCATCAGCACTCGCCCCTAATCAGCAGGAAAGTGTCTTTTACATCAAGAATGCAATGCCATAATAGCAGCAGCACTCTCCCCTAATCAGCAGCAAAGTATCATTCACATCAAGGACTCAATGCCATAATTGCAGCAGCACTCGCCTCTAATCAGCAGGAAAGTGTCCTTCACATCAATGACGCAATGCCATAATAGCAACAGCACTCGTTCCTAATCAGCAGGAAAGTGTCCTTTACATCAAGGACACAATGCCATAATAGCAGCAGCACTCTCCCCTAATCACCAGCAAAGTGTCCTTCACATAAAGGACTCAATGCCATAATTGCAGCAGCACTCGCCCCTAATCAGCAGGAAAGTATCCTTCACATCTAGGACGCAATGCCATAATAGCAGCAGTACTCGCCCCTAATCAGCAGGAAAGTGTCCTTTACATCAAGGACGCAATGCCATAATAGCAGAAGCACTCGCCCCTAATCAGCAGGAAAGTGTCCTTCACATCTAGGACCCAATGCCATAGTATCATCAGCACTCGCCCCTAATCAGCAGGAAAGTGTCTTTTACATCAAGAATGCAATGCCATAATAGCAGCAGCACTCTCCCCTAATCAGCAGCAAAGTATCATTCACATCAAGGACTCAATGCCATAATTGCAGCAGCACTCGCCTCTAATCAGCAGGAAAGTGTCCTTTACATCAATGACGCAATGCCATAATAGCAACAGCACTCGTTCCTAATCAGCAGGAAAGTGTCCTTTACATCAAGGACACAATGCCATAATAGCAGCAGCACTCTCCCCTAATCACCAGCAAAGTGTCCTTCACATAAAGGACTCAATGCCATAATTGCAGCAGCACTCGCCCCTAATCAGCAGGAAAGTATCCTTCACATCTAGGACGCAATGCCATAATAGCAGCAGTACTCACCCCTAATCAGCAGGAAAGTGTCCTTTACATCAAGGACGCAATGCCATAATAGCAGAAGCACTCGCCCCTAATCAGCAGGAAAGTGTCCTTCACATCTAGGACCCAATGCCATAGTATCATCAGCACTCGCCCATAATCAGCAGGAAAGTGTCCTTTATAATAAAGGATGCAATGCCATAAGAGCAGCAGCACTCGCCCTTAATCAGCAGGAAAGTGTCCTTTACATCAAGGATGCAATGTCATAATAGCAGCAGCACTCGCCCCTGATCAGCAGGAAAGTGTCCTTAACATCAAGCACGCAATGCCATAATAGCAGCAGCACTCGCCCCTAATCAGCTGGAAAGTGTCCTTTACATGAAGAACGCAATGCCATAATAGCAGCAGCACTCGCCCCTAATCAGAAGCAAAGTGTCCTTTACATCAAGGACGCAATGTCATAATAGAAGCAGCACTCGCCCCTGATCAGCAGGAAAGTGTCCTTCACATCAAGGACTCACCCCTAATCAGCAGGAAAGTGTCCTTCACATCAAGGACTCAATGGCATAATTGCAGCAACACTCGCCCCTAATCAGCAGAAAAATATCCTTCACATCTAGGATGCAATGCCATAAAGCAGCAGCACTCGCCCCTAATCAGCAGGAAAGTGTCCTTTACATCAAGGACGCAATGCCATAATAACAGAAGCACTTGACCCTAATCTGCAGCAAAGTGTCCTTCACATCAAGGACTCAATGCCATAATTGCAGCAGCACTCGCCCCTATTCAGCAGGAAAGTATCCTTCACATCTAGGACGCAATGCCATAATAGCAGCAGTACTCGCCCCTAATCAGCAGGAAAGTGTCCTTTACATCAAGGACTCAATGCCATAATAGCAGAAACACTTGCCCCTAATCAGCAGGAAAGTGTCCTTCACATCTAGGACCCAATGCCATAGTAGCATCAGCACTCGCCCATGATCAGCAGGAACGTGTCCTTTAAAATAAAGGATGCAATGCCATAAGAGCAGCAGCACTCGCCCCTAATCAGCAGGAAAGTGTCCTTTACATCAAGGATGCAATGTCATAATAACAGCAGCACTCGCCCCTGATCAGCAGGAAAGTGTCCTTTACATCAAGCACGCAATGCCATAATAGCAGCAGCACTCGCACCTAATCAACGGGAAAGTGTCCTTTACATCAAGGACGCAATGCCATAATAGCAGCAGCACTCGCCCCTAATCAGCAGGAAAGTGTCCTTTACATCAAGGACGCAATGCCATAATAGCAGCAGCACTCGCCCCTAATCAGCAGGAAACTGTCCTTTACGTCAAGGACGCAATCCCATAATAGCAACAGCACTCGCCCCTAATCAGCAGGAAAGTGTCTTTTACATCAAGGATGCAATGCCATATTAGCAGCAGCACTCGCCTCTAATCAGCAGCAAAGCATCCTTCACATCAAGGTCTCAATGCCATAATTGCAGCAGCACTCGCCCCTCATCAGCAGGAAAGTATCCTTCACATCTAGGACGCAATGCCATAAAAGCAGCAGCACTCACCCCTAATCAGCAGGAAAGTGTCCTTTACATCAAGGACGCAATGCCATAATAGCAGAAGCACTCACCCCTAATCAGCAGCAAAGTGTCCTTCACATCAAGACCTCAATGCCATAATTGCAGCAGCACTCACCCCTAATCAGCAGGAAAGTATCCTTCACATCTCGGATGCAATGCCAAAATAGCAGCAGTACTCGCCCCTAATCAGAGGGAAAGTGTCCTTTACATCAAGGACGCAATGCCACAATAGCAGCAGCACTTGCCCCCTAATCAGCAGGAAAGTGTCCTTTACATCAAGGACGCAATGCCACAATAGCACCAGCACTCGCCCAAATCAGCAGGAAAGTGTTCTTTATATCAAGGACGCAATGCCACAATAGCAGCGGCACTCGCCCCTAATCAGCAGGAAAGTGTCCTTTACATCAAGTACGCAATGCCACAATAGCAGCGGCACTCGCCCCTAATCAGCAGGAAAGTGTCCTTTACATCAAGTACGCAATGCCACAATAGCAGCAGCACTCGCTCCTAATCAGCAGAAAAGTGTCCTTTACATCAAGGACGCAGCAGCACTCACCCCCTAATCAGCAGGAAAGTGTCTTTTACATCAAGGACACAATGCCACAATAGCAGCAGCACCTGTGCCTAATCAGCAGGAAAGTGTCCTTTACATCAAGGACCCAATGCCATAATAGCAGCAGCACTCGCCCCTAATCAGCAGGAAAGTGTCCTTTACATCAAGTACGCAATGCCACAATAGCAGCAGCACCTGTGCCTAATCAGCAGGAAAGTGTCCTTTACATCAAGGACGCAATACCATAATAGCAGCAGCACTCGCCCCTAATCAGCAGGAAAGTGTCTTTTACATCAAGGACGCAATGCCACAATAGCAGCAGCACCTGTGCCTAATCAGCAGGAAAGTGTCCTTTACATCAAGGACGCAAAGCCATAATAGCAGCAGCACTCGCCCCTAATCAGCAGGAAAGTGTCCTTTACATCAAGGACGCAATGCCATGATAGCAGCAGCACTCGCCCCTAATCAGCAGGAAAGTGTCCTTTACGTCAAGGACGCAATCCCATAATAGCAACAGCACTCGCCCCTAATCAGCAGGAAAGTGTCTTTTACATCAAGGATGCAATGCCATAATAGCAGCAGCACTCTCCCCTAATCAGCAGCAAAGTATCCTTCACATCAAGGTCTCAATGCCATAATTGCAGCAGCACTCGCCCTTCATCAGCAGGAAAGTAACCTTCACATCTCGGATGCAATGCCAAAATAGCAGCAGTACTCGCCCCTAATCAGAGGGAAAGTGTCCTTTACATCAAGGACGCAATGCCACAATAGCAGCAGCACTTGCCCCCTAATCAGCAGGAAAGTGTCCTTTACATCAAGGACGCAATGCCACAATAGCACCAGCACTCGCCCAAATCAGCAGGAAAGTGTTCTTTATATCAAGGACGCAATGCCACAATAGCAGCGGCACTCGCCCCTAATCAGCAGAAAAGTGTCCTTTACATCAAGTACGCAATGCCACAATAGCAGCGGCACTCGCCCCTAATCAGCAGGAAAGTGTCCTTTACATCAAGTACGCAATGCCACAATAGCAGCAGCACCCGCCCCTAATCAGCAGAAAAGTGTCCTTTACATCAAGGACGCAGCAGCACTCACCCCCTAATCAGCAGGAAAGTGTCTTTTACATCAAGGACGCAATGCCACAATAGCAGCAGCACCTGTGCCTTATCAGCAGGAAAGTGTCCTTTACATCAAGGACGCAATGCCATAATAGCAGCAGCACTCGCCCCTAATCAGCAGGAAAGTGTCTTTTACATCAAGGACGCAATGCCACAATAGCAGCAGCACCTGTGCCTAATCAGCAGGAAAGTGTCCTTTACATCAAGGACGCAATGCCATAATAGCAGCAGCACTCGCCCCTAATCAGCAGGAAAGTGTCCTTTACATCAAGGACGCAATGCCACAATAGCAGCAGCACCTGTGCCTAATCAGCAGGAAAGTGTCCTTTACATCAAGGACGCAATGCCATAATAGCAGCAGCACTCGCCCCTAATCAGCAGGAAAGTGTCTTTTACATCAAGGACGCAATGCCACAATAGCAGCAGCACCTGTGCCTAATCAGCAGGAAAGTGTCCTTTACATCAAGGACGCAATGCCATAATAGCAGCAGCACTCGCCCCTAATCAGCAGGAAAGTGTCCTTTACATCAAGGACGCAATGCCATAATAGCAGCAGCACTCGCCCCTAATCAGCAGGAAAGTTTCCTTTACATCAAGTACGCAATGCCACAATAGCAGCAGCACTTGCCCCTAATCAGCAGAAAAGTGTCCTTTACATCAACGACGCAATGCCACAATAGCAGCAGCACTCGCCCCCTAATCAGCAGGAAAGTGTCTTTTACATCAAGGATGCAATGCCACAATAGCAGCAGAACTCACCCCAAATCAGCAGAAAAGTGTCCTTTACATCAAGGACCCAATGCCACAATAGCAGCAGCACTCGCCCCTAATCAGCAGGAAAGTGTCCTTTACATCAAGTACGCAATGCCACAATAGCAGCAGAACTCACCCCAAATCAGCAGAAAAGTGTCCTTTACAACAAGGGCGCAATGCCACAATAGCAGCAGCACTCGCCCCCTAATAAGCAGGAAAGTGTCCTTTACATCAAGGAGGCAATGCCACAATAGCAGCAGCAGCTGTGCCTAATCAGCAGGAAAGTGTCCGTTACATCAAGGACGCAATGCCACAATAGCAGCAGCACTCGTGCCTAATCAGCAGGAAAGTGTTCTTTACATCAAGGACACAATGCCACAATAGCAGCAGCACTCGTGCCTAATCAGCAGGAAAGTGTCCTTCACATCTAGGACGCAATGCCATAATACTAACAGCACTCGACCCTAATCAGCAGCAAAGTGTCCTTTACATCAAGGACGCAATGCCATAATAGCTGCAGCACTCACCCCTAATCAGCAGCAAAGTGTCCTTCACATTCTTCACATAACTGTTCTCATAGCAACATCTGCCTCACACCCCCATCACTCTAACTAAACACTGCTGATTACGCACCCCCCAGCCAGGTGTTCTCCTCAGGCCTAACGCAGTCACAATCGGTCTGGATAAATCCTGCCAGAACTAGCACATACTCTTGACTTCTCAACCACCACACCTACCGCTAAGAAGCAGCTATTACACGAATACTACACCAGCTGCACACATAGCCAGTGCTCACACGCACTTTTGACTCTCTCTACTCTCTCTACTGACCTGAACTTCGGTTCCCAAGTGCGTTCAACCTACCAGCGCCTTCAGACCATGCCAATGGTATATAAGACACTATATAAATGCAAAGTAACATAACATAACATCAAGGACTTGCCCCTAATCAGCAGCAAAGTGTCCTTTACATCAAGGGCGCAATGCCATAATAGCAACAGCACTCGCCCCTAATCAGCAGGAAAGTGTCTTTTACATCAAGGATGCAATGCCATAATAGCAGCAGTACTCTCCCCTAATCAGCAGCAAAGTATCCTTCACATCAAGGACTCAATGCCATAATTGCAGCAGCACTCGCCCCTAATCAGCAGGAAAGTATCCTTCACATCTAGGACGCAATGCCATAAAAGCAGCAGCACTCGCCCCTAATCAGCAGCAAAGTGTCCTTTACATCAAGGACGCAATGCCATAATAGCAGAAGCACTCGCCCCTAATCAGCAGCAAAGTGTCCTTCACATCAAGAACTCAATGCCATAATTGCAGCAGCACTCGCCCCTAATCAGCAAGAAAGTATCCTTCACATCTCGGATGCAATGCCACAATAGCACCAGCACTCGCCCCCTAATCAGCAGGAAAGTGTCCTTTACATCAAGGACGCAATGCCACAATAGCACCAGCACTCGTCCCAATCAGCAGGAAAGTGTTCTTTATATCAAGGACGGAATGCCACATAGCAGCAGCACTCACCCCTAATCAACAGAAAAGTGTCCTTTACATCAAGGATGCAATGCCACAATAGCAGCAGCACTCGGCCCCTAATCAGCAGGAAAGTGTCCATTACATCAAAGACGCAATGCCACAATAGCAGCAGCACCTGTGCCTAATCAGCAGGAAAGTGTCCTTTACATCAAGGAAGCAATGCCATAATAGCAGCAGCACTCGCCCCTAATCAGCAGCAAAGTATCCTTCACATCAAGGTCTCAATGCCATAATTGCAGCAGCACTCGCCCCTCATCAGCAGGAAAGTATCCTTCACATCTAGGACGCAATGCCATAAAAGCAGCAGCACTCACCCCTAATCAGCAGGAAAGTGTCCTTTACATCAAGGACGCAATGCCATAATAGCAGAAGCACTCACCCCTAATCAGCAGCAAAGTGTCCTTCACATCAAGACCTTAATGCCATAATTGCAGCAGCACTCACGCATAATCAGCAGGAAAGTATCCTTCACATCTCGGATGCAATGCCAAAATAGCAGCAGTACTCGCCCCTAATCAGAGGGAAAGTGTCCTTTACATCAAGGACGCAATGCCACAATAGCAGCAGCACTTGCCCCCTAATCAGCAGGAAAGTGTCCTTTACATCAAGGACGCAATGCCACAATAGCACCAGCACTCGCCCAAATCAGCAGGAAAGTGTTCTTTATATCAAGGACGCAATGCCACAATAGCAGCGGCACTCGCCCCTAATCAGCAGAAAAGTGTCCTTTACATCAAGTACGCAATGCCACAATAGCAGCGGCACTCGCCCCTAATCAGCAGGAAAGTGTCCTTTACATCAAGTACGCAATGCCACAATAGCAGCAGCACTCGCCCCTAATCAGCAGAAAAGTGTCCTTTACATCAAGGACGCAGCAGCACTCACCCCCTAATCAGCAGGAAAGTGTCTTTTACATCAAGGACGCAATGCCACAATAGCAGCAGCACCTGTGCCTAATCAGCAGGAAAGTGTCCTTTACATCAAGGACGCAATGCCATAATAGCAGCAGCACTCGCCCCTAATCAGCAGGAAAGTGTCTTTTACATCAAGGACGCAATGCCACAATAGCAGCAGCACCTGTGCCTAATCAGCAGGAAAGTGTCCTTTACATCAAGGACGCAATGCCATAATAGCAGCAGCACTCGCCCCTAATCAGCAGGAAAGTGTCCTTTACATCAAGGACGCAATGCCACAATAGCAGCAGCACCTGTGCCTAATCAGCAGGAAAGTGTCCTTTACATCAAGGACGCAATGCCATAATAGCAGCAGCACTCGCCCCTAATCAGCAGGAAAGTGTCTTTTACATCAAGGACGCAATGCCACAATAGCAGCAGCACCTGTGCCTAATCAGCAGGAAAGTGTCCTTTACATCAAGGACGCAATGCCATAATAGCAGCAGCACTCGCCCCTAATCAGCAGGAAAGTGTCCTTTACATCAAGGACGCAATGCCATAATAGCAGCAGCACTCGCCCCTAATCAGCAGGAAAGTTTCCTTTACATCAAGTACGCAATGCCACAATAGCAGCAGCACTCGCCCCTAATCAGCAGAAAAGTGTCCTTTACATCAACGACGCAATGCCACAATAGCAGCAGCACTCGCCCCCTAATCAGCAGGAAAGTGTCTTTTACATCAAGGATGCAATGCCACAATAGCAGCAGAACTCACCCCAAATCAGCAGAAAAGTGTCCTTTACATCAAGGACCCAATGCCACAATAGCAGCAGCACTCGCCCCTAATCAGCAGGAAAGTGTCCTTTACATCAAGTACGCAATGCCACAATAGCAGCAGAACTCACCCCAAATCAGCAGAAAAGTGTCCTTTACAACAAGGGCGCAATGCCACAATAGCAGCAGCACTCGCCCCCTAATAAGCAGGAAAGTGTCCTTTACATCAAGGAGGCAATGCCACAATAGCAGCAGCAGCTGTGCCTAATCAGCAGGAAAGTGTCCTTTACATCAAGGACGCAATGCCATAATAGCAGCAGCACTCGCCCCTAATCAGCAGGAAAGTGTTCTTTACATTAAGGACACAATGCCACAATAGCAGCAGCACTCGTGCCTAATCAGCAGGAAAGTGTTCTTTACATCAAGGACACAATGCCACAATAGCAGCAGCACTCGTGCCTAATCAGCAGGAAAGTGTCCTTCACATCTAGGACGCAATGCCATAATACTAACAGCACTCGACCCTAATCAGCAGCAAAGTGTCCTTTACATCAAGGACGCAATGCCATAATAGCTGCAGCACTCACCCCTAATCAGCAGCAAAGTGTCCTTCACATCCTTCACATAACTGTTCTCATAGCAACATCTGCCTCACACCCCCATCACTCTAACTAAACACTGCTGATTACGCACCCCCCAGCCAGGTGTTCTCCTCAGGCCTAACGCAGTCACAATCGGTCTGGATAAATCCTGCCAGAACTAGCACATACTCTTGACTTCTCAACCACCACACCTACCGCTAAGAAGCAGCTATTACACGAATACTACACCAGCTGCACACATAGCCGGTGCTCACACGCACTTTTGACTCTCTCTACTCTCTCTACTGACCTGAACTTCGGTTCCCAAGTGCGTTCAACCTACCAGCGCCTTCAGACCATACCAATGGTATATAAGACACTATATAAATGCAAAGTAACATAACATAACATCAAGGACTTGCCCCTAATCAGCAGCAAAGTGTCCTTTACATCAAGGGCGCAATGCCATAATAGCAACAGCACTCGCCCCTAATCAGCAGGAAAGTGTCTTTTACATCAAGGATGCAATGCCATAATAGCAGCAGTACTCTCCCCTAATCAGCAGCAAAGTATCCTTCACATCAAGGACTCAATGCCATAATTGCAGCAGCACTCGCCCCTAATCAGCAGGAAAGTATCCTTCACATCTAGGACGCAATGCCATAAAAGCAGCAGCACTCGCCCCTAATCAGCAGCAAAGTGTCCTTTACATCAAGGACGCAATGCCATAATAGCAGAAGCACTCGCCCCTAATCAGCAGCAAAGTGTCCTTCACATCAAGAACTCAATGCCATAATTGCAGCAGCACTCGCCCCTAATCAGCAAGAAAGTATCCTTCACATCTCGGATGCAATGCCACAATAGCACCAGCACTCGCCCCCTAATCAGCAGGAAAGTGTCCTTTACATCAAGGACGCAATGCCACAATAGCACCAGCACTCGTCCCAATCAGCAGGAAAGTGTTCTTTATATCAAGGACGGAATGCCACATAGCAGCAGCACTCACCCCTAATCAACAGAAAAGTGTCCTTTACATCAAGGATGCAATGCCACAATAGCAGCAGCACTCGGCCCCTAATCAGCAGGAAAGTGTCCATTACATCAAAGACGCAATGCCACAATAGCAGCAGCACCTGTGCCTAATCAGCAGGAAAGTGTCCTTTACATCAAGGAAGCAATGCCATAATAGCAGCAGCACTCGCCCCTAATCAGCTGGAAAGTGTCCTTTACATGAGTAATGCAATACCATAAGAGCAGCAGCACTCGCCCCTAATCAGAAGCAAAGTGTCCTTTACATCAAGGACGCAATGCCATGGTAGCATCAGCACTCGCCCATAATCAGCAGGAAAGTGTCCTTTATAATAAAGGATGCAATGCCATAAGAGCAGCAGCACTCGCCCTTAATCAGCAGGAAAGTGTCCTTTACATCAAGGATGCAATGTCATAATAGCAGCAGCACTCGCCCCTAATCAGCAGGAAAGTGTCCTTTACATCAAGGACGCAATGCCATAATAGCAACAGCACTCGTTCCTAATCAGCAGGAAAGTGCCCTTTACATCAAGGACACAATGCCATAATAGCAGCAGCACTCTCCCCTAATCACCAGCAAAGTGTCCTTCACATAAAGGACTCGATGCCATAATTGCAGCAGCACTCGCCCCTAATCAGCAGGATAGTATCCTTCACATCTAGGACGCAATGCCATAATAGCAGCAGTACTCGCCCCTAATCAGCAGGAAAGTGTCCTTTACATCAAGGACGCAATGCCATAATAGCAGAAGCACTCGCCCCTAATCAGCAGGAAAGTGTCCTTCACATCTAGGACCCAATGCCATAGTATCATCAGCACTCGCCCATAATCAGCAGGAAAGTGTCCTTTATAATAAAGGATGCAATGCCATAAGAGCAGCAGCACTCGCCCTTAATCAGCAGGAAAGTGTCCTTTACATCAAGAACTCAATGCCATAAATGCAGCAGCACTCGCCCCTAATCAGCAAGAAAGTATCCTTCACATCTCGGATGCAATGCCACAATAGCACCAGCACTCGCCCCCTAATCAGCAGGAAAGTGTCCTTTACATCAAGGACGCAATGCCACAATAGCACCAGCACTCGTCCCAATCAGCAGGAAAGTGTTCTTTATATCAAGGACGGAATGCCACATAGCAGCAGCACTCACCCCTAATCAACAGAAAAGTGTCCTTTACATCAAGGACGCAATGCCACAATAGCAGCAGCACTCGGCCCCTAATCAGCAGGAAAGTATCCATTACATCAAAGCCGCAATGCCACAATAGCAGCAGCACCTGTGCCTAATCAGCAGGAAAGTGTCCTTTACATCAAGGACGCAATGCCATATTAGCAGCAGCACTCGCCCCTAATCAGCTGGAAA
Organism: Ambystoma mexicanum; assembly: GCF_040938575.1. NCBI lineage: Eukaryota > Metazoa > Chordata > Amphibia > Caudata > Ambystomatidae > Ambystoma > Ambystoma mexicanum. Next base: position 30,567,798 of record NC_090921.1, read on the forward strand.
GTGTCCTTTACATGAGGAACGCAATACCATAAGAGCAGCAGCACTCGCCCCTAATCAGAAGCAAAGTGTCCTTTACATCAAGGACGCAATGCCATGGTAGCATCAGCACTCGCCCATAATCAGCAGGAAAGTGTCCTTTATAATAAAGGATGCAATGCCATAAGAGCAGCAGCACTCGCCCTTAATCAGCAGGAAAGTGTCCTTTACATCAAGGACGGAATGTCATAATAGCAGCAGCACTCGCCCCTAATCAGCAGGAAAGTGACCTTTACATCAATGACGCAATGCCATAATAGCAACAGCACTCGTTCCAAATCAGCAGGAAAGTGTCCTTTACATCAAGGACACAATGCCATAATAGCAGCAGCACTCTCCCCTAATCACCAGCAAAGTGTCCTTCACATAAAGGACTCAATGCCATAATTGCAGCAGCACTCGCCCCTAATCAGCAGGAAAGTATCCTTCACATCTAGGACGCAATGCCATAATAGCAGCAGTACTCGCCCCTAATCAGCAGGAAAGTGTCCTTTACATCAAGGACGCAATGCCATAATAGCAGAAGCACTCGCCCCTAATCAGCAGGAAAGTGTCCTTCACATCTAGGACCCAATGCCATAGTATCATCAGCACTCGCCCATAATCAGCAGGAAAGTGTCCTTTATAATAAAGGATGCAATGCCATAAGAGCAGCAGCACTCGCCCTTAATCAGCAGGAAAGTGTCCTTTACATCAAGGATGCAATGTCATAATAGCAGCAGCACTCGCCCCTGATCAGCAGGAAAGTGTCCTTTACATCAAGCACGCAATGCCATAATAGCAGCAGCACTCGCACCTAATCAGCAGGAAAGTGTCCTTTACATTAAGGATGCAATGCCATAATAGCAGCAGCGCTTGCCCCTAATCAACGGGAAAGTGTCATTTACATCAAGGACGCAATGCCATAATAGCAGCAGCACTCGCCCCTAATCAGCAGGAAAGTGTCCTTTACATCAATGACGCAATGCCATAATAGCAACAGCACTCGTTCCTAATCAGCAGGAAAGTGTCCTTTACATCAAGGACACAATGCCATAATAGCAGCAGCACTCTCCCCTAATCACCAGCAAAGTGTCCTTCACATAAAGGACTCAATGCCATAATTGCAGCAGCACTCGCCCCTAATCAGCAGGAAAGTATCCTTCACATCTAGGACGCAATGCCATAATAGCAGCAGTACTCGCCCCTAATCAGCAGGAAAGTGTCCTTTACATCAAGGACGCAATGCCATAATAGCAGAAGCACTCGCCCCTAATCAGCAGGAAAGTGTCCTTTATAATAAAGGATGCAATGCCATAAGAGCAGCAGCACTCGCCCTTAATCAGCAGGAAAGTGTCCTTTACATCAAGGATGCAATGTCATAATAGCAGCAGCACTCGCCCCTAATCAGCAGGAAAGTGTCATTTACATCAAGGACGCAATGCCATAATAGCAGCAGCACTCCCCTCTAATCAGCAGGAAAGTGTCCTTTACATCAAGGACGCAATCCCATAATAGCACCCGCACTCAAACCTAATCAGCAGGAAAGTGTCCTTTACATCAAGGACGCAATGCCATAATAGCAGCAGCACTCGCCCCTAATCAGCAGGAAAGTGTCATTTACATCAAGGACGCAGTGCCATAATAGCAGCAGCACTCACCCCTAATCAGCAGGAAAGTGTCCTTTACATCAAGGACGCAGTGCCATAATAGCAACAGCACTCACCCCTAATCAGCAGGAAAGTGTCCTTTACATCAAGGACGCAGTGCCATAATAGCAGCAGCACTTGCCCCTAATCAGCAGGAAAGTGTCCTTTACATCAAGGACGCAATGCCATAATAGCAGCAGCACTCGCCCCTAATCAGCAGGAAAGTGTCCTTTACATCAAGTATGCAATGCCACAATAGCAGCAGCACTCGCCCCTAATCAGCAGAAAAGTGTCCTTTACATCAAGGACGCAATGCCACAATAGCAGCAGCACTCGCCCCCTAATCAGCAGGAAAGTGTCTTTTACATCAAGGATGCAATGCCACAATAGCAGCAGAACTCACCCCAAATCAGCAGAAAAGTGTCCTTTACATCAAGGACGCAATGCCACAATAGCAGCAGCACTTGCCCCTAATCAGCAGGAAAGTGTCCTTTACATCAAGTACGCAATGCCACAATAGCAGCAGAACTCACCCCAAATCAGCAGAAAAGTGTCCTTTACAACTAGGGCGCAATGCCACAATAGCAGCAGCACTCGCCCCCTAATAAGCAGGAAAGTGTCCTTTACATCAAGGAGGCCATGCCACAATAGCAGCAGCAGCTGTGCCTAATCAGCAGGAAAGTGTCCTTTACATCAAGGACGCAATGCCATAATAGCAGCAGCACTCGCCCCTAATCAGCAGGAAAGTGTTCTTTACATTAAGGACGCAATGCCACAATAGCAGCAGCACTCGTGCCTAATCAGCAGGAAAGTGTTCTTTACATCAAGGACACAATGCCACAATAGCAGCAGCACTCGTGCCTAATCAGCAGGAAAGTGTCCTTCACATCTAGGACGCAATGCCATAATACTAACAGCACTCGACCCTAATCAGCAGCAAAGTGTCCTTTACATCAAGGACGCAATGCCATAATAGCTGCAGCACTCACCCCTAATCAGCAGCAAAGTGTCCTTCACATCCTTCACATAACTGTTCTCATACCAACATCTGCCTCACACCCCCATCACTCTAACTAAACACTGCTGATTATGCACCCCCCAGCCAGGTGTTCTCCTCAGGCCTAACGCAGTCACAATCGGTCTGGATAAATCCTGCCAGAACTAGCACATACTCTTGACTTCTCAACCACCACACCTACCGCTAAGAAGCAGCTATTACACGAATACTACACCAGCTGCACACATAGCCGGTGCTCACACGCACTTTTGACTCTCTCTACTCTCTCTACTGACCTGAACTTCGGTTCCCAAGTGCGTTCAACCTACCAGCGCCTTCAGACCATACCAATGGTATATAAGACACTATATAAATGCAAAGTAACATAACATAACATCAAGGACTTGCCCCTAATCAGCAGCAAAGTGTCCTTTACATCAAGGGCGCAATGCCATAATAGCAACAGCACTCGCCCCTAATCAGCAGGAAAGTGTCTTTTACATCAAGGATGCAATGCCATAATAGCAGCAGTACTCTCCCCTAATCAGCAGCAAAGTATCCTTCACATCAAGGACTCAATGCCATAATTGCAGCAGCACTCGCCCCTAATCAGCAGGAAAGTATCCTTCACATCTAGGACGCAATGCCATAAAAGCAGCAGCACTCGCCCCTAATCAGCAGCAAAGTGTCCTTTACATCAAGGACACAATGCCATAATAGCAGAAGCACTCGCCCCTAATCAGCAGCAAAGTGTCCTTCACATCAAGAACTCAATGCCATAATTGCAGCAGCACTCGCCCCTAATCAGCAAGAAAGTATCCTTCACATCTCGGATGCAATGCCACAATAGCACCAGCACTCGCCCCCTAATCAGCAGGAAAGTGTCCTTTACATCAAGGACGCAATGCCACAATAGCACCAGCACTCGTCCCAATCAGCAGGAAAGTGTTCTTTATATCAAGGACGGAATGCCACATAGCAGCAGCACTCACCCCTAATCAACAGAAAAGTGTCCTTTACATCAAGGACGCAATGCCACAATAGCAGCAGCACTCGGCCCCTAATCAGCAGGAAAGTGTCCATTACATCAAAGACGCAATGCCACAATAGCAGCAGCACCTGTGCCTAATCAGCAGGAAAGTGTCCTTTACATCAAGGACGCAATGCCATAATAGCAGCAGCACTCGCCCCTAATCAGCTGGAAAGTGTCCTTTACATGAGGAACGCAATACCATAAGAGCAGCAGCACTCGCCCCTAATCAGAAGCAAAGTGTCCTTTACATCAAGGACGCAATGCCATGGTAGCATCAGCACTCGCCCATAATCAGCAGGAAAGTGTCATTTATAATAAAGGATGCAATGCCATAAGAGCAGCAGCACTCGCCCTTAATCAGCAGGAAAGTGTCCTTTACATCAAGGACGCAATGTCATAATAGCAGCAACACTCGCCCCTAATCAGCAGGAAAGTGTCCTTTACATCAAGGACGCAATGCCATAATAGCAACAGCACTCGTTCCTAATCAGCAGGAAAGTGTCCTTTACATCAAGGACACAATGCCATAATAGCAGCAGCAGTCTCCCCTAATCACCAGCAAAGTGTCCTTCACATAAAGGACTGAATGCCATAATTGCAGCAGCACTCGCCCCTAATCAGCAGGAAAGTATCCTTCACATCTAGGACGCAATGCCATAATAGCTGCAGCACTCACCCCTAATCAGCAGCAAAGTGTCCTTCACATCCTTCACATAACTGTTCTCATACCAACATCTGCCTCACACCCCCATCACTCTAACTAAACACTGCTGATTACGCACCCCCCAGCCAGGTGTTCTCCTCAGGCCTAACGCAGTCACAATCGGTCTGGATAAATCCTGCCAGAACTAGCACATACTCTTGACTTCTCAACCACCACACCTACCGCTAAGAAGCAGCTATTACATGAATACTACACCAGCTGCACACATAGCCGGTGCTCACACGCACTTTTGACTCTCTCTACTCTCTCTACTGACCTGAACTTCGGTTCCCAAGTGCGTTCAACCTACCAGCGCCTTCAGACCATACCAATGGTATATAAGACACTATATAAATGCAAAGTAACATAACATAACATCAAGGACTTGCCCCTAATCAGCAGCAAAGTGTCCTTTACATCAAGGGCGCAATGCCATAATAGCAACAGCACTCGCCCCTAATCAGCAGGAAAGTGTCTTTTACATCAAGGATGCAATGCCATAATAGCAGCAGTACTCTCCCCTAATCAGCAGCAAAGTATCCTTCACATCAAGGACTCAATGCCATAATTGCAGCAGCACTCGCCCCTAATCAGCAGGAAAGTATCCTTCACATCTAGGACGCAATGCCATAAAAGCAGCAGCACTCGCCCCTAATCAGCAGGAAAGTATCCTTCACATCTAGGACGCAATGCCATAAAAGCAGCAGCACTCGCCCCTAATCAGCAGCAAAGTGTCCTTTACATCAAGGACGCAATGCCATAATAGCAGAAGCACTCGCCCCTAATCAGCAGCAAAGTGTCCTTCACATCAAGAACTCAATGCCATAATTGCAGCAGCACTCGCCCCTAATCAGCAAGAAAGTATCCTTCACATCTCGGATGCAATGCTACAATAGCACCAGCACTCGCCCCCTAATCAGCAGGAAAGTGTCCTTTACATCAAGGACGCAATGCCACAATAGCACCAGCACTCGTCCCAATCAGCAGGAAAGTGTTCTTTATATCAAGGACGGAATGCCACATAGCAGCAGCACTCACCCCTAATCAACAGAAAAGTGTCCTTTACATCAAGGACGCAATGCCACAATAGCAGCAGCACTCGGCCCCTAATCAGCAGGAAAGTGTCTATTACATCAAAGACGCAATGCCACAATAGCAGCAGCACCTGTGCCTAATCAGCAGGAAAGTGTCCTTTACATCAAGGACGCAATGCCATAATAGCAGCAGCACTCGCCCCTAATCAGCTGGAAAGTGTCCTTTACATGAGGAACGCAATACCATAAGAGCAGCAGCACTCGCCCCTAATCAGAAGCAAAGTGTCCTTTACATCAAGGACGCAACGCCATGGTAGCATCAGCACTCGCCCATAATCAGCAGGAAAGTGTCATTTATAATAAAGGATGCAATGCCATAAGAGCAGCAGCACTCGCCCTTAATCAGCAGGAAAGTGTCCTTTACATCAAGGACGCAATGTCATAATAGCAGCAACACTCGCCCCTAATCAACAGGAAAGTGTCCTTTACATCAAGGACGCAATGCCATAATAGCAACAGCACTCGTTCCTAATCAGCAGGAAAGTGTCCTTTACATCAAGGACACAATGCCATAATAGCAGCAGCACTCTCCCCTAATCACCAGCAAAGTGTCCTTCACATAAAGGACTCAATGCCATAATTGCAGCAGCACTCGCCCCTAATCAGCAGGAAAGTATCCTTCACATCTAGGACGCAATGCCATAATAGCAGCAGTACTCGCCCCTAATCAGCAGGAAAGTGTCCTTTACATCAAGGACGTAATGCCATAATAGCAGAAGCACTCGCCCCTAATCAGCAGGAAAGTGTCCCTCACATCTAGGACCCAATGCCATAGTATCATCAGCACTCGCCCATAATCAGCAGGAAAGTGTCCTTTATAATAAAGGATGCAATGCCATAAGAGCAGCAGCACTCGCCCTTAATCAGCAGGAAAGTGTCCTTTACATCAAGGATGCAATGTCATAATAGCAGCAGCACTCGCCCCTGATCAGCAGGAAAGTGTCCTTTACATCAAGCACGCAATGCCATAATAGCAGCAGCACTCGCACCTAATCAGCAGGAAAGTGTCCTTTACATCAAGGACGCAATGCCATAATAGCAGCAGCGCTTGCCCCTAATCAACGGGAAAGTGTCCTTTACATCAAGGACGCAATGCCATAATAGCAGCAGCACTCGCCCCTAATCAGCAGGAAAGTGTCATTTACATCAAGGACGCAATGCCATAATAGCAGCAGCACTCGCCCCTAATCAGCAGGAAAGTGTCCTTTACGTCAAGGACGCAATGCCATGATAGCAGCCGCACTCCCCTCTAATCAGCAGGAAAGTGTCCTTTACATCAAGGACGCAATCCCATAATAGCAGCAGCACTCAAACCTAATCAGCAGGAAAGTGTCCTTTACATCAAGGACGCAATGCCATAATAGCAGCAGCACTCGCCCCTAATCAGCAGGAAAGTGTCATTTACATCAAGGACGCAGTGCCATAATAGCAGCAGCACTCGCCCCTAATCAGCAGGAAAGTGTCCTTTACATCAAGGATGCAGTGCCATAATAGCAACAGCACTCACCCCTAATCAGCAGGAAAGTGTCCTTTACATCAAGGACGCAATGCAATAATAGCAGAAGCGCTCGCCCCTAATCAGCAGCAAAGTGTCCTTCACATCAAGAACTCAATGTCATAATTGCAGCAGCACTCGCCCCTAAACAGCAGGAAAGTATCCTTTACATCTAGGACGCAATGCCATAAAAGCAGCAGCACTCGCCCCTAACCAGCAGGAAAGTGTCCTTTACATCAAGGACGCAATGCAATAATAGCAGAAGCGCTCGCCCCTAATCAGCAGCAAAGTGTCCTTCACATCAAGAACTCAATGTCATAATTGCAGCAGCACTCGCCCCTAAACAGCAGGAAAGTATCCTTCACATCTCGAAAGCAATGCAAAAATAGCAGGAGTACTCGCCCCTAATCAGAGGGAAAGTGTCCTTTACATCAAGGGCGCAATGCCACAATAGCAGCAGGACTCGCCCCCTATTCAGCAGGAAAGTGTCCTTTACATCAAGGACGCAATGCCACAATAGCACCATCACTCGCCCCAATCAGCAGGAAATTGTTCTTTACATCAAGGACGCAATGCCACAATAGCAGCAGCACTCGCCCCCTAATCAGCAGGAAAGTGTCCTTTACATCAAGGACGCAGTGCCATAATAGCAGCAGCACTCGCCCCTAATCAGGAGGAAAGTGTCCTTTACATCAAGGACACAATGCCATAAAAGCAGCAGCACTCGCCCCTAATCAGCTAGAAAGTGTCCTTTACTGAAGATTGCAATGCCATAATAGCAGCAGCACTCGCCCCTAAGCAGAAGCAAAGTGTCCTTTACATCAAGCACGCAATGCCATAATAGCAGTAGCACTCGCCCCTAGTCAGCAGCAAATTGTCCTTTACATCAAGGACTCACCCTAATCAGCAGGAAAGTGTCCTTTACATCAAGGAAGCAATGCTATAATAGCAGCAGCACTTACCCCTAATCAGCAGGAAAGTGTCCTTTACATCAAGGAAGCAATGCCATAATAGCAGCAGCACTCATTCCTAATCAACAGGAAAGTGTCCTTTACATCAAGGAAGCAATGCTATAATAGCAGCAGCACTTACCCCTAATCAGCAGGAAAGTGTCCTTTACATCAAGGACGCAATGCCATAATAGCAGCAGCACTCGCCCCTAATCAGCAGGAAAGTGTCTTTTACATCAAGGATGCAATGCCATAATAGCAGCAGTACTCTCCCCTAATCAGCAGCAAAGTATCCTTCACATCAAGGACTCAATGCCATAATTGCAGCAGCACTCGCCCCTAATCAGCAGGAAAGTATCCTTCACATCTAGGACGCAATGCCATAAAAGCAGCAGCACTCGCCCCTAATCAGCAGCAAAGTGTCCTTTACATCAAGGACGCAATGCCATAATAGCAGAAGCACTCGCCCCTAATCAGCAGCAAAGTGTCCTTCACATCAAGAACTCAATGCCATAATTGCAGCAGCACTCGCCCCTAATCAGCAAGAAAGTATCCTTCACATCTCGGATGCAATGCCACAATAGCACCAGCACTCGCCCCCTAATCAGCAGGAAAGTGTCCTTTACATCAAGGACGCAATGCCACAATAGCACCAGCACTCGTCCCAATCAGCAGGAAAGTGTTCTTTATATCAAGGACGGAATGCCACATAGCAGCAGCACTCACCCCTAATCAACAGAAAAGTGTCCTTTACATCAAGGATGCAATGCCACAATAGCAGCAGCACTCGGCCCCTAATCAGCAGGAAAGTGTCCATTACATCAAAGACGCAATGCCACAATAGCAGCAGCACCTGTGCCTAATCAGCAGGAAAGTGTCCTTTACATCAAGGAAGCAATGCCATAATAGCAGCAGCACTCGCCCCTAATCAGCTGGAAAGTGTCCTTTACATGAGTAATGCAATACCATAAGAGCAGCAGCGCTCGCCCCTAATCAGAAGCAAAGTGTCCTTTACATCAAGGACGCAATGCCATGGTAGCATCAGCACTCGCCCATAATCAGCAGGAAAGTGTCCTTTATAATAAAGGATGCAATGCCATAAGAGCAGCAGCACTCGCCCTTAATCAGCAGGAAAGTGTCCTTTACATCAAGGACGCAATGTCATAATAGCAGCAGCACTCGCCCCTAATCAGCAGGAAAGTGTCCTTTACATGAAGGACGCAATGCCATAATAGCAACAGCACTCGTTCCTAATCAGCAGGAAAGTGCCCTTTACATCAAGGACACAATGCCATAATAGCAGCAGCACTCTCCCCTAATCACCAGCAAAGTGTCCTTCACATAAAGGACTCGATGCCATAATTGCAGCAGCACTCGCCCCTAATCAGCAGGATAGTATCCTTCACATCTAGGACGCAATGCCATAATAGCAGCAGTACTCGCCCCTAATCAGCAGGAAAGTGTCCTTTACATCAAGGACGCAATGCCATAATAGCAGAAGCACTCGCCCCTAATCAGCAGGAAAGTGTCCTTCACATCTAGGACCCAATGCCATAGTATCATCAGCACTCGCCCATAATCAGCAGGAAAGTGTCCTTTATAATAAAGGATGCAATGCCATAAGAGCAGCAGCACTCGCCCTTAATCAGCAGGAAAGTGTCCTTTACATCAAGAACTCAATGCCATAATTGCAGCAGCACTCGCCCCTAATCAGCAAGAAAGTATCCTTCACATCTCGGATGCAATGCCACAATAGCACCAGCACTCGCCCCCTAATCAGCAGGAAAGTGTCCTTTACATCAAGGACGCAATGCCACAATAGCACCAGCACTCGTCCCAATCAGCAGGAAAGTGTTCTTTATATCAAGGACGGAATGCCACATAGCAGCAGCACTCACCCCTAATCAACAGAAAAGTGTCCTTTACATCAAGGACGCAATGCCACAATAGCAGCAGCACTCGGCCCCTAATCAGCAGGAAAGTATCCATTACATCAAAGCCGCAATGCCACAATAGCAGCAGCACCTGTGCCTAATCAGCAGGAAAGTGTCCTTTACATCAAGGACGCAATGCCATATTAGCAGCAGCACTCGCCCCTAATCAGCTGGAAAGTGTCCTTTACATGAGGAACGCAATACCATAAGAGCAGCAGCACTCGCCCCTAATCAGAAGCAAAGTGTCCTTTACATCAAGGACGCAATGCCATGGTAGCATCAGCACTCGCCCATAATCAGCAGGAAAGTGTCCTTTATAATAAAGGATGCAATGCCATAAGAGCAGCAGCACTCGCCCTTAATCAGCAGGAAAGTGTCCTTTACATCAAGGACGCAATGTCATAATAGCAGCAGCACTCGCCCCTAATCAGCAGGAAAGTGTCCTTTACATCAATGACGCAATGCCATAATAGCAACAGCACTCGTTCCAAATCAGCAGGAAAGTGTCCTTTACATCAAGGACACAATGCCATAATAGCAGCAGCACTCTCCCCTAATCACCAGCAAAGTGTCCTTCACATAAAGGACTCAATGCCATAATTGCAGCAGCACTCGCCCCTAATCAGCAGGAAAGTATCCTTCACATCTAGGACGCAATGCCATAATAGCAGCAGTACTCGCCCCTAATCAGCAGGAAAGTGTCCTTTACATCAAGGACGCAATGCCATAATAGCAGAAGCACTCGCCCCTAATAAGCAGGAAAGTGTCCTTCACATCTAGGACCCAATGCCATAGTATCATCAGCACTCGCCCATAATCAGCAGGAAAGTGTCCTTTATAATAAAGGATGCAATGCCATAAGAGCAGCAGCACTCGCCCTTAATCAGCAGGAAAGTGTCCTTTACATCAAGGATGCAATGTCATAATAGCAGCAGCACTCGCCCCTGATCAGCAGGAAAGTGTCCTTTACATCAAGCACGCAATGCCATAATAGCAGCAGCACTCGCACCTAATCAGCAGGAAAGTGTCCTTTACATTAAGGATGCAATGCCATAATAGCAGCAGCGCTTGCCCCTAATCAACGGGAAAGTGTCCTTTACATCAAGGACGCAATGCCATAATAGCAGCAGCACTCGCCCCTAATCAGCAGGAAAGTGTCATTTACATCAAGGACGCAATGCCATAATAGCAGCAGCACTCGCCCCTAATCAGCAGGAAAGTGTCCTTTACATCAATGACGCAATGCCATAATAGCAACAGCACTCGTTCCTAATCAGCAGGAAAGTGTCCTTTACATCAAGGACACAATGCCATAATAGCAGCAGCACTCTCCCCTAATCACCAGCAAAGTGTCCTTCACATAAAGGACTCAATGCCATAATTGCAGCAGCACTCGCCCCTAATCAGCAGGAAAGTATCCTTCACATCTAGGACGCAATGCCATAATAGCAGCAGTACTCGCCCCTAATCAGCAGGAAAGTGTCCTTTACATCAAGGACGCAATGCCATAATAGCAGAAGCACTCGCCCCTAATCAGCAGGAAAGTGTCCTTTATAATAAAGGATGCAATGCCATAAGAGCAGCAGCACTCGCCCTTAATCAGCAGGAAAGTGTCCTTTACATCAAGGATGCAATGTCATAATAGCAGCAGCACTCGCCCCTAATCAGCAGGAAAGTGTCATTTACATCAAGGACGCAATGCCATAATAGCAGCAGCACTCCCCTCTAATCAGCAGGAAAGTGTCCTTTACATCAAGGACGCAATCCCATAATAGCACCCGCACTCAAACCTAATCAGCAGGAAAGTGTCCTTTACATCAAGGACGCAATGCCATAATAGCAGCAGCACTCGCCCCTAATCAGCAGGAAAGTGTCATTTACATCAAGGACGCAGTGCCATAATAGCAGCAGCACTCACCCCTAATCAGCAGGAAAGTGTCCTTTACATCAAGGACGCAGTGCCATAATAGCAACAGCACTCACCCCTAATCAGCAGGAAAGTGTCCTTTACATCAAGGACGCAGTGCCATAATAGCAGCAGCACTTGCCCCTAATCAGCAGGAAAGTGTCCTTTACATCAAGGACGCAATGCCATAATAGCAGCAGCACTCGCCCCTAATCAGCAGGAAAGTGTCCTTTACATCAAGTATGCAATGCCACAATAGCAGCAGCACTCGCCCCTAATCAGCAGAAAAGTGTCCTTTACATCAAGGACGCAATGCCACAATAGCAGCAGCACTCGCCCCCTAATCAGCAGGAAAGTGTCTTTTACATCAAGGATGCAATGCCACAATAGCAGCAGAACTCACCCCAAATCAGCAGAAAAGTGTCCTTTACATCAAGGACGCAATGCCACAATAGCAGCAGCACTTGCCCCTAATCAGCAGGAAAGTGTCCTTTACATCAAGTACGCAATGCCACAATAGCAGCAGAACTCACCCCAAATCAGCAGAAAAGTGTCCTTTACAACTAGGGCGCAATGCCACAATAGCAGCAGCACTCGCCCCCTAATAAGCAGGAAAGTGTCCTTTACATCAAGGAGGCCATGCCACAATAGCAGCAGCAGCTGTGCCTAATCAGCAGGAAAGTGTCCTTTACATCAAGGACGCAATGCCATAATAGCAGCAGCACTCGCCCCTAATCAGCAGGAAAGTGTTCTTTACATTAAGGACGCAATGCCACAATAGCAGCAGCACTCGTGCCTAATCAGCAGGAAAGTGTTCTTTACATCAAGGACACAATGCCACAATAGCAGCAGCACTCGTGCCTAATCAGCAGGAAAGTGTCCTTCACATCTAGGACGCAATGCCATAATACTAACAGCACTCGACCCTAATCAGCAGCAAAGTGTCCTTTACATCAAGGACGCAATGCCATAATAGCTGCAGCACTCACCCCTAATCAGCAGCAAAGTGTCCTTCACATCCTTCACATAACTGTTCTCATACCAACATCTGCCTCACACCCCCATCACTCTAACTAAACACTGCTGATTATGCACCCCCCAGCCAGGTGTTCTCCTCAGGCCTAACGCAGTCACAATCGGTCTGGATAAATCCTGCCAGAACTAGCACATACTCTTGACTTCTCAACCACCACACCTACCGCTAAGAAGCAGCTATTACACGAATACTACACCAGCTGCACACATAGCCGGTGCTCACACGCACTTTTGACTCTCTCTACTCTCTCTACTGACCTGAACTTCGGTTCCCAAGTGCGTTCAACCTACCAGCGCCTTCAGACCATACCAATGGTATATAAGACACTATATAAATGCAAAGTAACATAACATAACATCAAGGACTTGCCCCTAATCAGCAGCAAAGTGTCCTTTACATCAAGGGCGCAATGCCATAATAGCAACAGCACTCGCCCCTAATCAGCAGGAAAGTGTCTTTTACATCAAGGATGCAATGCCATAATAGCAGCAGTACTCTCCCCTAATCAGCAGCAAAGTATCCTTCACATCAAGGACTCAATGCCATAATTGCAGCAGCACTCGCCCCTAATCAGCAGGAAAGTATCCTTCACATCTAGGACGCAATGCCATAAAAGCAGCAGCACTCGCCCCTAATCAGCAGCAAAGTGTCCTTTACATCAAGGACACAATGCCATAATAGCAGAAGCACTCGCCCCTAATCAGCAGCAAAGTGTCCTTCACATCAAGAACTCAATGCCATAATTTCAGCAGCACTCGCCCCTAATCAGCAAGAAAGTATCCTTCACATCTCGGATGCAATGCCACAATAGCACCAGCACTCGCCCCCTAATCAGCAGGAAAGTGTCCTTTACATCAAGGACGCAATGCCACAATAGCACCAGCACTCGTCCCAATCAGCAGGAAAGTGTTCTTTATATCAAGGACGGAATGCCACATAGCAGCAGCACTCACCCCTAATCAACAGAAAAGTGTCCTTTACATCAAGGACGCAATGCCACAATAGCAGCAGCACTCGGCCCCTAATCAGCAGGAAAGTGTCCATTACATCAAAGACGCAATGCCACAATAGCAGCAGCACCTGTGCCTAATCAGCAGGAAAGTGTCCTTTACATCAAGGACGCAATGCCATAATAGCAGCAGCACTCGCCCCTAATCAGCTGGAAAGTGTCCTTTACATGAGGAACGCAATACCATAAGAGCAGCAGCACTCGCCCCTAATCAGAAGCAAAGTGTCCTTTACATCAAGGACGCAATGCCATGGTAGCATCAGCACTCGCCCATAATCAGCAGGAAAGTGTCATTTATAATAAAGGATGCAATGCCATAAGAGCAGCAGCACTCGCCCTTAATCAGCAGGAAAGTGTCCTTTACATCAAGGACGCAATGTCATAATAGCAGCAACACTCGCCCCTAATCAGCAGGAAAGTGTCCTTTACATCAAGGACGCAATGCCATAATAGCAACAGCACTCGTTCCTAATCAGCAGGAAAGTGTCCTTTACATCAAGGACACAATGCCATAATAGCAGCAGCAGTCTCCCCTAATCACCAGCAAAGTGTCCTTCACATAAAGGACTGAATGCCATAATTGCAGCAGCACTCGCCCCTAATCAGCAGGAAAGTATCCTTCACATCTAGGACGCAATGCCATAATAGCTGCAGCACTCACCCCTAATCAGCAGCAAAGTGTCCTTCACATCCTTCACATAACTGTTCTCATACCAACATCTGCCTCACACCCCCATCACTCTAACTAAACACTGCTGATTACGCACCCCCCAGCCAGGTGTTCTCCTCAGGCCTAACGCAGTCACAATCGGTCTGGATAAATCCTGCCAGAACTAGCACATACTCTTGACTTCTCAACCACCACACCTACCGCTAAGAAGCAGCTATTACATGAATACTACACCAGCTGCACACATAGCCGGTGCTCACACGCACTTTTGACTCTCTCTACTCTCTCTACTGACCTGAACTTCGGTTCCCAAGTGCGTTCAACCTACCAGCGCCTTCAGACCATACCAATGGTATATAAGACACTATATAAATGCAAAGTAACATAACATAACATCAAGGACTTGCCCCTAATCAGCAGCAAAGTGTCCTTTACATCAAGGGCGCAATGCCATAATAGCAACAGCACTCGCCCCTAATCAGCAGGAAAGTGTCTTTTACATCAAGGATGCAATGCCATAATAGCAGCAGTACTCTCCCCTAATCAGCAGCAAAGTATCCTTCACATCAAGGACTCAATGCCATAATTGCAGCAGCACTCGCCCCTAATCAGCAGGAAAGTATCCTTCACATCTAGGACGCAATGCCATAAAAGCAGCAGCACTCGCCCCTAATCAGCAGGAAAGTATCCTTCACATCTAGGACGCAATGCCATAAAAGCAGCAGCACTCGCCCCTAATCAGCAGCAAAGTGTCCTTTACATCAAGGACGCAATGCCATAATAGCAGAAGCACTCGCCCCTAATCAGCAGCAAAGTGTCCTTCACATCAAGAACTCAATGCCATAATTGCAGCAGCACTCGCCCCTAATCAGCAAGAAAGTATCCTTCACATCTCGGATGCAATGCTACAATAGCACCAGCACTCGCCCCCTAATCAGCAGGAAAGTGTCCTTTACATCAAGGACGCAATGCCACAATAGCACCAGCACTCGTCCCAATCAGCAGGAAAGTGTTCTTTATATCAAGGACGGAATGCCACATAGCAGCAGCACTCACCCCTAATCAACAGAAAAGTGTCCTTTACATCAAGGACGCAATGCCACAATAGCAGCAGCACTCGGCCCCTAATCAGCAGGAAAGTGTCTATTACATCAAAGACGCAATGCCACAATAGCAGCAGCACCTGTGCCTAATCAGCAGGAAAGTGTCCTTTACATCAAGGACGCAATGCCATAATAGCAGCAGCACTCGCCCCTAATCAGCTGGAAAGTGTCCTTTACATGAGGAACGCAATACCATAAGAGCAGCAGCACTCGCCCCTAATCAGAAGCAAAGTGTCCTTTACATCAAGGACGCAACGCCATGGTAGCATCAGCACTCGCCCATAATCAGCAGGAAAGTGTCATTTATAATAAAGGATGCAATGCCATAAGAGCAGCAGCACTCGCCCTTAATCAGCAGGAAAGTGTCCTTTACATCAAGGACGCAATGTCATAATAGCAGCAACACTCGCCCCTAATCAACAGGAAAGTGTCCTTTACATCAAGGACGCAATGCCATAATAGCAACAGCACTCGTTCCTAATCAGCAGGAAAGTGTCCTTTACATCAAGGACACAATGCCATAATAGCAGCAGCACTCTCCCCTAATCACCAGCAAAGTGTCCTTCACATAAAGGACTCAATGCCATAATTGCAGCAGCACTCGCCCCTAATCAGCAGGAAAGTATCCTTCACATCTAGGACGCAATGCCATAATAGCAGCAGTACTCGCCCCTAATCAGCAGGAAAGTGTCCTTTACATCAAGGACGCAATGCCATAATAGCAGAAGCACTCGCCCCTAATCAGCAGGAAAGTGTCCCTCACATCTAGGACCCAATGCCATAGTATCATCAGCACTCGCCCATAATCAGCAGGAAAGTGTCCTTTATAATAAAGGATGCAATGCCATAAGAGCAGCAGCACTCGCCCTTAATCAGCAGGAAAGTGTCCTTTACATCAAGGATGCAATGTCATAATAGCAGCAGCACTCGCCCCTGATCAGCAGGAAAGTGTCCTTTACATCAAGCACGCAATGCCATAATAGCAGCAGCACTCGCACCTAATCAGCAGGAAAGTGTCCTTTACATCAAGGACGCAATGCCATAATAGCAGCAGCGCTTGCCCCTAATCAACGGGAAAGTGTCCTTTACATCAAGGACGCAATGCCATAATAGCAGCAGCACTCGCCCCTAATCAGCAGGAAAGTGTCATTTACATCAAGGACGCAATGCCATAATAGCAGCAGCACTCGCCCCTAATCAGCGGGAAAGTGTCCTTTACGTCAAGGACGCAATGCCATGATAGCAGCCGCACTCCCCTCTAATCAGCAGGAAAGTGTCCTTTACATCAAGGACGCAATCCCATAATAGCAGCAGCACTCAAACCTAATCAGCAGGAAAGTGTCCTTTACATCAAGGACGCAATGCCATAATAGCAGCAGCACTCGCCCCTAATCAGCAGGAAAGTGTCATTTACATCAAGGACGCAGTGCCATAATAGCAGCAGCACTCGCCCCTAATCAGCAGGAAAGTGTCCTTTACATCAAGGATGCAGTGCCATAATAGCAACAGCACTCACCCCTAATCAGCAGGAAAGTGTCCTTTACATTAAGGACGCAGTGCCATAATAGCAGCAGCACTTGCCCCTAATCAGCAGGAAAGTGTCCTTTACATCAAGGACGCAATGCCATAATAGCAGCAGCACTCGCCCCTGATCAGCAGGAAAGTGTCCTTTACATCAAGGACGCAATGGCATAATAGCAGCACTCGCCCCTAATCAGCAGGAAAGTGTCCTTTACATCAAGGACGCAATGCCATAATAGCAACAGCACTCGCCCCTAATCAGCAGGAAAGTGTCTTTTACATCAAGGATGCAATGCCATAATAGCAGCAGCACTCTCCCCTAATCAGCAACAAAGTATCCTTCACATCAAGGACTCAATGCCATAACTGCAGCAGCACTCGCCTCTAATCAGCACGAAAGTATCCTTTACATCTAGGACGCAATGCCATAAAAGCAGCAGCACTCGCCCCTAACCAGCAGGAAAGTGTCCTTTACATCAAGGACGCAATGCAATAATAGCAGAAGCGCTCGCCCCTAATCAGCAGCAAAGTGTCCTTCACATCAAGAACTCAATGTCATAATTGCAGCAGCACTCGCCCCTAAACAGCAGGAAAGTATCCTTCACATCTCGAAAGCAATGCAAAAATAGCAGGAGTACTCGCCCCTAATCAGAGGGAAAGTGTCCTTTACATCAAGGGCGCAATGCCACAATAGCAGCAGGACTCGCCCCCTATTCAGCAGGAAAGTGTCCTTTACATCAAGGACGCAATGCCACAATAGCACCATCACTCGCCCCAATCAGCAGGAAATTGTTCTTTACATCAAGGACGCAATGCCACAATAGCAGCAGCACTCGCCCCCTAATCAGCAGGAAAGTGTCCTTTACATCAAGGACGCAGTGCCATAATAGCAGCAGCACTCGCCCCTAATCAGGAGGAAAGTGTCCTTTACATCAAGGACACAATGCCATAAAAGCAGCAGCACTCGCCCCTAATCAGCTAGAAAGTGTCCTTTACTGAAGATTGCAATGCCATAATAGCAGCAGCACTCGCCCCTAAGCAGAAGCAAAGTGTCCTTTACATCAAGCACGCAATGCCATAATAGCAGTAGCACTCGCCCCTAGTCAGCAGCAAATTGTCCTTTACATCAAGGACTCACCCTAATCAGCAGGAAAGTGTCCTTTACATCAAGGAAGCAATGCTATAATAGCAGCAGCACTTACCCCTAATCAGCAGGAAAGTGTCCTTTACATCAAGGAAGCAATGCCATAATAGCAGCAGCACTCATTCCTAATCAACAGGAAAGTGTCCTTTACATCAAGGAAGCAATGCTATAATAGCAGCAGCACTTACCCCTAATCAGCAGGAAAGTGTCCTTTACATCAAGGACGCAATGCCATAATAGCAGCAGCACTCGCCCCTAATCAGCAGGAAAGTGTCCTTTACATCAAGTACGCAATGCCACAATAGCAGCAGCACTCGCCCCTAATCAGCAGAAAAGTGTCCTTTACATCAAGGACGCAAAGCCACAATAGCAGCAGCACTCGCCCCCTAATCAGCAGGAAAGTGTCTTTTACATCAAGGATGCAATGCCACAATAGCAGCAGAACTCACCCCAAATCAGCAGAAAAGTGTCCTTTACATCAAGGACGCAATGCCACAATAGCAGCAGCACTCGCCCCTAATCAGCAGGAAAGTGTCCTTTACATCAAGTACGCAATGCCACAATAGCAGCAGAACTCACCCCAAATCAGCAGAAAAGTGTCCTTTACAACAAGGGCGCAATGCCACGATAGCAGCAGCACTCGCCCCCTAATAAGCAGGAAAGTGTCCTTTACATCAAGGAGGCAATGCCACAATAGCAGCAGCAGCTGTGCCTAATCAGCAGGAAAGTGTCCTTTACATCAAGGACGCAATGCCATAATAGCAGCAGCACTCGTCCCTAATCAGCAGGCAAGTGTTCTTTACATTAAGGACGCAATGCCACAATAGCAGCAGCACTCGTGCCTAATCAGCAGGAAAGTGTTCTTTACATCAAGGACACAATGCCACAATAGCAGCAGCACTCGCCTCTAATCAGCACGAAAGTATCCTTTACATCTAGGACGCAATGCCATAAAAGCAGCAGCACTCGCCCCTAACCAGCAGGAAAGTGTCCTTTACATCAAGGACGCAATGCAATAATAGCAGAAGCACTCGCCCCTAATCAGCAGCAAAGTGTCCTTCACATCAAGAACTCAATGTCATAATTGCAGCAGCACTCGCCCCTAAACAGCAGGAAAGTATCCTTCACATCTCGAAAGCAATGCAAAAATAGCAGGAGTACTCGCCCCTAATCAGAGGGAAAGTGTCCTTTACATCAAGGGCGCAATGCCACAATAGCAGCAGGACTCGCCCCCTAATCAGCAGGAAAGTGTCCTTTACATCAAGGACGCAATGCCACAATAGCACCATCACTCGTCCCCAATCAGCAGGAAATTGTTCTTTACATCAAGGACGCAATGCCACAATAGCAGCAGCACTCGCCCCCTAATCAGCAGGAAAGTGTCCTTTACATCAAGGACGCAGTGCCATAATAGCAGCAGCACTCGCCCCTAATCAGGAGGAAAGTGTCCTTTACATCAAGGACACAATGCCATAAAAGCAGCAGCACTCGCCCCTAATCAGCTAGAAAGTGTCCTTTACTGAAGAACGCAATGCCATAATAGCAGCAGCACTCGCCCCTAAGCAGAAGCAAAGTGTCCTTTACATCAGGCACGCAATGCCATAATAGCAGTAGCACTCGCCCCTAGTCAGCAGCAAAGTGTCCTTTACATCAAGGACTCACCCTAATCAGCAGGAAAGTGTCCTTTACATCAAGGATGCAATGCCATAATAGCAGCAGCACTCATTCCTAATCAGCAGGAAAGTGTCCTTTACATCAAGGAAGCAATGCCATAATAGCAGCAGCACTCATTCTCATCAACAGGAAAGTGTCCTTTACATCAAGGAAGCAATGCTATAATAGCAGCAGCACTTACCCCTAATCAGCAGGAAAGTGTCCTTTACATCAAGGACGCAATGCCATAATAGCAGCAGCACTCGCCCCTAATCAGCAGGAAAGTGTCCTTTACATCAAGTACGCAATGCCACAATAGCAGCAGCACTCGCCCCTAATCAGCAGAAAAGTGTCCTTTACATCAAGGACGCAAAGCCACAATAGCAGCAGCACTCGCCCCCTAATCAGCAGGAAAGTGTCTTTTACATCAAGGATGCAATGCCACAATAGCAGCAGAACTCACCCCAAATCAGCAGAAAAGTGTCCTTTACATCAAGGACGCAATGCCACAATAGCAGCAGCACTCGTGCCTAATCAGCAGGAAAGTGTTCTTTACATCAAGGACACAATGCCACAATAGCAGCAGCACTCGTGCCTAATCAGCAGGAAAGTGTCCTTCACATCTAGGACGCAATGCCATAATACTAACAGCACTCGACCCTAATCAGCAGCAAAGTGTCCTTTACATCAAGGACGCAATGCCATAATAGCTGCAGCACTCACCCCTAATCAGCAGCAAAGTGTCCTTCACATCCTTCACATAACTGTTCTCATACCAACATCTGCCTCACACCCCCATCACTCTAACTAAACACTGCTGATTATGCACCCCCCAGCCAGGTGTTCTCCTCAGGCCTAACGCAGTCACAATCGGTCTGGATAAATCCTGCCAGAACTAGCACATACTCTTGACTTCTCAACCACCACACCTACCGCTAAGAAGCAGCTATTACACGAATACTACACCAGCTGCACACATAGCCGGTGCTCACACGCACTTTTGACTCTCTCTACTCTCTCTACTGACCTGAACTTCGGTTCCCAAGTGCGTTCAACCTACCAGCGCCTTCAGACCATACCAATGGTATATAAGACACTATATAAATGCAAAGTAACATAACATAACATCAAGGACTTGCCCCTAATCAGCAGCAAAGTGTCCTTTACATCAAGGGCGCAATGCCATAATAGCAACAGCACTCGCCCCTAATCAGCAGGAAAGTGTCTTTTACATCAAGGATGCAATGCCATAATAGCAGCAGTACTCTCCCCTAATCAGCAGCAAAGTATCCTTCACATCAAGGACTCAATGCCATAATTGCAGCAGCACTCGCCCCTAATCAGCAGGAAAGTATCCTTCACATCTAGGACGCAATGCCATAAAAGCAGCAGCACTCGCCCCTAATCAGCAGCAAAGTGTCCTTTACATCAAGGACACAATGCCATAATAGCAGAAGCACTCGCCCCTAATCAGCAGCAAAGTGTCCTTCACATCAAGAACTCAATGCCATAATTGCAGCAGCACTCGCCCCTAATCAGCAAGAAAGTATCCTTCACATCTCGGATGCAATGCCACAATAGCACCAGCACTCGCCCCCTAATCAGCAGGAAAGTGTCCTTTACATCAAGGACGCAATGCCACAATAGCATCAGCACTCGTCCCAGTCAGCAGGAAAGTGTTCTTTATATCAAGGACGGAATGCCACATAGCAGCAGCACTCACCCCTAATCAACAGAAAAGTGTCCTTTACATCAAGGACGCAATGCCACAATAGCAGCAGCACTCGGCCCCTAATCAGCAGGAAAGTGTCCATTACATCAAAGACGCAATGCCACAATAGCAGCAGCACCTGTGCCTAATCAGCAGGAAAGTGTCCTTTACATCAAGGACGCAATGCCATAATAGCAGCAGCACTCGCCCCTAATCAGCTGGAAAGTGTCCTTTACATGAGGAACGCAATACCATAAGAGCAGCAGCACTCGCCCCTAATCAGAAGCAAAGTGTCCTTTACATCAAGGACGCAATGCCATGGTAGCATCAGCACTCGCCCATAATCAGCAGGAAAGTGTCATTTATAATAAAGGATGCAATGCCATAAGAGCAGCAGCACTCGCCCTTAATCAGCAGGAAAGTGTCCTTTACATCAAGGACGCAATGTCATAATAGCAGCAACACTCGCCCCTAATCAGCAGGAAAGTGTCCTTTACATCAAGGACGCAATGCCATAATAGCAACAGCACTCGTTCCTAATCAGCAGGAAAGTGTCCTTTACATCAAGGACACAATGCCATAATAGCAGCAGCAGTCTCCCCTAATCACCAGCAAAGTGTCCTTCACATAAAGGACTGAATGCCATAATTGCAGCAGCACTCGCCCCTAATCAGCAGGAAAGTATCCTTCACATCTAGGACGCAATGCCATAATAGCTGCAGCACTCACCCCTAATCAGCAGCAAAGTGTCCTTCACATCCTTCACATAACTGTTCTCATACCAACATCTGCCTCACACCCCCATCACTCTAACTAAACACTGCTGATTACGCACCCCCCAGCCAGGTGTTCTCCTCAGGCCTAACGCAGTCACAATCGGTCTGGATAAATCCTGCCAGAACTAGCACATACTCTTGACTTCTCAACCACCACACCTACCGCTAAGAAGCAGCTATTACATGAATACTACACCAGCTGCACACATAGCCGGTGCTCACACGCACTTTTGACTCTCTCTACTCTCTCTACTGACCTGAACTTCGGTTCCCAAGTGCGTTCAACCTACCAGCGCCTTCAGACCATACCAATGGTATATAAGACACTATATAAATGCAAAGTAACATAACATAACATCAAGGACTTGCCCCTAATCAGCAGCAAAGTGTCCTTTACATCAAGGGCGCAATGCCATAATAGCAACAGCACTCGCCCCTAATCAGCAGGAAAGTGTCTTTTACATCAAGGATGCAATGCCATAATAGCAGCAGTACTCTCCCCTAATCAGCAGCAAAGTATCCTTCACATCAAGGACTCAATGCCATAATTGCAGCAGCACTCGCCCCTAATCAGCAGGAAAGTATCCTTCACATCTAGGACGCAATGCCATAAAAGCAGCAGCACTCGCCCCTAATCAGCAGGAAAGTATCCTTCACATCTAGGACGCAATGCCATAAAAGCAGCAGCACTCGCCCCTAATCAGCAGCAAAGTGTCCTTTACATCAAGGACGCAATGCCATAATAGCAGAAGCACTCGCCCCTAATCAGCAGCAAAGTGTCCTTCACATCAAGAACTCAATGCCATAATTGCAGCAGCACTCGCCCCTAATCAGCAAGAAAGTATCCTTCACATCTCGGATGCAATGCTACAATAGCACCAGCACTCGCCCCCTAATCAGCAGGAAAGTGTCCTTTACATCAAGGACGCAATGCCACAATAGCACCAGCACTCGTCCCAATCAGCAGGAAAGTGTTCTTTATATCAAGGACGGAATGCCACATAGCAGCAGCACTCACCCCTAATCAACAGAAAAGTGTCCTTTACATCAAGGACGCAATGCCACAATAGCAGCAGCACTCGGCCCCTAATCAGCAGGAAAGTGTCTATTACATCAAAGACGCAATGCCACAATAGCAGCAGCACCTGTGCCTAATCAGCAGGAAAGTGTCCTTTACATCAAGGACGCAATGCCATAATAGCAGCAGCACTCGCCCCTAATCAGCTGGAAAGTGTCCTTTACATGAGGAACGCAATACCATAAGAGCAGCAGCACTCGCCCCTAATCAGAAGCAAAGTGTCCTTTACATCAAGGACGCAACGCCATGGTAGCATCAGCACTCGCCCATAATCAGCAGGAAAGTGTCATTTATAATAAAGGATGCAATGCCATAAGAGCAGCAGCACTCGCCCTTAATCAGCAGGAAAGTGTCCTTTACATCAAGGACGCAATGTCATAATAGCAGCAACACTCGCCCCTAATCAACAGGAAAGTGTCCTTTACATCAAGGACGCAATGCCATAATAGCAACAGCACTCGTTCCTAATCAGCAGGAAAGTGTCCTTTACATCAAGGACACAATGCCATAATAGCAGCAGCACTCTCCCCTAATCACCAGCAAAGTGTCCTTCACATAAAGGACTCAATGCCATAATTGCAGCAGCACTCGCCCCTAATCAGCAGGAAAGTATCCTTCACATCTAGGACGCAATGCCATAATAGCAGCAGTACTCGCCCCTAATCAGCAGGAAAGTGTCCTTTACATCAAGGACGCAATGCCATAATAGCAGAAGCACTCGCCCCTAATCAGCAGGAAAGTGTCCCTCACATCTAGGACCCAATGCCATAGTATCATCAGCACTCGCCCATAATCAGCAGGAAAGTGTCCTTTATAATAAAGGATGCAATGCCATAAGAGCAGCAGCACTCGCCCTTAATCAGCAGGAAAGTGTCCTTTACATCAAGGATGCAATGTCATAATAGCAGCAGCACTCGCCCCTGATCAGCAGGAAAGTGTCCTTTACATCAAGCACGCAATGCCATAATAGCAGCAGCACTCGCACCTAATCAGCAGGAAAGTGTCCTTTACATCAAGGACGCAATGCCATAATAGCAGCAGCGCTTGCCCCTAATCAACGGGAAAGTGTCCTTTACATCAAGGACGCAATGCCATAATAGCAGCAGCACTCGCCCCTAATCAGCAGGAAAGTGTCATTTACATCAAGGACGCAATGCCATAATAGCAGCAGCACTCGCCCCTAATCAGCGGGAAAGTGTCCTTTACGTCAAGGACGCAATGCCATGATAGCAGCCGCACTCCCCTCTAATCAGCAGGAAAGTGTCCTTTACATCAAGGACGCAATCCCATAATAGCAGCAGCACTCAAACCTAATCAGCAGGAAAGTGTCCTTTACATCAAGGACGCAATGCCATAATAGCAGCAGCACTCGCCCCTAATCAGCAGGAAAGTGTCATTTACATCAAGGACGCAGTGCCATAATAGCAGCAGCACTCGCCCCTAATCAGCAGGAAAGTGTCCTTTACATCAAGGATGCAGTGCCATAATAGCAACAGCACTCACCCCTAATCAGCAGGAAAGTGTCCTTTACATTAAGGACGCAGTGCCATAATAGCAGCAGCACTTGCCCCTAATCAGCAGGAAAGTGTCCTTTACATCAAGGACGCAATGCCATAATAGCAGCAGCACTCGCCCCTGATCAGCAGGAAAGTGTCCTTTACATCAAGGACGCAATGGCATAATAGCAGCACTCGCCCCTAATCAGCAGGAAAGTGTCCTTTACATCAAGGACGCAATGCCATAATAGCAACAGCACTCGCCCCTAATCAGCAGGAAAGTGTCTTTTACATCAAGGATGCAATGCCATAATAGCAGCAGCACTCTCCCCTAATCAGCAACAAAGTATCCTTCACATCAAGGACTCAATGCCATAATTGCAGCAGCACTCGCCTCTAATCAGCACGAAAGTATCCTTTACATCTAGGACGCAATGCCATAAAAGCAGCAGCACTCGCCCCTAACCAGCAGGAAAGTGTCCTTTACATCAAGGACGCAATGCAATAATAGCAGAAGCGCTCGCCCCTAATCAGCAGCAAAGTGTCCTTCACATCAAGAACTCAATGTCATAATTGCAGCAGCACTCGCCCCTAAACAGCAGGAAAGTATCCTTCACATCTCGAAAGCAATGCAAAAATAGCAGGAGTACTCGCCCCTAATCAGAGGGAAAGTGTCCTTTACATCAAGGGCGCAATGCCACAATAGCAGCAGGACTCGCCCCCTATTCAGCAGGAAAGTGTCCTTTACATCAAGGACGCAATGCCACAATAGCACCATCACTCGCCCCAATCAGCAGGAAATTGTTCTTTACATCAAGGACGCAATGCCACAATAGCAGCAGCACTCGCCCCCTAATCAGCAGGAAAGTGTCCTTTACATCAAGGACGCAGTGCCATAATAGCAGCAGCACTCGCCCCTAATCAGGAGGAAAGTGTCCTTTACATCAAGGACACAATGCCATAAAAGCAGCAGCACTCGCCCCTAATCAGCTAGAAAGTGTCCTTTACTGAAGATTGCAATGCCATAATAGCAGCAGCACTCGCCCCTAAGCAGAAGCAAAGTGTCCTTTACATCAAGCACGCAATGCCATAATAGCAGTAGCACTCGCCCCTAGTCAGCAGCAAATTGTCCTTTACATCAAGGACTCACCCTAATCAGCAGGAAAGTGTCCTTTACATCAAGGAAGCAATGCTATAATAGCAGCAGCACTTACCCCTAATCAGCAGGAAAGTGTCCTTTACATCAAGGAAGCAATGCCATAATAGCAGCAGCACTCATTCCTAATCAACAGGAAAGTGTCCTTTACATCAAGGAAGCAATGCTATAATAGCAGCAGCACTTACCCCTAATCAGCAGGAAAGTGTCCTTTACATCAAGGACGCAATGCCATAATAGCAGCAGCACTCGCCCCTAATCAGCAGGAAAGTGTCCTTTACATCAAGTACGCAATGCCACAATAGCAGCAGCACTCGCCCCTAATCAGCAGGAAAGTATCCTTCACATCTAGGACGCAATGCCATAATAGCAGCAGTACTCGCCCCTAATCAGCAGGAAAGTGTCCTTTACATCAAGGACGCAATGCCATAATAGCAGAAGCACTCGCCCCTAATCAGCAGGAAAGTGTCCTTCACATCTAGGACCCAATGCCATAGTATCATCAGCACTCGCCCATAATCAGCAGGAAAGTGTCCTTTATAATAAAGGATGTAATGCCATAAGAGCAGCAGCACTCGCCCTTAATCAGCAGGAAAGTGTCCTTTACATCAAGGATGCAATGTCATAATAGCAGCAGCACTCGCCCCTGATCAGCAGGAAAGTGTCCTTTACATCAAGCACGCAATGCCATAATAGCAGCAGCACTCGCACCTAATCAGCAGGAAAGTGTCCTTTACATCAAGGACGCAATGCCATAATAGCAGCAGCGCTTGCCCCTAATCAACGGGAAAGTGTCCTTTACATCAAGGACGCAATGCCATAATAGCAGCAGCACTCGCCCCTAATCAGCAGGAAAGTGTCATTTACATCAAGGACGCAATGCCATAATAGCAGCAGCACTCGCCAATAATCAGCAGGAAAGTGTCCTATACGTCAAGGACGCAATGCCATGATAGCAGCCGCACTCCCCTCTAATCAGCAGGAAAGTGTCCTTTACATCAAGGACGCAATCCCATAATAGCAGCAGCACTCAAACCTAATCAGCAGGAAAGTGTCCTTTACATCAAGGACGCAATGCCATAATAGCAGCAGCACTCGCCCCTAATCAGCAGGAAAGTGTCATTTACATCAAGGACGCAGTGCCATAATAGCAGCAGCACTCGCCCCTAATCAGCAGGAAAGTGTCCTTTACATCAAGGATGCAGTGCCATAATAGCAACAGCACTCACCCCTAATCAGCAGGAAAGTGTCCTTTACATTAAGGACGCAGTGCCATAATAGCAGCAGCACTTGCCCCTAATCAGCAGGAAAGTGTCCTTTACATCAAGGACGCAATGCCATAATAGCAGCAGCACTCGCCCCTGATCAGCAGGAAAGTGTCCTTTACATCAAGGACGCAATGGCATAATAGCAGCACTCGCCCCTAATCAGCAGGAAAGTGTCCTTTACATCAAGGACGCAATGCCAT
The DNA here is from genome assembly GCF_040938575.1 of Ambystoma mexicanum. Lineage (NCBI taxonomy): Eukaryota > Metazoa > Chordata > Amphibia > Caudata > Ambystomatidae > Ambystoma > Ambystoma mexicanum. The sequence goes on from NC_090921.1 coordinate 30,595,395, forward strand.
AATAGCAACAGCACTCGCCCCTAATCAGCAGGAAAGTGTCTTTTACATCAAGGATGCAATGCCATAATAGCAGCAGCACTCTCCCCTAATCAGCAGCAAAGTATCCTTCACATCAAGGACTCAATGCCATAATTGCAGCAGCACTCGCCTCTAATCAGCACGAAAGTATCCTTTACATCTAGGACGCAATGCCATAAAAGCAGCAGCACTCGCCCCTAACCAGCAGGAAAGTGTCCTTTACATCAAGGACGCAATGCAATAATAGCAGAAGCACTCGCCCCTAATCAGCAGCAAAGTGTCCTTCACATCAAGAACTCAATGTCATAATTGCAGCAGCACTCGCCCCTAAACAGCAGGAAAGTATCCTTCACATCTCGAAAGCAATGCAAAAATAGCAGGAGTACTCGCCCCTAATCAGAGGGAAAGTGTCCTTTACATCAAGGGCGCAATGCCACAATAGCAGCAGGACTCGCCCCCTAATCAGCAGGAAAGTGTCCTTTACATCAAGGACGCAATGCCACAATAGCACCATCACTCGCCCCAATCAGCAGGAAATTGTTCTTTACATCAAGGACGCAATGCCACAATAGCAGCAGCACTCGCCCCCTAATCAGCAGGAAAGTGTCCTTTACATCAAGGACGCAGTGCCATAATAGCAGCAGCACTCGCCCCTAATCAGGAGGAAAGTGTCATTTACATCAAGGACACAATGCCATAAAAGCAGCAGCACTCGCCCCTAATCAGCTAGAAAGTGTCCTTTACTGAAGAACGCAATGCCATAATAGCAGCAGCACTCGCCCCTAAGCAGAAGCAAAGTGTCCTTTACATCAGGCACGCAATGCCATAATAGCAATAGCACTCGCCCCTAGTCAGCAGCAAAGTGTCCTTTACATCAAGGACTCACCCTAATCAGCAGGAAAGTGTCCTTTACATCAAGGATGCAATGCCATAATAGCAGCAGCACTCATTCCTAATCAGCAGGAAAGTGTCCTTTACATCAAGGAAGCAATGCCATAATAGCAGCAGCACTCATTCCTAATCAACAGGAAAGTGTCCTTTACATCAAGGAAGCAATGCTATAATAGCAGCAGCACTCTCCCTTAATCAGCAGCAAAGTATCCTTCACATCAAGGACTCAATGCCATAATTGCAGCAGCACTCACCCCTAATCAGCAGGAAAGTATCCTTCACATCTAGGATGCAATGCCATAAAAGCAGCAGCACTCGCCCCTAATCAGCAGGAAAGTGTCCTTTACAGCAAGGACGCAATGTCATAATAGCAGAAGCACTTGCCCCTAATCAGCAGCAAAGTGTCCTTCACATCAAGGACTCAATGCTATAATTGCAGCAGCACTCGCCCCAATCAGCAGGAAAGTATCCTTCACATCTAGGACGCAATGCCATAATAGCAGCAGTACTTGCCCCTAATCAGCAGGAAAGTGTCCTTTAAATCAAGGACGCAATGCCATAATAGCAGAAGCACTTGTCCCTAATCAGCAGGAAAGTGTCCTTCACATCCAGGACCCAATGCCATAGTAGCATCAGCACTCGCCCATAATAAAGGATGCAATGCCATAAGACCAGCAGCACTCGCCCTTAATCAGCAGGAAAGTGTCCTTTACATCAAGGACGCAATGCCATAATAGCACCAGCACTCTCCCCTGATCAGCAGGAAACTGCTCTTTACATGAAGGACGCAATTCCATAATAGCAGCAGCACTCACCCCTGATCAGCGGGAAAGTGCCCTTTACATCAAGCATGCAATGCCATAATAGCAGCAGCACTCGCACCTTATCAGCGGGAAAGTGTCCTTTACATCAAGGACGCAATGCCATAATAGCAGCGGCACTCGCCCCTAATCAGCGGGAAAGTGTCCTTTACATCAAGGACACAATGCCATAATAGCAGCGGCACTCACCCCAAATCAAATGGAAAGTGTCCTTTACATCAAGGACGCAATGCCATAATAGCATCGGCACTCGCACCTAATCAGCAGGAACGTGTCCTTTACATCAAGGACGCAATGCCACAATAACAGCGGCACTCGCCCCTAATCAGCAGGAAAGTGTCCTTTACATCAAGTACGCAATGCCACAATAGCAGCAGCACTGGCCCCTAATCAGCAGGAAAGTGTCCTTTACGTCAAGGATGCAATGCCACAATAGCAGCAGCACTCTCCCCTAATCAGCAGCAAAGTATCCTTCACATCAAGGACTCAATGCCATAATTGCAGCAGCACTCGCCTCTAATCACCAGGAAAGTATCCTTCACATCTAGGACGCAATGCCATAAAAGCAGCAGCACTCGCCCCTAACCAGCAGGAAAGTGTCCTTTACATCAAGGACGCAATGCCATAATAGCAACAGCACTCGCCCCTAATCAGCAGGAAAGTGTCTTTTACATCAAGGATGCAATGCCATAATAGCAGCAGCACTCTCCCCTAATCAGCAGCAATGTATCCTTCACATCAAGAACTCAATGCCATAATTGCAGCAGCACTCGCCTCTAATCAGCACGAAAGTATCCTTTACATCTAGGACGCAATGCCATAAAAGCAGCAGCACTCGCCCCTAACCAGCAGGAAAGTGTCCTTTACATCAAGGACGCAATGCAATAATAGCAGAAGCACTCGCCCCTAATCAGCAGCAAAGTGTCCTTCACATCAAGAACTCAATGTCATAATTGCAGCAGCACTCGCCCCTAAACAGCAGGAAAGTATCCTTCACATCTCGGAAGCAATGCCAAAATAGCAGCAGTACTCGCCCCTAATCAGAGGGAAAATGTCCTTTACATCAAGGGCGCAATGCCACAATAGCACCAGCACTCGCCCCAATCAGCAGGAAATTGTTCTTTACATCAAGGACGCAATGCCACAATAGCAGCAGCACTCGCCCCCTAATCAGCAGGAAAGTGTCCTTTACATCAAGGACGCAATGCCACAATAGCAGCAGCACTTGTGCCTAATCAGCAGGAAAGTGTCCTTTACATCAAGGACGCAGTGCCATAATAGCAGCAGCACTCGCCCCTAATCAGCAGGAAAGTGTCTTTTACATCAAGAATGCAATGCCATAATAGCAGCAGCACTCTCCCCTAATCAGCAGCAAAGTATCATTCACATCAAGGACTCAATGCCATAATTGCAGCAGCACTCGCCTCTAATCAGCAGGAAAGTATCCTTCACATCTAGGACGCAATGCCATAAAAGCAGCAGCACTCACCCCTAATCAGCAGCAAAGTGTCCTTCACATCAAGACGTCAATGCCATAATTACAGCAGCACTCACCCCTAATCAGCAGGAAAGTATCCTTCACATCTCGGATGCAATGCCAAAATAGCAGCAGTACTCGCCCCTAATCAGAGGGAAAGTGTACTTTACATGAAGGACGCAATGTCACAATAGCAGCAGCACTCGCCCCCTAATCAGCAGGAAAGTGTCCTTTACATCAAGGACGCAATGCCACAATAGCACCAGCACTCGCCCCAATCAGCAGGAAAGTGTTCTTTATATCAAGGACACAATGCCACAATAGCAGCAGCACTCGCCCCTAATCAGCAGGAAAGTGTCCTTTACATCAAGTACGCAATGCCACAATAGCAGCAGCACTCGCCCCTAATCAGCAGAAAAGTGTCCTTTACATCAAGGACGCAATGCCACAATAGCAGCAGCACTCGCCCCCTAATCAGCAGGAAAGGGTCTTTTACATCAAGGACGCAATTCCACAATAGCAGCAGCACCTGTGCCTAATCAGCAGGAAAGTGTCCTTTACATCAAGGACGCAATGCCATAATAGCAGCAGCACTCACCCCTAATCAGCAGGAAAGTGTCCTTTACATCAAGGACGCAATGCCACAATAGCAGCAGCACTCGCCCCAATCAGCAGGAAAGTGTTCTTTATATCAAGGACACAATGCCACAATAGCAGCAGCACTCGCCCCTAATCAGCAGGAAAGTGTCCTTTACATCAAGTACGCAATGCCACAATAGCAGCAGCACTCGCCCCTAATCAGCAGAAAAGTGTCCTTTACATCAAGGACGCAATGCCACAATAGCAGCAGCACTCGCCCCCTAATCAGCAGGAAAGTGTCTTTTACATCAAGGACGCAATTCCACAATAGCAGCAGCACCTGTGCCTAATCAGCAGGAAAGTGTCCTTTACATCAAGGACGCAATGCCATAATAGCAGCAGCACTCACCCCTAATCAGCAGGAAAGTGTCCTTTACATCAAGGACGCAATGCCATAATAGCAGCAGCACTCGCCCCTAATCAGCTGGAAAGTGTCCTTTACATGAAGAACGCAATGCCATAATAGCAGCAGCACTCGCCCCTAATCAGAAGCAAAGTGTCCTTTACATCAAGGACGCAATGTCATAATAGAAGCAGCACTCGCCCCTGATCAGCAGGAAAGTGTCCTTCACATCAAGGACTCACCCCTAATCAGCAGGAAAGTGTCCTTCACATCAAGGACTCAATGGCATAATTGCAGCAACACTCGCCCCTAATCAGCAGGAAAATATCCTTCACATCTAGGATGCAATGCCATAAAGCAGCAGCACTCGCCCCTAATCAGCAGGAAAGTGTCCTTTACATCAAGGACGCAATGCCATAATAGCAGAAGCACTTGACCCTAATCTGCAGCAAAGTGTCCTTCACATCAAGGACTCAATGCCATAATTGCAGCAGCACTCACCCCTATTCAGCAGGAAAGTATCCTTCACATCTAGGACGCAATGCCATAATAGCAGCAGTATTCGCCCCTAATCAGCAGGAAAGTGTCCTTTACATCAAGGACGCAATGCCATGATAGCAGAAACACTTGCCCCTAATCAGCAGGAAAGTGTGCTTCACATCTAGGACCCAATGCCATAGTAGCATCAGCACTCGCCCATGATCAGCAGGAACGTGTCCTTTATAATAAAGGATGCAATGCCATAAGAGCAGCAGCACTCGCCCCTAATCAGCAGGAAAGTGTCTTTTACATCAAGGATGCAATGTCATAATAGCAGCAGCACTCGCCCCTGATCAGCAGGAAAGTGTCCTTTACATCAAGCACGCAATGCCATAATAGCAGCAGCACTCGCACCTAATCAACGGGAAAGTGTCCTTTACATCAAGGACGCAATGCCATAATAGCAGCAGCACTCGCCCCTAATCAGCAGGAAAGTGTCCTTTACATCAAGGACGCAATGCCATAATAGCAGCAGCACTCGCCCCTAATCAGCAGGAAACTGTCCTTTACGTCAAGGACGCAATGCCATGATAGCAGCCGCACTCGCCTCTAATCAGCAGGAAAGTGTCCTTTACGTCAAGGACGCAATCCCATAATAGCAACAGCACTCGCCCCTAATCAGCAGGAAAGTGTCTTTTACATCAAGGATGCAATGCCATAATAGCAGCAGCACTCGCCTCTAATCAGCAGCAAAGTATCCTTCACATCAAGGTCTCAATGCCATAATTGCAGCAGCACTCGCCCCTCATCAGCAGGAAAGTATCCTTCACATCTAGGACGCAATGCCATAAAAGCAGCAGCACTCACCCCTAATCAGCAGGAAAGTGTCCTTTACATCAAGGACGCAATGCCATAATAGCAGAAGCACTCACCCCTAATCAGCAGCAAAGTGTCCTTCACATCAAGACCTGAATGCTATAATTGCAGCAGCACTCACCCCTAATCAGCAGGAAAGTATCCTTCACATCTCGGATGCAATGCCACAATAGCACCAGCACTCGTCCCAATCAGCAGGAAAGTGTTCTTTATATCAAGGACGGAATGCCACATAGCAGCAGCACTCACCCCTAATCAACAGAAAAGTGTCCTTTACATCAAGGATGCAATGCCAGAATAGCAGCAGCACTCGGCCCCTAATCAGCAGGAAAGTGTCCATTACATCAAAGACGCAATGCCACAATAGCAGCAGCACCTGTGCCTAATCAGCAGGAAAGTGTCCTTTACATCAAGGAAGCAATGCCATAATAGCAGCAGCACTCGCCCCTAATCAGCTGCAAAGTGTCCTTTACATGAGGAACGCAATACCATAAGAGCAGCAGCACTCGCCCCTAATCAGCAGGAAAGTGTCCTTTACATCAAGGACGCAATGCCATAATAGCAACAGCACTCGTTCCTAATCAGCAGGAAAGTGTCCTTTACATCAAGGACACAATGCCATAATAGCAGCAGCACTCTCCCCTAATCACCAGCAAAGTGTCCTTCACATAAAGGACTCGATGCCATAATTGCAGCAGCACTCGCCCCTAATCAGCAGGATAGTATCCTTCACATCTAGGACGCAATGCCATAATAGCAGCAGTACTCGCCCCTAATCAGCAGGAAAGTGTCCTTTACATCAAGGACGCAATGCCATAATAGCAGAAGCACTCGCCCCTAATCAGCAGGAAAGTGTCCTTCACATCTAGGACCCAATGCCATAGTATCATCAGCACTCGTCCATAATCAGCAGGAAAGTGTCCTTTATAATAAAGGATGCAATGCCATAAGAGCAGCAGCACTCGCCCTTAATCAGCAGGAAAGTGTCCTTTACATCAAGAACTCAATGCCATACTTGCAGCAGCACTCGCCCCTAATCAGCAAGAAAGTATCCTTCACATCTCGGATGCAATGCCACAATAGCACCAGCACTCGCCCCCTAATCAGCAGGAAAGTGTCCTTTACATCAAGGACGCAATGCCACAATAGCACCAGCACTCGTCCCAATCAGCAGGAAAGTGTTCTTTATATCAAGGACGGAATGCCACATAGCAGCAGCACTCACCCCTAATCAACAGAAAAGTGTCCTTTACATCAAGGACGCAATGCCACAATAGCAGCAGCACTCGGCCCCTAATCAGCAGGAAAGTATCCATTACATCAAAGACGCAATGCCACAATAGCAGCAGCACCTGTGCCTAATCAGCAGGAAAGTGTCCTTTACATCAAGGACGCAATGCCATAACAGCAGCAGCACTCGCCCCTAATCAGCTGGAAAGTGTCCTTTACATGAGGAACGCAATACCATAAGAGCAGCAGCACTCGCCCCTAATCAGAAGCAAAGTGTCCTTTACATCAAGGACGCAATGCCATGGTAGCATCAGCACTCGCCCATAATCAGCAGGAAAGTGTCCTTTATAATAAAGGATGCAATGCCATAAGAGCAGCAGCACTCGCCCTTAATCAGCAGGAAAGTGTCCTTTACATCAAGGACGCAATGTCATAATAGCAGCAGCACTCGCCCCTAATCAGCAGGAAAGTGTCCTTTACATCAATGACGCAATGCCATAATAGCAACAGCACTCGTTCCTAATCAGCAGGAAAGTGTCCTTTACATCAAGGACACAATGCCATAATAGCAGCAGCACTCTCCCCTAATCACCAGCAAAGTGTCCTTCACATAAAGGACTCAATGCCATAATTGCAGCAGCACTCGCCCCTAATCAGCAGGAAAGTATCCTTCACATCTAGGACGCAATGCCATAATAGCAGCAGTACTCGCCCCTAATCAGCAGGAAAGTGTCCTTTACATCAAGGACGCAATGCCATAATAGCAGAAGCACTCGCCCCTAATCAGCAGGAAAGTGTCCTTCACATCTAGGACCCAATGCCATAGTATCATCAGCACTCGCCCATAATCAGCAGGAAAGTGTCCTTTATAATAAAGGATGCAATGCCATAAGAGCAGCAGCACTCGCCCTTAATCAGCAGGAAAGTGTCCTTTACATCAAGGATGCAATGTCATAATAGCAGCAGCACTCGCCCCTGATCAGCAGGAAAGTGTCCTTTACATCAAGCACGCAATGCCATAATAGCAGCAGCACTCGCACCTAATCAGCAGGAAAGTGTCCTTTACATCAAGGACGCAATGCCATAATAGCAGCAGCGCTTGCCCCTAATCAACGGGAAAGTGTCCTTTACATCAAGGACGCAATGCCATAATAGCAGCAGCACTCGCCCCTAATCAGCAGGAAAGTGTCATTTACATCAAGGATGCAATGCCATAATAGCAGCAGCACTCGCCCCTAATCAGCAGGAAAGTGTCCTTTACATCAATGACGCAATGCCATAATAGCAACAGCACTCGTTCCTAATCAGCAGGAGAGTGTCCTTTACATCAAGGACACAATGCCATAATAGCAGCAGCACTCTCCCCTAATCACCAGCAAAGTGTCCTTCACATAAAGGACTCAATGCCATAATTGCAGCAGCACTCGCCCCTAATCAGCAGGAAAGTATCCTTCACATCTAGGACGCAATGCCATAATAGCAGCAGTACTCGCCCCTTATCAGCAGGAAAGTGTCCTTTACATCAAGGACGCAATGCCATAATAGCAGAAGCACTCGCCCCTAATCAGCAGGAAAGTGTCCTTCACATCTAGGACCCAATGCCATAGTATCATCAGCACTCGCCCATAATCAGCAGGAAAGTGTCCTTTATAATAAAGGATGCAATGCCATAAGAGCAGCAGCACTCGCCCCTGATCAGCAGGAAAGTGTCCTTTACATCAAGCACGCAATGCCATAATAGCAGCAGCACTCGCACCTAATCAGCAGGAAAGTGTCATTTACATCAAGGACGCAATGCCATAATAGCAGCAGCACTCCCCTCTAATCAGCAGGAAAGTGTCCTTTACATCAAGGATGCAATGTCATAATAGCAGCAGCACTCGCCCCTAATCAACGGGAAAGTGTCCTTTACATCAAGGACGCAATGCCATAATAGCAGCAGCACTCGCCCCTAATCAGCAGGAAAGTGTCATTTACATCAAGGACGCAATGCCATAATAGCAGCAGCACTCCCCTCTAATCAGCAGGAAAGTGTCATTTACATCAAGGACGCAATCCCATAATAGCACCCGCACTCAAACCTAATCAGCAGGAAAGTGTCCTTTACATCAAGGACGCAATGCCATAATAGCAGCAGCACTCGCCCCTAATCAGCAGGAAAGTGTCATTTACATCAAGGACGCAGTGCCATAATAGCAGCAGCACTCGCCCCTAATCAGCAGGAAAGTGTCCTTTACATCAAGGACGCAGTGCCATAATAGCAACAGCACTCACCCCTAATCAGCAGGAAAGTGTCCTTTACATCAAGGACGCAGTGCCATAATAGCAGCAGCACTTGCCCCTAATCAGCAGGAAAGTGTCCTTTACATCAAGGACGCAATGCCATAATAGCAGCAGCACTCGCCCCTAATCAGCAGGAAAGTGTCCTTTACATCAAGTATGCAATGCCACAATAGCAGCAGCACTCGCCCTTAATCAGCAGAAAAGTGTCCTTTACATCAAGGACGCAATGCCACAATAGCAGCAGCACTCGCCCCCTAATCAGCAGGAAAGTGTCTTTTACATCAAGGGTGCAATGCCACAATAGCAGCAGAACTCACCCCAAATCAGCAGAAAAGTGTCCTTTACATCAAGGACGCAATGCCACAATAGCAGCAGCACTCGCCCCTAATCAGCAGGAAAGTGTCCTTTACATCAAGTACGCAATGACACAATAGCAGCAGAACTCACCCCAAATCAGCAGAAAAGTGTCCTTTACAACAAGGGCGCAATGCCACAATAGCAGCAGCACTCGCCCCCTAATAAGCAGGAAAGTGTCCTTTACATCAAGGAGGCAATGCCACAATAGCAGCAGCAGCTGTGCCTAATCAGCAGGAAAGTGTCCTTTACATCAAGGACGCAATGCCATAATAGCAGCAGCACTCGCCCCTAATCAGCAGGAAAGTGTTCTTTACATTAAGGACGCAATGCCACAATAGCAGCAGCACTCGTGCCTAATCAGCAGGAAAGTGTTCTTTACATCAAGGACACAATGCCACAATAGCAGCAGCACTCGCCCCCTAATCAGCAGGAAAGTGTCCTTTACATCAAGGACGCAGTGCCATAATAGCAGCAGCACTCGCCCCTAATCAGGAGGAAAGTGTCCTTTACATCAAGGACACAATGCCAAAAAAGCAGCAGCACTCGCCCCTAATCAGCTAGAAAGTGTCCTTTACTGAAGAACGCAATGCCATAATAGCAGCAGCACTCGCCCCTAAGCAGAAGCAAAGTGTCCTTTACATCAGGCACGCAATGCCATAATAGCAGTAGCACTCGCCCCTAGTCAGCAGCAAAGTGTCCTTTACATCAAGGACTCACCCTAATCAGCAGGAAAGTGTCCTTTACATCAAGGATGCAATGCCATAATAGCAGCAGCACTCATTCCTAATCAGCAGGAAAGTGTCCTTTACATCAAGGAAGCAATGCCATAATAGCAGCAGCACTCATTCCTAATCAACAGGAAAGTGTCCTTTACATCAAGGAAGCAATGCTATAATAGCAGCAGCACTCTCCCTTAATCAGCAGCAAAGTATCCTTCACATCAAGGACTCAATGCCATAATTGCAGCAGCACTCACCCCTAATCAGCAGGAAAGTATCCTTCACATCTAGGATGCAATGCCATAAAAGCAGCAGCACTCGCCCCTAATCAGCAGGAAAGTGTCCTTTACAGCAAGGACGCAATGTCATAATAGCAGAAGCACTTGCCCCTAATCAGCAGCAAAGTGTCCTTCACATCAAGGACTCAATGCTATAATTGCAGCAGCACTCGCCCCAATCAGCAGGAAAGTATCCTTCACATCTAGGACGCAATGCCATAATAGCAGCAGTACTTGCCCCTAATCAGCAGGAAAGTGTCCTTTACATCAAGGACGCAATGCCATAATAGCAGAAGCACTTGTCCCTAATCAGCAGGAAAGTGTCCTTCACATCCAGGACCCAATGCCATAGTAGCATCAGCACTCGCCCATAATAAAGGATGCAATGCCATAAGACCAGCAGCACTCGCCCTTAATCAGCAGGAAAGTGTCCTTTACATCAAGGACGCAATGCCATAATAGCACCAGCACTCTCCCCTGATCAGCAGGAAACTGCTCTTTACATGAAGGACGCAATTCCATAATAGCAGCAGCACTCACCCCTGATCAGCGGGAAAGTGCCCTTTACATCAAACATGCAATGCCATAATAGCAGCAGCACTCGCACCTTATCAGCGGGAAAGTGTCCTTTACATCAAGGACGCAATGCCATAATAGCAGCGGCACTCGCCCCTAATCAGCGGGAAAGTGTCCTTTACATCAAGGACACAATGCCATAATAGCAGCGGCACTCGCCCCAAATCAAATGGAAAGTGTCCTTTACATCAAGGACGCAATGCCATAATAGCATTGGCACTCGCACCTAATCAGCAGGAACGTGTCCTTTACATCAAGGACGCAATGCCACAATAACAGCGGCACTCGCCCCTAATCAGCAGGAAAGTGTCCTTTACATCAAGTACGCAATGCCACAATAGCAGCAGCACTGGCCCCTAATCAGCAGGAAAGTGTCCTTTACGTCAAGGATGCAATGCCACAATAGCAGCAGCACTCTCCCCTAATCAGCAGCAAAGTATCCTTCACATCAAGGACTCAATGCCATAATTGCAGCAGCACTCGCCTCTAATCACCAGGAAAGTATCCTTCACATCTAGGACGCAATGCCATAAAAGCAGCAGCACTCGCCCCTAACCAGCAGGAAAGTGTCCTCTACATCAAGGACGAATTGCCATAATAGCAACAGCACTCGCCCCTAATCAGCAGGAAAGTGTCTTTTACATCAAGGATGCAATGCCATAATAGCAGCAGCACTCTCCCCTAATCAGCAGCAATGTATCCTTCACATCAAGAACTCAATGCCATAATTGCAGCAGCACTCGCCTCTAATCAGCACGAAAGTATCCTTTACATCTAGGACGCAATGCCATAAAAGCAGCAGCACTCGCCCCTAACCAGCAGGAAAGTGTCCTTTACATCAAGGACGCAATGCAATAATAGCAGAAGCACTCGCCCCTAATCAGCAGCAAAGTGTCCTTCACATCAAGAACTCAATGTCATAATTGCAGCAGCACTCGCCCCTAAACAGCAGGAAAGTATCCTTCACATCTCGGATGCAATGCCAAAATAGCAGCAGTACTCGCCCCTAATCAGAGGGAAAATGTCCTTTACATCAAGGGCGCAATGCCACAATAGCACCAGCACTCGCCCCAATCAGCAGGAAATTGTTCTTTACATCAAGGACGCAATGCCACAATAGCAGCAGCACTCGCCCCTTAATCAGCAGGAAAGTGTCCTTTACATCAAGGACGCAATGCCACAATAGCAGCAGCACTTGTGCCTGATCAGCAGGAAAGTGTCCTTTACATCAAGGACACAGTGCCATAATAGCAGCAGCACTCGCCCCTAATCAGCAGGAAAGTGTCTTTTACATCAAGAATGCAATGCCATAATAGCAGCAGCACTCTCCCCTAATCAGCAGCAAAGTATCATTCACATCAAGGACTCAATGCCATAATTGCAGCAGCACTCGCCTCTAATCAGCAGGAAAGTATCCTTCACATCTAGGACGCAATGCCATAAAAGCAGCAGCACTCACCCCTAATCAGAAGCAAAGTGTCCTTCACATCAAGACGTCAATGCCATAATTACAGCAGCACTCACCCCTAATCAGCAGGAAAGTATCCTTCACATCTCGGATGCAATGCCAAAATAGCAGCAGTACTCGCCCCTAATCAGAGGGAAAGTGTACTTTACATGAAGGACGCAACGTCACAATAGCAGCAGCACTCGCCCCCTAATCAGCAGGAAAGTGTCCTTTACATCAAGGACGCAATGCCACAATAGCACCAGCACTCGCCCCAATCAGCAGGAAAGTGTTCTTTATATCAAGGACACAATGCCACAATAGCAGCAGCACTCGCCCCTAATCAGCAGGAAAGTGTCCTTTACATCAAGTACGCAATGCCACAATAGCAGCAGCACTCGCCCCTAATCAGCAGAAAAGTGTCCTTTACATCAAGGACCAATGCCACAATAGCAGCAGCACTCGCCCCCTAATCAGCAGGAAAGGGTCTTTTACATCAAGGACGCAATTCCACAATAGCAGCAGCACCTGTGCCTAATCAGCAGGAAAGTGTCCTTTACATCAAGGACGCAATGCCATAATAGCAGCAGCACTCACCCCTAATCAGCAGGAAAGTGTCCTTTACATCAAGGACGCAATGCCACAATAGCAGCAGCACTCGCCCCAATCAGCAGGAAAGTGTTCTTTATATCAAGGACACAATGCCACAATAGCAGCAGCACTCGCCCCTAATCAGCAGGAAAGTGTCCTTTACATCAAGTACGCAATGCCACAATAGCAGCAGCACTCGCCCCTAATCAGCAGAAAAGTGTCCTTTACATCAAGGACGCAATGCCACAATAGCAGCAGCACTCGCCCCCTAATCAGCAGGAAAGTGTCTTTTACATCAAGGACGCAATTCCACAATAGCAGCAGCACCTGTGCCTAATCAGCAGGAAAGTGTCCTTTACATCAAGGACGCAATGCCATAATAGCAGCAGCACTCACCCCTAATCAGCAGGAAAGTGTCCTTTACATCAAGGACGCAATGCCATAATAGCAGCAGCACTCGCCCCTAATCAGCTGGAAAGTGTCCTTTACATGAAGAACGCAATGCCATAATAGCAGCAGCACTCGCCCCTAATCAGAAGCAAAGTGTCCTTTACATCAAGGACGCAATGTCATAATAGAAGCAGCACTCGCCCCTGATCAGCAGGAAAGTGTCCTTCACATCAAGGACTCACCCCTAATCAGCAGGAAAGTGTCCTTCACATCAAGGACTCAATGGCATAATTGCAGCAACACTCGCCCCTAATCAGCAGGAAAATATCCTTCACATCTAGGATGCAATGCCATAAAGCAGCAGCACTCGCCCCTAATCAGCAGGAAAGTGTCCTTTACATCAAGGACGCAATGCCATAATAGCAGAAGCACTTGACCCTAATCTGCAGCAAAGTGTCCTTCACATCAAGGACTCAATGCCATAATTGCAGCAGCACTCACCCCTATTCAGCAGGAAAGTATCCTTCACATCTAGGACGCAATGCCATAATAGCAGCAGTACTCGCCCCTAATCAGCAGGAAAGTGTCCTTTACATCAAGGACGCAATGCCATAATAGCAGAAACACTTGCCCCTAATCAGCAGGAAAGTGTGCTTCACATCTAGGACCCAATGCCATAGTAGCATCAGCACTCGCCCATGATCAGCAGGAACGTGTCCTTTATAATAAAGGATGCAATGCCATAAGAGCAGCAGCACTCGCCCCTAATCAGCAGGAAAGTGTCTTTTACATCAAGGATGCAATTTCATAATAGCAGCAGCACTCGCCCCTGATCAGCAGGAAAGTGTCCTTTACATCAAGCACGCAATGCCATAATAGCAGCAGCACTCGCACCTAATCAACGGGAAAGTGTCCTTTACATCAAGGACGCAATGCCATAATAGCAGCAGCACTCGCCCCTAATCAGCAGGAAAGTGTCCTTTACATCAAGGACGCAATGCCATAATAGCAGCAGCACTCGCCCCTAATCAGCAGGAAACTGTCCTTTACGTCAAGGACGCAATGCCATGATAGCAGCCGCACTCGCCTCTAATCAGCAGGAAAGTGTCCTTTACGTCAAGGACGCAATCCCATAATAGCAACAGCACTCGCCCCTAATCAGCAGGAAAGTGTCTTTTACATCAAGGATGCAATGCCATAATAGCAGCAGCACTCGCCTCTAATCAGCAGCAAAGTATCCTTCACATCAAGGTCTCAATGCCATAATTGCAGCAGCACTCGCCCCTCATCAGCAGGAAAGTATCCTTCACATCTAGGACGCAATGCCATAAAAGCAGCAGCACTCACCCCTAATCAGCAGGAAAGTGTCCTTTACATCAAGGACGCAATGCCATAATAGCAGAAGCACTCACCCCTAATCAGCAGCAAAGTGTCCTTCACATCAAGACCTGAATGCTATAATTGCAGCAGCACTCACCCCTAATCAGCAGGAAAGTATCCTTCACATCTCGGATGCAATGCCACAATAGCACCAGCACTCGTCCCAATCAGCAGGAAAGTGTTCTTTATATCAAGGACGGAATGCCACATAGCAGCAGCACTCACCCCTAATCAACAGAAAAGTGTCCTTTACATCAAGGATGCAATGCCACAATAGCAGCAGCACTCGGCCCCTAATCAGCAGGAAAGTGTCCATTACATCAAAGACGCAATGCCACAATAGCAGCAGCACCTGTGCCTAATCAGCAGGAAAGTGTCCTTTACATCAAGGAAGCAATGCCATAATAGCAGCAGCACTCGCCCCTAATCAGCTGGAAAGTGTCCTTTACATGAGGAACGCAATACCATAAGAGCAGCAGCACTCGCCCCTAATCAGAAGCAAAGTGTCCTTTACATCAAGGACGCAATGCCATGGTAGCATCAGCACTCGCCCATAATCAGCAGGAAAGTGTCCTTTATAATAAAGGATGCAATGCCATAAGAGCAGCAGCACTCGCCCTTAATCAGCAGGAAAGTGTCCTTTACATCAAGGACGCAATGTCATAATAGCAGCAGCACTCGCCCCTAATCAGCAGGAAAGTGTCCTTTACATCAAGGACGCAATGCCATAATAGCAACAGCACTCGTTCCTAATCAGCAGGAAAGTGTCCTTTACATCAAGGACACAATGCCATAATAGCAGCAGCACTCTCCCCTAATCACCAGCAAAGTGTCCTTCACATAAAGGACTCGATGCCATAATTGCAGCAGCACTCGCCCCTAATCAGCAGGATAGTATCCTTCACATCTAGGACGCAATGCCATAATAGCAGCAGTACTCGCCCCTAATCAGCAGGAAAGTGTCCTTTACATCAAGGACGCAATGCCATAATAGCAGAAGCACTCGCCCCTAATCAGCAGGAAAGTGTCCTTCACATCTAGGACCCAATGCCATAGTATCATCAGCACTCGCCCATAATCAGCAGGAAAGTGTCCTTTATAATAAAGGATGCAATGCCATAAGAGCAGCAGCACTCGCCCTTAATCAGCAGGAAAGTGTCCTTTACATCAAGAACTCAATGCCATACTTGCAGCAGTACTCGCCCCTAATCAGCAAGAAAGTATCCTTCACATCTCGGATGCAATGCCACAATAGCACCAGCACTCGCCCCCTAATCAGCAGGAAAGTGTCCTTTACATCAAGGACGCAATGCCACAATAGCACCAGCACTCGTCCCAATCAGCAGGAAAGTGTTCTTTATATCAAGGACGGAATGCCACATAGCAGCAGCACTCACCCCTAATCAACAGAAAAGTGTCCTTTACATCAAGGACGCAATGCCACAATAGCAGCAGCACTCGGCCCCTAATCAGCAGGAAAGTATCCATTACATCAAAGACGCAATGCCACAATAGCAGCAGCACCTGTGCCTAATCAGCAGGAAAGTGTCCTTTACATCAAGGACGCAATGCCATAATAGCAGCAGCACTCGCCCCTAATCAGCTGGAAAGTGTCCTTTACATGAGGAACGCAATACCATAAGAGCAGCAGCACTCGCCCCTAATCAGAAGCAAAGTGTCCTTTACATCAAGGACGCAATGCCATGGTAGCATCAGCACTCGCCCATAATCAGCAGGAAAGTGTCCTTTATAATAAAGGATGCAATGCCATAAGAGCAGCAGCACTCGCCCTTAATCAGCAGGAAAGTGTCCTTTACATCAAGGACGCAATGTCATAATAGCAGCAGCACTCGCCCCTAGTCAGCAGGAAAGTGTCCTTTACATCAATGACGCAATGCCATAATAGCAACAGCACTCGTTCCTAATCAGCAGGAAAGTGTCCTTTACATCAAGGACACAATGCCATAATAGCAGCAGCACTCTCCCCTAATCACCAGCAAAGTGTCCTTCACATAAAGGACTCAATGCCATAATTGCAGCAGCACTCGCCCCTAATCAGCAGGAAAGTATCCTTCACATCTAGGACGCAATGCCATAATAGCAGCAGTACTCGCCCCTAATCAGCAGGAAAGTGTCCTTTACATCAAGGACGCAATGCCATAATAGCAGAAGCACTCGCCCCTAATCAGCAGGAAAGTGTCCTTCACATCTAGGACCCAATGCCATAGTATCATCAGCACTCGCCCATAATCAGCAGGAAAGTGTCCTTTATAATAAAGGATGCAATGCCATAAGAGCAGCAGCACTCGCCCTTAATCAGCAGTAAAGTGTCCTTTACATCAAGGATGCAATGTCATAATAGCAGCAGCACTCGCCCCTGATCAGCAGGAAAGTGTCCTTTACATCAAGCACGCAATGCCATAATAGCAGCAGCACTCGCACCTAATCAGCAGGAAAGTGTCCTTTACATCAAGGACGCAATGCCATAATAGCAGCAGCGCTTGCCCCTAATCAACGGGAAAGTGTCCTTTACATCAAGGACGCAATGCCATAATAGCAGCAGCACTCGCCCCTAATCAGCAGGAAAGTGTCATTTACATCAAGGACGCAATGCCATAATAGCAGCAGCACTCGCCCCTAATCAGCAGGAAAGTGTCCTTTACATCAATGACGCAATGCCATAATAGCAACAGCACTCGTTCCTAATCAGCAGGAAAGTGTCCTTTACATCAAGGACACAATGCCATAATAGCAGCAGCACTCTCCCCTAATCACCAGCAAAGTGTCCTTCACATAAAGGACTCAATGCCATAATTGCAGCAGCACTCGCTGTTAGGGAGAATTCTCTGTTTAGGCTGAATTTCCCTCCCTAGTGAGTCCCCCAGCAGCTTTGCTGGATTTCTGGGGTTTAATTTTTTTCTCCTGCCAAGAGTGAGACTCTTTTTCCCTCACTCTTGGACATGTTGAACTGTGTTATCTTGGACAAACCTTGTGTTGAATGGGCTATGGGGTCTTTTACTCCATAGGGCCTCATGTATTTTTGTGATGTGGGTTACACAGCACCCTCTGTGCCGTGACCCAGGGGTGTCCTAGGGACTCCCCAACATAGACTCCATACCCTGGGACTGACTACTGTCTCCCAGGGCATGTAAAGTCACCAAAGACTTTACTAGTCTTGAATCCTGAACAGAACCAGTACAAACCATCATATTGTGGACGTACTGGCTGGGGCAATTCGATTGCCCCAGGGTCTGTTAGTCGAGGGGGCACGTCTCCGTCCCCCCTGATCGAGTTTTGGCTGGTGGCAGTGGAAACTACGTTTTATATTCGACCGCGAATATTTTCCTATGGGATTTCCCATTGTTTTAGGCTAACACATTTAATTATTTATTTACGGTAGCCTTAAACATACCGCCGGTTTATATATTTATTTTTATAACTCCGGTTGGGACTTTTTGCCAAAACTTGATTGTAAAATGGCGTTGGTGTTCGCCTCTGTAACTCTGACCCAAAGTGGAGCCCTTTGTTCCACTTTTGGCGGGCTTCTCCACAGAAGCCCTCCAAAGTGGTGCCACTCTGTCTGGGGTACTTAGGAGGGGTGGAGGGGGATTTAGGCACCCTGGACTGAGTTACCTTGGTAACTCAAGTCGCACTCCGTCCTGATTGGCCCAAGTGGTGAGCCGCCCGGCTCACCACTTAGCATGTTTGAGTGACAGCTAGGCTGGGTGAATGGGGGTTTGCTGCATAAAAGCAGGGCTTTGGGGACTGGGACTTCAGAAGTCGCCACAGGACCAAGAATCCGACGAGGGAAGAGCTGAGCCGACCTGCTTCGACGACACCGCCCGGTGGAGCCCTGCTGAACCGTCTCACCACTTTTTCCCGACGACCGAGGAGAACTCTTAACGGAGTGGCTCCTTCCCGTGACTGGTGGGGACAACCAGTTTTCGCCTTCTTTCCGTTCTTTGAGGTATCTCGTGGCCGCCTTGCCTGTGCCAAGCACCCCGGCAACCGGAATACCACACTTTACCCCCATACCGCGAAAGTCGGTACCAACCCTTTAACCGGAGGACTCCGCGGCTGGTTTCTTCCCGGGCAGTGCTACGACCTTTCTCTTCTGCTCTTCAGCGAGATATTCTTCTCCCCTGACCGACGTCGAGCCTTGCTGTCACTGCCTGGAACAACTGCCCCCGCTGGAGGATCCTTTCCGCTTAAGGTACTGTGTTCCGCCTGGCTTCCCTTGCCACCGACTGTACGGGGTAGATTTAGTCCCCGGCTTTCGAACCTGGGAGTGCCTGGGACACTTTGGCTAAACTTTCTGAGCCACTCTAAACTCTTTTTGACTCTTTGCAAGACTTTGAATCTCTAACTAACAGTGTGATCTTGGGCACATTTTCGCTCCGGCTACTCTAAGAGTGGGCCCTGCCTAGTGACTTTTGCTCACCTGTGACTTTATTCTTCTTTAAGCCTATTGCAAGTGTTCTGGACCTTAGAGTGGTGTGTTTAACCTATTTCTGCTTTTTCTCTCCCTTTCTTGGAAACTACTAGAGTGTCATCTAACGTTAAGCACTCACCTCTGTTTTAATTAAGTGGTGTTAACCTAGAGTTGTCTAGATAGGAGAAAGGATTGAATCTACTTTCATTATAACTGTGTTGAAGTGTTTCTACCATATTCTTTGCTAGAGTGTTTTTACTTATGTGTGTTTTTAAATAAATAACTATATTCTTTTGAAACCAAGCTCTGGTCAGTGTTTGCTTGTGCTATTGTGTTTTGGTACCTATTGTGTATACTTTGCATACAGCCTAACTCTTCTTGAGAGAAGTCTGACTGCTCAGCCACAGCTACCAGGTAAATCTGGGTGGTGCAGACTGCTACCAAAGGGGTTTACTGCTATACCTGTAGTCTTAAATCTTTTGCAGTGTTCCCCAAGGGAACTGCACAGGTTTCTGCCTAACACTGGTGTACAGCGGTGGGATTTGTATTGAGTATACATTTTATTGTGCTTTAGATACCTTAGTGCAACTAACCACAAAGCTTAGCACTGAAAAAGTAAAACCTCTAACATGTCAGTTATAGAAAGCTATAGTCAAGAGTCCCTTGCAGCCAAAACTGCTGATTGTTTAAGAGTGCTCTGTAAACATAAGGATCTCCTGACTAAGGGCAAGAAAATGGAGCTGATTGAAAGATTGTTGGCTAACCAAAGTCTGGGTGATGGTTCAGAGGAACCTACCACTCCAGCAACTGTAGATGACAGTATTGAAGTTAACATGGAGCAAAATGTTAATGATTCTGAGGAAGAGTCAGAAGAGGAGGGTGAGGCTGTTATGACTGTCCCCCCTAGGCCTCTGCCTGCTCTACCTGCTGTACCTACTGGACCTTTACCAGGTCCCACATTTAGTCCTCAGTACTTTGAACTGGAGAAAATGAAGCTAGAATTGGAGTATAAGAAACTTAATGCTCAAACTGACAAAGAACTAAGGCTAAGGGAAATGGAGCTCAAGTATGACTTAGAAATGAAGAAATTATCTGTTGAGAATGTTTCTCTCTCTGGCTCCTCTAGAAGTTCCAGTCCTAAAAGACCCCGGATGCCTAAAGAATTGGTTGGTATGTATGAGCCTAAGTTGGATGTGTTGGATTGGTTGTCTCTGTTTGAATATAATCATGGGCTCCAGAACATCACAGGAAATGACTTACTCACCTGGTTGTTCTCTAGGCTTCCCCCTGTTGCAACTGATGTAGTAATGGAGATGGGGGAGGAGGATAGGAAGGACTATGAATGTGTGAAACTAGCTTTGATAGCTAGGTTTGGGAAGACCCCTTCCCAGTATCTTAAGAGGTTTAGGAACCTCAAAAAGCATGATGGTACCCCTTGGGCTACCTGGGTGAGTGAATGTTTGAAAAACTTAGAGGGATGGATTAAGGGTTACAAGGTGAACACTTATGAAGGTATGAAGAATTTGTTTATGTTGGAGACTATTTATGATGCCTGCTCTCCTGAGCTCAGACAACACTTGGCAGATTCCAGGGAATTAGATTCCCGGAAACTAGCTAAGGCTGCTGACTTGTGGGTTGCCAACAGGGCCACTCACAAGGATTCTGGGGTCACTCAGAAGAAGGATGGGGAGAAACAGCCTAAAAAAGACTCCAAAGAGAATTCTAATAATTCCTATCCCAAAGAGGGCCCCAAACCACAAAATAACCAGGGTAAGCCACATGGGAAACCTAGTCAGGCTACTGTACCTTCTGGCCACAAGCCAGAAGGAGGTCAGAACAAGCCACCCTTCCAGAGAGCATTTGGACAATGCTATGTCTGTCAGGGTACTGACCATATCAAAGGAGATCCCAAGTGCAAGGGTAAACCTGCAGGGATCAGCACAGTCTCCTTAGCCTTCACTCCTGAGGATGAAGTACAGGTGGCTAGTGCCCACTTTGAACTCTTTGCTGAAGAACCCTTGGGTCTTCAAGCAACTGTAAACTTAGAGCCTATGGGTCTGGTTAGTCCCCAGAATAGGGTTGTGTATAACTCCCTACCTGTTAACTCTAAGGTGTATTATGTGGACAGTGTTCTTGTCAATGGCCAGGATACTCCTGCCAGGAGAGACACTGGGGCCAGCAGAACAGTAGTGGATGAAAGCTTCTTTCAACCTGAGGATGTGGCCAAAGCACCCAAAGGTCCCACTAAGATGTCTGGAGGCCCTGTCCAAATGGTTCCTATTCTACCCGCCCTCATTCAGTGTAACAACATGACAGTGAGGATCCCTGTCAGTGTTCAGACTGAGGTACCTGGGAAGGTCCTGTTGGGGAATGACCTAAGAACTCTAGGAGTAGTGTCACATACCCCCAGGCCTCCCAGTATGGAGAAGCAGAACTTAACCAAATTGGCTAGAAAGGCTACCTTGAAGGACCCTTCTAAGCCTGTGGGACCCTCTACTGAGAACCCCACTACAAGCCTTGGGTTTAGTAAGTTGACCTCTGACCCAGGCACCTTTCAGGATAGTATGCTAGGAACATGGGAGCCCCAACCAAGCTCCATCATTGTTCCCCTAGTCTCAGAGTCTCTGACTCCCCCTGCTTCTGAGGAAGAGGTGGATAGACCAACTAGGCCCCTATCTGGACCTGAGAGAACTGGTAATTCTCAGTGCTGGTGGAAAACCAGAAAAGAAAAGTCTAAGGCCAAAAACCTTCAGACTGTTGGACCTTCTACCGAAGACCCCAACTCAAATCCTAATATTAGGGGGGAAACTCCTAAAATAGGTAAGGGTAGATCTAAGAGGAAGGGGAAGCAGGTACATTGCCTAACCCCAACCCCTCCAACCAAGAGGCCTAAGACCCAACCTGCTCCCACAAGAGAGGTGGTGAGGAACCTTGGAGGCCCCTCTAGATCTAAGGGAATCCTTTATAAGGACCCCTTGAAAAAGCCTAACATAGGTTCAGAAGTTGTACCAACTTCTAAGGGACTGGTCAACCAGATCCCCTATAACAAAAAGACTGATGTTCCTCAAAGGGTCTGTAGGTCCGTTAGCTTACAAAAGAAAACCTTTGAGTTCTCCATTGAACATAGGTCAAGGTGTCACCATCAAAATGCTGATGGACTCTCTAGGATGTATATCATCGACTAGAGGTATGAGGTTCATCGGGGAGTGGATTAAATCCTCCTGTCCCTTAGTCTGGGGGGGGCGAGTGTTAGGGAGAATTCTCTGTTTAGGCTGAATTTCCCTCCCTAGTGAGTCCCCCAGCAGCTTTGCTGGATTTCTGGGGTTTAATTTTTTTCTCCTGCCAAGAGTGAGACTCTTTTTCCCTCACTCTTGGACATGTTGAACTGTGTTATCTTGGACAAACCTTGTGTTGAATGGGCTATGGGGTCTTTTACTCCATAGGGCCTCATGTATTTTTGTGATGTGGGTTACACAGCACCCTCTGTGCCGTGACCCAGGGGTGTCCTAGGGACTCCCCAACATAGACTCCATACCCTGGGACTGACTACTGTCTCCCAGGGCATGTAAAGTCACCAAAGACTTTACTAGTCTTGAATCCTGAACAGAACCAGTACAAACCATCATATTGTGGACGTACTGGCTGGGGCAATTCGATTGCCCCAGGGTCTGTTAGTCGAGGGGGCACGTCTCCGTCCCCCCTGATCGAGTTTTGGCTGGTGGCAGTGGAAACTACGTTTTATATTCGACCGCGAATATTTTCCTATGGGATTTCCCATTGTTTTAGGCTAACACATTTAATTATTTATTTACGGTAGCCTTAAACATACCGCCGGTTTATATATTTATTTTTATAACTCCGGTTGGGACTTTTTGCCAAAACTTGATTGTAAAATGGCGTTGGTGTTCGCCTCTGTAACTCTGACCCAAAGTGGAGCCCTTTGTTCCACTTTTGGCGGGCTTCTCCACAGAAGCCCTCCAAAGTGGTGCCACTCTGTCTGGGGTACTTAGGAGGGGTGGAGGGGGATTTAGGCACCCTGGACTGAGTTACCTTGGTAACTCAAGTCGCACTCCGTCCTGATTGGCCCAAGTGGTGAGCCGCCCGGCTCACCACTTAGCATGTTTGAGTGACAGCTAGGCTGGGTGAATGGGGGTTTGCTGCATAAAAGCAGGGCTTTGGGGACTGGGACTTCAGAAGTCGCCACAGGACCAAGAATCCGACGAGGGAAGAGCTGAGCCGACCTGCTTCGACGACACCGCCCGGTGGAGCCCTGCTGAACCGTCTCACCACTTTTTCCCGACGACCGAGGAGAACTCTTAACGGAGTGGCTCCTTCCCGTGACTGGTGGGGACAACCAGTTTTCGCCTTCTTTCCGTTCTTTGAGGTATCTCGTGGCCGCCTTGCCTGTGCCAAGCACCCCGGCAACCGGAATACCACACTTTACCCCCATACCGCGAAAGTCGGTACCAACCCTTTAACCGGAGGACTCCGCGGCTGGTTTCTTCCCGGGCAGTGCTACGACCTTTCTCTTCTGCTCTTCAGCGAGATATTCTTCTCCCCTGACCGACGTCGAGCCTTGCTGTCACTGCCTGGAACAACTGCCCCCGCTGGAGGATCCTTTCCGCTTAAGGTACTGTGTTCCGCCTGGCTTCCCTTGCCACCGACTGTACGGGGTAGATTTAGTCCCCGGCTTTCGAACCTGGGAGTGCCTGGGACACTTTGGCTAAACTTTCTGAGCCACTCTAAACTCTTTTTGACTCTTTGCAAGACTTTGAATCTCTAACTAACAGTGTGATCTTGGGCACATTTTCGCTCCGGCTACTCTAAGAGTGGGCCCTGCCTAGTGACTTTTGCTCACCTGTGACTTTATTCTTCTTTAAGCCTATTGCAAGTGTTCTGGACCTTAGAGTGGTGTGTTTAACCTATTTCTGCTTTTTCTCTCCCTTTCTTGGAAACTACTAGAGTGTCATCTAACGTTAAGCACTCACCTCTGTTTTAATTAAGTGGTGTTAACCTAGAGTTGTCTAGATAGGAGAAAGGATTGAATCTACTTTCATTATAACTGTGTTGAAGTGTTTCTACCATATTCTTTGCTAGAGTGTTTTTACTTATGTGTGTTTTTAAATAAATAACTATATTCTTTTGAAACCAAGCTCTGGTCAGTGTTTGCTTGTGCTATTGTGTTTTGGTACCTATTGTGTATACTTTGCATACAGCCTAACTCTTCTTGAGAGAAGTCTGACTGCTCAGCCACAGCTACCAGGTAAATCTGGGTGGTGCAGACTGCTACCAAAGGGGTTTACTGCTATACCTGTAGTCTTAAATCTTTTGCAGTGTTCCCCAAGGGAACTGCACAGGTTTCTGCCTAACACTCGCCCCTAATCAGCAGGAAAGTATCCTTCACATCTAGGACGCAATGCCATAATAGCAGCAGTACTCGCCCCTAATCAGCAGGAAAGTGTCCTTTACATCAAGGACGCAATGCCATAATAGCAGAAGCACTCGCCCCTAATCAGCAGGAAAGTGTCCTTCACATCTAGGACCCAATGCCATAGTATCATAAGCACTCGCCCATAATCAGCAGGAAAGTGTCCTTTATAATAAAGGATGCAATGCCATAAGAGCAGCAGCACTCGCCCCTGATCAGCAGGAAAGTGTCCTTTACATCAAGCACGCAATGCCATAATTGCAGCAGCACTCGCACCTAATCAGCAGGAAAGTGTCATTTACATCAAGGACGCAATGCCATAATAGCAGCAGCACTCCCCTCTAATCAGCAGGAAAGTGTCCTTTACATCAAGGATGCAATGTCATAATAGCAGCAGCACTCGCCCCTAATCAACGGGAAAGTGTCCTTTACATCAAGGACGCAATGCTATAATTGCAGCAGCACTCGCCCCAATCAGCAGGAAAGTATCCTTCACATCTAGGACGCAATGCCATAATAGCAGCAGTACTTGCCCCTAATCAGCAGGAAAGTGTCCTTTACATCAAGGACGCAATGCCATAATAGCAGAAGCACTTGTCCCTAATCAGCAGGAAAGTGGCCTTCACATCCAGGACCCAATGCCATAGTAGCATCAGCACTCGCCCATAATAAAGGATGCAATGCCATAAGACCAGCAGCACTCGCCCTTAATCAGCAGGAAAGTGTCCTTTACATCAAGGACGCAATGCCATAATAGCACCAGCACTCTCCCCTGATCAGCAGGAAACTGCTCTTTACATGAAGGACGCAATTCCATAATAGCAGCAGCACTCACCCCTGATCAGCGGGAAAGTGCCCTTTACATCAAGCATGCAATGCCATAATAGCAGCAGCACTCGCACCTTATCAGCGGGAAAGTGTCCTTTACATCAAGGACGCAATGCCATAATAGCAGCGGCACTCGCCCCTAATCAGCGGGAAAGTGTCCTTTACATCAAGGACACAATGCCATAATAGCAGCGGCACTCGCCCCAAATCAAATGGAAAGTGTCCTTTACATCAAGGACGCAATGCCATAATAGCATTGGCACTCGCACCTAATCAGCAGGAACGTGTCCTTTACATCAAGGACGCAATGCCACAATAACAGCGGCACTCGCCCCTAATCAGCAGGAAAGTGTCCTTTACATCAAGTACGCAATGCCACAATAGCAGCAGCACTGGCCCCTAATCAGCAGGAAAGTGTCCTTTACGTCAAGGATGCAATGCCACAATAGCAGCAGCACTCTCCCCTAATCAGCAGCAAAGTATCCTTCACATCAAGGACTCAATGCCATAATTGCAGCAGCACTCGCCTCTAATCACCAGGAAAGTATCCTTCACATCTAGGACGCAATGCCATAAAAGCAGCAGCACTCGCCCCTAACCAGCAGGAAAGTGTCCTCTACATCAAGGACGAATTGCCATAATAGCAACAGCACTCGCCCCTAATCAGCAGGAAAGTGTCTTTTACATCAAGGATGCAATGCCATAATAGCAGCAGCACTCTCCCCTAATCAGCAGCAATGTATCCTTCACATCAAGAACTCAATGCCATAATTGCAGCAGCACTCGCCTCTAATCAGCACGAAAGTATCCTTTACATCTAGGACGCAATGCCATAAAAGCAGCAGCACTCGCCCCTAACCAGCAGGAAAGTGTCCTTTACATCAAGGACGCAATGCAATAATAGCAGAAGCACTCGCCCCTAATCAGCAGCAAAGTGTCCTTCACATCAAGAACTCAATGTCATAATTGCAGCAGCACTCGCCCCTAAACAGCAGGAAAGTATCCTTCACATCTCGGATGCAATGCCAAAATAGCAGCAGTACTCGCCCCTAATCAGAGGGAAAATGTCCTTTACATCAAGGGCGCAATGCCACAATAGCACCAGCACTCGCCCCAATCAGCAGGAAATTGTTCTTTACATCAAGGACGCAATGCCACAATAGCAGCAGCACTCGCCCCTTAATCAGCAGGAAAGTGTCCTTTACATCAAGGACGCAATGCCACAATAGCAGCAGCACTTGTGCCTGATCAGCAGGAAAGTGTCCTTTACATCAAGGACACAGTGCCATAATAGCAGCAGCACTCGCCCCTAATCAGCAGGAAAGTGTCTTTTACATCAAGAATGCAATGCCATAATAGCAGCAGCACTCTCCCCTAATCAGCAGCAAAGTATCATTCACATCAAGGACTCAATGCCATAATTGCAGCAGCACTCGCCTCTAATCAGCAGGAAAGTATCCTTCACATCTAGGACGCAATGCCATAAAAGCAGCAGCACTCACCCCTAATCAGAAGCAAAGTGTCCTTCACATCAAGACGTCAATGCCATAATTACAGCAGCACTCACCCCTAATCAGCAGGAAAGTATCCTTCACATCTCGGATGCAATGCCAAAATAGCAGCAGTACTCGCCCCTAATCAGAGGGAAAGTGTACTTTACATGAAGGACGCAACGTCACAATAGCAGCAGCACTCGCCCCCTAATCAGCAGGAAAGTGTCCTTTACATCAAGGACGCAATGCCACAATAGCACCAGCACTCGCCCCAATCAGCAGGAAAGTGTTCTTTATATCAAGGACACAATGCCACAATAGCAGCAGCACTCGCCCCTAATCAGCAGGAAAGTGTCCTTTACATCAAGTACGCAATGCCACAATAGCAGCAGCACTCGCCCCTAATCAGCAGAAAAGTGTCCTTTACATCAAGGACCAATGCCACAATAGCAGCAGCACTCGCCCCCTAATCAGCAGGAAAGGGTCTTTTACATCAAGGACGCAATTCCACAATAGCAGCAGCACCTGTGCCTAATCAGCAGGAAAGTGTCCTTTACATCAAGGACGCAATGCCATAATAGCAGCAGCACTCACCCCTAATCAGCAGGAAAGTGTCCTTTACATCAAGGACGCAATGCCACAATAGCAGCAGCACTCGCCCCAATCAGCAGGAAAGTGTTCTTTATATCAAGGACACAATGCCACAATAGCAGCAGCACTCGCCCCTAATCAGCAGGAAAGTGTCCTTTACATCAAGTACGCAATGCCACAATAGCAGCAGCACTCGCCCCTAATCAGCAGAAAAGTGTCCTTTACATCAAGGACGCAATGCCACAATAGCAGCAGCACTCGCCCCCTAATCAGCAGGAAAGTGTCTTTTACATCAAGGACGCAATTCCACAATAGCAGCAGCACCTGTGCCTAATCAGCAGGAAAGTGTCCTTTACATCAAGGACGCAATGCCATAATAGCAGCAGCACTCACCCCTAATCAGCAGGAAAGTGTCCTTTACATCAAGGACGCAATGCCATAATAGCAGCAGCACTCGCCCCTAATCAGCTGGAAAGTGTCCTTTACATGAAGAACGCAATGCCATAATAGCAGCAGCACTCGCCCCTAATCAGAAGCAAAGTGTCCTTTACATCAAGGACGCAATGTCATAATAGAAGCAGCACTCGCCCCTGATCAGCAGGAAAGTGTCCTTCACATCAAGGACTCACCCCTAATCAGCAGGAAAGTGTCCTTCACATCAAGGACTCAATGGCATAATTGCAGCAACACTCGCCCCTAATCAGCAGGAAAATATCCTTCACATCTAGGATGCAATGCCATAAAGCAGCAGCACTCGCCCCTAATCAGCAGGAAAGTGTCCTTTACATCAAGGACGCAATGCCATAATAGCAGAAGCACTTGACCCTAATCTGCAGCAAAGTGTCCTTCACATCAAGGACTCAATGCCATAATTGCAGCAGCACTCACCCCTATTCAGCAGGAAAGTATCCTTCACATCTAGGACGCAATGCCATAATAGCAGCAGTACTCGCCCCTAATCAGCAGGAAAGTGTCCTTTACATCAAGGACACAATGCCATAATAGCAGAAACACTTGCCCCTAATCAGCAGGAAAGTGTGCTTCACATCTAGGACCCAATGCCATAGTAGCATCAGCACTCGCCCATGATCAGCAGGAACGTGTCCTTTATAATAAAGGATGCAATGCCATAAGAGCAGCAGCACTCGCCCCTAATCAGCAGGAAAGTGTCTTTTACATCAAGGATGCAATGTCATAATAGCAGCAGCACTCGCCCCTGATCAGCAGGAAAGTGTCCTTTACATCAAGCACGCAATGCCATAATAGCAGCAGCACTCGCACCTAATCAACGGGAAAGTGTCCTTTACATCAAGGACGCAATGCCATAATAGCAGCAGCACTCGCCCCTAATCAGCAGGAAAGTGTCCTTTACATCAAGGACGCAATGCCATAATAGCAGCAGCACTCGCCCCTAATCAGCAGGAAACTGTCCTTTACGTCAAGGACGCAATGCCATGATAGCAGCCGCACTCGCCTCTAATCAGCAGGAAAGTGTCCTTTACGTCAAGGACGCAATCCCATAATAGCAACAGCACTCGCCCCTAATCAGCAGGAAAGTGTCTTTTACATCAAGGATGCAATGCCATAATAGCAGCAGCACTCGCCTCTAATCAGCAGCAAAGTATCCTTCACATCAAGGTCTCAATGCCATAATTGCAGCAGCACTCGCCCCTCATCAGCAGGAAAGTATCCTTCACATCTAGGACGCAATGCCATAAAAGCAGCAGCACTCACCCCTAATCAGCAGGAAAGTGTCCTTTACATCAAGGACGCAATGCCATAATAGCAGAAGCACTCACCCCTAATCAGCAGCAAAGTGTCCTTCACATCAAGACCTGAATGCTATAATTGCAGCAGCACTCACCCCTAATCAGCAGGAAAGTATCCTTCACATCTCGGATGCAATGCCACAATAGCACCAGCACTCGTCCCAATCAGCAGGAAAGTGTTCTTTATATCAAGGACGGAATGCCACATAGCAGCAGCACTCACCCCTAATCAACAGAAAAGTGTCCTTTACATCAAGGATGCAATGCCACAATAGCAGCAGCACTCGGCCCCTAATCAGCAGGAAAGTGTCCATTACATCAAAGACGCAATGCCACAATAGCAGCAGCACCTGTGCCTAATCAGCAGGAAAGTGTCCTTTACATCAAGGAAGCAATGCCATAATAGCAGCAGCACTCGCCCCCTAATCAGCAGGAAAGTGTCCTTTACATCAAGGACGCAATGTCACAATAGCACCAGCACTCGTCCCAATCAGCAGGAAAGTGTTCTTTATATCAAGGACGGAATGCCACATAGCAGCAGCACTCACCCCTAATCAACAGAAAAGTGTCCTTTACATCAAGGACGCAATGCCACAATAGCAGCAGCACTCGGCCCCTAATCAGCAGGAAAGTATCCATTACATCAAAGACGCAATGCCACAATAGCAGCAGCACCTGTGCCTAATCAGCAGGAAAGTGTCCTTTACATCAAGGACGCAATGCCATAATAGCAGCAGCACTCGCCCCTAATCAGCTGGAAAGTGTCCTTTACATGAGGAACGCAATACCATAAGAGCAGCAGCACTCGCCCCTAATCAGAAGCAAAGTGTCCTTTACATCAAGGACGCAATGCCATGGTAGCATCAGCACTCGCCCATAATCAGCAGGAAAGTGTCCTTTATAATAAAGGATGCAATGCCATAAGAGCAGCAGCACTCGCCCTTAATCAGCAGGAAAGTGTCCTTTACATCAAGGACGCAATGTCATAATAGCAGCAGCACTCGCCCCTAGTCAGCAGGAAAGTGTCCTTTACATCAATGACGCAATGCCATAATAGCAACAGCACTCGTTCCTAATCAGCAGGAAAGTGTCCTTTACATCAAGGACACAATGCCATAATAGCAGCAGCACTCTCCCCTAATCACCAGCAAAGTGTCCTTCACATAAAGGACTCAATGCCATAATTGCAGCAGCACTCGCCCCTAATCAGCAGGAAAGTATCCTTCACATCTAGGACGCAATGCCATAATAGCAGCAGTACTCGCCCCTAATCAGCAGGAAAGTGTCCTTTACATCAAGGACGCAATGCCATAATAGCAGAAGCACTCGCCCCTAATCAGCAGGAAAGTGTCCTTCACATCTAGGACCCAATGCCATAGTATCATCAGCACTCGCCCATAATCAGCAGGAAAGTGTCCTTTATAATAAAGGATGCAATGCCATAAGAGCAGCAGCACTCGCCCTTAATCAGCAGTAAAGTGTCCTTTACATCAAGGATGCAATGTCATAATAGCAGCAGCACTCGCCCCTGATCAGCAGGAAAGTGTCCTTTACATCAAGCATGCAATGCCATAATAGCAGCAGCACTCGCACCTAATCAGCAGGAAAGTGTCCTTTACATCAAGGACGCAATGCCATAATAGCAGCAGCGCTTGCCCCTAATCAACGGGAAAGTGTCCTTTACATCAAGGACGCAATGCCATAATAGCAGCAGCACTCGCCCCTAATCAGCAGGAAAGTGTCATTTACATCAAGGACGCAATGCCATAATAGCAGCAGCACTCGCCCCTAATCAGCAGGAAAGTGTCCTTTACATCAATGACGCAATGCCATAATAGCAACAGCACTCGTTCCTAATCAGCAGGAAAGTGTCCTTTACATCAAGGACACAATGCCATAATAGCAGCAGCACTCTCCCCTAATCACCAGCAAAGTGTCCTTCACATAAAGGACTCAATGCCATAATTGCAGCAGCACTCGCCCCTAATCAGCAGGAAAGTATCCTTCACATCTAGGACGCAATGCCATAATAGCAGCAGTACTCGCCCCTAATCAGCAGGAAGGTGTCCTTTACATCAAGGACGCAATGCCATAATAGCAGAAGCACTCGCCCCTAATCAGCAGGAAAGTGTCCTTTACATCAAGGACGCAATGCAATAATAGCAGAAGCACTCGCCCCTAATCAGCAGCAAAGTGTCCTTCACATCTCGGATGCAATGCCAAAATAGCAGCAGTACTCGCCCCTAATCAGAGGGAAAATGTCCTTTACATCAAGGGCGCAATGCCACAATAGCACCAGCACTCGCCCCAATCAGCAGGAAATTGTTCTTTACATCAAGGACGCAATGCCACAATAGCAGCAGCACTCGCCCCTTAATCAGCAGGAAAGTGTCCTTTACATCAAGGACGCAATGCCACAATAGCAGCAGCACTTGTGCCTGATCAGCAGGAAAGTGTCCTTTACATCAAGGACACAGTGCCATAATAGCAGCAGCACTCGCCCCTAATCAGCAGGAAAGTGTCTTTTACATCAAGAATGCAATGCCATAATAGCAGCAGCACTCTCCCCTAATCAGCAGCAAAGTATCATTCACATCAAGGACTCAATGCCATAATTGCAGCAGCACTCGCCTCTAATCAGCAGGAAAGTATCCTTCACATCTAGGACGCAATGCCATAAAAGCAGCAGCACTCACCCCTAATCAGAAGCAAAGTGTCCTTCACATCAAGACGTCAATGCCATAATTACAGCAGCACTCACCCCTAATCAGCAGGAAAGTATCCTTCACATCTCGGATGCAATGCCAAAATAGCAGCAGTACTCGCCCCTAATCAGAGGGAAAGTGTACTTTACATGAAGGACGCAACGTCACAATAGCAGCAGCACTCGCCCCCTAATCAGCAGGAAAGTGTCCTTTACATCAAGGACGCAATGCCACAATAGCACCAGCACTCGCCCCAATCAGCAGGAAAGTGTTCTTTATATCAAGGACACAATGCCACAATAGCAGCAGCACTCGCCCCTAATCAGCAGGAAAGTGTCCTTTACATCAAGTACGCAATGCCACAATAGCAGCAGCACTCGCCCCTAATCAGCAGAAAAGTGTCCTTTACATCAAGGACCAATGCCACAATAGCAGCAGCACTCGCCCCCTAATCAGCAGGAAAGGGTCTTTTACATCAAGGACGCAATTCCACAATAGCAGCAGCACCTGTGCCTAATCAGCAGGAAAGTGTCCTTTACATCAAGGACGCAATGCCATAATAGCAGCAGCACTCACCCCTAATCAGCAGGAAAGTGTCCTTTACATCAAGGACGCAATGCCACAATAGCAGCAGCACTCGCCCCAATCAGCAGGAAAGTGTTCTTTATATCAAGGACACAATGCCACAATAGCAGCAGCACTCGCCCCTAATCAGCAGGAAAGTGTCCTTTACATCAAGTACGCAATGCCACAATAGCAGCAGCACTCGCCCCTAATCAGCAGAAAAGTGTCCTTTACATCAAGGACGCAATGCCACAATAGCAGCAGCACTCGCCCCCTAATCAGCAGGAAAGTGTCTTTTACATCAAGGACGCAATTCCACAATAGCAGCAGCACCTGTGCCTAATCAGCAGGAAAGTGTCCTTTACATCAAGGACGCAATGCCATAATAGCAGCAGCACTCACCCCTAATCAGCAGGAAAGTGTCCTTTACATCAAGGACGCAATGCCATAATAGCAGCAGCACTCGCCCCTAATCAGCTGGAAAGTGTCCTTTACATGAAGAACGCAATGCCATAATAGCAGCAGCACTCGCCCCTAATCAGAAGCAAAGTGTCCTTTACATCAAGGACGCAATGTCATAATAGAAGCAGCACTCGCCCCTGATCAGCAGGAAAGTGTCCTTCACATCAAGGACTCACCCCTAATCAGCAGGAAAGTGTCCTTCACATCAAGGACTCAATGGCATAATTGCAGCAACACTCGCCCCTAATCAGCAGGAAAATATCCTTCACATCTAGGATGCAATGCCATAAAGCAGCAGCACTCGCCCCTAATCAGCAGGAAAGTGTCCTTTACATCAAGGACGCAATGCCATAATAGCAGAAGCACTTGACCCTAATCTGCAGCAAAGTGTCCTTCACATCAAGGACTCAATGCCATAATTGCAGCAGCACTCACCCCTATTCAGCAGGAAAGTATCCTTCACATCTAGGACGCAATGCCATAATAGCAGCAGTACTCGCCCCTAATCAGCAGGAAAGTGTCCTTTACATCAAGGACACAATGCCATAATAGCAGAAACACTTGCCCCTAATCAGCAGGAAAGTGTGCTTCACATCTAGGACCCAATGCCATAGTAGCATCAGCACTCGCCCATGATCAGCAGGAACGTGTCCTTTATAATAAAGGATGCAATGCCATAAGAGCAGCAGCACTCGCCCCTAATCAGCAGGAAAGTGTCTTTTACATCAAGGATGCAATGTCATAATAGCAGCAGCACTCGCCCCTGATCAGCAGGAAAGTGTCCTTTACATCAAGCACGCAATGCCATAATAGCAGCAGCACTCGCACCTAATCAACGGGAAAGTGTCCTTTACATCAAGGACGCAATGCCATAATAGCAGCAGCACTCGCCCCTAATCAGCAGGAAAGTGTCCTTTACATCAAGGACGCAATGCCATAATAGCAGCAGCACTCGCCCCTAATCAGCAGGAAACTGTCCTTTACGTCAAGGACGCAATGCCATGATAGCAGCCGCACTCGCCTCTAATCAGCAGGAAAGTGTCCTTTACGTCAAGGACGCAATCCCATAATAGCAACAGCACTCGCCCCTAATCAGCAGGAAAGTGTCTTTTACATCAAGGATGCAATGCCATAATAGCAGCAGCACTCGCCTCTAATCAGCAGCAAAGTATCCTTCACATCAAGGTCTCAATGCCATAATTGCAGCAGCACTCGCCCCTCATCAGCAGGAAAGTATCCTTCACATCTAGGACGCAATGCCATAAAAGCAGCAGCACTCACCCCTAATCAGCAGGAAAGTGTCCTTTACATCAAGGACGCAATGCCATAATAGCAGAAGCACTCACCCCTAATCAGCAGCAAAGTGTCCTTCACATCAAGACCTGAATGCTATAATTGCAGCAGCACTCACCCCTAATCAGCAGGAAAGTATCCTTCACATCTCGGATGCAATGCCACAATAGCACCAGCACTCGTCCCAATCAGCAGGAAAGTGTTCTTTATATCAAGGACGGAATGCCACATAGCAGCAGCACTCACCCCTAATCAACAGAAAAGTGTCCTTTACATCAAGGATGCAATGCCACAATAGCAGCAGCACTCGGCCCCTAATCAGCAGGAAAGTGTCCATTACATCAAAGACGCAATGCCACAATAGCAGCAGCACCTGTGCCTAATCAGCAGGAAAGTGTCCTTTACATCAAGGAAGCAATGCCATAATAGCAGCAGCACTCGCCCCCTAATCAGCAGGAAAGTGTCCTTTACATCAAGGACGCAATGTCACAATAGCACCAGCACTCGTCCCAATCAGCAGGAAAGTGTTCTTTATATCAAGGACGGAATGCCACATAGCAGCAGCACTCACCCCTAATCAACAGAAAAGTGTCCTTTACATCAAGGACGCAATGCCACAATAGCAGCAGCACTCGGCCCCTAATCAGCAGGAAAGTATCCATTACATCAAAGACGCAATGCCACAATAGCAGCAGCACCTGTGCCTAATCAGCAGGAAAGTGTCCTTTACATCAAGGACGCAATGCCATAATAGCAGCAGCACTCGCCCCTAATCAGCTGGAAAGTGTCCTTTACATGAGGAACGCAATACCATAAGAGCAGCAGCACTCGCCCCTAATCAGAAGCAAAGTGTCCTTTACATCAAGGACGCAATGCCATGGTAGCATCAGCACTCGCCCATAATCAGCAGGAAAGTGTCCTTTATAATAAAGGATGCAATGCCATAAGAGCAGCAGCACTCGCCCTTAATCAGCAGGAAAGTGTCCTTTACATCAAGGACGCAATGTCATAATAGCAGCAGCACTCGCCCCTAGTCAGCAGGAAAGTGTCCTTTACATCAATGACGCAATGCCATAATAGCAACAGCACTCGTTCCTAATCAGCAGGAAAGTGTCCTTTACATCAAGGACACAATGCCATAATAGCAGCAGCACTCTCCCCTAATCACCAGCAAAGTGTCCTTCACATAAAGGACTCAATGCCATAATTGCAGCAGCACTCGCCCCTAATCAGCAGGAAAGTATCCTTCACATCTAGGACGCAATGCCATAATAGCAGCAGTACTCGCCCCTAATCAGCAGGAAAGTGTCCTTTACATCAAGGACGCAATGCCATAATAGCAGAAGCACTCGCCCCTAATCAGCAGGAAAGTGTCCTTCACATCTAGGACCCAATGCCATAGTATCATCAGCACTCGCCCATAATCAGCAGGAAAGTGTCCTTTATAATAAAGGATGCAATGCCATAAGAGCAGCAGCACTCGCCCTTAATCAGCAGTAAAGTGTCCTTTACATCAAGGATGCAATGTCATAATAGCAGCAGCACTCGCCCCTGATCAGCAGGAAAGTGTCCTTTACATCAAGCATGCAATGCCATAATAGCAGCAGCACTCGCACCTAATCAGCAGGAAAGTGTCCTTTACATCAAGGACGCAATGCCATAATAGCAGCAGCGCTTGCCCCTAATCAACGGGAAAGTGTCCTTTACATCAAGGACGCAATGCCATAATAGCAGCAGCACTCGCCCCTAATCAGCAGGAAAGTGTCATTTACATCAAGGACGCAATGCCATAATAGCAGCAGCACTCGCCCCTAATCAGCAGGAAAGTGTCCTTTACATCAATGACGCAATGCCATAATAGCAACAGCACTCGTTCCTAATCAGCAGGAAAGTGTCCTTTACATCAAGGACACAATGCCATAATAGCAGCAGCACTCTCCCCTAATCACCAGCAAAGTGTCCTTCACATAAAGGACTCAATGCCATAATTGCAGCAGCACTCGCCCCTAATCAGCAGGAAAGTATCCTTCACATCTAGGACGCAATGCCATAATAGCAGCAGTACTCGCCCCTAATCAGCAGGAAGGTGTCCTTTACATCAAGGACGCAATGCCATAATAGCAGAAGCACTCGCCCCTAATCAGCAGGAAAGTGTCCTTCACATCTAGGACCCAATGCCATAGTATCATCAGCACTCGCCCATAATCAGCAGGAAAGTGTCCTTTATAATAAAGGATGCAATGCCATAAGAGCAGCAGCACTCGCCCCTGATCAGCAGGAAAGTGTCCTTTACATCAAGCACGCAATGCCATAATAGCAGCAGCACTCGCACCTAATCAGCAGGAAAGTGTCATTTACATCAAGGACGCAATGCCATAATAGCAGCAGCACTCCCCTCTAATCAGCAGGAAAGTGTCCTTTACATCAAGGATGCAATGTCATAATAGCAGCAGCACTCGCTCCTAATCAACGGGAAAGTGTCCTTTACATCAAGGACGCAATGCCATAATAGCAGCAGCACTCGCCCCTAATCAGCAGGAAAGTGTCATTTACATCAAGGACGCAATGCCATAATAGCAGCAGCACTCCCCTCTAATCAGCAGGAAAGTGTCATTTACATCAAGGACGCAATCCCATAATAGCACCCGCACTCAAACCTAATCAGCAGGAAAGTGTCCTTTACATCAAGGACGCAATGCCATAATAGCAGCAGCACTCGCCCCTAATCAGCAGGAAAGTGTCATTTACATCAAGGACGCAGTGCCATAATAGCAGCAGCACTCGCCCCTAATCAGCAGGAAAGTGTCCTTTACATCAAGGACGCAGTGCCATAATAGCAACAGCACTCACCCCTAATCAGCAGGAAAGTGTCCTTTACATCAAGGACGCAGTGCCATAATAGCAGCAGCACTTGCCCCTAATCAGCAGGAAAGTGTCCTTTACATCAAGGACGCAATGCCATAATAGCAGCAGCACTCGCCCCTAATCAGCAGGAAAGTGTCCTTTACATCAAGTATGCAATGCCACAATAGCAGCAGCACTCGCCCCTAATCAGCAGAAAAGTGTCCTTTACATCAAGGACGCAATGCCACAATAGCAGCAGCACTCGCCCCCTAATCAGCAGGAAAGTGTCTTTTACATCAAGGATGCAATGCCACAATAGCAGCAGAACTCACCCCAAATCAGCAGAAAAGTGTCCTTTACATCAAGGACGCAATGCCACAATAGCAGCAGCACTCGCCCCTAATCAGCAGGAAAGTGTCCTTTACATCAAGTACGCAATGCCACAATAGCAGCAGAACTCACCCCAAATCAGCAGAAAAGTGTCCTTTACAACAAGGGCGCAATGCCACAATAGCAGCAGCACTCGCCCCCTAATAAGCAGGAAAGTGTCCTTTACATCAAGGAGGCAATGCCACAATAGCAGCAGCAGCTGTGCCTAATCAGCAGGAAAGTGTCCTTTACATCAAGGACGCAATGCGATAATAGCAGCAGCACTCGCCCCTAATCAGCAGGAAAGTGTTCTTTACATTAAGGACGCAATGCCACAATAGCAGCAGCACTCGTGCCTAATCAGCAGGAAAGTGTTCTTTACATCAAGGACACAATGCCACAATAGCAGCAGCACTCGTGCCTAATCAGCAGGAAAGTGTCCTTCACATCTAGGACGCAATGCCATAATACTAACAGCACTCGACCCTAATCAGCAGCAAAGTGTCCTTTACATCAAGGACGCAATGCCATAATAGCTGCAGCACTCACCCCTAATCAGCAGCAAAGTGTCCTTCACATCCTTCACATAACTGTTCTCATACCAACATCTGCCTCACACCCCCATCACTCTAACTAAACACTGCTGATTACGCACCCCCCAGCCAGGTGTTCTCCTCAGGCCTAACGCAGTCACAATCGGTCTGGATAAATCCTGCCAGAACTAGCACATACTCTTGACTTCTCAACCACCACACCTACCGCTAAGAAGCAGCTATTACACGAATACTACACCAGCTGCACACATAGCCGGTGCTCACACGCACTTTTGACTCTCTCTACTCTCTCTACTGACCTGAACTTCGGTTCCCAAGTGCGTTCAACCTACCAGCGCCTTCAGACCATACCAATGGTATATAAGACACTATATAAATGCAAAGTAACATAACATAACATCAAGGACTTGCCCCTAATCAGCAGCAAAGTGTCCTTTACATCAAGGGCGCAATGCCATAATAGCAACAGCACTCGCCCCTAATCAGCAGGAAAGTGTCTTTTACATCAAGTATGCAATGCCATAATAGCAGCAGTACTCTCCCCTAATCAGCAGCAAAGTATCCTTCACATCAAGTACTCAATGCCATAATTGCAGCAGCACTCGCCCCTAATCAGCAGGAAAGTATCCTTCACATCTAGGATGCAATGCCATAAAAGCAGCAGCACTCGCCCCTAATCAGCAGCAAAGTGTCCTTTACATCAAGGACGCAATGCCATAATAGCAGAAGCACTCGCCCCTAATCAGCAGCAAAGTGTCCTTCACATCAAGAACTCAATGCCATAATTGCAGCAGCACTCGCCCCTAATCAGCAGGAAAGTGTCCTTTACGTCAAGGATGCAATGCCACAATAGCAGCAGCACTCTCCCCTAATCAGCAGCAAAGTATCCTTCACATCAAGGACTCAATGCCATAATTGCAGCAGCACTCGCCTCTAATCACCAGGAAAGTATCCTTCACATCTAGGACGCAATGCCATAAAAGCAGCAGCACTCGCCCCTAACCAGCAGGAAAGTGTCCTTTACATCAAGGACGCAATGCCATAATAGCAACAGCACTCGCCCCTAATCAGCAGGAAAGTGTCTTTTACATCAAGGATGCAATGCCATAATAGCAGCAGCACTCTCCCCTAATCAGCAGCAATGTATCCTTCACATCAAGAACTCAATGCCATAATTGCAGCAGCACTCGCCTCTAATCAGCACGAAAGTATCCTTTACATCTAGGACGCAATGCCATAAAAGCAGCAGCACTCGCCCCTAACCAGCAGGAAAGTGTCCTTTACATCAAGGATGCAATGCAATAATAGCAGAAGCACTCGCCCCTAATCAGCAGCAAAGTGTCCTTCACATCAAGAACTCAATGTCATAATTGCAGCAGCACTCGCCCCTAAACAGCAGGAAAGTATCCTTCACATCTCGGATGCAATGCCAAAATAGCAGCAGTACTCGCCCCTAATCAGAGGGAAAATGTCCTTTACATCAAGGGCGCAATGCCACAATAGCACCAGCACTCGCCCCAATCAGCAGGAAATTGTTCTTTACATCAAGGACGCAATGCCACAATAGCAGCAGCACTCGCCCCCTAATCAGCAGGAAAGTGTCCTTTACATCAAGGACGCAATGCCACAATAGCAGCAGCACTTGTGCCTAATCAGCAGGAAAGTGTCCTTTACATCAAGGACGCAGTGCCATAATAGCAGCAGCACTCGCCCCTAATCAGCAGGAAAGTGTCTTTTACATCAAGAATGCAATGCCATAATAGCAGCAGCACTCTCCCCTAATCAGCAGCAAAGTATCATTCACATCAAGGACTCAATGCCATAATTGCAGCAGCACTCGCCTCTAATCAGCAGGAAAGTATCCTTCACATCTAGGACGCAATGCCATAAAAGCAGCAGCACTCACCCCTAATCAGTAGCAAAGTGTCCTTCACATCAAGACGTCAATGCCATAATTACAGCAGCACTCACCCCTAATCAGCAGGAAAGTATCCTTCACATCTCGGATGCAATGCCAAAATAGCAGCAGTACTCGCCCCTAATCAGAGGGAAAGTGTACTTTACATGAAGGACGCAATGTCACAATAGCAGCAGCACTCGCCCCCTAATCAGCAGGAAAGTGTCCTTTACATCAAGGACGCAATGCCACAATAGCACCAGCACCCGCCCCAATCAGCAGGAAAGTGTTCTTTATATCAAGGACACAATGCCACAATAGCAGCAGCACTCGCCCCTAATCAGCAGGAAAGTGTCCTTTACATCAAGTACGCAATGCCACAATAGCAGCAGCACTCGCCCCTAATCAGCAGAAAAGTGTCCTTTACATCAAGGACGCAATGCCACAATAGCAGCAGCACTCGCCCCCTAATCAGCAGGAAAGGGTCTTTTACATCAAGGACGCAATTCCACAATAGCAGCAGCACCTGTGCCTAATCAGCAGGAAAGTGTCCTTTACATCAAGGACGCAATGCCATAATAGCAGCAGCACTCACCCCTAATCAGCAGGAAAGTGTCCTTTACATCAAGGACGCAATGCCACAATAGCAGCAGCACTCGCCCCAATCAGCAGGAAAGTGTTCTTTATATCAAGGACACAATGCCACAATAGCAGCAGCACTCGCCCCTAATCAGCAGGAAAGTGTCCTTTACATCAAGGACGCAATGCCACAATAGCAGCAGCACTCGCCCCAATCAGCAGGAAAGTGTTCTTTATATCAAGGACACAATGCCACAATAGCAGCAGCACTCGCCCCTAATCAGCAGGAAAGTGTCCTTTACATCAAGTACGCAATGCCACAATAGCAGCAGCACTCGCCCCTAATCAGCAGAAAAGTGTCCTTTACATCAAGGACGCAATGCCACAATAGCAGCAGCACTCGCCCCCTAATCAGCAGGAAAGTGTCTTTTACATCAAGGACGCAATTCCACAATAGCAGCAGCACCTGTGCCTAATCAGCAGGAAAGTGTCCTTTACATCAAGGACGCAATGCCATAATAGCAGCAGCACTCACCCCTAATCAGCAGGAAAGTGTCCTTTACATCAAGGACGCAATGCCATAATAGCAGCAGCACTCGCCCCTAATCAGCTGGAAAGTGTCCTTTACATGAAGAACGCAATGCCATAATAGCAGCAGCACTCGCCCCTAATCAGAAGCAAAGTGTCCTTTACATCAAGGACGCAATGTCATAATAGAAGCAGCACTCGCCCCTGATCAGCAGGAAAGTGTCCTTCACATCAAGGACTCACCCCTAATCAGCAGGAAAGTGTCCTTCACATCAAGGACTCAATGGCATAATTGCAGCAACACTCGCCCCTAATCAGCAGGAAAATATCCTTCACATCTAGGATGCAATGCCATAAAGCAGCAGCACTCGCCCCTAATCAGCAGGAAAGTGTCCTTTACATCAAGGACGCAATGCCATAATAGCAGAAGCACTTGACCCTAATCTGCAGCAAAGTGTCCTTCACATCAAGGACTCAATGCCATAATTGCAGCAGCACTCACCCCTATTCAGCAGGAAAGTATCCTTCACATCTAGGACGCAATGCCATAATAGCAGCAGTACTCGCCCCTAATCAGCAGGAAAGTGTCCTTTACATCAAGGACGCAATGCCATAATAGCAGAAACACTTGCCCCTAATCAGCAGGAAAGTGTGCTTCACATCTAGGACCCAATGCCATAGTAGCATCAGCACTCGCCCATGATCAGCAGGAACGTGTCCTTTATAATAAAGGATGCAATGCCATAAGAGCAGCAGCACTCGCCCCTAATCAGCAGGAAAGTGTCTTTTACATCAAGGATGCAATGTCATAATAGCAGCAGCACTCGCCCCTGATCAGCAGGAAAGTGTCCTTTACATCAAGCACGCAATGCCATAATAGCAGCAGCACTCGCACCTAATCAACGGGAAAGTGTCCTTTACATCAAGGACGCAATGCCATAATAGCAGCAGCACTCGCCCCTAATCAGCAGGAAAGTGTCCTTTACATCAAGGACGCAATGCCATAATAGCAGCAGCACTCGCCCCTAATCAGCAGGAAACTGTCCTTTACGTCAAGGACGCAATGCCATGATAG
Organism: Ambystoma mexicanum; assembly: GCF_040938575.1. Classification (NCBI taxonomy): domain Eukaryota; kingdom Metazoa; phylum Chordata; class Amphibia; order Caudata; family Ambystomatidae; genus Ambystoma; species Ambystoma mexicanum. Next base: position 30,637,602 of record NC_090921.1, read on the forward strand.
CAGCCGCACTCGCCTCTAATCAGCAGGAAAGTGTCCTTTACGTCAAGGACGCAATCCCATAATAGCAACAGCACTCGCCCCTAATCAGCAGGAAAGTGTCTTTTACATCAAGGATGCAATGCCATAATAGCAGCAGCACTCGCCTCTAATCAGCAGCAAAGTATCCTTCACATCAAGGTCTCAATGCCATAATTGCAGCAGCACTCGCCCCTCATCAGCAGGAAAGTATCCTTCACATCTAGGACGCAATGCCATAAAAGCAGCAGCACTCACCCCTAATCAGCAGGAAAGTGTCCTTTACATCAAGGACGCAATGCCATAATAGCAGAAGCACTCACCCCTAATCAGCAGCAAAGTGTCCTTCACATCAAGACCTGAATGCTATAATTGCAGCAGCACTCACCCCTAATCAGCAGGAAAGTATCCTTCACATCTCGGATGCAATGCCACAATAGCACCAGCACTCGTCCCAATCAGCAGGAAAGTGTTCTTTATATCAAGGACGGAATGCCACATAGCAGCAGCACTCACCCCTAATCAACAGAAAAGTGTCCTTTACATCAAGGATGCAATGCCACAATAGCAGCAGCACTCGGCCCCTAATCAGCAGGAAAGTGTCCATTACATCAAAGACGCAATGCCACAATAGCAGCAGCACCTGTGCCTAATCAGCAGGAAAGTGTCCTTTACATCAAGGAAGCAATGCCATAATAGCAGCAGCACTCGCCCCTAATCAGCTGGAAAGTGTCCTTTACATGAGGAACGCAATACCATAAGAGCAGCAGCACTCGCCCCTAATCAGAAGCAAAGTGTCCTTTACATCAAGGACGCAATGCCATGGTAGCATCAGCACTCGCCCATAATCAGCAGGAAAGTGTCCTTTATAATAAAGGATGCAATGCCATAAGAGCAGCAGCACTCGCCCTTAATCAGCAGGAAAGTGTCCTTTACATCAAGGACGCAATGTCATAATAGCAGCAGCACTCGCCCCTAATCAGCAGGAAAGTGTCCTTTACATCAAGGACGCAATGCCATAATAGCAGCAGCACTCGCCCCTAATCAGCAGGAAAGTGTTCTTTACATTAAGGACGCAATGCCACAACAGCAGCAGCACTCGTGCCTAATCAGCAGGAAAGTGTTCTTTACATCAAGGACACAATGCCACAATAGCAGCAGCACTCGTGCCTAATCAGCAGGAAAGTGTCCTTCACATCTAGGACGCAATGCCATAATACTAACAGCACTCGACCCTAATCAGCAGCAAAGTGTCCTTTACATCAAGGACGCAATGCCATAATAGCTGCAGCACTCACCCCTAATCAGCAGCAAAGTGTCCTTCACATCCTTCACATAACTGTTCTCATACCAACATCTGCCTCACACCCCCATCACTCTAACTAAACACTGCTGATTACGCACCCCCCAGCCAGGTGTTCTCCTCAGGCCTAACGCAGTCACAATCGGTCTGGATAAATCCTGCCAGAACTAGCACATACTCTTGACTTCTCAACCACCACACCTACCGCTAAGAAGCAGCTATTACACGAATACTACACCAGCTGCACACATAGCCGGTGCTCACACGCACTTTTGACTCTCTCTACTCTCTCTACTGACCTGAACTTCGGTTCCCAAGTGCGTTCAACCTACCAGCGCCTTCAGACCATACCAATGGTATATAAGACACTATATAAATGCAAAGTAACATAACATAACATCAAGGACTTGCCCCTAATCAGCAGCAAAGTGTCCTTTACATCAAGGGCGCAATGCCATAATAGCAACAGCACTCGCCCCTAATCAGCAGGAAAGTGTCTTTTACATCAAGTATGCAATGCCATAATAGCAGCAGTACTCTCCCCTAATCAGCAGCAAAGTATCCTTCACATCAAGTACTCAATGCCATAATTGCAGCAGCACTCGCCCCTAATCAGCAGGAAAGTATCCTTCACATCTAGGATGCAATGCCATAAAAGCAGCAGCACTCGCCCCTAATCAGCAGCAAAGTGTCCTTTACATCAAGGACGCAATGCCATAATAGCAGAAGCACTCGCCCCTAATCAGCAGCAAAGTGTCCTTCACATCAAGAACTCAATGCCATAATTGCAGCAGCACTCGCCCCTAATCAGCAGGAAAGTGTCCTTTACGTCAAGGATGCAATGCCACAATAGCAGCAGCACTCTCCCCTAATCAGCAGCAAAGTATCCTTCACATCAAGGACTCAATGCCATAATTGCAGCAGCACTCGCCTCTAATCACCAGGAAAGTATCCTTCACATCTAGGACGCAATGCCATAAAAGCAGCAGCACTCGCCCCTAACCAGCAGGAAAGTGTCCTTTACATCAAGGACGCAATGCCATAATAGCAACAGCACTCGCCCCTAATCAGCAGGAAAGTGTCTTTTACATCAAGGATGCAATGCCATAATAGCAGCAGCACTCTCCCCTAATCAGCAGCAATGTATCCTTCACATCAAGAACTCAATGCCATAATTGCAGCAGCACTCGCCTCTAATCAGCACGAAAGTATCCTTTACATCTAGGACGCAATGCCATAAAAGCAGCAGCACTCGCCCCTAACCAGCAGGAAAGTGTCCTTTACATCAAGGACGCAATGCAATAATAGCAGAAGCACTCGCCCCTAATCAGCAGCAAAGTGTCCTTCACATCAAGAACTCAATGTCATAATTGCAGCAGCACTCGCCCCTAAACAGCAGGAAAGTATCCTTCACATCTCGGATGCAATGCCAAAATAGCAGCAGTACTCGCCCCTAATCAGAGGGAAAATGTCCTTTACATCAAGGGCGCAATGCCACAATAGCACCAGCACTCGCCCCAATCAGCAGGAAATTGTTCTTTACATCAAGGACGCAATGCCACAATAGCAGCAGCACTCGCCCCCTAATCAGCAGGAAAGTGTCCTTTACATCAAGGACGCAATGCCACAATAGCAGCAGCACTTGTGCCTAATCAGCAGGAAAGTGTCCTTTACATCAAGGACGCAGTGCCATAATAGCAGCAGCACTCGCCCCTAATCAGCAGGAAAGTGTCTTTTACATCAAGAATGCAATGCCATAATAGCAGCAGCACTCTCCCCTAATCAGCAGCAAAGTATCATTCACATCAAGGACTCAATGCCATAATTGCAGCAGCACTCGCCTCTAATCAGCAGGAAAGTATCCTTCACATCTAGGACGCAATGCCATAAAAGCAGCAGCACTCACCCCTAATCAGCAGCAAAGTGTCCTTCACATCAAGACGTCAATGCCATAATTACAGCAGCACTCACCCCTAATCAGCAGGAAAGTATCCTTCACATCTCGGATGCAATGCCAAAATAGCAGCAGTACTCGCCCCTAATCAGAGGGAAAGTGTACTTTACATGAAGGACGCAATGTCACAATAGCAGCAGCACTCGCCCCCTAATCAGCAGGAAAGTGTCCTTTACATCAAGGACGCAATGCCACAATAGCACCAGCACTCGCCCCAATCAGCAGGAAAGTGTTCTTTATATCAAGGACACAATGCCACAATAGCAGCAGCACTCGCCCCTAATCAGCAGGAAAGTGTCCTTTACATCAAGTACGCAATGCCACAATAGCAGCAGCACTCGCCCCTAATCAGCAGAAAAGTGTCCTTTACATCAAGGACGCAATGCCACAATAGCAGCAGCACTCGCCCCCTAATCAGCAGGAAAGGGTCTTTTACATCAAGGACGCAATTCCACAATAGCAGCAGCACCTGTGCCTAATCAGCAGGAAAGTGTCCTTTACATCAAGGACGCAATGCCATAATAGCAGCAGCACTCACCCCTAATCAGCAGGAAAGTGTCCTTTACATCAAGGACGCAATGCCACAATAGCAGCAGCACTCGCCCCAATCAGCAGGAAAGTGTTCTTTATATCAAGGACACAATGCCACAATAGCAGCAGCACTCGCCCCTAATCAGCAGGAAAGTGTCCTTTACATCAAGTACGCAATGCCACAATAGCAGCAGCACTCGCCCCTAATCAGCAGAAAAGTGTCCTTTACATCAAGGACGCAATGCCACAATAGCAGCAGCACTCGCCCCCTAATCAGCAGGAAAGTGTCTTTTACATCAAGGACGCAATTCCACAATAGCAGCAGCACCTGTGCCTAATCAGCAGGAAAGTGTCCTTTACATCAAGGACGCAATGCCATAATAGCAGCAGCACTCACCCCTAATCAGCAGGAAAGTGTCCTTTACATCAAGGACGCAATGCCATAATAGCAGCAGCACTCGCCCCTAATCAGCTGGAAAGTGTCCTTTACATGAAGAACGCAATGCCATAATAGCAGCAGCACTCGCCCCTAATCAGAAGCAAAGTGTCCTTTACATCAAGGACGCAATGTCATAATAGAAGCAGCACTCGCCCCTGATCAGCAGGAAAGTGTCCTTCACATCAAGGACTCACCCCTAATCAGCAGGAAAGTGTCCTTCACATCAAGGACTCAATGGCATAATTGCAGCAACACTCGCCCCTAATCAGCAGGAAAATATCCTTCACATCTAGGATGCAATGCCATAAAGCAGCAGCACTCGCCCCTAATCAGCAGGAAAGTGTCCTTTACATCAAGGACGCAATGCCATAATAGCAGAAGCACTTGACCCTAATCTGCAGCAAAGTGTCCTTCACATCAAGGACTCAATGCCATAATTGCAGCAGCACTCACCCCTATTCAGCAGGAAAGTATCCTTCACATCTAGGACGCAATGCCATAATAGCAGCAGTACTCGCCCCTAATCAGCAGGAAAGTGTCCTTTACATCAAGGACGCAATGCCATAATAGCAGAAACACTTGCCCCTAATCAGCAGGAAAGTGTGCTTCACATCTAGGACCCAATGCCATAGTAGCATCAGCACTCGCCCATGATCAGCAGGAACGTGTCCTTTATAATAAAGGATGCAATGCCATAAGAGCAGCAGCACTCGCCCCTAATCAGCAGGAAAGTGTCTTTTACATCAAGGATGCAATGTCATAATAGCAGCAGCACTCGCCCCTGATCAGCAGGAAAGTGTCCTTTACATCAAGCACGCAATGCCATAATAGCAGCAGCACTCGCACCTAATCAACGGGAAAGTGTCCTTTACATCAAGGACGCAATGCCATAATAGCAGCAGCACTCGCCCCTAATCAGCAGGAAAGTGTCCTTTACATCAAGGACGCAATGCCATAATAGCAGCAGCACTCGCCCCTAATCAGCAGGAAACTGTCCTTTACGTCAAGGACGCAATGCCATGATAGCAGCCGCACTCGCCTCTAATCAGCAGGAAAGTGTCCTTTACGTCAAGGACGCAATCCCATAATAGCAACAGCACTCGCCCCTAATCAGCAGGAAAGTGTCTTTTACATCAAGGATGCAATGCCATAATAGCAGCAGCACTCGCCTCTAATCAGCAGCAAAGTATCCTTCACATCAAGGTCTCAATGCCATAATTGCAGCAGCACTCGCCCCTCATCAGCAGGAAAGTATCCTTCACATCTAGGACGCAATGCCATAAAAGCAGCAGCACTCACCCCTAATCAGCAGGAAAGTGTCCTTTACATCAAGGACGCAATGCCATAATAGCAGAAGCACTCACCCCTAATCAGCAGCAAAGTGTCCTTCATATCAAGACCTGAATGCTATAATTGCAGCAGCACTCACCCCTAATCAGCAGGAAAGTATCCTTCACATCTCGGATGCAATGCCACAATAGCACCAGCACTCGTCCCAATCAGCAGGAAAGTGTTCTTTATATCAAGGACGGAATGCCACATAGCAGCAGCACTCACCCCTAATCAACAGAAAAGTGTCCTTTACATCAAGGATGCAATGCCACAATAGCAGCAGCACTCGGCCCCTAATCAGCAGGAAAGTGTCCATTACATCAAAGACGCAATGCCACAATAGCAGCAGCACCTGTGCCTAATTAGCAGGAAAGTGTCCTTTACATCAAGGAAGCAATGCCATAATAGCAGCAGCACTCGCCCCTAATCAGCTGGAAAGTGTCCTTTACATGAGGAACGCAATACCATAAGAGCAGCAGCACTCGCCCCTAATCAGAAGCAAAGTGTCCTTTACATCAAGGACGCAATGCCATGGTAGCATCAGCACTCGCCCATAATCAGCAGGAAAGTGTCCTTTATAATAAAGGATGCAATGCCATAAGAGCAGCAGCACTCGTTCCTAATCAGCAGGAAAGTGTCCTTTACATCAAGGACACAATGCCATAATAGCAGCAGCACTCTCCCCTAATCACCAGCAAAGTGTCCTTCACATAAAGGACTCGATGCCATAATTGCAGCAGCACTCGCCCCTAATCAGCAGGATAGTATCCTTCACATCTAGGACGCAATGCCATAATAGCAGCAGTACTCGCCCCTAATCAGCAGGAAAGTGTCCTTTACATCAAGGACGCAATGCCATAATAGCAGAAGCACTCGCCCCTAATCAGCAGGAAAGTGTCCTTCACATCTAGGACCCAATGCCATAGTATCATCAGCACTCGCCCATAATCAGCAGGAAAGTGTCCTTCATAATAAAGGATGCAATGCCATAAGAGCAGCAGCACTCGCCCTTAATCAGCAGGAAAGTGTCCTTTACATCAAGAACTCAATGCCATGCTTGCAGCAGCACTCGCCCCTAATCAGCAAGAAAGTATCCTTCACATCTCGGATGCAATGCCACAATAGCACCAGCACTCGCCCCCTAATCAGCAGGAAAGTGTCCTTTACATCAAGGACGCAATGCCACAATAGCACCAGCACTCGTCCCAATCAGCAGGAAAGTGTTCTTTATATCAAGGACGGAATGCCACATAGCAGCAGCACTCACCCCTAATCAACAGAAAAGTGTCCTTTACATCAAGGACGCAATGCCACAATAGCAGCAGCACTCGGCCCCTAATCAGCAGGAAAGTATCCATTACATCAAAGACGCAATGCCACAATAGCAGCAGCACCTGTGCCTAATCAGCAGGAAAGTGTCCTTTACATCAAGGACACAATGCCATAATAGCAGCAGCACTCGCCCCTAATCAGCTGGAAAGTGTCCTTTACATGAGGAACGCAATACCATAAGAGCAGCAGCACTCGCCCCTAATCAGAAGCAAAGTGTCCTTTACATCAAGGACGCAATGCCATGGTAGCATCAGCACTCGCCCATAATCAGCAGGAAAGTGTCCTTTATAATAAAGGATGCAATGCCATAAGAGCAGCAGCACTCGCCCTTAATCAGCAGGAAAGTGTCCTTTACATCAAGGACGCAATGTCATAATAGCAGCAGCACTCGCCCCTAATCAGCAGGAAAGTGTCCTTTACATCAATGACGCAATGCCATAATAGCAACAGCACTCGTTCCTAATCAGCAGGAAAGTGTCCTTTACATCAAGGACACAATGCCATAATAGCAGCAGCACTCTCCCCTAATCACCAGCAAAGTGTCCTTCACATAAAGGACTCAATGCCATAATTGCAGCAGCACTCGCCCCTAATCAGCAGGAAAGTATCCTTCACATCTAGGACGCAATGCCATAATAGCAGCAGTACTCGCCCCTAATCAGCAGGAAAGTGTCCTTTACATCAAGGACGCAATGCCATAATAGCAGAAGCACTCGCCCCTAATCAGCAGGAAAGTGTCCTTCACATCTAGGACCCAATGCCATAGTATCATCAGCACTCGCCCATAATCAGCAGGAAAGTGTCCTTTATAATAAAGGATGCAATGCCATAAGAGCAGCAGCACTCGCCCTTAATCAGCAGGAAAGTGTCCTTTACATCAAGAATGCAATGTCATAATAGCAGCAGCACTCGCCCCTGATCAGCAGAAAAGTGTCCTTTACATCAAGCACGCAATGCCATAATAGCAGCAGCACTCGCACCTAATCAGCAGGAAAGTGTCCTTTACATCAAGGACGCAATGCCATAATAGCAGCAGCGCTTGCCCCTAATCAACGGGAAAGTGTCCTTTACATCAAGGACGCAATGCCATAATAGCAGCAGCACTCGCCCCTAATCAGCAGGAAAGTGTCATTTACATCAAGGACGCAATGCCATAATAGCAGCAGCACTCGCCCCTAATCAGCAGGAAAGTGTCCTTTACATCAATGATGCAATGCCATAATAGCAACAGCACTCGTTCCTAATCAGCAGGAAAGTGTCCTTTACATCAAGGACACAATGCCATAATAGCAGCAGCACTCTCCCCTAATCACCAGCAAAGTGTCCTTCACATAAAGGACTCAATGCCATAATTGCAGCAGCACTCGCCCCTAATCAGCAGGAAAGTATCCTTCACATCTAGGACGCAATGCCATAATAGCAGCAGTACTCGCCTCTAATCAGCAGGAAAGTGTCCTTTACATCAAGGACGCAATGCCATAATAGCAGAAGCACTCGCCCCTAATCAGCAGGAAAGTGTCCTTCACATCTAGGACCCAATGCCATAGTATCATCAGCACTCGCCCCTGATCAGCAGGAAAGTGTCCTTTACATCAAGCACGCAATGCCATAATAGCAGCAGCACTCGCACCTAATCAGCAGGAAAGTGTCATTTACATCAAGGACGCAATGCCATAATAGCAGCAGCACTCCCCTCTAATCAGCAGGAAAGTGTCCTTTACATCAAGGATGCAATGTCATAATAGCAGCAGCACTCGCCCCTAATCAACGGGAAAGTGTCCTTTACATCAAGGACGCAATGCCATAATAGCAGCAGCACTCGCCCCTAATCAGCAGGAAAGTGTCATTTACATCAAGGACGCAATGCCATAATAGCAGCAGCACTCCCCTCTAATCAGCAGGAAAGTGTCATTTACATCAAGGACGCAATCCCATAATAGCACCCGCACTCAAACCTAATCAGCAGGAAAGTGTCCTTTACATCAAGGACGCAATGCCATAATAGCAGCAGCACTCGCCCCTAATCAGCAGGAAAGTGTCATTTACATCAAGGACGCAGTGCCATAATAGCAGCAGCACTCGCCCCTAATCAGCAGGAAAGTGTCCTTTACATCAAGGACGCAGTGCCATAATAGCAACAGCACTCACCCCTAATCAGCAGGAAAGTGTCCTTTACATCAAGGACGCAGTGCCATAATAGCAGCAGCACTTGCTCCTAATCAGCAGGAAAGTGTCCTTTACATCAAGGACGCAATGCCATAATAGCAGCAGCACTCGCCCCTAATCAGCAGGAAAGTGTCCTTTACATCAAGTATGCAATGCCACAATAGCAGCAGCACTCGCCCCTAATCAGCAGAAAAGTGTCCTTTACATCAAGGACGCAATGCCACAATAGCAGCAGCACTCGCCCCCTAATCAGCAGGAAAGTGTCTTTTACATCAAGGATGCAATGCCACAATAGCAGCAGAACTCACCCCAAATCAGCAGAAAAGTGTCCTTTACATCAAGGACGCAATGCCACAATAGCAGCAGCACTCGCCCCTAATCAGCAGGAAAGTGTCCTTTACATCAAGTACGCAATGCCACAATAGCAGCAGAACTCACCCCAAATCAGCAGAAAAGTGTCCTTTACAACAAGGGCGCAATGCCACAATAGCAGCAGCACTCGCCCCCTAATAAGCAGGAAAGTGTCCTTTACATCAAGGAGGCAATGCCACAATAGCAGCAGCAGCTGTGCCTAATCAGCAGGAAAGTGTCCTTTACATGAAGGACGCAATGCCATAATAGCAGCAGCACTCGCCCCTAATCAGCAGGAAAGTGTTCTTTACATTAAGGACGCAATGCCACAATAGCAGCAGCACTCGTGCCTAATCAGCAGGAAAGTGTTCTTTACATCAAGGAAACAATGCCACAATAGCAGCAGCACTCGCCCCCTAATCAGCAGGAAAGTGTCCTTTACATCAAGGACGCAGTGCCATAATAGCAGCAGCACTCGCCCCTAATCAGGAGGAAAGTGTCCTTTACATCAAGGACACAATGCCATAAAAGCAGCAGCACTCGCCCCTAATCAGCTAGAAAGTGTCCTTTACTGAAGAACGCAATGCCATAATAGCAGCAGCACTCGCCCCTAAGCAGAAGCAAAGTGTCCGTTACATCAGGCACGCAATGCCATAATAGCAGTAGCACTCGCCCCTAGTCAGCAGCAAAGTGTCCTTTACATCAAGGACTCACCCTAATCAGCAGGAAAGTGTCCTTTACATCAAGGATGCAATGCCATAATAGCAGCAGCACTCATTCCTAATCAGCAGGAAAGTGTCCTTTACATCAAGGAAGCAATGCCATAATAGCAGCAGCACTCATTCCTAATCAACAGGAAAGTGTCCTTTACATCAAGGAAGCAATGCTATAATAGCAGCAGCACTCTCCCTTAATCAGCAGCAAAGTATCCTTCACATCAAGGACTCAATGCCATAATTGCAGCAGCACTCACCCCTAATCAGCAGGAAAGTATCCTTCACATCTAGGATGCAATGCCATAAAAGCAGCAGCACTCGCCCCTAATCAGCAGGAAAGTGTCCTTTACAGCAAGGACGCAATGTCATAATAGCAGAAGCACTTGCCCCTAATCAGCAGCAAAGTGTCCTTCACATCAAGGACTCAATGCTATAATTGCAGCAGCACTCGCCCCAATCAGCAGGAAAGTATCCTTCACATCTAGGACGCAATGCCATAATAGCAGCAGTACTTGCCCCTAATCAGCAGGAAAGTGTCCTTTACATCAAGGACGCAATGCCATAATAGCAGAAGCACTTGTCCCTAATCAGCAGGAAAGTGTCCTTCACATCCAGGACCCAATGCCATAGTAGCATCAGCACTTGCCCATAATAAAGGATGCAATGCCATAAGACCAGCAGCACTCGCCCTTAATCACCAGGAAAGTGTCCTTTACATCAAGGACGCAATGCCATAATAGCACCAGCACTCTCCCCTGATCAGCAGGAAACTGCTCTTTACATGAAGGACGCAATTCCATAATAGCAGCAGCACTCACCCCTGATCAGCGGGAAAGTGCCCTTTACATCAAGCATGCAATGCCATAATAGCAGCAGCACTCGCACCTTATCAGCGGGAAAGTGTCCTTTACATCAAGGACGCAATGCCATAATAGCAGCGGCACTCGCCCCTAATCAGCGGGAAAGTGTCCTTTACATCAAGGACACAATGCCATAATAGCAGCGGCACTCGCCCCAAATCAAATGGAAAGTGTCCTTTACATCAAGGACGCAATGCCATAATAGCATCGGCACTCGCACCTAATCAGCAGGAACGTGTCCTTTACATCAAGGACGCAATGCCACAATAACAGCGGCACTCGCCCCTAATCAGCAGGAAAGTGTCCTTTACATCAAGTACGCAATGCCACAATAGCAGCAGCACTGGCCCCTAATCAGCAGGAAAGTGTCCTTTACGTCAAGGATGCAATGCCACAATAGCAGCAGCACTCTCCCCTAATCAGCAGCAAAGTATCCTTCACATCAAGGACTCAATGCCATAATTGCAGCAGCACTCGCCTCTAATCACCAGGAAAGTATCCTTCACATCTAGGACGCAATGCCATAAAAGCAGCAGCACTCGCCCCTAACCAGCAGGAAAGTGTCCTTTACATCAAGGACGCAATGCCATAATAGCAACAGCACTCGCCCCTAATCAGCAGGAAAGTGTCTTTTACATCAAGGATGCAATGCCATAATAGCAGCAGCACTCTCCCCTAATCAGCAGCAATGTATCCTTCACATCAAGAACTCAATGCCATAATTGCAGCAGCACTCGCCTCTAATCAGCACGAAAGTATCCTTTACATCTAGGACGCAATGCCATAAAAGCAGCAGCACTCGCCCCTAACCAGCAGGAAAGTGTCCTTTACATCAAGGACGCAATGCAATAATAGCAGAAGCACTCGCCCCTAATCAGCAGCAAAGTGTCCTTCACATCAAGAACTCAATGTCATAATTGCAGCAGCACTCGCCCCTAAACAGCAGGAAAGTATCCTTCACATCTCGGATGCAATGCCAAAATAGCAGCAGTACTCGCCCCTAATTAGAGGGAAAATGTCCTTTACATCAAGGGCGCAATGCCACAATAGCACCAGCACTCGCCCCAATCAGCAGGAAATTGTTCTTTACATCAAGGACGCAATGCCACAATAGCAGCAGCACTCGCCCCCTAATCAGCAGGAAAGTGTCCTTTACATCAAGGACGCAATGCCACAATAGCAGCAGCACTTGTGCCTAATCAGCAGGAAAGTGTCCTTTACATCAAGGACGCAGTGCCATAATAGCAGCAGCACTCGCCCCTAATCAGCAGGAAAGTGTCTTTTACATCAAGAATGCAATGCCATAATAGCAGCAGCACTCTCCCCTAATCAGCAGCAAAGTATCATTCACATCAAGGACTCAATGCCATAATTGCAGCAGCACTCGCCTCTAATCAGCAGGAAAGTATCCTTCACATCTAGGACGCAATGCCATAAAAGCAGCAGCACTCACCCCTAATCAGCAGCAAAGTGTCCTTCACATCAAGACGTCAATGCCATAATTACAGCAGCACTCACCCCTAATCAGCAGGAAAGTATCCTTCATATCTCGGATGCAATGCCAAAATAGCAGCAGTACTCGCCCCTAATCAGAGGGAAAGTGTACTTTACATGAAGGACGCAATGTCACAATAGCAGCAGCACTCGCCCCCTAATCAGCAGGAAAGTGTCCTTTACATCAAGGACGCAATGCCACAATAGCACCAGCACTCGCCCCAATCAGCAGGAAAGTGTTCTTTATATCAAGGACACAATGCCACAATAGCAGCAGCACTCGCCCCTAATCAGCAGGAAAGTGTCCTTTACATCAAGTACGCAATGCCACAATAGCAGCAGCACTCGCCCCTAATCAGCAGAAAAGTGTCCTTTACATCAAGGACGCAATGCCACAATAGCAGCAGCACTCGCCCCCTAATCAGCAGGAAAGGGTCTTTTACATCAAGGACGCAATTCCACAATAGCAGCAGCACCTGTGCCTAATCAGCAGGAAAGTGTCCTTTACATCAAGGACGCAATGCCATAATAGCAGCAGCACTCACCCCTAATCAGCAGGAAAGTGTCCTTTACATCAAGGACGCAATGCCACAATAGCAGCAGCACTCGCCCCAATCAGCAGGAAAGTGTTCTTTATATCAAGGACACAATGCCACAATAGCAGCAGCACTCGCCCCTAATCAGCAGGAAAGTGTCCTTTACATCAAGTACGCAATGCCACAATAGCAGCAGCACTCGCCCCTAATCAGCAGAAAAGTGTCCTTTACATCAAGGACGCAATGCCACAATAGCAGCAGCACTCGCCCCCTAATCAGCAGGAAAGTGTCTTTTACATCAAGGATGCAATGCCACAATAGCAGCAGAACTCACCCCAAATCAGCAGAAAAGTGTCCTTTACATCAAGGACGCAATGCCACAATAGCAGCAGCACTCGCCCCTAATCAGCAGGAAAGTGTCCTTTACATCAAGTACACAATGCCACAATAGCAGCAGAACTCACCCCAAATCAGCAGAAAAGTGTCCTTTACAACAAGGGCGCAATGCCACAATAGCAGCAGCACTCGCCCCCTAATAAGCAGGAAAGTGTCCTTTACATCAAGGAGGCAATGCCACAATAGCAGCAGCAGCTGTGCCTAATCAGCAGGAAAGTGTCCTTTACATGAAGGACGCAATGCCATAATAGCAGCGGCACTCGCCCCTAATCAGCAGGAAAGTGTCCTTCACATCTAGGACCCAATGCCATAGTATCATCAGCACTCGCCCATAATCAGCAGGAAAGTGTCCTTTATAATAAAGGATGCAATGCCATAAGAGCAGCAGCACTCGCCCTTAATCAGCAGGAAAGTGTCCTTTACATCAAGAATGCAATGTCATAATAGCAGCAGCACTCGCCCCTGATCAGCAGAAAAGTGTCCTTTACATCAAGCACGCAATGCCATAATAGCAGCAGCACTCGCACCTAATCAGCAGGAAAGTGTCCTTTACATCAAGGACGCAATGCCATAATAGCAGCAGCGCTTGCCCCTAATCAACGGGAAAGTGTCCTTTACATCAAGGACGCAATGCCATAATAGCAGCAGCACTCGCCCCTAATCAGCAGGAAAGTGTCATTTACATCAAGGACGCAATGCCATAATAGCAGCAGCACTCGCCCCTAATCAGCAGGAAAGTGTCCTTTACATCAATGATGCAATGCCATAATAGCAACAGCACTCGTTCCTAATCAGCAGGAAAGTGTCCTTTACATCAAGGACACAATGCCATAATAGCAGCAGCACTCTCCCCTAATCACCAGCAAAGTGTCCTTCACATAAAGGACTCAATGCCATAATTGCAGCAGCACTCGCCCCTAATCAGCAGGAAAGTATCCTTCACATCTAGGACGCAATGCCATAATAGCAGCAGTACTCGCCTCTAATCAGCAGGAAAGTGTCCTTTACATCAAGGACGCAATGCCATAATAGCAGAAGCACTCGCCCCTAATCAGCAGGAAAGTGTCCTTCACATCTAGGACCCAATGCCATAGTATCATCAGCACTCGCCCCTGATCAGCAGGAAAGTGTCCTTTACATCAAGCACGCAATGCCATAATAGCAGCAGCACTCGCACCTAATCAGCAGGAAAGTGTCATTTACATCAAGGACGCAATGCCATAATAGCAGCAGCACTCCCCTCTAATCAGCAGGAAAGTGTCCTTTACATCAAGGATGCAATGTCATAATAGCAGCAGCACTCGCCCCTAATCAACGGGAAAGTGTCCTTTACATCAAGGACGCAATGCCATAATAGCAGCAGCACTCGCCCCTAATCAGCAGGAAAGTGTCATTTACATCAAGGACGCAATGCCATAATAGCAGCAGCACTCCCCTCTAATCAGCAGGAAAGTGTCATTTACATCAAGGACGCAATCCCATAATAGCACCCGCACTCAAACCTAATCAGCAGGAAAGTGTCCTTTACATCAAGGACGCAATGCCATAATAGCAGCAGCACTCGCCCCTAATCAGCAGGAAAGTGTCATTTACATCAAGGACGCAGTGCCATAATAGCAGCAGCACTCGCCCCTAATCAGCAGGAAAGTGTCCTTTACATCAAGGACGCAGTGCCATAATAGCAACAGCACTCACCCCTAATCAGCAGGAAAGTGTCCTTTACATCAAGGACGCAGTGCCATAATAGCAGCAGCACTTGCTCCTAATCAGCAGGAAAGTGTCCTTTACATCAAGGACGCAATGCCATAATAGCAGCAGCACTCGCCCCTAATCAGCAGGAAAGTGTCCTTTACATCAAGTATGCAATGCCACAATAGCAGCAGCACTCGCCCCTAATCAGCAGAAAAGTGTCCTTTACATCAAGGACGCAATGCCACAATAGCAGCAGCACTCGCCCCCTAATCAGCAGGAAAGTGTCTTTTACATCAAGGATGCAATGCCACAATAGCAGCAGAACTCACCCCAAATCAGCAGAAAAGTGTCCTTTACATCAAGGACGCAATGCCACAATAGCAGCAGCACTCGCCCCTAATCAGCAGGAAAGTGTCCTTTACATCAAGTACGCAATGCCACAATAGCAGCAGAACTCACCCCAAATCAGCAGAAAAGTGTCCTTTACAACAAGGGCGCAATGCCACAATAGCAGCAGCACTCGCCCCCTAATAAGCAGGAAAGTGTCCTTTACATCAAGGAGGCAATGCCACAATAGCAGCAGCAGCTGTGCCTAATCAGCAGGAAAGTGTCCTTTACATGAAGGACGCAATGCCATAATAGCAGCAGCACTCGCCCCTAATCAGCAGGAAAGTGTTCTTTACATTAAGGACGCAATGCCACAATAGCAGCAGCACTCGTGCCTAATCAGCAGGAAAGTGTTCTTTACATCAAGGAAACAATGCCACAATAGCAGCAGCACTCGCCCCCTAATCAGCAGGAAAGTGTCCTTTACATCAAGGACGCAGTGCCATAATAGCAGCAGCACTCGCCCCTAATCAGGAGGAAAGTGTCCTTTACATCAAGGACACAATGCCATAAAAGCAGCAGCACTCGCCCCTAATCAGCTAGAAAGTGTCCTTTACTGAAGAACGCAATGCCATAATAGCAGCAGCACTCGCCCCTAAGCAGAAGCAAAGTGTCCGTTACATCAGGCACGCAATGCCATAATAGCAGTAGCACTCGCCCCTAGTCAGCAGCAAAGTGTCCTTTACATCAAGGACTCACCCTAATCAGCAGGAAAGTGTCCTTTACATCAAGGATGCAATGCCATAATAGCAGCAGCACTCATTCCTAATCAGCAGGAAAGTGTCCTTTACATCAAGGAAGCAATGCCATAATAGCAGCAGCACTCATTCCTAATCAACAGGAAAGTGTCCTTTACATCAAGGAAGCAATGCTATAATAGCAGCAGCACTCTCCCTTAATCAGCAGCAAAGTATCCTTCACATCAAGGACTCAATGCCATAATTGCAGCAGCACTCACCCCTAATCAGCAGGAAAGTATCCTTCACATCTAGGATGCAATGCCATAAAAGCAGCAGCACTCGCCCCTAATCAGCAGGAAAGTGTCCTTTACAGCAAGGACGCAATGTCATAATAGCAGAAGCACTTGCCCCTAATCAGCAGCAAAGTGTCCTTCACATCAAGGACTCAATGCTATAATTGCAGCAGCACTCGCCCCAATCAGCAGGAAAGTATCCTTCACATCTAGGACGCAATGCCATAATAGCAGCAGTACTTGCCCCTAATCAGCAGGAAAGTGTCCTTTACATCAAGGACGCAATGCCATAATAGCAGAAGCACTTGTCCCTAATCAGCAGGAAAGTGTCCTTCACATCCAGGACCCAATGCCATAGTAGCATCAGCACTTGCCCATAATAAAGGATGCAATGCCATAAGACCAGCAGCACTCGCCCTTAATCACCAGGAAAGTGTCCTTTACATCAAGGACGCAATGCCATAATAGCACCAGCACTCTCCCCTGATCAGCAGGAAACTGCTCTTTACATGAAGGACGCAATTCCATAATAGCAGCAGCACTCACCCCTGATCAGCGGGAAAGTGCCCTTTACATCAAGCATGCAATGCCATAATAGCAGCAGCACTCGCACCTTATCAGCGGGAAAGTGTCCTTTACATCAAGGACGCAATGCCATAATAGCAGCGGCACTCGCCCCTAATCAGCGGGAAAGTGTCCTTTACATCAAGGACACAATGCCATAATAGCAGCGGCACTCGCCCCAAATCAAATGGAAAGTGTCCTTTACATCAAGGACGCAATGCCATAATAGCATCGGCACTCGCACCTAATCAGCAGGAACGTGTCCTTTACATCAAGGACGCAATGCCACAATAACAGCGGCACTCGCCCCTAATCAGCAGGAAAGTGTCCTTTACATCAAGTACGCAATGCCACAATAGCAGCAGCACTGGCCCCTAATCAGCAGGAAAGTGTCCTTTACGTCAAGGATGCAATGCCACAATAGCAGCAGCACTCTCCCCTAATCAGCAGCAAAGTATCCTTCACATCAAGGACTCAATGCCATAATTGCAGCAGCACTCGCCTCTAATCACCAGGAAAGTATCCTTCACATCTAGGACGCAATGCCATAAAAGCAGCAGCACTCGCCCCTAACCAGCAGGAAAGTGTCCTTTACATCAAGGACGCAATGCCATAATAGCAACAGCACTCGCCCCTAATCAGCAGGAAAGTGTCTTTTACATCAAGGATGCAATGCCATAATAGCAGCAGCACTCTCCCCTAATCAGCAGCAATGTATCCTTCACATCAAGAACTCAATGCCATAATTGCAGCAGCACTCGCCTCTAATCAGCACGAAAGTATCCTTTACATCTAGGACGCAATGCCATAAAAGCAGCAGCACTCGCCCCTAACCAGCAGGAAAGTGTCCTTTACATCAAGGACGCAATGCAATAATAGCAGAAGCACTCGCCCCTAATCAGCAGCAAAGTGTCCTTCACATCAAGAACTCAATGTCATAATTGCAGCAGCACTCGCCCCTAAACAGCAGGAAAGTATCCTTCACATCTCGGATGCAATGCCAAAATAGCAGCAGTACTCGCCCCTAATTAGAGGGAAAATGTCCTTTACATCAAGGGCGCAATGCCACAATAGCACCAGCACTCGCCCCAATCAGCAGGAAATTGTTCTTTACATCAAGGACGCAATGCCACAATAGCAGCAGCACTCGCCCCCTAATCAGCAGGAAAGTGTCCTTTACATCAAGGACGCAATGCCACAATAGCAGCAGCACTTGTGCCTAATCAGCAGGAAAGTGTCCTTTACATCAAGGACGCAGTGCCATAATAGCAGCAGCACTCGCCCCTAATCAGCAGGAAAGTGTCTTTTACATCAAGAATGCAATGCCATAATAGCAGCAGCACTCTCCCCTAATCAGCAGCAAAGTATCATTCACATCAAGGACTCAATGCCATAATTGCAGCAGCACTCGCCT
Organism: Ambystoma mexicanum; assembly: GCF_040938575.1. NCBI lineage: Eukaryota > Metazoa > Chordata > Amphibia > Caudata > Ambystomatidae > Ambystoma > Ambystoma mexicanum. The sequence continues at coordinate 30,656,057 of NC_090921.1, forward strand.
CTAATCAGCAGGAAAGTATCCTTCACATCTAGGACGCAATGCCATAAAAGCAGCAGCACTCACCCCTAATCAGCAGCAAAGTGTCCTTCACATCAAGACGTCAATGCCATAATTACAGCAGCACTCACCCCTAATCAGCAGGAAAGTATCCTTCATATCTCGGATGCAATGCCAAAATAGCAGCAGTACTCGCCCCTAATCAGAGGGAAAGTGTACTTTACATGAAGGACGCAATGTCACAATAGCAGCAGCACTCGCCCCCTAATCAGCAGGAAAGTGTCCTTTACATCAAGGACGCAATGCCACAATAGCACCAGCACTCGCCCCAATCAGCAGGAAAGTGTTCTTTATATCAAGGACACAATGCCACAATAGCAGCAGCACTCGCCCCTAATCAGCAGGAAAGTGTCCTTTACATCAAGTACGCAATGCCACAATAGCAGCAGCACTCGCCCCTAATCAGCAGAAAAGTGTCCTTTACATCAAGGACGCAATGCCACAATAGCAGCAGCACTCGCCCCCTAATCAGCAGGAAAGGGTCTTTTACATCAAGGACGCAATTCCACAATAGCAGCAGCACCTGTGCCTAATCAGCAGGAAAGTGTCCTTTACATCAAGGACGCAATGCCATAATAGCAGCAGCACTCACCCCTAATCAGCAGGAAAGTGTCCTTTACATCAAGGACGCAATGCCACAATAGCAGCAGCACTCGCCCCAATCAGCAGGAAAGTGTTCTTTATATCAAGGACACAATGCCACAATAGCAGCAGCACTCGCCCCTAATCAGCAGGAAAGTGTCCTTTACATCAAGTACGCAATGCCACAATAGCAGCAGCACTCGCCCCTAATCAGCAGAAAAGTGTCCTTTACATCAAGGACGCAATGCCACAATAGCAGCAGCACTCGCCCCCTAATCAGCAGGAAAGTGTCTTTTACATCAAGGATGCAATGCCACAATAGCAGCAGAACTCACCCCAAATCAGCAGAAAAGTGTCCTTTACATCAAGGACGCAATGCCACAATAGCAGCAGCACTCGCCCCTAATCAGCAGGAAAGTGTCCTTTACATCAAGTACACAATGCCACAATAGCAGCAGAACTCACCCCAAATCAGCAGAAAAGTGTCCTTTACAACAAGGGCGCAATGCCACAATAGCAGCAGCACTCGCCCCCTAATAAGCAGGAAAGTGTCCTTTACATCAAGGAGGCAATGCCACAATAGCAGCAGCAGCTGTGCCTAATCAGCAGGAAAGTGTCCTTTACATGAAGGACGCAATGCCATAATAGCAGCAGCACTCGCCCCTAATCAGCAGGAAAGTGTTCTTTACATTAAGGACGCAATGCCACAATAGCAGCAGCACTCGTGCCTAATCAGCAGGAAAGTGTTCTTTACATCAAGGAAACAATGCCACAATAGCAGCAGCACTCGCCCCCTAATCAGCAGGAAAGTGTCCTTTACATCAAGGACGCAGTGCCATAATAGCAGCAGCACTCGCCCCTAATCAGGAGGAAAGTGTCCTTTACATCAAGGACACAATGCCATAAAAGCAGCAGCACTCGCCCCTAATCAGCTAGAAAGTGTCCTTTACTGAAGAACGCAATGCCATAATAGCAGCAGCACTCGCCCCTAAGCAGAAGCAAAGTGTCCGTTACATCAGGCACGCAATGCCATAATAGCAGTAGCACTCGCCCCTAGTCAGCAGCAAAGTGTCCTTTACATCAAGGACTCACCCTAATCAGCAGGAAAGTGTCCTTTACATCAAGGATGCAATGCCATAATAGCAGCAGCACTCATTCCTAATCAGCAGGAAAGTGTCCTTTACATCAAGGAAGCAATGCCATAATAGCAGCAGCACTCATTCCTAATCAACAGGAAAGTGTCCTTTACATCAAGGAAGCAATGCTATAATAGCAGCAGCACTCTCCCTTAATCAGCAGCAAAGTATCCTTCACATCAAGGACTCAATGCCATAATTGCAGCAGCACTCACCCCTAATCAGCAGGAAAGTATCCTTCACATCTAGGATGCAATGCCATAAAAGCAGCAGCACTCGCCCCTAATCAGCAGGAAAGTGTCCTTTACAGCAAGGACGCAATGTCATAATAGCAGAAGCACTTGCCCCTAATCAGCAGCAAAGTGTCCTTCACATCAAGGACTCAATGCTATAATTGCAGCAGCACTCGCCCCAATCAGCAGGAAAGTATCCTTCACATCTAGGACGCAATGCCATAATAGCAGCAGTACTTGCCCCTAATCAGCAGGAAAGTGTCCTTTACATCAAGGACGCAATGCCATAATAGCAGAAGCACTTGTCCCTAATCAGCAGGAAAGTGTCCTTCACATCCAGGACCCAATGCCATAGTAGCATCAGCACTTGCCCATAATAAAGGATGCAATGCCATAAGACCAGCAGCACTCGCCCTTAATCACCAGGAAAGTGTCCTTTACATCAAGGACGCAATGCCATAATAGCACCAGCACTCTCCCCTGATCAGCAGGAAACTGCTCTTTACATGAAGGACGCAATTCCATAATAGCAGCAGCACTCACCCCTGATCAGCGGGAAAGTGCCCTTTACATCAAGCATGCAATGCCATAATAGCAGCAGCACTCGCACCTTATCAGCGGGAAAGTGTCCTTTACATCAAGGACGCAATGCCATAATAGCAGCGGCACTCGCCCCTAATCAGCGGGAAAGTGTCCTTTACATCAAGGACACAATGCCATAATAGCAGCGGCACTCGCCCCAAATCAAATGGAAAGTGTCCTTTACATCAAGGACGCAATGCCATAATAGCATCGGCACTCGCACCTAATCAGCAGGAACGTGTCCTTTACATCAAGGACGCAATGCCACAATAACAGCGGCACTCGCCCCTAATCAGCAGGAAAGTGTCCTTTACATCAAGTACGCAATGCCACAATAGCAGCAGCACTGGCCCCTAATCAGCAGGAAAGTGTCCTTTACGTCAAGGATGCAATGCCACAATAGCAGCAGCACTCTCCCCTAATCAGCAGCAAAGTATCCTTCACATCAAGGACTCAATGCCATAATTGCAGCAGCACTCGCCTCTAATCACCAGGAAAGTATCCTTCACATCTAGGACGCAATGCCATAAAAGCAGCAGCACTCGCCCCTAACCAGCAGGAAAGTGTCCTTTACATCAAGGACGCAATGCCATAATAGCAACAGCACTCGCCCCTAATCAGCAGGAAAGTGTCTTTTACATCAAGGATGCAATGCCATAATAGCAGCAGCACTCTCCCCTAATCAGCAGCAATGTATCCTTCACATCAAGAACTCAATGCCATAATTGCAGCAGCACTCGCCTCTAATCAGCACGAAAGTATCCTTTACATCTAGGACGCAATGCCATAAAAGCAGCAGCACTCGCCCCTAACCAGCAGGAAAGTGTCCTTTACATCAAGGACGCAATGCAATAATAGCAGAAGCACTCGCCCCTAATCAGCAGCAAAGTGTCCTTCACATCAAGAACTCAATGTCATAATTGCAGCAGCACTCGCCCCTAAACAGCAGGAAAGTATCCTTCACATCTCGGATGCAATGCCAAAATAGCAGCAGTACTCGCCCCTAATTAGAGGGAAAATGTCCTTTACATCAAGGGCGCAATGCCACAATAGCACCAGCACTCGCCCCAATCAGCAGGAAATTGTTCTTTACATCAAGGACGCAATGCCACAATAGCAGCAGCACTCGCCCCCTAATCAGCAGGAAAGTGTCCTTTACATCAAGGACGCAATGCCACAATAGCAGCAGCACTTGTGCCTAATCAGCAGGAAAGTGTCCTTTACATCAAGGACGCAGTGCCATAATAGCAGCAGCACTCGCCCCTAATCAGCAGGAAAGTGTCTTTTACATCAAGAATGCAATGCCATAATAGCAGCAGCACTCTCCCCTAATCAGCAGCAAAGTATCATTCACATCAAGGACTCAATGCCATAATTGCAGCAGCACTCGCCTCTAATCAGCAGGAAAGTATCCTTCACATCTAGGACGCAATGCCATAAAAGCAGCAGCACTCACCCCTAATCAGCAGCAAAGTGTCCTTCACATCAAGACGTCAATGCCATAATTACAGCAGCACTCACCCCTAATCAGCAGGAAAGTATCCTTCACATCTCGGATGCAATGCCAAAATAGCAGCAGTACTCGCCCCTAATCAGAGGGAAAGTGTACTTTACATGAAGGACGCAATGTCACAATAGCAGCAGCACTCGCCCCCTAATCAGCAGGAAAGTGTCCTTTACATCAAGGACGCAATGCCACAATAGCACCAGCACTCGCCCCAATCAGCAGGAAAGTGTTCTTTATATCAAGGACACAATGCCACAATAGCAGCAGCACTCGCCCCTAATCAGCAGGAAAGTGTCCTTTACATCAAGTACGCAATGCCACAATAGCAGCAGCACTCGCCCCTAATCAGCAGAAAAGTGTCCTTTACATCAAGGACGCAATGCCACAATAGCAGCAGCACTCGCCCCCTAATCAGCAGGAAAGGGTCTTTTACATCAAGGACGCAATTCCACAATAGCAGCAGCACCTGTGCCTAATCAGCAGGAAAGTGTCCTTTACATCAAGGACGCAATGCCATAATAGCAGCAGCACTCACCCCTAATCAGCAGGAAAGTGTCCTTTACATCAAGGACGCAATGCCACAATAGCAGCAGCACTCGCCCCAATCAGCAGGAAAGTGTTCTTTATATCAAGGACACAATGCCACAATAGCAGCAGCACTCGCCCCTAATCAGCAGGAAAGTGTCCTTTACATCAAGTACGCAATGCCACAATAGCAGCAGCACTCGCCCCTAATCAGCAGAAAAGTGTCCTTTACATCAAGGACGCAATGCCACAATAGCAGCAGCACTCGCCCCCTAATCAGCAGGAAAGTGTCTTTTACATCAAGGACGCAATTCCACAATAGCAGCAGCACCTGTGCCTAATCAGCAGGAAAGTGTCCTTTACATCAAGGACGCAATGCCATAATAGCAGCAGCACTCACCCCTAATCAGCAGGAAAGTGTCCTTTACATCAAGGACGCAATGCCATAATAGCAGCAGCACTCGCCCCTAATCAGCTGGAAAGTGTCCTTTACATGAAGAACGCAATGCCATAATAGCAGCAGCACTCGCCCCTAATCAGAAGCAAAGTGTCCTTTACATCAAGGACGCAATGTCATAATAGAAGCAGCACTCGCCCCTGATCAGCAGGAAAGTGTCCTTCACATCAAGGACTCACCCCTAATCAGCAGGAAAGTGTCCTTCACATCAAGGACTCAATGGCATAATTGCAGCAACACTCGCCCCTAATCAGCAGGAAAATATCCTTCACATCTAGGATGCAATGCCATAAAGCAGCAGCACTCGCCCCTAATCAGCAGGAAAGTGTCCTTTACATCAAGGACGCAATGCCATAATAGCAGAAGCACTTGACCCTAATCTGCAGCAAAGTGTCCTTCACATCAAGGACTCAATGCCATAATTGCAGCAGCACTCACCCCTATTCAGCAGGAAAGTATCCTTCACATCTAGGACGCAATGCCATAATAGCAGCAGTACTCGCCCCTAATCAGCAGGAAAGTGTCCTTTACATCAAGGACGCAATGCCATAATAGCAGAAACACTTGCCCCTAATCAGCAGGAAAGTGTGCTTCACATCTAGGACCCAATGCCATAGTAGCATCAGCACTCGCCCATGATCAGCAGGAACGTGTCCTTTATAATAAAGGATGCAATGCCATAAGAGCAGCAGCACTCGCCCCTAATCAGCAGGAAAGTGTCTTTTACATCAAGGATGCAATGTCATAATAGCAGCAGCACTCGCCCCTGATCAGCAGGAAAGTGTCCTTTACATCAAGCACGCAATGCCATAATAGCAGCAGCACTCGCACCTAATCAACGGGAAAGTGTCCTTTACATCAAGGACGCAATGCCATAATAGCAGCAGCACTCGCCCCTAATCAGCAGGAAAGTGTCCTTTACATCAAGGACGCAATGCCATAATAGCAGCAGCACTCGCCCCTAATCAGCAGGAAACTGTCCTTTACGTCAAGGACGCAATGCCATGATAGCAGCCGCACTCGCCTCTAATCAGCAGGAAAGTGTCCTTTACGTCAAGGACGCAATCCCATAATAGCAACAGCACTCGCCCCTAATCAACAGGAAAGTGTCTTTTACATCAAGGATGCAATGCCATAATAGCAGCAGCACTCGCCTCTAATCAGCAGCAAAGTATCCTTCACATCAAGGTCTCAATGCCATAATTGCAGCAGCACTCGCCCCTCATCAGCAGGAAAGTATCCTTCACATCTAGGACGCAATGCCATAAAAGCAGCAGCACTCACCCCTAATCAGCAGGAAAGTGTCCTTTACATCAAGGACGCAATGCCATAATAGCAGAAGCACTCACCCCTAATCAGCAGCAAACTGTCCTTCACATCAAGACCTGAATGCTATAATTGCAGCAGCACTCACCCCCAATCAGCAGGAAAGTATCCTTCACATCTCGGATGCAATGCCACAATAGCACCAGCACTCGTCCCAATCAGCAGGAAAGTGTTCTTTATATCAAGGACGGAATGCCACATAGCAGCAGCACTCACCCCTAATCAACAGAAAAGTGTCCTTTACATCAAGGATGCAATGCCACAATAGCAGCAGCACTCGGCCCCTAATCAGCAGGAAAGTGTCCATTACATCAAAGACGCAATGCCACAATAGCAGCAGCACCTGTGCCTAATCAGCAGGAAAGTGTCCTTTACATCAAGGAAGCAATGCCATAATAGCAGCAGCACTCGCCCCTAATCAGCTGGAAAGTGTCCTTTACATGAGGAACGCAATACCATAAGAGCAGCAGCACTCGCCCCTAATCAGAAGCAAAGTGTCCTTTACATCAAGGACGCAATGCCATGGTAGCATCAGCACTCGCCCATAATCAGCAGGAAAGTGTCCTTTATAATAAAGGATGCAATGCCATAAGAGCAGCAGCACTCGCCCTTAATCAGCAGGAAAGTGTCCTTTACATCAAGGACGCAATGTCATAATAGCAGCAGCACTCGCCCCTAATCAGCAGGAAAGTGTCCTTTACATCAAGGACGCAATGCCATAATAGCAACAGCACTCGTTCCTAATCAGCAGGAAAGTGTCCTTTACATCAAGGACACAATGCCATAATAGCAGCAGCACTCTCCCCTAATCACCAGCAAAGTGTCCTTCACATAAAGGACTCGATGCCATAATTGCAGCAGCACTCGCCCCTAATCAGCAGGATAGTATCCTTCACATCTAGGACGCAATGCCATAATAGCAGCAGTACTCGCCCCTAATCAGCAGGAAAGTGTCCTTTACATCAAGGACGCAATGCCATAATAGCAGAAGCACTCGCCCCTAATCAGCAGGAAAGTGTCCTTCACATCTAGGACCCAATGCCATAGTATCATCAGCACTCGCCCATAATCAGCAGGAAAGTGTCCTTTATAATAAAGGATGCAATGCCATAAGAGCAGCAGCACTCGCCCTTAATCAGCAGGAAAGTGTCCTTTACATCAAGAACTCAATGCCATACTTGCAGCAGCACTCGCCCCTAATCAGCAAGAAAGTATCCTTCACATCTCGGATGCAATGCCACAATAGCACCAGCACTCGCCCCCTAATCAGCAGGAAAGTGTCCTTTACATCAAGGACGCAATGCCACAATAGCACCAGCACTCGTCCCAATCAGCAGGAAAGTGTTCTTTATATCAAGGACGGAATGCCACATAGCAGCAGCACTCACCCCTAATCAACAGAAAAGTGTCCTTTACATCAAGGACGCAATGCCACAATAGCAGCAGCACTCGGCCCCTAATCAGCAGGAAAGTATCCATTACATCAAAGACGCAATGCCACAATAGCAGCAGCACCTGTGCCTAATCAGCAGGAAAGTGTCCTTTACATCAAGGACGCAATGCCATAATAGCAGCAGCACTCGCCCCTAATCAGCTGGAAAGTGTCCTTTACATGAGGAACGCAATACCATAAGAGCAGCAGCACTCGCCCCTAATCAGAAGCAAAGTGTCCTTTACATCAAGGACACAATGCCATGGTAGCAGCAGCACTCGCCCCTAATCAGCAGGAAAGTGTCCTTTACATCAATGACGCAATGCCATAATAGCAACAGCACTCGTTCCTAATCAGCAGGAAAGTGTCCTTTACATCAAGGACACAATGCCATAATAGCAGCAGCACTCTCCCCTAATCACCAGCAAAGTGTCCTTCACATAAAGAACTCAATGCCATAATTGCAGCAGCACTCGCCCCTAATCAGCAGGAAAGTATCCTTCACATCTAGGACGCAATGCCATAATAGCAGCAGTACTCGCCCCTAATCAGCAGGAAAGTGTCCTTTACATCAAGGACGCAATGCCATAATAGCAGAAGCACTCGCCCCTAATCAGCAGGAAAGTGTCCTTCACATCTAGGACCCAATGCCATAGTATCATCAGCACTCGCCCATAATCAGCAGGAAAGTGTCCTTTATAATAAAGGATGCAATGCCATAAGAGCAGCAGCACTCGCCCTTAATCAGCAGGAAAGTGTCCTTTACATCAAGGATGCAATGTCATAATAGCAGCAGCACTCGCCCCTGATCAGCAGGAAAGTGTCCTTTACATCAAGCACGCAATGCCATAATAGCAGCAGCACTCGCACCTAATCAGCAGGAAAGTGTCCTTTACATCAAGGACGCAATGCCATAATAGCAGCAGCGCTTGCCCCTAATCAACGGGAAAGTGTCCTTTACATCAAGGACGCAATGCCACAATAGCAGCAGCACTCGCCCCCTAATCAGCAGGAAAGTGTCTTTTACATCAAGGACGCAATTCCACAATAGCAGCAGCACCTGTGCCTAATCAGCAGGAAAGTGTCCTTTACATCAAGGACGCAATGCCATAATAGCAGCAGCACTCACCCCTAATCAGCAGGAAAGTGTCCTTTACATCAAGGACGCAATGCCATAATAGCAGCAGCACTCGCCCCTAATCAGCTGGAAAGTGTCCTTTACATGAAGAACGCAATGCCATAATAGCAGCAGCACTCGCCCCTAATCAGAAGCAAAGTGTCCTTTACATCAAGGACGCAATGTCATAATAGAAGCAGCACTCGCCCCTGATCAGCAGGAAAGTGTCCTTCACATCAAGGACTCACCCCTAATCAGCAGGAAAGTGTCCTTCACATCAAGAACTCAATGGCATAATTGCAGCAACACTCGCCCCTAATCAGCAGGAAAATATCCTTCACATCTAGGATGCAATGCCATAAAGCAGCAGCACTCGCCCCTAATCAGCAGGAAAGTGTCCTTTACATCAAGGACGCAATGCCATAATAGCAGAAGCACTTGACCCTAATCTGCAGCAAAGTGTCCTTCACATCAAGGACTCAATGCCATAATTGCAGCAGCACTCACCCCTATTCAGCAGGAAAGTATCCTTCACATCTAGGACGCAATGCCATAATAGCAGCAGTACTCGCCCCTAATCAGCAGGAAAGTGTCCTTTACATCAAGGACGCAATGCCATAATAGCAGAAACACTTGCCCCTAATCAGCAGGAAAGTGTGCTTCACATCTAGGACCCAATGCCATAGTAGCATCAGCACTCGCCCATGATCAGCAGGAACGTGTCCTTTATAATAAAGGATGCAATGCCATAAGAGCAGCAGCACTCGCCCCTAATCAGCAGGAAAGTGTCTTTTACATCAAGGATGCAATGTCATAATAGCAGCAGCACTCGCCCCTGATCAGCAGGAAAGTGTCCTTTACATCAAGCACGCAATGCCATAATAGCAGCAGCACTCGCACCTAATCAACGGGAAAGTGTCCTTTACATCAAGGACGCAATGCCATAATAGCAGCAGCACTCGCCCCTAATCAGCAGGAAAGTGTCCTTTACATCAAGGACGCAATGCCATAATAGCAGCAGCACTCGCCCCTAATCAGCAGGAAACTGTCCTTTACGTCAAGGACGCAATGCCATGATAGCAGCCGCACTCGACTCTAATCAGCAGGAAAGTGTCCTTTACGTCAAGGACGCAATCCCATAATAGCAACAGCACTCGCCCCTAATCAGCAGGAAAGTGTCTTTTACATCAAGGATGCAATGCCATAATAGCAGCAGCACTCGCCTCTAATCAGCAGCAAAGTATCCTTCACATCAAGGTCTCAATGCCATAATTGCAGCAGCACTCGCCCCTCATCAGCAGGAAAGTATCCTTCACATCTAGGACGCAATGCCATAAAAGCAGCAGCACTCACCCCTAATCAGCAGGAAAGTGTCCTTTACATCAAGGACGCAATGCCATAATAGCAGAAGCACTCACCCCTAATCAGCAGCAAAGTGTCCTTCACATCAAGACCTGAATGCTATAATTGCAGCAGCACTCACCCCTAATCAGCAGGAAAGTATCCTTCACATCTCGGATGCAATGCCACAATAGCACCAGCACTCGTCCCAATCAGCAGGAAAGTGTTCTTTATATCAAGGACGGAATGCCACATAGCAGCAGCACTCACCCCTAATCAACAGAAAAGTGTCCTTTACATCAAGGATGCAATGCCACAATAGCAGCAGCACTCGGCCCCTAATCAGCAGGAAAGTGTCCATTACATCAAAGACGCAATGCCACAATAGCAGCAGCACCTGTGCCTAATCAGCAGGAAAGTGTCCTTTACATCAAGGAAGCAATGCCATAATAGCAGCAGCACTCGCCCCTAATCAGCTGGAAAGTGTCCTTTACATGAGGAACGCAATACCATAAGAGCAGCAGCACTCGCCCCTAATCAGAAGCAAAGTGTCCTTTACATCAAGGACGCAATGCCATGGTAGCATCAGCACTCGCCCATAATCAGCAGGAAAGTGTCCTTTATAATAAAGGATGCAATGCCATAAGAGCAGCAGCACTCGCCCTTAATCAGCAGGAAAGTGTCCTTTACATCAAGGACGCAATGTCATAATAGCAGCAGCACTCGCCCCTAATCAGCAGGAAAGTGTCCTTTACATCAAGGACGCAATGCCATAATAGCAACAGCACTCGTTCCTAATCAGCAGGAAAGTGTCCTTTACATCAAGGACACAATGCCATAATAGCAGCAGCACTCTCCCCTAATCACCAGCAAAGTGTCCTTCACATAAAGGACTCGATGCCATAATTGCAGCAGCACTCGCCCCTAATCAGCAGGATAGTATCCTTCACATCTAGGACGCAATGCCATAATAGCAGCAGTACTCGCCCCTAATCAGCAGGAAAGTGTCCTTTACATCAAGGACGCAATGCCATAATAGCAGAAGCACTCGCCCCTAATCAGCAGGAAAGTGTCCTTCACATCTAGGACCCAATGCCATAGTATCATCAGCACTCGCCCATAATCAGCAGGAAAGTGTCCTTCATAATAAAGGATGCAATGCCATAAGAGCAGCAGCACTCGCCCTTAATCAGCAGGAAAGTGTCCTTTACATCAAGAACTCAATGCCATACTTGCAGCAGCACTCGCCCCTAATCAGCAAGAAAGTATCCTTCACATTTCGGATGCAATGCCACAATAGCACCAGCACTCGCCCCCTAATCAGCAGGAAAGTGTCCTTTACATCAAGGACGCAATGCCACAATAGCACCAGCACTCGTCCCAATCAGCAGGAAAGTGTTCTTTATATCAAGGACGGAATGCCACATAGCAGCAGCACTCACCCCTAATCAACAGAAAAGTGTCCTTTACATCAAGGACGCAATGCCACAATAGCAGCAGCACTCGGCCCCTAATCAGCAGGAAAGTATCCATTACATCAAAGACGCAATGCCATAATAGCAGAAGCACTCGCCCCTAATCAGCAGGAAAGTGTCCTTCACATCTAGGACCCAATGCCATAGTATCATCAGCACTCGCCCATAATCAGCAGGAAAGTGTCCTTTATAATAAAGGATGCAATGCCATAAGAGCAGCAGCACTCGCCCTTAATCAGCAGGAAAGTGTCCTTTACATCAAGGATGCAATGTCATAATAGCAGCAGCACTCGCCCCTGATCAGCAGGAAAGTGTCCTTTACATCAAGCACGCAATGCCATAATAGCAGCAGCACTCGCACCTAATCAGCAGGAAAGTGTCCTTTACATCAAGGACGCAATGCCATAATAGCAGCAGCGCTTGCCCCTAATCAACGGGAAAGTGTCCTTTACATCAAGGACGCAATGCCACAATAGCAGCAGCACTCGCCCCCTAATCAGCAGGAAAGTGTCTTTTACATCAAGGACGCAATTCCACAATAGCAGCAGCACCTGTGCCTAATCAGCAGGAAAGTGTCCTTTACATCAAGGACGCAATGCCATAATAGCAGCAGCACTCACCCCTAATCAGCAGGAAAGTGTCCTTTACATCAAGGACGCAATGCCATAATAGCAGCAGCACTCGCCCCTAATCAGCTGGAAAGTGTCCTTTACATGAGGAACGCAATACCATAAGAGCAGCAGCACTCGCCCCTAATCAGAAGCAAAGTGTCCTTTACATCAAGGACGCAATGCCATGGTAGCATCAGCACTCGCCCATAATCAGCAGGAAAGTGTCCTTTATAATAAAGGATGCAATGCCATAAGAGCAGCAGCACTCGCCCTTAATCAGCAGGAAAGTGTCCTTTACATCAAGGACGCAATGTCATAATAGCAGCAGCACTCGCCCCTAATCAGCAGGAAAGTGTCCTTTACATCAATGACGCAATGCCATAATAGCAACAGCACTCGTTCCTAATCAGCAGGAAAGTGTCCTTTACATCAAGGACACAATGCCATAATAGCAGCAGCACTCTCCCCTAATCACCAGCAAAGTGTCCTTCACATAAAGGACTCAATGCCATAATTGCAGCAGCACTCGCCCCTAATCAGCAGGAAAGTATCCTTCACATCTAGGACGCAATGCCATAATAGCAGCAGTACTCGCCGCTAATCAGCAGGAAAGTGTCCTTTACATCAAGGACGCAATGCCATAATAGCAGAAGCACTCGCCCCTAATCAGCAGGAAAGTGTCCTTCACATCTAGGACCCAATGCCATAGTATCATCAGCACTCGCCCATAATCAGCAGGAAAGTGTCCTTTATAATAAAGGATGCAATGCCATAAGAGCAGCAGCACTCGCCCTTAATCAGCAGGAAAGTGTCCTTTACATCAAGAATGCAATGTCATAATAGCAGCAGCACTCGCCCCTGATCAGCAGGAAAGTGTCCTTTACATCAAGCACGCAATGCCATAATAGCAGCAGCACTCGCACCTAATCAGCAGGAAAGTGTCCTTTACATCAAGGACGCAATGCCATAATAGCAGCAGCGCTTGCCCCTAATCAACGGGAAAGTGTCCTTTACATCAAGGACGCAATGCCATAATAGCAGCAGCACTCGCCCCTAATCAGCAGGAAAGTGTCATTTACGTCAAGGACGCAATGCCATAATAGCAGCAGCACTCGCCCCTAATCAGCAGGAAAGTGTCCTTCACATCAATGACGCAATGGCATAATAGCAACAGCACTCGTTCCTAATCAGCAGGAAAGTGTCCTTTACATCAAGGACACAATGCCATAATAGCAGCAGCACTCTCCCCTAATCACCAGCAAAGTGTCCTTCACATAAAGGACTCAATGCCATAATTGCAGCAGCACTCGCCCCTAATCAGCAGGAAAGTATCCTTCACATCTAGGACGCAATGCCATAATAGCAGCAGTACTCGCCCCTAATCAGCAGGAAAGTGTCCTTCACATCTAGGACCCAATGCCATAGTATCATCAGCACTCGCCCATAATCAGCAGGAAAGTGTCCTTTATAATAAAGGATGCAATGCCATAAGAGCAGCAGCACTCGCCCCTGATCAGCAGGAAAGTGTCCTTTACATCAAGCACGCAATGCCATAATAGCAGCAGCACTCGCACCTAATCAGCAGGAAAGTGTCATTTACATCAAGGACGCAATGCCATAATAGCAGCAGCACTCCCCTCTAATCAGCAGGAAAGTGTCCTTTACATCAAGGATGCAATGTCATAATAGCAGCAGCACTCGCCCCTAATCAACGGGAAAGTGTCCTTTACATCAAGGACGCAATGCCATAATAGCAGCAGCACTCGCCCCTAATCAGCAGGAAAGTGTCTTTTACATCAAGGATGCAATGCCACAATAGCAGCAGAACTCACCCCAAATCAGCAGAAAAGTGTCCTTTACATCAAGGACGCAATGCCACAATAGCAGCAGCACTCGCCCCTAATCAGCAGGAAAGTGTCCTTTACATCTAGTACGCAATGCCACAATAGCAGCAGAACTCACCCCAAATCAGCAGAAAAGTGTCCTTTACAACAAGGGCGCAATGCCACAATAGCAGCAGCACTCGCCCCCTAATAAGCAGGAAAGTGTCCTTTACATCAAGGACGCAATGCCACAATAGCACCAGCACTCGTCCCAATCAGCAGGAAAGTGTTCTTTATATCAAGGACGGAATGCCACATAGCAGCAGCACTCACCCCTAATCAACAGAAAAGTGTCCTTTACATCAAGGACGCAATGCCACAATAGCAGCAGCACTCGGCCCCTAATCAGCAGGAAAGTATCCATTACATCAAAGACGCAATGCCACAATAGCAGCAGCACCTGTGCCTAATCAGCAGGAAAGTGTCCTTTACATCAAGGACGCAATGCCATAATAGCAGCAGCACTCGCCCCTAATCAGCTGGAAAGTGTCCTTTACATGAGGAACGCAATACCATAAGAGCAGCAGCACTCGCCCCTAATCAGAAGCAAAGTGTCCTTTACATCAAGGACGCAATGCCATGGTAGCATCAGCACTCGCCCATAATCAGCAGGAAAGTGTCCTTTATAATAAAGGATGCAATGCCATAAGAGCAGCAGCACTCGCCCTTAATCAGCAGGAAAGTGTCCTTTACATCAAGGACGCAATGTCATAATAGCAGCAGCACTCGCCCCTAATCAGCAGGAAAGTGTCCTTTACATCAATGACGCAATGCCATAATAGCAACAGCACTCGTTCCTAATCAGCAGGAAAGTGTCCTTTACATCAAGGACACAATGCCATAATAGCAGCAGCACTCTCCCCTAATCACCAGCAAAGTGTCCTTCACATAAAGGACTCAATGCCATAATTGCAGCAGCACTCGCCCCTAATCAGCAGGAAAGTATCCTTCACATCTAGGACGCAATGCCATAATAGCAGCAGTACTCGCCGCTAATCAGCAGGAAAGTGTCCTTTACATCAAGGACGCAATGCCATAATAGCAGAAGCACTCGCCCCTAATCAGCAGGAAAGTGTCCTTCACATCTAGGACCCAATGCCATAGTATCATCAGCACTCGCCCATAATCAGCAGGAAAGTGTCCTTTATAATAAAGGATGCAATGCCATAAGAGCAGCAGCACTCGCCCTTAATCAGCAGGAAAGTGTCCTTTACATCAAGAATGCAATGTCATAATAGCAGCAGCACTCGCCCCTGATCAGCAGGAAAGTGTCCTTTACATCAAGCACGCAATGCCATAATAGCAGCAGCACTCGCACCTAATCAGCAGGAAAGTGTCCTTTACATCAAGGACGCAATGCCATAATAGCAGCAGCGCTTGCCCCTAATCAACGGGAAAGTGTCCTTTACATCAAGGACGCAATGCCATAATAGCAGCAGCACTCGCCCCTAATCAGCAGGAAAGTGTCATTTACATCAAGGACGCAATGCCATAATAGCAGCAGCACTCGCCCCTAATCAGCAGGAAAGTGTCCTTCACATCAATGACGCAATGCCATAATAGCAACAGCACTCGTTCCTAATCAGCAGGAAAGTGTCCTTTACATCAAGGACACAATGCCATAATAGCAGCAGCACTCTCCCCTAATCACCAGCAAAGTGTCCTTCACATAAAGGACTCAATGCCATAATTGCAGCAGCACTCGCCCCTAATCAGCAGGAAAGTATCCTTCACATCTAGGACGCAATGCCATAATAGCAGCAGTACTCGCCCCTAATCAGCAGGAAAGTGTCCTTCACATCTAGGACCCAATGCCATAGTATCATCAGCACTCGCCCATAATCAGCAGGAAAGTGTCCTTTATAATAAAGGATGCAATGCCATAAGAGCAGCAGCACTCGCCCTTAATCAGCAGGAAAGTGTCCTTTACATCAAGAATGCAATGTCATAATAGCAGCAGCACTCGCCCCTAATCACCAGCAAAGTGTCCTTCACATAAAGGACTCAATGCCATAATTGCAGCAGTACTCGCCGCTAACCAGCAGGAAAGTGTCCTTTACATCAAGGACGCAATGCCATAATAGCAGAAGCACTCGCCCCTAATCAGCAGGAAAGTGTCCTTCACATCTAGGACCCAATGCCATAGTATCATCAGCACTCGCCCATAATCAGCAGGAAAGTGTCCTTTATAATAAAGGATGCAATGCCATAAGAGCAGCAGCACTCGCCCTTAATCAGCAGGAAAGTGTCCTTTACATCAAGAATGCAATGTCATAATAGCAGCAGCACTCGCCCCTGATCAGCAGGAAAGTGTCCTTTACATCAAGCACGCAATGCCATAATAGCAGCAGCACTCGCACCTAATCAGCAGGAAAGTGTCCTTTACATCAAGGACGCAATGCCATAATAGCAGCAGCGCTTGCCCCTAATCAACGGGAAAGTGTCCTTTACATCAAGGACGCAATGCCATAATAGCAGCAGCACTCGCCCCTAATCAGCAGGAAAGTGTCATTTACATCAAGGACGCAATGCCATAATAGCAGCAGCACTCGCCCCTAATCAGCAGGAAAGTGTCCTTCACATCAATGACGCAATGCCATAATAGCAACAGCACTCGTTCCTAATCAGCAGGAAAGTGTCCTTTACATCAAGGACACAATGCCATAATAGCAGCAGCACTCTCCCCTAATCACCAGCAAAGTGTCCTTCACATAAAGGACTCAATGCCATAATTGCAGCAGCACTCGCCCCTAATCAGCAGGAAAGTATCCTTCACATCTAGGACGCAATGCCATAATAGCAGCAGTACTCGCCCCTAATCAGCAGGAAAGTGTCCTTCACATCTAGGACCCAATGCCATAGTATCATCAGCACTCGCCCATAATCAGCAGGAAAGTGTCCTTTATAATAAAGGATGCAATGCCATAAGAGCAGCAGCACTCGCCCCTGATCAGCAGGAAAGTGTCCTTTACATCAAGCACGCAATGCCATAATAGCAGCAGCACTCGCACCTAATCAGCAGGAAAGTGTCATTTACATCAAGGACGCAATGCCATAATAGCAGCAGCACTCCCCTCTAATCAGCAGGAAAGTGTCCTTTACATCAAGGATGCAATGTCATAATAGCAGCAGCACTCGCCCCTAATCAACGGGAAAGTGTCCTTTACATCAAGGACGCAATGCCATAATAGCAGCAGCACTCGCCCCTAATCAGCAGGAAAGTGTCATTTACATCAAGGACGCAATGCCATAATAGCAGCAGCACTCCCCTCTAATCAGCAGGAAAGTGTCATTTACATCAAGGACGCAATCCCATAATAGCACCCGCACTCAAACCTAATCAGCAGGAAAGTGTCCTTTACATCAAGGACGCAATGCCATAATAGCAGCAGCACTCGCCCCTAATCAGCAGGAAAGTGTCATTTACATCAAGGACGCAGTGCCATAATAGCAGCAGCACTCGCCCCTAATCAGCAGGAAAGTGTCCTTTACATCAAGGACGCAGTGCCATAATAGCAACAGCACTCACCCCTAATCAGCAGGAAAGTGTCCTTTACATCAAGGACGCAGTGCCATAATAGCAGCAGCACTTGCCCCTAATCAGCAGGAAAGTGTCCTTTACATCAAGGACGCAATGCCATAATAGCAGCAGCACTCGCCCCTAATCAGCAGGAAAGTGTCCTTTACATCAAGTATGCAATGCCACAATAGCAGCAGCACTCGCCCCTAATCAGCAGAAAAGTGTCCTTTACATCAAGGACGCAATGCCACAATAGCAGCAGCACTCGCCCCCTAATCAGCAGGAAAGTGTCTTTTACATCAAGGATGCAATGCCACAATAGCAGCAGAACTCACCCCAAATCAGCAGAAAAGTGTCCTTTACATCAAGGACGCAATGCCACAATAGCAGCAGCACTCGCCCCTAATCAGCAGGAAAGTGTCCTTTACATCAAGTACGCAATGCCACAATAGCAGCAGAACTCACCCCAAATCAGCAGAAAAGTGTCCTTTACAACAAGGGCGCAATGCCACAATAGCAGCAGCACTCGCCCCCTAATAAGCAGGAAAGTGTCCTTTACATCAAGGAGGCAATGCCACAATAGCAGCAGCAGCTGTGCCTAATCAGCAGGAAAGTGTCCTTTACATCAAGGACGCAATGCCATAATAGCAGCAGCACTCGCCCCTAATCAGCAGGAAAGTGTTCTTTACATTAAGGACGCAATGCCACAATAGCAGCAGCACTCGTGCCTAATCAGCAGGAAAGTGTTCTTTACATCAAGGACACAATGCCACAATAGCAGCAGCACTCGCCCCCTAATCAGCAGGAAAGTGTCCTTTACATCAAGGACGCAGTGCCATAATAGCAGCAGCACTCGCCCCTAATCAGGAGGAAAGTGTCCTTTACATCAAGGACACAATGCCATAAAAGCAGCAGCACTCGCCCCTAATCAGCTAGAAAGTGTCCTTTACTGAAGAACGCAATGCCATAATAGCAGCAGCACTCGCCCCTAAGCAGAAGCAAAGTGTCCTTTACATCAGGCACGCAATGCCATAATAGCAGTAGCACTCGCCCCTAGTCAGCAGCAAAGTGTCCTTTACATCAAGGACTCACCCTAATCAGCAGGAAAGTGTCCTTTACATCAAGGATGCAATGCCATAATAGCAGCAGCACTCATTCCTAATCAGCAGGAAAGTGTCCTTTACATCAAGGAAGCAATGCCATAATAGCAGCAGCACTCATTCCTAATCAACAGGAAAGTGTCCTTTACATCAAGGAAGCAATGCTATAATAGCAGCAGCACTCTCCCTTAATCAGCAGCAAAGTATCCTTCACATCAAGGACTCAATGCCATAATTGCAGCAGCACTCACCCCTAATCAGCAGGAAAGTATCCTTCACATCTAGGATGCAATGCCATAAAAGCAGCAGCACTCGCCCCTAATCAGCAGGAAAGTGTCCTTTACAGCAAGGACGCAATGTCATAATAGCAGAAGCACTTGCCCCTAATCAGCAGCAAAGTGTCCTTCACATCAAGGACTCAATGCTATAATTGCAGCAGCACTCGCCCCAATCAGCAGGAAAGTATCCTTCACATCTAGGACGCAATGCCATAATAGCAGCAGTACTTGCCCCTAATCAGCAGGAAAGTGTCCTTTACATCAAGGACGCAATGCCATAATAGCAGAAGCACTTGTCCCTAATCAGCAGGAAAGTGTCCTTCACATCCAGGACCCAATGCCATAGTAGCATCAGCACTCGCCCATAATAAAGGATGCAATGCCATAAGACCAGCAGCACTCGCCCTTAATCAGCAGGAAAGTGTCCTTTACATCAAGGACGCAATGCCATAATAGCACCAGCACTCTTCCCTGATCAGCAGGAAACTGCTCTTTACATGAAGGACGCAATTCCATAATAGCAGCAGCACTCACCCCTGATCAGCGGGAAAGTGCCCTTTACATCAAGCATGCAATGCCATAATAGCAGCAGCACTCGCACCTTATCAGCGGGAAAGTGTCCTTTACATCAAGGACGCAATGCCATAATAGCAGCGGCACTCGCCCCTAATCAGCGAGAAAGTGTCCTTTACATCAAGGACACAATGCCATAATAGCAGCGGCACTCGCCCCAAATCAAATGGAAAGTGTCCTTTACATCAAGGACGCAATGCCATAATAGCATCGGCACTCGCACCTAATCAGCAGGAACGTGTCCTTTACATCAAGGACGCAATGCCACAATAACAGCGGCACTCGCCCCTAATCAGCAGGAAAGTGTCCTTTACATCAAGTACGCAATGCCACAATAGCAGCAGCACTGGCCCCTAATCAGCAGGAAAGTGTCCTTTACGTCAAGGATGCAATGCCACAATAGCAGCAGCACTCTCCCCTAATCAGCAGCAAAGTATCCTTCACATCAAGACCTGAATGCTATAATTGCAGCAGCACTCACCCCTAATCAGCAGGAAAGTATCCTTCACATCTCGATGCAATGCCACAATAGCACCAGCACTCGTCCCAATCAGCAGGAAAGTGTTCTTTATATCAAGGACGGAATGCCACATAGCAGCAGCACTCACCCCTAATCAACAGAAAAGTGTCCTTTACATCAAGGATGCAATGCCACAATAGCAGCAGCACTCGGCCCCTAATCAGCAGGAAAGTGTCCATTACATCAAAGACGCAATGCCACAATAGCAGCAGCACCTGTGCCTAATCAGCAGGAAAGTGTCCTTTACATCAAGGAAGCAATGCCATAATAGCAGCAGCACTCGCCCCTAATCAGCTGGAAAGTGTCCTTTACATGAGGAACGCAATACCATAAGAGCAGCAGCACTCGCCCCTAATCAGAAGCAAAGTGTCCTTTACATCAAGGACGCAATGCCATGGTAGCATCAGCACTCGCCCATAATCAGCAGGAAAGTGTCCTTTATAATAAAGGATGCAATGCCATACGAGCAGCAGCACTCGCCCTTAATCAGCAGGAAAGTGTCCTTTACATCAAGGACGCAATGTCATAATAGCAGCAGCACTCGCCCCTAATCAGCAGGAAAGTGTCCTTTACATCAAGGACGCAATGCCATAATAGCAACAGCACTCGTTCCTAATCAGCAGGAAAGTGTCCTTTACATCAAGGACACAATGCCATAATAGCAGCAGCACTCTCCCCTAATCACCAGCAAAGTGTCCTTCACATAAAGGACTCGATGCCATAATTGCAGCAGCACTCGCCCCTAATCAGCAGGATAGTATCCTTCACATCTAGGACGCAATGCCATAATAGCAGCAGTACTCGCCCCTAATCAGCAGGAAAGTGTCCTTTACATCAAGGACGCAATGCCATAATAGCAGAAGCACTCGCCCCTAATCAGCAGGAAAGTGTCCTTCACATCTAGGACCCAATGCCATAGTATCATCAGCACTCGCCCATAATCAGCAGGAAAGTGTCCTTCATAATAAAGGATGCAATGCCATAAGAGCAGCAGCACTCGCCCTTAATCAGCAGGAAAGTGTCCTTTACATCAAGACCTCAATGCCATACTTGCAGCAGCACTCGCCCCTAATCAGCAAGAAAGTATCCTTCACATCTCGGATGCAATGCCACAATAGCACCAGCACTTGCCCCCTAATCAGCAGGAAAGTGTCCTTTACATCAAGGACGCAATGCCACAATAGCACCAGCACTCGTCCCAATCAGCAGGAAAGTGTTCTTTATATCAAGGACGGAATGCCACATAGCAGCAGCACTCACCCCTAATCAACAGAAAAGTGTCCTTTACATCAAGGAAGCAATGCCACAATAGCAGCAGCACTCGGCCCCTAATCAGCAGGAAAGTATCCATTACATCAAAGACGCAATGCCACAATAGCAGCAGCACCTGTGCCTAATCAGCAGGAAAGTGTCCTTTACATCAAGGACGCAATGCCATAATAGCAGCAGCACTCGCCTCTAATCAGCTGGAAAGTGTCCTTTACATGAGGAACGCAATACCATAAGAGCAGCAGCACTCGCCCCTAATCAGAAGCAAAGTGTCCTTTACATCAAGGACGCAATGCCATGGTAGCATCAGCACTCGCCCATAATCAGCAGGAAAGTGTCCTTTATAATAAAGGATGCAATGCCATAAGAGCAGCAGCACTCGCCCTTAATCAGCAGGAAAGTGTCCTTTACATCAAGGACGCAATGTCATAATAGCAGCAGCACTCGCCCCTAATCAGCAGGAAAGTGTCCTTTACATCAATGACGCAATGCCATAATAGCAACAGCACTCGTTCCTAATCAGCAGGAAAGTGTCCTTTACATCAAGGACACAATGCCATAATAGCAGCAGCACTCTCCCCTAATCACCAGCAAAGTGTCCTTCACATAAAGGACTCAATGCCATAATTGCAGCAGCACTCGCCCCTAATCAGCAGGAAAGTATCCTTCACATCTAGGACGCAATGCCATAATAGCAGCAGTACTCGCCCCTAATCAGCAGGAAAGTGTCCTTTACATCAAGGACGCAATGCCATAATAGCAGAAGCACTCGCCCCTAATCAGCAGGAAAGTGTCCTTCACATCTAGGACCCAATGCCATAGTATCATCAGCTCTCGCCCATAATCAGCAGGAAAGTGTCCTTTATAATAAAGGATGCAATGCCATAAGAGCAGCAGCACTCGCCCTTAATCAGCAGGAAAGTGTCCTTTACATCAAGAATGCAATGTCATAATAGCAGCAGCACTCGCCCCTGATCAGCAGGAAAGTGTCCTTTACATCAAGCACGCAATGCCATAATAGCAGCAGCACTCGCACCTAATCAGCAGGAAAGTGTCCTTTACATCAAGGACGCAATGCCATAATAGCAGCAGCGCTTGCCCCTAATCAACGGGAAAGTGTCCTTTACATCAAGGACGCAATGCCATAATAGCAGCAGCACTCGCCCCTAATCAGCAGGAAAGTGTCATTTACATCAAGGACGCAATGCCATAATAGCAGCAGCACTCGCCCCTAATCAGCAGGAAAGTGTCCTTTACATCAATGACGCAATGCCATAATAGCAACAGCACTCGTTCCTAATCAGCAGGAAAGTGTCCTTTACATCAAGGACACAATGCCATAATAGCAGCAGCACTCTCCCCTAATCACCAGCAAAGTGTCCTTCACATAAAGGACTCAATGCCATAATTGCAGCAGCACTCGCCCCTAATCAGCACGAAAGTATCCTTCACATCTAGGACGCAATGCCATAATAGCAGCAGTACTCGCCCCTAATCAGCAGGAAAGTGTCCTTCACATCTAGGACCCAATGCCATAGTATCATCAGCACTCGCCCATAATCAGCAGGAAAGTGTCCTTTATAATAAAGGATGCAATGCCATAAGAGCAGCAGCACTCGCCCCTGATCAGCAGGAAAGTGTCCTTTACATCAAGCACGCAATGCCATAATAGCAGCAGCACTCGCACCTAATCAGCAGGAAAGTGTCATTTACATCAAGGACGCAATGCCATAATAGCAGCAGCACTCCCCTCTAATCAGCAGGAAAGTGTCCTTTACATCAAGGATGCAATGTCATAATAGCAGCAGCACTCGCCCCTAATCAACGGGAAAGTGTCCTTTACATCAAGGACGCAATGCCATAATAGCAGCAGCACTCGCCCCTAATCAGCAGGAAAGTGTCATTTACATCAAGGACGCAATGCCATAATAGCAGCAGCACTCCCCTCTAATCAGCAGGAAAGTGTCATTTACATCAAGGACGCAATCCCATAATAGCACCCGCACTCAAACCTAATCAGCAGGAAAGTGTCCTTTACATCAAGGACGCAATGCCATAATAGCAGCAGCACTCGCCCCTAATCAGCAGGAAAGTGTCATTTACATCAAGGACGCAGTGCCATAATAGCAGCAGCACTCGCCCCTAATCAGCAGGAAAGTGTCCTTTACATCAAGGACGCAGTGCCATAATAGCAACAGCACTCACCCCTAATCAGCAGGAAAGTGTCCTTTACATCAAGGACGCAGTGCCATAATAGCAGCAGCACTTGCCCCTAATCAGCAGGAAAGTGTCCTTTACATCAAGGACGCAATGCCATAATAGCAGCAGCACTCGCCCCTAATCAGCAGGAAAGTGTCCTTTACATCAAGTATGCAATGCCACAATAGCAGCAGCACTCGCCCCTAATCAGCAGAAAAGTGTCCTTTACATCAAGGACGCAATGCCACAATAGCAGCAGCACTCGCCCCCTAATCAGCAGGAAAGTGTCTTTTACATCAAGGATGCAATGCCACAATAGCAGCAGAACTCACCCCAAATCAGCAGAAAAGTGTCCTTTACATCAAGGACGAAATGCCACAATAGCAGCAGCACTCGCCCCTAATCAGCAGGAAAGTGTCCTTTACATCAAGTACGCAATGCCACAATAGCAGCAGAACTCACCCCAAATCAGCAGAAAAGTGTCCTTTACAACAAGGGCGCAATGCCACAATAGCAGCAGCACTCGCCCCCTAATAAGCAGGAAAGTGTCCTTTACATCAAGGAGGCAATGCCACAATAGCAGCAGCAGCTGTGCCTAATCAGCAGGAAAGTGTCCTTTACATCAAGGACGCAATGCCATAATAGCAGCAGCACTCGCCCCTAATCAGCAGGAAAGTGTTCTTTACATTAAGGACGCAATGCCACAATAGCAGCAGCACTCGTGCCTAATCAGCAGGAAAGTGTTCTTTACATCAAGGACACAATGCCACAATAGCAGCAGCACTCGCCCCCTAATCAGCAGGAAAGTGTCCTTTACATCAAGGACGCAGTGCCATAATAGCAGCAGCACTCGCCCCTAATCAGGAGGAAAGTGTCCTTTACATCAAGGACACAATGCCATAAAAGCAGCAGCACTCGCCCCTAATCAGCTAGAAAGTGTCCTTTACTGAAGAACGCAATGCCATAATAGCAGCAGCACTCGCCCCTAAGCAGAAGCAAAGTGTCCTTTACATCAGGCACGCAATGCCATAATAGCAGTAGCACTCGCCCCTAGTCAGCAGCAAAGTGTCCTTTACATCAAGGACTCACCCTAATCAGCAGGAAAGTGTCCTTTACATCAAGGATGCAATGCCATAATAGCAGCAGCACTCATTCCTAATCAGCAGGAAAGTGTCCTTTACATCAAGGAAGCAATGCCATAATAGCAGCAGCACTCATTCCTAATCAACAGGAAAGTGTCCTTTACATCAAGGAAGCAATGCTATAATAGCAGCAGCACTCTCCCTTAATCAGCAGCAAAGTATCCTTCACATCAAGGACTCAATGCCATAATTGCAGCAGCACTCACCCCTAATCAGCAGGAAAGTATCCTTCACATCTAGGATGCAATGCCATAAAAGCAGCAGCACTCGCCCCTAATCAGCAGGAAAGTGTCCTTTACAGCAAGGACGCAATGTCATAATAGCAGAAGCACTTGCCCCTAATCAGCAGCAAAGTGTCCTTCACATCAAGGACTCAATGCTATAATTGCAGCAGCACTCGCCCCAATCAGCAGGAAAGTATCCTTCACATCTAGGACGCAATGCCATAATAGCAGCAGTACTTGCCCCTAATCAGCAGGAAAGTGTCCTTTACATCAAGGACGCAATGCCATAATAGCAGAAGCACTTGTCCCTAATCAGCAGGAAAGTGTCCTTCACATCCAGGACCCAATGCCATAGTAGCATCAGCACTCGCCCATAATAAAGGATGCAATGCCATAAGACCAGCAGCACTCGCCCTTAATCAGCAGGAAAGTGTCCTTTACATCAAGGACGCAATGCCATAATAGCACCAGCACTCTCCCCTGATCAGCAGGAAACTGCTCTTTACATGAAGGACGCAATTCCATAATAGCAGCAGCACTCACCCCTGATCAGCGGGAAAGTGCCCTTTACATCAAGCATGCAATGCCATAATAGCAGCAGCACTCGCACCTTATCAGCGGGAAAGTGTCCTTTACATCAAGGACGCAATGCCATAATAGCAGCGCCACTCGCCCCTAATCAGCGGGAAAGTGTCCTTTACATCAAGGACACAATGCCATAATAGCAGCGGCACTCGCCCCAAATCAAATGGAAAGTGTCCTTTACATCAAGGACGCAATGCCATAATAGCATCGGCACTCGCACCTAATCAGCAGGAACGTGTCCTTTACATCAAGGACGCAATGCCACAATAACAGCGGCACTCGCCCCTAATCAGCAGGAAAGTGTCCTTTACATCAAGTACGCAATGCCACAATAGCAGCAGCACTGGCCCCTAATCAGCAGGAAAGTGTCCTTTACGTCAAGGATGCAATGCCACAATAGCAGCAGCACTCTCCCCTAATCAGCAGCAAAGTATCCTTCACATCAAGGACTCAATGCCATAATTGCAGCAGCACTCGCCTCTAATCACCAGGAAAGTATCCTTCACATCTAGGACGCAATGCCATAAAAGCAGCAGCACTCGCCCCTAACCAGCAGGAAAGTGTCCTTTACATCAAGGACGCAATGCCATAATAGCAACAGCACTCGCCCCTAATCAGCAGGAAAGTGTCTTTTACATCAAGGATGCAATGCCATAATAGCAGCAGCACTCTCCCCTAATCAGCAGCAATGTATCCTTCACATCAAGAACTCAATGCCATAATTGCAGCAGCACTCGCCTCTAATCAGCACGAAAGTATCCTTTACATCTAGGACGCAATGCCATAAAAGCAGCAGCACTCGCCCCTAACCAGCAGGAAAGTGTCCTTTACATCAAGGACGCAATGCAATAATAGCAGAAGCACTCGCCCCTAATCAGCAGCAAAGTGTCCTTCACATCAAGAACTCAATGTCATAATTGCAGCAGCACTCGCCCCTAAACAGCAGGAAAGTATCCTTCACATCTCGGATGCAATGCCAAAATAGCAGCAGTACTCGCCCCTAATTAGAGGGAAAATGTCCTTTACATCAAGGGCGCAATGCCACAATAGCACCAGCACTCGCCCCAATCAGCAGGAAATTGTTCTTTACATCAAGGACGCAATGCCACAATAGCAGCAGCACTCGCCCCCTAATCAGCAGGAAAGTGTCCTTTACATCAAGGACGCAATGCCACAATAGCAGCAGCACTTGTGCCTAATCAGCAGGAAAGTGTCCTTTACATCAAGGACGCAGTGCCATAATAGCAGCAGCACTCGCCCCTAATCAGCAGGAAAGTGTCTTTTACATCAAGAATGCAATGCCATAATAGCAGCAGCACTCTCCCCTAATCAGCAGCAAAGTATCATTCACATCAAGGACTCAATGCCATAATTGCAGCAGCACTCGCCTCTAATCAGCAGGAAAGTATCCTTCACATCTAGGACGCAATGCCATAAAAGCAGCAGCACTCACCCCTAATCAGCAGCAAAGTGTCCTTCACATCAAGACGTCAATGCCATAATTACAGCAGCACTCACCCCTAATCAGCAGGAAAGTATCCTTCACATCTCGGATGCAATGCCAAAATAGCAGCAGTACTCGCCCCTAATCAGAGGGAAAGTGTACTTTACATGAAGGACGCAATGTCACAATAGCAGCAGCACTCGCCCCCTAATCAGCAGGAAAGTGTCCTTTACATCAAGGACGCAATGCCACAATAGCACCAGCACTCGCCCCAATCAGCAGGAAAGTGTTTTTTATATCAAGGACACAATGCCACAATAGCAGCAGCACTCGCCCCTAATCAGCAGGAAAGTGTCCTTTACATCAAGTACGCAATGCCACAATAGCAGCAGCACTCGCCCCTAATCAGCAGAAAAGTGTCCTTTACATCAAGGACGCAATGCCACAATAGCAGCAGCACTCGCCCCCTAATCAGCAGGAAAGGGTCTTTTACATCAAGGACGCAATTCCACAATAGCAGCAGCACCTGTGCCTAATCAGCAGGAAAGTGTCCTTTACATCAAGGACGCAATGCCATAATAGCAGCAGCACTCACCCCTAATCAGCAGGAAAGTGTCCTTTACATCAAGGACGCAATGCCACAATAGCAGCAGCACTCGCCCCAATCAGCAGGAAAGTGTTCTTTATATCAAGGACACAATGCCACAATAGCAGCAGCACTCGCCCCTAATCAGCAGGAAAGTGTCCTTTACATCAAGTACGCAATGCCACAATAGCAGCAGCACTCGCCCCTAATCAGCAGAAAAGTGTCCTTTACATCAAGGACGCAATGCCACAATAGCAGCAGCACTCGCCCCCTAATCAGCAGGAAAGTGTCTTTTACATCAAGGACGCAATTCCACAATAGCAGCAGCACCTGTGCCTAATCAGCAGGAAAGTGTCCTTTACATCAAGGACGCAATGCCATAATAGCAGCAGCACTCACCCCTAATCAGCAGGAAAGTGTCCTTTACATCAAGGACGCAATGCCATAATAGCAGCAGCACTCGCCCCTAATCAGCTGGAAAGTGTCCTTTACATGAAGAACGCAATGCCATAATAGCAGCAGCACTCGCCCCTAATCAGAAGCAAAGTGTCCTTTACATCAAGGACGCAATGTCATAATAGAAGCAGCACTCGCCCCTGATCAGCAGGAAAGTGTCCTTCACATCAAGGACTCACCCCTAATCAGCAGGAAAGTGTCCTTCACATCAAGGACTCAATGGCATAATTGCAGCAACACTCGCCCCTAATCAGCAGGAAAATATCCTTCACATCTAGGATGCAATGCCATAAAGCAGCAGCACTCGCCCCTAATCAGCAGGAAAGTGTCCTTTACATCAAGGACGCAATGCCATAATAGCAGAAGCACTTGACCCTAATCTGCAGCAAAGTGTCCTTCACATCAAGGACTCAATGCCATAATTGCAGCAGCACTCACCCCTATTCAGCAGGAAAGTATCCTTCACATCTAGGACGCAATGCCATAATAGCAGCAGTACTCGCCCCTAATCAGCAGGAAAGTGTCCTTTACATCAAGGACGCAATGCCATAATAGCAGAAACACTTGCCCCTAATCAGCAGGAAAGTGTGCTTCACATCTAGGACCCAATGCCATAGTAGCATCAGCACTCGCCCATGATCAGCAGGAACGTGTCCTTTATAATAAAGGATGCAATGCCATAAGAGCAGCAGCACTCGCCCCTAATCAGCAGGAAAGTGTCTTTTACATCAAGGATGCAATGTCATAATAGCAGCAGCACTCGCCCCTGATCAGCAGGAAAGTGTCCTTTACATCAAGCACGCAATGCCATAATAGCAGCAGCACTCGCACCTAATCAACGGGAAAGTGTCCTTTACATCAAGGACGCAATGCCATAATAGCAGCAGCACTCGCCCCTAATCAGCAGGAAAGTGTCCTTTACATCAAGGACGCAATGCCATAATAGCAGCAGCACTCGCCCCTAATCAGCAGGAAACTGTCCTTTACGTCAAGGACGCAATGCCATGATAGCAGCCGCACTCGCCTCTAATCAGCAGGAAAGTGTCCTTTACATCAAGGACGCAATGCCATAATAGCAGCAGCGCTTGCCCCTAATCAACGGGAAAGTGTCCTTTACATCAAGGACGCAATGCCATAATAGCAGCAGCACTCGCCCCTAATCAGCAGGAAAGTGTCATTTACATCAAGGACGCAATGCCATAATAGCAGCAGCACTCGCCCCTAATCAGCAGGAAAGTGTCCTTTACATCAATGACGCAATGCCATAATAGCAACAGCACTCGTTCCTAATCAGCAGGAAAGTGTCCTTTACATCAAGGACACAATGCCATAATAGCAGCAGCACTCTCCCCTAATCACCAGCAAAGTGTCCTTCACATAAAGGACTCAATGCCATAATTGCAGCAGCACTCGCCCCTAATCAGCACGAAAGTATCCTTCACATCTAGGACGCAATGCCATAATAGCAGCAGTACTCGCCCCTAATCAGCAGGAAAGTGTCCTTCACATCTAGGACCCAATGCCATAGTATCATCAGCACTCGCCCATAATCAGCAGGAAAGTGTCCTTTATAATAAAGGATGCAATGCCATAAGAGCAGCAGCACTCGCCCCTGATCAGCAGGAAAGTGTCCTTTACATCAAGCACGCAATGCCATAATAGCAGCAGCACTCGCACCTAATCAGCAGGAAAGTGTCATTTACATCAAGGACGCAATGCCATAATAGCAGCAGCACTCCCCTCTAATCAGCAGGAAAGTGTCCTTTACATCAAGGATGCAATGTCATAATAGCAGCAGCACTCGCCCCTAATCAACGGGAAAGTGTCCTTTACATCAAGGACGCAATGCCATAATAGCAGCAGCACTCGCCCCTAATCAGCAGGAAAGTGTCATTTACATCAAGGACGCAATGCCATAATAGCAGCAGCACTCCCCTCTAATCAGCAGGAAAGTGTCATTTACATCAAGGACGCAATCCCATAATAGCACCCGCACTCAAACCTAATCAGCAGGAAAGTGTCCTTTACATCAAGGACGCAATGCCATAATAGCAGCAGCACTCGCCCCTAATCAGCAGGAAAGTGTCATTTACATCAAGGACGCAGTGCCATAATAGCAGCAGCACTCGCCCCTAATCAGCAGGAAAGTGTCCTTTACATCAAGGACGCAGTGCCATAATAGCAACAGCACTCACCCCTAATCAGCAGGAAAGTGTCCTTTACATCAAGGACGCAGTGCCATAATAGCAGCAGCACTTGCCCCTAATCAGCAGGAAAGTGTCCTTTACATCAAGGACGCAATGCCATAATAGCAGCAGCACTCGCCCCTAATCAGCAGGAAAGTGTCCTTTACATCAAGTATGCAATGCCACAATAGCAGCAGCACTCGCCCCTAATCAGCAGAAAAGTGTCCTTTACATCAAGGACGCAATGCCACAATAGCAGCAGCACTCGCCCCCTAATCAGCAGGAAAGTGTCTTTTACATCAAGGATGCAATGCCACAATAGCAGCAGAACTCACCCCAAATCAGCAGAAAAGTGTCCTTTACATCAAGGACGAAATGCCACAATAGCAGCAGCACTCGCCCCTAATCAGCAGGAAAGTGTCCTTTACATCAAGTACGCAATGCCACAATAGCAGCAGAACTCACCCCAAATCAGCAGAAAAGTGTCCTTTACAACAAGGGCGCAATGCCACAATAGCAGCAGCACTCGCCCCCTAATAAGCAGGAAAGTGTCCTTTACATCAAGGAGGCAATGCCACAATAGCAGCAGCAGCTGTGCCTAATCAGCAGGAAAGTGTCCTTTACATCAAGGACGCAATGCCATAATAGCAGCAGCACTCGCCCCTAATCAGCAGGAAAGTGTTCTTTACATTAAGGACGCAATGCCACAATAGCAGCAGCACTCGTGCCTAATCAGCAGGAAAGTGTTCTTTACATCAAGGACACAATGCCACAATAGCAGCAGCACTCGCCCCCTAATCAGCAGGAAAGTGTCCTTTACATCAAGGACGCAGTGCCATAATAGCAGCAGCACTCGCCCCTAATCAGGAGGAAAGTGTCCTTTACATCAAGGACACAATGCCATAAAAGCAGCAGCACTCGCCCCTAATCAGCTAGAAAGTGTCCTTTACTGAAGAACGCAATGCCATAATAGCAGCAGCACTCGCCCCTAAGCAGAAGCAAAGTGTCCTTTACATCAGGCACGCAATGCCATAATAGCAGTAGCACTCGCCCCTAGTCAGCAGCAAAGTGTCCTTTACATCAAGGACTCACCCTAATCAGCAGGAAAGTGTCCTTTACATCAAGGATGCAATGCCATAATAGCAGCAGCACTCATTCCTAATCAGCAGGAAAGTGTCCTTTACATCAAGGAAGCAATGCCATAATAGCAGCAGCACTCATTCCTAATCAACAGGAAAGTGTCCTTTACATCAAGGAAGCAATGCTATAATAGCAGCAGCACTCTCCCTTAATCAGCAGCAAAGTATCCTTCACATCAAGGACTCAATGCCATAATTGCAGCAGCACTCACCCCTAATCAGCAGGAAAGTATCCTTCACATCTAGGATGCAATGCCATAAAAGCAGCAGCACTCGCCCCTAATCAGCAGGAAAGTGTCCTTTACAGCAAGGACGCAATGTCATAATAGCAGAAGCACTTGCCCCTAATCAGCAGCAAAGTGTCCTTCACATCAAGGACTCAATGCTATAATTGCAGCAGCACTCGCCCCAATCAGCAGGAAAGTATCCTTCACATCTAGGACGCAATGCCATAATAGCAGCAGTACTTGCCCCTAATCAGCAGGAAAGTGTCCTTTACATCAAGGACGCAATGCCATAATAGCAGAAGCACTTGTCCCTAATCAGCAGGAAAGTGTCCTTCACATCCAGGACCCAATGCCATAGTAGCATCAGCACTCGCCCATAATAAAGGATGCAATGCCATAAGACCAGCAGCACTCGCCCTTAATCAGCAGGAAAGTGTCCTTTACATCAAGGACGCAATGCCATAATAGCACCAGCACTCTCCCCTGATCAGCAGGAAACTGCTCTTTACATGAAGGACGCAATTCCATAATAGCAGCAGCACTCACCCCTGATCAGCGGGAAAGTGCCCTTTACATCAAGCATGCAATGCCATAATAGCAGCAGCACTCGCACCTTATCAGCGGGAAAGTGTCCTTTACATCAAGGACGCAATGCCATAATAGCAGCGCCACTCGCCCCTAATCAGCGGGAAAGTGTCCTTTACATCAAGGACACAATGCCATAATAGCAGCGGCACTCGCCCCAAATCAAATGGAAAGTGTC
The DNA here is from genome assembly GCF_040938575.1 of Ambystoma mexicanum. Lineage (NCBI taxonomy): Eukaryota > Metazoa > Chordata > Amphibia > Caudata > Ambystomatidae > Ambystoma > Ambystoma mexicanum. Next base: position 30,688,532 of record NC_090921.1, read on the forward strand.
CTTTACATCAAGGACGCAATGCCATAATAGCATCGGCACTCGCACCTAATCAGCAGGAACGTGTCCTTTACATCAAGGACGCAATGCCACAATAACAGCGGCACTCGCCCCTAATCAGCAGGAAAGTGTCCTTTACATCAAGTACGCAATGCCACAATAGCAGCAGCACTGGCCCCTAATCAGCAGGAAAGTGTCCTTTACGTCAAGGATGCAATGCCACAATAGCAGCAGCACTCTCCCCTAATCAGCAGCAAAGTATCCTTCACATCAAGGACTCAATGCCATAATTGCAGCAGCACTCGCCTCTAATCACCAGGAAAGTATCCTTCACATCTAGGACGCAATGCCATAAAAGCAGCAGCACTCGCCCCTAACCAGCAGGAAAGTGTCCTTTACATCAAGGACGCAATGCCATAATAGCAACAGCACTCGCCCCTAATCAGCAGGAAAGTGTCTTTTACATCAAGGATGCAATGCCATAATAGCAGCAGCACTCTCCCCTAATCAGCAGCAATGTATCCTTCACATCAAGAACTCAATGCCATAATTGCAGCAGCACTCGCCTCTAATCAGCACGAAAGTATCCTTTACATCTAGGACGCAATGCCATAAAAGCAGCAGCACTCGCCCCTAACCAGCAGGAAAGTGTCCTTTACATCAAGGACGCAATGCAATAATAGCAGAAGCACTCGCCCCTAATCAGCAGCAAAGTGTCCTTCACATCAAGAACTCAATGTCATAATTGCAGCAGCACTCGCCCCTAAACAGCAGGAAAGTATCCTTCACATCTCGGATGCAATGCCAAAATAGCAGCAGTACTCGCCCCTAATTAGAGGGAAAATGTCCTTTACATCAAGGGCGCAATGCCACAATAGCACCAGCACTCGCCCCAATCAGCAGGAAATTGTTCTTTACATCAAGGACGCAATGCCACAATAGCAGCAGCACTCGCCCCCTAATCAGCAGGAAAGTGTCCTTTACATCAAGGACGCAATGCCACAATAGCAGCAGCACTTGTGCCTAATCAGCAGGAAAGTGTCCTTTACATCAAGGACGCAGTGCCATAATAGCAGCAGCACTCGCCCCTAATCAGCAGGAAAGTGTCTTTTACATCAAGAATGCAATGCCATAATAGCAGCAGCACTCTCCCCTAATCAGCAGCAAAGTATCATTCACATCAAGGACTCAATGCCATAATTGCAGCAGCACTCGCCTCTAATCAGCAGGAAAGTATCCTTCACATCTAGGACGCAATGCCATAAAAGCAGCAGCACTCACCCCTAATCAGCAGCAAAGTGTCCTTCACATCAAGACGTCAATGCCATAATTACAGCAGCACTCACCCCTAATCAGCAGGAAAGTATCCTTCACATCTCGGATGCAATGCCAAAATAGCAGCAGTACTCGCCCCTAATCAGAGGGAAAGTGTACTTTACATGAAGGACGCAATGTCACAATAGCAGCAGCACTCGCCCCCTAATCAGCAGGAAAGTGTCCTTTACATCAAGGACGCAATGCCACAATAGCACCAGCACTCGCCCCAATCAGCAGGAAAGTGTTTTTTATATCAAGGACACAATGCCACAATAGCAGCAGCACTCGCCCCTAATCAGCAGGAAAGTGTCCTTTACATCAAGTACGCAATGCCACAATAGCAGCAGCACTCGCCCCTAATCAGCAGAAAAGTGTCCTTTACATCAAGGACGCAATGCCACAATAGCAGCAGCACTCGCCCCCTAATCAGCAGGAAAGGGTCTTTTACATCAAGGACGCAATTCCACAATAGCAGCAGCACCTGTGCCTAATCAGCAGGAAAGTGTCCTTTACATCAAGGACGCAATGCCATAATAGCAGCAGCACTCACCCCTAATCAGCAGGAAAGTGTCCTTTACATCAAGGACGCAATGCCACAATAGCAGCAGCACTCGCCCCAATCAGCAGGAAAGTGTTCTTTATATCAAGGACACAATGCCACAATAGCAGCAGCACTCGCCCCTAATCAGCAGGAAAGTGTCCTTTACATCAAGTACGCAATGCCACAATAGCAGCAGCACTCGCCCCTAATCAGCAGAAAAGTGTCCTTTACATCAAGGACGCAATGCCACAATAGCAGCAGCACTCGCCCCCTAATCAGCAGGAAAGTGTCTTTTACATCAAGGACGCAATTCCACAATAGCAGCAGCACCTGTGCCTAATCAGCAGGAAAGTGTCCTTTACATCAAGGACGCAATGCCATAATAGCAGCAGCACTCACCCCTAATCAGCAGGAAAGTGTCCTTTACATCAAGGACGCAATGCCATAATAGCAGCAGCACTCGCCCCTAATCAGCTGGAAAGTGTCCTTTACATGAAGAACGCAATGCCATAATAGCAGCAGCACTCGCCCCTAATCAGAAGCAAAGTGTCCTTTACATCAAGGACGCAATGTCATAATAGAAGCAGCACTCGCCCCTGATCAGCAGGAAAGTGTCCTTCACATCAAGGACTCACCCCTAATCAGCAGGAAAGTGTCCTTCACATCAAGGACTCAATGGCATAATTGCAGCAACACTCGCCCCTAATCAGCAGGAAAATATCCTTCACATCTAGGATGCAATGCCATAAAGCAGCAGCACTCGCCCCTAATCAGCAGGAAAGTGTCCTTTACATCAAGGACGCAATGCCATAATAGCAGAAGCACTTGACCCTAATCTGCAGCAAAGTGTCCTTCACATCAAGGACTCAATGCCATAATTGCAGCAGCACTCACCCCTATTCAGCAGGAAAGTATCCTTCACATCTAGGACGCAATGCCATAATAGCAGCAGTACTCGCCCCTAATCAGCAGGAAAGTGTCCTTTACATCAAGGACGCAATGCCATAATAGCAGAAACACTTGCCCCTAATCAGCAGGAAAGTGTGCTTCACATCTAGGACCCAATGCCATAGTAGCATCAGCACTCGCCCATGATCAGCAGGAACGTGTCCTTTATAATAAAGGATGCAATGCCATAAGAGCAGCAGCACTCGCCCCTAATCAGCAGGAAAGTGTCTTTTACATCAAGGATGCAATGTCATAATAGCAGCAGCACTCGCCCCTGATCAGCAGGAAAGTGTCCTTTACATCAAGCACGCAATGCCATAATAGCAGCAGCACTCGCACCTAATCAACGGGAAAGTGTCCTTTACATCAAGGACGCAATGCCATAATAGCAGCAGCACTCGCCCCTAATCAGCAGGAAAGTGTCCTTTACATCAAGGACGCAATGCCATAATAGCAGCAGCACTCGCCCCTAATCAGCAGGAAACTGTCCTTTACGTCAAGGACGCAATGCCATGATAGCAGCCGCACTCGCCTCTAATCAGCAGGAAAGTGTCCTTTACGTCAAGGACGCAATCCCATAATAGCAACAGCACTCGCCCCTAATCAGCAGGAAAGTGTCTTTTACATCAAGGATGCAATGCCATAATAGCAGCAGCACTCGCCTCTAATCAGCAGCAAAGTATCCTTCACATCAAGGTCTCAATGCCATAATTGCAGCAGCACTCGCCCCTCATCAGCAGGAAAGTATCCTTCACATCTAGGACGCAATGCCATAAAAGCAGCAGCACTCACCCCTAATCAGCAGGAAAGTGTCCTTTACATCAAGGACGCAATGCCATAATAGCAGAAGCACTCACCCCTAATCAGCAGCAAAGTGTCCTTCACATCAAGACCTGAATGCTATAATTGCAGCAGCACTCACCCCTAATCAGCAGGAAAGTATCCTTCACATCTCGGATGCAATGCCACAATAGCACCAGCACTCGTCCCAATCAGCAGGAAAGTGTTCTTTATATCAAGGACGGAATGCCACATAGCAGCAGCACTCACCCCTAATCAACAGAAAAGTGTCCTTTACATCAAGGATGCAATGCCACAATAGCAGCAGCACTCGGCCCCTAATCAGCAGGAAAGTGTCCATTACATCAAAGACGCAATGCCACAATAGCAGCAGCACCTGTGCCTAATCAGCAGGAAAGTGTCCTTTACATCAAGGAAGCAATGCCATAATAGCAGCAGCACTCGCCCCTAATCAGCTGGAAAGTGTCCTTTACATGAGGAACGCAATACCATAAGAGCAGCAGCACTCGCCCCTAATCAGAAGCAAAGTGTCCTTTACATCAAGGACGCAATGCTATGGTAGCATCAGCACTCGCCCATAATCAGCAGGAAAGTGTCCTTTATAATAAAGGATGCAATGCCATAAGAGCAGCAGCACTCGCCCTTAATCAGCAGGAAAGTGTCCTTTACATCAAGGACGCAATGTCATAATAGCAGCAGCACTCGCCCCTAATCAGCAGGAAAGTGTCCTTTACATCAAGGACGCAATGCCATAATAGCAACAGCACTCGTTCCTAATCAGCAGGAAAGTGTCCTTTACATCAAGGACACAATGCCATAATAGCAGCAGCACTCTCCCCTAATCACCAGCAAAGTGTCCTTCACATAAAGGACTCGATGCCATAATTGCAGCAGCACTCGCCCCTAATCAGCAGGATAGTATCCTTCACATCTAGGACGCAATGCCATAATAGCAGCAGTACTCGCCCCTAATCAGCAGGAAAGTCTCCTTTACATCAAGGACGCAATGCCATAATAGCAGAAGCACTCGCCCCTAATCAGCAGGAAAGTGTCCTTCACATCTAGGACCCAATGCCATAGTATCATCAGCACTCGCCCATAATCAGCAGGAAAGTGTCCTTTATAATAAAGGATGCAATGCCATAAGAGCAGCAGCACTCGCCCTTAATCAGCAGGAAAGTGTCCTTTACATCAAGAACTCAATGCCATACTTGCAGCAGCACTCGCCCCTAATCAGCAAGAAAGTATCCTTCACATCTCGGATGCAATGCCACAATAGCACCAGCACTCGCCCCCTAATCAGCAGGAAAGTGTCCTTTACATCAAGGACGCAATGCCACAATAGCACCAGCACTCGTCCCAATCAGCAGGAAAGTGTTCTTTATATCAAGGACGGAATGCCACATAGCAGCAGCACTCACCCCTAATCAACAGAAAAGTGTCCTTTACATCAAGGACGCAATGCCACAATAGCAGCAGCACTCGGCCCCTAATCAGCAGGAAAGTATCCATTACATCAAAGACGCAATGCCACAATAGCAGCAGCACCTGTGCCTAATCAGCAGGAAAGTGTCCTTTACATCAAGGACGCAATGCCATAATAGCAGCAGCACTCGCCCCTAATCAGCTGGAAAGTGTCCTTTACATGAGGAACGCAATACCATAAGAGCAGCAGCACTCGCCCCTAATCAAAAGCAAAGTGTCCTTTACATCAAGGACGCAATGCCATGGTAGCATCAGCACTCGCCCATAATCAGCAGGAAAGTGTCCTTTATAATAAAGGATGCAATGCCATAAGAGCAGCAGCACTCGCCCTTAATCAGCAGGAAAGTGTCCTTTACATCAAGGACGCAATGTCATAATAGCAGCAGCACTCGCCCCTAATCAGCAGGAAAGTGTCCTTTACATCAATGACGCAATGCCATAATAGCAACAGCACTCGTTCCTAATCAGCAGGAAAGTGTCCTTTACATCAAGGACACAATGCCATAATAGCAGCAGCACTCTCCCCTAATCACCAGCAAAGTGTCCTTCACATAAAGAACTCAATGCCATAATTGCAGCAGCACTCGCCCCTAATCAGCAGGAAAGTATCCTTCACATCTAGGACGCAATGCCATAATAGCAGCAGTACTCGCCCCTAATCAGCAGGAAAGTGTCCTTTACATCAAGGACGCAATGCCATAATAGCAGAAGCACTCGCCCCTAATCAGCAGGAAAGTGTCCTTCACATCTAGGACCCAATGCCATAGTATCATCAGCACTCGCCAATAATCAGCAGGAAAGTGTCCTTTATAATAAAGGATGCAATGCCATAAGAGCAGCAGCACTCGCCCTTAATCAGCAGGAAAGTGTCCTTTACATCAAGGATGCAATGTCATAATAGCAGCAGCACTCGCCCCTGATCAGCAGGAAAGTGTCCTTTACATCAAGCACGCAATGCCATAATAGCAGCAGCACTCGCACCTAATCAGCAGGAAAGTGTCCTTTACATCAAGGACGAAATGCCATAATAGCAGCAGCGCTTGCCCCTAATCAACGGGAAAGTGTCCTTTACATCAAGGACGCAATGCCATAATAGCAGCAGCACTCGCCCCTAATCAGCAGGAAAGTGTCATTTACATCAAGGACGCAATGCCATAATAGCAGCAGCACTCGCCCCTAATCAGCAGGAAAGTGTCCTTTACATCAATGACGCAATGCCATAATAGCAACAGCACTCGTTCCTAATCAGCAGGAAAGTGTCCTTTACATCAAGGACACAATGCCATAATAGCAGCAGCACTCTCCCCTAATCACCAGCAAAGTGTCCTTCACATAAAGGACTCAATGCCATAATTGCAGCAGCACTCGCCCCTAATCAGCAGGAAAGTATCCTTCACATCTAGGACGCAATGCCATAATAGCAGCAGTACTCGCCCCTAATCAGCAGGAAAGTGTCCTTTACATCAAGGACGCAATGCCATAATAGCAGAAGCACTCGCCCCTAATCAGCAGGAAAGTGTCCTTCACATCTAGGACCCAATGCCATAGTATCATCAGCACTCGCCCATAATCAGCAGGAAAGTGTCCTTTATAATAAAGGATGCAATGCCATAAGAGCAGCAGCACTCGCCCCTGATCAGCAGGAAAGTGTCCTTTACATCAAGCACGCAATGCCATAATAGCAGCAGCACTCGCACCTAATCAGCAGGAAAGTGTCATTTACATCAAGGACGCAATGCCATAATAGCAGCAGCACTCCCCTCTAATCAGCAGGAAAGTGTCCTTTACATCAAGGATGCAATGTCATAATAGCAGCAGCACTCGCCCCTAATCAACGGGAAAGTGTCCTTTACATCAAGGACGCAATGCCATAATAGCAGCAGCACTCGCCCCTAATCAGCAGGAAAGTGTCATTTACATCAAGGACGCAATGCCATAATAGCAGCAGCACTCCCCTCTAATCAGCAGGAAAGTGTCATTTACATCAAGGACGCAATCCCATAATAGCACCCGCACTCAAACCTAATCAGCAGGAAAGTGTCCTTTACATCAAGGACGCAATGCCATAATAGCAGCAGCACTCGCCCCTAATCAGTAGGAAAGTGTCATTTACATCAAGGACGCAGTGCCATAATAGCAGCAGCACTCGCCCCTAATCAGCAGGAAAGTGTCCTTTACATCAAGGACGCAGTGCCATAATAGCAACAGCACTCACCCCTAATCAGCAGGAAAGTGTCCTTTACATCAAGGACGCAGTGCCATAATAGCAGCAGCACTTGCCCCTAATCAGCAGGAAAGTGTCCTTTACATCAAGGACGCAATGCCATAATAGCAGCAGCACTCGCCCCTAATCAGCAGGAAAGTGTCCTTTACATCAAGTATGCAATGCCACAATAGCAGCAGCACTCGCCCCTAATCAGCAGAAAAGTGTCCTTTACATCAAGGACGCAATGCCACAATAGCAGCAGCACTCGCCCCCTAATCAGCAGGAAAGTGTCTTTTACATCAAGGATGCAATGCCACAATAGCAGCAGAACTCACCCCAAATCAGCAGAAAAGTGTCCTTTACATCAAGGACGCAATGCCACAATAGCAGCAGCACTCGCCCCTAATCAGCAGGAAAGTGTCCTTTACATCAAGTACGCAATGCCACAATAGCAGCAGAACTCACCCCAAATCAGCAGAAAAGTGTCCTTTACAACAAGGGCGCAATGCCACAATAGCAGCAGCACTCGCCCCCTAATAAGCAGGAAAGTGTCCTTTACATCAAGGAGGCAATGCCACAATAGCAGCAGCAGCTGTGCCTAATCAGCAGGAAAGTGTCCTTTACATCAAGGACGCAATGCCATAATAGCAGCAGCACTCGCCCCTAATCAGCAGGAAAGTGTTCTTTACATTAAGGACGCAATGCCACAATAGCAGCAGCACTCGTGCCTAATCAGCAGGAAAGTGTTCTTTACATCAAGGACACAATGCCACAATAGCAGCAGCACTCGTGCCTAATCAGCAGGAAAGTGTCCTTCACATCTAGGACGCAATGCCATAATACTAACAGCACTCGACCCTAATCAGCAGCAAAGTGTCCTTTACATCAAGGACGCAATGCCATAATAGCTGCAGCACTCACCCCTAATCAGCAGCAAAGTGTCCTTCACATCCTTCACATAACTGTTCTCATACCAACATCTGCCTCACACCCCCATCACTCTAACTAAACACTGCTGATTACGCACCCCCCAGCCAGGTGTTCTCCTCAGGCCTAACGCAGTCACAATCGGTCTGGATAAATCCTGCCAGAACTAGCACATACTCTTGACTTCTCAACCACCACACCTACCGCTAAGAAGCAGCTATTACACGAATACTACACCAGCTGCACACATAGCCGGTGCTCACACGCACTTTTGACTCTCTCTACTCTCTCTACTGACCTGAACTTCGGTTCCCAAGTGCGTTCAACCTACCAGCGCCTTCAGACCATACCAATGGTATATAAGACACTATATAAATGCAAAGTAACATAACATAACATCAAGGACTTGCCCCTAATCAGCAGCAAAGTGTCCTTTACATCAAGGGCGCAATGCCATAATAGCAACAGCACTCGCCCCTAATCAGCAGGAAAGTGTCTTTTACATCAAGTATGCAATGCCATAATAGCAGCAGTACTCTCCCCTAATCAGCAGCAAAGTATCCTTCACATCAAGTACTCAATGCCATAATTGCAGCAGCACTCGCCCCTAATCAGCAGGAAAGTATCCTTCACATCTAGGATGCAATGCCATAAAAGCAGCAGCACTCGCCCCTAATCAGCAGCAAAGTGTCCTTCACATCAAGAACTCAATGCCATAATTGCAGCAGCACTCGCCCCTAATCAGCAAGAAAGTATCCTTCACATCTCGGATGCAATGCCACAATAGCACCAGCACTCGCCCCCTAATCAGCAGGAAAGTGTCCTTTACATCAAGGACGCAATGCCACAATAGCACCAGCACTCGTCCCAATCAGCAGGAAAGTGTTCTTTATATCAAGGACGGAATGCCACATAGCAGCAGCACTCACCCCTAATCAACAGAAAAGTGTCCTTTACATCAAGGAAGCAATGCCACAATAGCAGCAGCACTCGGCCCCTAATCAGCAGGAAAGTGTCCATTACATCAAAGACGCAATGCCACAATAGCAGCAGCACCTGTGCCTAATCAGCAGGAAAGTGTCCTTTACATCAAGGACGCAATGCCATAATAGCAGCAGCACTCGCCCCTAATCAGCTGGAAAGTGTCCTTTACATGAGGAACGCAATACCATAAGAGCAGCAGCACTCGCCCCTAATCAGAAGCAAAGTGTCCTTTACATCAAGGACGCAATGCCATGGTAGCATCAGCACTCGCCCATAATCAGCAGGAAAGTGTCATTTATAATAAAGGATGCAATGCCATAAGAGCAGCAGCACTCGCCCTTAATCAGCAGGAAAGTGTCCTTTACATCAAGGACGCAATGTCATAATAGCAGCAACACTCGCCCCTAATCAGCAGGAAAGTGTCCTTTACATCAAGGACGCAATGCCATAATAGCAACAGCACTCGTTCCTAATCAGCAGGAAAGTGTCCTTTACATCAAGGACACAATGCCATAATAGCAGCAGCACTCTCCCCTAATCACCAGCAAAGTGTCCTTCACATAAAGGACTCAATGCCATAATTGCAGCAGCACTCGCCCCTAATCAGCAGGAAAGTATCCTTCACATCTAGGACGCAATGCCATAATAGCTGCAGCACTCACCCCTAATCAGCAGCAAAGTGTCCTTCACATCCTTCACATAACTGTTCTCATACCAACATCTGCCTCACACCCCCATCACTCTAACTAAACACTGCTGATTACGCACCCCCCAGCCAGGTGTTCTCCTCAGGCCTAACGCAGTCACAATCGGTCTGGATAAATCCTGCCAGAACTAGCACATACTCTTGACTTCTCAACCACCACACCTACCGCTAAGAAGCAGCTATTACACGAATACTACACCAGCTGCACACATAGCCGGTGCTCACACGCACTTTTGACTCTCTCTACTCTCTCTACTGACCTGAACTTCGGTTCCCAAGTGCGTTCAACCTACCAGCGCCTTCAGACCATACCAATGGTATATAAGACACTATATAAATGCAAAGTAACATAACATAACATCAAGGACTTGCCCCTAATCAGCAGCAAAGTGTCCTTTACATCAAGGGCGCAATGCCATAATAGCAACAGCACTCGCCCCTAATCAGCAGGAAAGTGTCTTTTACATCAAGGATGCAATGCCATAATAGCAGCAGTACTCTCCCCTAATCAGCAGCAAAGTATCCTTCACATCAAGGACTCAATGCCATAATTGCAGCAGCACTCGCCCCAAATCAGCAGGAAAGTATCCTTCACATCTGGGACGCAATGCCATAAAAGCAGCAGCACTCGCCCCTAATCAGCAGGAAAGTATCCTTCACATCTAGGACGCAATGCCATAAAAGCAGCAGCACTCGCCCCTAATCAGCAGCAAAGTGTCCTTTACATCAAGGACGCAATGCCATAATAGCAGAAGCACTCGCCCCTAATCAGCAGCAAAGTGTCCTTCACATCAAGAACTCAATGCCATAATTGCAGCAGCACTCGCCCCTAATCAGCAAGAAAGTATCCTTCACATCTCGGATGCAATGCTACAATAGCACCAGCACTCGCCCCCTAATCAGCAGGAAAGTGTCCTTTACATCAAGGACGCAATGCCACAATAGCACCAGCACTCGTCCCAATCAGCAGGAAAGTGTTCTTTATATCAAGGACGGAATGCCACATAGCAGCAGCACTCACCCCTAATCAACAGAAAAGTGTCCTTTACATCAAGGACGCAATGCCACAATAGCAGCAGCACTCGGCCCCTAATCAGCAGGAAAGTGTCTATTACATCAAAGACGCAATGCCACAATAGCAGCAGCACCTGTGCCTAATCAGCAGGAAAGGTCCTTTACATCAAGGACGCAATGCCATAATAGCAGCAGCACTCGCCCCTAATCAGCTGGAAAGTGTCCTTTACATGAGGAACGCAATACCATAAGAGCAGCAGCACTCGCCCCTAATCAGAAGCAAAGTGTCCTTTACATCAAGGACGCAATGCCATGGTAGCATCAGCACTCGCCCATAATCAGCAGGAAAGTGTCATTTATAATAAAGGATGCAATGCCATAAGAGCAGCAGCACTCGCCCTTAATCAGCAGGAAAGTGTCCTTTACATCAAGGACGCAATGTCATAATAGCAGCAACACTCGCCCCTAATCAACAGGAAAGTGTCCTTTACATCAAGGACGCAATGCCATAATAGCAACAGCACTCGTTCCTAATCAGCAGGAAAGTGTCCTTTACATCAAGGACACAATGCCATAATAGCAGCAGCACTCTCCCCTAATCACCAGCAAAGTGTCCTTCACATAAAGGACACAATGCCATAATTGCAGTAGCACTCGCCCCTAATCAGCAGGAAAGTATCCTTCACATCTAGGACGCAATGCCATAATAGCAGCAGTACTCGCCCCTAATCAGCAGGAAAGTGTCCTTTACATCAAGGACGCAATGCCATAATAGCAGAAGCACTCGCCCCTAATCAGCAGGAAAGTGTCCCTCACATCTAGGATCCAATGCCATAGTATCATCAGCACTCGCCCATAATCAGCAGGAAAGTGTCCTTTATAATAAAGGATGCAATGCCATAAGAGCAGCAGCACTCGCCCTTAATCAGCAGGAAAGTGTCCTTTACATCAAGGATGCAATGTCATAATAGCAGCAGCACTCGCCCCTGATCAGCAGGAAAGTGTCCTTTACATCAAGCACGCAATGCCATAATAGCAGCAGCACTCGCACCTAATCAGCAGGAAAGTGTCCTTTACATCAAGGACGCAATGCCATAATAGCAGCAGCGCTTGCCCCTAATCAACGGGAAAGTGTCCTTTACATCAAGGACGCAATGCCATAATAGCAGCAGCACTCGCCCCTAATCAGCAGGAAAGTGTCATTTACATCAAGGACGCAATGCCATAATAGCAGCAGCACTCGCCCCTAATCAGCAGGAAAGTGTCCTTTACGTCAAGGACGCAATGCCATGATAGCAGCCGCACTCCCCTCTAATCAGCAGGAAAGTGTCCTTTACATCAAGGACGCAATGCCATAATAGCAGCAGCACTCGCCCCTAATCAGCTGGAAAGTGTCCTTTACATGAGGAACGCAATACCATAAGAGCAGCAGCACTCGCCCCTAATCAGAAGCAAAGTGTCCTTTACATCAAGGACGCAATGCCATGGTAGCATCAGCACTCGCCCATAATCAGCAGGAAAGTGTCATTTATAATAAAGGATGCAATGCCATAAGAGCAGCAGCACTCGCCCTTAATCAGCAGGAAAGTGTCCTTTACATCAAGGACGCAATGTCATAATAGCAGCAACACTCGCCCCTAATCAGCAGGAAAGTGTCCTTTACATCAAGGACGCAATGCCATAATAGCAACAGCACTCGTTCCTAATCAGCAGGAAAGTGTCCTTTACATCAAGGACACAATGCCATAATAGCAGCAGCACTCTCCCCTAATCACCAGCAAAGTGTCCTTCACATAAAGGACTCAATGCCATAATTGCAGCAGCACTCGCCCCTAATCAGCAGGAAAGTATCCTTCACATCTAGGACGCAATGCCATAATAGCTGCAGCACTCACCCCTAATCAGCAGCAAAGTGTCCTTCACATCCTTCACATAACTGTTCTCATACCAACATCTGCCTCACACCCCCATCACTCTAACTAAACACTGCTGATTACGCACCCCCCAGCCAGGTGTTCTCCTCAGGCCTAACGCAGTCACAATCGGTCTGGATAAATCCTGCCAGAACTAGCACATACTCTTGACTTCTCAACCACCACACCTACCGCTAAGAAGCAGCTATTACACGAATACTACACCAGCTGCACACATAGCCGGTGCTCACACGCACTTTTGACTCTCTCTACTCTCTCTACTGACCTGAACTTCGGTTCCCAAGTGCGTTCAACCTACCAGCGCCTTCAGACCATACCAATGGTATATAAGACACTATATAAATGCAAAGTAACATAACATAACATCAAGGACTTGCCCCTAATCAGCAGCAAAGTGTCCTTTACATCAAGGGCGCAATGCCATAATAGCAACAGCACTCGCCCCTAATCAGCAGGAAAGTGTCTTTTACATCAAGGATGCAATGCCATAATAGCAGCAGTACTCTCCCCTAATCAGCAGCAAAGTATCCTTCACATCAAGGACTCAATGCCATAATTGCAGCAGCACTCGCCCCAAATCAGCAGGAAAGTATCCTTCACATCTGGGACGCAATGCCATAAAAGCAGCAGCACTCGCCCCTAATCAGCAGGAAAGTATCCTTCACATCTAGGACGCAATGCCATAAAAGCAGCAGCACTCGCCCCTAATCAGCAGCAAAGTGTCCTTTACATCAAGGACGCAATGCCATAATAGCAGAAGCACTCGCCCCTAATCAGCAGCAAAGTGTCCTTCACATCAAGAACTCAATGCCATAATTGCAGCAGCACTCGCCCCTAATCAGCAAGAAAGTATCCTTCACATCTCGGATGCAATGCTACAATAGCACCAGCACTCGCCCCCTAATCAGCAGGAAAGTGTCCTTTACATCAAGGACGCAATGCCACAATAGCACCAGCACTCGTCCCAATCAGCAGGAAAGTGTTCTTTATATCAAGGACGGAATGCCACATAGCAGCAGCACTCACCCCTAATCAACAGAAAAGTGTCCTTTACATCAAGGACGCAATGCCACAATAGCAGCAGCACTCGGCCCCTAATCAGCAGGAAAGTGTCTATTACATCAAAGACGCAATGCCACAATAGCAGCAGCACCTGTGCCTAATCAGCAGGAAAGGTCCTTTACATCAAGGACGCAATGCCATAATAGCAGCAGCACTCGCCCCTAATCAGCTGGAAAGTGTCCTTTACATGAGGAACGCAATACCATAAGAGCAGCAGCACTCGCCCCTAATCAGAAGCAAAGTGTCCTTTACATCAAGGACGCAATGCCATGGTAGCATCAGCACTCGCCCATAATCAGCAGGAAAGTGTCATTTATAATAAAGGATGCAATGCCATAAGAGCAGCAGCACTCGCCCTTAATCAGCAGGAAAGTGTCCTTTACATCAAGGACGCAATGTCATAATAGCAGCAACACTCGCCCCTAATCAACAGGAAAGTGTCCTTTACATCAAGGACGCAATGCCATAATAGCAACAGCACTCGTTCCTAATCAGCAGGAAAGTGTCCTTTACATCAAGGACACAATGCCATAATAGCAGCAGCACTCTCCCCTAATCACCAGCAAAGTGTCCTTCACATAAAGGACACAATGCCATAATTGCAGTAGCACTCGCCCCTAATCAGCAGGAAAGTATCCTTCACATCTAGGACGCAATGCCATAATAGCAGCAGTACTCGCCCCTAATCAGCAGGAAAGTGTCCTTTACATCAAGGACGCAATGCCATAATAGCAGAAGCACTCGCCCCTAATCAGCAGGAAAGTGTCCCTCACATCTAGGATCCAATGCCATAGTATCATCAGCACTCGCCCATAATCAGCAGGAAAGTGTCCTTTATAATAAAGGATGCAATGCCATAAGAGCAGCAGCACTCGCCCTTAATCAGCAGGAAAGTGTCCTTTACATCAAGGATGCAATGTCATAATAGCAGCAGCACTCGCCCCTGATCAGCAGGAAAGTGTCCTTTACATCAAGCACGCAATGCCATAATAGCAGCAGCACTCGCACCTAATCAGCAGGAAAGTGTCCTTTACATCAAGGACGCAATGCCATAATAGCAGCAGCGCTTGCCCCTAATCAACGGGAAAGTGTCCTTTACATCAAGGACGCAATGCCATAATAGCAGCAGCACTCGCCCCTAATCAGCAGGAAAGTGTCATTTACATCAAGGACGCAATGCCATAATAGCAGCAGCACTCGCCCCTAATCAGCAGGAAAGTGTCCTTTACGTCAAGGACGCAATGCCATGATAGCAGCCGCACTCCCCTCTAATCAGCAGGAAAGTGTCCTTTACATCAAGGACGCAATCCCATAATAGCAGCAGCACTCAAACCTAATCAGCAGGAAAGTGTCCTTTACATCAAGGACGCAATGCCATAATAGCAGCAGCACTCGCCCCTAATCAGCAGGAAAGTGTCATTTACATCAAGGACGCAGTGCCATAATAGCAGCAGCACTCACCCCTAATCAGCAGGAAAGTGTCCTTTACATTAAGGACGCAGTGCCATAATAGCAGCAGCACTTGCCCCTAATCAGCAGGAAAGTGTCCTTTACATCAAGGACGCAATGCCATAATAGCAGCAGCACTCGCCCCTGATCAGCAGGAAAGTGTCCTTTACATCAAGGACGCAATGGCATAATAGCAGCACTCGCCCCTAATCAGCAGGAAAGTGTCCTTTACATCAAGGACGCAATGCCATAATAGCAACAGCACTCGCCCCTAATCAGCAGGAAAGTGTCTTTTACATCAAGGATGCAATGCCATAATAGCAGCAGCACTCTCCCCTAATCAGCAGCAAAGTATCCTTCACATCAAGGACTCAATGCCATAATTGCAGCAGCACTCGCCTCTAATCAGCACGAAAGTATCCTTTACATCTAGGACGCAATGCCATAAAAGCAGCAGCACTCGCCCCTAACCAGCAGGAAAGTGTCCTTTACATCAAGGACGCAATGCAATAATAGCAGAAGCACTCGCCCCTAATCAGCAGCAAAGTGTCCTTCACATCAAGAACTCAATGTCATAATTGCAGCAGCACTCGCCCCTAAACAGCAGGAAAGTATCCTTCACATCTCGAAAGCAATGCAAAAATAGCAGGAGTACTCGCCCCTAATCAGAGGGAAAGTGTCCTTTACATCAAGGGCGCAATGCCACAATAGCAGCAGGACTCGCCCCCTAATCAGCAGGAAAGTGTCCTTTACATCAAGGACGCAATGCCACAATAGCACCATCACTCGCCCCAATCAGCAGGAAATTGTTCTTTACATCAAGGACGCAATGCCACAATAGCAGCAGCACTCGCCCCCTAATCAGCAGGAAAGTGTCCTTTACATGAAGGACGCAGTGCCATAATAGCAGCAGCACTCGCCCCTAATCAGGAGGAAAGTGTCCTTTACATCAAGGACACAATGCCATAAAAGCAGCAGCACTCGCCCCTAATCAGCTAGAAAGTGTCCTTTACTGAAGAGTGCAATGCCATAATAGCAGCAGCACTCGCCCCTAAGCAGAAGCAAAGTGTCCTTTACATCAGGCACGCAATGCCATAATAGCAGAAGCACTCGCCCCTAATCAGCAGGAAAGTGTCCCTCACATCTAGGATCCAATGCCATAGTATCATCAGCACTCGCCCATAATCAGCAGGAAAGTGTCCTTTATAATAAAGGATGCAATGCCATAAGAGCAGCAGCACTCGCCCCTAATCAGCAGGAAAGTATCCTTCACATCTAGGACGCAATGCCATAATAGCAGCAGTACTCGCCCCTAATCAGCAGGAAAGTGTCCTTTACATCAAGGACGCAATGCCATAATAGCAGAAGCACTCGCCCCTAATCAGCAGGAAAGTGTCCCTCACATCTAGGATCCAATGCCATAGTATCATCAGCACTCGCCCATAATCAGCAGGAAAGTGTCCTTTATAATAAAGGATGCAATGCCATAAGAGCAGCAGCACTCGCCCTTAATCAGCAGGAAAGTGTCCTTTACATCAAGGATGCAATGTCATAATAGCAGCAGCACTCGCCCCTGATCAGCAGGAAAGTGTCCTTTACATCAAGCACGCAATGCCATAATAGCAGCAGCACTCGCACCTAATCAGCAGGAAAGTGTCCTTTACATCAAGGACGCAATGCCATAATAGCAGCAGCGCTTGCCCCTAATCAACGGGAAAGTGTCCTTTACATCAAGGACGCAATGCCATAATAGCAGCAGCACTCGCCCCTAATCAGCAGGAAAGTGTCATTTACATCAAGGACGCAATGCCATAATAGCAGCAGCACTCGCCCCTAATCAGCAGGAAAGTGTCCTTTACGTCAAGGACGCAATGCCATGATAGCAGCCGCACTCCCCTCTAATCAGCAGGAAAGTGTCCTTTACATCAAGGACGCAATCCCATAATAGCAGCAGCACTCAAACCTAATCAGCAGGAAAGTGTCCTTTACATCAAGGACGCAATGCCATAATAGCAGCAGCACTCGCCCCTAATCAGCAGGAAAGTGTCATTTACATCAAGGACGCAGTGCCATAATAGCAGCAGCACTCACCCCTAATCAGCAGGAAAGTGTCCTTTACATTAAGGACGCAGTGCCATAATAGCAGCAGCACTTGCCCCTAATCAGCAGGAAAGTGTCCTTTACATCAAGGACGCAATGCCATAATAGCAGCAGCACTCGCCCCTGATCAGCAGGAAAGTGTCCTTTACATCAAGGACGCAATGGCATAATAGCAGCACTCGCCCCTAATCAGCAGGAAAGTGTCCTTTACATCAAGGACGCAATGCCATAATAGCAACAGCACTCGCCCCTAATCAGCAGGAAAGTGTCTTTTACATCAAGGATGCAATGCCATAATAGCAGCAGCACTCTCCCCTAATCAGCAGCAAAGTATCCTTCACATCAAGGACTCAATGCCATAATTGCAGCAGCACTCGCCTCTAATCAGCACGAAAGTATCCTTTACATCTAGGACGCAATGCCATAAAAGCAGCAGCACTCGCCCCTAACCAGCAGGAAAGTGTCCTTTACATCAAGGACGCAATGCAATAATAGCAGAAGCACTCGCCCCTAATCAGCAGCAAAGTGTCCTTCACATCAAGAACTCAATGTCATAATTGCAGCAGCACTCGCCCCTAAACAGCAGGAAAGTATCCTTCACATCTCGAAAGCAATGCAAAAATAGCAGGAGTACTCGCCCCTAATCAGAGGGAAAGTGTCCTTTACATCAAGGGCGCAATGCCACAATAGCAGCAGGACTCGCCCCCTAATCAGCAGGAAAGTGTCCTTTACATCAAGGACGCAATGCCACAATAGCACCATCACTCGCCCCAATCAGCAGGAAATTGTTCTTTACATCAAGGACGCAATGCCACAATAGCAGCAGCACTCGCCCCCTAATCAGCAGGAAAGTGTCCTTTACATGAAGGACGCAGTGCCATAATAGCAGCAGCACTCGCCCCTAATCAGGAGGAAAGTGTCCTTTACATCAAGGACACAATGCCATAAAAGCAGCAGCACTCGCCCCTAATCAGCTAGAAAGTGTCCTTTACTGAAGAACGCAATGCCATAATAGCAGCAGCACTCGCCCCTAAGCAGAAGCAAAGTGTCCTTTACATCAGGCACGCAATGCCATAATAGCAGTAGCACTCGCCCCTAGTCAGCAGCAAAGTGTCCTTTACATCAAGGACTCACCCTAATCAGCAGGAAAGTGTCCTTTACATCAAGGATGCAATGCCATAATAGCAGCAGCACTCATTCCTAATCAGCAGGAAAGTGTCCTTTACATCAAGGAAGCAATGCCATAATAGCAGCAGCACTCATTCCTAATCAACAGGAAAGTGTCCTTTACATCAAGGAAGCAATGCTATAATAGCAGCAGCACTCTCCCTTAATCAGCAGCAAAGTATCCTTCACATCAAGGACTCAATGCCATAATTGCAGCAGCACTCGCCCCTAATCAGCAGGAAAGTATCCTTCACATCTAGGATGCAATGCCATAAAAGCAGCAGCACTCGCCCCTAATCAGCAGGAAAGTGTCCTTTACAGCAAGGACGCAATGTCATAATAGCAGAAGCACTTGCCCCTAATCAGCAGCAAAGTGTCCTTCACATCAAGGACTCAATGCTATAATTGCAGCAGCACTCGCCCCAATCAGCAGGAAAGTATCCTTCACATCTAGGACGCAATGCCATAATAGCAGCAGTACTTGCCCCTAATCAGCAGGAAAGTGTCCTTTACATCAAGGACGCAATGCCATAATAGCAGAAGCACTTGTCCCTAATCAGCAGGAAAGTGTCCTTCACATCCAGGACCCAATGCCATAGTAGCATCAGCACTCGCCCATAATAAAGGATGCAATGCCATAAGACCAGCAGCACTCGCCCTTAATCAGCAGGAAAGTGTCCTTTACATCAAGGACGCAATGCCATAATAGCAGCAGCACTCTCACCTGATCAGCAGGAAACTGCTCTTTACATGAAGGACGCAATTCCATAATAGCAGAAGCACTCACCCCTGATCAGCGGGAAAGTGCCCTTTACATCAAGCATGCAATGCCATAATAGCAGCAGCACTCGCACCTTATCAGCGGGAAAGTGTCCTTTACATCAAGGACGCAATGCCATAATAGCAGCGGCACTCGCCCCTAATCAGCGGGAAAGTGTCCTTTACATCAAGGACACAATGCCATAATAGCAGCGGCACTCGCCCCTAATCAAATGGAAAGTGTCCTTTACATCAAGGACGCAATGCCATAATAGCAGCGGCACTCGCACCTAATCAGCAGGAACGTGTCCTTTACATCAAGGACGCAATGCCACAATAACAGCGGCACTCGCCCCTAATCAGCAGGAAAGTGTCCTTTACATCAAGTACGCAATGCCACAATAGCAGCAGCACTGGCCCCTAATCAGCAGGAAAGTGTCCTTTACGTCAAGGATGCAATGCCACAATAGCAGCAGCACTCTCCCCTAATCAGCAGCAATGTATCCTTCACATCAAGAACTCAATGCCATAATTGCAGCAGCACTCGCCTCTAATCAGCACGAAAGTATCCTTTACATCTAGGACGCAATGCCATAAAAGCAGCAGCACTCGCCCCTAACCAGCAGGAAAGTGTCCTTTACATCAAGGACGCAATGCAATAATAGCAGAAGCACTCGCCCCTAATCAGCAGCAAAGTGTCCTTCACATCAAGAACTCAATGTCATAATTGCAGCAGCACTCGCCCCTAAACAGCAGGAAAGTATCCTTCACATCTCGGATGCAATGCCAAAATAGCAGCAGTACTCGCCCCTAATCAGAGGGAAAATGTCCTTTACATCAAGGGCGCAATGCCACAATAGCAGCAGGACTCGCCCCCTAATCAGCAGGAAAGTGTCCTTTACATCAAGGACGCAATGCCACAATAGCACCAGCACTCGCCCCAATCAGCAGGAAATTGTTCTTTACATCAAGGACGCAATGCCACAATAGCAGCAGCACTCGCCCCCTAATCAGCAGGAAAGTGTCCTTTACATCAAGGACGCAATGCCACAATAGCAGCAGCACTTGTGCCTAATCAGCAGGAAAGTGTCCTTTACATCAAGGACGCAGTGCCATAATAGCAGCAGCACTCGCCCCTAATCAGCAGGAAAGTGTCTTTTACATCAAGAATGCAATGCCATAACAGGCAGCAGCACTCTCCCCTAATCAGCAGCAAAGTATCATTCACATCAAGGACTCAATGCCATAATTGCAGCAGCACTCGCCTCTAATCAGCAGGAAAGTATCCTTCACATCTAGGACGCAATGCCATAAAAGCAGCAGCACTCACCCCTAATCAGCAGCAAAGTGTCCTTCACATCAAGACTTCAATGCCATAATTACAGCAGCACTCACCCCTAATCAGCAGGAAAGTATCCTTCACATCTCGGATGCAATGCCAAAATAGCAGCAGTACTCGCCCCTAATCAGAGGGAAAGTGTACTTTACATCAAGGACGCAATGCCACAATAGCACCAGCACTCGCCCCAATCAGCAGGAAAGTGTTCTTTATATCAAGGACACAATGCCACAATAGCAGCAGCACTCGCCCCTAATCAGCAGGAAAGTGTCCTTTACATCAAGTACGCAATGCTACAATAGCAGCAGCACTCGCCCCTAATCAGCAGAAAAGTGTCCTTTACATCAAGGACGCAATGCCACAATAGCAGCAGCACTCGCCCCCTAATCAGCAGGAAAGTGTCTTTTACATCAAGGACGCAATTCCACAATAGCAGCAGCACCTGTGCCTAATCAGCAGGAAAGTGTCCTTTACATCAAGGACGCAATGCCATAATAGCAGCAGCACTCACCCCTAATCAGCAGGAAAGTGTCCTTTACATCAAGGACGCAATGCCACAATAGCACCAGCACTCGCCCCAATCAGCAGGAAAGTGTTCTTTATATCAAGGACACAATGCCACAATAGCAGCAGCACTCGCCCCTAATCAGCAGGAAAGTGTCCTTTACATCAAGTACGCAATGCCACAATAGCAGCAGCACTCGCCCCTAATCAGCAGAAAAGTGTCCTTTACATCAAGGACGCAATGCCACAATAGCAGCAGCACTCGCCCCCTAATCAGCAGGAAAGTGTCTTTTACATCAAGGACGCAATTCCACAATAGCAGCAGCACCTGTGCCTAATCAGCAGGAAAGTGTCCTTTACATCAAGGACGCAATGCCATAATAGCAGCAGCACTCACCCCTAATCAGCAGGAAAGTGTCCTTTACATCAAGGACGCAATGCCACAATAGCACCAGCACTCGCCCCAATCAGCAGGAAAGTGTTCTTTATATCAAGGACACAATGCCACAATAGCAGCAGCACTCGCCCCTAATCAGCAGAAAAGTGTCCTTTACATCAAGGACGCAATGCCACAATAGCAGCAGCACTCGCCCCTAATCAGCAGGAAAGTGTCCTTTACATCAAGGACGCAATGCCATAATAGCAGCAGCACTCACCCCTAATCAGCAGGAAAGTGTCCTTTACATCAAGGACGCAATGCCATAATAGCAGCAGCACTCGCCCCTAATCAGCTGGAAAGTGTCCTTTACATGAAGAACGCAATGCCATAATAGCAGCAGCACTCGCCCCTAATCAGAAGCAAAGTGTCCTTTACATCAAGGACGCAATGTCATAATAGAAGCAGCACTCGCCCCTGATCAGCAGGAAAGTGTCCTTCACATCAAGGACTCACCCCTAATCAGCAGGAAAGTGTCCTTCACATCAAGGACTCAATGGCATAATTGCAGCAACACTCGCCCCTAATCAGCAGGAAAATATCCTTCACATCTAGGATGCAATGCCATAAAGCAGCAGCACTCGCCCCTAATCAGCAGGAAAGTGTCCTTTACATCAAGGACGCAATGCCATAATAGCAGAAGCACTTGACCCTAATCTGCAGCAAAGTGTCCTTCACATCAAGGACTCAATGCCATAATTGCAGCAGCACTCGCCCCTATTCAGCAGGAAAGTATCCTTCACATCTAGGACGCAATGCCATAATAGCAGCAGTACTCGCCCCTAATCAGCAGGAAAGTGTCCTTTACATCAAGGACGCAATGCCATAATAGCAGAAACACTTGCCCCTAATCAGCAGGAAAGTGTGCTTCACATCTAGGACCCAATGCCATAGTAGCATCAGCACTCGCCCATGATCAGCAGGAACGTGTCCTTTATAATAAAGGATGCAATGCCATAAGAGCAGCAGCACTCGCCCCTAATCAGCAGGAAAGTGTCTTTTACATCAAGGATGCAATGTCATAATAGCAGCAGCACTCGCCCCTGATCTGCAGGAAAGTGTCCTTTACATCAAGCACGCAATGCCATAATAGCAGCAGCACTCGCACCTAATCAACGGGAAAGTGTCCTTTACATCAAGGACGCAATGCCATAATAGCAGCAGCACTCGCCCCTAATCAGCAGGAAAGTGTCCTTTACATCAAGGACGCAATGCCATAATAGCAGCAGCACTCGCCCCTAATCAGCAGGAAACTGTCCTTTACGTCAAGGACGCAATGCCATGATAGCAGCCGCACTCGCCTCTAATCAGCAGGAAAGTGTCCTTTACGTCAAGGACGCAATCCCATAATAGCAACAGCACTCGCCCCTAATCAGCAGGAAAGTGTCTTTTACATCAAGGATGCAATGCCATAATAGCAGCAGCACTCGCCTCTAATCAGCAGCAAAGTATCCTTCACATCAAGGTCTCAATGCCATAATTGCAGCAGCACTCGCCCCTCATCAGCAGGAAAGTATCCTTCACATCTAGGACGCAATGCCATAAAAGCAGCAGCACTCACCCCTAATCAGCAGGAAAGTGTCCTTTACATCAAGGACGCAATGCCATAATAGCAGAAGCACTCACCCCTAATCAGCAGCAAAGTGTCCTTCACATCAAGACCTCAATGCTATAATTGCAGCAGCACTCACCCATAATCAGCAGGAAAGTATCCTTCACATCTCGGATGCAATGCCACAATAGCACCAGCACTCGTCCCAATCAGCAGGAAAGTGTTCTTTATATCAAGGACGGAATGCCACATAGCAGCAGCACTCACCCCTAATCAACAGAAAAGTGTCCTTTACATCAAGGATGCAATGCCACAATAGCAGCAGCACTCGGCCCCTAATCAGCAGGAAAGTGTCCATTACATCAAAGACGCAATGCCACAATAGCAGCAGCACCTGTGCCTAATCAGCAGGAAAGTGTCCTTTACATCAAGGAAGCAATGCCATAATAGCAGCAGCACTCGCCCCTAATCAGCTGGAAAGTGTCCTTTACATGAGGAACGCAATACCATAAGAGCAGCAGCACTCGCCCCTAATCAGAAGCAAAGTGTCCTTTACATCAAGGACGCAATGTCATAATAGCAGCAGCACTCGCCCCTAATCAGCAGGAAAGTGTCCTTTACATCAAGGATGCAATGCCATAATAGCAACAGCACTCGTTCCTAATCAGCAGGAAAGTGTCCTTTACATCAAGGACACAATGCCATAATAGCAGCAGCACTCTCCCCTAATCACCAGCAAAGTGTCCTTCACATAAAGGACTCGATGCCATAATTGCAGCAGCACTCGCCCCTAATCAGCAGGATAGTATCCTTCACATCTAGGACGCAATGCCATAATAGCAGCAGTACTCGCCCCTAATCAGCAGGAAAGTGTCCTTTACATCAAGGACGCAATGCCATAATAGCAGAAGCACTCGCCCCTAATCAGCAGGAAAGTGTCCTTCACATCTAGGACCCAATGCCATAGTATCATCAGCACTCGCCCATAATCAGCAGGAAAGTGTCCTTTATAATAAAGGATGCAATGCCATAAGAGCAGCAGCACTCGCCCTTAATCAGCAGGAAAGTGTCCTTTACATCAAGAACTCAATGCCATACTTGCAGCAGCACTCGCCCCTAATCAGCAAGAAAGTATCCTTCACATCTCGGATGCAATGCCACAATAGCACCAGCACTCGCCCCCTAATCAGCAGGAAAGTGTCCTTTACATCAAGGACGCAATGCCACAATAGCACCAGCACTCGTCCCAATCAGCGGGAAAGTGTTCTTTATATCAAGGACGGAATGCCACATAGCAGCAGCACTCACCCCTAATCAACAGAAAAGTGTCCTTTACATCAAGGACGCAATGCCACAATAGCAGCAGCACTCGGCCCCTAATCAGCAGGAAAGTATCCATTACATCAAAGACGCAATGCCACAATAGCAGCAGCACCTGTGCCTAATCAGCAGCAAAGTGTCCTTTACATCAAGGACGCAATGCCATAATAGCAGCAGCACTCGCCCCTAATCAGCTGGAAAGTGTCCTTTACATGAGGAACACAATACCATAAGAGCAGCAGCACTCGCCCCTAATCAGAAGCAAAGTGTCCTTTACATCAAGGACGCAATGCCATGGTAGCATCAGCACTCGCCCATAATCAGCAGGAAAGTGTCCTTTATAATAAAGGATGCAATGCCATAAGAGCAGCAGCACTCGCCCTTAATCAGCAGGAAAGTGTCCTTTACATCAAGGACGCAATGTCATAATAGCAGCAGCACTCGCCCCTAATCAGCAGGAAAGTGTCCTTTACATCAATGACGCAATGCCATAATAGCAACAGCACTCGTTCCTAATCAGCAGGAAAGTGTCCTTTACATCAAGGACACAATGCCATAATAGCAGCAGCACTCTCCCCTAATCACCAGCAAAGTGTCCTTCACATAAAGGACTCAATGCCATAATTGCAGCAGCACTCGCCCCTAATCAGCAGGAAAGTATCCTTCACATCTAGGACGCAATGCCATAATAGCAGCAGTACTCGCCCCTAATCAGCAGGAAAGTGTCCTTTACATCAAGGACGCAATGCCCTAATAGCAGAAGCACTCGCCCCTAATCAGCAGGAAAGTGTCCTTCACATCTAGGACCCAATGCCATAGTATCATCAGCACTCGCCCATAATCAGCAGGAAAGTGTCCTTTATAATAAAGGATGCAATGCCATAAGAGCAGCAGCACTCGCCCTTAATCAGCAGGAAAGTGTCCTTCACATCAAGGACTCAATGGCATAATTGCAGCAACACTCGCCCCTAATCAGCAGGAAAATATCCTTCACATCTAGGATGCAATGCCATAAAGCAGCAGCACTCGCACCTAATCAACGGGAAAGTGTCCTTTACATCAAGGACGCAATGCCATAATAGCAGCAGCACTCGCCCCTAATCAGCAGGAAAGTGTCCTTTACATCAAGGACGCAATGCCATAATAGCAGCAGCACTCGCCCCTAATCAGCAGGAAAGTGTCCTTTACGTCAAGGACGCAATCCCATAATAGCAACAGCACTCGCCCCTAATCAGCCGGAAAGTGTCTTTTACATCAAGGATGCAATGCCCTAATAGCAGCAGCACTCGCCTCTAATCAGCAGCAAAGTATCCTTCACATCAAGGTCTCAATGCCATAATTGCAGCAGCACTCGCCCCTCATCAGCAGGAAAGTATCCTTCACATCTAGGACGCAATGCCATAAAAGCAGCAGCACTCACCCCTAATCAGCAGGAAAGTGTCCTTTACATCAAGGACGCAATGCCATAATAGCAGAAGCACTCACCCCTAATCAGCAGCAAAGTGTCCTTCACATCAAGACCTCAATGCTATAATTGCAGCAGCACTCACCCCTAATCAGCAGGAAAGTATCCTTCACATCTCGGATGCAATGCCACAATAGCACCAGCACTCGTCCCAATCAGCAGGAAAGTGTTCTTTATATCAAGGACGGAATGCCACATAGCAGCAGCACTCACCCCTAATCAACAGAAAAGTGTCCTTTACATCAAGGATGCAATGCCACAATAGCAGCAGCACTCGGCCCCTAATCAGCAGGAAAGTGTCCATTACATCAAAGACGCAATGCCACAATAGCAGCAGCACCTGTGCCTAATCAGCAGGAAAGTGTCCTTTACATCAAGGAAGCAATGCCATAATAGCAGCAGCACTCGCCCCTAATCAGCTGGAAAGTGTCCTTTACATGAGGAACGCAATACCATAAGAGCAGCAGCACTCGCCCCTAATCAGAAGCAAAGTGTCCTTTACATCAAGGACGCAATGCCATGGTAGCATCAGCACTCGCCCATAATCAGCAGGAAAGTGTCCTTTATAATAAAGGATGCAATGCCATAAGAGCAGCAGCACTCGCCCTTAATCAGCAGGAAAGTGTCCTTTACATCAAGGACGCAATGTCATAATAGCAGCAGCACTCGCCCCTAATCAGCAGGAAAGTGTCCTTTACATCAAGGACGCAATGCCATAATAGCAACAGCACTCGTTCCTAATCAGCAGGAAAGTGTCCTTTACATCAAGGACACAATGCCATAATAGCAGCAGTACTCTCCCCTAATCACCAGCAAAGTGTCCTTCACATAAAGGACTCGATGCCATAATTGCAGCAGCACTCGCCCCTAATCAGCAGGATAGTATCCTTCACATCTAGGACGCAATGCCATAATAGCAGCAGCACTCGCCCCTAATCAGCAGGAAAGTGTAATTTACATCAAGGACGCAGTGCCATAATAGCAGCAGCACTCGTGCCTAATCAGCAGGAAAGTGTCCTTCACATCTAGGACGCAATGCCATAATACTAACAGCACTCGACCCTAATCAGCAGCAAAGTGTCCTTTACATCAAGGACGCAATGCCATAATAGCAACAGCACTCGTTCCTAATCAGCAGGAAAGTGTCCTTTACATCAAGGACACAATGCCATAATAGCAGCAGCACTCTCCCCTAATCACCAGCAAAGTGTCCTTCACATAAAGGACTCGATGCCATAATTGCAGCAGCACTCGCCCCTAATCAGCAGGATAGTATCCTTCACATCTAGGACGCAATGCCATAATAGCAGCAGCACTCGCCCCTAATCAGCAGGAAAGTGTCATTTACATCAAGGACGCAGTGCCATAATAGCAGCAGCACTCGCCCCTAATCAGCAGGAAAGTGTCCTTTACATCAAGGACGCAGTGCCATAATAGCAACAGCACTCACCCCTTATCAGCAGGAAAGTGTCCTTTACATCAAGGACGCAGTGCCATAATAGCAGCAGCACTTGCCCCTAATCAGCAGGAAAGTGTCCTTTACATCAAGGACGCAATGCCATAATAGCAGCAGCACTCGCCCCTAATCAGCAGGAAAGTGTCCTTTACATCAAGGACGCAATGCCATAATAGCAACAGCACTCGTTCCTAATCAGCAGGAAAGTGTCCTTTACATCAAGGACACAATGCCATAATAGCAGCAGCACTCTCCCCTAATCACCAGCAAAGTGTCCTTCACATAAAGGACTCGATGCCATAATTGCAGCAGCACTCGCCCCTAATCAGCAGGATAGTATCCTTCACATCTAGGACGCAATGCCATAATAGCAGCAGCACTCGCCCCTAATCAGCAGGAAAGTGTCATTTACATCAAGGACGCAGTGCCATAATAGCAGCAGCACTCGCCCCTAATCAGCAGGAAAGTGTCCTTTACATCAAGGACGCAGTGCCATAATAGCAACAGCACTCACCCCTTATCAGCAGGAAAGTGTCCTTTACATCAAGGACGCAGTGCCATAATAGCAGCAGCACTTGCCCCTAATCAGCAGGAAAGTGTCCTTTACATCAAGGACACAATGCCACAATAGCAGCAGCACTCGTGCCTAATCAGCAGGAAAGTGTCCTTCACATCTAGGACGCAATGCCATAATACTAACAGCACTCGACCCTAATCAGCAGCAAAGTGTCCTTTACATCAAGGACGCAATGCCATAATAGCTGCAGCACTCACCCCTAATCAGCAGCAAAGTGTCCTTCACATCCTTCACATAACTGTTCTCATACCAACATCTGCCTCACACCCCCATCACTCTAACTAAACACTGCTGATTACGCACCCCCCAGCCAGGTGTTCTCCTCAGGCCTAACGCAGTCACAATCGGTCTGGATAAATCCTGCCAGAACTAGCACATACTCTTGACTTCTCAACCACCACACCTACCGCTAAGAAGCAGCTATTACACGAATACTACACCAGCTGCACACATAGCCGGTGCTCACACGCACTTTTGACTCTCTCTACTCTCTCTACTGACCTGAACTTCGGTTCCCAAGTGCGTTCAACCTACCAGCGCCTTCAGACCATACCAATGGTATATAAGACACTATATAAATGCAAAGTAACATAACATAACATCAAGGACTTGCCCCTAATCAGCAGCAAAGTGTCCTTTACATCAAGGGAGCAATGCCATAATAGCAACAGCACTCGCCCCTAATCAGCAGGAAAGTGGACTCAATGCCATAATTGCAGCAGCACTCGCCCCTAATCAGCAGGAAAGTATCCTTCACATCTAGGACGCAATGCCATAAAAGCAGCAGCACTCGCCCCTAATCAGCAGCAAAGTGTCCTTTACATCAAGGACGCAATGCCATAATAGCAGAAGCACTCGCCCCTAATCAGCAGCAAAGTGTCCTTCACATCAAGAACTCAATGCCATAATTGCAGCAGCACTCGCCCCTAATCAGCAAGAAAGTATCCTTCACATCTCGGATGCAATGCCACAATAGCACCAGCACTCGCCCCCTAATCAGCAGGAAAGTGTCCTTTACATCAAGGACGCAATGCCACAATAGCACCAGCACTCGTCCCAATCAGCAGGAAAGTGTTCTTTATATCAAGGACGGAATGCCACATAGCAGCAGCACTCACCCCTAATCAACAGAAAAGTGTCCTTTACATCAAGGACGCAATGCCACAATAGCAGCAGCACTCGGCCCCTAATCAGCAGGAAAGTGTCCATTACATCAAAGACGCAATGCCACAATAGCAGCAGCACCTGTGCCTAATCAGCAGGAAAGTGTCCTTTACATCAAGGACGCAATGCCATAATAGCAGCAGCACTCGCCCCTAATCAGCTGGAAAGTGTCCTTTACATGAGGAACGCAATACCATAAGAGCAGCAGCACTCGCCCCTAATCAGAAGCAAAGTGTCCTTTACATCAAGGACGCAATGCCATGGTAGCATCAGCACTCGCCCATAATCAGCAGGAAAGTGTCATTTATAATAAAGGATGCAATGCCATAAGAGCAGCAGCACTCGCCCTTAATCAGCAGGAAAGTGTCCTTTACATCAAGGACGCAATGTCATAATAGCAGCAACACTCGCCCCTAATCAGCAGGAAAGTGTCCTTTACATCAAGGACGCAATGCCATAATAGCAACAGCACTCGTTCCTAATCAGCAGGAAAGTGTCCTTTACATCAAGGACACAATGCCATAATAGCAGCAGCACTCTCCCCTAATCACCAGCAAAGTGTCCTTCACATAAAGGACTCAATGCCATAATTGCAGCAGCACTCGCCCCTAATCAGCAGGAAAGTATCCTTCACATCTAGGACGCAATGCCATAATAGCTGCAGCACTTACCCCTAATCAGCAGCAAAGTGTCCTTCACATCCTTCACATAACTGTTCTCATACCAACATCTGCCTCACACCCCCATCACTCTAACTAAACACTGCTGATTACGCACCCCCCAGCCAGGTGTTCTCCTCAGGCCTAACGCAGTCACAATCGGTCTGGATAAATCCTGCCAGAACTAGCACATACTCTTGACTTCTCAACCACCACACCTACCGCTAAGAAGCAGCTATTACACGAATACTACACCAGCTGCACACATAGCCGGTGCTCACACGCACTTTTGACTCTCTCTACTCTCTCTACTGACCTGAACTTCGGTTCCCAAGTGCGTTCAACCTACCAGCGCCTTCAGACCATACCAATGGTATATAAGACACTATATAAATGCAAAGTAACATAACATAACATCAAGGACTTGCCCCTAATCAGCAGCAAAGTGTCCTTCACATCAAGAACTCAATGCCATAATTGCAGCAGCACTCGCCCCTAATCAGCAGCAAAGTGTCCTTCACATCAAGAACTCAATGCTATAATTGCAGCAGCACTCGCCCCTAATCAGCAAGAAAGTATCCTTCACATCTCGGATGCAATGCCACAATAGCACAAGCACTCGCCCCCTAATCAGCAGGAAAGTGTCCTTTACATCAAGGACGCAATGCCATAATAGCAGCAGTACTCGCCCCTAATCAGCAGGAAAGTGTCCTTTACATCAAGGACGCAATGCCATAATAGCAGAAGCACTCGCCCCTAATCAGCAGGAAAGTGTCCCTCACATCTAGGACCCAATGCCATAGTATCATCAGCACTCGCCCATAATCAGCAGGAAAGTGTCCTTTATAATAAAGGATGCAATGCCTTAAGAGCAGCAGCACTCGCCCTTAATCAGCAGGAAAGTGTCCTTTACATCAAGGATGCAATGTCATAATAGCAGCAGCACTCGCCCCTGATCAGCAGGAAAGTGTCCTTTACATCAAGCACGCAATGCCATAATAGCAGCAGCACTCGCACCTAATCAGCAGGAAAGTGTCCTTTACATCAAGGACGCAATGCCATAATAGCAGCAGCGCTTGCCCCTAATCAACGGGAAAGTGTCCTTTACATCAAGGACGCAATGCCATAATAGCAGCAGCACTCGCCCCTAATCAGCAGGAAAGTGTCATTTACATTAAGGACGCAATGCCATAATAGCAGCAGCACTCGCCCCTAATCAGCAGGAAAGTGTCCTTTACGTCAAGGATGCGATGCCATGATAGCAGCCGCACTCCCCTCTAATCAGCAGGAAAGTGTCCTTTACATCAAGGACGCAATCCCATAATAGCAGCAGCACTCAAACCTAATCAGCAGGAAAGTGTCCTTTACATCAAGGACGCAATGCCATAATAGCAGCAGCACTCGCCCCTAATCAGCAGGAAAGTGTCATTTACATCAAGGACGCAGTGCCATAATAGCAGCAGCACTCACCCCTAATCAGCAGGAAAGTGTCCTTTACATCAAGGATGCAGTGCCATAATAGCAACAGCACTCACCCCTAATCAGCAGGAAAGTGTCCTTTACATTAAGGACGCAGTGCCATAATAGCAGCAGCACTTGCCCCTAATCAGCAGGAAAGTGTCCTTTACATCAAGGACGCAATGCCATAATAGCAGCAGCACTCGCCCCTGATCAGCAGGAAAGTGTCCTTTACATCAAGGACGCAATGGCATAATAGCAGCACTCGCCCCTAATCAGCAGGAAAGTGTCCTTTACATCAAGGACGCAATGCCATAATAGCAACAGCACTCGCCCCTAATCAGCAGGAAAGTGTCTTTTACATCAAGGATGCAATGCCATAATAGCAGCAGCACTCTCCCCTAATCAGCAACAAAGTATCCTTCACATCAAGGACTCAATGCCATAATTGCAGCAGCACTCGCCTCTAATCAGCACGAAAGTATCCTTTACATCTAGGACGCAATGCCATAAAAGCAGCAGCACTCGCCCCCAACCAGCAGGAAAGTGTCCTTTACATCAAGGACGCAATGCAATAATAGCAGAAGCACTCGCCCCTAATCAGCAGCAAAGTGTCCTTCACATCAAGAACTCAATGTCATAATTGCAGCAGCACTCGCCCCTAAACAGCAGGAAAGTATCCTTCACATCTCGAAAGCAATGCAAAAATAGCAGGAGTACTCGCCCCTAATCAGAGGGAAAGTGTCCTTTACATCAAGGGCGCAATGCCACAATAGCAGCAGGACTCGCCCCCTAATCAGCAGGAAAGTGTCCTTTACATCAAGGACGCAATGCCACAATAGCACCATCACTCGCCCCAATCAGCAGGAAATTGTTCTTTACATCAAGGACGCAATGCCACAATAGCAGCAGCACTCGCCCCCTAATCAGCAGGAAAGTGTCCTTTACATCAAGGATGCAGTGCCATAATAGCAGCAGCACTCGCCCCTAATCAGGAGGAAAGTGTCCTTTACATCAAGGACACAATGCCATAAAAGCAGCAGCACTCGCCCCTAATCAGCTAGAAAGTGTCCTTTACTGAAGAACGCAATGCCATAATAGCAGCAGCACTCGCCCCTAAGCAGAAGCAAAGTGTCCTTTACATCAGGCACGCAATGCCATAATAGCAGTAGCACTCGCCCCTAGTCAGCAGCAAAGTGTCCTTTACATCAAGGACTCACCCTAATCAGCAGGAAAGTGTCCTTTACATCAAGGATGCAATGCCATAATAGCAGCAGCACTCATTCCTAATCAGCAGGAAAGTGTCCTTTACATCAAGGAAGCAATGCTATAATAGCAGCAGCACTTACCCCTAATCAGCAGGAAAGTGTCCTTTACATCAAGGACGCAATGCCATAATAGCAGCAGCACTCGCCCCTAATCAGCAGGAAAGTGTCCTTTACATCAAGTACGCAATGCCACAATAGCAGCAGCACTCGCCCCTAATCAGCAGAAAAGTGTCCTTTACATCAAGGACGCAAAGCCACAATAGCAGCAGCACTCGCCCCCTAATCAGCAGGAAAGTGTCTTTTACATCAAGGATGCAATGCCACAATAGCAGCAGAACTCACCCCTAATCAGCAGGAAAGTGTCCTTTACATCAAGTACGCAATGCCACAATAGCAGCAGAACTCACCCCAAATCAGCAGAAAAGTGTCCTTTACAACAAGGGCGCAATGCCACAATAGCAGCAGCACTCGCCCCCTAATAAGCAGGAAAGTGTCCTTTACATCAAGGAGGCAATGCCACAATAGCAGCAGCAGCTGTGCCTAATCAGCAGGAAAGTGTCCTTTACATCAAGGACGCAATGCCATAATAGCAGCAGCACTCGCCCCTAATCAGCAGGAAAGTGTTCTTTACATTAAGGACGCAATGCCACAATAGCAGCAGCACTCGTGCCTAATCAGCAGGAAAGTGTTCTTTACATCAAGGACACAATGCCACAATAGCAGCAGCACTCGTGCCTAATCAGCAGGAAAGTGTCCTTCACATCTAGGACGCAATGCCATAATACTAACAGCACTCGACCCTAATCAGCAGCAAAGTGTCCTTTACATCAAGGACGCAATGCCATAATAGCTGCAGCACTCACCCCTAATCAGCAGCAAAGTGTCCTTCACATCCTTCACATAACTGTTCTCATACCAACATCTGCCTCACACCCCCATCACTCTAACTAAACACTGCTGATTACGCACCCCCCAGCCAGGTGTTCTCCTCAGGCCTAACGCAGTCACAATCGGTCTGGATAAATCCTGCCAGAACTAGCACATACTCTTGACTTCTCAACCACCACACCTACCGCTAAGAAGCAGCTATTACACGAATACTACACCAGCTGCACACATAGCCGGTGCTCACACGCACTTTTGACTCTCTCTACTCTCTCTACTGACCTGAACTTCGGTTCCCAAGTGCGTTCAACCTACCAGCGCCTTCAGACCATACCAATGGTATATAAGACACTATATAAATGCAAAGTAACATAACATAACATCAAGGACTTGCCCCTAATCAGCAGCAAAGTGTCCTTTACATCAAGGGCGCAATGCCATAATAGCAACAGCACTCGCCCCTAATCAACAGGAAAGTGTCTTTTACATCAAGGATGCAATGCCATAATAGCAGCAGTACTCTCCCCTAATCAGCAGCAAAGTATCCTTCACATCAAGGACTCAATGCCATAATTGCAGCAGCACTCCCCCCTAATCAGCAGGAAAGTATCCTTCACATCTAGGACGCAATGCCATAAAAGCAGCAGCACTCGCCCCTAATCAGCAGCAAAGTGTCCTTTACATCAAGGACGCAATGCCATAATAGCAGAAGCACTCACCCCTAATCAGCAGCAAAGTGTCCTTCACATCAAGAACTCAATGCCATAATTGCAGCAGCACTCGCCCCTAATCAGCAAGAAAGTATCCTTCACATCTCGGATGCAATGCCACAATAGCACCAGCACTCGCCCCCTAAACAGCAGGAAAGTGTCCTTTACATCAAGGACGCAATGCCACAATAGCACCAGCACTCACCCCTAATCAACAGAAAAGTGTCCTTTACATCAAGGATGCAATGCCACAATAGCAGCAGCACTCGGCCCCTAATCAGCAGGAAAGTGTCCATTACATCAAAGACGCAATGCCACAATAGCAGCAGCACCTGTGCCTAATCAGCAGGAAAGTGTCCTTTACATCAAGGACGCAATGCCATAATAGCAGAAGCACTCGCCCCTAATCAGCAGCAAAGTGTCCTTCACATCAAGAACTCAATGCCATAATTGCAGCAGCACTCGCCCCTAATCAGCAAGAAAGTATCCTTCACATCTCGGATGCAATGCCACAATAGCACCAGCACTCGCCCCCTAATCAGCAGGAAAGTGTCCTTTACATCAAGGACGCAATGCCACAATAGCACCAGCACTCGTCCCAATCAGCAGGAAAGTGTTCTTTATATCAAGGACGGAATGCCACATAGCAGCAGCACTCACCCCTAATCAACAGAAAAGTGTCCTTTACATCAAGGATGCAATGCCACAATAGCAGCAGCACTCGGCCCCTAATCAGCAGGAAAGTGTCCATTACATCAAAGACGCAATGCCACAATAGCAGCAGCACCTGTGCCTAATCAGCAGGAAAGTGTCCTTTACATCAAGGACGCAATGCCATAATAGCAGCAGCACTCGCCCCTAATCAGCTGGAAAGTGTCCTTTACATGAGGAACGCAATACCATAAGAGCAGCAGCACTCGCCCCTAATCAGAAGCAAAGTGTCCTTTACATCAAGGACGCAATGCCATGGTAGCATCAGCACTCGCCCATAATCAGCAGGAAAGTGTCATTTATAATAAAGGATGCAATGCCATAAGAGCAGCAGCACTCGCCCTTAATCAGCAGGAAAGTGTCCTTTACATCAAGGACGCAATGTCATAATAGCAGCAACACTCGCCCCTAATCAGCAGGAAAGTGTCCTTTACATCAAGGACGCAATGCCATAATAGCAACAGCACTCGTTCCTAATCAGCAGGAAAGTGTCCTTTACATCAAGGACACAATGCCATAATAGCAGCAGCACTCTCCCCTAATCACCAGCAAAGTGTCCTTCACATAAAGGACTCAATGCCGTAATTGAAGCAGCACTCGCCCCTAATCAGCAGGAAAGTATCCTTCACATCTAGGAAGCAATGCCATAATAGCTGCAGCACTCACCCCTAATCAGCAGCAAAGTGTCCTTCACATTCTTCACATAACTGTTCTCATACCAACATCTGCCTCACACCCCCATCACTCTAACTAAACACTGCTGATTACGCACCCCCCAGCCAGGTGTTCTCCTCAAGCCTAACGCAGTCACAATCGGTCTGGATAAATCCTGCCAGAACTAGCACATACTCTTGACTTCTCAACCACCACACCTACCGCTAAGAAGCAGCTATTACACGAATACTACACCAGCTGCACACATAGCCGGTGCTCACACGCACTTTTGACTCTCTCTACTCTCTCTACTGACCTGAACTTCGGTTCCCAAGTGCGTTCAACCTACCAGCGCCTTCAGACCATACCAATGGTATATAAGACACTATATAAATGCAAAGTAACATAACATAACATCAAGGACTTGCCCCTAATCAGCAGCAAAGTGTCCTTTACATCAAGGGCGCAATGCCATAATAGCAACAGCACTCGCCCCTAATCAGCAGGAAAGTGTTTTTTACATCAAGGATGCAATGCCATAATAGCAGAAGTACTCTCCCCTAATCAGCAGCAAAGTATCCTTCACATCAAGGACTCAATGCCATAATTGCAGCAGCACTCGCCTCTAATCAGCAGGAAAGTATCCTTCACATCTAGGACGCAATGCCATAAAAGCAGCAGCACTCACCCCTAATAAGCACCCAAGTGTCCTTTACATCAAGGACGCAATGCCATAATAGCAGAAGCACTCGCCCCTAATCAGCAGCAAAGTGTCCTTCACATCAAGAACTCAATGCCATAATTGCAGCAGCACTCGCCCCTAATCAGCAAGAAAGTATCCTTCACATCTCGGATGCAATGCTACAATAGCACCAGCACTCGCCCCCTAATCAGCAGGAAAGTGTCCTTTACATCAAGGACGCAATGCCACAATAGCACAAGCACTCGTCCCAATCAGCAGGAAAGTGTTCTTTATATCAAGGACGGAATGCCACATAGCAGCAGCACTCACCCCTAATCAACAGAAAAGTGTCCTTTACATCAAGGACGCAATGCCACAATAGCAGCAGCACTCAGCCCCTAATCAGCAGGAAAGTGTCTATTACATCAAAGACGCAATGCCACAATAGCAGCAGCACCTGTGCCTAATCAGCAGGAAAGTGTCCTTTACATCAAGGACGCAATGCCATAATAGCAGCAGCACTCGCCCCTAATCAGCTGGAAAGTGTCCTTTACATGAGGAACGCAATACCATAAGAGCAGCAGCACTCGCCCCTAATCAGAAGCAATGTGTCCTTTACATCAAGGACGCAATGCCATGGTAGCATCAGCACTCGCCCATAATCAGCAGGAAAGTGTCATTTATAATAAAGGATGCAATGCCATAAGAGCAGCAGCACTCGCCCTTAATCAGCAGGAAAGTGTCCTTTACATCAAGGACGCAATGTCATAATAGCAGCAACACTCACCCCTAATCAGCAGGAAAGTGTACTTTACATCAAGGACGCAATGCCATAATAGCAACAGCACTCGTTCCTAATCAGCAGGAAAGTGTCCTTTACATCAAGGACACAATGCCATAATAGCAGCAGCACTCTCCCCTAATCACCAGCAAAGTGTCCTTCACATAAAGGACTCAATGCCATAATTGAAGCAGCACTCGCCCCTAATCAGCAGGAAAGTAT
Source organism: Ambystoma mexicanum (assembly GCF_040938575.1). Taxonomy (NCBI): domain Eukaryota; kingdom Metazoa; phylum Chordata; class Amphibia; order Caudata; family Ambystomatidae; genus Ambystoma; species Ambystoma mexicanum. Next base: position 30,725,772 of record NC_090921.1, read on the forward strand.
CCTTCACATCTAGGACGCAATGCCATAATAGCTGCAGCACTCACCCCTAATCAGCAGCAAAGTGTCCTTCACATCCTTCACATAACTGTTCTCATACCAACATCTGCCTCACACCCCCATCACTCTAACTAAACACTGCTGATTACGCACCCCCCAGCCAGGTGTTCTCCTCAAGCCTAACGCAGTCACAATCGGTCTGGATAAATCCTGCCAGAACTAGCACATACTCTTGACTTCTCAACCACCACACCTACCGCTAAGAAGCAGCTATTACACGAATACTACACCAGCTGCACACATAGCCGGTGCTCACACGCACTTTTGACTCTCTCTACTCTCTCTACTGACCTGAACTTCGGTTCCCAAGTGCGTTCAACCTACCAGCGCCTTCAGACCATACCAATGGTATATAAGACACTATATAAATGCAAAGTAACATAACATAACATCAAGGACTTGCCCCTAATCAGCAGCAAAGTGTCCTTTACATCAAGGGCGCAATGCCATAATAGCAACAGCACTCGCCCCTAATCAGCAGGAAAGTGTCTTTTACATCAAGGATGCAATGCCATAATAGCAGCAGTACTCTCCCCTAATCAGCAGCAAAGTATCCTTCACATCAAGGACTCAATGCCATAATTGCAGCAGCACTCGCCCCTAATCAGCAGGAAAGTATCCTTCACATCTAGGACGCAATGCCATAAAAGCAGCAGCACTCGCCCCTAATAAGCACCCAAGTGTCCTTTACATCAAGGACGCAATGCCATAATAGCAGAAGCACTCGCCCCTAATCAGCAGCAAAGTGTCCTTCACATCAAGAACTCAATGCCATAATTGCAGCAGCACTCGCCCCTAATCAGCAAGAAAGTATCCTTCACATCTCGGATGCAATGCCACAATAGCACCAGCACTCGCCCCCTAATCAGCAGGAAAGTGTCCTTTACATCAAGGACGCAATGCCACAATAGCACCAGCACTCGTCCCAATCAGCAGGAAAGTGTTCTTTATATCAAGGACGGAATGCCACATAGCAGCAGCACTCACCCCTAATCAACAGAAAAGTGTCCTTTACATCAAGGACGCAATGCCACAATAGCAGCAGCACTCAGCCCCTAATCAGCAGGAAAGTGTCTATTACATCAAAGACGCAATGCCACAATAGCAGCAGCACCTGTGCCTAATCAGCAGGAAAGTGTCCTTTACATCAAGGACGCAATGCCATAATAGCAGCAGCACTCGCCCCTAATCAGCTGGAAAGTGTCCTTTACATGAGGAACGCAATACCATAAGAGCAGCAGCACTCGCCCCTAATCAGAAGCAAAGTGTCCTTTACATCAAGGACGCAATGCCATGGTAGCATCAGCACTCGCCCATAATCAGCAGGAAAGTGTCATTTATAATAAAGGATGCAATGCCATAAGAGCAGCAGCACTCACCCTTAATCAGCAGGAAAGTGTCCTTTACATCAAGGAAGCAATGTCATAATAGCAGCAACACTCGCCCCTAATCAGCAGGAAAGTGTCCTTTACATCAAGGACGCAATGCCATAATAGCAACAGCACTCGTTCCTAATCAGCAGGAAAGTGTCCTTTACATCAAGGACACAATGCCATAATAGCAGCAGCACTCTCTCCTAATCACCAGCAAAGTGTCCTTCACATAAAGGACTCAATGCCATAATTGCAGCAGCACTCGCCCCTAATCAGCAGGAAAGTATCCTTCACATCTAGGACGCAATGCCATAATAGCAGCAGTACTCGCCCCTAATCAGCAGGAAAGTGTCCTTTACATCAAGGACGCAATGCCATAATAGCAGAAGCACTCGCCCCTAATCAGCAGGAAAGTGTCCTTCACATCTAGGACCCAATGCCATAGTATCATCAGCACTCGCCCATAATCAGCAGGAAAGTGTCCTTTATAATAAAGGATGCAATGCCATAAGAGCAGCAGCACTCGCCCTTAATCAGCAGGAAAGTGTCCTTTACATCAAGGATGCAATGTCATAATAGCAGCAGCACTCGCCCCTGATCAGCAGGAAAGTGTCCTTTACATCAAGCACGCAATGCCATAATAGCAGCAGCACTTGCACCTAATCAGCAGGAAAGTGTCCTTTACATCAAGGACGCAATGCCATAATAGCAGCAGCGCTTGCCCCTAATCAACGGGAAAGTGTCCTTTACATCAAGGACGCAATGCCATAATAGCAGCAGCACTCGCCCCTAATCAGCAGGAAAGTGTCATTTACATCAAGGACGCAATGCCATAATAGCAGCAGCACTCACCCCTAATCAGCAGGAAAGTGTCCTTTACGTCAAGGACGCAATGCCATGATAGCAGCCGCACTCCCCTCTAATCAGCAGGAAAGTGTCCTTTACATCAAGGACGCAATCCCATAATAGCAGCAGCACTCAAACCTAATCAGCAGGAAAGTGTCCTTTACATCAAGGACGCAATGCCATAATAGCGGCAGCACTCGCCCCTAATTAGCAGGAAAGTGTCATTTACATCAAGGACGCAGTGCCATAATAGCAGCAGCACTCGCCCCTAATCAGCAGGAAAGTGTCCTTTACATCAAGGATGCAGTGCCATAATAGCAACAGCACTCACCCCTAATCAGCAGGAAAGTGTCCTTTACATTAAGGACGCAGTGCCATAATAGCAGCAGCCCTCGCCCCTAATCAGCAGGAAAGTGTCCTTTACATCAAGGACGCAATGCCATAATAGCAGCAGCACTCGTCCCTGATCAGCAGTAAAGTGTCCTTTACATCAAGGACGCAATGGCATAATAGCAGCACTCGCCCCTAATCAGCAGGAAAGTGTCCTTTACATCAAGGACGCAATGCCATAATAGCAACAGCACTCGCCCCTAATCAGCAGGAAAGTGTCTTTTACATCAAGGATGCAATGCCATAATAGCAGCAGCACTCTCCCCTAATCAGCAGCAAAGTATCCTTCACATCAAGGACTCAATGCCATAATTGCAGCAGCACTCGCCTCTAATCAGCACGAAAGTATCCTTTACATCTAGGACGCAATGCCATAAAAGCAGCAGCACTCGCCCCTAACCAGCAGGAAAGTGTCCTTTACATCAAGGACGCAATGCAATAATAGCAGAAGCACTCGCCCCTAATCAGCAGCAAAGTGTCCTTCACATCAAGAACTCAATGTCATAATTGCAGCAGCACTCGCCCCTAAACAGCAGGAAAGTATCCTTCACATCTCGAAAGCAATGCAAAAATAGCAGGAGTACTCGCCCCTAATCAGAGGGAAAGTGTCCTTTACATCAAGGGCGCAATGCCACAATAGCAGCAGGACTCGCCCCCTAATCAGCAGGAAAGTGTCCTTTACATCAAGGACGCAATGCCACAATAGCACCATCACTCGCCCCAATCAGCAGGAAATTGTTCTTTACATCAAGGACGCAATGCCACAATAGCAGCAGCACTCGCCCCCTAATCAGCAGGAAAGTGTCCTTTACATCAAGGACGCAGTGCCATAATAGCAGCAGCACTCGCCCCTAATCAGGAGGAAAGTGTCCTTTACATCAAGGACACAATGCCATAAAAGCAGCAGCACTCGCCCCTAATCAGCTAGAAAGTGTCCTTTACTGAAGAACGCAATGCCATAATAGCAGCAGCACTCGCCCCTAAGCAGAAGCAAAGTGTCCTTTACATCAGGCACGCAATGCCATAATAGCAGTAGCACTCGCCCCTAGTCAGCAGCAAAGTGTCCTTTACATCAAGGACTCACCCTAATCAGCAGGAAAGTGTCCTTTACATCAAGGATGCAATGCCATAATAGCAGCAGCACTCATTCCTAATCAGCAGGAAAGTGTCCTTTACATCAAGGAAGCAATGCCATAATAGCAGCAGCACTCATTCCTAATCAACAGGAAAGTGTCCTTTACATCAAGGAAGCAATGCTATAATAGCAGCAGCACTCTCCCTTAATCAGCAGCAAAGTATCCTTCACATCAAGGACTCAATGCCATAATTGCAGCAGCACTCGCCCCTAATCAGCAGGAAAGTATCCTTCACATCTAGGATGCAATGCCATAAAAGCAGCAGCACTCGCCCCTAATCAGCAGGAAAGTGTCCTTTACAGCAAGGACGCAATGTCATAATAGCAGAAGCACTTGCCCCTAATCAGCAGCAAAGTGTCCTTCACATCAAGGACTCAATGCTATAATTGCAGCAGCACTCGCCCCAATCAGCAGGAAAGTATCCTTCACATCTAGGACGCAATGCCATAATAGCAGCAGTACCTGCCCCTAATCAGCAGGAAAGTGTCCTTTACATCAAGGAAGCAATGCCATAATAGCAGAAGCACTTGTCCCTAATCAGCAGGAAAGTGTCCTTCACATCCAGGACCCAATGCCATAGTAGCATCAGCACTCGCCCATAATAAAGGATGCAATGCCATAAAACCAGCAGCACTCGCCCTTAATCAGCAGGAAAGTGTCCTTTACATCAAGGACGCAGTGCCATAATAGCAGCAGCACTTGCCCCTAATCAGCAGGAAAGTGTCCTTTACATCAAGGACGCAATGCCATAATAGCAGCAGCACTCGCCCCTGATCAGCAGGAAAGTGTCCTTTACATCAAGGACGCAATGGCATAATAGCAGCACTCGCCCCTAATCAGCAGGAAAGTGTCCTTTACATCAAGGACGCAATGCCATAATAGCAACAGCACTCGCCCCTAATCAGCAGGAAAGTGTCTTTTACATCAAGGATGCAATGCCATAATAGCAGCAGCACTCTCCCCTAATCAGCAGCAAAGTATCCTTCACATCAAGGACTCAATGCCATAATTGCAGCAGCACTCGCCTCTAATCAGCACGAAAGTATCCTTTACATCTAGGACGCAATGCCATAAAAGCAGCAGCACTCGCCCCTAACCAGCAGGAAAGTGTCCTTTACATCAAGGACGCAATGCAATAATAGCAGAAGCACTCGCCCCTAATCAGCAGCAAAGTGTCCTTTACTGAAGAACGCAATGCCATAATAGCAGCAGCACTCGCCCCTAAGCAGAAGCAAAGTGTCCTTTACATCAGGCACGCAATGCCATAATAGCAGTAGCACTCGCCCCTAGTCAGCAGCAAAGTGTCCTTTACATCAAGGACTCACCCTAATCAGCAGGAAAGTGTCCTTTACATCAAGGATGCAATGCCATAATAGCAGCAGCACTCATTCCTAATCAGCAGGAAAGTGTCCTTTACATCAAGGAAGCAATGCCATAATAGCAGCAGCACTCATTCCTAATCAACAGGAAAGTGTCCTTTACATCAAGGAAGCAATGCTATAATAGCAGCAGCACTCTCCCTTAATCAGCAGCAAAGTATCCTTCACATCAAGGACTCAATGCCATAATTGCAGCAGCACTCGCCCCTAATCAGCAGGAAAGTATCCTTCACATCTAGGATGCAATGCCATAAAAGCAGCAGCACTCGCCCCTAATCAGCAGGAAAGTGTCCTTTACAGCAAGGACGCAATGTCATAATAGCAGAAGCACTTGCCCCTAATCAGCAGCAAAATGTCCTTCACATCAAGGACTCAATGCTATAATTGCAGCAGCACTCGCCCCAATCAGCAGGAAAGTATCCTTCACATCTAGGACGCAATGCCATAATAGCAGCAGTACTTGCCCCTAATCAGCAGGAAAGTGTCCTTTACATCAAGGACGCAATGCCATAATAGCAGAAGCACTTGTCCCTAATCAGCAGGAAAGTGTCCTTCACATCCAGGACCCAATGCCATAGTAGCATCAGCACTCGCCCATAATAAAGGATGCAATGCCATAAGACCAGCAGCACTCGCCCTTAATCAGCAGGAAAGTGTCCTTTACATCAAGGACGCAATGCCATAATAGCAGCAGCACTCTCCCCTGATCAGCAGGAAACTGCTCTTTACATGAAGGACTCAATTCCATAATAGCAGCAGCACTCACCCCTGATCAGCGGGAAAGTGCCCTTTACATCAAGCATGCAATGCCATAATAGCAGCAGCACTCGCACCTTATCAGCGGGAAAGTGTCCTTTACATCAAGGACGCAATGCCATAATAGCAGCGGCACTCGCCCCTAATCAGCGGGAAAGTGTCCTTTACATCAAGGACACAATGCCATAATAGCAGCGGCACTCGCCCCTAATCAAATGGAAAGTGTCCTTTACATCAAGGACGCAATGCCATAATAGCAGCGGCACTCGCACCTAATCAGCAGGAACGTGTCCTTTACATCAAGGACGCAATGCCACAATAACAGCGGCACTCGCCCCTAATCAGCAGGAAAGTGTCCTTTACATCAAGTACGCAATGCCACAATAGCAGCAGCACTGGCCCCTAATCAGCAGGAAAGTGTCCTTTACGTCAAGGATGCAATGCCACAATAGCAGCAGCACTCTCCCCTAATCAGCAGCAAAGTATCCTTCACATCAAGGACTCAATGCCATAATTGCAGCAGCACTCGCCTCTAATCACCAGGAAAGTATCCTTCACATCTAGGACGCAATGCCATAAAAGCAGCAGCACTCGCCCCTAACCAGCAGGAAAGTGTCCTTTACATCAAGGACGCAATGCCATAATAGCAACAGCACTCGCCCCTAATCAGCAGGAAAGTGTCTTTTACATCAAGGATGCAATGCCATAATAGCAGCAGCACTCTCCCCTAATCAGCAGCAATGTATCCTTCACATCAAGAACTCAATGCCATAATTGCAGCAGCACTCGCCTCTAATCAGCACGAAAGTATCCTTTACATCTAGGACGCAATGCCATAAAAGCAGCAGCACTCGCCCCTAACCAGCAGGAAAGTGTCCTTTACATCAAGGACGCAATGCAATAATAGCAGAAGCACTCGCCCCTAATCAGCAGCAAAGTGTCCTTCACATCAAGAACTCAATGTCATAATTGCAGCAGCACTCGCCCCTAAACAGCAGGAAAGTATCCTTCACATCTCGGATGCAATGCCAAAATAGCAGCAGTACTCGCCCCTAATCAGAGGGAAAATGTCCTTTACATCAAGGGCGCAATGCCACAATAGCAGCAGGACTCGCCCCCTAATCAGCAGGAAAGTGTCCTTTACATCAAGGACGCAATGCCACAATAGCACCAGCACTCGCCCCAATCAGCAGGAAATTGTTCTTTACATCAAGGACGCAATGCCACAATAGCAGCAGCACTCGCCCCCTAATCAGCAGGAAAGTGTCCTTTACATCAAGGACGCAATGCCACAATAGCAGCAGCACGTGTGCCTAATCAGCAGGAAAGTGTCCTTTACATCAAGGACGCAGTGCCATAATAGCAGCAGCACTCGCCCCTAATCAGCAGGAAAGTGTCTTTTACATCAAGAATGCAATGCCATAATAGCAGCAGCACTCTCCCCTAATCAGCAGCAAAGTATCATTCACATCAAGGACTCAATGCCATAATTGCAGCAGCACTCGCCTCTAATCAGCAGGAAAGTATCCTTCACATCTAGGACGCAATGCCATAAAAGCAGCAGCACTCACCCCTAATCAGCAGCAAAGTGTCCTTCACATCAAGACTTCAATGCCATAATTACAGCAGCACTCACCCCTAATCAGCAGGAAAGTATCCTTCACATCTCGGATGCAATGCCAAAATAGCATCAGTACTCGCCCCTAATCAGACGGAAAGTGTACTTTACATCAAGGACGCAATGTCACAATAGCAGCAGCACTCGCCCCCTAATCAGCAGGAAAGTGTCCTTTACATCAAGGACGCAATGCCACAATAGCACCAGCACTCGCCCCAATCAGCAGGAAAGTGTTCTTTATATCAAGGACACACTGCCACAATAGCAGCAGCACTCGCCCCTAATCAGCAGGAAAGTGTCCTTTACATCAAGTACGCAATGCCACAATAGCAGCAGCACTCGCCCCTAATCAGCAGAAAAGTGTCCTTTACATCAAGGATGCAATGCCACAATAGCAGCAGCACTCGCCCCCTAATCAGCAGGAAAGTGTCTTTTACATCAAGGACGCAATTCCACAATAGCAGCAGCACCTGTGCCTAATCAGCAGGAAAGTGTCCTTTACATCAAGGACGCAATGCCATAATAGCAGCAGCACTCACCCCTAATCAGCAGGAAAGTGTCCTTTACATCAAGGACGCAATGCCACAATAGCACCAGCACTCGCCCAAATCAGCAGGAAAGTGTTCTTTATATCAAGGACACAATGCCACAATAGCAGCAGCACTCGCCCCTAATCAGCAGGAAAGTGTCCTTTACATCAAGTACGCAATGCCACAATAGCAGCAGCACTCGCCCCTAATCAGCAGAAAAGTGTCCTTTACATCAAGGACGCAATGCCACAATAGCAGCAGCACTCGCCCCCTAATCAGCAGGAAAGTGTCTTTTACATCAAGGACGCAATTCCACAATAGCAGCAGCACCTGTGCCTAATCAGCAGGAAAGTGTCCTTTACATCAAGGACGCAATGCCATAATAGCAGCAGCACTCACCCCTAATCAGCAGGAAAGTGTCCTTTACATCAAGGACGCAATGCCATAATAGCAGCAGCACTCGCCCCTAATCAGCTGGAAAGTGTCCTTTACATGAAGAACGCAATGCCATAATAGCAGCAGCACTCGCCCCTAATCAGAAGCAAAGTGTCCTTTACATCAAGGACGCAATGTCATAATAGAAGCAGCACTCGCCCCTGATCAGCAGGAAAGTGTCCTTCACATCAAGGACTCACCCCTAATCAGCAGGAAAGTGTCCTTCACATCAAGGACTCAATGGCATAATTGCAGCAACACTCGCCCCTAATCAGCAGGAAAATATCCTTCACATCTAGGATGCAATGCCATAAAGCAGCAGCACTCGCCCCTAATCAGCAGGAAAGTGTCCTTTACATCAAGGACGCAATGCCATAATAGCAGAAGCACTTGACCCTAATCTGCAGCAAAGTGTCCTTCACATCAAGGACTCAATGCCATAATTGCAGCAGCACTCGCCCCTATTCAGCAGGAAAGTATCCTTCACATCTAGGACGCAATGCCATAATAGCAGCAGTACTCGCCCCTAATCAGCAGGAAAGTGTCCTTTACATCAAGGACGCAATGCCATAATAGCAGAAACACTTGCCCCTAATCAGCAGGAAAGTGTGCTTCACATCTAGGACCCAATGCCATAGTAGCATCAGCACTCGCCCATGATCAGCAGGAACGTGTCCTTTATAATAAAGGATGCAATGCCATAAGAGCAGCAGCACTCGCCCCTAATCAGCAGGAAAGTGTCTTTTACATCAAGGATGCAATGTCATAATAGCAGCAGCACTCGCCCCTGATCAGCAGGAAAGTGTCCTTTACATCAAGCACGCAATGCCATAATAGCAGCAGCACTCGCACCTAATCAACGGGAAAGTGTCCTTTACATCAAGGACGCAATGCCATAATAGCAGCAGCACTCCCCCCTAATCAGCAGGAAAGTGTCCTTTACAACAAGGACGCAATGCGATAATAGCAGCAGCACTCGCCCCTAAGCAGCAGGAAACTGTCCTTTACGTCAAGGACGCAATGCCATGATAGCAGCCGCACTCGCCTCTAATCAGCAGGAAAGTGTCCTTTACGTCAAGGACGCAATCCCATAATAGCAACAGCACTCGCCCCTAATCAGCAGGAAAGTGTCTTTTACATCAAGGATGCAATGCCATAATAGCAGCAGCACTCGCCTCTAATCAGCAGCAAAGTATCCTTCACATCAAGGTCTCAATGCCATAATTGCAGCAGCACTCGCCCCTCATCAGCAGGAAAGTATCCTTCACATCTAGGACGCAATGCCATAAAAGCAGCAGCACTCACCCCTAATCAGCAGGAAAGTGTCCTTTACATCAAGGACGCAATGCCATAATAGCAGAAGCACTCACCCCTAATCAGCAGCAAAGTGTCCTTCACATCAAGACCTCAATGCTATAATTGCAGCAGCACTCACCCCTAATCAGCAGGAAAGTATCCTTCACATCTCGGATGCAATGCCAAAATAGCAGCAGTACTCGCCCTTAATCAGAGGGAAAGTGTCCTTTACATCAAGGACGCAATGCCACAATAGCAGCAGCACTTGCCCCCTAATCAGCAGGAAAGTGTCCTTTACATCAAGGACGCAATGCCACAATAGCACCAGCACTCGCCCAAATCAGCAGGAAAGTGTTCTTTATATCAAGGACTCAATGCCACAATAGCAGCGGCACTCGCCCCTAATCAGCAGGAAAGTGTCCTTTACATCAAGTACGCAATGCCACAATAGCAGCGGCACTCGCCCCTAATCAGCAGGAAAGTGTCCTTTACATCAAGTACGCAATGCCACAATAGCAGCAGCACTCGCCCCTAATCAGCAGAAAAGTGTCCTTTACATCAAGGACGCAGCAGCACTCACCCCCTAATCAGCAGGAAAGTGTCTTTTACATCAAGGACGCAATGCCACAATAGCAGCAGCACCTGTGCCTAATCAGCAGGAAAGTGTCCTTTACATCAAGGACCCAATGCCATAATAGCAGCAGCACTCGCCCCTAATCAGCAGGAAAGTGTCCTTTACATCAAGTACGCAATGCCACAATAGCAGCAGCACCTGTGCCTAATCAGCAGGAAAGTGTCCTTTACATCAAGGACGCAATGCCATAATAGCAGCAGCACTCGCCCCTAATCAGCAGGAAAGTGTCTTTTACATCAAGGACGCAATGCCACAATAGCAGCAGCACCTGTGCCTAATCAGCAGGAAAGTGTCCTTTACATCAAGGACGCAATGCCATAATAGCAGCAGCACTCGCCCCTAATCAGCAGGAAAGTGTCCTTTACATCAAGGACGCAATGCCATGATAGCAGCAGCACTCGCCCCTAATCAGCAGGAAAGTGTCCTTTACGTCAAGGACGCAATCCCATAATAGCAACAGCACTCGCCCCTAATCAGCAGGAAAGTGTCTTTTACATCAAGGATGCAATGCCATAATAGCAGCAGCACTCTCCCCTAATCAGCAGCAAAGTATCCTTCACATCAAGGTCTCAATGCCATAATTGCAGCAGCACTCGCCCCTCATCAGCAGGAAAGTATCCTTCACATCTAGGACGCAATGCCATAAAAGCAGCAGCACTCACCCCTAATCAGCAGGAAAGTGTCCTTTACATCAAGGACGCAATGCCATAATAGCAGAAGCACTCACCCCTAATCAGCAGAAAAGTGTCCTTCACATCAAGACCTCAATGCCATAATTGCAGCAGCACTCACCCCTAATCAGCAGGAAAGTATCCTTCACATCTCGGATGCAATGCCAAAATAGCAGCAGTACTCGCCCCTAATCAGAGGGAAAGTGTCCTTTACATCAAGGACGCAATGCCACAATAGCAGCAGCACTTGCCCCCTAATCAGCAGGAAAGTGTCCTTTACATCAAGGACGCAATGCCACAATAGCACCAGCACTCGCCCAAATCAGCAGGAAAGTGTTCTTTATATCAAGGACGCAATGCCACAATAGCAGCGGCACTCGCCCCTAATCAGCAGGAAAGTGTCCTTTACATCAAGTACGCAATGCCACAATAGCAGCAGCACTTGCCCCTAATCAGCAGAAAAGTGTCCTTTACATCAAGGACGCAGCAGCACTCACCCCCTAATCAGCAGGAAAGTGTCTTTTACATCAAGGACGCAATGCCACAATAGCAGCAGCACCTGTGCCTAATCAGCAGGAAAGTGTCCTTTACATCAAGGACCCAATGCCATAATAGCAGCAGCACTCGCCCCTAATCAGCAGGAAAGTGTCCTTTACATCAAGTACGCAATGCCACAATAGCAGCAGCACCTGTGCCTAATCAGCAGGAAAGTGTCCTTTACATCAAGGACGCAATGCCATAATAGCAGCAGCACTCACCCCTAATCAGCAGGAAAGTGTCTTTTACATCAAGGACGCAATGCCACAATAGCAGCAGCACCTGTGCCTAATCAGCAGGAAAGTGTCCTTTACATCAAGGACGCAATGCCATAATAGCAGCAGCACTCGCCCCTAATCAGCAGGAAAGTGTCCTTTACATCAAGGACGCAATGCCATAATAGCAGCAGCACTCGCCCCTAATCAGCAGAAAAGTGTCCTTTACATTAACGACGCAATGCCACAATAGCAGCAGCACTCGCCCCCTAATCAGCAGGAAAGTGTCTTTTACATCAAGGATGCAATGCCACAATAGCAGCAGAACTCACCCCAAATCAGCAGAAAAGTGTCCTTTACATCAAGGACGCAATGCCACAATAGCAGCAGCACTCGCCCCTAATCAGCAGGAAAGTGTCCTTTACATCAAGTACGCAATGCCACAATAGCAGCAGAACTCACCCCAAATCAGCAGAAAAGTGTCCTTTACAACAAGGGCGCAATGCCACAATAGCAGCAGCACTCGCCCCCTAATAAGCAGGAAAGTGTCCTTTACATCAAGGAGGCAATGCCACAATAGCAGCAGCAGCTGTGCCTAATCAGCAGGAAAGTGTCCTTTACATCAAGGACGCAATGCCATAATAGCAGCAGCACTCGCCCCTAATCAGCAGGACAGTGTTCTTTACATTAAGGACGCAATGCCACAATAGCAGCAGCACTCGTGCCTAATCAGCAGGAAAGTGTTCTTTACATCAAGGACACAATGCCACAATAGCAGCAGCACTCGTGCCTAATCAGCAGGAAAGTGTCCTTCACATCTAGGACGCAATGCCATAATACTAACAGCACTCGACCCTAATCAGCAGCAAAGTGTCCTTTACATCAAGGACGCAATGCCATAATAGCTGCAGCACTCACCCCTAATCAGCAGCAAAGTGTCCTTCACATCCTTCACATAACTGTTCTCATACCAACATCTGCCTCACACCCCCATCACTCTAACTAAACACTGCTGATTACGCACCCCCCAGCCAGGTGTTCTCCTCAGGCCTAACGCAGTCACAATCGGTCTGGATAAATCCTGCCAGAACTAGCACATACTCTTGACTTCTCAACCACCACACCTACCGCTAAGAAGCAGCTATTACACGAATACTACACCAGCTGCACACATAGCCGGTGCTCACACGCACTTTTGACTCTCTCTACTCTCTCTACTGACCTGAACTTCGGTTCCCAAGTGCGTTCAACCTACCAGCGCCTTCAGACCATACCAATGGTATATAAGACACTATATAAATGCAAAGTAACATAACATAACATCAAGGACTTGCCCCTAATCAGCAGCAAAGTGTCCTTTACATCAAGGGCGCAATGCCATAATAGCAACAGCACCCGCCCCTAATCAGCAGGAAAGTGTCTTTTACATCAAGGATGCAATGCCATAATAGCAGCAGTACTCTCCCCTAATCAGCAGCAAAGTATCCTTCACATCAAGGACTCAATGCCATAATTGCAGCAGCACTCGCCCCTAATCAGCAGGAAAGTATCCTTCACATCTAGGACGCAATGCCATAAAAGCAGCAGCACTCGCCCCTAATCAGCAGCAAAGTGTCCTTTACATCAAGGACGCAATGCCATAATAGCAGAAGCACTTGCCCCTAATCAGCAGCAAAGTGTCCTTCACATCAAGAACTCAATGCCATAATTGCAGCAGCACTCGCCCCTAATCAGCAAGAAAGTATCCTTCACATCTCGGATGCAATGCCACAATAGCACCAGCACTCGCCCCCTAATCAGCAGGAAAGTGTCCTTTACATCAAGGACGCAATGCCACAATAGCACCAGCACTCGTCCCAATCAGCAGGAAAGTGTTCTTTATATCAAGGACGGAATGCCACATAGCAGCAGCACTCACCCCTAATCAACAGAAAAGTGTCCTTTACATCAAGGACGCAATGCCACAATAGCAGCAGCACTCGGCCCCTAATCAGCAGGAAAGTGTCCATTACATCAAAGACGCAATGCCACAATAGCAGCAGCACCTGTGCCTAATCAGCAGGAAAGTGTCCTTTACATCAAGGACGCAATGCCATAATAGCAGCAGCACTCGCCCCTAATCAGCTGGAAAGTGTCCTTTACATGAGGAACGCAATACCATAAGAGCAGCAGCACTCGCCCCTAATCAGAAGCAAAGTGTCCTTTACATCAAGGACGCAATGCCATGGTAGCATCAGCACTCGCCCATAATCAGCAGGAAAGTGTCCTTTATAATAAAGGATGCAATGCGATAAGAGCAGCAGCACTCGCCCTTAATCAGCAGGAAAGTGTCCTTTACATCAAGGACGCAATGTCATAATAGCAGCAGCACTCGCCCCTAATCAGCAGGAAAGTGTCCTTTACATCAAGGACGCAATGCCATAATAGCAACAGCACTCGTTCCTAATCAGCAGGAAAGTGTAGTTTACATCAAGGACACAATGCCATAATAGCAGCAGCACTCTCCCCTAATCACCAGCAAAGTGTCCTTCACATAAAGGACTCAATGCCATAATTGCAGCAGCACTCGCCCCTAATCAGCAGGATAGTATCCTTCACATCTAGGACGCAATGCCATAATAGCAGCAGTACTCGCCCCTAATCAGCAGGAAAGTGTCCTTTACATCAAGGACGCAATGCCATAATAGCAGAAGCACTCGCCCCTAATCAGCAGGAAAGTGTCCTTCACATCTAGGACCCAATGCCATAGTATCATCAGCACTCGCCCATAATCAGCAGGAAACTGTCCTTTATAATAAAGGATGCAATGCCATAAGAGCAGCAGCACTCGCCCTTAATCAGCAGGAAAGTGTCCTTTACATCAAGAACTCAATGCCATAATTGCAGCAGCACTCGCCCCTAATCAGCAAGAAAGTATCCTTCACATCTCGGATGCAATGCCACAATAGCACCAGCACTCGCCCCCTAATCAGCAGGAAAGTGTCCTTTACATCAAGGACGCAATGCCACAATAGCACCAGCACTCGTCCCAATCAGCAGGAAAGTGTTCTTTATATCAAGGACGGAATGCCACATAGCAGCAGCACTCACCCCTAATCAACAGAAAAGTGTCCTTTACATCAAGGACGCAATGCCACAATAGCAGCAGCACTCGGCCCCTAATCAGCAGGAAAGTGTCCATTACATCAAAGACGCAATGCCACAATAGCAGCAGCACCTGTGCCTAATCAGCAGGAAAGTGTCCTTTACATCAAGGACGCAATGCCATAATAGCAGCAGCACTCGCCCCTAATCAGCAGGAAAGTGTCCTTTACATGAAGAACGCAATGCCATAATAGCAGCAGCACTCGCCCCTAATCAGAAGCAAAGTGTCCTTTACATCAAGGACACAATGTCATAATAGAAGCAGCACTCGCCCCTGATCAGCAGGAAAGTGTCCTTCACATCAAGGACTCACCCCTAATCAGCAGGAAAGTGTCCTTCACATCAAGGACTCAATGCCATAATTGCAGCAGCACTCGCCCCTAATCAGCAGGAAAATATCCTTCACATCTAGGATGCAATGCCATAAAGCAGCAGCACTCGCCCCTAATCAGCAGGAAATTGTCCTTTACGTCAAGGACGCAATGCCATGATAGCAGCCGCACTCGCCTCTAATCAGCAGGAAAGTGTCCTTTACATCAAGTACGCAATGCCACAATAGCAGCGGCACTCGCCCCTAATCAGCAGAAAAGTGTCCTTTACATCAAGTACGCAATGCCACAATAGCAGCAGCACTTGCCCCTAATCAGCAGAAAAGTGTCCTTTACATCAAGGACGCAGCAGCACTCACCCCCTAATCAGCAGGAAAGTGTCTTTTACATCAAGGACGCAATGCCATAATAGCAACAGCACTCGTTCCTAATCAGCAGGAAATTGTCCTTTACATCAAGGACACAATGCCATAATAGCAGCAGCACTCTCTCCTAATCACCAGCAAAGTGTCCTTCACATAAAGGACTCAATGCCATAATTGCAGCAGCACTCGCCCCTAATCAGCAGGAAAGTATCCTTCACATCTAGGACGCAATGCCATAATAGCAGCAGTACTCGCCCCTAATCAGCAGGAAAGTGTCCTTTACATCAAGGACGCAATGCCATAATAGCAGAAGCACTCGCCCCTAATCAGCAGGAAAGTGTCCTTCACATCTAGGACCCAATGCCATAGTATCATCAGCACTCGCCCATAATCAGCAGGAAAGTGTCCTTTATAATAAAGGATGCAATGCCATAAGAGCAGCAGCACTCGCCCTTAATCAGCAGGAAAGTGTCCTTTACATCAAGGATGCAATGTCATAATAGCAGCAGCACTCGCCCCTGATCAGCAGGAAAGTGTCCTTTACATCAAGCACGCAATGCCATAATAGCAGCAGCACTTGCACCTAATCAGCAGGAAAGTGTCCTTTACATCAAGGACGCAATGCCATAATAGCAGCAGCGCTTGCCCCTAATCAACGGGAAAGTGTCCTTTACATCAAGGACGCAATGCCATAATAGCAGCAGCACTCGCCCCTAATCAGCAGGAAAGTGTCATTTACATCAAGGACGCAATGCCATAATAGCAGCAGCACTCGCCCCTAATCAGCAGGAAAGTGTCCTTTACGTCAAGGACGCAATGCCATGATAGCAGCCGCACTCCCCTCTAATCAGCAGGAAAGTGTCCTTTACATCAAGGACGCAATCCCATAATAGCAGCAGCACTCAAACCTAATCAGCAGGAAAGTGTCCTTTACATCAAGGACGCAATGCCATAATAGCGGCAGCACTCGCCCCTAATTAGCAGGAAAGTGTCATTTACATCAAGGACGCAGTGCCATAATAGCAGCAGCACTCGCCCCTAATCAGCAGGAAAGTGTCCTTTACATCAAGGATGCAGTGCCATAATAGCAACAGCACTCACCCCTAATCAGCAGGAAAGTGTCCTTTACATTAAGGACGCAGTGCCATAATAGCAGCAGCCCTCGCCCCTAATCAGCAGGAAAGTGTCCTTTACATCAAGGACGCAATGCCATAATAGCAGCAGCACTCGTCCCTGATCAGCAGTAAAGTGTCCTTTACATCAAGGACGCAATGGCATAATAGCAGCACTCGCCCCTAATCAGCAGGAAAGTGTCCTTTACATCAAGGACGCAATGCCATAATAGCAACAGCACTCGCCCCTAATCAGCAGGAAAGTGTCTTTTACATCAAGGATGCAATGCCATAATAGCAGCAGCACTCTCCCCTAATCAGCAGCAAAGTATCCTTCACATCAAGGACTCAATGCCATAATTGCAGCAGCACTCGCCTCTAATCAGCACGAAAGTATCCTTTACATCTAGGACGCAATGCCATAAAAGCAGCAGCACTCGCCCCTAACCAGCAGGAAAGTGTCCTTTACATCAAGGACGCAATGCAATAATAGCAGAAGCACTCGCCCCTAATCAGCAGCAAAGTGTCCTTCACATCAAGAACTCAATGTCATAATTGCAGCAGCACTCGCCCCTAAACAGCAGGAAAGTATCCTTCACATCTCGAAAGCAATGCAAAAATAGCAGGAGTACTCGCCCCTAATCAGAGGGAAAGTGTCCTTTACATCAAGGGCGCAATGCCACAATAGCAGCAGGACTCGCCCCCTAATCAGCAGGAAAGTGTCCTTTACATCAAGGACGCAATGCCACAATAGCACCATCACTCGCCCCAATCAGCAGGAAATTGTTCTTTACATCAAGGACGCAATGCCACAATAGCAGCAGCACTCGCCCCCTAATCAGCAGGAAAGTGTCCTTTACATCAAGGACGCAGTGCCATAATAGCAGCAGCACTCGCCCCTAATCAGGAGGAAAGTGTCCTTTACATCAAGGACACAATGCCATAAAAGCAGCAGCACTCGCCCCTAATCAGCTAGAAAGTGTCCTTTACTGAAGAACGCAATGCCATAATAGCAGCAGCACTCGCCCCTAAGCAGAAGCAAAGTGTCCTTTACATCAGGCACGCAATGCCATAATAGCAGTAGCACTCGCCCCTAGTCAGCAGCAAAGTGTCCTTTACATCAAGGACTCACCCTAATCAGCAGGAAAGTGTCCTTTACATCAAGGATGCAATGCCATAATAGCAGCAGCACTCATTCCTAATCAGCAGGAAAGTGTCCTTTACATCAAGGAAGCAATGCCATAATAGCAGCAGCACTCATTCCTAATCAACAGGAAAGTGTCCTTTACATCAAGGAAGCAATGCTATAATAGCAGCAGCACTCTCCCTTAATCAGCAGCAAAGTATCCTTCACATCAAGGACTCAATGCCATAATTGCAGCAGCACTCGCCCCTAATCAGCAGGAAAGTATCCTTCACATCTAGGATGCAATGCCATAAAAGCAGCAGCACTCGCCCCTAATCAGCAGGAAAGTGTCCTTTACAGCAAGGACGCAATGTCATAATAGCAGAAGCACTTGCCCCTAATCAGCAGCAAAGTGTCCTTCACATCAAGGACTCAATGCTATAATTGCAGCAGCACTCGCCCCAATCAGCAGGAAAGTATCCTTCACATCTAGGACGCAATGCCATAATAGCAGCAGTACCTGCCCCTAATCAGCAGGAAAGTGTCCTTTACATCAAGGAAGCAATGCCATAATAGCAGAAGCACTTGTCCCTAATCAGCAGGAAAGTGTCCTTCACATCCAGGACCCAATGCCATAGTAGCATCAGCACTCGCCCATAATAAAGGATGCAATGCCATAAAACCAGCAGCACTCGCCCTTAATCAGCAGGAAAGTGTCCTTTACATCAAGGACGCAGTGCCATAATAGCAGCAGCACTTGCCCCTAATCAGCAGGAAAGTGTCCTTTACATCAAGGACGCAATGCCATAATAGCAGCAGCACTCGCCCCTGATCAGCAGGAAAGTGTCCTTTACATCAAGGACGCAATGGCATAATAGCAGCACTCGCCCCTAATCAGCAGGAAAGTGTCCTTTACATCAAGGACGCAATGCCATAATAGCAACAGCACTCGCCCCTAATCAGCAGGAAAGTGTCTTTTACATCAAGGATGCAATGCCATAATAGCAGCAGCACTCTCCCCTAATCAGCAGCAAAGTATCCTTCACATCAAGGACTCAATGCCATAATTGCAGCAGCACTCGCCTCTAATCAGCACGAAAGTATCCTTTACATCTAGGACGCAATGCCATAAAAGCAGCAGCACTCGCCCCTAACCAGCAGGAAAGTGTCCTTTACATCAAGGACGCAATGCAATAATAGCAGAAGCACTCGCCCCTAATCAGCAGCAAAGTGTCCTTTACTGAAGAACGCAATGCCATAATAGCAGCAGCACTCGCCCCTAAGCAGAAGCAAAGTGTCCTTTACATCAGGCACGCAATGCCATAATAGCAGTAGCACTCGCCCCTAGTCAGCAGCAAAGTGTCCTTTACATCAAGGACTCACCCTAATCAGCAGGAAAGTGTCCTTTACATCAAGGATGCAATGCCATAATAGCAGCAGCACTCATTCCTAATCAGCAGGAAAGTGTCCTTTACATCAAGGAAGCAATGCCATAATAGCAGCAGCACTCATTCCTAATCAACAGGAAAGTGTCCTTTACATCAAGGAAGCAATGCTATAATAGCAGCAGCACTCTCCCTTAATCAGCAGCAAAGTATCCTTCACATCAAGGACTCAATGCCATAATT
Organism: Ambystoma mexicanum; assembly: GCF_040938575.1. Classification (NCBI taxonomy): domain Eukaryota; kingdom Metazoa; phylum Chordata; class Amphibia; order Caudata; family Ambystomatidae; genus Ambystoma; species Ambystoma mexicanum. The sequence goes on from NC_090921.1 coordinate 30,745,349, forward strand.
GCAGCAGCACTCGCCCCTAATCAGCAGGAAAGTATCCTTCACATCTAGGATGCAATGCCATAAAAGCAGCAGCACTCGCCCCTAATCAGCAGGAAAGTGTCCTTTACAGCAAGGACGCAATGTCATAATAGCAGAAGCACTTGCCCCTAATCAGCAGCAAAATGTCCTTCACATCAAGGACTCAATGCTATAATTGCAGCAGCACTCGCCCCAATCAGCAGGAAAGTATCCTTCACATCTAGGACGCAATGCCATAATAGCAGCAGTACTTGCCCCTAATCAGCAGGAAAGTGTCCTTTACATCAAGGACGCAATGCCATAATAGCAGAAGCACTTGTCCCTAATCAGCAGGAAAGTGTCCTTCACATCCAGGACCCAATGCCATAGTAGCATCAGCACTCGCCCATAATAAAGGATGCAATGCCATAAGACCAGCAGCACTCGCCCTTAATCAGCAGGAAAGTGTCCTTTACATCAAGGACGCAATGCCATAATAGCAGCAGCACTCTCCCCTGATCAGCAGGAAACTGCTCTTTACATGAAGGACTCAATTCCATAATAGCAGCAGCACTCACCCCTGATCAGCGGGAAAGTGCCCTTTACATCAAGCATGCAATGCCATAATAGCAGCAGCACTCGCACCTTATCAGCGGGAAAGTGTCCTTTACATCAAGGACGCAATGCCATAATAGCAGCGGCACTCGCCCCTAATCAGCGGGAAAGTGTCCTTTACATCAAGGACACAATGCCATAATAGCAGCGGCACTCGCCCCTAATCAAATGGAAAGTGTCCTTTACATCAAGGACGCAATGCCATAATAGCAGCGGCACTCGCACCTAATCAGCAGGAACGTGTCCTTTACATCAAGGACGCAATGCCACAATAACAGCGGCACTCGCCCCTAATCAGCAGGAAAGTGTCCTTTACATCAAGTACGCAATGCCACAATAGCAGCAGCACTGGCCCCTAATCAGCAGGAAAGTGTCCTTTACGTCAAGGATGCAATGCCACAATAGCAGCAGCACTCTCCCCTAATCAGCAGCAAAGTATCCTTCACATCAAGGACTCAATGCCATAATTGCAGCAGCACTCGCCTCTAATCACCAGGAAAGTATCCTTCACATCTAGGACGCAATGCCATAAAAGCAGCAGCACTCGCCCCTAACCAGCAGGAAAGTGTCCTTTACATCAAGGACGCAATGCCATAATAGCAACAGCACTCGCCCCTAATCAGCAGGAAAGTGTCTTTTACATCAAGGATGCAATGCCATAATAGCAGCAGCACTCTCCCCTAATCAGCAGCAATGTATCCTTCACATCAAGAACTCAATGCCATAATTGCAGCAGCACTCGCCTCTAATCAGCACGAAAGTATCCTTTACATCTAGGACGCAATGCCATAAAAGCAGCAGCACTCGCCCCTAACCAGCAGGAAAGTGTCCTTTACATCAAGGACGCAATGCAATAATAGCAGAAGCACTCGCCCCTAATCAGCAGCAAAGTGTCCTTCACATCAAGAACTCAATGTCATAATTGCAGCAGCACTCGCCCCTAAACAGCAGGAAAGTATCCTTCACATCTCGGATGCAATGCCAAAATAGCAGCAGTACTCGCCCCTAATCAGAGGGAAAATGTCCTTTACATCAAGGGCACAATGCCACAATAGCAGCAGGACTCGCCCCCTAATCAGCAGGAAAGTGTCCTTTACATCAAGGACGCAATGCCACAATAGCACCAGCACTCGCCCCAATCAGCAGGAAATTGTTCTTTACATCAAGGACGCAATGCCACAATAGCAGCAGCACTCGCCCCCTAATCAGCAGGAAAGTGTCCTTTACATCAAGGACGCAATGCCACAATAGCAGCAGCACGTGTGCCTAATCAGCAGGAAAGTGTCCTTTACATCAAGGACGCAGTGCCATAATAGCAGCAGCACTCGCCCCTAATCAGCAGGAAAGTGTCTTTTACATCAAGAATGCAATGCCATAATAGCAGCAGCACTCTCCCCTAATCAGCAGCAAAGTATCATTCACATCAAGGACTCAATGCCATAATTGCAGCAGCACTCGCCTCTAATCAGCAGGAAAGTATCCTTCACATCTAGGACGCAATGCCATAAAAGCAGCAGCACTCACCCCTAATCAGCAGCAAAGTGTCCTTCACATCAAGACTTCAATGCCATAATTACAGCAGCACTCACCCCTAATCAGCAGGAAAGTATCCTTCACATCTCGGATGCAATGCCAAAATAGCAGCAGTACTCGCCCCTAATCAGACGGAAAGTGTACTTTACATCAAGGACGCAATGTCACAATAGCAGCAGCACTCTCCCCCTAATCAGCAGGAAAGTGTCCTTTACATCAAGGACGCAATGCCACAATAGCACCAGCACTCGCCCCAATCAGCAGGAAAGTGTTCTTTATATCAAGGACACACTGCCACAATAGCAGCAGCACTCGCCCCTAATCAGCAGGAAAGTGTCCTTTACATCAAGTACGCAATGCCACAATAGCAGCAGCACTCGCCCCTAATCAGCAGAAAAGTGTCCTTTACATCAAGGACGCAATGCCACAATAGCAGCAGCACTCGCCCCCTAATCAGCAGGAAAGTGTCTTTTACATCAAGGACGCAATTCCACAATAGCAGCAGCACCTGTGCCTAATCAGCAGGAAAGTGTCCTTTACATCAAGGACGCAATGCCATAATAGCAGCAGCACTCACCCCTAATCAGCAGGAAAGTGTCCTTTACATCAAGGACGCAATGCCACAATAGCACCAGCACTCGCCCCAATCAGCAGGAAAGTGTTCTTTATATCAAGGACACAATGCCACAATAGCAGCAGCACTCGCCCCTAATCAGCAGGAAAGTGTCCTTTACATCAAGTACGCAATGCCACAATAGCAGCAGCACTCGCCCCTAATCAGCAGAAAAGTGTCCTTTACATCAAGGACGCAATGCCACAATAGCAGCAGCACTCGCCCCCTAATCAGCAGGAAAGTGTCTTTTACATCAAGGACGCAATTCCACAATAGCAGCAGCACCTGTGCCTAATCAGCAGGAAAGTGTCCTTTACATCAAGGACGCAATGCCATAATAGCAGCAGCACTCACCCCTAATCAGCAGGAAAGTGTCCTTTACATCAAGGACGCAATGCCATAATAGCAGCAGCACTCGCCCCTAATCAGCTGGAAAGTGTCCTTTACATGAAGAACGCAATGCCATAATAGCAGCAGCACTCGCCCCTAATCAGAAGCAAAGTGTCCTTTACATCAAGGACGCAATGTCATAATAGAAGCAGCACTCGCCCCTGATCAGCAGGAAAGTGTCCTTCACATCAAGGACTCACCCCTAATCAGCAGGAAAGTGTCCTTCACATCAAGGACTCAATGGCATAATTGCAGCAACACTCGCCCCTAATCAGCAGGAAAATATCCTTCACATCTAGGATGCAATGCCATAAAGCAGCAGCACTCGCCCCTAATCAGCAGGAAAGTGTCCTTTACATCAAGGACGCAATGCCATAATAGCAGAAGCACTTGACCCTAATCTGCAGCAAAGTGTCCTTCACATCAAGGACTCAATGCCATAATTGCAGCAGCACTCGCCCCTATTCAGCAGGAAAGTATCCTTCACATCTAGGACGCAATGCCATAATAGCAGCAGTACTCGCCCCTAATCAGCAGGAAAGTGTCCTTTACATCAAGGACGCAATGCCATAATAGCAGAAACACTTGCCCCTAATCAGCAGGAAAGTGTGCTTCACATCTAGGACCCAATGCCATAGTAGCATCAGCACTCGCCCATGATCAGCAGGAACGTGTCCTTTATAATAAAGGATGCAATGCCATAAGAGCAGCAGCACTCGCCCCTAATCAGCAGGAAAGTGTCTTTTACATCAAGGATGCAATGTCATAATAGCAGCAGCACTCGCCCCTGATCAGCAGGAAAGTGTCCTTTACATCAAGCACGCAATGCCATAATAGCAGCAGCACTCGCACCTAATCAACGGGAAAGTGTCCTTTACATCAAGGACGCAATGCCATAATAGCAGCAGCACTCCCCCCTAATCAGCAGGAAAGTGTCCTTTACATCAAGGACGCAATGCCATAATAGCAGCAGCACTCGCCCCTAATCAGCAGGAAACTGTCCTTTACGTCAAGGACGCAATGCCATGATAGCAGCCGCACTCGCCTCTAATCAGCAGGAAAGTGTCCTTTACGTCAAGGACGCAATCCCATAATAGCAACAGCACTCGCCCCTAATCAGCAGGAAAGTGTCTTTTACATCAAGGATGCAATGCCATAATAGCAGCAGCACTCGCCTCTAATCAGCAGCAAAGTATCCTTCACATCAAGGTCTCAATGCCATAATTGCAGCAGCACTCGCCCCTCATCAGCAGGAAAGTATCCTTCACATCTAGGACGCAATGCCATAAAAGCAGCAGCACTCACCCCTAATCAGCAGGAAAGTGTCCTTTACATCAAGGACGCAATGCCATAATAGCAGAAGCACTCACCCCTAATCAGCAGCAAAGTGTCCTTCACATCAAGACCTCAATGCTATAATTGCAGCAGCACTCACCCCTAATCAGCAGGAAAGTATCCTTCACATCTCGGATGCGATGCCAAAATAGCAGCAGTACTCGCCCTTAATCAGAGGGAAAGTGTCCTTTACATCAAGGACGCAATGCCACAATAGCAGCAGCACTTGCCCCCTAATCAGCAGGAAAGTGTCCTTTACATCAAGGACGCAATGCCACAATAGCACCAGCACTCGCCCAAATCAGCAGGAAAGTGTTCTTTATATCAAGGACGCAATGCCACAATAGCAGCGGCACTCGCCCCTAATCAGCAGGAAAGTGTCCTTTACATCAAGTACGCAATGCCACAATAGCAGCGGCACTCGCCCCTAATCAGCAGGAAAGTGTCCTTTACATCAAGTACGCAATGCCACAATAGCAGCAGCACTCGCCCCTAATCAGCAGAAAAGTGTCCTTTACATCAAGGACGCAGCAGCACTCACCCCCTAATCAGCAGGAAAGTGTCTTTTACATCAAGGACGCAATGCCACAATAGCAGCAGCACCTGTGCCTAATCAGCAGGAAAGTGTCCTTTACATCAAGGACCCAATGCCATAATAGCAGCAGCACTCGCCCCTAATCAGCAGGAAAGTGTCCTTTACATCAAGTACGCAATGCCACAATAGCAGCAGCACCTGTGCCTAATCAGCAGGAAAGTGTCCTTTACATCAAGGACGCAATGCCATAATAGCAGCAGCACTCGCCCCTAATCAGCAGGAAAGTGTCTTTTACATCAAGGACGCAATGCCACAATAGCAGCAGCACCTGTGCCTAATCAGCAGGAAAGTGTCCTTTACATCAAGGACGCAATGCCATAATAGCAGCAGCACTCGCCCCTAATCAGCAGGAAAGTGTCCTTTACATCAAGGACGCAATGCCATGATAGCAGCAGCACTCGCCCCTAATCAGCAGGAAAGTGTCCTTTACGTCAAGGACGCAATCCCATAATAGCAACAGCACTCGCCCCTAATCAGCAGGAAAGTGTCTTTTACATCAAGGATGCAATGCCATAATAGCAGCAGCACTCTCCCCTAATCAGCAGCAAAGTATCCTTCACATCAAGGTCTCAATGCCATAATTGCAGCAGCACTCGCCCCTCATCAGCAGGAAAGTATCCTTCACATCTAGGACGCAATGCCATAAAAGCAGCAGCACTCACCCCTAATCAGCAGGAAAGTGTCCTTTACATCAAGGACGCAATGCCATAATAGCAGAAGCACTCACCCCTAATCAGCAGAAAAGTGTCCTTCACATCAAGACCTCAATGCCATAATTGCAGCAGCACTCCCCCCTAATCAGCAGGAAAGTATCCTTCACATCTCGGATGCAATGCCAAAATAGCAGCAGTACTCGCCCCTAATCAGAGGGAAAGTGTCCTTTACATCAAGGACGCAATGCCACAATAGCAGCAGCACTTGCCCCCTAATCAGCAGGAAAGTGTCCTTTACATCAAGGACGCAATGCCACAATAGCACCAGCACTCGCCCAAATCAGCAGGAAAGTGTTCTTTATATCAAGGACGCAATGCCACAATAGCAGCGGCACTCGCCCCTAATCAGCAGGAAAGTGTCCTTTACATCAAGTACGCAATGCCACAATAGCAGCGGCACTCGCCCCTAATCAGCAGGAAAGTGTCCTTTACATCAAGTACGCAATGCCACAATGGCAGCAGCACTTGCCCCTAATCAGCAGAAAAGTGTCCTTTACATCAAGGACGCAGCAGCACTCACCCCCTAATCAGCAGGAAAGTGTCTTTTACATCAAGGACGCAATGCCACAATAGCAGCAGCACCTGTGCCTAATCAGCAGGAAAGTGTCCTTTACATCAAGGACCCAATGCCATAATAGCAGCAGCACTCGCCCCTAATCAGCAGGAAAGTGTCCTTTACATCAAGTACGCAATGCCACAATAGCAGCAGCACCTGTGCCTAATCAGCAGGAAAGTGTCCTTTACATCAAGGACGCAATGCCATAATAGCAGCAGCACTCACCCCTAATCAGCAGGAAAGTGTCTTTTACATCAAGGACGCAATGCCACAATAGCAGCAGCACCTGTGCCTAATCAGCAGGAAAGTGTCCTTTACATCAAGGACGCAATGCCATAATAGCAGCAGCACTCGCCCCTAATCAGCAGGAAAGTGTCCTTTACATCAAGGACGCAATGCCATAATAGCAGCAGCACTCGCCCCTAATCAGCAGAAAAGTGTCCTTTACATCAACGACGCAATGCCACAATAGCAGCAGCACTCGCCCCCTAATCAGCAGGAAAGTGTCTTTTACATCAAGGATGCAATGCCACAATAGCAGCAGAACTCACCCCAAATCAGCAGAAAAGTGTCCTTTACATCAAGGACGCAATGCCACAATAGCAGCAGCACTCGCCCCTAATCAGCAGGAAAGTGTCCTTTACATCAAGTACGCAATGCCACAATAGCAGCAGAACTCACCCCAAATCAGCAGAAAAGTGTCCTTTACAACAAGGGCGCAATGCCACAATAGCAGCAGCACTCGCCCCCTAATAAGCAGGAAAGTGTCCTTTACATCAAGGAGGCAATGCCACAATAGCAGCAGCAGCTGTGCCTAATCAGCAGGAAAGTGTCCTTTACATCAAGGACGCAATGCCATAATAGCAGCAGCACTCGCCCCTAATCAGCAGGACAGTGTTCTTTACATTAAGGACGCAATGCCACAATAGCAGCAGCACTCGTGCCTAATCAGCAGGAAAGTGTTCTTTACATCAAGGACACAATGCCACAATAGCAGCAGCACTCGTGCCTAATCAGCAGGAAAGTGTCCTTCACATCTAGGACGCAATGATATAATACTAACAGCACTCGACCCTAATCAGCAGCAAAGTGTCCTTTACATCAAGGACGCAATGCCATAATAGCTGCAGCACTCACCCCTAATCAGCAGCAAAGTGTCCTTCACATCCTTCACATAACTGTTCTCATACCAACATCTGCCTCACACCCCCATCACTCTAACTAAACACTGCTGATTACGCACCCCCCAGCCAGGTGTTCTCCTCAGGCCTAACGCAGTCACAATCGGTCTGGATAAATCCTGCCAGAACTAGCACATACTCTTGACTTCTCAACCACCACACCTACCGCTAAGAAGCAGCTATTACACGAATACTACACCAGCTGCACACATAGCCGGTGCTCACACGCACTTTTGACTCTCTCTACTCTCTCTACTGACCTGAACTTCGGTTCCCAAGTGCGTTCAACCTACCAGCGCCTTCAGACCATACCAATGGTATATAAGACACTATATAAATGCAAAGTAACATAACATAACATCAAGGACTTGCCCCTAATCAGCAGCAAAGTGTCCTTTACATCAAGGGCACAATGCCATAATAGCAACAGCACCCGCCCCTAATCAGCAGGAAAGTGTCTTTTACATCAAGGATGCAATGCCATAATAGCAGCAGTACTCTCCCCTAATCAGCAGCAAAGTATCCTTCACATCAAGGACTCAATGCCATAATTGCAGCAGCACTCGCCCCTAATCAGCAGGAAAGTATCCTTCACATCTAGGACGCAATGCCATAAAAGCAGCAGCACTCGCCCCTAATCAGCAGCAAAGTGTCCTTTACATCAAGGACGCAATGCCATAATAGCAGAAGCACTTGCCCCTAATCAGCAGCAAAGTGTCCTTCACATCAAGAACTCAATGCCATAATTGCAGCAGCACTCGCCCCTAATCAGCAAGAAAGTATCCTTCACATCTCGGATGCAATGCCACAATAGCACCAGCACTCGCCCCCTAATCAGCAGGAAAGTGTCCTTTACATCAAGGACGCAATGCCACAATAGCACCAGCACTCGTCCCAATCAGCAGGAAAGTGTTCTTTATATCAAGGACGGGATGCCACATAGCAGCAGCACTCACCCCTAATCAACAGAAAAGTGTCCTTTACATCAAGGACGCAATGCCACAATAGCAGCAGCACTCGGCCCCTAATCAGCAGGAAAGTGTCCATTACATCAAAGACGCAATGCCACAATAGCAGCAGCACCTGTGCCTAATCAGCAGGAAAGTGTCCTTTACATCAAGGACGCAATGCCATAATAGCAGCAGCACTCGCCCCTAATCAGCTGGAAAGTGTCCTTTACATGAGGAACGCAATACCATAAGAGCAGCAGCACTCGCCCCTAATCAGAAGCAAAGTGTCCTTTACATCAAGGACGCAATGCCATGGTAGCATCAGCACTCGCCCATAATCAGCAGGAAAGTGTCCTTTATAATAAAGGATGCAATGCGATAAGAGCAGCAGCACTCGCCCTTAATCAGCAGGAAAGTGTCCTTTACATCAAGGACGCAATGTCATAATAGCAGCAGCACTCGCCCCTAATCAGCAGGAAAGTGTCCTTTACATCAAGGACGCAATGCCATAATAGCAACAGCACTCGTTCCTAATCAGCAGGAAAGTGTAGTTTACATCAAGGACACAATGCCATAATAGCAGCAGCACTCTCCCCTAATCACCAGCAAAGTGTCCTTCACATAAAGAACTCAATGCCATAATTGCAGCAGCACTCGCCCCTAATCAGCAGGATAGTATCCTTCACATCTAGGACGCAATGCCATAATAGCAGCAGTACTCGCCCCTAATCAGCAGGAAAGTGTCCTTTACATCAAGGACGCAATGCCATAATAGCAGAAGCACTCGCCCCTAATCAGCAGGAAAGTGTCCTTCACATCTAGGACCCAATGCCATAGTATCATCAGCACTCGCCCATAATCAGCAGGAAACTGTCCTTTATAATAAAGGATGCAATGCCATAAGAGCAGCAGCACTCGCCCTTAATCAGCAGGAAAGTGTCCTTTACATCAAGAACTCAATGCCATAATTGCAGCAGCACTCGCCCCTAATCAGCAAGAAAGTATCCTTCACATCTCGGATGCAATGCCACAATAGCACCAGCACTCGCCCCCTAATCAGCAGGAAAGTGTCCTTTACATCAAGGACGCAATGCCACAATAGCACCAGCACTCGTCCCAATCAGCAGGAAAGTGTTCTTTATATCAAGGACGGAATGCCACATAGCAGCAGCACTCACCCCTAATCAACAGAAAAGTGTCCTTTACATCAAGGACGCAATGCCACAATAGCAGCAGCACTCGGCCCCTAATCAGCAGGAAAGTGTCCATTACATCAAAGACGCAATGCCACAATAGCAGCAGCACCTGTGCCTAATCAGCAGGAAAGTGTCCTTTACATCAAGGACGCAATGCCATAATAGCAGCAGCACTCGCCCCTAATCAGCTGGAAAGTGTCCTTTACATGAGGAACGCAATACCATAAGAGCAGCAGCACTCGCCCCTAATCAGAAGCAAAGTGTCCTTTACATCAAGGACGCAATGCCATGGTAGCATCAGCACTCGCCCATAATCAGCAGGAAAGTGTCCTTTATAATAAAGGATGCAATGCCATAAGAGCAGCAGCACTCGCCCTTAATCAGCAGGAAAGTGTCCTTTACATCAAGGACGCAATGTCATAATAGCAGCAGCACTCGCCCCGAATCAGCAGGAAAGTGTCCTTTACATCAATGATGCAATGCCATAATAGCAACAGCACTCGTTCCTAATCAGCAGGAAAGTGTCCTTTACATCAAGGACACAATGCCATAATAGCAGCAGCACTCTCCCCTAATCACCAGCAAAGTGTCCTTCACATAAAGGACTCAATGCCATAATTGCAGCAGCACTCGCCCCTAATCAGCAGGAAAGTATCCTTCACATCTAGGACGCAATGCCATAATAGCAGCAGTACTCGCCCCTAATCAGCAGGAAAGTGTCCTTTACATCAAGGACGCAATGCCATAATAGCAGAAGCACTCGCCCCTAATCAGCAGGAAAGTGTCCTTCACATCTAGGACCCAATGCCATAGTATCATCAGCACTCGCCCATAATCAGCAGGAAAGTGTCCTTTATAATAAAGGATGCAATGCCATAAGAGCAGCAGCACTCGCCCTTAATCAGCAGGAAAGTGTCCTTTACATCAAGGATGCAATGTCATAATAGCAGCAGCGCTTGCCCCTAATCAACGGGAAAGTGTGCTTTACATCAAGGACGCAATGCCATAATAGCAGCAGCACTCGCCCCTAATCAGCAGGAAAGTGTCATTTACATCAAGGACGCAATGCCATAATAGCAGCAGCACTCCCCTCTAATCAGCAGGAAAGTGTCCTTTACATCAAGGATGCAATGTCATAATAGCAGCAGCACTCAAACCTAATCAGCAGGAAAGTGTCCTTTACATCAAGGACGCAATGCCATAATAGCAGCAGCACTCGCCCCTAATCAGCAGGAAAGTGTCATTTACATCAAGGACGCAGTGCCATAATAGCAGCAGCACTCGCCCCTAATCAGCAGGAAAGTGTCCTTTACATCAAGGACGCAGTGCCATAATAGCAACAGCACTACCCCTAATCAGCAGGAAAGTGTCCTTTACATCAAGGACGCAATGCCATAATAGCAGCAGCACTCACCCCTAATCAGCAGGAAAGTGTCCTTTACATCAAGTACGCAATGCCACAATAGCAGCAGCACTCGCCCCCTAATAAGCAGGAAAGTGTCCTTTACATCAAGGAGGCAATGCCACAATAGCAGCAGCAGCTGTGCCTAATCAGCAGGAAAGTGTCCTTTACATCAAGGACGCAATGCCATAATAGCAGCAGCACTCGCCCCTAATCAGCAGGAAAGTGTTCTTTACATTAAGGACGCAATGCCACAATAGCAGCAGCACTCGCCCCTAATCAGCAGGAAAGTGTAATTTACATCAAGGACGCAATGCCATAATAGCAGCAGCACTCGCCCTTAATCAGCAGGAAAGTGTCCTTTACATCAAGGATGCAATGTCATAATAGCAGCAGCACTCGCCCCTAATCAGCAGGAAAGTGTTCTTTACATTAAGGACGCAATGCCATAATAGCAGCAGCACTCGCCCTTAATCAGCAGGAAAGTGTCCTTTACATCAAGGATGCAATGTCATAATAGCAGCAGCACTCGCCCCTAATCAGCAGGAAAGTGTTCTTTACATTAAGGACGCAATGCCACAATAGCAGCAGCACTCGCCCCTAATCAGCAGGAAAGTGTCATTTACATCAAGGACGCAATGCCATAATAGCAGCAGCACTCGCCCTTAATCAGCAGGAAAGTGTCCTTTACATCAAGGATGCAATGTCATAATAGCAGCAGCACTCGCCCCTAATCAGCCGGAAAGTGTTCTTTACATTAAGGACGCAATGCCACAATAGCAGCAGCACTCGTGCCTAATCAGCAGGAAAGTGTTCTTTACATCAAGGACACAATGCCACAATAGCAGCAGCACTCGTGCCTAATCAGCAGGAAAGTGTCCTTCACATCTAGGACGCAATGCCATAATACTAACAGCACTCCACCCTAATCAGCAGCAAAGTGTCCTTTACATCAAGGACGCAATGCCACAATAGCAGCAGCACTCGTGCCTAATCAGCAGGAAAGTGTCCTTCACATCTAGGACGCAATGCCATAATACTAACAGCACTCGACCCTAATCAGCAGCAAAGTGTCCTTTACATTAAGGGCGCAATGCCATAATAGCAACAGCACTCACCCCTAATCAGCAGGAAAGTGTCTTTTACATCAAGGATGCAATGCCATAATAGCAGCAGTACTCTCCCCTAATCAGCAGCAAAGTATCCTTCACATCAAGGACTTAATGCCATAATTGAAGCAGCACTCGCCCCTAATCAGCAGGAAAGTATCCTTCACATCTAGGATGCAATGCCATAAAAGCAGCAGCACTCGCCCCTAATCAGCAGCAAAGTGTCCTTTACATCAAGGACGCAATGCCATAATAGCAGAAGCACTCGCCCCTAATCAGCAGCAAAGTGTCCTTCACATCAAGAACTCAATGCCATAATTGCAGCAGCACTCGCCCCTAATCAGCAAGAAAGTATCCTTCACATCTCGGATGCAATGCCACAATAGCACCAGCACTCGCCCCCTAATCAGCAGGAAAGTGTCCTTTACATCAAGGACGCAATGCCACAATAGCACCAGCACTCGTCCCTATCAGCAGGAAAGTGTTCTTTATATCAAGGACGGAATGCCACATAGCAGCAGCACTCACCCCTAATCAGCAGGAAAGTGTCCTTTACATCAAGGACACAATGCCATAATAGCAGCAGCACTCTCCCCTAATCACCAGCAAAGTGTCCTTCACATAAAGGACTCAATGCCATAATTGCAGCAGCACTCGCCCCTAATCAGCAGGAAAGTATCCTTCACATCTAGGACGCAATGCCATAATAGCTGCAGCACTCACCCCTAATCAGCAGGAAAGTGTCCTTTACATCAAGGACGCAATGCCATAATAGCAACAGCACTCGTTCCTAATCAGCAGGAAAGTGTCCTTTACATCAAGGACACAATGCCATAATAGCAGCAGCACTCTCCCCTAATCACCAGCAAAGTGTCCTTCACATAAAGGACTCAATGCCATAATTGCAGCAGCACTCGCCCCTAATCAGCAGGAAAGTATCCTTCACATCTAGGACGCAATGCCATAATAGCTGCAGCACTCACCCCTAATCAGCAGCAAAGTGTCCTTCACATCCTTCACATAACTGTTCTCATACCAACATCTGCCTCACACCCCCATCACTCTAACTAAACACTGCTGATTACGCACCCCCCAGCCAGGTGTTCTCCTCAGGCCTAACGCAGTCACAATCGGTCTGGATAAATCCTGCCAGAACTAGCACATACTCTTGACTTCTCAACCACCACACCTACCGCTAAGAAGCAGCTATTACACGAATACTACACCAGCTGCACACATAGCCGGTGCTCACACGCACTTTTGACTCTCTCTACTCTCTCTACTGACCTGAACTTCGGTTCCCAAGTGCGTTCAACCTACCAGCGCCTTCAGACCATACCAATGGTATATAAGACACTATATAAATGCAAAGTAACATAACATAACATCAAGGACTTGCCCCTAATCAGCAGCAAAGTGTCCTTTACATCAAGGGCGCAATGCCATAATAGCAACAGCACTCGCCCCTAATCAGCAGGAAAGTGTCTTTTACATCAAGGATGCAATGCCATAATAGCAGCAGTACTCTCCCCTAATCAGCAGCAAAGTATCCTTCACATCAAGGACTCAATGCCATAATTGCAGCAGCACTCGCCCCTAATCAGCAGGAAAGTATCCTTCACATCTAGGACGCAATGCCATAAAAGCAGCAGCACTCGCCCCTAATCAGCAGCAAAGTGTCCTTTACATCAAGGACGCAATGCCATAATAGCAGAAGCACTCGCCCCTAATCAGCAGCAAAGTGTCCTTCACATCAAGAACTCAATGCCATAATTGCAGCAGCACTCGCCCCTAATCAGCAAGAAAGTGTCCTTCACATCTCGGATGCAATGCCACAATAGCACCAGCACTCGCCCCCTAATCAGCAGGAAAGTGTCCTTTACATCAAGGACGCAATGCCACAATAGCACCAGCACTCGTCCCAATTAGCAGGAAAGTGTTCTTTATATCAAGGACGGAATGCCACATAGCAGCAGCACTCACCCCTAATCAACAGAAAAGTGTCCTTTACATCAAGGAGGCAATGCCACAATAGCAGCAGCACTCGGCCCCTAATCAGCAGGAAAGTGTCTATTACATCAAAGACGCAATGCCACAATAGCAGCAGCACCTGTGCCTAATCAGCAGGAAAGTGTCCTTTACATCAAGGACGCAATGCCATAATAGCAGCAGCACTCGCCCCTAATCAGCTGGAAAGTGTCCTTTACATGAGGAACGCAATACCATAAGAGCAGCAGCACTCGCCCCTAATCAGAAGCAAAGTGTCCTTTACATCAAGGACGCAATGCCATGGTAGCATCAGCACTCGCCCATAATCAGCAGGAAATTGTCATTTATAATAAAGGATGCAATGCCATAAGAGCAGCAGCACTCGCCTTTAATCAGCAGGAAAGTGTCCTTTACATCAAGGACGCAATGTCATAATAGCAGCAACACTCGCCCCTAATCAGCAGGAAAGTGTCCTTTACATCAAGGACGCAATGCCATAATAGCAACAGCACTCGTTCCTAATCAGCAGGAAAGTGTCCTTTACATCAAGGACACAATGCCATAATAGCAGCAGCACTCTCCCCTAATCACCAGCAAAGTGTCCTTCACATAAAGGACTCAATGCCATAATTGCAGCAGCACTCGCCCCTAATCAGCAGAAAAGTGTCCTTTACATCAAGGACGCAATGCCACAATAGCAGCAGCACTCGGCCCCTAATCAGCAGGAAAGTGTCCATTACATCAAAGACGCAATGCCACAATAGCAGCAGCACCTGTGCCTAATCAGCAGGAAAGTGTCCTTTACATCAAGGACGCAATGCCATAATAGCAGCAGCACTCGCCCCTAATCAGCTGGAAAGTGTCCTTTACATGAGGAACGCAATACCATAAGAGCAGCAGCACTCGCCCCTAATCAGAAGCAAAGTGTCCTTTACATCAAGGACGCAATGCCATGGTAGCATCAGCACTCGCCCATAATCAGCAGGAAAGTGTCATTTATAATAAAGGATGCAATGCCATAAGAGCAGCAGCACTCGCCCTTAATCAGCAGGAAAGTGTCCTTTACATCAAGGACGCAATGTCATAATAGCAGCAACACTCGCCCCTAATCAGCAGGAAAGTGTCCTTTACATCAAGGACGCAATGCCATAATAGCAACAGCACTCGTTCCTAATCAGCAGGAAAGTGTCCTTTACATCAAGGACACAATGGCATAATAGCAGCAGCACTCTCCCCTAATCACCAGCAAAGTGTCCTTCACATAAAGGACTCAATGCCATAATTGCAGCAGCACTCGCCCCTAATCAGCAGGAAAGTATCCTTCACATCTAGGACGCAATGCCATAATAGCTGCAGCACTCACCCCTAATCAGCAGCAAAGTGTCCTTCACATCCTTCACATAACTGTTCTCATACCAACATCTGCCTCACGCCCCCATCACTCTAACTAAACACTGCTGATTACGCACCCCCCAGCCAGGTGTTCTCCTCAGGCCTAACGCAGTCACAATCGGTCTGGATAAATCCTGCCAGAACTAGCACATACTCTTGACTTCTCAACCACCACACCTACCGCTAAGAAGCAGCTATTACACGAATACTACACCAGCTGCACACATAGCCGGTGCTCACACGCACTTTTGACTCTCTCTACTCTCTCTACTGACCTGAACTTCGGTTCCCAAGTGCGTTCAACCTACCAGCGCCTTCAGACCATACCAATGGTATATAAGACACTATATAAATGCAAAGTAACATAACATAACATCAAGGACTTGCCCCTAATCAGCAGCAAAGAGTCCTTTACATCAAGGGCGCAATGCCATAATAGCAACAGCACTCGCCCCTAATCAGCAGGAAAGTGTCTTTTACATCAAGGATGCAATGCCATAATAGCAGCAGTACTCTCCCCTAATCAGCAGCAAAGTATCCTTCACATCAAGGACTCAATGCCATAATTGCAGCAGCACTCGCCCCTAATCAGCAGGAAAGTATCCTTCACATCTAGGACGCAATGCCATAAAAGCAGCAGCACTCGCCCCTAATCAGCAGCAAAGTGTCCTTTACATCAAGGACGCAATGCCATAATAGCAGAAGCACTCGCCCCTAATCAGCAGCAAAGTGTCCTTCACATCAAGAACTCAATGCCATAATTGCAGCAGCACTCGCCCCTAATCAGCAAGAAAGTGTCCTTCACATCTCGGATGCAATGCCACAATAGCACCAGCACTCGCCCCCTAATCAGCAGGAAAGTGTCCTTTACATCAAGGACGCAATGCCACAATAGCACCAGCACTCGTCCCAATCAGCAGGAAAGTGTTCTTTATATCAAGGACGGAATGCCACATAGCAGCAGCACTCACCCCTAATCAACAGAAAAGTGTCCTTTACATCAAGGACGCAATGCCACAATAGCAGCAGCACTCGGCCCCTAATCAGCAGGAAAGTGTCTATTACATCAAAGACGCAATGCCACAATAGCAGCAGCACCTGTGCCTAATCAGCAGGAAAGTGTCCTTTACATCAAGGACGCAATGCCATAATAGCAGCAGCACTCGCCCCTAATCAGCTGGAAAGTGTCCTTTACATGAGGAACGCAATACCATAAGAGCAGCAGCACTCGCCCCTAATCAGAAGCAAAGTGTCCTTTACATCAAGGACGCAATGCCATGGTAGCATCAGCACTCGCCCATAATCAGCAGGAAAGTGTCATTTATAATAAAGGATGCAATGCCATAAGAGCAGCAGCACTCGCCCTTAATCAGCAGGAAAGTGTCCTTTACATCAAGGACGCAATGTCATAATAGCAGCAACACTCGCCCCTAATCAGCAGGAAAGTGTCCTTTACATCAAGGACGCAATGCCATAATAGCAACAGCACTCGTTCCTAATCACCAGCAAAGTGTCCTTCACATAAAGGACTCAATGCCATAATTGCAGCAGCACTCGCCCCTAATCAGCAGGAAAGTATCCTTCACATCTAGGACGCAATGCCATAATAGCAGCAGTACTCGCCCCTAATCAGCAGGAAAGTGTCCTTTACATCAAGGACGCAATGCCATAATAGCAGAAGCACTCGCCCCTAATCAGCAGGAAAGTGTCCTTCACATCTAGGACCCAATGCCATAGTATCATCAGCACTCGCCCATAATCAGCAGGAAAGTGTCCTTTATAATAAAGGATGCAATGCCATAAGAGCAGCAGCACTCGCCCTTAATCAGCAGGAAAGTGTCCTTTACATCAAGGATGCAATGTCATAATAGCAGCAGCACTCGCCCCTGATCAGCAGGAAAGTGTCCTTTACATCAAGCACGCAATGCCATAATAGCAGCAGCACTCGCACCTAATCAGCAGGAAAGTGTCCTTTACATCAAGGACGCAATGCCATAATAGCAGCAGCGCTTGCCCCTAATCAACGGGAAAGTGTCCTTTACATCAAGGACGCAATGCCATAATAGCAGCAGCACTCGCCCCTAATCAGCAGGAAAGTGTCCTTTACGTCAAGAACGCAATGCCATGATAGCAGCCGCACTCCCCTCTAATCAGCAGGAAAGTGTCCTTTACATCAAGGACGCAATCCCATAATAGCAGCAGCACTCAAACCTAATCAGCAGGAAAGTGTCCTTTACATCAAGGACGCAATGCCATAATAGCAGCAGCACTCGCCCCTAATCAGCAGGAAAGTGTCCTTTACATCAAGGACGCAATGCCATAATAGCAGCAGCACTCGCCCCTAATCAGCAGGAAAGTGTCATTTACATCAAGGACGCAGTGCCATAATAGCAGCAGCACTCGCCCCTAATCAGCAGGAAAGTGTCCTTTACATCAAGGATGCAGTGCCATAATAGCAACAGCACTCACCCCTAATCAGCAGGAAAGTGTCCTTTACATTAAGGACGCAGTGCCATAATAGCAGCAGCACTCGCCCCTAATCAGCAGGAAAGTGTCCTTTACATCAAGGACGCAATGCCATAATAGCAGCAGCACTCGCCCCTGATCAGCAGGAAAGTGTCCTTTACATCAAGGACGCAATGGCATAATAGCAGCACTCGCCCCTAATCAGCAGGAAAGTGTCCTTTACATCAAGGACGCAATGCCATAATAGCAACAGCACTCGCCCCTAATCAGCAGGAAAGTGTCTTTTACATCAAGGATGCAATGCCATAATAGCAGCAGCACTCTCCCCTAATCAGCAGCAAAGTATCCTTCACATCAAGGACTCAATGCCATAATTGCAGCAGCACTCGCCTCTAATCAGCACGAAAGTATCCTTTACATCTAGGACGCAATGCCATAAAAGCAGCAGCACTCGCCCCTAACCAGCAGGAAAGTGTCCTTTACATCAAGGACGCAATGCAATAATAGCAGAAGCACTCGCCCCTAATCAGCAGCAAAGTGTCCTTCACATCAAGAACTCAATGTCATAATTGCAGCAGCACTCGCCCCTAAACAGCAGGAAAGTATCCTTCACATCTCGAAAGCAATGCAAAAATAGCAGGAGTACTCGCCCCTAATCAGAGGGAAAGTGTCCTTTACATCAAGGGCGCAATGCCACAATAGCAGCAGGACTCGCCCCCTAATCAGCAGGAAAGGTTCCTTTACATCAAGGACGCAATGCCACAATAGCACCATCACTCGCCCCAATCAGCAGGAAATTGTTCTTTACATCAAGGACGCAATGCCACAATAGCAGCAGCACTCGCCCCCTAATCAGCAGGAAAGTGTCCTTTACATCAAGGACGCAGTGCCATAATAGCAGGAGCACTCGCCCCTAATCAGGAGGAAAGTGTCCTTTACATCAAGGACACAATGCCATAAAAGCAGCAGCACTCGCCCCTAATCAGCTAGAAAGTGTCCTTTACTGAAGAACGCAATGCCATAATAGCAGCAGCACTCGCCCCTAAGCAGAAGCAAAGTGTCCTTTACATCAGGCACGCAATGCCATAATAGCAGTAGCACTCGCCCCTAGTCAGCAGCAAAGTGTCCTTTACATCAAGGACTCACCCTAATCAGCAGGAAAGTGTCCTTTACATCAAGGATGCAATGCCATAATAGCAGCAGCACTCATTCCTAATCAGCAGGAAAGTGTCCTTTACATCAAGGAAGCAATGCCATAATAGCAGCAGCACTCATTCCTAATCAACAGGAAAGTGTCCTTTACATCAAGGAAGCAATGCTATAATAGCAGCAGCACTCTCCCTTAATCAGCAGCAAAGTATCCTTCACATCAAGGACTCAATGCCATAATTGCAGCAGCACTCGCCCCTAATCAGCAGGAAAGTATCCTTCACATCTAGGATGCAATGCCATAAAAGCAGCAGCACTCGCCCCTAATCAGCAGGAAAGTGTCCTTTACAGCAAGGACGCAATGTCATAATAGCAGAAGCACTTGCCCCTAATCAGCAGCAAAGTGTCCTTCACATCAAGGACTCAATGCTATAATTGCAGCAGCACTCGCCCCAATCAGCAGGAAAGTATCCTTCACATCTAGGACGCAATGCCATAATAGCAGCAGTACTTGCCCCTAATCAGCAGGAAAGTGTCCTTTACATCAAGGACGCAATGCCATAATAGCAGAAGCACTTGTCCCTAATCAGCAGGAAAGTGTCCTTCACATCCAGGACCCAATGCCATAGTAGCATCAGCACTCGCCCATAATAAAGGATGCAATGCCATAAGACCAGCAGCACTCACCCTTAATCAGCAGGAAAGTGTCCTTTACATCAAGGACACAATGCCATAATAGCAGCAGCACTCTCCCCTGATCAGCAGGAAACTGCTCTTTACATGAAGGACGCAATTCCATAATAGCAGCAGCACTCACCCCTGATCAGCGGGAAAGTGCCCTTTACATCAAGCATGCAATGCCATAATAGCAGCAGCACTCGCACCTTATCAGCGGGAAAGTGTCCTTTACATCAAGGACGCAATGCCATAATAGCAGCGGCACTCGTCCCTAATCAGCGGGAAAGTATCCTTTACATCAAGGACACAATGCCATAATAGCAGCGGCACTCGCCCCTAAGCAGAAGCAAAGTGGCCTTTACATCAGGCACGCAATGCCATAATAGCAGTAGCACTCGCCCCTAGTCAGCAGCAAAGTGTCCTTTACATCAAGGACTCACCCTAATCAGCAGGAAAGTGTCCTTTACATCAAGGATGCAATGCCATAATAGCAGCAGCACTCATTCCTAATCAGCAGGAAAGTGTCCTTTACATCAAGGAAGCAATGCCATAATAGCAGCAGCACTCATTCCTTATCAACAGGAAAGTGTCCTTTACATCAAGGAAGCAATGCTATAATAGCAGCAGCACTCTCCCTTAATCAGCAGCAAAGTATCCTTCACATCAAGGACTCAATGCCATAATTGCAGCAGCACTCGCCCCTAATCAGCAGGAAAGTATCCTTCACATCTAGGATGCAATGCCATAAAAGCAGCAGCACTCGCCCCTAATCAGCAGGAAAGTGTCCTTTACAGCAAGGACGCAATGTCAGAATAGCAGAAGCACTTGCCCCTAATCAGCAGCAAAGTGTCCTTCACATCAAGGACTCAATGCTATAATTGCAGCAGCACTCGCCCCAATCAGCAGGAAAGTATCCTTCACATCTAGGACGCAATGCCATAATAGCAGCAGTACTTGCCCCTAATCAGCAGGAAAGTGTCCTTTACATCAAGGACGCAATGCCATAATAGCAGAAGCACTTGCCCCTAATCAGCAGGAAAGTGTCCTTCAAATCCAGGACCCAATGCCATAGTAGCATCAGCACTCGCCCATAATAAAGGATGCAATGCCATAAGACCAGCAGCACTCGCCCTTAATCAGCAGGAAAGTGTCCTTTACATCAAGGACGCAATGCCATAATAGCAGCAGCACTCTCCCCTGATCAGCAGGAAACTGCTCTTTACATGAAGGACGCAATTCCATAATAGCAGCAGCACTCACCCCTGATCAGTGGGAAAGTGCCCTTTACATCAAACATGCAATGCCATAATAGCAGCAGCACTCGCACCTTATCAGCGGGAAAGTGTCCTTTACATCAAGGACGCAATGCCATAATAGCAGCGGCACTCGCCCCTAATCAGCGGGAAAGTGTCCTTTACATCAAGGACACAATGCCATAATAGCAGCGGCACTCGCCCCTAATCAAATGGAAAGTGTCCTTTACATCAAGGACGCAATGCCATAATTGCAGCAGCACTCGCCCCTAATCAGCAAGAAAGTGTCCTTCACATCTCGGATGCAATGCCACAATAGCACCAGCACTCGCCCCCTAATCAGCAGGAAAGTGTCCTTTACATCAAGGACGCAATGCCACAATAGCACCAGCACTCGTCCCAATCAGCAGGAAAGTGTTCTTTATATCAAGGACGGAATGCCACATAGCAGCAGCACTCACCCCTAATCAACAGAAAAGTGTCCTTTACATCAAGGACGCAATGCCACAATAGCAGCAGCACTCGGCCCCTAATCAGCAGGAAAGTGTCTATTACATCAAAGACGCAATGCCACAATAGCAGCAGCACCTGTGCCTAATCAGCAGGAAAGTGTCCTTTACATCAAGGACGCAATGCCATAATAGCAGCAGCACTCGCCCCTAATCAGCTGGAAAGTGTCCTTTACATGAGGAACGCAATACCATAAGAGCAGCAGCACTCGCCCCTAATCAGAAGCAAAGTGTCCTTTACATCAAGGACGCAATGCCATGGTAGCATCAGCACTCGCCCATAATCAGCAGGAAAGTGTCATTTATAATAAAGGATGCAATGCCATAAGAGCAGCAGCACTCGCCCTTAATCAGCAGGAAAGTGTCCTTTACATCAAGGACGCAATGTCATAATAGCAGCAACACTCGCCCCTAATCAGCAGGAAAGTGTCCTTTACATCAAGGACGCAATGCCATAATAGCAACAGCACTCGTTCCTAATCACCAGCAAAGTGTCCTTCACATAAAGGACTCAATGCCATAATTGCAGCAGCACTCGCCCCTAATCAGCAGGAAAGTATCCTTCACATCTAGGACGCAATGCCATAATAGCAGCAGTACTCGCCCCTAATCAGCAGGAAAGTGTCCTTTACATCAAGGACGCAATGCCATAATAGCAGAAGCACTCGCCCCTAATCAGCAGGAAAGTGTCCTTCACATCTAGGACCCAATGCCATAGTATCATCAGCACTCGCCCATAATCAGCAGGAAAGTGTCCTTTATAATAAAGGATGCAATGCCATAAGAGCAGCAGCACTCGCCCTTAATCAGCAGGAAAGTGTCCTTTACATCAAGGATGCAATGTCATAATAGCAGCAGCACTCGCCCCTGATCAGCAGGAAAGTGTCCTTTACATCAAGCACGCAATGCCATAATAGCAGCAGCACTCGCACCTAATCAGCAGGAAAGTGTCCTTTACATCAAGGACGCAATGCCATAATAGCAGCAGCGCTTGCCCCTAATCAACGGGAAAGTGTCCTTTACATCAAGGACGCAATGCCATAATAGCAGCAGCACTCGCCCCTAATCAGCAGGAAAGTGTCCTTTACGTCAAGAACGCAATGCCATGATAGCAGCCGCACTCCCCTCTAATCAGCAGGAAAGTGTCCTTTACATCAAGGACGCAATCCCATAATAGCAGCAGCACTCAAACCTAATCAGCAGGAAAGTGTCCTTTACATCAAGGACGCAATGCCATAATAGCAGCAGCACTCGCCCCTAATCAGCAGGAAAGTGTCCTTTACATCAAGGACGCAATGCCATAATAGCAGCAGCACTCGCCCCTAATCAGCAGGAAAGTGTCATTTACATCAAGGACGCAGTGCCATAATAGCAGCAGCACTCGCCCCTAATCAGCAGGAAAGTGTCCTTTACATCAAGGATGCAGTGCCATAATAGCAACAGCACTCACCCCTAATCAGCAGGAAAGTGTCCTTTACATTAAGGACGCAGTGCCATAATAGCAGCAGCACTCGCCCCTAATCAGCAGGAAAGTGTCCTTTACATCAAGGACGCAATGCCATAATAGCAGCAGCACTCGCCCCTGATCAGCAGGAAAGTGTCCTTTACATCAAGGACGCAATGGCATAATAGCAGCACTCGCCCCTAATCAGCAGGAAAGTGTCCTTTACATCAAGGACGCAATGCCATAATAGCAACAGCACTCGCCCCTAATCAGCAGGAAAGTGTCTTTTACATCAAGGATGCAATGCCATAATAGCAGCAGCACTCTCCCCTAATCAGCAGCAAAGTATCCTTCACATCAAGGACTCAATGCCATAATTGCAGCAGCACTCGCCTCTAATCAGCACGAAAGTATCCTTTACATCTAGGACGCAATGCCATAAAAGCAGCAGCACTCGCCCCTAACCAGCAGGAAAGTGTCCTTTACATCAAGGACGCAATGCAATAATAGCAGAAGCACTCGCCCCTAATCAGCAGCAAAGTGTCCTTCACATCAAGAACTCAATGTCATAATTGCAGCAGCACTCGCCCCTAAACAGCAGGAAAGTATCCTTCACATCTCGAAAGCAATGCAAAAATAGCAGGAGTACTCGCCCCTAATCAGAGGGAAAGTGTCCTTTACATCAAGGGCGCAATGCCACAATAGCAGCAGGACTCGCCCCCTAATCAGCAGGAAAGGTTCCTTTACATCAAGGACGCAATGCCACAATAGCACCATCACTCGCCCCAATCAGCAGGAAATTGTTCTTTACATCAAGGACGCAATGCCACAATAGCAGCAGCACTCGCCCCCTAATCAGCAGGAAAGTGTCCTTTACATCAAGGACGCAGTGCCATAATAGCAGGAGCACTCGCCCCTAATCAGGAGGAAAGTGTCCTTTACATCAAGGACACAATGCCATAAAAGCAGCAGCACTCGCCCCTAATCAGCTAGAAAGTGTCCTTTACTGAAGAACGCAATGCCATAATAGCAGCAGCACTCGCCCCTAAGCAGAAGCAAAGTGTCCTTTACATCAGGCACGCAATGCCATAATAGCAGTAGCACTCGCCCCTAGTCAGCAGCAAAGTGTCCTTTACATCAAGGACTCACCCTAATCAGCAGGAAAGTGTCCTTTACATCAAGGATGCAATGCCATAATAGCAGCAGCACTCATTCCTAATCAGCAGGAAAGTGTCCTTTACATCAAGGAAGCAATGCCATAATAGCAGCAGCACTCATTCCTAATCAACAGGAAAGTGTCCTTTACATCAAGGAAGCAATGCTATAATAGCAGCAGCACTCTCCCTTAATCAGCAGCAAAGTATCCTTCACATCAAGGACTCAATGCCATAATTGCAGCAGCACTCGCCCCTAATCAGCAGGAAAGTATCCTTCACATCTAGGATGCAATGCCATAAAAGCAGCAGCACTCGCCCCTAATCAGCAGGAAAGTGTCCTTTACAGCAAGGACGCAATGTCATAATAGCAGAAGCACTTGCCCCTAATCAGCAGCAAAGTGTCCTTCACATCAAGGACTCAATGCTATAATTGCAGCAGCACTCGCCCCAATCAGCAGGAAAGTATCCTTCACATCTAGGACGCAATGCCATAATAGCAGCAGTACTTGCCCCTAATCAGCAGGAAAGTGTCCTTTACATCAAGGACGCAATGCCATAATAGCAGAAGCACTTGTCCCTAATCAGCAGGAAAGTGTCCTTCACATCCAGGACCCAATGCCATAGTAGCATCAGCACTCGCCCATAATAAAGGATGCAATGCCATAAGACCAGCAGCACTCACCCTTAATCAGCAGGAAAGTGTCCTTTACATCAAGGACACAATGCCATAATAGCAGCAGCACTCTCCCCTGATCAGCAGGAAACTGCTCTTTACATGAAGGACGCAATTCCATAATAGCAGCAGCACTCACCCCTGATCAGCGGGAAAGTGCCCTTTACATCAAGCATGCAATGCCATAATAGCAGCAGCACTCGCACCTTATCAGCGGGAAAGTGTCCTTTACATCAAGGACGCAATGCCATAATAGCAGCGGCACTCGTCCCTAATCAGCGGGAAAGTATCCTTTACATCAAGGACACAATGCCATAATAGCAGCGGCACTCGCCCCTAAGCAGAAGCAAAGTGGCCTTTACATCAGGCACGCAATGCCATAATAGCAGTAGCACTCGCCCCTAGTCAGCAGCAAAGTGTCCTTTACATCAAGGACTCACCCTAATCAGCAGGAAAGTGTCCTTTACATCAAGGATGCAATGCCATAATAGCAGCAGCACTCATTCCTAATCAGCAGGAAAGTGTCCTTTACATCAAGGAAGCAATGCCATAATAGCAGCAGCACTCATTCCTTATCAACAGGAAAGTGTCCTTTACATCAAGGAAGCAATGCTATAATAGCAGCAGCACTCTCCCTTAATCAGCAGCAAAGTATCCTTCACATCAAGGACTCAATGCCATAATTGCAGCAGCACTCGCCCCTAATCAGCAGGAAAGTATCCTTCACATCTAGGATGCAATGCCATAAAAGCAGCAGCACTCGCCCCTAATCAGCAGGAAAGTGTCCTTTACAGCAAGGACGCAATGTCAGAATAGCAGAAGCACTTGCCCCTAATCAGCAGCAAAGTGTCCTTCACATCAAGGACTCAATGCTATAATTGCAGCAGCACTCGCCCCAATCAGCAGGAAAGTATCCTTCACATCTAGGACGCAATGCCATAATAGCAGCAGTACTTGCCCCTAATCAGCAGGAAAGTGTCCTTTACATCAAGGACGCAATGCCATAATAGCAGAAGCACTTGCCCCTAATCAGCAGGAAAGTGTCCTTCAAATCCAGGACCCAATGCCATAGTAGCATCAGCACTCGCCCATAATAAAGGATGCAATGCCATAAGACCAGCAGCACTCGCCCTTAATCAGCAGGAAAGTGTCCTTTACATCAAGGACGCAATGCCATAATAGCAGCAGCACTCTCCCCTGATCAGCAGGAAACTGCTCTTTACATGAAGGACGCAATTCCATAATAGCAGCAGCACTCACCCCTGATCAGTGGGAAAGTGCCCTTTACATCAAACATGCAATGCCATAATAGCAGCAGCACTCGCACCTTATCAGCGGGAAAGTGTCCTTTACATCAAGGACGCAATGCCATAATAGCAGCGGCACTCGCCCCTAATCAGCGGGAAAGTGTCCTTTACATCAAGGACACAATGCCATAATAGCAGCGGCACTCGCCCCTAATCAAATGGAAAGTGTCCTTTACATCAAGGACGCAATGCCATAATAGCAGCGGCACTCGCACCTAATCAGCAGGAACGTGTCCTTTACATCAAGGACGCAATGCCACAATAACAGCGGCACTCGCCCCTAATCAGCAGGAAAGTGTCCTTTACATCAAGTACACAATGCCACAATAGCAGCAGCACTGGCCCCTAATCAGCAGGAAAGTGTCCTTTACGTCAAGGATGCAATGCCACAATAGCAGCAGCACTCTCCCCTAATCAGCAGCAAAGTATCCTTCACATCAAGGACTCAATGCCATAATTGCAGCAGCACTCGCCTCTAATCACCAGGAAAGTATCCTTCACATCTAGGACGCAATGCCATAAAAGCAGCAGCACTCGCCCCTAACCAGCAGGAAAGTGTCCTTTACATCAAGGACGCAATGCCATAATAGCAGAAGCACTCGCCCCTAATCAGCAGCAAAGTGTCCTTCACATCAAGAACTCAATGTCCTAATTGCAGCAGCACGCGCCCCTAAACAGCAGGAAAGTATCCTTCACATCTCGGATGCAATGCCAAAATAGCAGCAGTACTCGCCCCTAATCAGAGAGAAAGTGTCCTTTACATCAAGGGCGCAATGCCACAATAGCAGCAGCACTCGCCCCCTAATCAGCAGGAAAGTGTCCTTTACATCAAGGACGCAATGCCACAATAGCACCAGCACTCGCCCCAATCAGCAGGAAATTGTTCTTTACATCAAGGACGCAATGCCACAATAGCAGCAGCACTCGCCCCCTAATCAGCAGGAAAGTGTCCTTTACATGAAGGACGCAATGCCACAATAGCAGCAGCACTCGTGCCTAATCAGCAGGAAAGTGTCCTTTACATCAAGGACGCAGTGCCATAATAGCAGCAGCACTCGCCCCTAATCAGCAGGAAAGTGTCCTTTACATCAAGGACAGTGTCCTTTACATCAAGGACACAATGCCATAATAGCAGCAGCACTCGCCCCTAATCAGCTGGAAAGTGTCCTTTACTGAAGAACGCAATGCCATAATAGCAGCAGCACTCGCCCCTAAGCAGAAGCAAAGTGTCCTTTACATCAAGCACGCAATGCCATAATAGCAGTAGCACTCGCCCCTAATCAGCAGCAAAGTGTCCTTTACATCAAGGACTCGCCCTAATCAGCAGGAAAGTTTGCTTTACGTCAAGGACGCAATGCCACAAGAGCAGCAGCACTCGCCCCTAATCAGCAGGAAAGTGTCCTTTACATCAAGGACGCAATGCCACAATAGCACCAGCACTCGCCCCTAATCAGCAGGAAAGTGTCTTTTACATCAAGGATGCAATGCCATAATAGCAGCAGCACTCTCCCCTAATCAGCAGCAAAGTATCCTTCACATCAAGGACTCAATGCCATAAATGCAGCAGCACTCGCCCCTAATCAGCAGGAAAGTATCCTTCACATCTAGGATGCAATGCCATAAAAGCAGCAGCACTCGCCCCTAATCAGCAGGAAAGTGTCCTTTACAGCAAGGACGCAATGTCATAATAGCAGAAGCACTTGCCCCTAATCAGCAGCAAAGTGTCCTTCACATCAAGGACTCAATGCTATAATTGCAGCAGCACTCGCCCCTAATCAGCAGGAAAGTATCCTTCACATCTAGGACCCAATGCCATAATAGCAGCAGTACTCGCCCCTAATCAGCAGGAAAGTGTCCTTTACATCAAGTACGCAATGCCCTAATAGCAGAAGCACTTGTCCCTAATCAGCAGGAAAGTGTCCTTCACATCTAGGACCCAATGCCATAGTAGCATCAGCACTCGCCCATAATAAAGGATGCAATCCCATAAGAGCAGCAGCACTCGCCCTTGATCAGCAGGAAAGTGTCCTTTACATCAAGGACGTAATGCCATAATAGCAGCAACACTCGCCCCTGATCAGCAGTTAACTGCTCTTTACATGAAGGACGCAATTCCATAATAGCAGCAGCACTCACCCCTGATCAGCGGGAAAGTGCCCTTTACATCAAGCATGCAATGCCATAATAGCAGCAGCACTCGCACCTAATCAGCGGGAAAGTGTCCTTTACATCAAGGACGCAATGCCATAATAGCAGCGGCACTTGCCCCTAATCAGCGGGAAAGTGTCCTTTACATCAAAGACACAATGCCATAATAGCAGCGGCACTCGCCCCTAATCAACTGGAAAGTGTCCTTTACATCCAGGACGCAATGCCAAAATAGCAGCGGCACTCGCACCTAATCAGCAGGAACGTTTCCTTTACATCAAGGACGCAATGCCACAATAACAGCGGCACTCGCCCCTAATTAGCAGGAAAGTGTCCTTTACATCAAGGACGCAATGCCACAACAGCAGCAGCACTCGCCCCTAATCAGCAGGAAAGTGTCCTTTACGTCAAGGATGCAATGCCACAATAGCAGCAGCACTCACCCCTAATCAGCAGGAAAGTTTGCTTTACGTCAAGGACGCAATGCCACAATAGCAGCAGCACTCGCCCCTAATCAGCCGGAAAGTGTCCTTTACATCAAGGACGCAATGCCATAATAGCAGCAGCACTTGCCCCTAATCAACAGGAAAGTGTTCTTTACAACAAGGAGGCAATGCCACAATAGCAGCAGTACTCGCCCCTAATCAGCAGGAAAGTGTCCTTTACGTCAAGGATGCAATGCCACAATAGCAGCAGCACTCACCCCTAATCAGCAGGAAAGTTTGCTTTACGTCAAGGACGCAATGCCACAATAGCAGCAGCACTCGCCCCTAATCAGCAGGAAAGTGTCCTTTACATCAAGGACGCAATGCCACAATAGCAGCAGCACTCGCCCCTAATCAACAGGAAAGTGTTCTTTACATCTAGGACGCAATGCCATAATACTAACAGCACTCGACCCTAATCAGCAGGAAAGTGTCCTTCACATCAAGGACGCAATGCCATAATAGCAGCAGCACTCGCCCCTAATCAGGAGCAAAGTGTCCTTTACATCAAGGACGCAATGCCACAATAGCAGCAGCACTCGCCCCTAATCAACAGGAAAGTGTTCTTTACATCAAGGATGCAATGCCACAATAGCAGCAGCACTCGTGCCTAATCAGCAGGGAAGTGTTCTTTAAATCAAGGCCGCAATAGCAGCAGCACTCATGCCTAATCAGCAGGAAAGTGTTCTTTACATCAAGGACACAATGCCACAATAGCAGCAGCACTCGTGCCTAATCGGCAGGAAAGTGTCCTTCACATCTAGGATGCAATGCCATAATACTAACAGCACTCGACCCTAATCAGCAGGAAAGTGTTCTTCACATCAAGGACGCAATGCCATAATAGCAGCAGCACTCACCCCTAATCAGCAGCAAAGTGTCCTTTACATCAAAGACGCAATGCCATAATAGCTGCAGCACTCCCCCTAATCAGCAGCAAAGTGTCCTTCACATCCTTCACATAACTGTTCTCATACCAACATCTGCCTCATACCCCCATCACTCTAACTAAACACTGCTGATTACGCACCCCCCCAGCCATGTGTTCTCCTCAGGCCTAACGCAGCCACAATCGGTCTGGATAAATCCTGCCAGAACGAGCACATACTCTTGACTTCTTAACCACCACACCTACCGCTAAGAAGCAGCTATTACACAAATACTGCACCAGCTGCACACTTAGCCGGTGCTCACACGCACCTTTGACTCTCTCTACTCTCTCTACTGACCTGAACTTCTATTCCCAAGGGCGTTCAACCTACCAGCGCCTTCAGACCATACCAATGGTATATAAGACGCTATATAAATGCAAAGTAACATAACATAACATCAAGGACTCGCCCCTAATCAGCAGGAAAGTGTCCTTTACATCAAGGACGCAATGCCCTAATAGCAGAAGCACTTGTCCCTAATCAGCAGGAAAGTGTCCTTCACATCTAGGACCCAATGCCATAGTAGCATCAGCACTCGCCCATAATAAAGGATGCAATCCCATAAGAGCAGCAGCACTCGCCCTTGATCAGCAGGAAAGTGTCCTTTACATCAAGCACGCAATGCCATAATAGCAGCAGCACTCGCCCCTGATCAGCAGGAAACTGCTCTTTACATGAAGGATGCAATTCCATAATAGCGGCAGCACTCACCCCTGATCAGCGGGAAAGTGCCCTTTACATCAAGCATGCAATGCCATAATAGCAGCAGCACTCGCACCTAATCAGCGGGAAAGTGTCCTTTACATCAAGGACGCAATGCCATAATAGCAGCGGCACTCGCCCCTAATCAGCGGGAAAGTGTCCTTTACATCAAGGACACAATGCCATAATAGCAGCGGCACTCGCCCCTAATCAACTGGAAAGTGTCCTTTACATCAAGGACGCAATGCCAAAATAGCAGCGGCACTCGCACCTAATCAGCAGGAACGTTTCCTTTACATCAAGGACGCAATGCCACAATAACAGCGGCACTCGCCCCTAATTAGCAGGAAAGTGTCCTTTACATCAAGGATGCAATGCCACAATAGCAGCAGCACTCGCCCCTAATCAGCAGGAAAGTGTCCTTTACGTCAAGGATGCAATGCCACAATAGCAGCAGCACTCACCCCTAATCAGCAGGAAAGTTTGCTTTACGTCAAGGACGCAATGCCACAATAGCAGCAGCACTCGCCCCTAATCAGCCGGAAAGTGTCCTTTACATCAAGGACGCAATGCCATAATAGCAGCAGCACTCGCCCCTAATCAACAGGAAAGTGTTCTTTACATCAAGGACGCAATGCCACAATAGCAGCAGTACTCGCCCCTTATCGGCAGGAAAGTGTCCTTTACGTCAAGGATGCAATGCCACAATAGCAGCAGCACTCGCCCCTAATCAGCAGGAAAGTGTCCTTTACATCAAGGACGCAATGCCACAATAGCAGCAGCACTCGCCCCTAATCAACAGGAAAGTGTTCTTTACATCTAGGACGCAATGCCATAATACTAACAGCACTCGACCCTAATCAGCAGGAAAGTGTCCTTCACATCAAGGACGCAATGCCATAATAGCAGCAGCACTCGCCCCTAATCAGGAGCAAAGTGTCCTTTACATCAAGGACGCAATGCCATAATAGCAGCAGCACTCACCCCTAATCAACAGGAAAGTGTTCTTTACATCAAGGATGCAATGCCACAATAGCAGCAGCACTCGTGCCTAATCAGCAGGGAAGTGTTCTTCAAATCAAGGACGCAATGCCACAATAGCAGCAGCACTCTTGCATAATCAGCAGGAAAGTGTAATTTACATCAAGGACACAATGCCACAATAGCAGCAGCACTCGTGCCTAATCAGCAGGAAAGTGTCCTTCACATCTAGGACGCAATGTCATAATACTAACAGCACTCGACCCTAATCAGCAGGAAAGTGTCCTTCACATCAAGGACGCAATGCCATAATAGCAGCAGCACTCACCCCTAATCAGCAGCAAAGTGTCCTTTACATCAAGGACGCAATGCCATAATAGCTGCAGCACTCCCCCCTAATCAGCAGCAAAGTGTCCTTCACATCCTTCACATAACTGTTCTCATACCAACATCTGCCTCATACCCCCATCACTCTAACTAAACACTGCTGATTACGCACCCCCCCCAGCCAGGTGTTCTCCTCAGGCCTAACGCAGCCACAATCGGTCTGGATAAATCCTGCCAGAACGAGCACATACTCTTGACTTCTTAACCACCACACCTACCGCTAAGAAGCAGCTATTACACAAATACTGCACCAGCTGCACACATAGCCGGTGCTCACACGCACCTTTGACTCTCTCTACTCTCTCTACTGACCTGAACTTCTATTCCCAAGGGCGTTCAACCTACCAGCGCCTTCAGACCATACCAATGGTATATAAGACGCTATATAAATGCAAAGTAACATAACATAACATCAAGGACTCGCCCCTAATCAGCAGGAAAGTGTCCTTTACATCAAGAACGCAATGCCATAATAGCAACAGCACTCGCCGCTAATCAGCAGGAAAGTGTCTTTTACATCAAGGATGTAATGCCATAATAGCAGCAGCACTCTCCCCTAATCAGCAGCAAAGTATCCTTCACATCAAGGTCTCAATGCCATAATTGCAGCAGCACTCGCCCCTAATCAGCAGGAAAGTATCCTTCACATCTAGGACGCAATGCCATAAAAGCAGCAGCACTCGCCCCTAATCAGCAGCAAAGTGTCCTTCACATCAAGACCTCAATGCCATAATTGCAGCAGCACTCACCCCTAATCAGCAGGAAAGTATCCTTCACATCTCGGATGCAATGCCAAAATAGCAGCAGTACTCGCCCCTAATCAGAGGGAAAGTGTCCTTTACATCAAGGACGCAATGCCACAATAGCAGCAGCACTCGCCCCCTAATAAGCAGGAAAGTGTCCTTTACATCAAGGACGCAATGCCACAATAGCACCAGCACTCGCCCCTAATCAGCAGAAAAGTGTCCTTTACATCAAGGACGCAATGCCACAATAGCAGCAGCACTCGCACCCTAATCAGCAGGAAAGTGTCTTTTACATCAAGGACGCAATGCCACAATAGCAGCAGCACCTGTGCCTAATCAGCAGGAAAGTGTCCTTTACATCAAGGACGCAATGCCATAATAGCAGCAGCACTCGCCCCTAATCAGCAGGAAAGTGTCCTTTACATGAAGAACGCAATGCCATAATAGCAGCAGCACTCGCCCCTAATCAGAAGCAAAGTGTCCTTTACATCAAGGACACAATGTCATAATAGAAGCAGCACTCGCCCCTGATCAGCAGGAAAGTGTCCTTCACATCAAGGACTCACCCCTAATCAGCAGGAAAGTGTCCTTCACATCAAGGACTCAATGCCATAATTGCAGCAGCACTCGCCCCTAATCAGCAGGAAAATATCCTTCACATCTAGGATGCAATGCCATAAAGCAGCAGCACTCGCCCCTAATCAGCAGGAAATTGTCCTTTACGTCAAGGACGCAATGCCATGATAGCAACAGCACTCGCCCCTAATCAGCAGGAAAGTGTCTTTTACATCAAGGATGCAATGCCATAATAGCAGCAGCACTCTCCCCTAATCAGCAGCAAAGTATCCTTCACATCAAGGTCTCAAAATACCATAATTGCAGCAGCACTCGCCCCTAATCAGCAGGAAAGTATCCTTCACATCTAGGACGCAATGCCATAAAAGCAGCAGCACTCGCCCCTAATCAGCAGGAAAGTGTCCTTTACATCAAGGACGCAATGCCATAATAGCAGAAGCACTCACCCCTAATCAGCAGCAAAGTGTCCTTCGCATCAAGACCTCAATGCCATAATTGCAGCAGCACTCACCCCTAATCAGCAGGAAAGTATCCTTCACATCTCGGATGCAATGCCAAAATAGCAGCAGTACTCGCCCCTAATAAGAGGGAAAGTGTCCTTTACATCAAGGACGCAATGCCACAATAGCAGCAGCACTTGCCCCCTAATCAGCAGGAAAGTGTCCTTTACATCAAGGATGCAATGCCACAATAGCAGCAGAACTTGTGCCTAATCAGCAGGAAAGTGTCCTTTACATCAAGGACGCAGTGCCATAATAGCAGCAGCACTCGCCCCTAATCAGGAGGAAAGTGTTCTTTATATCAAGGACGCAATGCCACAATAGCAGCAGCACTCGCCCCCTAATCAGCAGGAAAGTGTCCTTTACATCAAGGACGCAATGCCACAATAGCAGCAGCACTCGCCCCCTAATCAGCAGGAAAGTGTCCTTTACATCAAGGACGCAATGCCATAATAGCAGAAGCACTCACCCCTAATCAGCAGCAAAGTGTCCTTCACATCAAGACCTCAATGCCATAATTGCAGCAGCACTCACCCCTAATCAGCAGGAAAGTATCCTTCACATCTCGGATGCAATGCCAAAATAGCAGCAGTACTCGCCCCTAATAAGAGGGAAAGTGTCCTTTACATCAAGTACGCAATGCCACAATAGCAGCAGCACTCGCCCCTAATCAGCAGGAAAGTGTCCTTTACATCAAGTACGCAATGCCACAATAGCAGCAGCACTCGCCCCTAATCAGCAGAAAAGTGTCCTTTACATCAAGGACGCAATGCCACAATAGCAGCAGCACTCGCCCCCTAATCAGCAGGAAAGTGTCCATTACATCAAGGACGCAATGCCACAATAGCAGCAGCACTTGCCCCCTAATCAGCAGGAAAGTGTCCTTTACATCAAGGATGCAATGCCACAATAGCAGCAGAACTTGTGCCTAATCAGCAGGAAAGTGTCCTTTACATCAAGGACGCAGTGCCATAATAGCAGCAGCACTCGCCCCTAATCAGGAGGAAAGTGTTCTTTATATCAAGGACGCAATGCCACAATAGCACCAGCACTCGCCCCTAATCAGCAGAAAAGTGTCCTTTACATCAAGGACGCAATGCCACAATAGCAGCAGCACTCGCACCCTAATCAGCAGGAAAGTGTCTTTTACATCAAGGACGCAATGCCACAATAGCAGCAGCACCTGTGCCTAATCAGCAGGAAAGTGTCCTTTACATCAAGGACGCAATGCCCTAATAGCAGCAGCACTCGCCCCTAATCAGCAGGAAAGTGTCCTTTACATGAAGAACGCAATGCCATAATAGCAGCAGCACTCGCCCCTAATCAGAAGCAAAGTGTCCTTTACATCAAGGACACAATGTCATAATAGAAGCAGCACTCGCCCCTGATCAGCAGGAAAGTGTCCTTCACATCAAGGACTCACCCCTAATCAGCAGGAAAGTGTCCTTCACATCAAGGACTCAATGCCATAATTGCAGCAGCACTCGCCCCTAATCAGCAGGAAAATATCCTTCACATCTAGGATGCAATGCCATAAAGCAGCAGCACTCGCCCCTAATCAGCAGGAAATTGTCCTTTACGTCAAGGACGCAATGCCATGATAGCAGCCGCACTCGCCTCTAATCAGCAGGAAAGTGTCCTTTACGTCAAGGACGCAATCCCATAATAGCAACAGCACTCGCCCCTAATCAGCAGGAAAGTGTCTTTTACATCAAGGATGCAATGCCATAATAGCAGCAGCACTCTCCCCTAATCAGCAGCAAAGTATCCTTCACATCAAGGTCTCAAAATACCATAATTGCAGCAGCACTCGCCCCTAATCAGCAGGAAAGTATCCTTCACATCTAGGACGCAATGCCATAAAAGCAGCAGCACTCGCCCCTAATCAGCAGGAAAGTGTCCTTTACATCAAGGACGCAATGCCATAATAGCAGAAGCACTCACCCCTAATCAGCAGCAAAGTGTCCTTCGCATCAAGACCTCAATGCCATAATTGCAGCAGCACTCACCCCTAATCAGCAGGAAAGTATCCTTCACATCTCGGATGCAATGCCAAAATAGCAGCAGTACTCGCCCCTAATAAGAGGGAAAGTGTCCTTTACATCAAGGACGCAATGCCACAATAGCAGCAGCACTTGCCCCCTAATCAGCAGGAAAGTGTCCTTTACATCAAGGATGCAATGCCACAATAGCAGCAGAACTTGTGCCTAATCAGCAGGAAAGTGTCCTTTACATCAAGGACGCAGTGCCATAATAGCAGCAGCACTCGCCCCTAATCAGGAGGAAAGTGTTCTTTATATCAAGGACGCAATGCCACAATAGCAGCAGCACTCGCCCCCTAATCAGCAGGAAAGTGTCCTTTACATCAAGGACGCAATGCCACAATAGCAGCAGCACTCGCCCCCTAATCAGCAGGAAAGTGTCCTTTACATCAAGGACGCAATGCCATAATAGCAGAAGCACTCACCCCTAATCAGCAGCAAAGTGTCCTTCACATCAAGACCTCAATGCCATAATTGCAGCAGCACTCACCCATAATCAGCAGGAAAGTATCCTTCACATCTCGGATGCAATGCCAAAATAGCAGCAGTACTCGCCCCTAATAAGAGGGAAAGTGTCCTTTACATCAAGTACGCAATGCCACAATAGCAGCAGCACTCGCCCCTAATCAGCAGGAAAGTGTCCTTTACATCAAGTACGCAATGCCACAATAGCAGCAGCACTCGCCCCTAATCAGCAGAAAAGTGTCCTTTACATCAAGGACGCAATGCCACAATAGCAGCAGCACTCGCCCCCTAATCAGCAGGAAAGTGTCCTTTACATCAAGGACGCAATGCCACAATAGCAGCAGCACTCGCCCCTAATCAGAAGCAAAGTGTCCTTTACATCAAGGATGCAATGTCATAATAGAAGCAGCACTCGCCCCTGATCAGCAGGAAAGTGTCCTTCACATCAAGTACTCACCCCTAATCAGCAGGAAAGTGTCCTTCACATCAAGGACTCAATGCCATAATTGCAGCAGCACTCACCCCTAATCAGCAGGAAAATATCCTTCACATCTAGGATGCAATGCCATAAAGCAGCAGCTCTCGCCCCTAATCAGCAGGAAAGTGTTCTTCACATCAAGGACGCAATGCCATAATAGCAGAAGCACTTGACCCTAATCTGCAGCAAAGTGTCCTTCACATCAAGGACTCAATGCCATAATTGCAGCAGCACTCGCCCCTATTCAGCAGGAAAGTATCCTTCACATCTAGGACGCAATGCCATAATAGCAGCAGTACTCGCCCCTAATCAGCAGGAAAGTGTCCTTTACATCAAGGACGCAATGCCATAATAGCAGAAACACTCGCCCCTAATCAGCAGGAAAGTGTCCTTCACATCTAGGACCCAATGCCATAGTAGCATCAGCACTCGCCCATGATCAGCAGGAAAGTGTACTTTATAATAAAGGATGCAATGCCATAAGAGCAGCAGCACTCGCCCATAATCAGCAGAAAAGTGTCCTTTACATCAAGGATGCAATGTCATAATAGCAGCAGCACTCGCCCCTGATCAGCAGGAAAGTGTCCTTTACATCAAGCACGCAATGCCATAATAGCAGCAGCACTCGCACCTAATCAACGGGAAAGTGTCCTTTACATCAAGGACGCAATGCCATAATAGCAGCAGCACTCGCCCCTAATCAGCAGGAAAGTGTCCTTTACGTCAAGGACGCAATGCCATAATAGCAGCAGCACTCGCCCCTAATCAGCAGGAAAGTGTCCTTTACGTCAAGGACGCAATGCCATGATAGCAGCCGCACTCGCCTCTAATCAGCAGGAAAGTGTCCTTTACGTCAAGGACGCAATCCCTTAATAGCAGCCGCACTCGCCTCTAATCAGCAGGAAAGTGTCCTTTACATCAAGGACGCAATCCCATAATAGCAGCAGCACTCGCCTCTAATCAGCAGGAAAGTGTCCTTTACATCAAGGACGCAATGCCATAATAGCAGCAGCACTCGCCCCTAATCAGCAGGAAAGTGTCCTTTACATCAAGGACGCAATGCCATAATAGCAGCAGCACTCGCCCCTAATCAGCAGGAAAGTGTCCTTTACATCAAGGACGCAATGCCATAATAGCTGCAGCACTCGCCCCTGATCAGCAGGAAAGTGTCCTTTACATCAAGGACGCAATGCCATAATAGCAGCAGCACTCGCCCCCGATCAGCAGGAAAGTGTCCTTTACATCAAGGAGGCAATGGCATAATAGCAGCACTCGCCCCTAATCAGCAGGAAAGTGTCCTTTACATCAAGGACGCAATGCCATAATAGCAGCAGCACTCGCCCCTGTTCAGCAGGAAAGTGTCCTTTACGTCAAGGACAGCAGCACTCGCACCTAATCAGTAGGAACTACCACTCAAATAGCTTGTTGAAATATTCTTAAAATGCACTCACTGTTTTCCTAAAAGTCTTTCTCATCCCCAAATACCATTTTAAGCTTTCTTTATTGCCATTTCATGTGACAACAAAACTCATCCAACAACATCTCCCCCACTCCGCCCCCCGTTCGTGCAAATAGGTGCAGCATTGCATGATAAGGCGACAAATGACAAACTTCAGTGATATTACGACGAACACCGGAATGGGTCCACACCCAGTTCAGATGACAGGTCCATGAGAACCCAGATGACACCACCAGAAAGTCAGAATTTTGGCACAATATCCGTCTTAATGCTCAAGCCCTCGTTGTCCCAAGTGCTTGGTGCTCCCACTCTCATTAATCCTGTGACGAGCTGCTGGGTGGCCAGCCGACCACCCCTTGCCGAGGAGAGCATTGTACAACATTCTATGGTGATGGAGAGTCAGTGTCCTCAGCAGTCGACTGTTTAAGAAGATATAATGTGTATGCATCCCACATCTACCGATCCCCCCTAACGCTTTCCTTGCATCGTACCCCATCTAGAATCCATATCGTTGCAGTACAAGATGTCCTTTTCCCACTGAGTGACCTTGGGGCCACACCTCCCTCCCCACCCCATAACCACCCTTCATTTTGCCAGGATCAAAAGGAGACCTATCAGCTCCCTGGTCCTTTCAGGAATCTGTTTAGTGTACCCCAGTAGAGCCATCATGGGATCCGGTTCAATCTGCTGCCCCACTATTTCCCCGACAACATCAAAGACTTGGGTCCAATATCGCTGCAGCTGTTCGCATTCCCAGGCCACATGGAGAAACCCTGCTGCTGCCTGCCCGCATCTAATGCAGGCATCACATTTCTGAGGGAAGTATTCCTTTAGTTGGGCAGGGGAGTAGTAGTAGTGATGCAGAAACCTGAAGTGGATCAATTTAAATCTAGTACATATTGCCCCCTTCCTGATCATTTCACAGCAATATCCCCACGTGGCAACAGAAATCTCTCTGCCCAGCGTCTACTCCCACAGCCCCTGCGGTGAAGTCACGGCTACTGATCTGTTTTTCATGGCCATCGCATACAGTGCAGATAGTACCCAACGTCCCAAACACCCCCGTATCAACTTGTCCAGCATATCAGCCTGTGGGGTTGCTCAGGGAAGGTTGGGAACAGCCGCTGCTGCACCACCCGCAACCTGAAGTACAAGAAGATATCTAACGCAGACAGGACACCTCTCTCTTTCAATTGATCGATGGTTATAAACCTCCCACTCGTAAACAGGTCCCCAAATGTGAGCACGCCCAAACTTTTCATCAGGGCTATGTAACCCGTTTCACTAGTTAGATCTGGAATGTACGTGACCGGATGCTCCGGTGAATATAGTGGGCCTCATTCTGAGATTGGAGGTAGTCATGGTGCTATTTGTGCCATGACTGCCTCCAATAACGGTACGGCACCGGTCTCGTTCAATGGGGACTTACCGGTGTAGTCCGACCTTTGCAGGACCGGTAAGTCCCAATTGAAAAAGCCATTCCCCATTCCCATTTGAGCCCCCATAGGGCTCAATGGGAATGGGGAAGTAGCTAATAATGGTACCGCAATTTGCGATACCGTTATTAGCTCTGAAGTCCCTTAACGGGTCCCGTCCATAACGCCTGGTCAAACCAGGAGTTAAAGGGGGGACCCGCTAAGGGACCTTGTAGTAGGGTGGTAAGGGATTACTGGCACCGGTCTACTTAACGGTGCCCGGTATCCCTTACCGCCCTACTCGGAATGAGGCCCTGTGTCTCCCCCCTGGTTTTCCGCTCTAGAAGGGGCCAAGCCCTGCACGTCAAAGCCACCATATTTCAAGCCGTGCTTGGCCGGCCCGGTGCTCTGAGGATAACCGCTCGCAATAATGCTGGGGACGCTATCGCTCTTTCTACCTCTTCATGCTGACGCTCCGCTGCCATCCCAAACCAGTACCGCAGGAAACGAGCCTGCGCCACTATATAGTATAGTTCAAAATCCGGCAGGGCGAGGCCCCCCTCCTGAACGGGTGCTACCAACTTCTCCCAAGATCCTGTTTACTAGCCCAAATAAATCCTGTTACAGCAGCACAGATGTCTCTGAAAATATTTCTTAGGTACAGGAATGGGTGCGTTAAGGAAAACGTTAAGAAACCTGGGGAGAATGGTCATCTTGACCACCGAGATCCTGCCGTATAAGTTAAGCGGGAGCGAGTTCCACCTGAGCATTGCTGCTTTGGCTGATTCGAGCACTTCCAAATAGTTCCTGCGGTAGACCACCCCTTCTTCCCTGGCTATCGTGATCCCCAAGTATCGGGTGTTGACTAGTTCCCATTGAAACCCCCAATTGTCGTGGAACCGGGCCGTCACCTCTGTCAGCGGAAATATGACCGATTTACTGGCGTTCACTTTGAGCCCCGATAGTTCCCTGAACAACTGGACATCTACCATGATCGTGTCTAGATTGACCTCAGGGTGACAGATGAACAGGACCATATCGTCCGCATATAGCGAGGTCACCACCCAGTAGGTGTGCAACTGAACGCCCCGGTGTATGTGCAGTTCCCTTACCCGTGCGGCCCATTGCTCTATTGCCAGGGCGAATAACAGAGGGGACAACGGGCATACCTGTGCGTCCCGCGTGCGAGCGGTATTGGCTCGGTTGTGTGTCCATTCACCCTAACCCTAGCAACCGGATCTTTATATAACAGGGATATTAAGGAAACAAACAGGTCCCCCAGTCCCAGCCTCCTCAGAACCGAGAACAGGAACGGCCACTCAACGGAATCAAATGCCTTGGTGGCGTCTAGTAGGGCCACTATCGCCGGCTCGTCCCCCGGCAATGCGGACATCAGGCCGAACATTCTTCGCAACCCAAACGATGTTGAACGCCTCGGGATAAACCCCAATTGATCGGCCCTAATTATAGTCGGCATCAGCGGCGCCAATTTATCTGCCAGCACTTTGGCCAATATTTTATTGTCGAAGTTGTTAAGCGAGATCGGGCGATACTAGGAACATTCCCTGGCAGGTATCCCCGATTTTAACAGTACAACAACCACTGCCTCTCTAAGGGACTCAGGGAGATGTCCCTCGGCTACCACCTGTTGGTAAATTTGCAGTAAGTATGACACCAATTTATCTATATAACATTTATAAAATTAGGCCGTAAAGCCATCCAGACTAGGGGACTTCCCACTCGGCAGTGACTTGTTAGCCCCAACCACCACCTATTCAACCATTCCCGTTGCCTGTCTGAGCACCAATATAATCCCACCTCATCAAGGTATGCGTCTATTCCAACCTGTGTGGCCAGTGACTGGGATGAGTACAAGCAGCTGTAAAATTTGTGGAATTCAAGGACTATTCTCTCGTCCTCGAATTGGTCCTCCCCCTTCTCGTCGGTGATAACTGCTACTCTGTTCTCTCGCTCGTGCATTCGAGTGACCTTGGCAAGCGACCGTCCAGGGGCCTGACCCTCCCCATACTGACGAGGGGCCAGCCTGTCACACAAGTATTTACCTTCCTCTGTGCAAGAGTGTGAAACTCCTGGAGGATCTGCGTAATTTTCCCCTGTTGGGGTTTAGTTGGAATGGGGGCAGCTTCTTGCAAAAGGCTGATCTCCTCCTCCTTGTCCGCCAGTTGCCTCCGTATCTGTTTTACGATCCCCGATTCCTTAGCTATACACACCCCCCGTATCACACATTTAAATCCTTCCCACAGGGTGCCTACAGAAGCCACCGACCATTGGTTATCCCCGAAATACATGTCTATTGCGGTCGACGTTTCCTCCCTGAAGACAGCATCTGTAAGCCCATCACACTTAAATCTCCAAGGAGGCCTTGCCCCCGTTCGTCCTCTCAAATGGATGGACAACAGGACCGGAGCATGGTCTGAGAGGGTGCGAGCTAGAGTTTCAACCCCCTAATTTGTCCCATGAGCGCCTGGGATACCAGAAAGTAGTCTAATCGTGCAGCTGAGTTGTGTGTAGCGGAGTGGTGTGGAAATTGGTGTACCGCCGGGTGTCTCACTCTCCATACATCCTCTATCCCCCACACCTCTAACATACCCCGAATTCTTTCAGAACTCCTGCTGCTCGAGCGTGATCCACTGCCCATCCGGTCCTGGGCCAAATCCAAGACTGTGTTAAAATCCCTGGCCCACAAGATTTCCCCTTCCGGAATAGCCCCCAGTTGCCTCTCCACCCACTGCAACGAATCCGTCGTGTCTAGATTAGGCCTGTAGTAACAGATCAGTGTATACCATTTCCCTTGGATAATCCCTTGCACTATCAGTGCCCGACCATCCCGATCCTTCAAGACCTTGGTCTGACAAAATCCCACCGAGCTATATATCATGATGGCTACCCCCCCGGAGTAGGAGGAGTAGGAGGGAAAGTACCTATGGCACCCCCAGCTCTTGCCAAATTTAGATTCGTTCTCTGCCATCAGATGAGTCTCCTGGAGGAAGGCCACCCCTACTGGTGATGCCTCAGGTATTGCAAAACCTTTCGGCATTTAGGTGGGCTGTTGAGGTCTCTGACATTCCAAGTCATAAGATTAAGTGTCGCCATCAGTAAGTAGTTTATCATGTACATCCCTATCACCTCCCATCTGTTTATATTCCTGTACCCTTTGCACCACCGTACCCCCTCCTTTGGCCCCCACCAATAATCCCCCAACAGATCGGTCTCCCCACCATCCCACCCCTACCAACAGCCCCCCAACTGTCAGTGATCCACCCACGCCCCCTTGCCTCCCCATCCCAAACATGAACACCCACCCACCCATGCTGAATGCCCCAACTATCCAGCCCCACCGCGACCCTGAGCATGCCAATAGACGGCTTTCGCTCGAGGGGCGGCTACAAGCCCGCCCTCCATGGCACCGCTGCGGATGTGTCGTCTCCCAGACAGTGTTCAGAGCCGAGTGTGAATGAAAAACACGTGAATCTGTGAATCAAGTGTATCCCAACAGCTAGTTATTCATTGTTTTCTTGCGATCTGGGGGCCCTTGGCAGCATATCGAGGAAAGAGGTGGCCTGGAAGAATAATGACCTTCCATTATGCTCGATCCGCTGCCTGGCCGGAAACAACATGGCACACCTTATATTCTTGTCCCGAAGCCTCTTTTTAACATCTAGGAATGTTTTCCTGGTCGCCTGCACTTTATCAGAGAAGTCAGCGAAG
Organism: Ambystoma mexicanum; assembly: GCF_040938575.1. Lineage (NCBI taxonomy): Eukaryota > Metazoa > Chordata > Amphibia > Caudata > Ambystomatidae > Ambystoma > Ambystoma mexicanum. Next base: position 30,788,596 of record NC_090921.1, read on the forward strand.
AACTTGATGGTGTCACCCTTGTAAGAGACCGTCCCCTTCTCCCTGGCCTTCTAGAGCGCTGTATCCCTGTCTCAATAATTCAGCAGGCGGGCAATTACCGGGCGCGTCGGCGCCCCTGGGATTGGTTTCCTTCCGCTCGGCACCCTATGTGCTCTTTCCACAACACAAAATGGGGAGAAGCCTTGCGACCCCAATGCCTCCTGTGGGATCTCCTCCACCAAGTTCTCCATATTCCTCTGGTCCCCTGATTCGGATAGACCCATGATCCTAACATTGTTCCTTCCTGATCGCGATTCAAGGTCATCCTGTTTCTCCCTCAGTTCTTTCAGGGCCTTCCTGACCCCAGACATTTCTCCTGAGATTGATGCTGTTACATCCTCCACACCGGAAATCCGCCCCTCCGCCTCATCCAATCTCTCCCCATGTTTGTCCAGACGGACCTGAATATGGTCCACTTTGCATGTTAGTGTGTCGAGCTTCCCGTCCAATGATTGTATTCCCGATTGCAGTTGCGAGAACATGGCCTTAATGTCCTGAAAAGCGGCCGCGGGATCCGGGTCTGTCCACAGGGCCGGAGCGCGGCTGAGTCATCCATTGTTCCACTGCACCTAGTCTGACTGGGTGTTTCAAAGCACAGCTTTGACTGTTGTTTGCTCCCCATGACAGATTTTGACATGGTGCGCAAGACTAGCTGACCTCCGACACCGTCCCTCTTCCAAGACTGGCTCTGTCAGGCAGTGCCTAGTGGCGCCTCCCCCTCCTCCTTGCAAGAATCGGGATCTGGGTTCCCCGGTGTCTACCAGACTGCGCAGCCACCGACAATAGTTGCAGGAAAGTGGCACAGAGATGGTCTTGCCCCGATGGCAGTTCCCCGCGATACTTGATCCGGAGTTCAGGATGTATCCATTGTGCCGTGCTCCAACCAGTGCCACTCCACCTCCGTCAGCAAGGCAACTATCTGCTGGAGCGCAGATGTATGAGACCGGTTAGGTGGTAATGCTCTCACCAGAGTGTTCCCACAGGCTAAACACTGCTCAGATGGGGTCCGGGAAGTTCTCAGAGACTCAGGAGGTTCCCAGAATCCCTGCGGGCCACCCCAGCAATCTGCCCGCCAGGTGCTACCGCACACGCACCAAAGAACTCATAAATGTATGTAGGCACTGGCAGGGCCCACCTCTGCAGCTGCAGCCCTCTGGCCAATCGCCAGGCCGGGCGTTGTCGTCAGTCAGGCCTCGGGTGTTGCGGGGTGCCTCAATGCGGGGCATGCAAGGTGCCAATGTCCGTCGCTGCTTAGTTTACCCAATTGGGGGACCCCGCTCAGACAGGTTCTGTCATCCCTCGCTGCGCTACCCCAGTGCCTTATCTAGAGGTCGACGAATCTGACCTCCTCCATGTGGATGTCCCTGCGAGGGGCCGTGCAGCTCCCAGCACCCGGGTCTGCAGCCCTTGCCAGGGCGCTCCGGCCCAGCGCTGCACCCCGAGGGGTCCTACGCTCTTCTGCCGACCCCACTCCTGACGTAGCCGGCAGGCGCTGCAGACCAGGCAGGGGAACCTTACAGTCTGCGTTGTCCAGCCGGGTCCGGGGCCCGCTACTCCAAACTCTTCACATTGCGCCGCTGCTCCTCCCCGCCAACTCCACACCGCTCGGGCGACCCAGCTGGATCGCTCACCAATGCTCCTCGCCTCCGTAAGGTGACTGCTGCTCTGATGTATCCCCCAGCGCCCGCAGGCCCCTGGCTGCAGTTGTGTCTCGTCGGAGCACCGCACAACACCCGCGGCTCCTTCACTCCACAGACCTGGTGCAGGAGGCTGGTTCAGAGCACCGCCATTCCCCCACACCGTTCTGGTAAGGCCGTCAGCGGCTGCTTCGCCTCAGCAGTTCACACCGATTTCGGCACCGATTCGGGCCAGAGGAACTTCCATCAGGACACAATGCTGTCGGGCACCGAATCATACAGCGTGCATCTAATTCTCAGCACGGAGACCGCCAGATGATGAGCCGGATATATGGGGTACTGGAGAGCTTCACAGCCCCAAGGCCATCTTGGTCGGGCTCTCTAGCGCCCCCCTCCCCAAATACCATTTCTAATAAATGTTATGTTATTAGGCATTTATATAGTGCTCTATATATCATTGGTATGATCTCAAAGCGCTTGTGGGATGAATGCCCTTGGGGACCGTCATCCAGGTCAGTCGAGTGAGTAGGGTAGCATAGGGTGCTTGTGTGCACTCAGTATGTGAGCATCTGATGCGATTGCCTGGTGGTAGCTGCATTCGAACATTAGGTGCCATGCTAGTGAGAGATCAGTCGAATGTGTGCAGTCTTGTGGATGGTCTCTGAGACTGCGTTCTGGTGGTATTAGGCCTGTGTAGGGAGTCTATGTGAGCAGCTAGGCCGATTTATGCAGGGGTGTTAGGGAGAATTCTCTGTGTAAGCTAATTTCCCAAACCTAGTGAGTCCCCCAGCAGCTTTGCTGGATTTTTGGGGTTTAATTTTTTCTCCTGCTAAGAGTGAGACTCTTTTTGTCCCACTCTTAGGCATGATTTGAGAATGTCCTTTGACTTTGTAATGTGTTTTATGGGCTATGGGGTCTTTTACTCCATAGGGCTTCATGTGTTTTTGGTAAGTGTGTTACACAGCACCCTCAGTGCAGTAACACAGGGGTATCATAGTGGCCCCCAAACATAGACTCCATACCCTGGGACTGACTACTGTCTCCCAGGGCATGTAAAGTCACCATTGACTTTACTAGTCTTAAATTGTGAACAGAACCAGTACAAACCATTATATTGTGGAAGTACTGGTAGGGGTAATTCGATTGCCCCTGGGTCTGTTTTTCAAGGGGCACTGTCCAGTCCCCCCTTGTCGAGTTTCTGGCTGGTGGCAGTGGTTACCACGCGAAATATTCCACCGGAATATTTCCTATGGGATTTTCCCATTAATTTTAAACGCACCACTTTTTGGTGCAATGTTAAAGATACCGCTGGGTTATTTATTTAATATTTATTCCCCAGTTGGGTCTTTTTGCCAGGACTCGGTTTTAAAATGGCGTTTGTGTTCGCCTCTGTAACTCCAACCCAAGTCGAGCCCTTTGTTCCACTTTTGGCGGGCTTCTGCACAGAACCCTCCAAACGTGGTGCCACTCTGTCTGGGTCTACAGGATGTGTGGGAGGGGGGAATAAGCACCCTGGACAGAATTGCCTCCGCAACTCAAGTCACACTCTTGTGTGTTTGGCCCAGTGGTGAGCCGCCCGGCTCACCACTTAGCATGTTTGAGTGACAGCAAGGACTGATGAATGGGGGTTTTCTGCATAAAAGTAGGGCTTTGGGGACTGGAACTTCAGAAGTCGCCACAGGACCTAAAGAATCCGAAGAGGGAGAAGCTGAGCCGACCTGCAATGACGACACCACCGGTGGGGCCCTGCTGAACCGTCTCACCACTTCCCAACGACAGAGAAGATCTTCTTCCTGGAGAGTCTTCTTCCTTTGAGCTGGTGGGGTTAACCAGTTCACCCTTTTTCACCTTCCTGGATCGTCTCATGGTCGAATCGCCCGTGCCAAGCACCCCGGCGGCCGGATAGCCACGCTTCACCACTACCGCAAATAAAAGGGTAGTACCTTTTAACCGGGAAACTCTGCGGCTGGTTTCTTCCCTGGCAGTGCAACGAACTCCAGCTTTCCTCCACATCAAGATCTTCTCTTCCCCTGGACGACGCACCGACTTGCACCCACTAGCAGGAACAACTGCCCCCGCTGGAGCTTTCTTGCCATTTCAGGTACTGTGTCCCGCCTGGTCTCCCTTGCAACAGACTGTTCAAGTTGTCCCGTAAATCCTTGACTCTCTATCCTGGGGTGACCTCGGACCTGTTAACTAACTTTTCTGAACTGATCTTACTCCTTTTTGAACTATCTGCAAAGACTTTTAAAGTGTACTTCAACTGTGTGATCTAGGGCACATTCCGCCTTGCTCTCTCCAAGAGTGGGCCTGGCCTATGAACTTTTTGCTCTACAGTAGACCCTGCCTTTCTTGACTTGCTGTGGTTCTTTAAAAGTGTTGGTATTGTGTGTTTTCCTATTTCTGCCTTTTCTCTCCCTTTTTAACTCATTATTGGAGTGCCATCTATGGTTACGCACTCACCTCTGTTTTGCTAAATAAGTGGTGTCTTAACCAAGACTTGTCAAATAATTCATTAGGGAGGTGTATATATTTCTAATGACTGTGTTTGAACTTGCTTGACATTTAGTGCCAGTGTATTTTTACAAGTGTGTTTTTAAATAAATAATTATATACTTTTATACCAAAGCTCTGGTCAGTGTTTGCTTGTGCTACTGTATTTTTGTACCTAATGTGTATACTCTATATACTGCCTAACTCTTCTTGAGAGAAGTCTGACTGCTCAGCCACAGCTACCAGGTAAATCTGGGTGGTTCAGACTGCTACCAATTGGGTTTACTGCTAACACCTGTAGTCTTAAACTTTTTGCAGTGGTCCCTAAGGGAACTGCACAGGTTTCTGCCTAACCATAGGTGGCATAGCTACGGTCTAGCAGGATGTTGAGGTGTTCATGGAGTATTGTTAGTATGTGAGCAGCTAGGCTGAATTGATCGAGGGGTGTAGCTGCGCTCTAATGTGTGTTAGTGTAGAGAGTGAGCATAGTGGTAGGAGAGGTCTGGAGTGGATGTTCTATTCTTATGAGCCCACAATGGCAATATGGATGACATGTCATTATGGGGGACATCAACAGGAGCGTGCTGAGTTAAGCCAGCCATGACTTCCCAAATGTGCTGAATTTCAGGAGGTATGTTGTGATACATTTGGGCACCTTAACTACACTTTACCTTAAGTTTTTTCAGTGAAAATGTATAATACATTACTTACCGTAATCATATTTCTGATGCTTGTATCCGCTTAGATTTGCACGCTAAATCATTAATGCTGTCCCCATACATCAGCCTGTTACTGTCTGAAAGTACACCAATGTTGTCCATAAAACAATCTTTTCCTTTTCAGTAAATTAACTGGTCTTGTCTCAAATATTGGTTTGTATTTTTTTTTAAATACGTGGATTTTGTTTAAATGCCACTGTAACATTTTTCAAAGATCATGGGCCTCATTACAAGATTGGCGGTAGCCCTGCCGGTTAAACTGGTAGGCTGCTGCCAAACGTGAGAATTTTTCTGGCACCCAGGAATGTGCAATTAACGGTGTATTACGACCCTGGCGGACCCGGTAATTGCCATTCCCGGGCGCTGGAAAATATTCTTCCCCATTCCTATTGAGCCCCATGAGGCTCAATGGGAATGGAGAAGCCGGATGCACCGGCACCATTCGTGAATGGTGCCTGTGCATCCGACATGCTCTGCTCGCGGGTGCCGGTACGCCCGCCAGGTCATATCTCCTTCTGGCCAGTCAACATCTTCATCTACGACCCCACAGATGACTCACAACCATACCAAGTCCTCTGTTTTGTTGATGTCAATTCCGACAATGACTTTGTCGAAGGATGCGTCTACGGTGCAACAAATTCCATTGACGTCTGTCACCACTATGACCAATTTGTCCCTGACATAGGTGAATGCCTCATTGTGACGTTTCTGCGAAGCATCTCTCCGGCTGATGGCCCTACCAAGACCTACGTGTTCCCATCCATTGTTTATGCTGGTTCCATATGTTACACCCTTTGTTCCTGGACCTACTATACTTCCTCCTGAGGACATAATGTGCCCAGCCAGTGATGCAGATTTTGAGAGGAAGGTGTTTTTTTCCGATGACGATGACAGCCACGTAAACAACAACCACGTGGAGTTTCTACCTTTAGCTCCAGCCAGAGTCTCCACAAGTAGGCCACCCACAAGTGTTCTTTCTGCTCCTGCTGGGCTATCTCCAAGGACGGCTCCCACTCTACTGGAGCCACGTAACATTTTGATGGACATTCCATCTGCGCTACAAACTTTAGTATCAGAGTTGCAGCATAGGCTTACTGCCCCATCTGCACCTCGACCACCAGGAGCGTCCTGCTGGCCTGTTGCCTGCTCCTCTACTGCCTACTGGGTGCCTGTCATGCACCCAAACGCCTGCTCTTCCTCCTCCCAACCACACGGACACTGGTACGGAGGATCGCGTCTCCCAAGATGATTTGTATAACCACACTAATACCTCGGACGAGTTTGATAATGTCGTACCAGAGGATGATGAACCAGAGGACCCTCCTCTGAGAGACACTCTGCCTGATGAAATTGGCTGCTGCCGCGCCCTCATGCCCAGGACTGCCAAGAAAGAAGGAAGGCTTCTTATACCAGTAGTAGGAGCAGCAACAAAGCATGTGGTTGCCATACCTGCCCTCGAGGACATCTGGGATGACAGGTTTTGACCATGAGAAAGCCCTCTTCTGCCCCTCACAGGAAGGACAGATTTGAGAAACATTACAAGGCCCCTGATCCTGCCCAGACGTTCTAGTGTCAGCGGCAACTTCTTCCTCGCCTTGTTTAGTGCCATCCATCAATGAAGGGAAACAACTACCTAGACTCCTTCCAGAAGTGCATTATCTCCACGGCCACTACTACCATCAAGATGGCTAATGCTATGGCTATGCAGTCCCGCTGCGACAGGGAGCTATGGTTCAAGACTGGCCCAATTTTGGATTTCGTTCTAGATGACAAGAAGGATGAAGCGTTTTCTCTCTTTTGCGAGGGGGGGGGCATCTCCTTCCATGCAATTATAGTGGCGGTAGATATTGCTGACACTAGATTCTGGCTGTCCTGTGCCATTAAGGTTCAATCGAAAGTGGTGGACATGCCCTTCAACAGGGTATAGACCTGTTGGGCAAAAAGGTGGACGACACACTCACTGGGCATGCTGCAGCAATTGCGTCAGTCCTTTCAGCCCAGGAAGATATGTTTTTCAAGGACGTCCCAATGTTTACAGATCTCCCGGCCGATCTAGCTCCTACCCTGTATCTTTCAACTACAAGTGGAAATCCCAGGCTTACAGGGGTAATCAGCACTGCTGCCACACGTAGGGCCAATCTTCCAAATGGGCCTGACCAGGCTCTGCCTCCTCCCCTCCACTTTCACACCCCAGTGGGAGGGTGCCTCTCAAACTTCATCAAACAGTGATGTGCCATCACCACGGACAAATGGGTGTTGATGCTGATCCAGCAGGGCCATGCGAGAGAATTCAACGGGCGCCTGCCCTCCGCTCCTCCCTCAAAAGTCGAGAAGCACTTTCCATTACTCCTACAATAAGGTTAGTCTCTCCTCTCCAAAGGGGTGATCGAGAACATCCACTTACATCAACAAGGTCAAGTAGCACTCATAAAGAAAAAGTCAGGTGGTTGGAGACCTGCACCTCCTCAACAAGTTCCTGCGGGTGCAAACCTTCAAGATGGTCACCCTCCAGCATATTTCCATGCATCTGCAAGAAGGGGATTTCCTGTCATCTTTAGACCTAGAATACACGCACGTTCGTGCCCCTATCCATCTCCGACACCAAAGGTACCTGCGATTCACCATTGCAGGATAACATTTTCAGTTCGAGGCCTTGCCCTTCGGCTTGCGCTCAGCTCCAAGGGTGTTTATGAAATGCCTACCTCCAGTAGTTGTTCATCTGCGTTGTTCAGATGTGCACGTTTACCAGTACTTCGATGATTGGCTGGTTCGGAAAGAGTCTCTTCCACTCTATCATCAGCACATGGAGGCCACAGTCCATTGCTTAACAACTGTGGTTCTTTGTCAACTTTGCCAAATACTGCTTCATCCCCTCGCAACACGCTCTGTTCTTTGAAGCTCAGCTGGACATGCTCCCCTTTGGAGGATAGAGCGATGACCAATCTATCAAAAACGTTGAGGCTGTTGCAGAAGATGCCGGCGTCTGTCCGCATGTTGAAGTCCCTGCTAGGGCTGATGTCATCTTTCATCCCTTTGATCCAACAATGCTCTCTTAGAATCCGGCCTCTGCAGAGTTCCTCGATTCCAGCAAGTCTCTGGTGCATGAGAAGACAGGATTCTACTTCTACGTCCCATACCCTTTCCTAAATACTGGTGGGTATTCTGTCCATCGGATGGGACCAGAGCTACTTGTAGCTTCCCGTAGCACAATCCCAAAAGTCTTTTTTTTGTATTGCTGGCTTTAGCGCATGCTTGGCAACAGGCTTTGCCGGGCCTCGCCCTTCAGTCCATTTCTCTGCACGGTCGGGGTAAGACTCTTCCGCACCAGTGGATTCGTCTTTTTTACTGCCAGTTTTCTCTTCCATCAGGATTTCTTTTCCCTCGCCTCTGTCTTCACAGGTCTTTTTGTCTTCTTATGCCGTGACCAGGATTAGTTTCCTGCATGTCATGCAAACGTAGTTATTTGGCATTGGCTTCTCACTTCATCTTCAAAACACAGGACATCCTGTCCACCCTCTCGGCCTCTCCAGCTTCTCCCCCATGCTCTCTTCCCTCTCCGGCCCTCCTTGCAGCCACTCCCCCACCCCCATCTCCACCTTTCCACTCTTCTCCCCTGATGAGGTCTCTAGACAAGTCCGATCTATGAAAACCTCATCTAAACAGGTTCTTCCCTGTTCTTCCAAAACCATCAAGGACCACATTGACACCCTTGCCCCAGCCATGGCTGATTTCTGCAACCACTCCTTCGCCTCTGGTACCTTCCCCTCCCCCCTATAACACTCTCTTGTGCACCCTCTTCTTAAGAAGCCCTCAGCCGACCCCTCCCTTCTGGCTAATTATCGCCCAATCTCTATCACTCCTTTCATGGGCAAACTCCTGTAAAAGCTGGCCATCTCCCAGCTTAATCTTCACACTGAATCTGTTGGCTGTCTCCATGATCATCAGTTTGGTTTCAGAGCAGCCAGAAGCATGGAAACTGCTGTCCTGAACATCCGTGACCTGCTCTCTAACCTTGATTCTAACCTTGATTCTAATCTCCCCTCTGTCCTCATCCCACTTGATCTCTCCTCTTCCTTTGACACGGTAAACCATGCCATCCTGCTCAACCAGCTCCATGATAATCTGGGTATCACTGGTCAGGCGCTGGCCTGGTTAACCTCTTTCCTCTCCTATCAACCCTCCCAGGTCCAACTTGGGTCCTTCCCATCCTCTATCTTGCTCTCCACCTGCGGTGATCCCCAGGGGTCTAACCTTTCTCCCTGGTTGTTCAGCCAATACTTGGCACCTCTGGCACACCACATTGCTGTATTTTGCCCAGCGCTGTGGGGATGACACCCCACTCGCTTTTAGGCTCCCTACTGCCTCCTTCTCTCCTTCTCTCATCCCTAACTGTCTCTCTGAAATCCAAGAATGGTGCGCCACCAACAATCTCTGCCTGAATGCCAGCAAGACGGAGATCCTCCTCATTGACACCCCTGCACCCATCTTTCCCTCACTCTTTGGCCGGCCTATCTTGGCCCCCCTCCTTCTCCCACCTACGGGGCTAAGGACCTCACGGTTATCTTCAACTCCACACTCTCCTTCTCTCCTCACATCTCTGACATCTCTAAGAAGTCAAACTTCCAATTGGACCTTCTCAGAGGTACTCTCCCTTTCCTCTCCTTCCCTAGAAACTCACGGTCTCTGGAGCTCTGGTTCTCTTGAGGCTTTACTACTGTAACAGCCTCTTCTTAAATCTGCCTGCCTCTACTCACAGCCCTTTACAACTCATCCAGAACAGGACTGTGAGATTTGTCTTTGGCCTCAAGCCAGACGCATTGGCCTCAAGCCCAGGGATCGTATCTCTCCACCACTTAAATCCCTCCATTGGCTCCCAGCGGCTGCTAGGATCAAATTCAAGACCCTTTGCATTGTCTACAAGGCCTTCTGGGGCCTGGGACCAAAATATCTCCAGCTTTCTCTTCTGAAGTTTCATCGTACTAGAACCCTCCGCTCCTCGGGTCAGGCGTTTTTCCAAGAAACGAGCTGACGGGAGATCTCTCTCCTCAGCGGGCATCTCTCTCTGGAACAGCCTCCCTGCCTCTCGGAAACTTGAGCAGAACCATCTTCGGTTCCGCAAGCAGCTCAAGACTTTCCTCTTTGCTTCTGCCTTCTCTCTTGCTCTTCCCTGCTGACCTCCTGTTTGTTACTGCACTGGTTACCTGGCCACCCTCTGAACCACGGGCCCGGGTCCCTGCCCTCCCAGTTGCGCACCTCCGCTGCCTTCTGGCAACCCAGCACTTGGGTCTGTATCTGTAATCTGACTGTCCTCCTACCTGCACTATCCACTTGCTGTTATGCATTTACTCTTGTACTGCCACCTGCTGGCCGCACTTCTTGTTTCTTGTTGTTCATATCCTATGGACCTCATTACAAGTTTGGCAGTAACCTTGCCGGTACAACCGGCAAGCTGCCGCCAAACATGCACATTTTTCTGGCGCCCAGGAATGGGCAATTACTGGGTCATTACGGCCTTGCCGGATCCGGTAATCGGCCATTCCCGGGCACGGGAAAATATTCTTCCCCATTCCCATAAGAGCCCTATAGGGCTCAATGGGAATGGGAAAGCCGTATGCACCGGCGCCATTCATGAATGGTACCGATGCATCCAACATGCTCTGCTCGCGGGTTTCAGTACGGCCACCAGGTTAGACCTGCCGGCGGTAATGGCACCCGCGAGCTGAACTCGTAGTTTTCCGGTCTGGGAACTACGGTACCGGCAAGCTTACCAGTACCGTAGTTCCCAGACCGGCAATCTTGTAATGACTCCCTATGTCGAGCACTTTCCCACCCACCCCCACTTCCCTTGGCACTTTTCCCCTTCCCCTTCCCTGCACTTGCTCAATCTCAATGTCACTGGGTCTAGTAAGATCGTTGTCTTGTCCCACCCTTGTTTCCCCTCCTGCCTCGTCACGCTTTGAAACACTTGTGTATGGGCGTGCTATAAATAAAATATATCATATCATTTGGCAGTGGATCTTCACATGCTGTGTTTAAAGTAACTCTGCCCGGATCACAAGTGGGACGTGTGCTTCGTCTGTGACGCACTTTCAGCACAGGCCCTTACTCGGCATCTTCAGTGCTCAGAATATGTTTTTAATCAGGCAGGAATTTGTTTCGGCGAGGAAACATTGCACGGTAAGTGACTTCCTTTTTATGGTTCTCTTCAGAGGTGCCCAGTCCTGGGAGAGGCCGTTCATGCCCTAGTACTACTGGCACTCGTCTCGAGGCCTTTGTGGCTAACTTGGATACCAGAGGTTCTCCAGGCAGGGCCTTAAGCACGTGCTGACGCAGCCGAGGTCTGCCCGTTGGGGGCTACAGTTACCGGAGGTCCTCCCAGAGGGCTAAGGCTAGTACTGGCAGGGCACAGTTTCCCCTAGTTTTCAGCATTTTAGGGAAATAGTGCCTAGTCCTCTAGGATTGCCTGATCCGCCTCCAGCCGAGCCTCAGCCACTTCCACCACAGCATCAGCCATCCACAGTCCCTCCAGTCCAGGACCCGGTACAACCGTTCAACTCACAAGCGCCATCAGATTTTGATATGACGGAGGAGGGGGAAGAGGTTCGGCGGTCATCTATGGCCTTTCATGACAGGTTGATGGATCTTATGGTGTTCCTCGAAATCCTGATTCCTGACCCCCCCACCAGCAGAGGAAGGGGTTCTAGTGGGTGCACAGTCCATGAAAAAGTCTTGACAGGACGGGCCTAGTCCTTCTGAAGGATGCAAGGAGAATTTGGACAAAACCGCACTCACTGACTGCCACCAATAAATAATTGATCTTCGTTATAGGCTGATCCAAATGTAGGAGGTTGCACTGTCATCTTGCCTGCAGCCGTCTTCGTTGATGGTAGTGGCGGCCACCATATTTGCAAAGCCAGCAGCTGCAACGTCGTCTTCTTCGGCCTCTCAGGTTTTAAGCAAGGAGGAACGCGTCCTTCAAGCCATGGTAAAAATGGTCTTCGTAAACTTGGCGCTTGTTTTGCGTTGAGAGTCGTGAAGATATAGGAGACCTCCGTCCCCAAGTGCCGCACAGGGAGAATCACTAATTCACTCCCTGTGCAACCTTTGAGGCCACAGGTGGAGAAGATCCGGAGCCGGAACCGAAGTACTAGGAACCCCAAGGCAGCTGTGAAAAAAGGCAATGATTATATACCAAGCAGACAGGATACTACATGTATTAGTCAGAAGGCAATCAGAGTCTTACCAAGGATTTGATGAAAGGGATGGTGAACCTGAACGGGAGGATGGTTCCCAGACTCACGTAGGCAAAGGACCCACCCTAAGGGATAGGTCCGGATGGTCTTCGCCAGTCTCCACCTGGAGAGTGTCTGTATTGTAGAAGGGCCCCAGGTAATCAGATGACAGCCACCAACTGGGAAGTGAGACCAACCGTGCAGAGGTGCAATCAGGGAGGCCCAAGAGAGGTCCGTTGAGCAGAAAAAAGGTCTGAAGCCAGGAAGAGCCGTCCGAACCAATGGAAGAACAAAAAGCACGATCCAGAGGAAGTCCGTAGTTCAGTCCGGGGTCAGGAGCCGTAATGAGCAGAAGAGCCGACGTAGCAATAGCCGAGCGCGATCCACAAGAAGTCCAGAAAACAAAAGCTAGGTCCAAGGAAGCCAGGTAAGCAACACGGGTAAGCAAGCCAAACAGAGTCTCCAAGTAAACCAGCTGTGAAGCGTGGTGTACAGGCACTGCACCGTTTAAATACCATCTTCTTCCTGGTCACATGACACTAAACGGAGTCACGTGACCGCGAACCTGGGGCACATGACCGTGTAATCGAGTCACGTGATCGGGCCACAACGATACGAGCGAGTGTGTTACTGCTCGAGCGGTGGCCTAATCTCCATGGCAACTGCCAATGGAGAAACGGCCGCAACCGCGACTGTAAGGCGTATGGCGTTTGTCTTGCCAGCGCGCGAGCCAAACTGGGTTCCTTGCGTGAGCCCCGGGAGACAGGTGAATGGGAGAGACGGGTTACAAGACTGGGTGATGGGACATGGCCGGAGGAACGACCCGAAGGCATGACAGCGCTACAGCTCAGGCATACTAACACCACGGCACTGCTTGCAGAGACAAATCATAGGCTTTGGATGGATTGAGTTGAGTTGGAGAAATTCATCCCAGCAGAACGGCTAGAGGAATTTAACGGTGGCTTGGCAGATATTAAAATGCTCCGCTCAAGACCTTCTTGAGGTGGCTGCACACCATGTAGACATGTCAGCAAAAGGTGTGGCGATTGGCACGGATGCATGCAGACAGGCGGGGCTGCACGCAACTACGTTTATAAAAGAGGTGCCGGATAACATCTTGGACCTTCCATTCGATGGGCTTGATCTTTTTCACAGCTCGACGGAAAATGAACTTGCCAAGAAAAAGACCAATACATTAACGGCGAGGTGCTGCCTGTTTTAACAAAATCTTCCTCAATGAAGCAGGCGCCTACCTTGAGGTCAGATGCATGTTCCAGATCGTTCTCTGGTATCAGAGGGCTCCAGGAGCGCAAGGCAAGGTTGCAAGACAGGTCACCCAGCACTCAGAGGAAGACGCAGCAAAAGACCCCTACCAGAGGCTTGTCCCCCCACAAACCCACTGCACCCACTTCTTCAGCCACTTCCGCTAAAAACTCAGCCAAATGATGTGTTGGTTCAGTCCCACGGAACGCCAGTGGGCGGGGATTTCCCTTCACTGGGGAGCCTGGAGGACCATTTCCTCAGATTCATGGGTTTTTTCGGTGACCAGCAGGGGGTTCAGACTCCCTCTTGTCCGAATCCCCCCTCCCCCATTGAACCAGGTTGGTTCTTCACTCGGGTTGCTACAGGGAGAGTTCTGACTCCGGAAATTGGAAAGGGGTTTTATTCCTGCCTTTTCCCAGTGCCAAAGGCCAACCCGGCCATTCTGGACCTGGCAGACTTCAGTTTTTTCCTTCCGCTCCAGAAATTCAAGATTATCACTCCCGCGCAGATCTATTCAGCCCTTTAACAAGGGTTTTGGATCTGTACAGTGGATCGAAAGGATGCATATTTGCATATGCCCATATGAGCCTTGTACCAACATTTTTTGTGTTTTTTTGTGGGGTGTCCCATTTCCAGTTTCGAGTCCTCCTGTTTGGTCTCACGTCAGCACCCAGGGTGTTCACAAAAAGGATGGGTGCAATGGCCTCTTGCCTCCGTCTCCAGTATATACATGTTTATCCATACCTGGACGACTGGTTGATAAGGGGTTGCTCCACGGAGAAAGTGAAAGTTCACTTGACCCTTCTTCTGCACCTGCTATATGATTTAGGCTTGTCAGTCAACTGGAAAAAGTCCAGCCTGGTGGCGTGTTGATGCTTGGAGTTCATAGGCTTCCTTTGGGACACCAAACAAGCCAAGGTCTTTCCGACAATCGAGTCGATATTAGACATTCATCAGACATTCTCTCTCTCTTTCTTCCAACAGTACCATGGCCTGGTGGTTCCAGAGACTACTAGGCTTGATGGCCTTCGGCGTCCAGTCAGTTCTGCTGGCCACCTTAAAGATGCAGAGAGCCCAGCCAACGCAGAGACATTCCTGGTCGCAGGGATCAGATCCCCAATCGCAGCTCATTCAAATTCCTCAGGAACTGACTCAGGATTTGCTATGGTGGGAGGATCCCCGGAATCTTTAGCAGTGAGTGCCATTCTGCTACCCTGCCGCCCCCCCCAAGCAGTCATTGCAACTGATTCTTACCTCCTGTTGTTGGAGAGCAACAGTGAACAATTTTCAGGTTTTCAAACTGTTGGCGGGGTGGACCGCAACCACCACATCAACTGTCTCGAGCTGAAAGCCATTCTTGGCTCGGAAAGCATTTTTCCACTATATTCGGGGCACACCAGTGTCAATAAGGATAGACAATGCTGTCTAAATGTTCTACATCAACAAACAAGGGGCGGGGGCACACAGTCTCCTCTCCTCATCGCTCTAATCCTAGATTTTTTGGGAGTGGCCTATCAGTCACAACATATGGCTATAGGCAGTCCACCTACCAGGTGCATCAAACACGAAAGTGAACTGAGTAGTCTCGCGGAGGCCAACCACGAGTGGCAGATCCACCCCTTAGTGGTGAAGGAGCTATTCCTCCGAGGGGGGTCTCCCAAGGTGGACCTTTTTGCCACCAACCTGAAGAGCCAGGATTTGTGTCCAGGGCGGGCCAGGGAGAGGGTTCCCTCAGGGACGGTCTAGAGACGCCTTCCCACCAGTACCGCTGATACATCTAGCCCTTCAGAACTTCCAAGAAACAGTGTTGCGCTTTCAGAATAGTTGCACCTTGGTGACCAGCCAGGTTCTGGTCTTGGACCTGGTGAATCCAGCTGCCCAGACACCATTAGCCCTTCTAGTTCCTGGAACACGGAATCAGTGAAATACAGGCATTAACGGCGGACAAACCATTCATTCACTACAATCCATCGCAAAAAGGTACAAAATGTCATAATTTCACCTTAAACAGGAAATTCCAGTCCAGGAAATGTGCCTCCCAGTATTTTTTCCAAACCCATCATTAGAGTCAAAGAGAGTCATCCACCTGTTGGATGTCAGGAGGGCTCTGAAGGTTTACCTGGATAAGAGCATGAAATTCAGGAAATCTCATTGGCTCTTCGTGACTTTTGGCGGAGTGAATAAGGGCTCATTGGCTTCGACGGCAACCATTGCCAGATGGATTGTTACAGAGATTCTGAAAAAATTATTTCCCTCCAGAAACAACCTTCCAGAGACATGTACATTAGGACATTATCACAAAATCAGCTATGTGGACTTCACCGCCTGCCTTTTGCAAGCACTATTGCCTGGACTTGAGCACAAGAGAAGATGCTCAGTTTGGGCAGGCCATGTTGAAGAACCTCTTCGTTAGGGTTACGTATAAAACCTTCCTCTCTTTGGGAGACAAGTGCTAAGGAATCTCCCACACGTATGAATATGGAGGAAAGGGGGTGGGATGTGTGGATTGTGTGGGATGTGTAGAAGTGAGGAAAAGTCACTCACCGTAGTTACCACTGTACTCCTAGTCCATAGTCCCCTTTCCTCCATTCGCTCTCCCTCCATCCTCCTAAAAAATGTCCTCAACTTGTTATTAACATCCTGACCTGAGCTGGTCGATAAGGACTGAAGGGCGAGGCCCAGAGGTGGGGTTTGAGAAGGTGGAGCCTTTAGCCAAGCATCCGCTCGGGCTTGAGATCTAAATAAATAGACAGAATGTTTTTTTTGTATGGTACTACAAAAAATCCTGGTCCGATCAACTGAATACCCACAAGTATGGAGGAACGGGGTCTAAGAGTACAGTAGTCACAACAGTGAGTAAACTTTCCTTTTTAATGCTGCCCTTTCATGACGACATTAGCAGATGGATGCTTTGCTCCAATCTCACCCAAAGGGCACCTTTTTGTCTGGCGGACCATCAGGTCTCGGACACATCAGACGAGACTATGGAGGGTTGGGGAGCCCATACATGCCATATTCGTGCTGGGGTTCTCTGGTCGTGGGAGGAGAAAACATTGCACATCAACTGCTGGAATTGCGCTCTGTGTTCTTGGATTTAAAGAGCTTTCTGCTGCAGGGCTGGGTGGTCCATGTGTTTACTGACAACAGGACCACAATGTTTTACATTTGTAAACAGGATGGCAACCGGTCCTCCGTTCTGGCGACGGAAGCTCAGACCTTGTGGACGTGGGCTCTGGCCCACAACCTGTTCCTCATTCCTTTCAATCTTCTAGGAACACAAAACACAGTGGCGAATTCTCTCAGCAGGGAACTGTGTTGCTGCCATGAGTGGGAGCTTCTCATCTTCCACAGGCAGTGGGGGGCACCAGATGTTGGCCCTTTGTAACTAGGACGAACATGAAATGTGTAGCTTTTGCCAGCAGATTTCACCTCAAAGGGAGTCTAGGGGACACCTTCACGTTCCCGTGGGAAGTAATGTTCCTGGATGCGTTTTCTTCAGTTCCTCTTGTCCCTCAAATGTTCAACGTGTTGAGACGGCATCAGTGCAAACTGATCTTGGCACCCGAGCCTGGCAGAGGTAATACTGGTTTTCGGATGGGGCGTGGCCAGCGCTGATGGCGTAAAGACGTGTCTGTGCGGAGCTCCCGTCTCGATCCTGGCCTAGATCCTTAATTTGATCAATATTTTTGACCTGAACAGTAGCCATAATCATATTCCGGTGAGGGAAGCGATTCCGGCCCTACTTGGCGCAGGAACGAGGAGAAACGGAGCCGGCGTCCCTGAAAACGCAGCATCTGAACTGGTGCCCCCGGGTGAAACAAGATGGCGGGCGGCACCGAGGTTTGACGGAAGAATAGATTAAGTCGGCAGCGAGGCAGCCGGGAGACGGTCCATCGGGCGCTGCCTCCTTTATCGTGTGCTGAGACGAAGGAGTCCCTGTATGCAGAGCGGAAGGACCCCAGTGGAACACCAAGCGCAAGACCGGCCACCCTTGGACCCCCCTCCCCCCCAGGAGACGGCCCACTGCTGGGAGCCCCCGATCGTACAGGAGAACCCCCGCACTACCCAGGGGCGCGAACGGAGCTGCATCCGAGGCTCCGGGACCGCTGCAGAGGAGACACAGAGTGTGAGCGGGCTGCTGCCATTAGGAGGGAAACCCGTCGGCGATCCGCCAGCCGCGGGTGCTGTAGTGCTCTGTGAGCCGGAGCGGCAGAAGCGCGAGTGGACCCCTGTCGCGGTAGATACAGCGAACTGCACGGGGCCCTCCTCCCTCCCCGAATAGGCAACCGAGCGGCTGATGAGTGAGCAGTCTGAGCGCGGATGAGCCGGTAAGCTTGCGGACCCTAACCCAACATTTGGGAGCCGGGACTCACCTGTGCCGTAAACAGCAGGGTCCAGCAGGGTTGCGAGACAGAGGCCCAGTGTGCTGGAAGATCGTAGGGCACTCCATTGCGCTACTGTGAGAATATCTGCGCAGGAGCGCATACTTAACTGCACCCCCCTGTGTTCTCCGGTGTCACCACTGAGTATCACTGAATAGCGCTGGCCCGCGAGGCTCACATTGTAATACACTGTCCAGGGGCTCTTACCTGCTGTCATAACGCTAGGAGGGACTAATGTCTACTTCACGAAACAAAAACAGGGGTGCAACAATTATGGACTCGTTCACAGGGGCTAAACCCAAACAGCTCATCCAATATGAGATCCCCACACAGACGGAACCCCCTGCAACTGTTGAAGACCCCAGCAACGCCCAAGTGCTGCAGGCTATTGCTGCACTCCAAACGTGCATGGAGACCAAGATAGATGAACTTAAGGTGGACATGCAGCTCATCCGTCAAGATGCCCGCAACCTAGCGGAAAGAATAAGCATGGTGGAAATAAATCTGCAGGATACCACAGACACTGCCAAGGACTTAAAGCACAAAGTTATCGCACTTGAGAAACAGGTGGCTCATCTCGAGGCGAGATCAGAGGAAGCAGAGGGAAGGGCCCGCCGCAGTAACATTCGAGTCCTTGGCGTTCCGGAGGGGATGGAGGGTACTGACCCTACGGAATTTATTGAGTCCCTATTAATGCAAGAGGTTGGAGCTGGCAAGCTCACACAGGGATTCTCCGTCGAGAGAGCCCACCGCTCCCTACAAAAACGACCCCCACCGGGATCACACCCACGCCCGATGATTGCCAAGATTTTAAACTTTCGCGATAGAGAGACGATCCTCAAATTCTCGAGGGACGGAGGCGAGATTAGACGCAATGGCTCCAAGATCGTTATCTACCCTGATTATACCCCGCAAGTGCAGCGCGCCAGGAACTCATTCATACCTGTTAAAGCTCAACTGCGGAAGCTTGATCTTAAATACATGCTCCTGTACCCCTCGCGCCTCAAGATACTATACAAAGGCAAAGCTGTCTTCATGGAGACTCCGGCAGCAGCCACTATGTGGATGGAGCACAATAATTTGGCTGAGGGAGAGGATCACGCCTTGACGCCCAATGGCTGAATACAAATAGATCTCTTTGCTGTAATGATCAGTTAGTTCTTTCAAGGATGGGAGCTCTATGGACTACCCACAGACATTGTCACAACCCACCCCACCCCAATCATGGCTGGCCTACGGCCATCACCACATCCGCACCTCACGACCCGGATCGGCCAATGGGAAGCGGAAGCCCCCGAGCGTTGTCCTCCCAGAACAGCTGCCGGGGGCAACATACAGTTATCTTTCTTGTTCAATCCACCTGTTCGAGTGGAAGTTAAATTTGTTCATAAGTCTCCGTTTGATACATCAACACAACAATCAAGGTCAGCAGGAAGATTGCAATGCGTATTGTTGACGACCGACCCAGGGGGCAATTGTTCAGCACACAAAGCTGGCTTGAAGACGATTGAGACTGCCATGAGTTCAGCACTCCAACTCCTTTGCCACCACCATGTCTACACGCCTTAAAATCGCCACTTGGAACGTGAGGGGTTTGGGTACCTACTTACGCCGCAACAGAGTTAAATCCTATCTACACAGGAAGAAGATAGGGCTGGCCCTGCTACAAGAAACCCACTTAACCAAGGAATCCACCGCGACGCTCCAATCATACTGGGGTGGACAGGGGTTCGGGTCCACGTATTCTAAATTCGCTAGAGGGGTGTTCACTTGGATCAGCCCTCACATCCCCTTCCAGTTTACCAAAGCTGAATTGGACCCGGAAGGAAGGTATGTGATACTCTGGGGCCACATCGAACAAACAGAGATATGTATTGTCAATTCATACCTTCCCAACAATAATATACCTGCGCACTTCGCTATGTTGTACACAAAGATTGCACTTTATAGAGATGCATTCTTTATCTGGGGAGGCGACTTTAATTGCGTCAGTGACTCTGTGCTTGACAGATCTGCTCCTCCCTTGGGGGGCCCGTCGACTGCTACCACTGCTATGAATGCCATGCTACACCGCCTAGACCTGGTGGACATCTGGCGGGAGCAACACCCAGGGGACCGTGGCTATTCCTTCTACTCCTCGCCACATAATCTTCACACTAGAATTGACTACCTCTTTACCGGCAGAGAAAGCTTTCCCCAAATTGACTCTTCCAATTACTTGGGCCGCACCATCTCTGATCACTCTCCCCTGGTAATTGAATGGAACATCACTGGACCCAGACCTCCTATACCTACATGGGGGATGCCCACTGAGGCACTTAAGGATTCAGAGTTCAGGGAAGATCTCAGAGAATCCCTAGAGAACTACATTCGAGAGAATAAAGACAGTGTTGACCACCTAAGCACAGTCTGGGATGCTCTCAAGGTGGTTGTACGGGGAGAGGTCATAGCAAAGGCTGGAGGAATGAGGAAACGCTTAAGAACTGAACTTGAATTACTAGAAACTGAAATAGAACAGCTAGAATCCAACACCCGGGGCCCCCAACCGCAGGAAGACAGGCTTGCCCGTACCAGGGCCACCTGCAAGGAAGCTTGGGACAGACTGGCCAAATTCGATTATATCACCAGAACCAATAAAGCACACGCCCACGCTGATAAACCTGGTAGACTGCTCGCCTGGATGTGTAGGAAAGAACACCCTAAATATTCGACTACAGCCTTAAGAGATGCTGATGGCACGTTACATCGGACCCAACATGGAATTAATGACACTTTCGGGCAGTTCTATGCCCAACTTTACTCCCACAATGACATGGTGCCCCCTGAGGAAATTTCAAACACCTTGGACGAAATTGGCCTGCCCCTACTCCCGCTGTCACATAAGGAGGCTTTGGATGCTGATATCACCATAGATGATATAACTGATGCTATCAAGTCTCTGGCCACTTGCAAGGCCCCGGGCAGTGATGGGCTACCCACCGAATTTTACAAAACCTATGAGTCGGAATTGACTCCGTTGCTGCACGAGGTGTTCATAGAAGCCTACGAGTTGGGTATCCTGCCTGGGAGTATGCGTGAGACTTTGGTGGTTCCGATCCTCAAGCCTGGTAAACCTGCAGATGACTGTGACTCCTATCGCCCTCTTGCGATGCTCAATTATGATGTTAAAATCCTTACAACCATTCTGGCTAAGCGGCTGTCCAAGGTGATCGGAGAAGTGGTACACCCTGACCAGAATGGCTTTGTGCCGGGTCGCAACACCACTGCCAATCTTCGTAGGCTTCAACATGTATTGTCACATTCCACTCATGTAGGGGAATCTTATGCTTTGCTTTCTTTGGACGCCATCAAAGCGTTCGATTCTATTTTTTGGGAGTGGCTGATTGCGGTGCTTCGGGAGTTTGGCTTTGGAGAACGATTCATTAGATGGATCACAGTCCTCTATACTAAACCACGAGCACGAGTAAAATCTGGCCGGCTCATCTCCACGGCATGGGACGTACAAAGGGGCACAAGGCAGGGTTGCCCGCTCTCCCCTATGCTATACATACTTGGGCTTGAACCCATCGCCATTTTTTTTAGGAAACAATTTTTCGACGCTGGTATAAGGCTTGATGGGGTACACCACATAATTTCCCTGTATGCGGATGATGTCCTCCTTTATGTGAGGGACCCACAGCTGAATGTCCCAACCATGCTGGAGGTCCTCGGCAACTTTGCCAGGGTATCAGGCATACACGTTAGCAGATATAAATCCTGTCTGTTTCTGTTAGGTGCCCTCCAAAACACACACGTTGATGACCTGCCCTTGCTGGGAATAAGTTGGTGCCCCATCACGTTTCGCTATTTGGGCATTAATATCTATCACACGCCTGAACCTATGCATGTCAACAACACGGCAGCAGCGCTACCCCCTTTGCGCAAGTCGATTGGGTTTTGGGCTCGCCTCCCCCTATCCATGATGGGTAGGGCTTCCATCATTAAGATGATTGTTCTCCCCAGATTTCTTTATGGTTTTCAAAATATTTTTTATTATATTAGGACTCCCTTCTTTCGTCTTTTGGGGAAGATACTTAAAGACTTCTTGTGGGGAGTTGGTAGGCACAAATTCGCATTATCCACGCTGACCCTCCCTTACGAGCAGGGAGGCATTCGGCTCCCTGATCTGGAACGATACTACCTGGCTGCCCAACTAAGCTTCGTGGCTAAATGGCTAGCCGATGATGACACCCCCGAAACAATGCTTTTACAACGCCCAATTGCTCCGATCCGGCTAAATGAACTCATCTGGGCCCCTCAACGTTTTGTGGATGGGATTCCATTCTTAGCTGTCCTGGGTCGTCAGATATGGCAAAGGGTTAAAATGCTTCTTCACTTGAAACATGTATATACTCCGGACATACCGCTCCTTGCCGACCTGTGTCAGAACTCTGTAGACCTTGCCTCCATTAGATACTGGGAAAGGCTAGGAGTGTACACTTGGGGGGATCTATATAATGAGGGCTCCTTCCGGGATTTCTCCTCCTTGCAATCTGACGATGGCGTGCCAGCTGGCCAATTTCTTTGGTACCTAAAGATCCGTAAATTTGCTCGGACTAAATGGGACACGTGGCCAGAAGAACCTGAAACTGACCCCTTCATAACGCACCTATATAGTTTGGGAGATGGATGGAGGCCTGTGTCCCGTATATACAGTCACCTAATCGATAGGCCCAATCCCCGTAGTCGGGACCTCAAACTCAAATGGGAAGAGGACTTGGGACATGAACTGTCTGAAGCTGAATGGGGGAGAGCACTAGCGTTTCCTAACGTGGTATCTAGAAATTCTAGATTTAAATTGATTCAGCTCAATATGTTATACCGCTCGTACCTGACACCACTTAGAATAGCCAAAATATATGAGCTACCCCAACATAACTGCCCTTGGTGTGGTAGAGATGAAGCAAATCTTATGCATATGTTCTGGGGATGCGTCCAGGCCCGACAACTCTGGGCGAGAGCAGAACTCCTCTGTAGCGAGGCAGACATGACCAGATACGAGTGGACCCCGAAAGAGTGCCTTCTTGGAACGTATCCCAGACTGGCCAATTTCAAACACTCAGTTAAGCTTATGGACCTGGTATGCATTCTGGTCAAAAGGACCATTGCTATGGCTTGGAAGCGCCCTGGGGGCCCACGATACCAAGTATGGCGTAACGAATTGGAACGCTGGATAGGGGCAGAAACCTCAGCTTGGGAGGATGGTGTTGCCACATCCCCTGAAGACACGAGCTTAGCACTTGAAGCCTGGAAAACTCTCACCTGGGCCTTACTTAACCCCCCCAATGACGATAAACCCCCTTGAGAAACTCGCCCCTATTGATACATGTTATCTGCCACAGAATACTTACGCAGTCCCTAACCTGAACTTATTTGATTCCTGACCTCCCTACGTTGCGTTCATTATTGACCATCCGGAGACTTGTTAATATTGTTTATGTTTTGCTGTTTCTGCTTAATCGTTAATTTCTAAATGGCTTATTTTGATTATTCCTGGTTTATACCACTGTGATCGCTCGAGGCTACAATGCAACTGTTTATTATATAAATGCCAATAAAGAAATTTGAAAATAAAATACTGGTTTTCGGATCTTCTCAGCCTCTCATCAGCAAGCTCCCGTCAGGCTTCTTCCGCTTGTCAAACTTTGTCCAGAAACTAAAGAGCAGTGCTGCATCACGACCAGGCCTCCCTCAATCTGACGGCCTGGCACCTGCATTCCTGTAGTTTGAAAGTACACCTTTGCCTCTGGACTGTGACATTCTGGCAAAAGCCTGGGCTTCACCTACAGTTACTTGCTAGAAGAGCAAGTGGAAGCGTTTCTCGACTTGGTGTTCTGGTGGTGGCCTTGACCCCTTCCGTGTTCAGGCTCAGGACACCTGCCCGTACCTTTTGTCATCAGCACTGGCCGGTCTGGCCCACTATTCCGTCAAGGTGCACATGGCTGCTATTTCCAGATGTACGCATTCCCCATGGAAGCAGGTCGCACAGGCTGATCAAGTAATTCCTCATAAGGCTTTTCGCTCTTTTTCTCCTGTCCGAGTGGAAGGCTGGTCTGTTGGTTGCCAACACCTTTGCAAGATGTCGGGGGGGGGGGGGAGAGCCAGGCTCTCTCGTGCAGACCGCTCTTCTTGACTTTCCATAGATCCAAGGCGGTCCTTTGTACTAACCGAACTTTCATGCCCAAGGTTCTATTTTCATTCCTCCTAGACGGACCTGTGGTGCTGTGTGTCTTTTTTGGCTCTCCGTCCTCTCCTGCGGAATGCTCTCTGCACTTCTTGGACGTGGTGCGAGCCCAAAAACCTGACGTTTCTCACACTAAAGGCTTTCGCAAGTCTTTGCGACTGTTGGTGGCTTTGGCCCGTCTGGCATTGGCAATGCTCTTTCTGAGTCATCCATCGCTCAATGGCTGTCCTCCTGCATTTCCTACCATCATCAACTGATGAACATGCCTATTTCATGCAGGCCCAGGGCCCATTCCACGAGGGCTGTGTCTGCTACCATGGCTTTCTTCTCCCGTGTTCCCTTGCTGGACATTTGCAGAGCTGCCATATGGAGATCAGTGCATACCTTTACGAGTTTTAACTGCATTGACCAGGATTCCACACCCTGTTTTTAGTGCGGTGAGTGTTTTTTTGAGGTAGGTGTTTCCTTCATTATTGGTATTGTGTCTGTACTGCTTTGTAATCTATTCAAACACTGTGTGAATCTGTGAAAGGTTCAATTCTGGAGAAGGATTAAGTTATTTACCTGTAACTTCTGTTCTCCAGCATTGGAGAACAGAAGTTTCACATGTGATCCTCCCGCATACCCCTCTTAGCGCACGTTGCCACGTTGACGTGTGCTTGCCAAAATCTGAAGATGGCCTCCGGGGGTGGAGCTAAGGGAGATCGGTCTATTGGCTGTGGGCACTATGACTCAAAATGACTCTAATGAAGCACTAAAGTGACAAGCAGTTTTAGATGGGACTGCTTTACTGTTTCCAAGGAGTCCCAGCCTGAGGGCAGGGAATAGGCAAACAGCATGTGAATCTATGAAGAATAGCAATGCTGGAGAGTTACGGGTAAGTAACCTATTCCCTCCATCAGCAAGGGTCGTGAAATGCCTCCACAAAGTCACAAAATAAGCACCAAACCAGCGAGAAAGATTCCCAAATATCAGCCTGGAATATAGTGGGAATGGAGTTAATTTGTCATGTTCTGCACCTGAATACTATTTATTTTTAAATAAACACATTTTGACCCCAAGCATTAGCATGCCACATTTGAAAATGCATTTATTTTATCCCAAATACCAGGCCTTCTCCTCCATTGTGTCTCTAAACATCTGTTTGTCATTTGTCCTGCAATGCCATCTCCAGACATCAGCCTGCCGCCCTCAAGTCTTGATCAGGGATTGTTCAGATCAATTGCTGTATAAGAAAACACTAAAAACCGGACCCGTTTCAAAATAGAAGCTCTAATACATTTCAGGGTTATTTCCAGGAAGCCTATAGGTGTGCAAGTGATGAACATTTGTCATTAGTATTGTGCCTGCTTTCAGTCTCATGAAGCGTCCCGATAAATTGAAATGCCCCCATGGTGACCTTTTCTGTGCAAGCATTGCACTCCCACCCTATAACTCCTTTCTGCCTCCTGTACACCCCCTAAATGACACGGGAATCTTTTGCCTTTCTTCAACATTAAACTGAAGATGGCCACCCAGTTTGCAGCAACCTCCCTTTTTCTCTGATACGGGGGTTCCCACTCCATGTCCTCCCAGGTGTTCTTTGGCATTCTTTGTACCCTCATAATTGGATGGTTTTTAGCACAAATGTCAGTGCCTGTTTGCTTGTCTTACTCGATGCTTCTTTATGGCCTGATGCCTGATCTGAGCAGGACTGAATAGAGAGTAAAATGGCAGCCGCCCCCAGGGGCAGTCTGTGAATGTGATATATATGGAAGGCTATGGAAGGGTGTACCTCCTCGCCCCAAGTGGTCGGGGTTTCACTCTTAACCTAGCCGATGCTTTTCCTGAGTTTGACAGCCTCATTTTGGGTCTTTAATTTCAGCCTAAATCTTGATTGAAACTACTCTGGAAGGAATCCAGCGCAGGTTCGCTGGTAGAGGAAGCACTTGCCTGCCCTGACTTCCCCGGACTCTCCCCATTGCTTATTTGAGGACACTGTGTTGTGAATAAGCATGTCTCGTCGGGTGCTGTGTTGTAATATGTTACCATGTACCAGCTGTACCATGCATAGCTCTCCCACTCTTCCCATCAAGTCCACTGGTACTTTATGTCTGTGTTTTTTTTATCATATCTAGCACACGCTTATCTGCTAACCTGTGTGAGAAACCGGAAGGTGTCTCACCCACTCGTCCCTGGGGATCTCTGGCTAGGGCACGGCCATCGCCTTTGGATCCTGGGGCTGGACCAGTGCAGGAGGATCACCTGGGTGAGGGGTCTTCAGGGAGTGGGGCACCCGATGGTGAGACACGACATGCCCCCCCCCCATTACACCTTTACTCCATGCTACCAGGTAGGTTACCTGGAAACTGTAACTCCCCCTTCCCTACACAAACACTTTCACACAGAAAGCCCACCCTGGGAGAAAACAGACTCATACCCGAGCATTGTACCTGACATGACCCACTACTGTGGTCAGGCAATTTCTGTTACCAACTCACGCCTAACTTCCATTAAGCTTCCCCACACGGATAAAAGGCGGAGCACGAAAGCACACTCTGAGCGAGGCAAAGCACACAAAGGAACAGCGTTTTACAGATGGCAGCTCAACAAGGAGAGAAAAGCAGCAAACTGAAAAGGTAGAGCAAGGAGGGAGATACCCTTAACCTTTCCGATGAGAAACTGTTCCTTTCCAGAACTCTTCTGATTAAAAGGAGTAGTAAGGCCAAGAAACCAGACTGAAGAATCCTGTATTTTGTGTCAGAGATACTCGGGGCATTCCTGCATGACTGGTCGGGTCAGGGATGAGCAGCGCCTGCTGTGGTACCGTCCTTGGCTCCAGAATTAAAGCAGCACCAGAGAGCTCAACACAGGCAGTGAGTTGGGGAGACCGATGCAAGACCGGTCTGTGTTGAAGTCAAGGTTGCAAGTGGCAACGTTGTAAGAAGAACGCAAAAGCGAAGAATATTAACGAGTGTGATGGAAGACGCAAGTAAAGCTCAATTGCCGATGGATGTTTGAACTTTAATATGATTCAGAGAAGATAGGAGACAAAGTAACAGAGTGGTCCGGCACCGCTAGTCCGCTAGTATGCTCAATCGAAAGTCTTTGTGTGATATACCCAGCCAAAAAAGTGCCAGAAACAAAAGCAATAAAGTGAAATTTATGGATGAAGTGAATCGAAGTGGTCCTGCAATGGTTTAAGAAAAATCCATCACACAGTCGAAAGTCTTCGAATTGTATTAACAAAAATAAAGCAAAGA
Organism: Ambystoma mexicanum; assembly: GCF_040938575.1. Lineage (NCBI taxonomy): Eukaryota > Metazoa > Chordata > Amphibia > Caudata > Ambystomatidae > Ambystoma > Ambystoma mexicanum. The sequence goes on from NC_090921.1 coordinate 30,815,826, forward strand.
AAGTGAGATTATAAGGTCCAAGCCTGATCTAGGGAGACCCGTGAGTAAATAATGTGAGATTATAGGGTCCAAGCCCGATAGAGGGAGACCCGTGGTCCGAGCCCGATCGAGGGAGACCAATTGTGAACTTGTTTTTAAGGGGGTCTGAGCCCGATTTAGGGAGACCCGTGTGAACAGTAAGCCTGAAAACTTGTCAATGTGCAAATTCTGATGAGAAAGGAACGTTGGTACTTGTTTGTTACACCAGGCACACTGCAATAAGAGACTTTTATTGGGAAAGACTTTGCCTAGGTAGGCAAAAGGCCTAGGTACCTATATTTCAAACTGCAACCTTGTGGTAGAGAAGCCACAGTGTGTGCCAAGCTCGAATGTGCTGCCTTGCCCTGTGCTGAAAACGTGGGCAAGGGAAGCCAACTGCTCAACCGTCCTGACATATTATTTCTTGAACACTTTTCTTTTGCATACATCATTGTCCCACACCATTTGTATTTAGAAGTAAGGATTGGCAATAAGTTTGTTAGTATAGGCCCTTTTATTTTGACTGAGACTCGACTAGTACTGCGTTGTTATTATTTAATGGTCTTAGCTTGCTTCCATCCTTATATTTAGGTTTAGATAGGCTTTCAACCAACCCATTGAAGTTCAATAAACACCCTTGAACTTTGGTCACGTGTGTCTGTCTTCACTGTTTGATACCATGCCTTCCTTACACCTGCCTTTGCAAATTGCATGGTTTCATGAAATTCTATGAAAAAGATTTTTAAATGATGGACCTAGGAGTTTGGCAATTTGTTTACCGCTGTTTGTGTTACTGCTGGATTAGGAATGTGGAATGCCAGAGGTAATAGAACATTTTTGAGTCCATAAGGGCCATGGGGATTTGCCATGCGTGGTAACTGAGCCGTTTTGCTTCCAATCTGGGAATTTGATGGGGTGGAAAGTGGTAGTAGTTCTAGTACCACAGTCTTGCTGCCATCTTTTCTCAATGCTGAAATCGGAATGAGGCCCATGGTTATTTAACACAGGAGGCATTGCTCTCTCCCAATCTATATTCACCCCTGTGGATGTCCAGTTATTTATTTCAGGTGTGCTGGTTTTTTAAGCCGTATCACGAATCTGTGAATTAATACAGTTGAATGCATTAGTTAGGATTGATATCCAAAGAGGTAGCGTCACTTTTGGAACTCAGAGAAAGGTAGAAGAGTCAAACATTGTGTGTAATCCACTCATACACCCGTTTAGTGGAATTCTAGATGTCTTTTTTTATGTTACATCAAAATAGATCAATCCGATCTTGTTACCAAAGTACCCCTCTTTTTCTAGACTTGGTGGAAGCATCATGAAGCATAACAGACTTTGGGCTATAAACTTGTATTAAATCAAAATGATGATTGGAAAAAGGCCTAACTTGCCCTATGCTATGGTGGAATTTCCCTAGCTAAATGAAACTAAGGATAGTCTGTGTCAGGAAGTCTAAAGCAAATATCTGTCTGCGTCCAAACCCTATACTTGCCCTCACATCCATTAGTATCCAATGTGTAGGGATGTTAGCATCAAATGGCAAGTGTTAAAATAAAAGTTCAGAGCTTCTTCCAGCTCGTGGTTGGAACAGGGTTTTCTCTTCCCCAGGATTCAGAATAGTTCCCTTTACAACAAAAGAGGGGTTCTCTTCTCCAAGCTTTCAAGTCTCTCACCTTTCCAAAGACAACACAATTCCTTGAGATACTTCTCCGCTCTTCTGTTATGGTTGCCATTCAGCAATTTCATAGAGTACGCTTTCTTAATTTCAGATCACACAGGTTTTCCATCACAAGCTTGTGGGTGATTTACGTGGCTTTGCTTAGGCGGGTGTACTCTGTCTAGGCCCAGTTGTCAGACCACACCGTCTACCAATTTCAGGCCACGCAACCGGCTCACCTTATTTGCTTCTTCATAGGCACATTGCCACTGTTTCAGCTTCACAATGGTGCTTGACATATTCTCCTGGCTCTTGCCACTGTTTATTCTCTCAGGTTACACAGTTCTTTATATTTGAATGGTGCTTGACAATGTTTGTTTACACAGTTACTTTTTTATCTGGGAATTGCACAGCACAGCTTTCAATCGGATTGGTATTCAAAAGCCTTCCTTTAATTTAATTCAGTCGCTTTGTACAAACCAACACCAAATTCCCAGTATACTCTCCTGCTGGTGTTAACTTGTACACTTGTTCACAGGTGAAATCACAAGTACAAATATTCCAGTTTCCTCCGCCCCTCTCTTGACATGATGCTTGTTTAAACTCACACTTTCATTTAGTTTCCCTGGGATTTTGCTCGGCTCCAAGTTAGCCTTTCTGTCATCTCTTTTACAGTTCACAAAAACATTCACTAGTTTTTCTTATCAGCTTCGAGTCATCGTGATTATCAAAAGTATTGACCGAGTTCAAACTCGACCGGCATTCATATTGCCCAAACGGTCTATCGCTCTCTCGCGAGTGACCCAACCTGCAGCAACCACGCAGTCTACACCTCAGCATCCCGGAGTCACTCAAGCCTCTCTGCCTCACGAGATACACTGTCTCCAGGTGCTCTTCTCCTCGACAGCAGGTACGCTGCGGCTGTCGTTTCACCCGGCTCAGCATGCCTCTTCTCCAGGCTCTCTGCTGCTTCGGCTATACGGAGAGAGAGTCTCTTTGATCACGGAGGTATGCAGACCCATTCTGCTACCAGAGACCTCACGAATGCTCCCGCAACCATCAGCTTCCGCTGCAACGACTCTGCAGCTCGTAGGCACTTCAGGCATTTGTCTCTCTGGCTTCACCTCCAGCTTCTCCAGCAAGCGTTCCATGGTTGACTCTCCGGAAGTTTCCCAGAAAATCTCATTGGCCTCACCTGAGCGGGCCATTTATACCATCCTCTTGGCTCAGGTGCATGCAATGTTCATTCATTGTATAGTGATGTTGGAACTCTGCATCCCTCTTCCTTGTCCCAGTACCAGAGTGGTGTCTGTGTGTGAAGGGAATGGAGGATACCGTGTCTCACCCAAGGGTGCCTCATCCCCTCACTGCCCAAGTCTCCTCCCCCCAGGTGTTCCTCCCTCGCATATCCACCCCCAGGATCAGTATCCGAAAGCGACAGCCTTTCCCTAGACACCGAGGATGAGGATATACTGGGGAAAGAACTAAGGACACCCTCAGATTCCTCACAACTTCTCTTTTAATAACCTGTCTCCATAGAGACCATGAGAGTACAGCTGGCAGGCTAGTAGCAGTGGGAATTCCATAGCAAATCTTCCCAGGGAAGCTATTGAGTGCAGGCTCCCTGTGTATTCACTATTCTGCAGGTAAGTGGAATACGGCACTTACAATACAGCTGGCATGCTAGTAGCAAGTGGGAATTCGATAGCACATCTTCCCTGGGAAGCTATTGAGTCCACGCTCCCTACGTATTCACTATTCTGCTGGTAAGTGGAATACGGCACTTACAGTACAGCTGGCATGCTAGTAGCAAGTGGGAATTCCATAGCACATCTTCCCTGGGAAGCTATTGAGTCCACACTCCCTGCGTATTCACTATTCTGCAGGTAAGTGGAATACGGCACTTACAGTACAGCTGGAAGGCTAGTAGCAAGTGGGAATTCCATAGCACATCTTCCCTGGGAAGCTATTGAGTCCACGCTCCCTGCGTATTCCCTATTCTGCAGGTAAGTGGAATACGGCACTTACAGTACAGCTGGCAGGCTAGTAGCAGGTGGGAATTCCATAGCACATCTTCCCTGGGAAGGTATTGAGTCCACGCTCCCTGCGTATTCCCTATTCTGGAGGTAAGTGGAATACGGCACTTACAGTACAGCTGGCAGGCTAGTAGCAAGTGGGAATTCCATAGCACATCTTCCCTGGGAAGCTATTGAGTCCACGCTCCCTGCGTATTCACTATTCTGCAGGTAAGTGGAATACGGCACTTATAGTACAGCTGGCACGCTAGTAGCAAGTGGGAATTCCATAGCACATCTTCCCTGGGAAGCTATTGAGTCCACGCTCCCTGCGTATTCACTATTCTGCAGGTAAGTGGAATACGGCACTTACAGTACAGCTGGCACGCTAGTAGCAAGTGGGAATTCCATAGCACATCTTCCTTGGGAAGCTATTGAGTCCACGCTCCCTGCGTATTCACTATTCTGCAGGTAAGTGGAATACGGCACTTACAGTACAGCTGGCATGCTAGTAGCAAGTGGGAATTCCATAGCACATCTTCCCTGGGAAGCTATTGAGTCCACGCTCCCTGCGTATTCACTATTCTGCAGGTAAGTGGAATACGGCACTTACAGTACAGCTGGCATGCTAGTAGCAAAGGGGAATTCCATAGCACATCTTCCCTGGGAAGCTATTGAGTCCACGCTCCCTGCGTATTCACTATTCTGCAGGTAAGTGGAATACGGCACTTACAGTACAGCTGGCACGCTAGTAGCAAGTGGGAATTCCATAGCACATCTTCCCTGGGAAGCTATTGAGTCCACGCTCCCTGCGTATTCACTATTCTGCAGGTAAGTGGAATACGGCACTTACAGTACAGCTGGCATGCTAGTAGCAAAGGGGAATTCCATAGCACATCTTCGCAGGGAAGCTACTGAGTCCACGCTCCCTGCTGTTGTAACTTGAGTGTCGTGTATATATGTGAGACCTCCGTCCCCAAGTGCCGCACAGGGAGAATGACAGATTCACTCTCTATGCAACCTTTGAGGCCACAGGTGGAGAAAAATCCGGAACCGCGAAGTACTGGAAGCCCCACGGAAGCTGTGAAGGAAAACAGCGTTAAGTACCAAGCAAGCAGGGTAATGCACAGGTAACCAAAAAACAGGAAGGGTCTTACCAGGAATTGGCAGAAGGAGAGATTCCGGGGCTCACGTAGGCAAAGGTCCCGAATAGGAGGCACTTACTGGTAGCCACACCAGACCCCACCTGGGGAAGAACTGTAGGCAGGACTGAACCAGATTGTAGGCAAGGGTGATGGAGAGTCGTAGTTCATACAATGCTCCAGATTCTGTGAAGAGGGGTAATCCACAAGAAGTCCGGGAGAACAGTCCAGGGTCTAGAGCCAAGGGTAGCAGTCCAAACTGACGGAACAATGAAGAGGCGGGATCCAAAAAGAAGTCCGTGACAACGATCCGAGGTCAAGAGCCAAGTGTATCAGTCCAAGCTGGTAAAGCACAGATAGAACGTAATCCAAAAAGAGTTCAGAGAAGAGTTAGCCAGGTCCAGGGTCAATCATGAAACAGGGTAAGAATCGTAGGCCAAACAGGGTCTCCGAGAAAACAGCTGTGAAGCGCGGTACTGAAGCACTTCACTACTTAAGTACCGTTTGCTTCCTGATCACGTGATCGCGAGTGCAGGTCACATGATCGCGAGTTCAAGTCACGTGATCGCGAGTTCAGGTCACGTGATCGCGAGTTCAAGTCACGTGATCGGATAGGCCCAGCAACACGATGCGAGGAAGCGACCTTGATCTTCTGATGGCCTAATCTCCACGGCAACTGCCAATGGAGGAACGGTCGCAGTCGTGACTGTGGAGTGGTAGCGTGAAGCTGCTGCTGTAGCTGTGTGCGAGACGGCCTGGACCGCCAACGTGAGCCCCGGGAGGTAAGTGGGGGATGTATCCGGGCCGAGGGGGACCTGGGATCACTGGTGGGTCGGACGGAGGGCATAACAGAGCCCCCCCTCAAAGGCCCACGACCGCGTGGGCAGGAAGGATGCTCCCGATGGAACCGAGCAACCAACCGGGGGGCCTGGACATCGGAAGCCGAAACACAAGACCGCTCCTCCGGGCCGTAGCCCAACCAGTCTACCAGGTACTGCAATGTGCCCCTATGGAGGCGGGAACCCAGAATACCAGAGACTTTAAAGACATCAGGGGCATCCAGGGACACCGGGGCAACCGGGGAACAGAGGCGGGAGGAGGCAGGACAAGGTTTGAGGAGAGATGTGTGGAAAACCGGGTGAATCCTCCAAGAAGACGGAAGCACAAGGCGATAGGCCACTGGACTGATGACTCGGAAAACCACATAAGGGCCCACAAAACGAGGCAGAAGTTTTCGACAACCCGCTAAACGGAGATGTCGGGTGGACAACCATACCCGGGAACCCACAGCATATAACGGGGCAGAACTACGTTTTGAGTCAACGAAAGCTTTCATGGATGACTGGGCCTCCTGGAGGTGAACCACGGTCTGGGCATGGATAGAGGACATATCCCTAACACAGGCAGCTGCGGCTGGGTTGACAGAAGAAGAGGAGTCAGGAACGGGGAGCATACGGGGGTGTTGGCCATACAAAGCGAAAAAGGGGGAAGAACCGATGGAGGAATGCACAGCATTATTGTAGGCGAATTCAGCAAAGTGAACGACCTGTAACCAGGTTGCTTGTTGTTGCAGCGTCAATAAACACAGGTATTGTTCCATGGATTGGTTGGTTCTCTCAGTTTGACCGTCGGTCTCAGGATGGTAAGCCGAGGAAAACCGTACATCAATACCAAGCAACCAGGTCAAGGCACGCCAGAACCGAGACGTAAACTGGGACCCCCTATCAGAAATGAGCACAGAAGGCAGGCCAAAGAGACAGAAGACAGATTCAAAGAACAGCTTGGCCAACATAGGGGCAGACGGAATACCCCGGCAGGGGATGAAACAGGCCATTTTGGTGAAAGTATCAACCACCACCCAGATCGTGTCGTAACCCTGGACCCTAGGTAAATCAGTCACAAAATCCATGGTCAATGTGTGCCAGGGCTTGGGTGGTATAGGTAGTGGTTGCAAGAGGCCAAGCGGGCGACCCCTGCGGTGTTTACTTTGGGCACATACTGCGCAGGTGTTTACATAGCAGGCAACGTCACATTTCATGGATGGCCACCAACACCAGCGTTTCAGTAGGCCTAGGGTACGGACCTGGCCTGGGTGGCCGTTGAAGGGGGCGTCATGAGACCATTCCAGAGCCAGATTTCTGGTATCAGTGGTAGGCAGAACTAGGCGATTCTGAACATATGGTAGCCCGTCACAGTACACTGGGTCCCATTCGGATAGCTGCTCGGGATGTTGCTGGACCCAAGTACGGATTGCGTCCAGCAATGCCAAAGGAGGTGTACATGTGCATACAACGTTCTCATGAGACAAGAGAGTGTCGGGAAAGATAGGTAGCGAAACCCCCCCGGGAGAACGAGACAGCGCATCGGCTTTACCGTGCGTCAGGCCAGAACGGTGTTTAATTTGAAAGTCGAAGGCTGCGAAAAACAAGTGCCACCTGACCTGCCTGCTGTTCACACATTTCAGGGAGGCCTGGTCCTGTAGATTCCGGTTATCTGTAAACACAGTGATCCTGTGTTTGGCCCCCAACAGATGGTGTCGTCAAGTGCAAAAGGCATCCATCACCACCAGAAGCTCCTTCTCAGTTACAGTGTAGTGGGCTTCTGCGGAGTTGAATTTACGGGAATGGAAGGCCACAGGGTGTAGGCGTCCAGTAGCGGAGCAGACTTGTGATAAAACTGCCCTTAGCGCAAAAGAGGAGGCATCCGCCTCAACAATGAAAGGCAGGTCAGGATCGGGATGCTGGAGGACAGGGGCGGTGGTGAAGGCATTTTTTAGATTCTCAAAAGCTTGTTGATGTAACTCCAGCCATTTGAAAGGGACATGTGGACTGGTGAGGGAGGTGAGAGGTGATACTATGGAGGAGAAGCCAGAGATAAAACGCCGGTAGAAGTTGGCAAAACCGAGAAACGACTGTAATGTCTTCAGGGTCTGCGGGGTCGGCCATTCTAGGATCGCTCGAACCTTGGAATAATTCATCGCCAAGCCACCAGGTGTGATGTTGAACCCCAGGAACTCGATATTGGTCACATGAAATTGGCATTTCTCAGGTTTCGCATGTGTTTTTGTAACCGGGACAGTACTTCTCGAACATGCTGCACATGTTCTTCTAGGGTATGGGAAAAGATGAGGATATCGTCAAGATATACAACCACGTATATGTCCAATATGTCACAGAACACATCATTCATGAAGTGCTGAAAGGTGGCTGGGGCGTTGCATAGTCCGAAAGGCATGACCGTATACTCATAGAGGCCGTATCGTGTACAGAATGCGGTCTTCCATTCGTCCCCCTTTCGAATGCGGACAAGGTTGTAGGCACCTCTCAAATCCAACTTGGAGTAGATAGAGGCGTGGGTCAATTGGTCCAATAGCGAGTGATAAGAGGTATTGGGTACCGATTCTTAATGGTAATGGCATTGAGACGGCGGTAGTCCACACACGGACGTAGATCGCCTTCTTTTTTAGGCACAATAAAAATCGGGCTGGCAGCTGAAGACGTGGAAGGGCGTATGTGACCCAGGCGCAAAGATTTTTCTATGTACTCTTTGAGAGCTTGGTCTTCGGACTGTGACAAGGAATAGATACGACCCGACGGTATGGAAGCCCCAGGGGTCAGGTCAATCGGGCAATCATAGGGACGGTGTGGGGGTAGGGTTTCAGAAGAGCCTTGATCGAACACCGGAGCATAGTCCTGGTACTCCGCAGGGATGTTTGCGGTGACTAAACCCACTATATGCAGATCAGAGGGAGAACTGTTTTCTGTGATACTGAGTCGGGCAATAGCGCCCAATGCTGATGCAGGCGTGTTCTCCTCTCCATTCACGGGGAGACAAAAATTCTGGCACAGTTCAGATTCAAAATGCACGTGACCCGAACCCCAATCAATGTGCGGATTGTGATCCCGTAACCATGACATTCCTAATATAACCCCGAACTGAGGCATGGCTATCAAGTCGAAATGTACGGTTTCCTTGTGGACGGACTGAATCGTCAGTATGAGTGGTGCCGTTTGTTGTCTGATGGGTCCAGACGCGAGTTCCGTCCCATCAACTGCTTGTACCAGTTCGGGTCCATTCTTGTTTACCAAGGGCAGGTTTAAGGCTCGGGCTAAGGTAATATCAATGTAGTTCCCGGAGGCCCCTGAATCAAGAGTGATTACTACGGGATGGATGATGCCAGGGGTGGGCTGCAAAGTGGCTTGTACTTGGATGGGTCTGATTCTGCCAAACATCGGGACTGGGTCCGGGGAGGAACATGAGGAGCTCGACCCTCCCCCCGTGTCTAGGGTGGAGCTGTGTGAAAAACCTGGTTCTTGGGTTTTGGTCTCCGGGGACATTCTTTCACGAAATGGCCACCCAACCCGCAGTAGAAACAGGCATTCTCTGCTCTTCTACGTTCCCTTTCCCTAGATGTGATGGGGCTCCTGATACCTCCAATCTGCATAGGCTCCCAGGTGGTGTCTGAGGTGGACGAAGAGATGGCAGGGCCTGTGGAATGGGGAAACCCAGCCTCAGCTCTCCGTTCAGAACGCCGTGCATCTACTTGAAGGGTCAGATCCACAAGGGCCGGGAATTGGACGGGCAGGGACGGAACCACAGCTAATGCATCCTTCATGGGATTGCTTAAACCTCTGTAGAAGACCACTGCCTTCTTACTTTCTGGCCATGATGTTTCGGCCGCTAGTTGGTTAAATCGAGTGATGTAATCAATGAGGGACCCCCTACCCTGGGTAAGCTCTAGTAGCTCTAAATCATGAGCCTGCGCTTTGTACCTGGTGTCAAATACTCGTGACATCTCTGATACCAGTTGGTCGAAATCATAGAGAGCGGGGTGGTCATTTTCTAATAGGGGGTTTGCCCATGCCGCTGCTGTACCCGCTAGGTGTGACAGGGTGAAGGCCGCCTTAGTGGTGGCATCAGGGAAAGCAAGAGGCCGGCATAGAAAGTGTAGTTTGCATTGATTAAGGAAAGTCCTGAACTTTCTGGGGTCTCCATGGAACCTTTCTGGTGCTGCCAAGGGAAAAGGAGATGGAAGGACGACAGGAACAGACGTGGAGGCAGTAGGAGCCGGGGTTACAGGAGGAGGTGGCACGGGTACTGGAGCAGCGTCCCCAAGCTCCGGGTCCGCGGGCAAGGGATGTTGGGCACTCTGCAACAAATCAAGGCGTTGATGGAGTGCTGTGTTGGCAGCGACCATGTCGGCCCGTAATACCGTGATTGCTTGGATTATAGCAGCCATGGGGTCCTCCGCGGTACCCTCCATACCTGACATGACAAGGCTTCACAGACTGTTGTAACTTGAGTGTCGTGTAGATATGTGAGACCTCCGTCCCCAAGTGCCGCACAGGGAGAATGACAGATTCACTCTCTATGCAACCTTTGAGGCCACAGGTGGAGAAGAATCCGGAACCGCGAAGTACTTGAAGCCCCACGGAAGCTGTGAAGGAAAACAGCGTTAAGTACGAAGCAAGCAGGGTAATGCACGGGTAACTAAAAAACAGGAAGGATCTTACCAGGAATTGGCAGAAGGAGAGATTCCGGGGCTCACGTAGGCACAGGTCCCGAATAGGAGGCACTTACTGGTAGCCACACCAGACCCCACCTGGGGAAGAACTGTAGGCAGGACTGAACCAGATTGTAGGTAAGGGTGGTGATGAGTCGTAGTTCATACAATGCTCCAGATTCTGTGAAGAGGGGTAATCCACAAGAAGTCCGTGAGAACAGTCCAGGGTCTAGAGCCAAGGGTAGCAGTCCAAACTGACGGAACAATGAAGAGGCGGGATCCAAAAAGAAGTCCGTGACAACGATCCGAGGTTAAGAGCCAAGTGTACCAGTCCAAGCCGGTAAAGCACAGATAGAACGTAATCCAAAAAGAGTTCCGAGAAGAGTTAGCTGGGTCCAAGGTCAATCATGAAACAGGGTAAGAATCGTAGGCCAAACGGGATCTCCGAGAAAACAGCTGTGAAGCATGGTACTGAAGCACTTCACTACTTAAGTACCGTTTGCTTCCTGATCACGTGATCACGAGTGCAGGTCACATGATTGCAAGTTCAAGTCACGTGATTGCGAGTTCAGGTCACGTGATCGCGAGTTCAAGTCACGTGATTGGATAGGCCCAGCAACACGATGCGAGGAAGCGACCTTGATCTTCTGATGGCCTAATCTCCACGGCAACTGCCAATGGAGGAACGGTCGCAGTCGTGACTGTGGAGTGGTAGCGTGAAGCTGCTGCTGTAGCTGTGTGCGAGACGGCCTGGACCACCAACGTGAGCCCCGGGAGGTAAGTGGGGGATGTATCGGGCCGAGGGGGACCTGGGATCACTGGTGGGTCGGATGGAGGGCATAACACCTACGTATTCACTATTCTGGAGGTAAGTGGAATGCGGCACTTACAGTACAGCTGGCATGCTAGTAGCAATTTGGTATTCCATAGCACATCTTCCCTGGGAAGCTACTAAGTCCACGCTCCCTGCGTATTCACTATTCTGCGGGTAAGTGGAATACGGCACTTACAGTACAGCTGGCAGGCTAGTAGCAAGTGGGAATTCCATAGCACATCTTCCCTGGGAAGCTATTGAGTCCACGCTCCCTGTGTATTCACTATTCTGCAGGTAAGTGGAATACGGCACTTACAGTACAGCTGGCACGATAGTAGCAAGTGGGAATTCCATAGCACATCTTCCCTGGGAAGCTATTGAGTCCACGCTCCCTGCGTGTTCACTATTCTGGAGGTAAGTGGAATACGGCACTTACAGTACAGCTGGCACACTAGTAGCAAGTGGGAATTCCATAGCACATCTTCCCTGGGAAGCTTTTGAGTCCACGCTCCCTGCGTATTCACTATTCTGGAGGTAAGTGGAATACAGCACTTACAGTACATCTGGCACGATAGTAGCAAGTGTGAATTCCATAGCACATCTTCCCTGGGAAGCTATTGAGTCCACGCTCCCTGCGTATTCACTATTCTGCAGGTAAGTGGAATACGGCACTTACAGTACAGCTGGCACGCTAGTAGCAAGTGTGAATTCCATAGCACATCTTCCCTGGGAAGCAGTTGAGTCCACGCTCCCTGCGTATTCACTATTCTGCAGGTAAGTGGAATACAGCACTTACAGTACAGCTGGCACACTAGTAGCAAGTGGGAATTCCATAGCACATCTTCCCTGGGAAGCTATTGAGTCCACGCTCCCTGCGTGTTCACTATTCTGCAGGTAAGTGGAATACGGCACTTACAGTACAGCTGGCACGCTAGTAGCAAGTGGGAATTCCATAGCAAATCTTCCCAGGGAAGCTATTGAGTCCACGCTCCCTGCGTATTCACTATTCTGCAGGTAAGTGGAATACGGCACTTACAGTACAGCTGGCACGCTAGTAGCAAGTGGGAATTCCATAGCAAATCTTCCCTGGGAAGCTATTGAGTCCACGCTCCCTGCGTATTCACTATTCTGCAGGTAAGTGGAATACGGCACTTATAGTACAGCTGGCACGCTAGTAGCAAGTGGGAATTCCATAGCACATCTTCCCTGGGAAGCTATTGAGTCCACGCTCCCTGCGTATTCACTATTCTGGAGGTAAGTGGAATACAGCACTTACAGTACAGCTGGCAGGCTAGTAGCAAGTGGGAATTCCATAGCACATCTTCCCTGGGAAGCTGTTGAGTCCCCGCTCCCTGCGTATTCACTATTCTGCTGGTAAGTGGAATACGGCACTTACAGTACAGCTGGCACGCTAGTAGCAAGTGGGAATTCCATAGCACATCTTCCCAGGGAAGGATAGAGTCCACGCTCCCTGCGTATTCACTATTCTGCAGGTAAGTGGAAGACGGCACTTACAGTACAGCTGGCACGCACACAAATGGTAGAAAACAATCCACTCCCACCGCCATTCAAGTTTGTCAGTTGCTGTAACTAGAAAGTTACAGTAGCAGTGGGAAAGGAGTTACAATGTAACCCCCGAGTGCCCCACATAAGGTGGTGTGTGCAGGTCCCACAAAAGAAAAGTGAAGTGAGATAGAAGTTACCTTACTACCCTTGAAAACGTGTGTTCTCATGGGAAAATAAACTGAAAAGGAAAGCCCAAGGGACTCCAAAACAACACGGCGCATAGGGTGCGGTGTTCTGCTTGTATGGAAATAAATGGAGCAAAGCATGACTCCATTTAAATAAAAAGAAAACACAAAAGTAGTAAAATAAGGTTCCTAGTCAGAGCAGTGAGTGGGGAAACAATTCCACTCACTCAGGAGAACAGATCAAACAAATCCCAGAGTCCAGCAAAACGTGCTGGGGGTCTCTCAGGTTCAGGGGAATTGGCACACAAACTAACATGGGAGAGGAGTGGGAGGATCCTTCTGGGCCTGAATCCATTGAAACCCAAATAAAGTTTTGTGGCATTCCAAGTGGGTCTACCCATGAATCGGCCTTCGTCAGTGGTATACCTGTGCAAGCCCTTGTATACACTGGCAGTAGGCAGTAGAGCCAATCTCATTCCCTCAGAGAGATTGAGTAATGCCCCTCTGGTGAGGATTATGTGTGTTCATGGGGACCAAGAAATCTATCCTAAAGTCCCCTGTCCCATTCGTATAAAGGGTAAAACCGCCATATTTAAATCAGCAGTCAAACCTGATCTGCCTGAGGAAACTATCATTGGAACAGATTTTCCCAATATTCCCCAATTATTACAAGAAGTCAGTCCCCGTACGCCTCGGTTTTCTCCACACCAAACCTGGCAAGAAAAACCCTATACTCCATAAACCCTTATCTGGAATTGGTCATCTAATTACCCTCAAACCCAATTCCATTTGGAGAGCCCACCACTGTGTAACCCTTGTGCAGGAAGCCCAATCTTTAGGGGAAGGGTATATGATGAATCCAAGGGTATCCTCCCTCCTTTCCCTGGATTAGCCTCCCCCAGGTGGCCAGTGACCCTGGGAGTGGATCTATGAAGGAGGACTACCTGGCGAGGGAAAGTGTGGTAACCAACCATGAGAAATGGTATCGCCCTTTTCCCTTTCATGATGTTCCATCAATACCCCAAGCCTTTATGGGTTATTATCATTCCGTTCCTTGTTGTCCCATTGCCTTTGCCATATATGCACACAACTTTGGTACTGAGACGAGGAAGAAGACAACACATCAATCTGGTACTGAGACGAGGAAGAGGCGAGCAACCACCATGTCAGACTCTGACTTTACCAGTGAGCAGTCCAGTGTTTGGTACACCAATCATCTTGGTGGGAGATTTAAAAACCCCACGAACAGAGAAGACTATGTCGGCTGCAACTCAAGGGACCTTTGGATACCATGCGAGTTGCAGAGCACAAGCTGCAAGAAGCGAAGCTGGTGACAGGTGGCATCCTGCTGAAAGCTGCTGTAGTGAGGCAGAGCCAGTGGGGCAGTGGCTGCCCAGAGCCTTCCTGCGATCCTGTGGAAACTACCGGGGGTCCAGGAGCGTGGACCCCGGGGCACGGCAAATGGCCGAACATGCCCAGAAAGACATTTGCTTAAGTTTTGAATACCCACACAAACCTGAATGAATGCAAGAAGTTAAAATACTTTGAGTTGATGAAAGAAATGAATGCAGATTCAATTAATGAAACAAGTGAATACTGTGAGATATTCCCTAAAGTGGCAGTGGGAATAAGAATTTCCTAAACCAGAAAATAGACTTTGTGAAGTCCTGAAAATAAGCATTGGCAAAGTGGTAGATATGAATGCATGGAGACAGCTAGCAAACAAAACCTAAGAAGTGAAGATTAGAAGTCACTGGGGCAGCGTCCTGGCAGAGGACTGCACCAGGGAAGCCACGAAATGCCAGTAAGGAGAAGTGAACTGTTGTACTATGAAATCCTGGTAAGGGAATTGCCAGGTTAGAAGTGAATAATAACAATGAGATGGAAAGAAATCTGCACCTCAAGGGGAGGCTGGGGAGGAGAGTGTACCACCTCAAGGGGAGGCCAGAAGGAGAGTGTATCACCTCAGGGGGAGGCCGGGCAGGAGAGTAGCACCTCAGGGGGAGGCCGGGGAGGAGAGTCTAGCACCTCGGGGAGAGGCCGGGAGGAGAGTGTACCACCTCAGGGGGAGGCCGGGGAGGAGAGTGTACCACCTCAAGCGGAGGCCGGAAGGAGAGTGTATCACCTCAGGGGGAGGCCGGGGAGGAGAGTAGCACCTCAGGGGGAGGCAGGGGAGGAGAGTCTAGCACCTCGGGGAGAGGCCGGGAGGAGAGTGTACCACCTCAGGGGGAGGCCGGGGAGGAGTGTGTACCACCTCAAGGGGAGGCCGGAAGGACAGTGTATCACCTCAGGGGGAGGCCGGGGAGGAGAGTAGCACCTCAGGGGGAGGCTGGGGAGGAGAGTCTAGCACCTCGGGGAATGGCCGGGAGGAGAGTGTACCACCTCAGGGGGAGGCCGGGGAGGAGAGTGTACCACCTCAAGGGGAGGCCGGAAGGAGAGTGTATCACCTCAGGGGGAGGCCGGGGAGGAGAGTGTACCACCTCAAGGGGAGGCCGGAAGGAGAGTGTAACACCTCAAGGGGAGGCCGGAAGGAGAGTGTAGCACCTCAGGGGGAGGCCAGGGAGGAGAGTGTACCACCTCAGGGGGAGGCCGGGGAGGAGAGTGTAGCACTTCAGGGGGAGGCCGGAAGGAGAGTGTAGCACCTCAGGGGGAGGCCAGGAGGAGAGTGTACCACCTCAGGGGGAGGCTGGGAGGAGAGTGTACCACCTCAGGGGGAGGCCAGGGTGGAGACTGTACCACCTCAGGGGGAGGCCGGGGAGGAGAGTGTAACACCTCAGGAGGAGGCCGGGGAGGAGAGTGTACCAGGCTTTCTCTAATGTGGAACAAGAACTGTTTTGAGATGTTTACCACTTGAGGAACGCATGTGAAATTGGACAGGGAAATATACCAGCTTTTGAGTGGATGAACTTTATGTTGTAAGAACTGTGCAATACAAGGGAGGCTGGGACGCATCCCCTGCTTGTCCTTCTTGAAGTGTCTGAGAATGTGGGGAAGGGAGTTCCCTCCTAGAGCGAGAAGTGTTGCAAACATTGGAACAATTATTAAACACTTGTTATTTTGAGATATAACCCTCGCACCTTTTTGGTCCCTTTTAGTATGTGAGGGCGAGAATAGGTTTTGACACGGGCAGAACATTGCTTTGGACTTCCTGACTTAGACTGGCCTTATTTTTAGTTAGGGAAATTCCTACTAGAATAGGGCAAGTTAGGCCTTCTCCTACCCTTTTCTTTTAGTAATAAAAGTCTACAGCCCAAACTGTATCTTGTGTGTCTGTGTCTCCTTCATGATGCCTTCACAATGCTTAGAAAGGGGTGGGATGTACTGACGATAGCAAGGAAGCATAGTGACAGAGTAAGGGGTGTCAATCCTCTCTGTCAAAGCCTAGACTTTCCAAGGAATGTAGAAAACAGGCAGAGTAAAGCTCCTTCTAACTATACCTTACAATAGCTCCATGGCAAGGGTGTGCCTAGATGTGGACTTCAAGTTGCACATCACTGGTGAGGCCAGAAAAAGCCCAAATGCAGTGTGAGGGCTCAGAAATGCAACGCAGAAAACTTTGTGAAGGTTTCTTAACAAATGCCATCTTATTAAATTAGAAGGTTGGATAAACGCCTCATGATCCCGACCCTGACAAGGATATCCCTGCCGAAAATGAACTAAGGGAAACACTCCAACAAAGGATATCTGTCCCTCACACGTATACATACAATAAATAAATTAGGAAATGCCTGGCAGTTCAACACAATAATGACTGGATTCGTAATGTAGCCACAGTCTCTCCTCATAACCTGGGTGATACCCCTTGCCCAGATGTAAGTGTTAGGCAGAAACCTGTGCAGTTCCCTTAGGGACCACTGCAAAACGTTTAAGACTACAGGTGTTAGCAGTAAACCCACTTGGTAGCAGTCTGCACCACACAGATTTACCTGGTAGGTATGGCTGAGCAGTCAGACTTCTCTCAAGAAGAGTTAGGCAGTATATAGAGTATACACAATAGGGCTAGAAATACAGTAGTACAAGCAAACACTGACCAGAGCTTGGGTATAAAAGTATATAATTATTTATTTAAAAACACACTTGTAAAAAATACACTGGCACTAATATGTCAAGCAAGTTCAAACACAGTCACTAGAAATATATACACCTCCCTAATTAATTGATTACAGTACGCCTTGGACAGTCTGTTGCAAGGGAGACCAGGCGGGACACAGTACCTGAAATGGTGAGAAAGCTCCAGCGGGGGCAGTTGTTCGTGGCAGCGGGTGAAAGTTGGGGCTTCGTCCAGGGGAAGAGAAGATCTCGACGTGGAGGAAAGCTGGAGTTCGTTGCACTGCCAGGGAAGAAACCAGCCGCAGAGTTTCCCGGTTAAAAGGTACTACCCTTTTATTCGCGGTAGTGGTGAAGCGTGGCTATCCGGCCGCCGGGGTGCTTGGCATGGGTGTTTCGACCACGAGACGATCCAGGAAGGGGAAAAAGGAAAACTGGTTGGCCCCACCAGCTCAAAGGGAAGAAGACTCTCCTGGAAGAAGATCTCCTCTGTCGTCGGGGAAGTGGTGAGTTCGTACAGCAGGGCTCCACCGGTGGTGTCGTCATTGTAGATGGCTCAGCTTCTCCCCTCTTCAGATTCTTTAGGTCCTGTGGCGACTTCTGAAGTTCCAGTCCCCAAAGCCCTGGTTTTATGCAGAAAAACCCCATTCATCAGCGTAGCTGCCAATCAAACATGCTAAGTGGTGAGCCGGGCGGCTCACCACTGGGCCAATCACACAAGAGTGCGACATGAGTTGCCAAGGCAACTCAGTCAAGGGTGCCTATTCCCCCCTCCCACACATCCTGTAGGCCCAGACAGAGTGGCACCACATTTGGAGGCTTCTGTGCAGAAGCACGCAAAAAAGTGGAACAAAGGGCTCGACTTGGGTTGGAGTTACAGAGGCGAACACAAACGCCATTTTAAAACCGAGTCCCGGCAAAAAGACCCAACCTGTGAATAAATATTAAATAAATAACCCGGCGGTATCTTTAACATTGCACCAAAAAAGTGGTGCGTTTAAAATGAATGGGAAAATCCCATAGGAATATTTCGCGTGGTAACCACTGCCACCAGCGAGAAACTCGACAAGGGGGGACTGGACAGGGCCCCCTTGGAAAACAGACCCAGGGGCACCTGGTTTACTCCCATGCCAGGCCTACTACCTCAGTTCACACCTGGTGTACTCCCATGCCAGGCCTACTACCTCAGTTCACACCTGGTGTACTCCCATGCCAGGCCTACTACCTCAGTTCACACCTGGTGTACTCCCATTCCAGGCCTATTACCTCAATTCACACCTGGTGTACTCCCATGGCAGGCCTACTACCTCAGTTCACACCTGGTTGACTCCCATGCCAGACCTACTACCTCAGGTCACACCTGGTGTACTCCCATGCCAGGCCTACTACCTCAGTTCACACCTGGTTGACTCCCATGCCAGACCTACTACCTCAGGTCGCACCTGGTGTACTCCCATGCCAGGCCTACTACCTCAGTTCACACCTGGTGTACTCCCATGCCAGGCCTACTACCTCAGTTCACACCTGGTGTACTCCCATGCCAGGCCTACTACCTCAGTTCACACCTGGTGTACTCCCATTCCAGGCCTATTACCTCAATTCACACCTGGTGTACTCCCATGGCAGGCCTACTACCTCAGTTCACACCTGGTTGACTCCCATGCCAGACCTACTACCTCAGGTCACACCTGGTGTACTCCCATGCCAGGCCTACTACCTCAGTTCACACCTGGTTGACTCCCATGCCAGACCTACTACCTCAGGTGGCACCTGGTGTACTCCCATGCCAGGCCTACTACCTCAGTTCACACCTGGTGTACTCCCATTCCAGGCCTAATACCTCAGTTCACACCTGGTGTACTCCCATGGCAGGCCTACTACCTCAGTTCACACCTGGTTGACTCCCATGCCAGACCTACTACCTCAGGTCACACCTTGTGTACTCCCATGCCAGGCCTACTACCTCAGTTCACACCTGGTGTACTCCCATTCCAGGCCTAATACCTCAGTTCACACCTGGTGTACTCCCATGGCAGGCCTACTACCTCAGTTCACACCTGGTTGACTCCCATGCCAGACCTACTACCTCAGTTCACATCTGGTGTACTCCCATTCCAGGCCTACTACCTCAGTTCACACCTGGTGTACTCCCATTCCAGGCCTCCTACCTCAGTTCACACCTGGTTTACTCCCATGCCAGGCCTACTACCTCACTTCACATCTGGTGTACTCCCATGCCAGGCCTACTACCTCAGTTCACACCTGGTGTACTCCCATGGCAGGCCTACTACCTCAGTTCACACCTGGTGTACTCCCATGCCAGGCCTACTACCTCAGTTCACACCTGGTGTACTCCCATGCCAGGCCTACTACCTCAGTTCACACCTGGTTTATTCCCCTGCCGGGCCTACTACCTCAGTTCACACCTGGTGTACTCCCATGCCAGGCCTACTACCTCAGTTCACACCTGGTGTACTCCCATGCCAGGCCTACTACCTCAGTTCACACCTAGTGTACTCCCATGCCAGGCCTACTACCTCAGTTCACACCTGGTGTACTCCCATGCCAGACCTACTATCTACTACCTCAGTTCACACCTGGTTTATTCCCATGCCAGGCCTACTACCCCAGTCCACACCTGGTGTACTCCAATGCCAGGCCTACTACCTCAGTTCACACCTGGTTTACTTCCATGCAAGGCCAACACCTGGTTTACTCCCATTCCAGGTCTACTACCTCAGTTCACACCTAGTGTAC
The DNA here is from genome assembly GCF_040938575.1 of Ambystoma mexicanum. NCBI lineage: Eukaryota > Metazoa > Chordata > Amphibia > Caudata > Ambystomatidae > Ambystoma > Ambystoma mexicanum. The sequence goes on from NC_090921.1 coordinate 30,835,473, forward strand.
TCCCATGCCAGGCCTACTACCTCAGTTCACACCTGGTTTACTCCCATGCCAGGCCTACTACCTCAGTTCACACCTGGTTTACTCTCATGCCAGGCCTAAAACCTCAGTTCACACCTGGTTTACTCCCATACCAGGCCTGCTACCTCAGTTCACACATGGTGTACTCCCATGCCAGGCCTAATACCTCAGTTCACACCTGGTTTACTCCCATGCCAAGCCTACTACCTCAGTTCACATCTGGTGTACTCCCATGCCAGGCCTACTACCTCAGTTCACACCTGGTGTACTCCCATGCCAGGCCTACTACCTCACTTCACACCTGTGTACTCCAATTCCAGGCCTACTACCTAAATTGACACCTGGATTACTCCCATGCCAGGCCTACTACCTAAATTGACACCTGGATTACTCCCATGCCAGGCCTACTACCTAAATTGACACCTGGTTTACTCCCATGCCAGGCCTACTACCTCAGTTCACATCTGGTGTACTCCCATGCCAGGCCTACTAGCTCAGTTCACACCTGGTGTACTCCCATGCCAGGCCTACTACCTCAGTTCACACCTGGTTGACTCCCATGCCAGGCCTACTACCTCAGTTCACACCTGGTGTACTCCCATGCCAGGCCTACTACCTCCGTTCACATCTGGTGTACTCCCATGCCAGGCCTACTACCTCAGTTCACACCTGGATTACTCCCATGCCAGGCCTGCTACCTCAGTTCACACCTGGTTTACTCCCATGCCAGGCCTACTACCTCAGTTCACATCTGGTGTACTCCCATGCCAGGCCTACTACCTCAGTTCACACCTGGATTACTCCCATGCCAGGCCTACTACATCAGTTCACACCTGGTGTACTCCCATGCCAGGCCTACTACCTCACTTCACATCTGGTGTACTCCCATGCCAGGCCTTCTACCTCAGTTCACACATGGATTACTCCCATGCCAGGCCTACTACCTCAGTTCACACCTGGTGTACTCCCCTGCCAGACCTACTACCTCAGGTCAAACCTGGTGTACTCCCATGCCAGGCCTACTACCTCAGTTCACATCTGGTGTACTCCCCTGCCAGGCCTACTACCTCAGGTCACACCTGGATTACTCCCATGCCAGCCCTACTACCTGAGTTCACACCTGGTGTACTCCCATGCCAGGCCTACTACCTCAGTTCACACATGGATTACTCCCATGCCAGGCCTACTACCTCAGTTCACATCTGGTGTACTCCCATGCCAGGCCTACTACGTCAGTTCACACCTGGATTACTCCCATGCCAGGCCTACTACCTCAGTTCACACCTGGTGTACTCCCATGCCAGGCCTACTACCTCACTTCACATCTGGTGTACTCCCATGCCAGGCCTACTACCTCAGTTCACACCTGGTGTACTCCCATGCCAGGCCTACAACCTCACTTCACACCTGGTGTACTCCAATTCCAGGCCTACTACCTCGGTTCACACCTGGTTTACTCCCATGCCAGGCCTACTACCTCAGTTCACACCTGGTGTACTCCCATGCCAGGCCTACTACCTCACTTCACACCTGGTGTACTCCCATGGCAGGCCTACTACCTCAGTTCACACCTGGTTTACTCCCATGCCATGCCTACTACCTCAGTTCACACCTGGTGTACTCCCATTCCAGGCCTACTACCTCGGTTCACACCTGGTTTACTCCCATGCCAGGCCTACTACCTCAGTTCACACCTGGTTTACTCCAATGCCAGGCCTACTACCTCAGTTCACAACTGGTGTACTCCCATGCCCGGCCTACTACCTCAATTCACACCTGGTGTACTCCCATGCCAGGCCTACTACCCCACTTCACATCTGGTGTACTCCCATGCCAGGCCTACTACCTCAGTTCACACCTGGTGTACTCCCATGCCAGGCCTACTACCTCAGTTACACCTGGTTTACTCCCATAACAGGCCTACTACCTCAGTTCACACCTGGTTTACTCCCATGCCAGGCCTACTACCTCAGTTCACACCTGGTGTACTCCCATGCCAGGCCAATTACCTTAGTTCACACCTGGTTTACTCCCATGCCAGGCCTACTACCTCAGTTCACACCTGGTTTATTCCCATGCCAGGCCTGCTACCTCAGTCCACACATGGTGTACTCCCATGCCAGGCCTACTACCTAAATTCACACCTGGATTACTTCCATGCCAGGCCCACACCTGGTTTACTCCCATGCCAGGCCTACTACCTCAGTTCACACCTGGTGTACTCCCATTCCAGGCCTACTACCTCAGTTCACACCTGGTGTACTCCCATGCCAGGCCTACTACCTCAGGTCACACCTGGTGTACTCCCATGCCAGGCCTACTACCTCAGTTCACATCTGGTGTACTCCCATGCCAGGCCTACTACCTCAGTTCACACCTGGATTACTCCCATGCCAGGCCTACTAGCTCAGTTCACACCTGGATTACTCCCATGCCAGGCCTACTACCTCAGTTCACACCTGGTGTACTCCCATGCCCGGCCTACTACCTCAGTTCACACCTGGTTTACTCCCATGCCAGGCCCACACCTGGTTTACTCCCATGCCAGGCCTACAGCCTCAGTCACACTGGGTTTACTTCCATGCCAGGCATTCTATCTCAGTTCACACCTGGTTTGCTCCCATGCCAGGCCTACTGCCTCAGTCACACCTGGTTTACTCCCATGCCAGGCCTACTGCCTCAGTCACACCTGGTTTACTCCCATGCTAGGCCTATTGCCTCAGTCACACCTGGTTTATTCCCATGCCAGGCCTACTGCCTCAGTCACACCTGGTTTACTCCCATGCCATGCCTACTACCTCAGTTCACACCTGGTGTACTCCCGTGCCAGGCCTACTAGCTCAGTTCACATCTGGTGTACTCCCGTGCCAGGCCTACTACCTCAGTTCACACCTGGTTTACTCCCATGCCAGGCCTAATACCTCAGTTACACCTGGTTTTCTCCCATACCAGGCCTACTACCTCAGTTCACACCTGGTGTACTCCCGTGCCAGGCCTACTACCTCAGTTCACACCTGGTGTACTCCCGTGCCAGGCCTACTACCTCAGTTTACACCTGGTGTACTCCCGTGCCAGGCCTACTACCTCAGTTCACACCTGGTGTACTCCTGTGCCAGGCCTACTACCTCAGTTCACATCTGGTGTACTCCCATGCCAGGCCTACTACCTCAGTTCACACCTGGTTTACTCCCATGCTAGGCCTACTACCTCAGTTCACACCTGGTGTACTCCCATTCCAGTCCTACTACCTCGGTTCACACCTGGTTTACTCCCATGCCAGGCCTACTACCTCAGTTCACACCTGGTTTACTCCCATGCCAGGCCTACTACCTCAGTTCACACCTGGTGTACTCCCATGCCAGGCCTACTACCTCAGTTCACACCTGGTTTACTCCCATGTCAGGCCTACTACCTCAGTTCACACCTGGTTTACTCCCATGCCAGGCCTACTACCTCAGTTCACAACTGGTTGATTCCCATGCCAGGCCTACTACCTCAGTTCACACCTGGTGTACTCCCCTGCCAGGCCTACTACCTCAGTTCACACCTGGTGTACTGCCATGCCAGGCCTACTACCTCAGTTACACCTGGTTTACTCCCATACCAGGCCTACTACCCCAGTTCACACCTGGTTTACTCCCAAGCCAGGCCTACTACCTCAGTTCACACCTGGTGTACTCCCATGCCAGGCCTACTACCTTAGTTCACACCTGGTTTACTCCCATGCCAGGCCTACTACCTCAGTTCACACCTGGTTTACTCCCATGCCAGGCCTACTACCTAAATTCACACCTGGATTACTTCCATGCCAGGCCCACACCTGGTTTACTCCCTTGCCAGGCCTACTACCTCAGTTCACACCTGGTGTACTCCCATGCCAGGCCTACTACCTCACTTCACATCTGGTTTACTCCCATGCCAGGCCTACTACCTCAGTTCACACCTGGTTTACTCCCATGCAAGGCCTACTACCTCAGTTCACACCTGGTGTACTCCCATTCCAGGCCTACTACCAAGGTTCACACCTGGTTTACTCCCATGCCAGGCCTACAACCTCAGGTCACACCTGGTGTACTCCCATGCCAGGCCTACTACCTCAGTTCACATCTGGTGTACTCCCATGCCAGGCCTACTACCTCAGTTCACACCTGGATTACTCCCATGCCAGGCCTACTAGCTCAGTTCACACCTGGATTACTCCCATGCCAGGCCTACTACCTCAGATCACATCTGGTGTACTCCCATGCCCGGCCTACTACCTCAGTTCACACCTGGTTTACTCCCATGCCAGGCCCACACCTGGTTTACTCCCATGCCAGGCCTACAGCCTCAGTCACACCTGGTTTACTCCCATGCCAGGCCTACTACCTCAGTCACACTGGGTTTACTTCCATGCCAGGCCTTCTATCTCAGTTCACACCTGGTTTGCTCCCATGCCAGGCCTACTGCCTCAGTCAAACCTGGTTTACTCCCATGCCAGGCCTACTGCCTCAGTCACACCTGGTTTACTCCCATGCTAGGCCTATTGCCTCAGTCACACCTGGTTTATTCCCATGCCAGGCCTACTGCCTCAGTCACACCTGGTTTACTCCCATGCCATGCCTACTACCTCAGTTCACACCTGGTGTACTCCCGTGCCAGGCCTACTAGCTCAGTTCACATCTGGTGTACTCCCGTGCCAGGCCTACTACCTCAGGTCACACCTGGTTTACTCCCATGCCAGGCCTACTACCTCAGTTCACACCTGGTGTACTCCCATGCCAGGCCTACTACCTCAGTTCACACCTGGTTTACTCCCATGCCAGGCCTACTACCTCAGTTCACACCTTTTTTACTCCCATGCCAGGCCTACTGCCTCAGTCACACCTGGTTTACTCCCATGCTAGGCCTATTGCCTCAGTCACACCTGGTTTATTCCCATGCCAGGCCTACTGCCTCAGTCACACCTGGTTTACTCCCATGCCATGCCTACTACCTCAGTTCACACCTGGTGTACTCCCGTGCCAGGCCTACTAGCTCAGTTCACATCTGGTGTACTCCCGTGCCAGGCCTACTACCTCAGTTCACACCTGGTTTACTCCCATGCCAGGCCTAATACCTCAGTTACACCTGGTTTTCTCCCATACCAGGCCTACTACCTCAGTTCACACCTGGTGTACTCCCGTGCCAGGCCTACTACCTCAGTTCACACCTGGTGTACTCCCGTGCCAGGCCTACTACCTCAGTTTACACCTGGTGTACTCCCGTGCCAGGCCTACTACCTCAGTTCACACCTGGTGTACTCCTGTGCCAGGCCTACTACCTCAGTTCACATCTGGTGTACTCCCATGCCAGGCCTACTACCTCAGTTCACACCTGGTTTACTCCCATGCTAGGCCTACTACCTCAGTTCACACCTGGTGTACTCCCATTCCAGTCCTACTACCTCGGTTCACACCTGGTTTACTCCCATGCCAGGCCTACTACCTCAGTTCACACCTGGTTTACTCCCATGCCAGGCCTACTACCTCAGTTCACACCTGGTGTACTCCCATGCCAGGCCTACTACCTCAGTTCACACCTGGTTTACTCCCATGTCAGGCCTACTACCTCAGTTCACACCTGGTTTACTCCCATGCCAGGCCTACTACCTCAGTTCACAACTGGTTGATTCCCATGCCAGGCCTACTACCTCAGTTCACACCTGGTGTACTCCCCTGCCAGGCCTACTACCTCAGTTCACACCTGGTGTACTGCCATGCCAGGCCTACTACCTCAGTTACACCTGGTTTACTCCCATACCAGGCCTACTACCCCAGTTCACACCTGGTTTACTCCCAAGCCAGGCCTACTACCTCAGTTCACACCTGGTGTACTCCCATGCCAGGCCTACTACCTTAGTTCACACCTGGTTTACTCCCATGCCAGGCCTACTACCTCAGTTCACACCTGGTTTACTCCCATGCCAGGCCTACTACCTAAATTCACACCTGGATTACTTCCATGCCAGGCCCACACCTGGTTTACTCCCTTGCCAGGCCTACTACCTCAGTTCACACCTGGTGTACTCCCATGCCAGGCCTACTACCTCACTTCACATCTGGTTTACTCCCATGCCAGGCCTACTACCTCAGTTCACACCTGGTTTACTCCCATGCAAGGCCTACTACCTCAGTTCACACCTGGTGTACTCCCATTCCAGGCCTACTACCAAGGTTCACACCTGGTTTACTCCCATGCCAGGCCTACAACCTCAGGTCACACCTGGTGTACTCCCATGCCAGGCCTACTACCTCAGTTCACATCTGGTGTACTCCCATGCCAGGCCTACTACCTCAGTTCACACCTGGATTACTCCCATGCCAGGCCTACTAGCTCAGTTCACACCTGGATTACTCCCATGCCAGGCCTACTACCTCAGATCACATCTGGTGTACTCCCATGCCCGGCCTACTACCTCAGTTCACACCTGGTTTACTCCCATGCCAGGCCCACACCTGGTTTACTCCCATGCCAGGCCTACAGCCTCAGTCACACCTGGTTTACTCCCATGCCAGGCCTACTACCTCAGTCACACTGGGTTTACTTCCATGCCAGGCCTTCTATCTCAGTTCACACCTGGTTTGCTCCCATGCCAGGCCTACTGCCTCAGTCAAACCTGGTTTACTCCCATGCCAGGCCTACTGCCTCAGTCACACCTGGTTTACTCCCATGCTAGGCCTATTGCCTCAGTCACACCTGGTTTATTCCCATGCCAGGCCTACTGCCTCAGTCACACCTGGTTTACTCCCATGCCATGCCTACTACCTCAGTTCACACCTGGTGTACTCCCGTGCCAGGCCTACTAGCTCAGTTCACATCTGGTGTACTCCCGTGCCAGGCCTACTACCTCAGGTCACACCTGGTTTACTCCCATGCCAGGCCTACTACCTCAGTTCACACCTGGTGTACTCCCATGCCAGGCCTACTACCTCAGTTCACACCTGGTTTACTCCCATGCCAGGCCTACTACCTCAGTTCACACCTTTTTTACTCCCATGCCAGGCCTACTACCTCAGTTCACACCTGGTGTACTCCCATGCCAGGCCTACTACCTTAGTTCACACCTGGTTTACTCCCATGCCAGGCCTACTACCTCAGTTCACACCTGGTTTACTCCCATGCCAGGCCTACTACCTCAGTTCACAACTGGTTTATTCCCATGCCAGGCCTACTACCTCAGTTCACACCTGGTGTACTCCCCTGCCAGGCTTACTACCTCAGTTCACACCTGGTGTACTGCCATGCCAGGCCTACTACCTCAGTTACACCTGGTTTACTCCCATACCAGGCCTACTACCTCAGTTCACACCTGGTTTGCTCCCATGCCAGGCCTACTACCTCAGTTCACACCTGGTGTACTCCCATGCCAGGCCTACTACCTTAGTTCACACCTGGTTTACTCCCATGCCAGGCCTACTACCTCAGTTCACACCTGGTTTACTCCCATGCCAGGCCTACTACCTAAATTCACACCTGGATTACTTGCATGCCAGGCCCACACCTGGTTTACTCCAATGCCAGGCCTACTACCTCAGTTCACACCTGGTGTACTCCCATGCCAGGCCTACTACCTCACTTCACATCTGGTTTACTCCCATGCCAGGCCTACTACCTCAGTTCACACCTGGTTTACTCCCATGCAAGGCCTACTACCTCAGTTCACACCTGGTGTACTCCCATGCCAGGCCTACTACCTCAGTTCACACCTGGATTACTCCCATGCCTGGCCTACTACCTCACTTCACATCTGGTGTACTCCCATGCCAGGCCTACTACCTCAGTTCACAACTGGTGTACTCCCATGCCCGGCCTACTACCTCAATTCACACCTGGTGTACTCCCATGCCAGGCCTACTACCTCACTTCACACCTGGTGTACTCCCATTCCAGGCCTAATACCTCAATTCACACCTGGTGTACTCCCATGGCAGGCCTACTACCTCAGTTCACACCTGGTTGACTCCCATGCCAGACCTACTACCTCAGGTCACACCTGGTGTACTCCCATGCCAGGCCTACTACCTCAGTTCACACCTGGTTGACTCCCATGCCAGACCTACTACCTCAGGTCACACCTGGTGTACTCCCATGCCAGGCCTACTACCTCAGTTCACACCTGGTGTACTCCCATGCCAGGCCTACTACCTCAGATCACACCTGGTGTACTCCCATTCCAGGCCTAATACCTCAGTTCACACCTGGTGTACTCCCATGGCAGGCCTACTACCTCAGTTCACACCTGGTTGACTCCCATGCCAGACCTACTACCTCAGGTCACACCTGGTGTACTCCCATGCCAGGCCTACTACCTCAGTTCACACCTGGTGTACTCCCATTCCAGGCCTAATACCTCAGTTCACACCTGGTGTACTCCCATGGCAGGCCTACTACCTCAGTTCACACCTGGTTGACTCCCATGCCAGACCTACTACCTCAGTTCACACCTGGTGTACTCCCATTCCAGGCCTACTACCTCAGTTCACACCTGGTGTACTCCCATTCCAGGCCTCCTACCTCAGTTCACACCTGGTTTACTCCCATGCCAGGCCTACTACCTCACTTCACATCTGGTGTACTCCCATGGCAGGCCTACTACCTCAGTTCACACCTGGTGTACTCCCATGCCAGGCCTACTACCTCAGTTCACACCTGGTGTACTCCCATGCCAGGCCTACTACCTCAGTTCACACCTGGTTTATTCCCCTGCCAGGCCTACTACCTCAGTTCACACCTGGTGTACTCCCATGCCAGGCCTACTACCTCAGTTCACACCTGGTGTACTCCCATGCCAGGCCTACTACCTCAGTTCACACCTAGTGTACTCCCATGCCAGGCCTACTACCTCAGTTCACACCTGGTGTACTCCCATGCCAGACCTACTACCTACTACCTCAGTTCACACCTGGTTTATTCCCATGCCAGGCCTACTACCCCAGGCCACACCTGGTGTACTCCCATGCCAGGCCTACTACCTCAGTTCACACCTGGTTTACTTCCATGCAAGGCCAACACCTGGTTTACTCCCATTCCAGGTCTACTACCTCAGTTCACACCTAGTGTACTCCCATGCCAGGCCTACTACCTCAGTTCACACCTGGTTTACTCCCATGCCAGGCCTACTACCTCAGTTCACACCTGGTTTACTCTCATGCCAGGCCTAAAACCTCAGTTCACACCTGGTTTACTCCCATACCAGGCCTGCTATCTCAGTTCACACATGGTGTACTCCCATGCCAGGCCTAATACCTCAGTTCACACCTGGTTTACTCCCATGCCAAGCCTACTACCTCAGTTCACATCTGGTGTACTCCCATGCCAGGCCTACTACCTCAGTTCACACCTGGTGTACTCCCATGCCAGGCCTACTACCTCACTTCACACCTGTGTACTCCAATTCCAGGCCTACTACCTAAATTGACACCTGGATTACTCCCAAACCAGGCCTACTACCTAAATTGACACCTGGATTACTCCCATGCCAGGCCTACTACCTAAATTGACACCTGGTTTACTCCCATGCCAGGCCTACTACCTCAGTTCACATCTGGTGTACTCCCATGCCAGGCCTACTAGCTCAGTTCACACCTGGTGTACTCCCATGCCAGGCCTACTACCTCAGTTCACACCTGGTTGACTCCCATGCCAGGCCTACTACCTCAGTTCACACCTGGTGTACTCCCATGCCAGGCCTACTACCTCCGTTCACATCTGGTGTACTCCCATGCCAGGCCTACTACCTGAGTTCACACCTGGATTACTCCCATGCCAGGCCTGCTACCTCAGTTCACACCTGGTTTACTCCCATGCCAGGCCTACTACCTCAGTTCACATCTGGTGTACTCCCATGCCAGGCCTACTACCTCAGTTCACACCTGGATTACTCCCATGCCAGGCCTACTACATCAGTTCACACCTGGTGTACTCCCATGCCAGGCCTACTACCTCACTTCACATCTGGTGTACTCCCATGCCAGGCCTTCTACCTCAGTTCACACCTGGATTACTCCCATGCCAGGCCTACTACCTCAGTTCACACCTGGTGTACTCCCATGCCAGGCCTACTACCTCACTTCACATCTGGTGTACTCCCATGCCAGGCCTACTACCTCACTTCACATCTGGTGTACTCCCATGCCAGGCCTACTACCTCAGTTCACACCTGGTGTACTCCCATGCCAGGCCTACTACCTCAGTTCACACCTGGTGTACTCCCATGCCGGGCCTACTACCTCAGTTCACACCTGGTGTACTCCCCTGCCAGACCTACTACCTCAGGTCACACCTGGTGTACTCCCATGCCAGGCCTACTACCTCAGTTCACATCTGGTGTACTCCCATGCCAGGCCTACTACCTCAGTTCACACCTGGATTACTCCCATGCCAGGCCTACTACCTGAGTTCACACCTGGTGTACTCCCATGCCAGGCCTACTACCTCAGTTCACACCTGGATTACTCCCATGCCAGGCCTACTACCTCAGTTCACATCTGGTGTACTCCCATGCCAGGCCTACTACGTCAGTTCACACCTGGATTACTCCCATGCCAGGCCTACTACCTCAGTTCACACCTGGTGTACTCCCATGCCAGGCCTACTACCTCACTTCACATCTGGTGTACTCCCATGCCAGGCCTACTACCTCAGTTCACACCTGGTGTACTCCCATGCCAGGCCTACTACCTCACTTCACACCTGGTGTACTCCAATTCCAGGCCTACTACCTCGGTTCACACCTGGTTTACTCCCATGCCAGGCCTACTACCTCAGTTCACACCTGGTGCACTCCCATGCCAGGCCTACTACCTCACTTCACACCTGGTGTACTCCCATGGCAGGCCTACTACTTCAGTTCACACCTGGTTTACTCCTATGCCATGCCTACTACCTCAGTTCACACCTGGTGTACTCCCATTCCAGGCCTACTACCTCGGTTCACACCTGGTTTACTCCCATGCCAGGCCTACTACCTCAGTTCACACCTGGTTTACTCCCATGCCAGGCCTACTACCTCAGTTCACAACTGGTGTACTCCCATGCCCGGCCTACTACCTCAATTCACACCTGGTGTACTCCCATGCCAGGCCTACTACCCCACTTCACATCTGGTGTACTCCCATGCCAGACCTACTACCTCAGTTCACACCTGGTGTACTCCCATGCCAGGCCTACTACCGCAGTTACACCTGGTCTACTCCCATATCAGGCCTACTACCTCAGTTCACACCTGGTTTACTCCCATGTCAGGCCTACTACCTCAGTTCACACCTGGTGTACTCCCATGCCAGGCCAATTACCTTAGTTCACACCTGGTTTACTCCCATGCCAGGCCTACTACCTCAGTTCACACCTGGTTTACTCCCATGCCAGGCCTGCTACCTCAGTCCACACATGGTGTACTCCCATGCCAGGCCTACTACCTAAATTCACACCTGGATTACTTCCATGCCAGGCCCACACCTGGTTTACTCCCATGCCAGGCCTACTACCTCAGTTCACACCTGGTGTACTCCCATTCCAGGCCTACTACCTCAGTTCACACCTGGTGTACTCCCATGCCAGGCCTACTACCTCAGGTCACACCTGGTGTACTCCCATGCCAGGCCTACTACCTCAGTTCACATCTGGTGTACTCCCATGCCAGGCCTACTACCTCAGTTCACACCTGGATTACTCCCATGCCAGGCCTACTAGCTCAGTTCACACCTGGATTACTCCCATGCCAGGCCTACTACCTCAGTTCACACCTGGTGTACTCCCATGCCCGGCCTACTACCTCAGTTCACACCTGGTTTACTCCCATGCCAGGCCCACACCTGGTTTACTCCCATGCCAGGCCTACAGCCTCAGTCACACCTGGTTTACTCCCATGCCAGGCCTACTACCTCAGTCACACTGGGTTTACTTCCATGCCAGGCATTCTATCTCAGTTCACACCTGGTTTGCTCCCATGCCAGGCCTACTGCCTCAGTCACACCTGGTTTACTCCCATGCCAGGCCTACTGCCTCAGTCACACCTGGTTTACTCCCATGCTAGGCCTATTGCCTCAGTCACACCTGGTTTATTCCCATGCCAGGCCTACTGCCTCAGTCACACCTGGTTTACTCCCATGCCATGCCTACTACCTCAGTTCACACCTGGTGTACTCCCGTGCCAGGCCTACTAGCTCAGTTCACATCTGGTGTACTCCCGTGCCAGGCCTACTACCTCAGTTCACACCTGGTTTACTCCCATGACAGGCCTAATACCTCAGTTACACCTGGTTTTCTCCCATACCAGGCCTACTACCTCAGTTCACACCTGGTGTACTCCTGTGCCAGGCCTACTACCTCAGTTTACACCTGGTGTACTCCCGTGCCAGGCCTACTACCTCAGTTCACACCTGGTGTACTCCCGTGCCAGGCCTACTACCTCAGTTCACATCTGGTGTACTCCCATGCCAGGCCTACTACCTCAGTTCACACCTGGTTTACTCCCATGCTAGGCCTACTACCTCAGTTCACACCTGGTGTACTCCCATTCCAGGCCTACTACCTCGGTTCACACCTGGTTTACTCCCATGCCAGGCCTACTACCTCAGTTCACACCTGGTTTACTCCCATGCCAGGCCTACTACCTCAGTTCACACCTGGTGTACTCCCATGCCAGGCCTACTACCTTAGTTCACACCTGGTTTACTCCCATGTCAGGCCTACTACCTCAGTTCACACCTGGTTTACTCCCATGCCAGGCCTACTACCTCAGTTCACAACTGGTTGATTCCCATGCCAGGCCTACTACATCAGTTCACACCTGGTGTACTCCCCTGCCAGGCCTACTACCTCAGTTCACACCTGGTGTACTGCCATGCCAGGCCTACTACCTCAGTTACACCTGGTTTACTCCCATACCAGGCCTACTACCTCAGTTCACACCTGGTTTACTCCCATGCCAGGCCTACTACCTCAGTTCACACCTGGTGTACTCCCATGCCAGGCCTACTACCTTAGTTCACACCTGGTTTACTCCCATGCCAGGCCTACTACCTCAGTTCACACCTGGTTTACTCCCATGCCAGGCCTACTACCTAAATTCACACCTGGATTACTTCCATGCCAGGCCCACACCTGGTTTACTCCCTTGCCAGGCCTACTACCTCAGTTCACACCTGGTGTACTCCCATGCCAGGCCTACTACCTCACTTCACATCTGGTTTACTCCCATGCCAGGCCTACTACCTCAGTTCACACCTGGTTTACTCCCATGCAAGGCCTACTACCTCAGTTCACACCTGGTGTACTCCCATTCCAGGCCTACTACCAAGGTTCACACCTGGTTTACTCCCATGCCAGGCCTACTACCTCAGGTCACACCTGGTGTACTCCCATGCCAGGCCTACTACCTCAGTTCACATCTGGTGTACTCCCATGCCAGGCCTACTACCTCAGTTCAAACCTGGATTACTCCCATGCCAGGCCTACTAGCTCAGTTCACACCTGGATTACTCCCATGCCAGGCCTACTACCTCAGATCACACCTGGTGTACTCCCATGCCCGGCCTACTACCTCATTTCACACCTGGTTTACTCCCATGCCAGGCCCACACCTGGTTTACTCCCATGCCAGGCCTACAGCCTCAGTCACAACTGGTTTACTCCCATGCCAGGCCTACTACCTCAGTCACACTGGGTTTACTTCCATGCCAGGCCTTCTATCTCAGTTCACACCTGGTTTGCTCCCATGCCAGGCCTACTGCCTCAGTCACACCTGGTTTACTCCCATGCCAGGCCTACTGCCTCAGTCACACCTGGTTTACTCCCATGCTAGGCCTATTGCCTCAGTCACACCTGGTTTATTCCCATGCCAGGCCTACTGCCTCAGTCACACCTGGTTTACTCCCATGCCATGCCTACTACCTCAGTTCACACCTGGTGTACTCCCGTGCCAGGCCTACTAGCTCAGTTCACATCTGGTGTACTCCCGTGCCAGGCCTACTACCTCAGTTCACACCTGGTTTACTCCCATGCCAGGCCTACTACCTCAGTTCACACCTGGTGTACTCCCATGCCAGGCCTACTACCTTAGTTCACACCTGGTTTACTCCCATGCCAGGCCTACTACCTCAGTTCACACCTTGTTTACTCCCATGCAAGGCCTACTACCTCAGTTCACACCTGGTGTACTCCCATGCCAGGCCTACTACCTTAGTTCACACATGGTTTACTCCCATGCCAGGCCTACTACCTCAGTTCACACCTGGTTTACTCCCATGCCAGGCCTACTACCTCAGTTCACAACTGGTTTATTCCCATGCCAGGCCTACTACCTCAGTTCACACCTGGTGTACTCCCCTGCCAGGCCTACTACCTCAGTTCACACCTGGTGTACTGCCATGCCAGGCCTACTACCTCAGGTCACACCTGGTGTACTCCCATGCCAGGCCTACTACCTCAGTTCACATCTGGTGTACTCCCATGCCAGGCCTACTACCTCAGTTCACACCTGGTTTACTCCCATGCAAGGCCTACTACCTCAGTTCACACCTGGTGTACTCCCATTCCAGGCCTACTACCAAGGTTCACACCTGGTTTACTCCCATGCCAGGCCTACTACCTCAGGTCACACCTGGTGTACTCCCATGCCAGGCCTACTACCTCAGTTCACATCTGGATTACTCCCATGCCAGGCCTACTACCTCAGTTCACACCTGGATTACTCCCATGCCAGGCCTACTAGCTCAGTTCACACCTGGATTACTCCCATGCCAGGCCTACTACCTCAGATCACACCTGGTGTACTCCCATGCCCGTCCTACTACCTCATTTCACACCTGGTTTACTCCCATGCCAGGCCCACACCTGGTTTACTCCCATGCCAGGCCTACAGCCTCAGTCACAACTGGTTTACTCCCATGCCAGGCCTACTACCTCAGTCACACTGGGTTTACTTCCATGCCAGGACTTCTATCTCAGTTCACACCTGGTTTGCTCCCATGCCAGGCCTACTGCCTCAGTCACACCTGGTTTACTCCCATGCCAGGCCTACTGCCTCAGTCACACCTGGTTTACTCCCATGCTAGGCCTATTGCCTCAGTCACACCTGGTTTATTCCCATGCCAGGCCTACTGCCTCAGTCACACCTGGTTTACTCCCATGCCATGCCTACTACCTCAGTTCACACCTGGTGTACTCCCGTGCCAGGCCTACTAGCTCAGTTCACATCTGGTGTACTCCCGTGCCAGGCCTACTACCTCAGTTCACACCTGGTTTACTCCCATGCCAGGCCTAGTACCTCAGTTCACACCTGGTGTACTCCCATGCCAGGCCTACTACCTTAGTTCACACCTGGTTTACTCCCATGCCAGGCCTACTACCTCAGTTCACACCTTGTTTACTCCCATGCAAGGCCTACTACCTCAGTTCACACCTGGTGTACTCCCATGCCAGGCCTACTACCTTAGTGCACACATGGTTTACTCCCATGCCAGGCCTACTACCTCAGTTCACACCTGGTTTACTCCCATGCCAGGCCTACTACCTCAGTTCACAACTGGTTTATTCCCATGCCAGGCCTACTACCTCAGTTCACACCTGGTGTACTCCCCTGCCAGGCCTACTACCTCAGTTCACACCTGGTGTACTGCCATGCCAGGCCTACTACCTCAGTTACACCTGGTTTACTCCCATACCAGGCCTACTACCTCAGTTCATACCTGGTTTACTCCCATGCCAGGCCTACTACCTCAGTTCACACCTGGTGTACTCCCATGCCAGGCCTACTACCTTAGTTCACACCTGGTTTACTCCCATGCCAGGCCTACTACCTCAGTTCACACCTGGTTTACTCCCATGCCAGGCCTACTTCCTAAATTCACACCTGGATTACTTCCATGCCAGGCCCACACCTGGTTTACTCCAATGCCAGGCCTACTACCTCAGTTCACACCTGGTGTACTCCCATGCCAGGCCTACTACCTCACTTCACATCTGGTTTATTCCCATGCCAGGCCTACTACCTCAGTTCACACCTGGTTTACTCCCATGCAAGGCCTACTACCTCAGTTCACACCTGGTGTACTCCCATGCAAGGCCTACTACCTCAGTTCACACCTGGTGTACTCCCATTCCAGTCCTACTACCAAGGTTCACACCTGGTTTACTCCCATGCCAGGCCTACTACCTCAGTTCACACCTGGTGTACTCCCATGCCAGGCCTACAACCTCAGTTCACACCTGGTGTACTCCCATGCCAGGCCTACTACCTCAGTTCACACCTGGTGTACTCCCATGCCAGGCCTACTACCTCAGTTCACACCTGGTTTGCTCCCATGCCAGACCTACTACCTCACTTCACATCTGGTGTACTCCCATGCCAGGCCTACTACCTCACTTCACATCTGGTGTACTCCCATGCCAGGCCTACTACCTCAGTTCACACCTGGTGTACTCCCATGCCAGGCCTACTACCTCAGTTCACACCTGGTGTACTCCCATGCCGGGCCTACTACCTCAGTTCACACCTGGTGTACTCCCCTGCCAGACCTACTACCTCAGGTCACACCTGGTGTACTCCCATGCCAGGCCTACTACCTCAGTTCACATCTGGTGTACTCCCCTGCCAGGCCTACTACCTCAGGTCACACCTGGATTACTCCCATGCCAGCCCTACTACCTGAGTTCACACCTGGTGTACTCCCATGCCAGGCCTACTACCTCAGTTCACACATGGATTACTCCCATGCCAGGCCTACTACCTCAGTTCACATCTGGTGTACTCCCATGACAGGCCTACTACGTCAGTTCACACCTGGATTACTCCCATGCCAGGCCTACTACCTCAGTTCACACCTGGTGTACTCCCATGCCAGGCCTACTACCTCACTTCACATCTGGTGTACTCCCATGCCAGGCCTACTACCTCAGTTCACACCTGGTGTACTCCCATGCCAGGCCTACAACCTCACTTCACACCTGGTGTACTCCAATTCCAGGCCTACTACCTCGGTTCACACCTGGTTTACTCCCATGCCAGGCCTACTACCTCAGTTCACACCTGGTTTACTCCCATGCCATGCCTACTACCTCAGTTCACACCTGGTGTACTCCCATTCCAGGCCTACTACCTCGGTTCACACCTGGTTTACTCCCATGCCAGGCCTACTACCTCAGTTCACACCTGGTTTACTCCAATGCCAGGCCTACTACCTCAGTTCACAACTGGTGTACTCCCATGCCCGGCCTACTACCTCAATTCACACCTGGTGTACTCCCATGCCAGGCCTACTACCCCACTTCACATCTGGTGCACTCCCATGCCAGGCCTACTACCTCAGTTCACACCTGGTGTACTCCCATGCCAGGCCTACTACCTCAGTTACACCTGGTTTACTCCCATACCAGGCCTACTACCTCAGTTCACACCTGGTTTACTCCCATGCCAGGCCTACTACCTCAGTTCACACCTGGTGTACTCCCATGCCAGGCCAATTACCTTAGTTCACACCTGGTTTACTCCCATGCCAGGCCTACTACCTCAGTTCACACCTGGTTTATTCCCATGCCAGGCCTGCTACCTCAGTCCACACATGGTGTACTCCCATGCCAGACCTACTACCTAAATTCACACCTGGATTACTTCCATGCCAGGCCCACACCTGGTTTACTCCCATGCCAGGCCTACTACCTCAGTTCACACCTGGTGTACTCCCATTCCAGGCCTACTACCTCAGTTCACACCTGGTGTACTCCCATGCCAGGCCTACTACCTCAGGTCACACCTGGTGTACTCCCATGCCAGGCCTACTACCTCAGTTCACATCTGGTGTACTCCCATGCCAGGCCTACTACCTCAGTTCACACCTGGATTACTCCCATGCCAGGCCTACTAGCTCAGTTCACACCTGGATTACTCCCATGCCAGGCCTACTACCTCAGTTCACACCTGGTGTACTCCCATGCCTGGCCTACTACCTCAGTTCACACCTGGTTTACTCCCATGCCAGGCCCACACCTGGTTTACTCCCATGCCAGGCCTACAGCCTCAGTCACACTGGGTTTACTTCCATGCCAGGCATTCTATCTCAGTTCACACCTGGTTTGCTCCCATGCCAGGCCTACTGCCTCAGTCACACCTGGTTTACTCCCATGCCAGGCCTACTGCCTCAGTCACACCTGGTTTACTCCCATGCTAGGCCTATTGCCTCAGTCACACCTGGTTTATTCCCATGCCAGGCCTACTGCCTCAGTCACACCTGGTTTACTCCCATGCCATGCCTACTACCTCAGTTCACACCTGGTGTACTCCCGTGCCAGGCCTACTAGCTCAGTTCACATCTGGTGTACTCCCGTGCCAGGCCTACTACCTCAGTTCACACCTGGTTTACTCCCATGCCAGGCCTAATACCTCAGTTACACCTGGTTTTCTCCCATACCAGGCCTACTACCTCAGTTCACACCTGGTGTACTCCCGTGCCAGGCCTACTACCTCAGTTCACACCTGGTGTACTCCCGTGCCAGGCCTACTACCTCAGTTTACACCTGGTGTACTCCCGTGCCAGGCCTACTACCTCAGTTCACACCTGGTGTACTCCTGTGCCAGGCCTACTACCTCAGTTCACATCTGGTGTACTCCCATGCCAGGCCTACTACCTCAGTTCACACCTGTTTTACTCCCATGCTAGGCCTACTACCTCAGTTCACACCTGGTGTACTCCCATTCCAGTCCTACTACCTCGGTTCACACCTGGTTTACTCCCATGCCAGGCCTACTACCTCAGTTCACACCTGGTTTACTCCCATGCCAGGCCTACTACCTCAGTTCACACCTGGTGTACTCCCATGCCAGGCCTACTACCCCAGTTCACACCTGGTTTACTCCCATGTCAGGCCTACTACCTCAGTTCACACCTGGTTTACTCCCATGCCAGGCCTACTACCTCAGTTCACAACTGGTTGATTCCCATGCCAGGCCTACTACCTCAGTTCACACCTGGTGTACTCCCCTGCCAGGCCTACTACCTCAGTTCACACCTGGTGTACTGCCATGCCAGGCCTACTACCTCAGTTACACCTGGTTTACTCCCATACCAGGCCTACTACCCCAGTTCACACCTGGTTTACTCCCAAGCCAGGCCTACTACCTCAGTTCACACCTGGTGTACTCCCATGCCAGGCCTACTACCTTAGTTCACACCTGGTTTACTCCCATGCCAGGCCTACTACCTCAGTTCACACCTGGTTTACTCCCATGCCAGGCCTACTACCTAAATTCACACCTGGATTACTTCCATGCCAGGCCCACACCTGGTTTACTCCCTTGCCAGGCCTACTACCTCAGTTCACACCTGGTGTACTCCCATGCCAGGCCTACTACCTCACTTCACATCTGGTTTACTCCCATGCCAGGCCTACTACCTCAGTTCACACCTGGTTTACTCCCATGCAAGGCCTACTACCTCAGTTCACACCTGGTGTACTCCCATTCCAGGCCTACTACCAAGGTTCACACCTGGTTTACTCCCATGCTAGGCCTACAACCTCAGGTCACACCTGGTGTACTCCCATGCCAGGCCTACTACCTCAGTTCACATCTGGTGTACTCCCATGCCAGGCCTACTACCTCAGTTCACACCTGGATTACTCCCATGCCAGGCCTACTAGCTCAGTTCACACCTGGATTACTCCCATGCCAGGCCTACTACCTCAGATCACACCTGGTGTACTCCCATGCCCGGCCTACTACCTCAGTTCACACCTGGTTTACTCCCATGCCAGGCCCACACCTGGTTTACTCCCATGCCAGGCCTACAGCCTCAGTCACACCTGGTTTACTCCCATGCCAGGCCTACTACCTCAGTCACACTGGGTTTACTTCCATGCCAGGCCTTCTATCTCAGTTCACACCTGGTTTGCTCCCATGCCAGGCCTACTGCCTCAGTCAAACCTGGTTTACTCCCATGCCAGGCCTACTGCCTCAGTCACACCTGGTTTACTCCCATGCTAGGCCTATTGCCTCAGTCACACCTGGTTTATTCCCATGCCAGGCCTACTGCCTCAGTCACACCTGGTTTACTCCCATGCCATGCCTACTACCTCAGTTCACACCTGGTGTACTCCCGTGCCAGGCCTACTAGCTCAGTTCACATCTGGTGTACTCCCGTGCCAGGCCTACTACCTCAGTTCACACCTGGTTTACTCCCATGCCAGGCCTACTACCTCAGTTCACACCTGGTGTACTCCCATGCCAGGCCTACTACCTCAGTTCACACCTGGTTTACTCCCATGCCAGGCCTACTACCTCAGTTCACACCTTGTTTACTCCCATGCCAGGCCTACTACCTCAGTTCACACCTGGTGTACTCCCATGCCAGGCCTACTACCTTAGTTCACACCTGGTTTACTCCCATGCCAGGCCTACTACCTCAGTTCACACCTGGTTTACTCCCATGCCAGGCCTACTACCTCAGTTCACAACTGGTTTATTCCCATGCCAGGCCTACTACCTCAGTTCACACCTGGTGTACTCCCCTGCCAGGCTTACTACCTCAGTTCACACCTGGTGTACTGCCATGCCAGGCCTACTACCTCAGTTACACCTGGTTTACTCCCATACCAGGCCTACTACCTCAGTTCACACCTGGTTTGCTCCCATGCCAGGCCTACTACCTCAGTTCACACCTGGTGTACTCCCATGCCAGGCCTACTACCTTAGTTCACACCTGGTTTACTCCCATGCCAGGCCTACTACCTCAGTTCACACCTGGTTTACTCCCATGCCAGGCCTACTACCTAAATTCACACCTGGATTACTTCCATGCCAGGCCCACACCTGGTTTACTCCAATGCCAGGCCTACTACCTCAGTTCACACCTGGTGTACTCCCATGCCAGGCCTACTACCTCACTTCACATCTGGTTTACTCCCATGCCAGGCCTACTACCTCAGTTCACACCTGGTTTACTCCCATGCAAGGCCTACTACCTCAGTTCACACCTGGTGTACTCCCATGCCAGGCCTACTACCTCAGTTCACACCTGGATTACTCCCATTCCAGTCCTACTACCTCGGTTCACACCTGGTTTACTCCCATGCCAGGCCTACTACCTCAGTTCACACCTGGTTTACTCCCATGCCAGGCCTACTACCTCAGTTCACACCTGGTGTACTCCCATGCCAGGCCTACTACCTCAGTTCACACCTGGTTTACTCCCATGTCAGGCCTACTACCTCAGTTCACACCTGGTTTACTCCCATGCCAGGCCTACTACCTCAGTTCACAACTGGTTGATTCCCTTGCCAGGCCTACTACCTCAGTTCACACCTGGTGTACTTCCCTGCCAGGCCTACTACCTCAGTTCACACCTGGTGTACTGCCATGCCAGGCCTACTACCTCAGTTACACCTGGTTTACTCCCATACCAGGCCTACTACCCCAGTTCACACCTGGTTTACTCCCAAGCCAGGCCTACTACCTCAGTTCACACCTGGTGTACTCCCATGCCAGGCCTACTACCTTAGTTCACACCTGGTTTACTCCCATGCCAGGCCTACTACCTCAGTTCACACCTGGTTTACTCCCATGCCAGGCCTACTACCTAAATTCACACCTGGATTACTTCCATGCCAGGCCCACACCTGGTTTACTCCCTTGCCAGGCCTACTACCTCAGTTCACACCTGGTGTACTCCCATGCCAGGCCTACTACCTCACTTCACATCTGGTTTACTCCCATGCCAGGCCTACTACCTCAGTTCACACCTGGTTTACTCCCATGCAAGGCCTACTACCTCAGTTCACACCTGGTGTACTCCCATTCCAGGCCTACTACCAAGGTTCACACCTGGTTTACTCCCATGCCAGGCCTACAACCTCAGGTCACACCTGGTGTACTCCCATGCCAGGCCTACTACCTCAGTTCACATCTGGTGTACTCCCATGCCAGGCCTACTACCTCAGTTCACACCTGGATTACTCCCATGCCAGGCCTACTAGCTCAGTTCACACCTGGATTACTCCCATGCCAGGCCTACTACCTCAGATCACACCTGGTGTACTCCCATGCCCGGCCTACTACCTCAGTTCACACCTGGTTTACTCCCATGCCAGGCCCACACCTGGTTTACTCCCATGCCAGGCCTACAGCCTCAGTCACACCTGGTTTACTCCCATGCCAGGCCTACTACCTCAGTCACACTGGGTTTACTTCCATGCCAGGCCTTCTATCTCAGTTCACACCTGGTTTGCTCCCATGCCAGGCCTACTGCCTCAGTCAAACCTGGTTTACTCCCATGCCAGGCCTACTACCTCAGTTCACACCTGGTTTACTCCCATGCCAGGCCTACTACCTCAGTTCACAACTGGTTTATTCCCATGCCAGGCCTACTACCTCAGTTCACACCTGGTGTACTCCCCTGCCAGGCTTACTACCTCAGTTCACACCTGGTGTACTGCCATGCCAGGCCTACTACCTCAGTTACACCTGGTTTACTCCCATACCAGGCCTACTACCTCAGTTCACACCTGGTTTGCTCCCATGCCAGGCCTACTACCTCAGTTCACACCTGGTGTACTCCCATGCCAGGCCTACTACCTTAGTTCACACCTGGTTTACTCCCATGCCAGGCCTACTACCTCAGTTCACACCTGGTTTACTCCCATGCCAGGCCTACTACCTAAATTCACACCTGGATTACTTCCATGCCAGGCCCACACCTGGTTTACTCCAATGCCAGGCCTACTACCTCAGTTCACACCTGGTGTACTCCCATGCCAGGCCTACTACCTCACTTCACATCTGGTTTACTCCCATGCCAGGCCTACTACCTCAGTTCACACCTGGTTTACTCCCATGCAAGGCCTACTACCTCAGTTCACACCTGGTGTACTCCCATGCCAGGCCTACTACCTCAGTTCACACCTGGATTACTCCCATTCCAGTCCTACTACCTCGGTTCACACCTGGTTTACTCCCATGCCAGGCCTACTACCTCAGTTCACACCTGGTTTACTCCCATGCCAGGCCTACTACCTCAGTTCACACCTGGTGTACTCCCATGCCAGGCCTACTACCTCAGTTCACACCTGGTTTACTCCCATGTCAGGCCTACTACCTCAGTTCACACCTGGTTTACTCCCATGCCAGGCCTACTACCTCAGTTCACAACTGGTTGATTCCCTTGCCAGGCCTACTACCTCAGTTCACACCTGGTGTACTTCCCTGCCAGGCCTACTACCTCAGTTCACACCTGGTGTACTGCCATGCCAGGCCTACTACCTCAGTTACACCTGGTTTACTCCCATACCAGGCCTACTACCCCAGTTCACACCTGGTTTACTCCCAAGCCAGGCCTACTACCTCAGTTCACACCTGGTGTACTCCCATGCCAGGCCTACTACCTTAGTTCACACCTGGTTTACTCCCATGCCAGGCCTACTACCTCAGTTCACACCTGGTTTACTCCCATGCCAGGCCTACTACCTAAATTCACACCTGGATTACTTCCATGCCAGGCCCACACCTGGTTTACTCCCTTGCCAGGCCTACTACCTCAGTTCACACCTGGTGTACTCCCATGCCAGGCCTACTACCTCACTTCACATCTGGTTTACTCCCATGCCAGGCCTACTACCTCAGTTCACACCTGGTTTACTCCCATGCAAGGCCTACTACCTCAGTTCACACCTGGTGTACTCCCATTCCAGGCCTACTACCAAGGTTCACACCTGGTTTACTCCCATGCCAGGCCTACAACCTCAGGTCACACCTGGTGTACTCCCATGCCAGGCCTACTACCTCAGTTCACATCTGGTGTACTCCCATGCCAGGCCTACTACCTCAGTTCACACCTGGATTACTCCCATGCCAGGCCTACTAGCTCAGTTCACACCTGGATTACTCCCATGCCAGGCCTACTACCTCAGATCACACCTGGTGTACTCCCATGCCCGGCCTACTACCTCAGTTCACACCTGGTTTACTCCCATGCCAGGCCCACACCTGGTTTACTCCCATGCCAGGCCTACAGCCTCAGTCACACCTGGTTTACTCCCATGCCAGGCCTACTACCTCAGTCACACTGGGTTTACTTCCATGCCAGGCCTTCTATCTCAGTTCACACCTGGTTTGCTCCCATGCCAGGCCTACTGCCTCAGTCAAACCTGGTTTACTCCCATGCCAGGCCTACTGCCTCAGTCACACCTGGTTTACTCCCATGCTAGGCCTATTGCCTCAGTCACACCTGGTTTATTCCCATGCCAGGCCTACTGCCTCAGTCACACCTGGTTTACTCCCATGCCATGCCTACTACCTCAGTTCACACCTGGTGTACTCCCGTGCCAGGCCTACTAGCTCAGTTCACATCTGGTGTACTCCCGTGCCAGGCCTACTACCTCAGTTCACACCTGGTTTACTCCCATGCCAGGCCTAATACCTCAGTTCACACCTGGTGTACTCCCATGCCAGGCCTACTACCTCAGTTCACACCTGGTTTACTCCCATGCCAGGCCTACTACCTCAGTTCACACCTTGTTTACTCCCATGCCAGGCCTACTACCTCAGTTCACACCTGGTGTACTCCCATGCCAGGCCTACTACCTTAGTTCACACCTGGTTTACTCCCATGCCAGGCCTACTACCTCAGTTCACACCTGGTTTACTCCCATGCCAGGCCTACTACCTCAGTTCACAACTGGTTTATTCCCATGCCAGGCCTACTACCTCAGTTCACACCTGGTGTACTCCCCTGCCAGGCTTACTACCTCAGTTCACACCTGGTGTACTGCCATGCCAGGCCTACTACCTCAGTTACACCTGGTTTACTCCCATACCAGGCCTACTACCTCAGTTCACACCTGGTTTGCTCCCATGCCAGGCCTACTACCTCAGTTCACACCTGGTGTACTCCCATGCCAGGCCTACTACCTTAGTTCACACCTGGTTTACTCCCATGCCAGGCCTACTACCTCAGTTCACACCTGGTTTACTCCCATGCCAGGCCTACTACCTAAATTCACACCTGGATTACTTCCATGCCAGGCCCACACCTGGTTTACTCCAATGCCAGGCCTACTACCTCAGTTCACACCTGGTGTACTCCCATGCCAGGCCTACTACCTCACTTCACATCTGGTTTACTCCCATGCCAGGCCTACTACCTCAGTTCACACCTGGTTTACTCCCAATGCGAGGCCTACTACCTCAGTTCACACCTGGTGTACTCCCATGCCAGGCCTACTACCTCAGTTCACACCTGGATTACTCCCATTCCAGTCCTACTACCTCGGTTCACACCTGGTTTACTCCCATGCCAGGCCTACTACCTCAGTTCACACCTGGTTTACTCCCATGCCAGGCCTACTACCTCAGTTCACACCTGGTGTACTCCCATGCCAGGCCTACTACCTCAGTTCACACCTGGTTTACTCCCATGTCAGGCCTACTACCTCAGTTCACACCTGGTTTACTCCCATGCCAGGCCTACTACCTCAGTTCACAACTGGTTGATTCCCTTGCCAGGCCTACTACCTCAGTTCACACCTGGTGTACTTCCCTGCCAGGCCTACTACCTCAGTTCACACCTGGTGTACTGCCATGCCAGGCCTACTACCTCAGTTACACCTGGTTTACTCCCATACCAGGCCTACTACCCCAGTTCACACCTGGTTTACTCCCAAGCCAGGCCTACTACCTCAGTTCACACCTGGTGTACTCCCATGCCAGGCCTACTACCTTAGTTCACACCTGGTTTACTCCCATGCCAGGCCTACTACCTCAGTTCACACCTGGTTTACTCCCATGCCAGGCCTACTACCTAAATTCACACCTGGATTACTTCCATGCCAGGCCCACACCTGGTTTACTCCCTTGCCAGGCCTACTACCTCAGTTCACACCTGGTGTACTCCCATGCCAGGCCTACTACCTCACTTCACATCTGGTTTACTCCCATGCCAGGCCTACTACCTCAGTTCACACCTGGTTTACTCCCATGCAAGGCCTACTACCTCAGTTCACACCTGGTGTACTCCCATTCCAGGCCTACTACCAAGGTTCACACCTGGTTTACTCCCATGCCAGGCCTACAACCTCAGGTCACACCTGGTGTACTCCCATGCCAGGCCTACTACCTCAGTTCACATCTGGTGTACTCCCATGCCAGGCCTACTACCTCAGTTCACACCTGGATTACTCCCATGCCAGGCCTACTAGCTCAGTTCACACCTGGATTACTCCCATGCCAGGCCTACTACCTCAGATCACACCTGGTGTACTCCCATGCCCGGCCTACTACCTCAGTTCACACCTGGTTTACTCCCATGCCAGGCCCACACCTGGTTTACTCCCATGCCAGGCCTCCAGCCTCAGTCACACCTGGTTTACTCCCATGCCAGGCCTACTACCTCAGTCACACTGGGTTTACTTCCATGCCAGGCCTTCTATCTCAGTTCACACCTGGTTTGCTCCCATGCCAGGCCTACTGCCTCAGTCAAACCTGGTTTACTCCCATGCCAGGCCTACTGCCTCAGTCACACCTGGTTTACTCCCATGCTAGGCCTATTGCCTCAGTCACACCTGGTTTATTCCCATGCCAGGCCTACTGCCTCAGTCACACCTGGTTTACTCCCATGCCATGCCTACTACCTCAGTTCACACCTGGTGTACTCCCGTGCCAGGCCTACTAGCTCAGTTCACATCTGGTGTACTCCTGTGCCAGGCCTACTACCTCAGTTCACACCTGGTTTACTCCCATGCCAGGCCTACTACCTCACTTCACATCTGGTGTACTCCCATGCCAGGCCTACTACCTCAGTTCACACCTGGTTTACTCCCATGCCAGGCCTACTACCTCAGTTCACACCTTGTTTACTCCCATGCCAGGCCTACTACCTCAGTTCACACCTGGTGTACTCCCATGCCAGGCCTACTACCTTAGTTCACACCTGGTTTACTCCCATGCCAGGCCTACTACCTCAGTTCACACCTGGTTTACTCCCGTGCCAGGCCTACTACCTCAGTTCACAACTGGTTTATTCCCATGCCAGGCCTACTACCTCAGTTCACACCTGGTGTACTCCCCTGCCAGGCTTACTACCTCAGTTCACACCTGGTGTACTGCCATGCCAGGCCTACTACCTCAGTTACACCTGGTTTACTCCCATACCAGGCCTACTACCTCAGTTCACACCTGGTTTGCTCCCATGCCAGGCCTACTACCTCAGTTCACACCTGGTGTACTCCCATGCCAGGCCTACTACCTTAGTTCACACCTGGTTTACTCCCATGCCAGGCCTACTACCTCAGTTCACACCTGGTTTACTCCCATGCCAGGCCTACTACCTAAATTCACACCTGGATTACTTCCATGCCAGGCCCACACCTGGTTTACTCCAATGCCAGGCCTACTACCTCAGTTCACACCTGGTGTACTCCCATGCCAGGCCTACTACCTCACTTCACATCTGGTTTACTCCCATGCCAGGCCTACTACCTCAGTTCACACCTGGTTTACTCCCATGCAAGGCCTACTACCTCAGTTCACACCTGGTGTACTCCCATGCCAGGCCTACTACCTCAGTTCACACCTGGATTACTCCCATGCCTGGCCTACTACCTCACTTCACATCTGGTGTACTCCCATGCCAGGCCTACTACCTCAGTTCACAACTGGTGTACTCCCATGCCCGGCCTACTACCTCAATTCACACCTGGTGTACTCCCATGCCTGGCCTACTACCTCACTTCACACCTGGTGTACTCCCATTCCAGGCCTAATACCTCAATTCACACCTGGTGTACTCCCATGGCAGGCCTACTACCTCAGTTCACACCTGGTTGACTCCCATGCCAGACCTACTACCTCAGGTCACACCTGGTGTACTCCCATGCCAGGCCTACTACCTCAGTTCACACCTGGTTGACTCCCATGCCAGACCTACTACCTCAGGTCACACCTGGTTGACTCCCATGCCAGACCTACTACCTCAGGTCACACCTGGTGTACTCCCATGCCAGGCCTACTACCTCAGTTCACACCTGGTGTACTCCCATTCCAGGCCTAATACCTCAGTTCACACCTGGTGTACTCCCATTCCAGGCCTCCTACCTCAGTTCACACCTGGTTTACTCCCATGGCAGGCCTACTACCTCAGTTCACACCTGGTTGACTCCCATGCCAGACCTACTACCTCAGGTCACACCTGGTGTACTCCCATGCCAGGCCTACTACCTCAGTTCACACCTGGTGTACTCCCATTCCAGGCCTAATACCTCAGTTCACACCTGGTGTACTCCCATTCCAGGCCTACTACCTCAGTTCACACCTGGTTGACTCCCATGGCAGGCCTACTACCTCAGTTCACACCTGGTTGACTCCCATGCCAGACCTACTACCTCAGTTCACACCTGGTGTACTCCCATTCCAGGCCTACTACCTCAGTTCACACCTGGTGTACTCCCATTCCAGGCCTCCTACCTCAGTTCACACCTGGTTTACTCCCATGCCAGGCCTACTACCTCACTTCACATCTGGTGTACTCCCATGCCAGGCCTACTACCTCAGTTCACACCTGGTGTACTCCCATGCCAGGCCTACTACCTCAGTTCACACCTGGTTTATTCCCCTGCCAGGCCTACTACCTCAGTTCACACCTGGTGTACTCCCATGCCAGGCCTACTACCTCAGTTCACACCTGGTGTACTCCCATTCCAGGTCTACTACCTCAGTTCACACCTAGTGTACTCCCATGCCAGGCCTACTACCTCAGTTCACACCTGGTTTACTCCCATGCCAGGCCTACTACCTCAGTTCACACCTGGTTTACTCTCATGCCAGGCCTAAAACCTCAGTTCACACCTGGTTTACTCCCATACCAGGCCTGCTATCTCAGTTCACACATGGTGTACTCCCATGCCAGGCCTAATACCTCAGTTCACACCTGGTTTACTCCCATGCCAAGCCTACTACCTCAGTTCACATCTGGTGTACTCCCATGCCAGGCCTACTACCTCAGTTCACACCTGGTGTACTCCCATGCCAGGCCTACTACCTCACTTCACATCTGGTTTACTCCCATGCCAGGCCTACTACCTCAGTTCACACCTGGTTTACTCCCATGCAAGGCCTACTACCTCAGTTCACACCTGGTGTACTCCCATTCCAGGCCTACTACCAAGGTTCACACCTGGTTTACTCCCATGCCAGGCCTACAACCTCAGGTCACACCTGGTGTACTCCCATGCCAGGCCTACTACCTCAGTTCACATCTGGTGTACTCCCATGCCAGGCCTACTACCTCAGTTCACACCTGGATTACTCCCATGCCAGGCCTACTAGCTCAGTTCACACCTGGATTACTCCCATGCCAGGCCTACTACCTCAGATCACATCTGGTGTACTCCCATGCCCGGCCTACTACCTCAGTTCACACCTGGTTTACTCCCATGCCAGGCCCACACCTGGTTTACTCCCATGCCAGGCCTACAGCCTCAGTCACACCTGGTTTACTCCCATGCCAGGCCTACTACCTCAGTCACACTGGGTTTACTTCCATGCCAGGCCTTCTATCTCAGTTCACACCTGGTGTACTCCCATTCCAGGTCTACTACCTCAGTTCACACCTAGTGTACTCCCATGCCAGGCCTACTACCTCAGTTCACACCTGGTTTACTCCCATGCCAGGCCTACTACCTCAGTTCACACCTGGTTTACTCTCATGCCAGGCCTAAAACCTCAGTTCACACCTGGTTTACTCCCATACCAGGCCTGCTATCTCAGTTCACACATGGTGTACTCCCATGCCAGGCCTAATACCTCAGTTCACACCTGGTTTACTCCCATGCCAAGCCTACTACCTCAGTTCACATCTGGTGTACTCCCATGCCAGGCCTACTACCTCAGTTCACACCTGGTGTACTCCCATGCCAGGCCTACTACCTCACTTCACACCTGTGTACTCCAATTCCAGGCCTACTACCTAAATTGACACCTGGATTACTCCCAAACCAGGCCTACTACCTAAATTGACACCTGGATTACTCCCATGCCAGGCCTACTACCTAAATTGACACCTGGTTTACTCCCATGCCAGGCCTACTACCTCAGTTCACATCTGGTGTACTCCCATGCCAGGCCTACTAGCTCAGTTCACACCTGGTGTACTCCCATGCCAGGCCTACTACCTCAGTTCACACCTGGTTGACTCCCATGCCAGGCCTACTACCTCAGTTCACACCTGGTGTACTCCCATGCCAGGCCTACTACCTCCGTTCACATCTGGTGTACTCCCATGCCAGGCCTACTACCTGAGTTCACACCTGGATTACTCCCATGCCAGGCCTACTACCTCAGTTCACATCTGGTGTACTCCCATGCCAGGCCTACTACCTCAGTTCACACCTGGATTACTCCCATGCCAGGCCTACTACATCAGTTCACACCTGGTGTACTCCCATGCCAGGCCTACTACCTCACTTCACATCTGGTGTACTCCCATGCCAGGCCTTCTACCTCAGTTCACACCTGGATTACTCCCATGCCAGGCCTACTACCTCAGTTCACACCTGGTGTACTCCCATGCCAGGCCTACTACCTCACTTCACATCTGGTGTACTCCCATGCCAGGCCTACTACCTCACTTCACATCTGGTGTACTCCCATGCCAGGCCTACTACCTCAGTTCACACCTGGTGTACTCCCATGCCAGGCCTACTACCTCAGTTCACACCTGGTGTACTCCCATGCCGGGCCTACTACCTCAGTTCACACCTGGTGTACTCTCCTGCCAGACCTACTACCTCAGGTCACACCTGGTGTACTCCCATGCCAGGCCTACTACCTCAGTTCACATCTGGTGTACTCCCATGCCAGGCCTACTACCTCAGTTCACACCTGGATTACTCCCATGCCAGGCCTACTACCTGAGTTCACACCTGGTGTACTCCCATGCCAGGCCTACTACCTCAGTTCACACCTGGATTACTCCCATGCCAGGCCTACTACCTCAGTTCACATCTGGTGTACTCCCATGCCAGGCCTACTACGTCAGTTCACACCTGGATTACTCCCATGCCAGGCCTACTTTCTCAGTTCACACCTGGTGTACTCCCATGCCAGGCCTACTACCTCACTTCACATCTGGTGTACTCCCATGCCAGGCCTACTACCTCAGTTCACACCTGGTGTACTCCCATGCCAGGCCTACTACCTCACTTCACACCTGGTGTACTCCAATTCCAGGCCTACTACCTCGGTTCACACCTGGTTTACTCCCATGCCAGGCCTACTACCTCAGTTCACACCTGGTGCACTCCCATGCCAGGCCTACTACCTCACTTCACACCTGGTGTACTCCCATGGCAGGCCTACTACTTCAGTTCACACCTGGTTTACTACTATGCCATGCCTACTACCTCAGTTCACACCTGGTGTACTCCCATTCCAGGCCTACTACCTCGGTTCACACCTGGTTTACTCCCATGCCAGGCCTACTACCTCAGTTCACACCTGGTTTACTCCCATGCCAGGCCTACCACCTCAGTTCACAACTGGTGTACTCCCATGCCCGGCCTACTACCTCAATTCACACCTGGTGTACTCCCATGCCAGGCCTACTACCCCACTTCACATCTGGTGTACTCCCATGCCAGGCCTACTACCTCAGTTCACACCTGGTGTACTCCCATGCCAGGCCTACTACCTCAGTTACACCTGGTTTACTCCCATATCAGGCCTACTACCTCAGTTCACACCTGGTTTACTCCCATGTCAGGCCTACTACCTCAGTTCACACCTGGTGTACTCCCATGCCAGGCCAATTACCTTAGTTCACACCTGGTTTACTCCCATGCCAGGCCTACTACCTCAGTTCACACCTGGTTTACTCCCATGCCAGGCCTGCTACCTCAGTCCACACATGGTGTACTCCCATGCCAGGCCTACTACCTAAATTCACACCTGGATTACTTCCATGCCAGGCCCACACCTGGTTTACTCCCATGCCAGGCCTACTACCTCAGTTCACACCTGGTGTACTCCCATTCCAGGCCTACTACCTCAGTTCACACCTGGTGTACTCCCATGCCAGGCCTACTACCTCAGGTCACACCTGGTGTACTCCCATGCCAGGCCTACTACCTCAGTTCACATCTGGTGTACTCCCATGCCAGGCCTACTACCTCAGTTCACACCTGGATTACTCCCATGCCAGGCCTACTAGCTCAGTTCACACCTGGATTACTCCCATGCCAGGCCTACTACCTCAGTTCACACCTGGTGTACTCCCATGCCCGGCCTACTACCTCAGTTCACACCTGGTTTACTCCCATGCCAGGCCCACACCTGGTTTACTCCCATGCCAGGCCTACAGCCTCAGTCACACCTGGTTTACTCCCATGCCAGGCCTACTACCTCAGTCACACTGGGTTTACTTCCATGCCAGGCATTCTATCTCAGTTCACACCTGGTTTGCTCCCATGCCAGGCCTACTGCCTCAGTCACACCTGGTTTACTCCCATGCCAGGCCTACTGCCTCAGTCACACCTGGTTTACTACCATGCTAGGCCTATTGCCTCAGTCACACCTGGTTTATTCCCATGCCAGGCCTACTGCCTCAGTCACACCTGGTTTACTCCCATGCCATGCCTACTACCTCAGTTCACACCTGGTGCACTCCCGTGCCAGGCCTACTGTTAGGCAGAAACCTGTGCAGTTCCCCTGGGGAACACTGCAAAAGATTTAAGATTACAGGTATAGCAGTAAACCCACTTGGTAGCAGTCTGCACCACACAGATTTACCTGGTAGCTGTGGCTGAGCAGTCAGACTTCCCTCAAGAAGAGTTAGGCAGTATGCAAAGTATACACAATATGTACTCAGACACAATAGCACAAGCAAACACTGACCAGAGCTTGGTTTCAAAAGTATATAGTTATTTATTTATAAAACACACATAAGTTAAAATCACTCTAGCAAAATATAGTAAAAACACTTCAAACACAGTTATAATGAAAGCAGTTCCAACCCTTACTCCTATCTAGACAACTCTAAGTTAACACCACATAATTAAAAGAGAGGTGAGCGCTTAACGTTAGATGACACTCTAGTAGGTTCAAGAAAGGGGTAAAAAGAAACAGGAATGGGTTAAACACACCACTCTAAGGTCCAGAACACTTGCAATAGACTCAAAGAAGCACAAAGTCACAGGTGAGCAAAAGTCACTAGGCAGGGCCCACTCTTAGAGTAGCCGGAGCGAAAAATGTGCCCAAGATCACACTGTTGTTACGGATTCAAAGTCTTGCAAAGAGTTAGAAAGAGTTTAGAGTGGCTTAAAAAGTTTAGCCAGGGTGTCCCAGGCACTCCCAGGTTCGAAAGCCGGGGGCTAAATCTACCCCGTACAGTCGGTGGCAAGGGAAGCCAGGCGGAACACGGTACCTTAAGTGGAAAGGATCCTCCAGCGGTGGCAGTTGTTCCAGGCAGTGGCAGCAAGGCTCGACGTCGGTCAGGGGAGAAGAAGTTCTCGCTGAAGAGCAGAAGAAGAAGGTCGTTGCACTGCCCGGGAAGAAACCAGCCGCAGAGTCCTCCGGTTAAAGGGTTGTACCGACTTTCGTGGTTGGGGTAAAAGGTGGTGGGGTTCCGGTTGCCGGGGTGCTTGGCACTGGCAAGGCGGCCACGAGATACCTCGAGAAGCGAAAAGAAGGCGAAAACTGGTTGTCCCCACCAGTCAAGGGAAGGAGCCACTCCGTTAAGAGTTCTCCTCGGTCGTCAGGAAAAGTGGTGAGACGGTTCAGCAGGGCTCCACCGGGTGGTGTCGTCGAAGCAGGTCGGCTCAGCTCTTCCCTCGTCAGATTCTTGGTCCTGTGGCGACTTCTGAAGTTCCAGTCCCCAAAGCCCTGCTTTTATGCAGCAAACCCCCATTCACCCAGCCTAGCTGTCACTCAAACATGCTCAGTGGTGAGCCGGCCGGCTCACCACTTGGGCCAATCAGGACGGAGTGCGACTTGAGTTACCAAGGTAACTCAGTCCAGGGTGCCTAAATCCCCCTCCACCCCTCCTAAGTACCCCAGACAGAGTGGCACCACT
Source organism: Ambystoma mexicanum (assembly GCF_040938575.1). NCBI lineage: Eukaryota > Metazoa > Chordata > Amphibia > Caudata > Ambystomatidae > Ambystoma > Ambystoma mexicanum. Next base: position 30,869,558 of record NC_090921.1, read on the forward strand.
TTGGAGGGCTTCTGTGGAGAAGCCCGCCAAAAGTGGAACAAAGGGCTCCACTTTGGGTCAGAGTTACAGAGGCGAACGCCAACGCCATTTTAGAATCAAGTTTTGGCAAAAAGTCCCAACCGGAGTTATAATAATAAATATATAAACCGGCGGTATGTTTAAGGCTACCGTAAATAAATAATTAAATGTGTTAGCCTAAAACAATGGGAAATCCCATAGGGAAATATTCGCGGTCGAATATAAAAAGTAGTTTCCACTGCCACCAGCCAAAACTCGATCAGGGGGGACGGAGACGTGCCCCCTCGACTAACAGACCCTGGGGCAATCGAATTGCCCCAGCCAGTACGTCCACAATATGATGGTTTGTACTGGTTCTGTTCAGGATTCAAGACTAGCAAAGTCTTTGGTGACTTTACATGCCCTGGGAGACAGTAGTCAGTCCCAGGGTATGGAGTCTATGTTGGGGAGTCCCTAGGACACCCCTGGGTCACGGCACAGAGGGTGCTGTGTAACCCACATCACAAAAATACATGAGGCCCTATGGAGTAAAAGACCCCATAGCCCATTCAACACAAGGTTTAACCAAGAAAACACACTTCAATATGTCCAAGAGTGAGGGTAAAAGAGTCTCACTCTTGGCAGGAGAAAAAAAAGAAACCCCAGAAATCCAGCAAAGCTGCTGGGGGACTCACTATGTAGGGAAATTCAGCCTAAACAGAGAATTCTCCCTAACACTCGCCCCCCCCAGACTAAGGGACAGGAGGATTTAATCCACTCCTGGATGAACCTCATACCTCTAGTCGATGATATACATCCTAGAGAGTCCATCAGCATTTTGATGGTGACACCTTGACCTATGTTCAATGGAGAACTCAAAGGTTTTCTTCTGCAAGCTAACGGACCTACAGACCCTTTGAGGAACATCAGTCTTTTTGTTATAGGGGATCTGGTTGACCAGTCCCTCAGAAGTTGGTACAACTTCTGAACCTAGGTTAGGCTTTTTGAAGGGGTCCTTATAAAGGATTCCCTTAGATCTAGAGGGGCCTCCAAGGTTCCTCACCACCTCTCTTGTGGGGGCAGGTTGGGTCTTAGGCCTCTTGGTTGGAGGGGTTGGGGTTAGGCAATGTACCTGCTTCCCCTTCCTCTTAGATCTACCCTTACCTATTTTAGGAGTTTCCCCCCTAATATTAGGATTTGAGTTGAGGTCTTCAGTAGAAGGTCCAACAGTCTGAAGGTTTTTGGCCTTAGACTTTTCTTTTCTGGTTTTCCACCAGCACTGAGAATTACCAGTTCTCTCAGGTCCAGATAGGGGCCTAGTTGGTCTATCCACCTCTTCCTCAGAAGCAGGGGGAGTCAGAGACTCTGAGACTAGGGGAACAATGATGGAGCTTGGTTGGGGCGCCCATGTTCCTAGCATACTATCCTGAAATGTGCCTGGGTTAGAGGTCAACTTACTAACACCAGGGCTTGTAGTGGGGTTCTCAGTAGAGGGTCCCACAGGCTTAGAAGGGTCCTTCAAGGTAGCCTTTCTAGCCAATTTGGTTAAGTTCTGCTTCTCCATACTGGGAGGCCTGGGGGTATGTGACACTACTCCTAGAGTTCTTAGGTCATTCCCTAACAGGACCTTCCCGGGTACCTCAGCCTGAACACTGACAGGGATCCTTACTGTCATGTTGTTACATTGAATGAGGGCTGGTAGAATAGGAACCATTTGGACAGGGCCTCCAGACATCTTAGTGGGACCTTTGGGTGCTTTGGCCACATCCTCAGGTTGAAAGAAGCTTTCATCCACTACTGTTCTGCTGGCCCCAGTGTCTCTCCTGGCAGGAGTATCCTGGCCATTGACAAGAACACTGTCCACATAATACACCTTAGAGTTAACAGGTAGGGAGTTATACACAACCCTATTCTGGGGACTAACCAGACCCATAGGCTCTAAGTTTACAGTTGCTTGAAGACCCAAGGGTTCTTCAGCAAAGAGTTCAAAGTGGGCACTAGCCATCTGTACTTCATCCTCAGGAGTGAAGGCTAAGGAGACTGTGCTGATCCCTGCAGGTTTACCCTTGCACTTGGGATCTCCTTTGATATGGTCAGTACCCTGACAGACATAGCATTGTCCAAATGCTCTCTGGAAGGGTGGCTTGTTCTGACCTCCTTCTGGCTTGTGGCCAGAAGGTACAGTAGTCTGACTCGGTTTCCCATGTGGCTTACCCTGGTTATTTTGTGGTTTGGGGCCCTCTTTGGGATAGGAATTATTAGAATTCTCTTTGGAGTCTGTTTTTGGCTGTTTCTCCCCATCCTTCTTCTGAGTTACCCCAGAATCCTTGTGAGTGGCCCTGTTGGCAACCCACAAGTCAGCAGCCCTAGCCAGTTTCCGGGAATCTAATTCCTTGGAATCAGCCAAGTGTTGTCTGAGCTCAGGAGAGCAGGCATCATAAATAGTCTCCAACATAAACAAATTCTTCATACCTTCATAAGTGTTCACCTTGTAACCCTTAATCCATCCCTCTAAGTTTTTCAAACATTCACTCACCCAGGTAGCCCAAGGGGTACCATCATGCTTTTTGAGGCTCCTAAACCTCTTAAGATACTGGGAAGGGGTCTTCCCAAACCTAGCTATCAAAGCTAGTTTCACACATTCATAGTCCTTCCTATCCTCCTCCCCCATCTCCATTACCACATCAGTTGCAACAGGGGGAAGCCTAGAGAACAACCAGGTGAGTAAGTCATTTCCTGTGATGTTCTGGAGCCCATGATTATATTCAAACAGAGACAACCAATCCAACACATCCAATTTAGGCTCATACATACCAACCAATTCTTTAGGCATCCGGGGTCTTTTAGGACTGGAACTTCTAGAGGAGCCAGAGAGAGAAGCATTCTCAACAGATAATTTCTTCATTTCTAAGTCATACTTGAGCTCCATTTCCCTTAGCCTTAGTTCTTTGTCAGTTTGAGCATTAAGTTTCTTATACTCCAATTCTAGTTTCATTTTCTCCAGTTCAAAGTATTGAGGACTAAATGGGGGAGCTGGTAAAGGTCCAGTAGGTACAGCAGGTAGAGCAGGCAGAGGCCTAGGGGGGACAGTCACAACAGCCTCACCCTCCTCTTCTGACTCTTCCTCAGAATCATCAACATTTTGCTCCATGTTAATTTCAGTACTGTCATCTACAGTTACTGGAGTGGTAGGTTCCTCTGAACCATCACCCAGACTTTGGTTAGCTAACAATCTTTCAATCAGCTCCATTTTCTTGCCCTTAGTCAGGAGATCCTTATGTTTACAGAGCACTCTTAAACAATCAGCAGTTTTGGCTGCAAGGGACTCTTGACTATAGCTTTCTATAACTGACATGTTAGAGGATTACTTTTATAGTGCTAAGCTTTGTGGTTAGTTGCACTAAGGTATCTAAAGCACAATAAAATGTATACTCAATACAAATCCCACCGCTGTACACCAGTGTTAGGCAGAAACCTGTGCAGTTCCCTTGGGGAACACTGCAAAAGATTTAAGATTACAGGTATAGCAGTAAACCCACTTGGTAGCAGTCTGCACCACACAGATTTACCTGGTAGCTGTGGCTGAGCAGTCAGACTTCCCTCAAGAAGAGTTAGGCAGTATGCAAAGTATACACAATATGTACTCAGACACAATAGCACAAGCAAACACTGACCAGAGCTTGGTTTCAAAAGTATATAGTTATTTATTTATAAAACACACATAAGTTAAAATCACTCTAGCAAAATATAGTAAAAACACTTCAAACACAGTTATAATGAAAGCAGTTCCAACCCTTACTCCTATCTAGACAACTCTAAGTTAACACCACATAATTAAAACAGAGGTGAGCGCTTAACGTTAGATGACACTCTAGTAGGTTCAAGAAAGGGGTAAAAAGAAACAGGAATGGGTTAAACACACCACTCTAAGGTCCAGAACACTTGCAATAGACTCAAAGAAGCACAAAGTCACAGGTGAGCAAAAGTCACTAGGCAGGGCCCACTCTTAGAGTAGCCGGAGCGAAAAATGTGCCCAAGATCACACTGTTGTTACGGATTCAAAGTCTTGCAAAGAGTTAGAAAGAGTTTAGAGTGGCTTAAAAAGTTTAGCCAGGGTGTCCCAGGCACTCCCAGGTTCGAAAGCCGGGGGCTAAATCTACCCCGTACAGTCGGTGGCAAGGGAAGCCAGGCGGAACACGGTACCTTAAGTGGAAAGGATCCTCCAGCGGTGGCAGTTGTTCCAGGCAGTGGCAGCAAGGCTCGACGTCGGTCAGAGGAGAAGAAGTTCTCGCTGAAGAGCAGAAGAAGAAGGTCGTTGCACTGTCCGGGAAGAAACCAGCCGCGGAGTCCTCCGGTTAAAGGGTTGTACCGACTTTCGTGGTTGGGGTAAAAGGTGGTGGGGTTCCGGTTGCCGGGGTGCTTGGCACTGGCAAGGCGGCCACGAGATACCTCGAGAAGCGAAAAGAAGGCGAAAACTGGTTGTCCCCACCAGTCAAGGGAAGGAGCCACTCCGTTAAGAGTTCTCCTCGGTCGTCGGGAAAAGTGGTGAGACGGTTCAGCAGGGCTCCACCGGGTGGTGTCGTCGAAGCAGGTCGGCTCAGCTCTTCCCTCGTCGGATTCTTGGTCCTGTGGCGACTTCTGAAGTTCCAGTCCCCAAAGCCCTGCTTTTATGCAGCAAACCCCCATTCACCCAGCCTAGCTGTCACTCAAACATGCTAAGTGGTGAGCCGGCCGGCTCACCACTTGGGCCAATCAGGACGGAGTGCGACTTGAGTTACCAAGGTAACTCAGTCCAGGGTGCCTAAATCCCCCTCCACCCCTCCTAAGTACCCCAGACAGAGTGGCACCACTTTGGAGGGCTTCTGTGGAGAAGCCCGCCAAAAGTGGAACAAAGGGCTCCACTTTGGGTCAGAGTTACAGAGGCGAACGCCAACGCCATTTTAGAATCAAGTTTTGGCAAAAAGTCCCAACCGGAGTTATAATAATAAATATATAAACCGGCGGTATGTTTAAGGCTACCGTAAATAAATAATTAAATGTGTTAGCCTAAAACAATGGGAAATCCCATAGGGAAATATTCGCGGTCGAATATAAAAAGTAGTTTCCACTGCCACCAGCCAAAACTCGATCAGGGGGGACGGAGACGTGCCCCCTCGACTAACAGACCCTGGGGCAATCGAATTGCCCCAGCCAGTACGTCCACAATATGATGGTTTGTACTGGTTCTGTTCAGGATTCAAGACTAGCAAAGTCTTTGGTGACTTTACATGCCCTGGGAGACAGTAGTCAGTCCCAGGGTATGGAGTCTATGTTGGGGAGTCCCTAGGACACCCCTGGGTCACGGCACAGAGGGTGCTGTGTAACCCACATCACAAAAATACATGAGGCCCTATGGAGTAAAAGACCCCATAGCCCATTCAACACAAGGTTTAACCAAGAAAACACACTTCAATATGTCCAAGAGTGAGGGTAAAAGAGTCTCACTCTTGGCAGGAGAAAAAAAAGAAACCCCAGAAATCCAGCAAAGCTGCTGGGGGACTCACTATGTAGGGAAATTCAGCCTAAACAGAGAATTCTTCCTAACACCTACTAGCTCAGTTCACATCTGGTGTACTCCCGTGCCAGGCCTACTACCTCAGTTCACACCTGGTTTACTCCCATGACAGGCCTAATACCTCAGTTACACCTGGTTTTCTCCCATACCAGGCCTACTACCTCAGTTCACACCTGGTGTACTCCTGTGCCAGGCCTACTACCTCAGTTTACACCTGGTGTACTCCCGTGCCAGGCCTACTACCTCAGTTCACACCTGGTGTACTCCCGTGCCAGGCCTACTACCTCAGTTCACATCTGGTGTACTCCCATGCCAGGCCTACTACCTCAGTTCACACCTGGTTTACTCCCATGCTAGGCCTACTACCTCAGTTCACACCTGGTGTACTCCCATTCCAGGCCTACTACCTCGGTTCACACCTGGTTTACTCCCATGCCAGGCCTACTACCTCAGTTCACACCTGGTTTACTCCCATGCCAGGCCTACTACCTCAGTTCACACCTGGTGTACTCCCATGCCAGGCCTACTACCTCAGTTCACACCTGGTTTACTCCCATGTCAGGCCTACTACCTCAGTTCACACCTGTTTTACTCCCATGCCAGGCCTACTACCTCAGTTCACAACTGGTTGATTCCCATGCCAGGCCTACTACCTCAGTTCACACCTGGTGTACTCCCCTGCCAGGCCTACTACCTCAGTTCACACCTGGTGTACTGCCATGCCAGGCCTACTACCTCAGTTACACCTGGTTTACTCCCATACCAGGCCTACTACCTCAGTTCACACCTGGTTTACTCCCATGCCAGGCCTACTACCTCAGTTCACACCTGGTGTACTCCCATGCCAGGCCTACTACCTTAGTTCACACCTGGTTTACTCCCATGCCAGGCCTACTACCTCAGTTCACACCTGGTTTACTCCCATGCCAGGCCTACTACCTAAATTCACACCTGGATTACTTCCATGCCAGGCCCACACCTGGTTTACTCCCTTGCCAGGCCTACTACCTCAGTTCACACCTGGTGTACTCCCATGCCAGGCCTACTACCTCACTTCACATCTGGTTTACTCCCATGCCAGGCCTACTACCTCAGTTCACACCTGGTTTACTCCCATGCAAGGCCTACTACCTCAGTTCACACCTGGTGTACTCCCATTCCAGGCCTACTACCAAGGTTCACACCTGGTTTACTCCCATGCCAGGCCTACTACCTCAGGTCACACCTGGTGTACTCCCATGCCAGGCCTACTACCTCAGTTCACATCTGGTGTACTCCCATGCCAGGCCTACTACCTCAGTTCACACCTGGATTACTCCCATGCCAGGCCTACTAGCTCAGTTCACACCTGGATTACTCCCATGCCAGGCCTACTACCTCAGATCACACCTGGTGTACTCCCATGCCCGGCCTACTACCTCATTTCACACCTGGTTTACTCCCATGCCAGGCCCACACCTGGTTTACTCCCATGCCAGGCCTACAGCCTCAGTCACAACTGGTTTACTCCCATGCCAGGCCTACTACCTCAGTCACACTGGGTTTACTTCCATGCCAGGCCTTCTATCTCAGTTCACACCTGGTTTGCTCCCATGCCAGGCCTACTGCCTCAGTCACACCTGGTTTACTCCCATGCCAGGCCTACTGCCTCAGTCACACCTGGTTTACTCCCATGCTAGGCCTATTGCCTCAGTCACACCTGGTTTATTCCCATGCCAGGCCTACTGCCTCAGTCACACCTGGTTTACTCCCATGCCATGCCTACTACCTCAGTTCACACCTGGTGTACTCCCGTGCCAGGCCTACTAGCTCAGTTCACATCTGGTGTACTCCCGTGCCAGGCCTACTACCTCAGTTCACACCTGGTTTACTCCCATGCCAGGCCTACTACCTCAGTTCACACCTGGTGTACTCCCATGCCAGGCCTACTACCTTAGTTCACACCTGGTTTACTCCCATGCCAGGCCTACTACCTCAGTTCACACCTTGTTTACTCCCATGCAAGGCCTACTACCTCAGTTCACACCTGGTGTACTCCCATGCCAGGCCTACTACCTTAGTTCACACATGGTTTACTCCCATGCCAGGCCTACTACCTCAGTTCACACCTGGTTTACTCCCATGCCAGGCCTACTACCTCAGTTCACAACTGGTTTATTCCCATGCCAGGCCTACTACCTCAGTTCACACCTGGTGTACTCCCCTGCCAGGCCTACTACCTCAGTTCACACCTGGTGTACTGCCATGCCAGGCCTACTACCTCAGGTCACACCTGGTGTACTCCCATGCCAGGCCTACTACCTCAGTTCACATCTGGTGTACTCCCATGCCAGGCCTACTACCTCAGTTCACACCTGGATTACTCCCATGCCAGGCCTACTAGCTCAGTTCACACCTGGATTACTCCCATGCCAGGCCTACTACCTCAGATCACACCTGGTGTACTCCCATGCCCGGCCTACTACCTCATTTCACACCTGGTTTACTCCCATGCCAGGCCCACACCTGGTTTACTCCCATGCCAGGCCTACAGCCTCAGTCACAACTGGTTTACTCCCATGCCAGGCCTACTACCTCAGTCACACTGGGTTTACTTCCATGCCAGGCCTTCTATCTCAGTTCACACCTGGTTTGCTCCCATGCCAGGCCTACTGCCTCAGTCACACCTGGTTTACTCCCATGCCAGGCCTACTGCCTCAGTCACACCTGGTTTGCTCCCATGCCAGGCCTACTACCTCAGTTACACCTGGTTTACTCCCATACCAGGCCTACTACCTCAGTTCATACCTGGTTTACTCCCATGCCAGGCCTACTACCTCAGTTCACACCTGGTGTACTCCCATGCCAGGCCTACTACCTTAGTTCACACCTGGTTTACTCCCATGCCAGGCCTACTACCTCAGTTCACACCTGGTTTACTCCCATGCCAGGCCTACTTCCTAAATTCACACCTGGATTACTTCCATGCCAGGCCCACACCTGGTTTACTCCAATGCCAGGCCTACTACCTCAGTTCACACCTGGTGTACTCCCATGCCAGGCCTACTACCTCACTTCACATCTGGTTTATTCCCATGCCAGGCCTACTACCTCAGTTCACACCTGGTTTACTCCCATGCAAGGCCTACTACCTCAGTTCACACCTGGTGTACTCCCATGCAAGGCCTACTACCTCAGTTCACACCTGGTGTACTCCCATTCCAGTCCTACTACCAAGGTTCACACCTGGTTTACTCCCATGCCAGGCCTACTACCTCAGTTCACACCTGGTGTACTCCCATGCCAGGCCTACTACCTCAGTTCACACCTGGTGTACTCCCATGCCAGGCCTACTACCTCAGTTCACACCTGGTGTACTCCCATGCCAGGCCTACTACCTCAGTTCACACCTGGTGTACTCCCATGCCAGGCCTACTACCTCACTTCACACCTGGTGTACTCCCATGGCAGGCCTACTACCTCAGTTCACACCTGGTTTACTCCCATGCCATGCCTACTACCTCAGTTCACACCTGGTGTACTCCCATTGCAGGCCTACTACCTCGGTTCACACCTGGTTTACTCCCATGCCAGGCCTACTACCTCAGTTCACACCTGGTTTACTCCCATGCCAGGCCTACTACCTCAGTTCACAACTGGTGTACTCCCATGCCCGGCCTACTACCTCAATTCACAACTGGTGTACTCCCATGCCAGGCCTACTACCTCACTTCACATCTGGTGTACTCCCATGCCAGGCCTACTACCTCAGTTCACACCTGGTGTACTCCCATGCCAGGCCTACTACCTCAGTTCACACCTGGTTTACTCCCATGCCAGGCCTACTACCTCAGTTCACACCTGGTGTACTCCCATGCCAGGCCTACTACCTTAGTTCACACCTGGTTTACTCCCATGCCAGGCCTACTACCTCAGTTCACACCTGGTTTACTCCCATGCCAGGCCTACTACATAAATTCACACCTGGATTACTTCCATGCCACGCCCACACCTGGTTTACTCCCATGCCAGGCCTACTACCTCAGTTCACACCTGGTGTACTCCCATTCCAGGCCTACTACCTCAGTTCACACCTGGTGTACTCCCATGCCAGGCCTACTACCTCAGGTCACACCTGGTGTACTCCCATGCCAGGCCTACTACCTCAGTTCACATCTGGTGTACTCCCATGCCAGGCCTACTACCTCAGTTCACACCTGGATTACTCCCATGCCAGGCCTACTAGCTCAGTTCACACCTGGATTACTCCCATGCCAGGCCTACTACCTCAGTTCACACCTGGTGTACTCCCATGCCCGGCCTACTACCTCAGTTCACACCTGGTTTACTCCCATGCCAGGCCCACACCTGGTTTACTCCCATGCCAGGCCTACAGCCTCAGTCACACCTGGTTTACTCCCATGCCAGGCCTACTACCTCAGTCACACTGGGTTTACTTCCATGCCAGGCCTTCTATCTCAGTTCACACCTGGTTTGCTCCCATGCCAGGCCTACTGCCTCAGTCACACATGGTTTACTCCAATGTCAGGCCTACTGCCTCAGTCACACCTGGTTTACTCCCATGCTAGGCCTTTTGCCTCAGTCACGCCTGGTTTATTCCCATGCCAGGCCTACTGCCTCAGTCACACCTGGTTTACTCCCATGCCATGCCTACTACCTCAGTTCACACCTGGTGTACTCCCGTGCCAGGCCTACTAGCTCAGTTCACATCTGGTGTACTCCCGTGCCAGGCCTACTACCTCAGTTCACACCTGGTTTACTCCCATGCCAGGCCTAATACCTCAGTTACACCTGGTTTTCTCCCATACCAGGCCTACTACCTCAGTTCACACCTGGTGTACTCCCGTGCCAGGCCTACTACCTCAGTTTACACCTGGTGTAATCCCGTGCCAGGCCTACTACCTCAGTTCACATCTGGTGTACTCCAATGCCAGGCCTACTACCTCAGTTCACACCTGGTGTACTGCCATGCCAGGCCTACTACCTCAGCTACACCTGGTTTACTCCCATACCAGGCCTACTACCTCAGTTCACACCTGGTTTACTCCCATGCCAGGCCTACTACCTCGGTTCACACCTGGTGTACTCCCATGCCAGGCCTACTACCTCAGTTCACACCTGGTTTACTCCCATGCAAGGCCTACTACCTCAGTTCACACCTGGATTACTCCCATTCCAGGCCCACACCTGGTTTACTCCCTTGCCAGGCCTACTACCTCACTTCACATCTGGTTTACTCCCATGCCAGGCCTACTACCTCAGTTCACACCTGGTTTACTCCCATGCAAGGCCTACTACCTCAGTTCACACCTGGTGTACTCCCATTCCAGGCCTACTACCAAGGTTCACACCTGGTTTACTCCCATGCCAGGCCTACTACCTCAGGTCACACCTGGTGTACTCCCATGCCAGGCCTACTACCTCAGTTCACATCTGGTGTACTCCCATGCCAGGCCTACTACGTCAGTTCACACCTGGATTACTCCCATGCCAGGCCTACTAGCTCAGTTCACACCTGGATTACTCCCATGCCAGGCCTACTACCTCAGATCACACCTGGTGTACTCCCATGCCCGGCCTACTACCTCATTTCACACCTGGTTTACTCCCATGCCAGGCCCACACCTGGTTTACTCCCATGCCAGGCCTACAGCCTCAGTCACAACTGGTTTACTCCCATGCCAGGCCTACTACCTCAGTCACACTGGGTTTACTTCCATGCCAGGCCTTCTATCTCAGTTCACACCTGGTTTGCTCCCATGCCAGGCCTACTGCCTCAGTCACACCTGGTTTACTCCCATGCCAGGCCTACTGCCTCAGTCACACCTGGTTTACTCCCATGCTAGGCCTATTGCCTCAGTCACACCTGGTTTATTCCCATGCCAGGCCTACTGCCTCAGTCACACCTGGTTTACTCCCATGCCATGCCTACTACCTCAGTTCACACCTGGTGCACTCCCGTGCCAGGCCTACTAGCTCAGTTCACATCTGGTGTACTCCCGTGCCAGGCCTACTACCTCAGTTCACACCTGGTTTACTCCCATGCCAGGCCTACTACCTCAGTTCACACCTGGTGTACTCCCATGCCAGGCCTACTACCTTAGTTCACACCTGGTTTACTCCCATGCCAGGCCTACTACCTCAGTTCACACCTTGTTTACTCCCATGCAAGGCCTACTACCTCAGTTCACACCTGGTGTACTCCCATGCCAGGCCTACTACCTTAGTTCACACATGGTTTACTCCCATGCCAGGCCTACTACCTCAGTTAACACCTGGTTTACTCCCATGCCAGGCCTACTACCTCAGTTCACAACTGGTTTATTCCCATGCCAGGCCTACTACCTCAGTTCACACCTGGTGTACTCCCCTGCCAGGCCTACTACCTCAGTTCACACCTGGTGTACTGCCATGCCAGGCCTACTACCTCAGGTCACACCTGGTGTACTCCCATGCCAGGCCTACTACCTCAGTTCACATCTGGTGTACTCCCATGCCAGGCCTACTACCTCACTTCACATCTGGTTTACTCCCATGCCAGGCCTACTACCTCAGTTCACACCTGGTTTACTCCCATGCAAGGCCTACTACCTCAGTTCACACCTGGTGTACTCCCATTCCAGGCCTACTACCAAGGTTCACACCTGGTTTACTCCCATGCCAGGCCTACTACCTCAGGTCACACCTGGTGTACTCCCATGCCAGGCCTACTACCTCAGTTCACATCTGGTGTACTCCCATGCCAGGCCTACTACCTCAGTTCACACCTGGATTACTCCCATGCCAGGCCTACTAGCTCAGTTCACACCTGGATTACTCCCATGCCAGGCCTACTACCTCAGATCACACCTGGTGTACTCCCATGCCCGGCCTACTACCTCATTTCACACCTGGTTTACTCCCATGCCAGGCCCACACCTGGTTTACTCCCATGCCAGGCCTACAGCCTCAGTCACAACTGGTTTACTCCCATGCCAGGCCTACTACCTCAGTCACACTGGGTTTACTTCCATGCCAGGCCTTCTATCTCAGTTCACACCTGGTTTGCTCCCATGCCAGGCCTACTGCCTCAGTCACACCTGGTTTACTCCCATGCCAGGCCTACTGCCTCAGTCACACCTGGTTTACTCCCATGCTAGGCCTATTGCCTCAGTCACACCTGGTTTATTCCCATGCCAGGCCTACTGCCTCAGTCACACCTGGTTTACTCCCATGCCATGCCTACTACCTCAGTTCACACCTGGTGTACTCCCGTGCCAGGCCTACTAGCTCAGTTCACATCTGGTGTACTCCCGTGCCAGGCCTACTACCTCAGTTCACACCTGGTTTACTCCCATGCCAGGCCTACTACCTCAGTTCACACCTGGTGTACTCCCATGCCAGGCCTACTACCTTAGTTCACACCTGGTTTACTCCCATGCCAGGCCTACTACCTCAGTTCACACCTTGTTTACTCCCATGCAAGGCCTACTACCTCAGTTCACACCTGGTGTACTCCCATGCCAGGCCTACTACCTTAGTTCACACATGGTTTACTCCCATGCCAGGCCTACTACCTCAGTTCACACCTGGTTTACTCCCATGCCAGGCCTACTACCTCAGTTCACAACTGGTTTATTCCCATGCCAGGCCTACTACCTCAGTTCACACCTGGTGTACTCCCCTGCCAGGCCTACTACCTCAGTTCACACCTGGTGTACTGCCATGCCAGGCCTACTACCTCAGTTACACCTGGTTTACTCCCATACCAGGCCTACTACCTCAGTTCATACCTGGTTTACTCCCATGCCAGGCCTACTACCTCAGTTCACACCTGGTGTACTCCCATGCCAGGCCTACTACCTTAGTTCACACCTGGTTTACTCCCATGCCAGGCCTACTACCTCAGTTCACACCTGGTTTACTCCCATGCCAGGCCTACTTCCTAAATTCACACCTGGATTACTTCCATGCCAGGCCCACACCTGGTTTACTCCAATGCCAGGCCTACTACCTCAGTTCACACCTGGTGTACTCCCATGCCAGGCCTACTACCTCACTTCACATCTGGTTTATTCCCATGCCAGGCCTACTACCTCAGTTCACACCTGGTTTACTCCCATGCAAGGCCTACTACCTCAGTTCACACCTGGTGTACTCCCATGCAAGGCCTACTACCTCAGTTCACACCTGGTGTACTCCCATTCCAGTCCTACTACCAAGGTTCACACCTGGTTTACTCCCATGCCAGGCCTACTACCTCAGTTCACACCTGGTGTACTCCCATGCCAGGCCTACTACCTCAGTTCACACCTGGTGTACTCCCATGCCAGGCCTACTACCTCAGTTCACACCTGGTGTACTCCCATGCCAGGCCTACTACCTCAGTTCACACCTGGTTTGCTCCCATGCCAGACCTACTACCTCAGTTCACACCTGGATTACTCCCATGCCTGGCCTACTACCTCACTTCACATCTGGTGTACTCCCATGCCAGGCCTACTACCTCAGTTCACACCTGGTGTACTCCCATGCCAGGCCTACTACCTCACTTCACACCTGGTGTACTCCCATGCCAGGCCTACTACCTCACTTCACACCTGGTGTACTCCCATGGCAGGCCTACTACCTCAGTTCACACCTGGTTTACTCCCATGCCATGCCTACTACCTCAGTTCACACCTGGTGTACTCCCATTGCAGGCCTACTACCTCGGTTCACACCTGGTTTACTCCCATGCCAGGCCTACTACCTCAGTTCACACCTGGTTTACTCCCATGCCAGGCCTACTACCTCAGTTCACAACTGGTGTACTCCCATGCCCGGCCTACTACCTCAATTCACAACTGGTGTACTCCCATGCCAGGCCTACTACCTCACTTCACATCTGGTGTACTCCCATGCCAGGCCTACTACCTCAGTTCACACCTGGTGTACTCCCATGCCAGGCCTACTACCTCAGTTCACACCTGGTTTACTCCCATGCCAGGCCTACTACCTCAGTTCACACCTGGTGTACTCCCATGCCAGGCCTACTACCTTAGTTCACACCTGGTTTACTCCCATGCCAGGCCTACTACCTCAGTTCACACCTGGTTTACTCCCATGCCAGGCCTACTACATAAATTCACACCTGGATTACTTCCATGCCATGCCCACACCTGGTTTACTCCCATGCCAGGCCTACTACCTCAGTTCACACCTGGTGTACTCCCATTCCAGGCCAACTACCTCAGTTCACACCTGGTGTACTCCCATGCCAGGCCTACTACCTCAGGTCACACCTGGTGTACTCCCATGCCAGGCCTACTACCTCAGTTCACACCTGGTTTACTCCCATGCCAGGCCTACTACCTCAGTTCACACCTGGTGTACTCCCATGCCAGGCCTACTACCTTAGTTCACACCTGGTTTACTCCCATGCCAGGCCTACTACCTCAGTTCACACCTGGTTTACTCCCATGCCAGGCCTACTACATAAATTCACACCTGGATTACTTCCATGCCACGCCCACACCTGGTTTACTCCCATGCCAGGCCTACTACCTCAGTTCACACCTGGATTACTCCCATGCCAGGCCTACTACCTGAGTTCACACCTGGTGTACTCCCATGCCAGGCCTACTACCTCAGTTCACACCTGGATTACTCCCATGCCAGGCCTACTACCTCAGTTCACATCTGGTGTACTCCCATGCCAGGCCTACTACGTCAGTTCACACCTGGATTACTCCCATGCCAGGCCTACTTTCTCAGTTCACACCTGGTGTACTCCCATGCCAGGCCTACTACCTCACTTCACATCTGGTGTACTCCCATGCCAGGCCTACTACCTCAGTTCACACCTGGTGTACTCCCATGCCAGGCCTACTACCTCACTTCACACCTGGTGTACTCCAATTCCAGGCCTACTACCTCGGTTCACACCTGGTTTACTCCCATGCCAGGCCTACTACCTCAGTTCACACCTGGTGCACTCCCATGCCAGGCCTACTACCTCACTTCACACCTGGTGTACTCCCATGGCAGGCCTACTACTTCAGTTCACACCTGGTTTACTCCTATGCCATGCCTACTACCTCAGTTCACACCTGGTGTACTCCCATTCCAGGCCTACTACCTCGGTTCACACCTGGTTTACTCCCATGCCAGGCCTACTACCTCAGTTCACACCTGGTTTACTCCCATGCCAGGCCTACTACCTCAGTTCACAACTGGTGTACTCCCATGCCCGGCCTACTACCTCAATTCACACCTGGTGTACTCCCATGCCAGGCCTACTACCCCACTTCACATCTGGTGTACTCCCATGCCAGGCCTACTACCTCAGTTCACACCTGGTGTACTCCCATGCCAGGCCTACTACCTCAGTTACACCTGGTTTACTCCCATATCAGGCCTACTACCTCAGTTCACACCTGGTTTACTCCCATGTCAGGCCTACTACCTCAGTTCACACCTGGTGTACTCCCATGCCAGGCCAATTACCTTAGTTCACACCTGGTTTACTCCCATGCCAGGCCTACTACCTCAGTTCACACCTGGTTTACTCCCATGCCAGGCCTGCTACCTCAGTCCACACATGGTGTACTCCCATGCCAGGCCTACTACCTAAATTCACACCTGGATTACTTCCATGCCAGGCCCACACCTGGTTTACTCCCATGCCAGGCCTACTACCTCAGTTCACACCTGGTGTACTCCCATTCCAGGCCTACTACCTCAGTTCACACCTGGTGTACTCCCATGCCAGGCCTACTACCTCAGGTCACACCTGGTGTACTCCCATGCCAGGCCTACTACCTCAGTTCACATCTGGTGTACTCCCATGCCAGGCCTACTACCTCAGTTCACACCTGGATTACTCCCATGCCAGGCCTACTAGCTCAGTTCACACCTGGATTACTCCCATGCCAGGCCTACTACCTCAGTTCACACCTGGTGTACTCCCATGCCCGGCCTACTACCTCAGTTCACACCTGGTTTACTCCCATGCCAGGCCCACACCTGGTTTACTCCCATGCCAGGCCTACAGCCTCAGTCACACCTGGTTTACTCCCATGCCAGGCCTACTGCCTCAGTC
This sequence comes from Ambystoma mexicanum, assembly GCF_040938575.1. Classification (NCBI taxonomy): domain Eukaryota; kingdom Metazoa; phylum Chordata; class Amphibia; order Caudata; family Ambystomatidae; genus Ambystoma; species Ambystoma mexicanum. The sequence goes on from NC_090921.1 coordinate 30,886,171, forward strand.
ACACTGGGTTTACTTCCATGCCAGGCATTCTATCTCAGTTCACACCTGGTTTGCTCCCATGCCAGGCCTACTGCCTCAGTCACACCTGGTTTACTCCCATGCCAGGCCTACTGCCTCAGTCACACCTGGTTTACTCCCATGCTAGGCCTATTGCCTCAGTCACACCTGGTTTATTCCCATGCCAGGCCTACTGCCTCAGTCACACCTGGTTTACTCCCATGCCATGCCTACTACCTCAGTTCACACCTGGTGCACTCCCGTGCCAGGCCTACTGTTAGGCAGAAACCTGTGCAGTTCCCTTGGGGAACACTGCAAAAGATTTAAGATTACAGGTATAGCAGTAAACCCACTTGGTAGCAGTCTGCACCACACAGATTTACCTGGTAGCTGTGGCTGAGCAGTCAGACTTCCCTCAAGAAGAGTTAGGCAGTATGCAAAGTATACACAATATGTACTCAGACACAATAGCACAAGCAAACACTGACCAGAGCTTGGTTTCAAAAGTATATAGTTATTTATTTATAAAACACACATAAGTTAAAATCACTCTAGCAAAATATAGTAAAAACACTTCAAACACAGTTATAATGAAAGCAGTTCCAATCCTTACTCCTATCTAGACAACTCTAAGTTAACACCACATAATTAAAACAGAGGTGAGCGCTTAACGTTAGATGACACTCTAGTAGGTTCAAGAAAGGGGTAAAAAGAAACAGGAATGGGTTAAACACACCACTCTAAGGTCCAGAACACTTGCAATAGACTCAAAGAAGCACAAAGTCACAGGTGAGCAAAAGTCACTAGGCAGGGCCCACTCTTAGAGTAGCCGGAGCGAAAAATGTGCCCAAGATCACACTGTTGTTACGGATTCAAAGTCTTGCAAAGAGTTAGAAAGAGTTTAGAGTGGCTTAAAAAGTTTAGCCAGGGTGTCCCAGGCACTCCCAGGTTCGAAAGCCGGGGGCTAAATCTACCCCGTACAGTCGGTGGCAAGGGAAGCCAGGCGGAACACGGTACCTTAAGTGGAAAGGATCCTCCAGCGGTGGCAGTTGTTCCAGGCAGTGGCAGCAAGGCTCGACGTCGGTCAGGGGAGAAGAAGTTCTCGCTGAAGAGCAGAAGAAGAAGGTCGTTGCACTGCCCGGGAAGAAACCAGCCGCGGAGTCCTCCGGTTAAAGGGTTGTACCGACTTTCGTGGTTGGGGTAAAAGGTGGTGGGGTTCCGGTTGCCGGGGTGCTTGGCACTGGCAAGGCGGCCACGAGATACCTCGAGAAGCGAAAAGAAGGCGAAAACTGGTTGTCCCCACCAGTCAAGGGAAGGAGCCACTCCGTTAAGAGTTCTCCTCGGTCGTCGGGAAAAGTGGTGAGACGGTTCAGCAGGGCTCCACCGGGTGGTGTCGTCGAAGCAGGTCGGCTCAGCTCTTCCCTCGTCAGATTCTTGGTCCTGTGGCGACTTCTGAAGTTCCAGTCCCCAAAGCCCTGCTTTTATGCAGCAAACCCCCATTCACCCAGCCTAGCTGTCACTCAAACATGCTCAGTGGTGAGCCGGCCGGCTCACCACTTGGGCCAATCAGGACGGAGTGCGACTTGAGTTACCAAGGTAACTCAGTCCAGGGTGCCTAAATCCCCCTCCACCCCTCCTAAGTACCCCAGACAGAGTGGCACCACTTTGGAGGGCTTCTGTGGAGAAGCCCGCCAAAAGTGGAACAAAGGGCTCCACTTTGGGTCAGAGTTACAGAGGCGAACGCCAACGCCATTTTAGAATCAAGTTTTGGCAAAAAGTCCCAACCGGAGTTATAATAATAAATATATAAACCGGCGGTATGTTTAAGGCTACCGTAAATAAATAATTAAATGTGTTAGCCTAAAACAATGGGAAATCCCATAGGGAAATATTCGCGGTCGAATATAAAAAGTAGTTTCCACTGCCACCAGCCAAAACTCGATCAGGGGGGACGGAGACGTGCCCCCTCGACTAACAGACCCTAGGGCAATCGAATTGCCCCAGCCAGTACGTCCACAATATGATGGTTTGTACTGGTTCTGTTCAGGATTCAAGACTAGCAAAGTCTTTGGTGACTTTACATGCCCTGGGAGACAGTAGTCAGTCCCAGGGTATGGAGTCTATGTTGGGGAGTCCCTAGGACACCCCTGGGTCACGGCACAGAGGGTGCTGTGTAACCCACATCACAAAAATACATGAGGCCCTATGGAGTAAAAGACCCCATAGCCCATTCAACACAAGGTTTAACCAAGAAAACACACTTCAATATGTCCAAGAGTGAGGGTAAAAGAGTCTCACTCTTGGCAGGAGAAAAAAAAGAAACCCCAGAAATCCAGCAAAGCTGCTGGGGGACTCACTATGTAGGGAAATTCAGCCTAAACAGAGAATTCTCCCTAACACTCGCCCCCCCCAGACTAAGGGACAGGAGGATTTAATCCACTCCTGGATGAACCTCATACCTCTAGTCGATGATATACATCCTAGAGAGTCCATCAGCATTTTGATGGTGACACCTTGACCTATGTTCAATGGAGAACTCAAAGGTTTTCTTCTGCAAGCTAACGGACCTACAGACCCTTTGAGGAACATCAGTCTTTTTGTTATAGGGGATCTGGTTGACCAGTCCCTCAGAAGTTGGTACAACTTCTGAACCTAGGTTAGGCTTTTTGAAGGGGTCCTTATAAAGGATTCCCTTAGATCTAGAGGGGCCTCCAAGGTTCCTCACCACCTCTCTTGTGGGGGCAGGTTGGGTCTTAGGCCTCTTGGTTGGAGGGGTTGGGGTTAGGCAATGTACCTGCTTCCCCTTCCTCTTAGATCTACCCTTACCTATTTTAGGAGTTTCCCCCCTAATATTAGGATTTGAGTTGAGGTCTTCAGTAGAAGGTCCAACAGTCTGAAGGTTTTTGGCCTTAGACTTTTCTTTTCTGGTTTTCCACCAGCACTGAGAATTACCAGTTCTCTCAGGTCCAGATAGGGGCCTAGTTGGTCTATCCACCTCTTCCTCAGAAGCAGGGGGAGTCAGAGACTCTGAGACTAGGGGAACAATGATGGAGCTTGGTTGGGGCGCCCATGTTCCTAGCATACTATCCTGAAATGTGCCTGGGTTAGAGGTCAACTTACTAACACCAGGGCTTGTAGTGGGGTTCTCAGTAGAGGGTCCCACAGGCTTAGAAGGGTCCTTCAAGGTAGCCTTTCTAGCCAATTTGGTTAAGTTCTGCTTCTCCATACTGGGAGGCCTGGGGGTATGTGACACTACTCCTAGAGTTCTTAGGTCATTCCCTAACAGGACCTTCCCGGGTACCTCAGCCTGAACACTGACAGGGATCCTTACTGTCATGTTGTTACATTGAATGAGGGCTGGTAGAATAGGAACCATTTGGACAGGGCCTCCAGACATCTTAGTGGGACCTTTGGGTGCTTTGGCCACATCCTCAGGTTGAAAGAAGCTTTCATCCACTACTGTTCTGCTGGCCCCAGTGTCTCTCCAAGCAGGAGTATCCTGGCCATTGACAAGAACACTGTCCACATAATACACCTTAGAGTTAACAGGTAGGGAGTTATACACAACCCTATTCTGGGGACTAACCAGACCCATAGGCTCTAAGTTTACAGTTGCTTGAAGACCCAAGGGTTCTTCAGCAAAGAGTTCAAAGTGGGCACTAGCCATCTGTACTTCATCCTCAGGAGTGAAGGCTAAGGAGACTGTGCTGATCCCTGCAGGTTTACCCTTGCACTTGGGATCTCCTTTGATATGGTCAGTACCCTGACAGACATAGCATTGTCCAAATGCTCTCTGGAAGGGTGGCTTGTTCTGACCTCCTTCTGGCTTGTGGCCAGAAGGTACAGTAGTCTGACTCGGTTTCCCATGTGGCTTACCCTGGTTATTTTGTGGTTTGGGGCCCTCTTTGGGATAGGAATTATTAGAATTCTCTTTGGAGTCTGTTTTTGGCTGTTTCTCCCCATCCTTCTTCTGAGTTACCCCAGAATCCTTGTGAGTGGCCCTGTTGGCAACCCACAAGTCAGCAGCCCTAGCCAGTTTCCGGGAATCTAATTCCTTGGAATCAGCCAAGTGTTGTCTGAGCTCAGGAGAGCAGGCATCATAAATAGTCTCCAACATAAACAAATTCTTCATACCTTCATAAGTGTTCACCTTGTAACCCTTAATCCATCCCTCTAAGTTTTTCAAACATTCACTCACCCAGGTAGCCCAAGGGGTACCATCATGCTTTTTGAGGCTCCTAAACCTCTTAAGATACTGGGAAGGGGTCTTCCCAAACCTAGCTATCAAAGCTAGTTTCACACATTCATAGTCCTTCCTATCCTCCTCCCCCATCTCCATTACCACATCAGTTGCAACAGGGGGAAGCCTAGAGAACAACCAGGTGAGTAAGTCATTTCCTGTGATGTTCTGGAGCCCATGATTATATTCAAACAGAGACAACCAATCCAACACATCCAATTTAGGCTCATACATACCAACCAATTCTTTAGGCATCCGGGGTCTTTTAGGACTGGAACTTCTAGAGGAGCCAGAGAGAGAAGCATTCTCAACAGATAATTTCTTCATTTCTAAGTCATACTTGAGCTCCATTTCCCTTAGCCTTAGTTCTTTGTCAGTTTGAGCATTAAGTTTCTTATACTCCAATTCTAGTTTCATTTTCTCCAGTTCAAAGTATTGAGGACTAAATGGGGGACCTGGTAAAGGTCCAGTAGGTACAGCAGGTAGAGCAGGCAGAGGCCTAGGGGGGACAGTCACAACAGCCTCACCCTCCTCTTCTGACTCTTCCTCAGAATCATCAACATTTTGCTCCATGTTAATTTCAGTACTGTCATCTACAGTTACTGGAGTGGTAGGTTCCTCTGAACCATCACCCAGACTTTGGTTAGCTAACAATCTTTCAATCAGCTCCATTTTCTTGCCCTTAGTCAGGAGATCCTTATGTTTACAGAGCACTCTTAAACAATCAGCAGTTTTGGCTGCAAGGGACTCTTGACTATAGCTTTCTATAACTGACATGTTAGAGGATTACTTTTATAGTGCTAAGCTTTGTGGTTAGTTGCACTAAGGTATCTAAAGCACAATAAAATGTATACTCAATACAAATCCCACCGCTGTACACCAGTGTTAGGCAGAAACCTGTGCAGTTCCCTTGGGGAACACTGCAAAAGATTTAAGATTACAGGTATAGCAGTAAACCCACTTGGTAGCAGTCTGCACCACACAGATTTACCTGGTAGCTGTGGCTGAGCAGTCAGACTTCCCTCAAGAAGAGTTAGGCAGTATGCAAAGTATACACAATATGTACTCAGACACAATAGCACAAGCAAACACTGACCAGAGCTTGGTTTCAAAAGTATATAGTTATTTATTTATAAAACACACATAAGTTAAAATCACTCTAGCAAAATATAGTAAAAACACTTCAAACACAGTTATAATGAAAGCAGTTCCAACCCTTACTCCTATCTAGACAACTCTAAGTTAACACCACATAATTAAAACAGAGGTGAGCGCTTAACGTTAGATGACACTCTAGTAGGTTCAAGAAAGGGGTAAAAAGAAACAGGAATGGGTTAAACACACCACTCTAAGGTCCAGAACACTTGCAATAGACTCAAAGAAGCACAAAGTCACAGGTGAGCAAAAGTCACTAGGCAGGGCCCACTCTTAGAGTAGCCGGAGCGAAAAATGTGCCCAAGATCACACTGTTGTTACGGATTCAAAGTCTTGCAAAGAGTTAGAAAGAGTTTAGAGTGGCTTAAAAAGTTTAGCCAGGGTGTCCCAGGCACTCCCAGGTTCGAAAGCCGGGGGCTAAATCTACCCCGTACAGTCGGTGGCAAGGGAAGCCAGGCGGAACACGGTACCTTAAGTGGAAAGGATCCTCCAGCGGTGGCAGTTGTTCCAGGCAGTGGCAGCAAGGCTCGACGTCGGTCAGGGGAGAAGAAGTTCTCGCTGAAGAGCAGAAGAAGAAGGTCGTTGCACTGCCCGGGAAGAAACCAGCCGCGGAGTCCTCCGGTTAAAGGGTTGTACCGACTTTCGTGGTTGGGGTAAAAGGTGGTGGGGTTCCGGTTGCCGGGGTGCTTGGCACTGGCAAGGCGGCCACGAGATACCTCGAGAAGCGAAAAGAAGGCGAAAACTGGTTGTCCCCACCAGTCAAGGGAAGGAGCCACTCCGTTAAGAGTTCTCCTCGGTCGTCGGGAAAAGTGGTGAGACGGTTCAGCAGGGCTCCACCGGGTGGTGTCGTCGAAGCAGGTCGGCTCAGCTCTTCCCTCGTCAGATTCTTGGTCCTGTGGCGACTTCTGAAGTTCCAGTCCCCAAAGCCCTGCTTTTATGCAGCAAACCCCCATTCACCCAGCCTAGCTGTCACTCAAACATGCTAAGTGGTGAGCCGGCCGGCTCACCACTTGGGCCAATCAGGACGGAGTGCGACTTGAGTTACCAAGGTAACTCAGTCCAGGGTGCCTAAATCCCCCTCCACCCCTCCTAAGTACCCCAGACAGAGTGGCACCACTTTGGAGGGCTTCTGTGGAGAAGCCCGCCAAAAGTGGAACAAAGGGCTCCACTTTGGGTCAGAGTTACAGAGGCGAACGCCAACGCCATTTTAGAATCAAGTTTTGGCAAAAAGTCCCAACCGGAGTTATAATAATAAATATATAAACCGGCGGTATGTTTAAGGCTACCGTAAATAAATAATTAAATGTGTTAGCCTAAAACAATGGGAAATCCCATAGGGAAATATTCGCGGTCGAATATAAAAAGTAGTTTCCACTGCCACCAGCCAAAACTCGATCAGGGGGGACGGAGACGTGCCCCCTCGACTAACAGACCCTAGGGCAATCGAATTGCCCCAGCCAGTACGTCCACAATATGATGGTTTGTACTGGTTCTGTTCAGGATTCAAGACTAGCAAAGTCTTTGGTGACTTTACATGCCCTGGGAGACAGTAGTCAGTCCCAGGGTATGGAGTCTATGTTGGGGAGTCCCTAGGACACCCCTGGGTCACGGCACAGAGGGTGCTGTGTAACCCACATCACAAAAATACATGAGGCCCTATGGAGTAAAAGACCCCATAGCCCATTCAACACAAGGTTTAACCAAGAAAACACACTTCAATATGTCCAAGAGTGAGGGTAAAAGAGTCTCACTCTTGGCAGGAGAAAAAAAAGAAACCCCAGAAATCCAGCAAAGCTGCTGGGGGACTCACTATGTAGGGAAATTCAGCCTAAACAGAGAATTCTCCCTAACACTCGCCCCCCCCAGACTAAGGGACAGGAGGATTTAATCCACTCCTGGATGAACCTCATACCTCTAGTCGATGATATACATCCTAGAGAGTCCATCAGCATTTTGATGGTGACACCTTGACCTATGTTCAATGGAGAACTCAAAGGTTTTCTTCTGCAAGCTAACGGACCTACAGACCCTTTGAGGAACATCAGTCTTTTTGTTATAGGGGATCTGGTTGACCAGTCCCTCAGAAGTTGGTACAACTTCTGAACCTAGGTTAGGCTTTTTGAAGGGGTCCTTATAAAGGATTCCCTTAGATCTAGAGGGGCCTCCAAGGTTCCTCACCACCTCTCTTGTGGGGGCAGGTTGGGCCTTAGGCCTCTTGGTTGGAGGGGTTGGGGTTAGGCAATGTACCTGCTTCCCCTTCCTCTTAGATCTACCCTTACCTATTTTAGGAGTCTCCCCCCTAATATTAGGATTTGAGTTGAGGTCTTCAGTAGAAGGTCCAACAGTCTGAAGGTTTTTGGCCTTAGACTTTTCTTTTCTGGTTTTCCACCAGCACTGAGAATTACCAGTTCTCTCAGGTCCAGATAGGGGCCTAGTTGGTCTATCCACCTCTTCCTCAGAAGCAGGGGGAGTCAGAGACTCTGAGACTAGGGGAACAATGATGGAGCTTGGTTGGGGCGCCCATGTTCCTAGCATACTATCCTGAAATGTGCCTGGGTTAGAGGTCAACTTACTAACACCAGGGCTTGTAGTGGGGTTCTCAGTAGAGGGTCCCACAGGCTTAGAAGGGTCCTTCAAGGTAGCCTTTCTAGCCAATTTGGCTAAGTTCTGCTTCTCCATACTGGGAGGCCTGGGGGTATGTGACACTACTCCTAGAGTTCTTAGGTCATTCCCTAACAGGACCTTCCCGGGTACCTCAGCCTGAACACTGACAGGGATCCTTACTGTCATGTTGTTACATTGAATGAGGGCTGGTAGAATAGGAACCATTTGGACAGGGCCTCCAGACATCTTAGTGGGACCTTTGGGTGCTTTGGCCACATCCTCAGGTTGAAAGAAGCTTTCATCCACTACTGTTCTGCTGGCCCCAGTGTCTCTCCTGGCAGGAGTATCCTGGCCATTGACAAGAACACTGTCCACATAATACACCTTAGAGTTAACAGGTAGGGAGTTATACACAACCCTATTCTGGGGACTAACCAGACCCATAGGCTCTAAGTTTACAGTTGCTTGAAGACCCAAGGGTTCTTCAGCAAAGAGTTCAAAGTGGGCACTAGCCATCTGTACTTCATCCTCAGGAGTGAAGGCTAAGGAGACTGTGCTGATCCCTGCAGGTTTACCCTTGCACTTGGGATCTCCTTTGATATGGTCAGTACCCTGACAGACATAGCATTGTCCAAATGCTCTCTGGAAGGGTGGCTTGTTCTGACCTCCTTCTGGCTTGTGGCCAGAAGGTACAGTAGTCTGACTCGGTTTCCCATGTGGCTTACCCTGGTTATTTTGTGGTTTGGGGCCCTCTTTGGGATAGGAATTATTAGAATTCTCTTTGGAGTCTGTTTTTGGCTGTTTCTCCCCATCCTTCTTCTGAGTTACCCCAGAATCCTTGTGAGTGGCCCTGTTGGCAACCCACAAGTCAGCAGCCCTAGCCAGTTTCCGGGAATCTAATTCCTTGGAATCAGCCAAGTGTTGTCTGAGCTCAGGAGAGCAGGCATCATAAATAGTCTCCAACATAAACAAATTCTTCATACCTTCATAAGTGTTCACCTTGTAACCCTTAATCCATCCCTCTAAGTTTTTCAAACATTCACTCACCCAGGTAGCCCAAGGGGTACCATCATGCTTTTTGAGGCTCCTAAACCTCTTAAGATACTGGGAAGGGGTCTTCCCAAACCTAGCTATCAAAGCTAGTTTCACACATTCATAGTCCTTCCTATCCTCCTCCCCCATCTCCATTACCACATCAGTTGCAACAGGGGGAAGCCTAGAGAACAACCAGGTGAGTAAGTCATTTCCTGTGATGTTCTGGAGCCCATGATTATATTCAAACAGAGACAACCAATCCAACACATCCAATTTAGGCTCATACATACCAACCAATTCTTTAGGCATCCGGGGTCTTTTAGGACTGGAACTTCTAGAGGAGCCAGAGAGAGAAGCATTCTCAACAGATAATTTCTTCATTTCTAAGTCATACTTGAGCTCCATTTCCCTTAGCCTTAGTTCTTTGTCAGTTTGAGCATTAAGTTTCTTATACTCCAATTCTAGTTTCATTTTCTCCAGTTCAAAGTATTGAGGACTAAATGGGGGACCTGGTAAAGGCCCAGTAGGTACAGCAGGTAGAGCAGGCAGAGGCCTAGGGGGGACAGTCACAACAGCCTCACCCTCCTCTTCTGACTCTTCCTCAGAATCATCAACATTTTGCTCCATGTTAATTTCAGTACTGTCATCTACAGTTACTGGAGTGGTAGGTTCCTCTGAACCATCACCCAGACTTTGGTTAGCTAACAATCTTTCAATCAGCTCCATTTTCTTGCCCTTAGTCAGGAGATCCTTATGTTTACAGAGCACTCTTAAACAATCAGCAGTTTTGGCTGCAAGGGACTCTTGACTATAGCTTTCTATAACTGACATGTTAGAGGATTACTTTTATAGTGCTAAGCTTTGTGGTTAGTTGCACTAAGGTATCTAAAGCACAATAAAATGTATACTCAATACAAATCCCACCGCTGTACACCAGTGTTAGGCAGAAACCTGTGCAGTTCCCTTGGGGAACACTGCAAAAGATTTAAGATTACAGGTATAGCAGTAAACCCACTTGGTAGCAGTCTGCACCACACAGATTTACCTGGTAGCTGTGGCTGAGCAGTCAGACTTCCCTCAAGAAGAGTTAGGCAGTATGCAAAGTATACACAATATGTACTCAGACACAATAGCACAAGCAAACACTGACCAGAGCTTGGTTTCAAAAGTATATAGTTATTTATTTATAAAACACACATAAGTTAAAATCACTCTAGCAAAATATAGTAAAAACACTTCAAACACAGTTATAATGAAAGCAGTTCCAACCCTTACTCCTATCTAGACAACTCTAAGTTAACACCACATAATTAAAACAGAGGTGAGCGCTTAACGTTAGATGACACTCTAGTAGGTTCAAGAAAGGGGTAAAAAGAAACAGGAATGGGTTAAACACACCACTCTAAGGTCCAGAACACTTGCAATAGACTCAAAGAAGCACAAAGTCACAGGTGAGCAAAAGTCACTAGGCAGGGCCCACTCTTAGAGTAGCCGGAGCGAAAAATGTGCCCAAGATCACACTGTTGTTACGGATTCAAAGTCTTGCAAAGAGTTAGAAAGAGTTTAGAGTGGCTTAAAAAGTTTAGCCAGGGTGTCCCAGGCACTCCCAGGTTCGAAAGCCGGGGGCTAAATCTACCCCGTACAGTCGGTGGCAAGGGAAGCCAGGCGGAACACGGTACCTTAAGTGGAAAGGATCCTCCAGCGGTGGCAGTTGTTCCAGGCAGTGGCAGCAAGGCTCGACGTCGGTCAGGGGAGAAGAAGTTCTCGCTGAAGAGCAGAAGAAGAAGGTCGTTGCACTGCCCGGGAAGAAACCAGCCGCGGAGTCCTCCGGTTAAAGGGTTGTACCAACTTTCGTGGTTGGGGTAAAAGGTGGTGGGGTTCCGGTTGCCGGGGTGCTTGGCACTGGCAAGGCGGCCACGAGATACCTCGAGAAGCGAAAAGAAGGCGAAAACTGGTTGTCCCCACCAGTCAAGGGAAGGAGCCACTCCGTTAAGAGTTCTCCTCGGTCGTCGGGAAAAGTGGTGAGACGGTTCAGCAGGGCTCCACCGGGTGGTGTCGTCGAAGCAGGTCGGCTCAGCTCTTCCCTCGTCAGATTCTTGGTCCTGTGGCGACTTCTGAAGTTCCAGTCCCCAAAGCCCTGCTTTTATGCAGCAAACCCCCATTCACCCAGCCTAGCTGTCACTCAAACATGCTCAGTGGTGAGCCGGCCGGCTCACCACTTGGGCCAATCAGGACGGAGTGCGACTTGAGTTACCAAGGTAACTCAGTCCAGGGTGCCTAAATCCCCCTCCACCCCTCCTAAGTACCCCAGACAGAGTGGCACCACTTTGGAGGGCTTCTGTGGAGAAGCCCGCCAAAAGTGGAACAAAGGGCTCCACTTTGGGTCAGAGTTACAGAGGCGAACGCCAACGCCATTTTAGAATCAAGTTTTGGCAAAAAGTCCCAACCGGAGTTATAATAATAAATATATAAACCGGCGGTATGTTTAAGGCTACCGTAAATAAATAATTAAATGTGTTAGCCTAAAACAATGGGAAATCCCATAGGGAAATATTCGCGGTCGAATATAAAAAGTAGTTTCCACTGCCACCAGCCAAAACTCGATCAGGGGGGACGGAGACGTGCCCCCTCGACTAACAGACCCTGGGGCAATCGAATTGCCCCAGCCAGTACGTCCACAATATGATGGTTTGTACTGGTTCTGTTCAGGATTCAAGACTAGCAAAGTCTTTGGTGACTTTACATGCCCTGGGAGACAGTAGTCAGTCCCAGGGTATGGAGTCTATGTTGGGGAGTCCCTAGGACACCCCTGGGTCACGGCACAGAGGGTGCTGTGTAACCCACATCACAAAAATACATGAGGCCCTATGGAGTAAAAGACCCCATAGCCCATTCAACACAAGGTTTAACCAAGAAAACACACTTCAATATGTCCAAGAGTGAGGGTAAAAGAGTCTCACTCTTGGCAGGAGAAAAAAAAGAAACCCCAGAAATCCAGCAAAGCTGCTGGGGGACTCACTATGTAGGGAAATTCAGCCTAAACAGAGAATTCTCCCTAACACCTACTAGCTCAGTTCACATCTGGTGTACTCCCGTGCCAGGCCTACTACCTCAGTTCACACCTGGTTTACTCCCATGACAGGCCTAATACCTCAGTTACACCTGGTTTTCTCCCATACCAGGCCTACTACCTCAGTTCACACCTGGTGTACTCCTGTGCCAGGCCTACTACCTCAGTTTACACCTGGTGTACTCCCGTGCCAGGCCTACTACCTCAGTTCACACCTGGTGTACTCCCGTGCCAGGCCTACTACCTCAGTTCACATCTGGTGTACTCCCATGCCAGGCCTACTACCTCAGTTCACACCTGGTTTACTCCCATGCTAGGCCTACTACCTCAGTTCACACCTGGTGTACTCCCATTCCAGGCCTACTACCTCGGTTCACACCTGGTTTACTCCCATGCCAGGCCTACTACCTCAGTTCACACCTGGTTTACTCCCATGCCAGGCCTACTACCTCAGTTCACACCTGGTGTACTCCCATGCCAGGCCTACTACCTCAGTTCACACCTGGTTTACTCCCATGTCAGGCCTACTACCTCAGTTCACACCTGGTTTACTCCCATGCCAGGCCTACTACCTCAGTTCACAACTGGTTGATTCCCATGCCAGGCCTACTACCTCAGTTCACACCTGGTGTACTCCCCTGCCAGGCCTACTACCTCAGTTCACACCTGGTGTACTGCCATGCCAGGCCTACTACCTCAGTTACACCTGGTTTACTCCCATACCAGGCCTACTACCTCAGTTCACACCTGGTTTACTCCCATGCCAGGCCTACTACCTCAGTTCACACCTGGTGTACTCCCATGCCAGGCCTACTACCTTAGTTCACACCTGGTTTACTCCCATGCCAGGCCTACTACCTCAGTTCACACCTGGTTTACTCCCATGCCAGGCCTACTACCTAAATTCACACCTGGATTACTTCCATGCCAGGCCCACACCTGGTTTACTCCCTTGCCAGGCCTACTACCTCAGTTCACACCTGGTGTACTCCCATGCCAGGCCTACTACCTTAGTTCACACATGGTTTACTCCCATGCCAGGCCTACTACCTCAGTTCACACCTGGTTTACTCCCATGCCAGGCCTACTACCTCAGTTCACAACTGGTTTATTCCCATGCCAGGCCTACTACCTCAGTTCACACCTGGTGTACTCCCCTGCCAGGCCTACTACCTCAGTTCACACCTGGTGTACTGCCATGCCAGGCCTACTACCTCAGGTCACACCTGGTGTACTCCCATGCCAGGCCTACTACCTCAGTTCACATCTGGTGTACTCCCATGCCAGGCCTACTACCTCAGTTCACACCTGGATTACTCCCATGCCAGGCCTACTAGCTCAGTTCACACCTGGATTACTCCCATGCCAGGCCTACTACCTCAGATCACACCTGGTGTACTCCCATGCCCGGCCTACTACCTCATTTCACACCTGGTTTACTCCCATGCCAGGCCCACACCTGGTTTACTCCCATGCCAGGCCTACAGCCTCAGTCACAACTGGTTTACTCCCATGCCAGGCCTACTACCTCAGTCACACTGGGTTTACTTCCATGCCAGGCCTTCTATCTCAGTTCACACCTGGTTTGCTCCCATGCCAGGCCTACTGCCTCAGTCACACCTGGTTTACTCCCATGCCAGGCCTACTGCCTCAGTCACACCTGGTTTGCTCCCATGCCAGGCCTACTACCTCAGTTACACCTGGTTTACTCCCATACCAGGCCTACTACCTCAGTTCATACCTGGTTTACTCCCATGCCAGGCCTACTACCTCAGTTCACACCTGGTGTACTCCCATGCCAGGCCTACTACCTTAGTTCACACCTGGTTTACTCCCATGCCAGGCCTACTACCTCAGTTCACACCTGGTTTACTCCCATGCCAGGCCTACTTCCTAAATTCACACCTGGATTACTTCCATGCCAGGCCCACACCTGGTTTACTCCAATGCCAGGCCTACTACCTCAGTTCACACCTGGTGTACTCCCATGCCAGGCCTACTACCTCACTTCACATCTGGTTTATTCCCATGCCAGGCCTACTGCCTCAGTTCACACCTGGTTTACTCCCATGCAAGGCCTACTACCTCAGTTCACACCTGGTGTACTCCCATGCAAGGCCTACTACCTCAGTTCACACCTGGTGTACTCCCATTCCAGTCCTACTACCAAGGTTCACACCTGGTTTACTCCCATGCCAGGCCTACTACCTCAGTTCACACCTGGTGTACTCCCATGCCAGGCCTACTACCTCAGTTCACACCTGGTGTACTCCCATGCCAGGCCTACTACCTCAGTTCACACCTGGTGTACTCCCATGCCAGGCCTACTACCTCACTTCACACCTGGTGTACTCCCATGGCAGGCCTACTACCTCAGTTCACACCTGGTTTACTCCCATGCCATGCCTACTACCTCAGTTCACACCTGGTGTACTCCCATTGCAGGCCTACTACCTCGGTTCACACCTGGTTTACTCCCATGCCAGGCCTACTACCTCAGTTCACACCTGGTTTACTCCCATGCCAGGCCTACTACCTCAGTTCACAACTGGTGTACTCCCATGCCCGGCCTACTACCTCAATTCACAACTGGTGTACTCCCATGCCAGGCCTACTACCTCACTTCACATCTGGTGTACTCCCATGCCAGGCCTACTACCTCAGTTCACACCTGGTGTACTCCCATGCCAGGCCTACTACCTCAGTTCACACCTGGTTTACTCCCATGCCAGGCCTACTACCTCAGTTCACACCTGGTGTACTCCCATGCCAGGCCTACTACCTTAGTTCACACCTGGTTTACTCCCATGCCAGGCCTACTACCTCAGTTCACACCTGGTTTACTCCCATGCCAGGCCTACTACATAAATTCACACCTGGATTACTTCCATGCCACGCCCACACCTGGTTTACTCCCATGCCAGGCCTACTACCTCAGTTCACACCTGGTGTACTCCCATTCCAGGCCTACTACCTCAGTTCACACCTGGTGTACTCCCATGCCAGGCCTACTACCTCAGGTCACACCTGGTGTACTCCCATGCCAGGCCTACTACCTCAGTTCACATCTGGTGTACTCCCATGCCAGGCCTACTACCTCAGTTCACACCTGGATTACTCCCATGCCAGGCCTACTAGCTCAGTTCACACCTGGATTACTCCCATGCCAGGCCTACTACCTCAGTTCACACCTGGTGTACTCCCATGCCCGGCCTACTACCTCAGTTCACACCTGGTTTACTCCCATGCCAGGCCCACACCTGGTTTACTCCCATGCCAGGCCTACAGCCTCAGTCACACCTGGTTTACTCCCATGCCAGGCCTACTACCTCAGTCACACTGGGTTTACTTCCATGCCAGGCCTTCTATCTCAGTTCACACCTGGTTTGCTCCCATGCCAGGCCTACTGCCTCAGTCACACATGGTTTACTCCAATGTCAGGCCTACTGCCTCAGTCACACCTGGTTTACTCCCATGCTAGGCCTTTTGCCTCAGTCACGCCTGGTTTATTCCCATGCCAGGCCTACTGCCTCAGTCACACCTGGTTTACTCCCATGCCATGCCTACTACCTCAGTTCACACCTGGTGTACTCCCGTGCCAGGCCTACTAGCTCAGTTCACATCTGGTGTACTCCCGTGCCAGGCCTACTACCTCAGTTCACACCTGGTTTACTCCCATGCCAGGCCTAATACCTCAGTTACACCTGGTTTTCTCCCATACCAGGCCTACTACCTCAGTTCACACCTGGTGTACTCCCGTGCCAGGCCTACTACCTCAGTTTACACCTGGTGTAATCCCGTGCCAGGCCTACTACCTCAGTTCACATCTGGTGTACTCCAATGCCAGGCCTACTACCTCAGTTCACATCTGGTGTACTGCCATGCCAGGCCTACTACCTCAGCTACACCTGGTTTACTCCCATACCAGGCCTACTACCTCAGTTCACACCTGGTTTACTCCCATGCCAGGCCTACTACCTCGGTTCACACCTGGTGTACTCCCATGCCAGGCCTACTACCTTAGTTCACACCTGGTTTACTCCCATGCCAGGCCTACTACCTCAGTTCACACCTGGTTTACTCCCATGCCAGGCCTACTACCTAAATTCACACCTGGATTACTTCCATGCCAGGCCCACACCTGGTTTACTCCCTTGCCAGGCCTACTACCTCACTTCACATCTGGTTTACTCCCATGCCAGGCCTACTACCTCAGTTCACACCTGGTTTACTCCCATGCAAGGCCTACTACCTCAGTTCACACCTGGTGTACTCCCATTCCAGGCCTACTACCAAGGTTCACACCTGGTTTACTCCCATGCCAGGCCTACTACCTCAGGTCACACCTGGTGTACTCCCATGCCAGGCCTACTACCTCAGTTCACATCTGGTGTACTCCCATGCCAGGCCTACTACGTCAGTTCACACCTGGATTACTCCCATGCCAGGCCTACTAGCTCAGTTCACACCTGGATTACTCCCATGCCAGGCCTACTACCTCAGATCACACCTGGTGTACTCCCATGCCCGGCCTACTACCTCATTTCACACCTGGTTTACTCCCATGCCAGGCCCACACCTGGTTTACTCCCATGCCAGGCCTACAGCCTCAGTCACAACTGGTTTACTCCCATGCCAGGCCTACTACCTCAGTCACACTGGGTTTACTTCCATGCCAGGCCTTCTATCTCAGTTCACACCTGGTTTGCTCCCATGCCAGGCCTACTGCCTCAGTCACACCTGGTTTACTCCCATGCCAGGCCTACTGCCTCAGTCACACCTGGTTTACTCCCATGCTAGGCCTATTGCCTCAGTCACACCTGGTTTATTCCCATGCCAGGCCTACTGCCTCAGTCACACCTGGTTTACTCCCATGCCATGCCTACTACCTCAGTTCACACCTGGTGCACTCCCGTGCCAGGCCTACTAGCTCAGTTCACATCTGGTGTACTCCCGTGCCAGGCCTACTACCTCAGTTCACACCTGGTTTACTCCCATGCCAGGCCTACTACCTCAGTTCACACCTGGTGTACTCCCATGCCAGGCCTACTACCTTAGTTCACACCTGGTTTACTCCCATGCCAGGCCTACTACCTCAGTTCACACCTTGTTTACTCCCATGCAAGGCCTACTACCTCAGTTCACACCTGGTGTACTCCCATGCCAGGCCTACTACCTTAGTTCACACATGGTTTACTCCCATGCCAGGTCTACTACCTCAGTTCACACCTGGTTTACTCCCATGCCAGGCCTACTACCTCAGTTCACAACTGGTTTATTCCCATGCCAGGCCTACTACCTCAGTTCACACCTGGTGTACTCCCCTGCCAGGCCTACTACCTCAGTTCACACCTGGTGTACTGCCATGCCAGGCCTACTACCTCAGGTCACACCTGGTGTACTCCCATGCCAGGCCTACTACCTCAGTTCACATCTGGTGTACTCCCATGCCAGGCCTACTACCTCACTTCACATCTGGTTTACTCCCATGCCAGGCCTACTACCTCAGTTCACACCTGGTTTACTCCCATGCAAGGCCTACTACCTCAGTTCACACCTGGTGTACTCCCATTCCAGGCCTACTACCAAGGTTCACACCTGGTTTACTCCCATGCCAGGCCTACTACCTCAGGTCACACCTGGTGTACTCCCATGCCAGGCCTACTACCTCAGTTCACATCTGGTGTACTCCCATGCCAGGCCTACTACCTCAGTTCACACCTGGATTACTCCCATGCCAGGCCTACTAGCTCAGTTCACACCTGGATTACTCCCATGCCAGGCCTACTACCTCATTTCACACCTGGTTTACTCCCATGCCAGGCCCACACCTGGTTTACTCCCATGCCAGGCCTACAGCCTCAGTCACAACTGGTTTACTCCCATGCCAGGCCTACTACCTCAGTCACACTGGGTTTACTTCCATGCCAGGCCTTCTATCTCAGTTCACACCTGGTTTGCTCCCATGCCAGGCCTACTGCCTCAGTCACACCTGGTTTACTCCCATGCCAGGCCTACTGCCTCAGTCACACCTGGTTTACTCCCATGCTAGGCCTATTGCCTCAGTCACACCTGGTTTATTCCCATGCCAGGCCTACTGCCTCAGTCACACCTGGTTTACTCCCATGCCATGCCTACTACCTCAGTTCACACCTGGTGTACTCCCGTGCCAGGCCTACTAGCTCAGTTCACATCTGGTGTACTCCCGTGCCAGGCCTACTACCTCAGTTCACACCTGGTTTACTCCCATGCCAGGCCTACTACCTCAGTTCACACCTGGTGTACTCCCATGCCAGGCCTACTACCTTAGTTCATGTTAGGGAGAATTCTCTGTTTAGGCTGAATTTCCCTACCTAGTGAGTCCCCCAGCAGCTTTGCTGGATTTCTGGGGTTTCATTTTTTCTCCTGCCAAGAGTGAGACTCTTTTTACCCTCACTCTTGGACATGTTGAAGTGTGTTTTCTTGGTTAAACCTTGTGTTGAATGGGCTATGGGGTCTTTTACTCCATAGGGCCTCATGTATTTTTGTGATGTGGGTTACACAGCACCCTCTGTGCCGTGACCCAGGGGTGTCCTAGGGACTCCCCAGCATAGACTCCATACCCTGGGACTGACTACTGTCTCCCAGGGCATGTAAAGTCACCAAAGACTTTGCTAGTCTTGAATCCTGAACAGAACCAGTACAAACCATCATATTGTGGACGTACTGGCTGGGGCAATTCGATTGCCCCAGGGTCTGTTAGTCGAGGGGGCACGTCTCCGTCCCCCCTGATCGAGTTTTGGCTGGTGGCAGTGGAAACTACGTTTTATATTCGACCGCGAATATTTTCCTATGGGATTTCCCATTGTTTTAGGCTAACACATTTAATTATTTATTTACGGTAGCCTTAAACATACCACCGGTTTATATATTTATTTTTATAACTCCGGTTGGGACTTTTTGCCAAAACTTGATTCTAAAATGGCGTTGGTGTTCGCCTCTGTAACTCTGACCCAAAGTGGAGCCCTTTGTTCCACTTTTGGCGGGCTTCTCCCCAGAAGCCCTCCAAAGTGGTGCCACTCTGTCTGGGGTACTTAGGAGGGGTGGAGGGGGGTTTAGGCACCCTGGACTGAGTTACCTAGGTAACTCAAGTCGCACTCCGTCCTGATTGGCCCAAGTGGTGAGCCGGCCGGCTCACCACTTAGCATGTTTGAGTGACAGCTAGGCTGGGTGAATGGGGGTTTGCTGCATAAAAGCAGGGCTTTGGGGACTGGAACTTCAGAAGTCGCCACAGGACCAAGAATCCGACGAGGGAAGAGCTGAGCCGACCTGCTTCGACGACACCACCCGGTGGAGCCCTGCTGAACCGTCTCACCACTTTTCCCGACGACCGAGGAGAACTCTTAACGGAGTGGCTCCTTCCCTTGACTGGTGGGGACAACCAGTTTTCGCCTTCTTTTCGCTTCTCGAGGTATCTCGTGGCCGCCTTGCCAGTGCCAAGCACCCCGGCAACCGGAACCCCACCACTTTTACCTCAAACCACGAAAGTCGGTACAACCCTTTAACCGGAGGACTCCGCGGCTGGTTTCTTCCCGGGCAGTGCAACGACCTTCTTCTTCTGCTCTTCAGCGAGAACTTCTTCTCCCCTGACCGACGTCGAGCCTTGCTGCCACTGCCTGGAACAACTGCCACCGCTGGAGGATCCCTTCCACTTAAGGTACCGTGTTCCGCCTGGCTTCCCTTGCCACCGACTGTACGGGGTAGATTTAGCCCCCGGCTTTCGAACCTGGGAGTGCCTGGGACACCCTGGCTAAACTTTCTAAGCCACTCTAAACTCTTTCTAACTCTTTGCAAGACTTTGAATCCTTAACAACAGTGTGATCTTGGGCACATTTTCGCTCCGACTACTCTAAGAGTGGGCCCTGCCTAGTGACTTTTGCTCACCTGTGACTTTGTGCTTCTGTGAGTCTATTGCCAGTGTTCTGGACCTTAGAGTGGTGTGTTTAACCCATTCCTGTTTCTTTTTACCCCTTTCTTGAACCTACTAGAGTGTCATCTAACGTTAAGCGCTCACCTCTGTTTTAATTATGTGGTGTTAACTTAGAGTGGTCTAGATAGGAGTAAGGGTTGGAACTGCTTGCATTATAACTGTGTTTGAAGTGTTTTTTTACTATATTTTGCTAGAGTGTTTTTAACTTATGTGTATTTTAAATAAATAACTATATACTTTTGAAACCAAGCTCTGGTCAGTGTTTGCTTGTGCTATTGTGTCTGAGTACATATTGTGTATACTTTGCATACTGCCTAACTCTTCTTGAGAGAAGTCTGACTGCTCAGCCACAGCTACCAGGTAAATCTGGGTGGTACAGACTGCTACCAAAGGGGTTTACTGCTCTACCTGTAGTCTTAAATCTTTTGCAGTGTTCCCCAAGGGAACTGCACAGGTTTCTGCCTAACACTGGTGTACAGCGGTGGGATTTGTATTGAGTATACATTTTATTGTGCTTTAGATACCTTAGTGCAACTAACCACAAAGCTTAGCACTGAAAAAAAAAAAAAAGTAAAACCTCTAACATGTCAGTTATAGAAAGCTATAGTCAAGAGTCCCTTGCAGCCAAAACTGCTGATTGTTTAAGAGTGCTCTGTAAACATAAGGATCTCCTGACTAAGGGCAAGAAAATGGAGCTGATTGAAAGATTGTTAGCTAACCAAAGTCTGGGTGATGGTTCAGAAGAACCTACCACTCCAGCAACTGTAGATGACAGTGTTGAAATTAACATGGAGCAAAATGTTGATGATTCTGAGGAAGAGTCAGAAGAGGAGGGTGAGGCTGTTGTAACTGTCCCCCCTAGGCCTCTGCCTGCTCTACCTGCTGTGCCTACTGGACCTTTACCAGGTCCCACATTTAGTCCTCAGTACTTTGAACTGGAGAAAATGAAGCTAGAATTGGAGTATAAGAAACTTAATGCTCAAACTGACAAAGAACTAAGGCTAAGGGAAATGGAGCTCAAGTATGACTTAGAAATGAAGAAATTATCTGTTGAGAATGTTTCTCTCTCTGGCTCCTCTAGAAGTTCCAGTCCTAAAAGACCCCGGATGCCTAAAGAATTGGTTGGTATGTATGAGCCTAAGTTGGATGTGTTGGATTGGTTGTCTCTGTTTGAATATAATCATGGGCTCCAGAACATCACAGGAAATGACTTACTCACCTGGTTGTTCTCTAGGCTTCCCCCTGTTGCAACTGATGTGGTAATGGAGATGGGGGAGGAGGATAGGAAGGACTATGAATGTGTGAAACTAGCTTTGATAGCTAGGTTTGGGAAGACCCCTTCCCAGTATCTTAAGAGGTTTAGGAACCTCAAAAAGCATGATGGTACCCCTTGGGCTACCTGGGTGAGTGAATGTTTGAAAAACTTAGAGGGATGGATTAAGGGTTACAAGGTGAACACTTATGAGGGTATGAAGAATTTGTTTATGTTGGAGACTATTTATGATGCCTGCTCTCCTGAGCTCAGACAACACTTGGCTGATTCCAGGGAATTGGATTCCCGGAAACTAGCTAAGGCTGCTGACTTGTGGGTTGCCAACAGGGCCACTCACAAGGATTCTGGGGTAACTCAGAAGAAGGATGGGGAGAAACAGCCTAAAAAAGACTCCAAAGAGAATTCTAATAATTCCTATCCCAAAGAGGGCCCCAAACCACAAAATAACCAGGGTAAGCCACATGGGAAACCTAGTCAGGCTACTGTACCTTCTGGCCACAAGCCAGAAGGAGGTCAGAACAAGCCACCCTTCCAGAGAGCATTTGGACAATGCTATGTCTGTCAGGGTACTGACCATATCAAAGGAGATCCCAAGTGCAAGGGTAAACCTGCAGGGATCAGCACAGTCTCCTTAGCCTTCACTCCTGAGGATGAAGTACAGATGGCTAGTGCCCACTTTGAACTCTTTGCTGAAGAACCCTTGGGTCTTCAAGCAACTGTAAACTTAGAGCCTATGGGTCTGGTTAGTCCCCAGAATAGGGTTGTGTATAACTCCCTACCTGTTAACTCTAAGGTGTATTATGTGGACAGTGTTCTTGTCAATGGACAGGATACTCCTGCCAGGAGAGACACTGGGGCCAGCAGAACAGTAGTGGATGAAAGCTTCTTTCAACCTGAGGATGTGGCCAAAGCACCCAAAGGTCCCACTAAGATGTCTGGAGGCCCTGTCCAAATGGTTCCTATTCTACCAGCCCTCATTCAGTGTAACAACATGACAGTGAGGATCCCTGTCAGTGTTCAGACTGAGGTACCTGGGAAGGTCCTGTTGGGGAATGACCTAAGAACTCTAGGAGTAGTGTCACATACCCCCAGGCCTCCCAGTATGGAGAAGCAGAACTTAACCAA
Source organism: Ambystoma mexicanum (assembly GCF_040938575.1). NCBI lineage: Eukaryota > Metazoa > Chordata > Amphibia > Caudata > Ambystomatidae > Ambystoma > Ambystoma mexicanum. The sequence goes on from NC_090921.1 coordinate 30,908,639, forward strand.
ATTGGCTAGACAGGCTACCTTGAAGGACCCTTCTAAGCCTGTGGGACCCTCTACTGAGAACCCCACTACAAGCCCTGGTGTTAGTAAGTTGACCTCTAACCCAGGCACATTTCCGGATAGTATGCTAGGAACATGGGCGCCCCAACCAAGCTCCAACATTGTTCCCCTAGTCTCAGAGTCTCTGACTCCCCCTGCTTCTGAGGAAGAGGTGGATAGACCAACTAGGCCCCTATCTGGACCTGAGAGAACTGGTAATTCTCAGTGCTGGTGGAAAACCAGAAAAGAAAAGTCTAAGGCCAAAAACCTTCAGACTGTTGGACCTTCTACTGAAGACCCCAACTCAAATCCTAATATTAGGGGGGAAACTCCTAAAATAGGTAAGGGTAGATCTAAGAGGAAGGGGAAGCAGGTACATTGCCTAACCCCAACCCCTCCAACCAAGAGGCCTAAGACCCAACCTGCTCCCACAAGAGAGGTGGTGAGGAACCTTGGAGGCCCCTCTAGATCTAAGGGAATCCTTTATAAGGACCCCTTCAAAAAGCCTAACATAGGTTCAGAAGTTGTACCAACTTCTGAGGGACTGGTCAACCAGATCCCCTATAACAAAAAGACTGATGTTCCTCAAAGGGTTTGTAGGTCCTTTAGCTTGCAAAAGAAAACCTTTGAGTTCTCCCTTAAGCAAAGGTCAAGGTGTCACCATCAAAATGCTGATGGACTCTCTAGGATGTACATCATCGACTAGAGGTATGAGGTTCATCCAGGAGTGGATTAAATCCTCCTGTCCCTTAGTCTGGGGGGGGCGAGTGTTAGGGAGAATTCTCTGTTTAGGCTGAATTTCCCTACCTAGTGAGTCCCCCAGCAGCTTTGCTGGATTTCTGGGGTTTCATTTTTTCTCCTGCCAAGAGTGAGACTCTTTTTACCCTCACTCTTGGACATGTTGAAGTGTGTTTTCTTGGTTAAACCTTGTGTTGAATGGGCTATGGGGTCTTTTACTCCATAGGGCCTCATGTATTTTTGTGATGTGGGTTACACAGCACCCTCTGTGCCGTGACCCAGGGGTGTCCTAGGGACTCCCCAGCATAGACTCCATACCCTGGGACTGACTACTGTCTCCCAGGGCATGTAAAGTCACCAAAGACTTTGCTAGTCTTGAATCCTGAACAGAACCAGTACAAACCATCATATTGTGGACGTACTGGCTGGGGCAATTCGATTGCCCCAGGGTCTGTTAGTCGAGGGGGCACGTCTCCGTCCCCCCTGATCGAGTTTTGGCTGGTGGCAGTGGAAACTACGTTTTATATTCGACCGCGAATATTTTCCTATGGGATTTCCCATTGTTTTAGGCTAACACATTTAATTATTTATTTACGGTAGCCTTAAACATACCACCGGTTTATATATTTATTTTTATAACTCCGGTTGGGACTTTTTGCCAAAACTTGATTCTAAAATGGCGTTGGTGTTCGCCTCTGTAACTCTGACCCAAAGTGGAGCCCTTTGTTCCACTTTTGGCGGGCTTCTCCCCAGAAGCCCTCCAAAGTGGTGCCACTCTGTCTGGGGTACTTAGGAGGGGTGGAGGGGGGTTTAGGCACCCTGGACTGAGTTACCTAGGTAACTCAAGTCGCACTCCGTCCTGATTGGCCCAAGTGGTGAGCCGGCCGGCTCACCACTTAACATGTTTGAGTGACAGCTAGGCTGGGTGAATGGGGGTTTGCTGCATAAAAGCAGGGCTTTGGGGACTGGAACTTCAGAAGTCGCCACAGGACCAAGAATCCGACGAGGGAAGAGCTGAGCCGACCTGCTTCGACGACACCACCCGGTGGAGCCCTGCTGAACCGTCTCACCACTTTTCCCGACGACCGAGGAGAACTCTTAACGGAGTGGCTCCTTCCCTTGACTGGTGGGGACAACCAGTTTTCGCCTTCTTTTCGCTTCTCGAGGTATCTCGTGGCCGCCTTGCCAGTGCCAAGCACCCCGGCAACCGGAACCCCACCACTTTTACCTCAAACCACGAAAGTCGGTACAACCCTTTAACCGGAGGACTCCGCGGCTGGTTTCTTCCCGGGCAGTGCAACGACCTTCTTCTTCTGCTCTTCAGCGAGAACTTCTTCTCCCCTGACCGACGTCGAGCCTTGCTGCCACTGCCTGGAACAACTGCCACCGCTGGAGGATCCCTTCCACTTAAGGTACCGTGTTCCGCCTGGCTTCCCTTGCCACCGACTGTACGGGGTAGATTTAGCCCCCGGCTTTCGAACCTGGGAGTGCCTGGGACACCCTGGCTAAACTTTCTAAGCCACTCTAAACTCTTTCTAACTCTTTGCAAGACTTTGAATCCTTAACAACAGTGTGATCTTGGGCACATTTTCGCTCCGACTACTCTAAGAGTGGGCCCTGCCTAGTGACTTTTGCTCACCTGTGACTTTGTGCTTCTGTGAGTCTATTGCCAGTGTTCTGGACCTTAGAGTGGTGTGTTTAACCCATTCCTGTTTCTTTTTACCCCTTTCTTGAACCTACTAGAGTGTCATCTAACGTTAAGCGCTCACCTCTGTTTTAATTATGTGGTGTTAACTTAGAGTGGTCTAGATAGGAGTAAGGGTTGGAACTGCTTGCATTATAACTGTGTTTGAAGTGTTTTTTTACTATATTTTGCTAGAGTGTTTTTAACTTATGTGTATTTTAAATAAATAACTATATACTTTTGAAACCAAGCTCTGGTCAGTGTTTGCTTGTGCTATTGTGTCTGAGTACATATTGTGTATACTTTGCATACTGCCTAACTCTTCTTGAGAGAAGTCTGACTGCTCAGCCACAGCTACCAGGTAAATCTGGGTGGTACAGACTGCTACCAAAGGGGTTTACTGCTCTACCTGTAGTCTTAAATCTTTTGCAGTGTTCCCCAAGGGAACTGCACAGGTTTCTGCCTAACAGTTCACACCTGGTTTACTCCCATGCCAGGCCTACTACCTCAGTTCACACCTTGTTTACTCCCATGCAAGGCCTACTACCTCAGTTCACACCTGGTGTACTCCCATGCCAGGCCTACTACCTTAGTTCACACATGGTTTACTCCCATGCCAGGCCTACTACCTCAGTTCACACCTGGTTTACTCCCATGCCAGGCCTACTACCTCAGTTCACAACTGGTTTATTCCCATGCCAGGCCTACTACCTCAGTTCACACCTGGTGTACTCCCCTGCCAGGCCTACTACCTCAGTTCACACCTGGTGTACTGCCATGCCAGGCCTACTACCTCAGTTACACCTGGTTTACTCCCATACCAGGCCTACTACCTCAGTTCATACCTGGTTTACTCCCATGCCAGGCCTACTACCTCAGTTCACACCTGGTGTACTCCCATGCCAGGCCTACTACCTTAGTTCACACCTGGTTTACTCCCATGCCAGGCCTACTACCTCAGTTCACACCTGGTTTACTCCCATGCCAGGCCTACTTCCTAAATTCACACCTGGATTACTTCCATGCCAGGCCCACACCTGGTTTACTCCAATGCCAGGCCTACTACCTCAGTTCACACCTGGTGTACTCCCATGCCAGGCCTACTACCTCACTTCACATCTGGTTTATTCCCATGCCAGGCCTACTACCTCAGTTCACACCTGGTTTACTCCCATGCAAGGCCTACTACCTCAGTTCACACCTGGTGTACTCCCATGCAAGGCCTACTACCTCAGTTCACACCTGGTGTACTCCCATTCCAGTCCTACTACCAAGGTTCACACCTGGTTTACTCCCATGCCAGGCCTACTACCTCAGTTCACACCTGGTGTACTCCCATGCCAGGCCTACTACCTCAGTTCACACCTGGTGTACTCCCATGCCAGGCCTACTACCTCAGTTCACACCTGGTGTACTCCCATGCCAGGCCTACTACCTCATTTCACACCTGGTTTGCTCCCATGCCAGACCTACTACCTCAGTTCACACCTGGATTACTCCCATGCCTGGCCTACTACCTCACTTCACATCTGGTGTACTCCCATGCCAGGCCTACTACCTCAGTTCACACCTGGTGTACTCCCATGCCAGGCCTACTACCTCAGTTCACACCTGGTGTACTCCCATGCCAGGCCTACTACCTCACTTCACACCTGGTGTACTCCCATGGCAGGCCTACTACCTCAGTTCACACCTGGTTTACTCCCATGCCATGCCTACTACCTCAGTTCACACCTGGTGTACTCCCATTGCAGGCCTACTACCTCAGTTCACACCTGGTTTACTCCCATGCCAGGCCTACTACCTCAGTTCACAACTGGTGTACTCCCATGCCCGGCCTACTACCTCAATTCACAACTGGTGTACTCCCATGCCAGGCCTACTACCTCACTTCACATCTGGTGTACTCCCATGCCAGGCCTACTACCTCAGTTCACACCTGGTGTACTCCCATGCCAGGCCTACTACCTCAGTTCACACCTGGTTTACTCCCATGCCAGGCCTACTACCTCAGTTCACACCTGGTGTACTCCCATGCCAGGCCTACTACCTTAGTTCACACCTGGTTTACTCCCATGCCAGGCCTACTACCTCAGTTCACACCTGGTTTACTCCCATGCCAGGCCTACTACATAAATTCACACCTGGATTACTTCCATGCCATGCCCACACCTGGTTTACTCCCATGCCAGGCCTACTACCTCAGTTCACACCTGGTGTACTCCCATTCCAGGCCAACTACCTCAGTTCACACCTGGTGTACTCCCATGCCAGGCCTACTACCTCAGGTCACACCTGGTGTACTCCCATGCCAGGCCTACTACCTCAGTTCACACCTGGTTTACTCCCATGCCAGGCCTACTACCTCAGTTCACACCTGGTGTACTCCCATGCCAGGCCTACTACCTTAGTTCACACCTGGTTTACTCCCATGCCAGGCCTACTACCTCAGTTCACACCTGGTTTACTCCCATGCCAGGCCTACTACATAAATTCACACCTGGATTACTTCCATGCCACGCCCACACCTGGTTTACTCCCATGCCAGGCCTACTACCTCAGTTCACACCTGGATTACTCCCATGCCAGGCCTACTACCTGAGTTCACACCTGGTGTACTCCCATGCCAGGCCTACTACCTCAGTTCACACCTGGATTACTCCCATGCCAGGCCTACTACCTCAGTTCACATCTGGTGTACTCCCATGCCAGGCCTACTACGTCAGTTCACACCTGGATTACTCCCATGCCAGGCCTACTTTCTCAGTTCACACCTGGTGTACTCCCATGCCAGGCCTACTACCTCACTTCACATCTGGTGTACTCCCATGCCAGGACTACTACCTCAGTTCACACCTGGTGTACTCCCATGCCAGGCCTACTACCTCACTTCACACCTGGTGTACTCCAATTCCAGGCCTACTACCTCGGTTCACACCTGGTTTACTCCCATGCCAGGCCTACTACCTCAGTTCACACCTGGTGCACTCCCATGCCAGGCCTACTACCTCACTTCACACCTGGTGTACTCCCATGGCAGGCCTACTACTTCAGTTCACACCTGGTTTACTCCTATGCCATGCCTACTACCTCAGTTCACACCTGGTGTACTCCCATTCCAGGCCTACTACCTCGGTTCACACCTGGTTTACTCCCATGCCAGGCCTACTACCTCAGTTCACACCTGGTTTACTCCCATGCCAGGCCTACTACCTCAGTTCACAACTGGTGTACTCCCATGCCCGGCCTACTACCTCAATTCACACCTGGTGTACTCCCATGCCAGGCCTACTACCCCACTTCACATCTGGTGTACTCCCATGCCAGGCCTACTACCTCAGTTCACACCTGGTGTACTCCCATGCCAGGCCTACTACCTCAGTTACACCTGGTTTACTCCCATATCAGGCCTACTACCTCAGTTCACACCTGGTTTACTCCCATGTCAGGCCTACTACCTCAGTTCACACCTGGTGTACTCCCATGCCAGGCCAATTACCTTAGTTCACACCTGGTTTACTCCCATGCCAGGCCTACTACCTCAGTTCACACCTGGTTTACTCCCATGCCAGGCCTGCTACCTCAGTCCACACATGGTGTACTCCCATGCCAGGCCTACTACCTAAATTCACACCTGGATTACTTCCATGCCAGGCCCACACCTGGTTTACTCCCATGCCAGGCCTACTACCTCAGTTCACACCTGGTGTACTCCCATTCCAGGCCTACTACCTCAGTTCACACCTGGTGTACTCCCATGCCAGGCCTACTACCTCAGGTCACACCTGGTGTACTCCCATGCCAGGCCTACTACCTCAGTTCACATCTGGTGTACTCCCATGCCAGGCCTACTACCTCAGTTCACACCTGGATTACTCCCATGCCAGGCCTACTAGCTCAGTTCACACCTGGATTACTCCCATGCCAGGCCTACTACCTCAGTTCACACCTGGTGTACTCCCATGCCCGGCCTACTACCTCAGTTCACACCTGGTTTACTCCCATGCCAGGCCCACACCTGGTTTACTCCCATGCCAGGCCTACAGCCTCAGTCACACCTGGTTTACTCCCATGCCAGGCCTACTACCTCAGTCACACTGGGTTTACTTCCATGCCAGGCATTCTATCTCAGTTCACACCTGGTTTGCTCCCATGCCAGGCCTACTGCCTCAGTCACACCTGGTTTACTCCCATGCCAGGCCTACTGCCTCAGTCACACCTGGTTTACTCCCATGCTAGGCCTATTGCCTCAGTCACACCTGGTTTATTCCCATGCCAGGCCTACTGCCTCAGTCACACCTGGTTTACTCCCATGCCATGCCTACTACCTCAGTTCACACCTGGTGCACTCCCGTGCCAGGCCTACTGTTAGGCAGAAACCTGTGCAGTTCCCTTGGGGAACACTGCAAAAGATTTAAGATTACAGGTATAGCAGTAAACCCACTTGGTAGCAGTCTGCACCACACAGATTTACCTGGTAGCTGTGGCTGAGCAGTCAGACTTCCCTCAAGAAGAGTTAGGCAGTATGCAAAGTATACACAATATGTACTCAGACACAATAGCACAAGCAAACACTGACCAGAGCTTGGTTTCAAAAGTATATAGTTATTTATTTATAAAACACACATAAGTTAAAATCACTCTAGCAAAATATAGTAAAAACACTTCAAACACAGTTATAATGAAAGCAGTTCCAACCCTTACTCCTATCTAGACAACTCTAAGTTAACACCACATAATTAAAACAGAGGTGAGCGCTTAACGTTAGATGACACTCTAGTAGGTTCAAGAAAGGGGTAAAAAGAAACAGGAATGGGTTAAACACACCACTCTAAGGTCCAGAACACTTGCAATAGACTCAAAGAAGCACAAAGTCACAGGTGAGCAAAAGTCACTAGGCAGGGCCCACTCTTAGAGTAGCCGGAGCGAAAAATGTGCCCAAGATCACACTGTTGTTACGGATTCAAAGTCTTGCAAAGAGTTAGAAAGAGTTTAGAGTGGCTTAAAAAGTTTAGCCAGGGTGTCCCAGGCACTCCCAGGTTCGAAAGCCGGGGGCTAAATCTACCCCGTACAGTCGGTGGCAAGGGAAGCCAGGCGGAACACGGTACCTTAAGTGGAAAGGATCCTCCAGCGGTGGCAGTTGTTCCAGGCAGTGGCAGCAAGGCTCGACGTCGGTCAGGGGAGAAGAAGTTCTCGCTGAAGAGCAGAAGAAGAAGGTCGTTGCACTGCCCGGGAAGAAACCAGCCGCGGAGTCCTCCGGTTAAAGGGTTGTACCGACTTTCGTGGTTGGGGTAAAAGGTGGTGGGGTTCCGGTTGCCGGGGTGCTTGGCACTGGCAAGGCGGCCACGAGATACCTCGAGAAGCGAAAAGAAGGCGAAAACTGGTTGTCCCCACCAGTCAAGGGAAGGAGCCACTCCGTTAAGAGTTCTCCTCGGTCGTCGGGAAAAGTGGTGAGACGGTTCAGCAGGGCTCCACCGGGTGGTGTCGTCGAAGCAGGTCGGCTCAGCTCTTCCCTCGTCGGATTCTTGGTCCTGTGGCGACTTCTGAAGTTCCAGTCCCCAAAGCCCTGCTTTTATGCAGCAAACCCCCATTCACCCAGCCTAGCTGTCACTCAAACATGCTCAGTGGTGAGCCGGCCGGCTCACCACTTGGGCCAATCAGGACGGAGTGCGACTTGAGTTACCAAGGTAACTCAGTCCAGGGTGCCTAAATCCCCCTCCACCCCTCCTAAGTACCCCAGACAGAGTGGCACCACTTTGGAGGGCTTCTGTGGAGAAGCCCGCCAAAAGTGGAACAAAGGGCTCCACTTTGGGTCAGAGTTACAGAGGCGAACGCCAACGCCATTTTAGAATCAAGTTTTGGCAAAAAGTCCCAACCGGAGTTATAATAATAAATATATAAACCGGCGGTATGTTTAAGGCTACCGTAAATAAATAATTAAATGTGTTAGCCTAAAACAATGGGAAATCCCATAGGGAAATATTCGCGGTCGAATATAAAAAGTAGTTTCCACTGCCACCAGCCAAAACTCGATCAGGGGGGACGGAGACGTGCCCCCTCGACTAACAGACCCTAGGGCAATCGAATTGCCCCAGCCAGTACGTCCACAATATGATGGTTTGTACTGGTTCTGTTCAGGATTCAAGACTAGCAAAGTCTTTGGTGACTTTACATGCCCTGGGAGACAGTAGTCAGTCCCAGGGTATGGAGTCTATGTTGGGGAGTCCCTAGGACACCCCTGGGTCACGGCACAGAGGGTGCTGTGTAACCCACATCACAAAAATACATGAGGCCCTATGGAGTAAAAGACCCCATAGCCCATTCAACACAAGGTTTAACCAAGAAAACACACTTCAATATGTCCAAGAGTGAGGGTAAAAGAGTCTCACTCTTGGCAGGAGAAAAAAAAGAAACCCCAGAAATCCAGCAAAGCTGCTGGGGGACTCACTATGTAGGGAAATTCAGCCTAAACAGAGAATTCTCCCTAACACTCGCCCCCCCCAGACTAAGGGACAGGAGGATTTAATCCACTCCTGGATGAACCTCATACCTCTAGTCGATGATATACATCCTAGAGAGTCCATCAGCATTTTGATGGTGACACCTTGACCTATGTTCAATGGAGAACTCAAAGGTTTTCTTCTGCAAGCTAACGGACCTACAGACCCTTTGAGGAACATCAGTCTTTTTGTTATAGGGGATCTGGTTGACCAGTCCCTCAGAAGTTGGTACAACTTCTGAACCTAGGTTAGGCTTTTTGAAGGGGTCCTTATAAAGGATTCCCTTAGATCTAGAGGGGCCTCCAAGGTTCCTCACCACCTCTCTTGTGGGGGCAGGTTGGGTCTTAGGCCTCTTGGTTGGAGGGGTTGGGGTTAGGCAATGTACCTGCTTCCCCTTCCTCTTAGATCTACCCTTACCTATTTTAGGAGTTTCCCCCCTAATATTAGGATTTGAGTTGAGGTCTTCAGTAGAAGGTCCAACAGTCTGAAGGTTTTTGGCCTTAGACTTTTCTTTTCTGGTTTTCCACCAGCACTGAGAATTACCAGTTCTCTCAGGTCCAGATAGGGGCCTAGTTGGTCTATCCACCTCTTCCTCAGAAGCAGGGGGAGTCAGAGACTCTGAGACTAGGGGAACAATGATGGAGCTTGGTTGGGGCGCCCATGTTCCTAGCATACTATCCTGAAATGTGCCTGGGTTAGAGGTCAACTTACTAACACCAGGGCTTGTAGTGGGGTTCTCAGTAGAGGGTCCCACAGGCTTAGAAGGGTCCTTCAAGGTAGCCTTTCTAGCCAATTTGGTTAAGTTCTGCTTCTCCATACTGGGAGGCCTGGGGGTATGTGACACTACTCCTAGAGTTCTTAGGTCATTCCCTAACAGGACCTTCCCGGGTACCTCAGCCTGAACACTGACAGGGATCCTTACTGTCATGTTGTTACATTGAATGAGGGCTGGTAGAATAGGAACCATTTGGACAGGGCCTCCAGACATCTTAGTGGGACCTTTGGGTGCTTTGGCCACATCCTCAGGTTGAAAGAAGCTTTCATCCACTACTGTTCTGCTGGCCCCAGTGTCTCTCCTGGCAGGAGTATCCTGGCCATTGACAAGAACACTGTCCACATAATACACCTTAGAGTTAACAGGTAGGGAGTTATACACAACCCTATTCTGGGGACTAACCAGACCCATAGGCTCTAAGTTTACAGTTGCTTGAAGACCCAAGGGTTCTTCAGCAAAGAGTTCAAAGTGGGCACTAGCCATCTGTACTTCATCCTCAGGAGTGAAGGCTAAGGAGACTGTGCTGATCCCTGCAGGTTTACCCTTGCACTTGGGATCTCCTTTGATATGGTCAGTGCCCTGACAGACATAGCATTGTCCAAATGCTCTCTGGAAGGGTGGCTTGTTCTGACCTCCTTCTGGCTTGTGGCCAGAAGGTACAGTAGTCTGACTCGGTTTCCCATGTGGCTTACCCTGGTTATTTTGTGGTTTGGGGCCCTCTTTGGGATAGGAATTATTAGAATTCTCTTTGGAGTCTGTTTTTGGCTGTTTCTCCCCATCCTTCTTCTGAGTTACCGCAGAATCCTTGTGAGTGGCCCTGTTGGCAACCCACAAGTCAGCAGCCCTAGCCAGTTTCCGGGAATCTAATTCCTTGGAATCAGCCAAGTGTTGTCTGAGCTCAGGAGAGCAGGCATCATAAATAGTCTCCAACATAAACAAATTCTTCATACCTTCATAAGTGTTCACCTTGTAACCCTTAATCCATCCCTCTAAGTTTTTCAAACATTCACTCACCCAGGTAGCCCAAGGGGTACCATCATGCTTTTTGAGGCTCCTAAACCTCTTAAGATACTGGGAAGGGGTCTTCCCAAACCTAGCTATCAAAGCTAGTTTCACACATTCATAGTCCTTCCTATCCTCCTCCCCCATCTCCATTACCACATCAGTTGCAACAGGGGGAAGCCTAGAGAACAACCAGGTGAGTAAGTCATTTCCTGTGATGTTCTGGAGCCCATGATTATATTCAAACAGAGACAACCAATCCAACACATCCAATTTAGGCTCATACATACCAACCAATTCTTTAGGCATCCGGGGTCTTTTAGGACTGGAACTTCTAGAGGAGCCAGAGAGAGAAGCATTCTCAACAGATAATTTCTTCATTTCTAAGTCATACTTGAGCTCCATTTCCCTTAGCCTTAGTTCTTTGTCAGTTTGAGCATTAAGTTTCTTATACTCCAATTCTAGTTTCATTTTCTCCAGTTCAAAGTATTGAGGACTAAATGGGGGACCTGGTAAAGGTCCAGTAGGTACAGCAGGTAGAGCAGGCAGAGGCCTAGGGGGGACAGTCACAACAGCCTCACCCTCCTCTTCTGACTCTTCCTCAGAATCATCAACATTTTGCTCCATGTTAATTTCAGTACTGTCATCTACAGTTACTGGAGTGGTAGGTTCCTCTGAACCATCACCCAGACTTTGGTTAGCTAACAATCTTTCAATCAGCTCCATTTTCTTGCCCTTAGTCAGGAGATCCTTATGTTTACAGAGCACTCTTAAACAATCAGCAGTTTTGGCTGCAAGGGACTCTTGACTATAGCTTTCTATAACTGACATGTTAGAGGATTACTTTTATAGTGCTAAGCTTTGTGGTTAGTTGCACTAAGGTATCTAAAGCACAATAAAATGTATACTCAATACAAATCCCACCGCTGTACACCAGTGTTAGGCAGAAACCTGTGCAGTTCCCTTGGGGAACACTGCAAAAGATTTAAGATTACAGGTATAGCAGTAAACCCACTTGGTAGCAGTCTGCACCACACAGATTTACCTGGTAGCTGTGGCTGAGCAGTCAGACTTCCCTCAAGAAGAGTTAGGCAGTATGCAAAGTATACACAATATGTACTCAGACACAATAGCACAAGCAAACACTGACCAGAGCTTGGTTTCAAAAGTATATAGTTATTTATTTATAAAACACACATAAGTTAAAATCACTCTAGCAAAATATAGTAAAAACACTTCAAACACAGTTATAATGAAAGCAGTTCCAACCCTTACTCCTATCTAGACAACTCTAAGTTAACACCACATAATTAAAACAGAGGTGAGCGCTTAACGTTAGATGACACTCTAGTAGGTTCAAGAAAGGGGTAAAAAGAAACAGGAATGGGTTAAACACACCACTCTAAGGTCCAGAACACTTGCAATAGACTCAAAGAAGCACAAAGTCACAGGTGAGCAAAAGTCACTAGGCAGGGCCCACTCTTAGAGTAGCCGGAGCGAAAAATGTGCCCAAGATCACACTGTTGTTACGGATTCAAAGTCTTGCAAAGAGTTAGAAAGAGTTTAGAGTGGCTTAAAAAGTTTAGCCAGGGTGTCCCAGGCACTCCCAGGTTCGAAAGCCGGGGGCTAAATCTACCCCGTACAGTCGGTGGCAAGGGAAGCCAGGCGGAACACGGTACCTTAAGTGGAAAGGATCCTCCAGCGGTGGCAGTTGTTCCAGGCAGTGGCAGCAAGGCTCGACGTCGGTCAGGGGAGAAGAAGTTCTCGCTGAAGAGCAGAAGAAGAAGGTCGTTGCACTGCCCGGGAAGAAACCAGCCGCGGAGTCCTCCGGTTAAAGGGTTGTACCGACTTTCGTGGTTGGTGTAAAAGGTGGTGGGGTTCCGGTTGCCGGGGTGCTTGGCACTGGCAAGGCGGCCACGAGATACCTCGAGAAGCGAAAAGAAGGCGAAAACTGGTTGTCCCCACCAGTCAAGGGAAGGAGCCACTCCGTTAAGAGTTCTCCTCGGTCGTCGGGAAAAGTGGTGAGACGGTTCAGCAGGGCTCCACCGGGTGGTGTCGTCGAAGCAGGTCGGCTCAGCTCTTCCCTCGTCGGATTCTTGGTCCTGTGGCGACTTCTGAAGTTCCAGTCCCCAAAGCCCTGCTTTTATGCAGCAAACCCCCATTCACCCAGCCTAGCTGTCACTCAAACATGCTAAGTGGTGAGCCGGCCGGCTCACCACTTGGGCCAATCAGGACGGAGTGCGACTTGAGTTACCAAGGTAACTCAGTCCAGGGTGCCTAAATCCCCCTCCACACCTCCTAAGTACCCCAGACAGAGTGGCACCACTTTGGAGGGCTTCTGTGGAGAAGCCCGCCAAAAGTGGAACAAAGGGCTCCACTTTGGGTCAGAGTTACAGAGGCGAACGCCAACGCCATTTTAGAATCAAGTTTTGGCAAAAAGTCCCAACCGGAGTTATAATAATAAATATATAAACCGGCGGTATGTTTAAGGCTACCGTAAATAAATAATTAAATGTGTTAGCCTAAAACAATGGGAAATCCCATAGGGAAATATTCGCGGTCGAATATAAAAAGTAGTTTCCACTGCCACCAGCCAAAACTCGATCAGGGGGGACGGAGACGTGCCCCCTCGACTAACAGACCCTGGGGCAATCGAATTGCCCCAGCCAGTACGTCCACAATATGATGGTTTGTACTGGTTCTGTTCAGGATTCAAGACTAGCAAAGTCTTTGGTGACTTTACATGCCCTGGGAGACAGTAGTCAGTCCCAGGGTATGGAGTCTATGTTGGGGAGTCCCTAGGACACCCCTGGGTCACGGCACAGAGGGTGCTGTGTAACCCACATCACAAAAATACATGAGGCCCTATGGAGTAAAAGACCCCATAGCCCATTCAACACAAGGTTTAACCAAGAAAACACACTTCAATATGTCCAAGAGTGAGGGTAAAAGAGTCTCACTCTTGGCAGGAGAAAAAAAAGAAACCCCAGAAATCCAGCAAAGCTGCTGGGGGACTCACTATGTAGGGAAATTCAGCCTAAACAGAGAATTCTCCCTAACACCTACTAGCTCAGTTCACATCTGGTGTACTCCCGTGCCAGGCCTACTACCTCAGTTCACACCTGGTTTACTCCCATGACAGGCCTAATACCTCAGTTACACCTGGTTTTCTCCCATACCAGGCCTACTACCTCAGTTCACACCTGGTGTACTCCTGTGCCAGGCCTACTACCTCAGTTTACACCTGGTGTACTCCCGTGCCAGGCCTACTACCTCAGTTCACACCTGGTGTACTCCCGTGCCAGGCCTACTACCTCAGTTCACATCTGGTGTACTCCCATGCCAGGCCTACTACCTCAGTTCACACCTGGTTTACTCCCATGCTAGGCCTACTACCTCAGTTCACACCTGGTGTACTCCCATTCCAGGCCTACTACCTCGGTTCACACCTGGTTTACTCCCATGCCAGGCCTACTACCTCAGTTCACACCTGGTTTACTCCCATGCCAGGCCTACTACCTCAGTTCACACCTGGTGTACTCCCATGCCAGGCCTACTACCTCAGTTCACACTTGGTTTACTCCCATGTCAGGCCTACTACCTCAGTTCACACCTGGTTTACTCCCATGCCAGGCCTACTACCTCAGTTCACAACTGGTTGATTCCCATGCCAGGCCTACTACCTCAGTTCACACCTGGTGTACTCCCCTGCCAGGCCTACTACCTCAGTTCACACCTGGTGTACTGCCATGCCAGGCCTACTACCTCAGTTACACCTGGTTTACTCCCATACCAGGCCTACTACCTCAGTTCACACCTGGTTTACTCCCATGCCAGGCCTACTACCTCAGTTCACACCTGGTGTACTCCCATGCCAGGCCTACTACCTTAGTTCACACCTGGTTTACTCCCATGCCAGGCATACTACCTCAGTTCACACCTGGTTTACTCCCATGCCAGGCCTACTACCTAAATTCACACCTGGATTACTTCCATGCCAGGCCCACACCTGGTTTACTCCCTTGCCAGGCCTACTACCTCAGTTCACACCTGGTGTACTCCCATGCCAGGCCTACTACCTCACTTCACATCTGGTTTACTCCCATGCCAGGCCTACTACCTCAGTTCACACCTGGTTTACTCCCATGCAAGGCCTACTACCTCAGTTCACACCTGGTGTACTCCCATTCCAGGCCTACTACCAAGGTTCACACCTGGTTTACTCCCATGCCAGGCCTACTACCTCAGGTCACACCTGGTGTACTCCCATGCCAGGCCTACTACCTCAGTTCACATCTGGTTTACTCCCATGCCAGGCCTACTACCTCAGTTCACACCTGGATTACTCCCATGCCAGGCCTACTAGCTCAGTTCACACCTGGATTACTCCCATGCCAGGCCTACTACCTCAGATCACACCTGGTGTACTCCCATGCCCGGCCTACTACCTCATTTCACACCTGGTTTACTCCCATGCCAGGCCCACACCTGGTTTACTCCCATGCCAGGCCTACAGCCTCAGTCACAACTGGTTTACTCCCATGCCAGGCCTACTACCTCAGTCACACTGGGTTTACTTCCATGCCAGGCCTTCTATCTCAGTTCACACCTGGTTTGCTCCCATGCCAGGCCTACTGCCTCAGTCACACCTGGTTTACTCCCATGCCAGGCCTACTGCCTCAGTCACACCTGGTTTACTCCCATGCTAGGCCTATTGCCTCAGTCACACCTGGTTTATTCCCATGCCAGGCCTACTGCCTCAGTCACACCTGGTTTACTCCCATGCCATGCCTACTACCTCAGTTCACACCTGGTGTACTCCCGTGCCAGGCCTACTAGCTCAGTTCACATCTGGTGTACTCCCGTGCCAGGCCTACTACCTCAGTTCACACCTGGTTTACTCCCATGCCAGGCCTACTACCTCAGTTCACACCTGGTGTACTCCCATGCCAGGCCTACTACCTTAGTTCACACCTGGTTTACTCCCATGCCAGGCCTACTACCTCAGTTCACACCTTGTTTACTCCCATGCAAGGCCTACTACCTCAGTTCACACCTGGTGTACTCCCATGCCAGGCCTACTACCTTAGTTCACACATGGTTTACTCCCATGCCAGGCCTACTACCTCAGTTCACACCTGGTTTACTCCCATGCCAGGCCTACTACCTCAGTTCACAACTGGTTTATTCCCATGCCAGGCCTACTACCTCAGTTCACACCTGGTGTACTCCCCTGCCAGGCCTACTACCTCAGTTCACACCTGGTGTACTGCCATGCCAGGCCTACTACCTCAGGTCACACCTGGTGTACTCCCATGCCAGGCCTACTACCTCAGTTCACATCTGGTGTACTCCCATGCCAGGCCTACTACCTCACTTCACATCTGGTTTACTCCCATGCCAGGCCTACTACCTCAGTTCACACCTGGTTTACTCCCATGCAAGGCCTACTACCTCAGTTCACACCTGGTGTACTCCCATTCCAGGCCTACTACCTAGGTTCACACCTGGTTTACTCCCATGCCAGGCCTACTACCTCAGGTCACACCTGGTGTACTCCCATGCCAGGCCTACTACCTCAGTTCACATCTGGTGTACTCCCATGCCAGGCCTACTACCTCAGTTCACACCTGGATTACTCCCATGCCAGGCCTACTAGCTCAGTTCACACCTGGATTACTCCCATGCCAGGCCTACTACCTCAGATCACACCTGGTGTACTCCCATGCCCGGCCTACTACCTCATTTCACACCTGGTTTACTCCCATGCCAGGCCCACACCTGGTTTACTCCCATGCCAGGCCTACAGCCTCAGTCACAACTGGTTTACTCCCATGCCAGGCCTACTACCTCAGTCACACTGGGTTTACTTCCATGCCAGGCCTTCTATCTCAGTTCACACCTGGTTTGCTCCCATGCCAGGCCTACTGCCTCAGTCACACCTGGTTTACTCCCATGCCAGGCCTACTGCCTCAGTCACACCTGGTTTACTCCCATGCTAGGCCTATTGCCTCAGTCACACCTGGTTTATTCCCATGCCAGGCCTACTGCCTCAGTCACACCTGGTTTACTCCCATGCCATGCCTACTACCTCAGTTCACACCTGGTGTACTCCCGTGCCAGGCCTACTAGCTCAGTTCACATCTGGTGTACTCCCGTGCCAGGCCTACTACCTCAGTTCACACCTGGTTTACTCCCATGCCAGGCCTACTACCTCAGTTCACACCTGGTGTACTCCCATGCCAGGCCTACTACCTTAGTTCACACCTGGTTTACTCCCATGCCAGGCCTACTACCTCAGTTCACACCTTGTTTACTCCCATGCAAGGCCTACTACCTCAGTTCACACCTGGTGTACTCCCATGCCAGGCCTACTACCTTAGTTCACACATGATTTACTCCCATGCCAGGCCTACTACCTCAGTTCACACCTGGTTTACTCCCATGCCAGGCCTACTACCTCAGTTCACAACTGGTTTATTCCCATGCCAGGCCTACTACCTCAGTTCACACCTGGTGTACTCCCCTGCCAGGCCTACTACCTCAGTTCACACCTGGTGTACTGCCATGCCAGGCCTACTACCTCAGTTACACCTGGTTTACTCCCATACCAGGCCTACTACCTCAGTTCATACCTGGTTTACTCCCATGCCAGGCCTACTACCTCAGTTCACACCTGGTGTACTCCCATGCCAGGCCTACTACCTTAGTTCACACCTGGTTTACTCCCATGCCAGGCCTACTACCTCAGTTCACACCTGGTTTACTCCCATGCCAGGCCTACTTCCTAAATTCACACCTGGATTACTTCCATGCCAGGCCCACACCTGGTTTACTCCAATGCCAGGCCTACTACCTCAGTTCACACCTGGTGTACTCCCATGCCAGGCCTACTACCTCACTTCACATCTGGTTTATTCCCATGCCAGGCCTACTACCTCAGTTCACACCTGGTGTACTCCCATGCAAGGCCTACTACCTCAGTTCACACCTGGTGTACTCCCATTCCAGTCCTACTACCAAGGTTCACACCTGGTTTACTCCCATGCCAGGCCTACTACCTCAGTTCACACCTGGTGTACTCCCATGCCAGGCCTACTACCTCAGTTCACACCTGGTGTACTCCCATGCCAGGCCTACTACCTCAGTTCACACCTGGTGTACTCCCATGCCAGGCCTACTACCTCACTTCACACCTGGTGTACTCCCATGGCAGGCCTACTACCTCAGTTCACACCTGGTTTACTCCCATGCCATGCCTACTACCTCAGTTCACACCTGGTGTACTCCCATTGCAGGCCTACTACCTCGGTTCACACCTGGTTTACTCCCATGCCAGGCCTACTACCTCAGTTCACACCTGGTTTACTCCCATGCCAGGCCTACTACCTCAGTTCACAACTGGTGTACTCCCATGCCCGGCCTACTACCTCAATTCACAACTGGTGTACTCCCATGCCAGGCCTACTACCTCAGTTCACACCTGGTGTACTCCCATGCCAGGCCTACTACCTCAGTTCACACCTGGTTTACTCCCATGCCAGGCCTACTACCTCAGTTCACACCTGGTGTACTCCCATGCCAGGCCTACTACCTTAGTTCACACCTGGTTTACTCCCATGCCAGGCCTACTACCTCAGTTCACACCTGGTTTACTCCCATGCCAGGCCTACTACATAAATTCACACCTGGATTACTTCCATGCCACACCCACACCTGGTTTACTCCCATGCCAGGCCTACTACCTCAGTTCACACCTGGTGTACTCCCATTCCAGGCCTACTACCTCAGTTCACACCTGGTGTACTCCCATGCCAGGCCTACTACCTCAGGTCACACCTGGTGTACTCCCATGTCAGGCCTACTACCTCAGTTCACATCTGGTGTACTCCCATGCCAGGCCTACTACCTCAGTTCACACCTGGATTACTCCCATGCCAGGCCTACTAGCTCAGTTCACACCTGGATTACTCCCATGCCAGGCCTACTACCTCAGTTCACACCTGGTGTACTCCCATGCCCGGCCTACTACCTCAGTTCACACCTGGTTTACTCCCATGCCAGGCCCACACCTGGTTTACTCCCATGCCAGGCCTACAGCCTCAGTCACACCTGGTTTACTCCCATGCCAGGCCTACTACCTCAGTCACACTGGGTTTACTTCCATGCCAGGCCTTCTATCTCAGTTCACACCTGGTTTGCTCCCATGCCAGGCCTACTGCCTCAGTCACACCTGGTTTACTCCAATGCCAGGCCTACTGCCTCAGTCACACCTGGTTTACTCCCATGCTAGGCCTTTTGCCTCAGTCACGCCTGGTTTATTCCCATGCCAGGCCTACTGCCTCAGTCACACCTGGTTTACTCCCATGCCATGCCTACTACCTCAGTTCACACCTGGTGTACTCCCGTGCCAGGCCTACTACCTCAGTTCACACCTGGTTTACTCCCATGCCAGGCCTAATACCTCAGTTACACCTGGTTTTCTCCCATACCAGGCCTACTACCTCAGTTCACACCTGGTGTACTCCCGTGCCAGGCCTACTACCTCAGTTTACACCTGGTGTAATCCCGTGCCAGGCCTACTACCTCAGTTCACATCTGGTGTACTCCAATGCCAGGCCTACTACCTCAGTTCACACCTGGTGTACTGCCATGCCAGGCCTACTACCTCAGTTACACCTGGTTTACTCCCATACCAGGCCTACTACCTCAGTTCACACCTGGTTTACTCCCATGCCAGGCCTACTACCTCGGTTCACACCTGGTGTACTCCCATGCCAGGCCTACTACCTTAGTTCACACCTGGTTTACTCCCATGCCAGGCCTACTACCTCAGTTCACACCTGGTTTACTCCCATGCCAGGCCTACTACCTAAATTCACACCTGGATTACTTCCATGCCAGGCCCACACCTGGTTTACTCCCTTGCCAGGCCTACTACCTCAGTTCACACCTGGTGTACTCCCATGCCAGGCCTACTACCTCACTTCACATCTGGTTTACTCCCTTGCCAGGCCTACTACCTCAGTTCACACCTGGTTTACTCCCATGCAAGGCCTACTACCTCAGTTCACACCTGGTGTACTCCCATTCCAGGCCTACTACCAAGGTTCACACCTGGTTTACTCCCATGCCAGGCCTACTACCTCAGGTCACACCTGGTGTACTCCCATGCCAGGCCTACTACCTCAGTTCACATCTGGTGTACTCCCATGCCAGGCCTACTACGTCAGTTCACACCTGGATTACTCCCATGCCAGGCCTACTAGCTCAGTTCACACCTGGATTACTCCCATGCCAGGCCTACTACCTCAGATCACACCTGGTGTACTCCCATGCCTGGCCTACTACCTCATTTCACACCTGGTTTACTCCCATGCCAGGCCCACACCTGGTTTACTCCCATGCCAGGCCTACAGCCTCAGTCACAACTGGTTTACTCCCATGCCAGGCCTACTACCTCAGTCACACTGGGTTTACTTCCATGCCAGGCCTTCTATCTCAGTTCACACCTGGTTTGCTCCCATGCCAGGCCTACTGCCTCAGTCACACCTGGTTTACTCCCATGCCAGGCCTACTGCCTCAGTCACACCTGGTTTACTCCCATGCTAGGCCTATTGCCTCAGTCACACCTGGTTTATTCCCATGCCAGGCCTACTGCCTCAGTCACACCTGGTTTACTCCCATGCCATGCCTACTACCTCAGTTCACACCTGGTGTACTCCCGTGCCAGGCCTACTAGCTCAGTTCACATCTGGTGTACTCCCGTGCCAGGCCTACTACCTCAGTTCACACCTGGTTTACTCCCATGCCAGGCCTACTACCTCAGTTCACACCTGGTGTACTCCCATGCCAGGCCTACTACCTTAGTTCACACCTGGTTTACTCCCATGCCAGGCCTACTACCTCAGTTCACACCTTGTTTACTCCCATGCAAGGCCTACTACCTCAGTTCACACCTGGTGTACTCCCATGCCAGGCCTACTACCTTAGTTCACACATGGTTTACTCCCATGCCAGGCCTACTACCTCAGTTCACACCTGGTTTACTCCCATGCCAGGCCTACTACCTCAGTTCACAACTGGTTTATTCCCATGCCAGGCCTACTACCTCAGTTCACACCTGGTGTACTCCCCTGCCAGGCCTACTACCTCAGTTCACACCTGGTGTACTGCCATGCCAGGCCTACTACCTCAGGTCACACCTGGTGTACTCCCATGCCAGGCCTACTACCTCAGTTCACATCTGGTGTACTCCCATGCCAGGCCTACTACCTCACTTCACATCTGGTTTACTCCCATGCCAGGCCTACTACCTCAGTTCACACCTGGTTTACTCCCATGCAAGGCCTACTAGCTCAGTTCACACCTGGTGTACTCCCATTCCAGGCCTACTACCAAGGTTCACACCTGGTTTACTCCCATGCCAGGCCTACTACCTCAGGTCACACCTGGTGTACTCCCATGCCAGGCCTACTACCTCAGTTCACATCTGGTGTACTCCCATGCCAGGCCTACTACCTCAGTTCACACCTGGATTACTCCCATGCCAGGCCTACTAGCTCAGTTCACACCTGGATTACTCCCATGCCAGGCCTACTACCTCAGATCACACCTGGTGTACTCCCATGCCCGGCCTACTACCTCATTTCACACCTGGTTTACTCCCATGCCAGGCCCACACCTGGTTTACTCCCATGCCAGGCCTACAGCCTCAGTCACAACTGGTTTACTCCCATGCCAGGCCTACTACCTCAGTCACACTGGGTTTACTTCCATGCCAGGCCTTCTATCTCAGTTCACACCTGGTTTGCTCCCATGCCAGGCCTACTGCCTCAGTCACACCTGGTTTACTCCCATGCCAGGCCTACTGCCTCAGTCACACCTGGTTTACTCCCATGCTAGGCCTATTGCCTCAGTCACACCTGGTTTATTCCCATGCCAGGCCTACTGCCTCAGTCACACCTGGTTTACTCCCATGCCATGCCTACTACCTCAGTTCACACCTGGTGTACTCCCGTGCCAGGCCTACTAGCTCAGTTCACATCTGGTGTACTCCCGTGCCAGGCCTACTACCTCAGTTCACACCTGGTTTACTCCCATGCCAGGCCTACTACCTCAGTTCACACCTGGTGTACTCCCATGCCAGGCCTACTACCTTAGTTCACACCTGGTTTACTCCCATGCCAGGCCTACTACCTCAGTTCACACCTTGTTTACTCCCATGCAAGGCCTACTACCTCAGTTCACACCTGGTGTACTCCCATGCCAGGCCTACTACCTTAGTTCACACATGGTTTACTCCCATGCCAGGCCTACTACCTCAGTTCACACCTGGTTTACTCCCATGCCAGGCCTACTACCTCAGTTCACAACTGGTTTATTCCCATGCCAGGCCTACTACCTCAGTTCACACCTGGTGTACTCCCCTGCCAGGCCTACTACCTCAGTTCACACCTGGTGTACTGCCATGCCAGGCCTACTACCTCAGTTACACCTGGTTTACTCCCATACCAGGCCTACTACCTCAGTTCATACCTGGTTTACTCCCATGCCAGGCCTACTACCTCAGTTCACACCTGGTGTACTCCCATGCCAGGCCTACTACCTTAGTTCACACCTGGTTTACTCCCATGCCAGGCCTACTACCTCAGTTCACACCTGGTTTACTCCCATGCCAGGCCTACTTCCTAAATTCACACCTGGATTACTTCCATGCCAGGCCCACACCTGGTTTACTCCAATGCCAGGCCTACTACCTCAGTTCACACCTGGTGTACTCCCATGCCAGGCCTACTACCTCACTTCACATCTGGTTTATTCCCATGCCAGGCCTACTACCTCAGTTCACACCTGGTTTACTCCCATGCAAGGCCTACTACCTCAGTTCACACCTGGTGTACTCCCATGCAAGGCCTACTACCTCAGTTCACACCTGGTGTACTCCCATTCCAGTCCTACTACCAAGGTTCACACCTGGTTTACTCCCATGCCAGGCCTACTACCCCAGTTCACACCTGGTGTACTCCCATGCCAGGCCTACTACCTCAGTTCACACCTGGTGTACTCCCATGCCAGGCCTACTACCTCAGTTCACACCTGGTGTACTCCCATGCCAGGCCTACTACCTCAGTTCACACCTGGTTTGCTCCCATGCCAGACCTACTACCTCAGTTCACACCTGGATTACTCCCATGCCTGGCCTACTACCTCACTTCACATCTGGTGTACTCCCATGCCAGGCCTACTACCTCAGTTCACACCTGGTGTACTCCCATGCCAGGCCTACTACCTCAGTTCACACCTGGTGTACTCCCATGCCAGGCCTACTACCTCACTTCACACCTGGTGTACTCCCATGGCAGGCCTACTACCTCAGTTCACACCTGGTTTACTCCCATGCCATGCCTACTACCTCAGTTCACACCTGGTGTACTCCCATTGCAGGCCTACTACCTCGGTTCACACCTGGTTTACTCCCATGCCAGGCCTACTACCTCAGTTCACACCTGGTTTACTCCCATGCCAGGCCTACTACCTCAGTTCACAACTGGTGTACTCCCATGCCCGGCCTACTACCTCAATTCACAACTGGTGTACTCCCATGCCAGGCCTACTACCTCACTTCACATCTGGTGTACTCCCATGCCAGGCCTACTACCTCAGTTCACACCTGGTGTACTCCCATGCCAGGCCTACTACCTCAGTTCACACCTGGTTTACTCCCATGCCAGGCCTACTACCTCAGTTCACACCTGGTGTACTCCCATGCCAGGCCTACTACCTTAGTTCACACCTGGTTTACTCCCATGCCAGGCCTACTACCTCAGTTCACACCTGGTTTACTCCCATGCCAGGCCTACTACATAAATTCACACCTGGATTACTTCCATGCCACGCCCACACCTGGTTTACTCCCATGCCAGGCCTACTACCTCAGTTCACACCTGGTGTACTCCCATTCCAGGCCTACTACCTCAGTTCACACCTGGTGTACTCCCATGCCAGGCCTACTACCTCAGGTCACACCTGGTGTACTCCCATGCCAGGCCTACTACCTCAGTTCACATCTGGTGTACTCCCATGCCAGGCCTACTACCTCAGTTCACACCTGGATTACTCCCATGCCAGGCCTACTAGCTCAGTTCACACCTGGATTACTCCCATGCCAGGCCTACTGCCTCAGTCACACCTGGTTTACTCCCATGCCAGGCCTACTGCCTCAGTCACACCTGGTTTACTCCCATGCTAGGCCTATTGCCTCAGTCACACCTGGTTTATTCCCATGCCAGGCCTACTGCCTCAGTCACACCTGGTGTACTCCCGTGCCAGGCCTACTACCTCAGTTCACACCTGGTGTACTCCCGTGCCAGGCCTACTACCTCAGTTCACACCTGGTGTACTCCCGTGCCAGGCCTACTACCTCAGTTTACACCTGGTGTACTCCCATGCCCGGCCTACTACCTAAATTCACACCTGGATTACTTCCATGCCAGGCCCACACCTGGTTTACTCCCATGCCAGGCCTACTACCTCAGTTCACACCTGGTGTACTCCCATTCCAGGCCTACTACCTCAGTTCACACCTGGTGTACTCCCATGCCAGGCCTACTACCTCAGGTCACACCTGGTGTACTCCCATGCCAGGCCTACTACCTCAGTTCACATCTGGTGTACTCCCATGCCAGGCCTACTACCTCAGTTCACACCTGGATTACTCCCATGCCAGGCCTACTAGCTCAGTTCACACCTGGATTACTCCCATGCCAGGCCTACTACCTCAGTTCACACCTGGTGTACTCCCATGCCCGGCCTACTACCTCAGTTCACACCTGGTTTACTCCCATGCCAGGCCCACACCTGGTTTACTCCCATGCCAGGCCTACAGCCTCAGTCACACCTGGTTTACTCCCATGCCAGGCCTACTACCTCAGTCACACTGGGTTTACTTCCATGCCAGGCATTCTATCTCAGTTCACACCTGGTTTGCTCCCATGCCAGGCCTACTGCCTCAGTCACACCTGGTTTACTCCCATGCCAGGCCTACTGCCTCAGTCACACCTGGTTTACTCCCATGCTAGGCCTATTGCCTCAGTCACACCTGGTTTATTCCCATGCCAGGCCTACTGCCTCAGTCACACCTGGTTTACTCCCATGCCATGCCTACTACCTCAGTTCACACCTGGTGTACTCCCGTGCCAGGCCTACTAGCTCAGTTCACATCTGGTGTACTCCCGTGCCAGGCCTACTACCTCAGTTCACACCTGGTTTACTCCCATGACAGGCCTAATACCTCAGTTACACCTGGTTTTCTCCCATACCAGGCCTACTACCTCAGTTCACACCTGGTGTACTCCCGTGCCAGGCCTACTACCTCAGTTTACACCTGGTGTACTCCCGTGCCAGGCCTACTACCTCAGTTCACACCTGGTGTACTCCCGTGCCAGGCCTACTACCTCAGTTCACATCTGGTGTACTCCCATGCCAGGCCTACTACCTCAGTTCACACCTGGTTTACTCCCATGCTAGGCCTACTACCTCAGTTCACACCTGGTGTACTCCCATTCCAGGCCTACTACCTCGGTTCACACCTGGTTTACTCCCATGCCAGGCCTACTACCTCAGTTCACACCTGGTTTACTCCCATGCCAGGCCTACTACCTCAGTTCACACCTGGTGTACTCCCATGCCAGGCCTACTACCTTAGTTCACACCTGGTTTACTCCCATGTCAGGCCTACTACCTCAGTTCACACCTGGTTTACTCCCATGCCAGGCCTACTACCTCAGTTCACACCTGGTGTACTCCCATGCCCGGCCTACTACCTCAGTTCACACCTGGTTTACTCCCATGCCAGGCCCACACCTGGTTTACTCCCATGCCAGGCCTACAGCCTCAGTCACACCTGGTTTACTCCCATGCCAGGCCTACTACCTCAGTCACACTGGGTTTACTTCCATGCCAGGCATTCTATCTCAGTTCACACCTGGTTTGCTCCCATGCCAGGCCTACTGCCTCAGTCACACCTGGTTTACTCCCATGCCAGGCCTACTGCCTCAGTCACACCTGGTTTACTCCCATGCTAGGCCTATTGCCTCAGTCACACCTGGTTTATTCCCATGCCAGGCCTACTGCCTCAGTCACACCTGGTTTACTCCCATGCCATGCCTACTACCTCAGTTCACACCTGGTGTACTCCCGTGCCAGGCCTACTAGCTCAGTTCACATCTGGTGTACTCCCGTGCCAGGCCTACTACCTCAGTTCACACCTGGTTTACTCCCATGACAGGCCTAATACCTCAGTTACACCTGGTTTTCTCCCATACCAGGCCTACTACCTCAGTTCACACCTGGTGTACTCCCGTGCCAGGCCTACTACCTCAGTTTACACCTGGTGTACTCCCGTGCCAGGCCTACTACCTCAGTTCACACCTGGTGTACTCCCGTGCCAGGCCTACTACCTCAGTTCACATCTGGTGTACTCCCATGCCAGGCCTACTACCTCAGTTCACACCTGGTTTACTCCCATGCTAGGCCTACTACCTCAGTTCACACCTGGTGTACTCCCATTCCAGGCCTACTACCTCGGTTCACACCTGGTTTACTCCCATGCCAGGCCTAATACCTCAGTTCACACCTGGTTTACTCCCATGCCAGGCCTACTACCTCAGTTCACACCTGGTGTACTCCCATGCCAGGCCTACTACCTTAGTTCACACCTGGTTTACTCCCATGTCAGGCCTACTACCTCAGTTCACACCTGGTTTACTCCCATGCCAGGCCTACTACCTCAGTTCACAACTGGTTGATTCCCATGCCAGGCCTACTACCTCAGTTCACACCTGGTGTACTCCCCTGCCAGGCCTACTACCTCAGTTCACACCTGGTGTACTGCCATGCCAGGCCTACTACCTCAGTTACACCTGGTTTACTCCCATACCAGGCCTACTACCTCAGTTCACACCTGGTTTACTCCCATGCCAGGCCTACTACCTCAGTTCACACCTGGTGTACTCCCATGCCAGGCCTACTACCTTAGTTCACACCTGGTTTACTCCCATGCCAGGCCTACTACCTCAGTTCACACCTGGTTTACTCCCATGCCAGGCCTACTACCTAAATTCACACCTGGATTACTTCCATGCCAGGCCCACACCTGGTTTACTCCCTTGCCAGGCCTACTACCTCAGTTCACACCTGGTGTACTCCCATGCCAGGCCTACTACCTCACTTCACATCTGGTTACTCCCATGCCAGGCCTACTACCTCAGTTCACACCTGGTTTACTCCCATGCAAGGCCTACTACCTCAGTTCACACCTGGTGTACTCCCATTCCAGGCCTACTACCAAGGTTCACACCTGGTTTACTCCCATGCCAGGCCTACTACCTCAGGTCACACCTGGTGTACTCCCATGCCAGGCCTACTACCTCAGTTCACATCTGGTGTACTCCCATGCCAGGCCTACTACCTCAGTTCACACCTGGATTACTCCCATGCCAGGCCTACTAGCTCAGTTCACACCTGGATTACTCCCATGCCAGGCCTACTACCTCAGATCACACCTGGTGTACTCCCATGCCCGGCCTACTACCTCATTTCACACCTGGTTTACTCCCATGCCAGGCCCACACCTGGTTTACTCCCATGCCAGGCCTACAGCCTCAGTCACAACTGGTTTACTCCCATGCCAGGCCTACTACCTCAGTCACACTGGGTTTACTTCCATGCCAGGCCTTCTATCTCAGTTCACACCTGGTTTGCTCCCATGCCAGGCCTACTGCCTCAGTCACACCTGGTTTACTCCCATGCCAGGCCTACTGCCTCAGTCACACCTGGTTTACTCCCATGCTAGGCCTATTGCCTCAGTCACACCTGGTTTATTCCCATGCCAGGCCTACTGCCTCAGTCACACCTGGTGTACTCCCATGGCAGGCCTACTACCTCAGTTCACACCTGGTTTACTCCCATGCCATGCCTACTACCTCAGTTCACACCTGGTGTACTCCCATTGCAGGCCTACTACCTCGGTTCACACCTGGTTTACTCCCATGCCAGGCCTACTACCTCAGTTCACACCTGGTTTACTCCCATGCCAGGCCTACTACCTCAGTTCACAACTGGTGTACTCCCATGCCCGGCCTACTACCTCAATTCACAACTGGTGTACTCCCATGCCAGGCCTACTACCTCAGTTCACACCTGGTGTACTCCCATGCCAGGCCTACTACCTCAGTTCACACCTGGTTTACTCCCATGCCAGGCCTACTACCTCAGTTCACACCTGGTGTACTCCCATGCCAGGCCTACTACCTTAGTTCACACCTGGTTTACTCCCATGCCAGGCCTACTACCTCAGTTCACACCTGGTTTACTCCCATGCCAGGCCTACTACATAAATTCACACCTGGATTACTTCCATGCCACACCCACACCTGGTTTACTCCCATGCCAGGCCTACTACCTCAGTTCACACCTGGTGTACTCCCATTCCAGGCCTACTACCTCAGTTCACACCTGGTGTACTCCCATGCCAGGCCTACTACCTCAGGTCACACCTGGTGTACTCCCATGCCAGGCCTACTACCTCAGTTCACATCTGGTGTACTCCCATGCCAGGCCTACTACCTCAGTTCACACCTGGATTACTCCCATGCCAGGCCTACTAGCTCAGTTCACACCTGGATTACTCCCATGCCAGGCCTACTACCTCAGTTCACACCTGGTGTACTCCCATGCCCGGCCTACTACCTCAGTTCACACCTGGTTTACTCCCATGCCAGGCCCACACCTGGTTTACTCCCATGCCAGGCCTACAGCCTCAGTCACACCTGGTTTACTCCCATGCCAGGCCTACTACCTCAGTCACACTGGGTTTACTTCCATGCCAGGCCTTCTATCTCAGTTCACACCTGGTTTGCTCCCATGCCAGGCCTACTGCCTCAGTCACACCTGGTTTACTCCAATGCCAGGCCTACTACCTTAGTTCACACATGGTGTACTCCCATGCCAGGCCTACTACCTTAGTTCACACATGGTTTACTCCCATGCCAGGCCTACTACCTCAGTTCACACCTGGTTTACTCCCATGCCAGGCCTACTACCTCAGTTCACAACTGGTTTATTCCCATGCCAGGCCTACTACCTCAGTTCACACCTGGTGTACTCCCCTGCCAGGCCTACTACCTCAGTTCACACCTGGTGTACTGCCATGCCAGGCCTACTACCTCAGTTACACCTGGTTTACTCCCATACCAGGCCTACTACCTCAGTTCATACCTGGTTTACTCCCATGCCAGGCCTACTACCTCAGTTCACACCTGGTGTACTCCCATGCCAGGCCTACTACCTTGGTTCACACCTGGTTTACTCCCATGCCAGGCCTACTACCTCAGTTCACACCTGGTTTACTCCCATGCCAGGCCTACTTCCTAAATTCACACCTGGATTACTTCCATGCCAGGCCCACACCTGGTTTACTCCAATGCCAGGCCTACTACCTCAGTTCACACCTGGTGTACTCCCATGCCAGGCCTACTACCTCACTTCACATCTGGTTTATTCCCATGCCAGGCCTACTACCTCAGTTCACACCTGGTTTACTCCCATGCAAGGCCTACTACCTCAGTTCACACCTGGTGTACTCCCATGCAAGGCCTACTACCTCAGTTCACACCTGGTTTACTCCCATGCCAGGCCTACTACCTCAGTTCACACCTGGTGTACTCCCATGCCAGGCCTACTACCTCAGTTCACACCTGGTGTACTCCCATGCCAGGCCTACTACCTCAGTTCACACCTGGTGTACTCCCATGCCAGGCCTACTACCTCAGTTCACACCTGGTTTGCTCCCATGCCAGACCTACTACCTCAGTTCACACCTGGATTACTCCCATGCCTGGCCTACTACCTCACTTCACATCTGGTGTACTCCCATGCCAGGCCTACTTCCTAAATTCACACCTGGATTACTTCCATGCCAGGCCCACACCTGGTTTACTCCAATGCCAGGCCTACTACCTCAGTTCACACCTGGTGTACTCCCATGCCAGGCCTACTACCTCACTTCACATCTGGTTTATTCCCATGCCAGGCCTACTACCTCAGTTCACACCTGGTTTACTCCCATGCAAGGCCTACTACCTCAGTTCACACCTGGTGTACTCCCATGCAAGGCCTACTACCTCAGTTCACACCTGGTTTACTCCCATGCCAGGCCTACTACCTCAGTTCACACCTGGTGTACTCCCATGCCAGGCCTACTACCTCAGTTCACACCTGGTGTACTCCCATGCCAGGCCTACTACCTCAGTTCACACCTGGTGTACTCCCATGCCAGGCCTACTACCTCAGTTCACACCTGGTTTGCTCCCATGCCAGACCTACTACCTCAGTTCACACCTGGATTACTCCCATGCCTGGCCTACTACCTCACTTCACATCTGGTGTACTCCCATGCCAGGCCTACTACCTCAGTTCACACCTGGTGTACTCCCATGCCAGGCCTACTACCTCAGTTCACACCTGGTGTACTCCCATGCCAGGCCTACTACCTCACTTCACACCTGGTGTACTCCCATGGCAGGCCTACTACCTCAGTTCACACCTGGTTTACTCCCATGCCATGCCTACTACCTCAGTTCACACCTGGTGTACTCCCATTGCAGGCCTACTACCTCGGTTCACACCTGGTTTACTCCCATGCCAGGCCTACTACCTCAGTTCACACCTGGTTTACTCCCATGCCAGGCCTACTACCTCAGTTCACAACTGGTGTACTCCCATGCCCGGCCTACTACCTCAATTCACAACTGGTGTACTCCCATGCCAGGCCTACTACCTCACTTCACATCTGGTGTACTCCCATGCCAGGCCTACTACCTCAGTTCACACCTGGTGTACTCCCATGCCAGGCCTACTACCTCAGTTCACACCTGGATTACTCCCATGCCAGGCCTACTAGCTCAGTTCACACCTGGATTACTCCCATGCCAGGCCTACTACCTCAGTTCACACCTGGTGTACTCCCATGCCCGGCCTACTACCTCAGTTCACACCTGGTTTACTCCCATGCCAGGCCCACACCTGGTTTACTCCCATGCCAGGCCTACAGCCTCAGTCACACCTGGTTTACTCCCATGCCAGGCCTACTACCTCAGTCACACTGGGTTTACTTCCATGCCAGGCCTTCTATCTCAGTTCACACCTGGTTTGCTCCCATGCCAGGCCTACTGCCTCAGTCACACCTGGTTTACTCCAATGCCAGGCCTACTGCCTCAGTCACACCTGGTTTACTCCCATGCTAGGCCTTTTGCCTCAGTCACGCCTGGTTTATTCCCATGCCAGGCCTACTGCCTCAGTCACACCTGGTTTACTCCCATGCCATGCCTACTACCTCAGTTCACACCTGGTGTACTCCTGTGCCAGGCCTACTACCTCAGTTCACACCTGGTTTACTCCCATGCCAGGCCTAATACCTCAGTTACACCTGGTTTTCTCCCATACCAGGCCTACTACCTCAGTTCACACCTGGTGTACTCCCGTGCCAGGCCTACTACCTCAGTTTACACCTGGTGTAATCCTGTGCCAGGCCTACTACCTCAGTTCACATCTGGTGTACTCCAATGCCAGGCCTACTACCTCAGTTCACACCTGGTGTACTGCCATGCCAGGCCTACTACCTCAGTTACACCTGGTTTACTCCCATACCAGGCCTACTACCTCAGTTCACACCTGGTTTACTCCCATGCCAGGCCTACTACCTCGGTTCACACCTGGTGTACTCCCATGCCAGGCCTACTACCTTAGTTCACACCTGGTTTACTCCCATGCCAGGCCTACTACCTCAGTTCACACCTGGTTTACTCCCATGCCAGGCCTACTACCTAAATTCACACCTGGATTACTTCCATGCCAGGCCCACACCTGGTTTACTCCCTTGCCAGGCCTACTACCTCAGTTCACACCTGGTGTACTCCCATGCCAGGCCTACTACCTCACTTCACATCTGGTTTACTCCCTTGCCAGGCCTACTACCTCAGTTCACACCTGGTTTACTCCCATGCAAGGCCTACTACCTCAGTTCACACCTGGTGTACTCCCATTCCAGGCCTACTACCAAGGTT
The DNA here is from genome assembly GCF_040938575.1 of Ambystoma mexicanum. Taxonomy (NCBI): domain Eukaryota; kingdom Metazoa; phylum Chordata; class Amphibia; order Caudata; family Ambystomatidae; genus Ambystoma; species Ambystoma mexicanum. The sequence continues at coordinate 30,940,499 of NC_090921.1, forward strand.
CACACCTGGTTTACTCCCATGCCAGGCCTACTACCTCAGGTCACACCTGGTGTACTCCCATGCCAGGCCTACTACCTCAGTTCACATCTGGTGTACTCCCATGCCAGGCCTACTACGTCAGTTCACACCTGGATTACTCCCATGCCAGGCCTACTAGCTCAGTTCACACCTGGATTACTCCCATGCCAGGCCTACTACCTCAGATCACACCTGGTGTACTCCCATGCCTGGCCTACTACCTCATTTCACACCTGGTTTACTCCCATGCCAGGCCCACACCTGGTTTACTCCCATGCCAGGCCTACAGCCTCAGTCACAACTGGTTTACTCCCATGCCAGGCCTACTACCTCAGTCACACTGGGTTTACTTCCATGCCAGGCCTTCTATCTCAGTTCACACCTGGTTTGCTCCCATGCCAGGCCTACTGCCTCAGTCACACCTGGTTTACTCCCATGCCAGGCCTACTGCCTCAGTCACACCTGGTTTACTCCCATGCTAGGCCTATTGCCTCAGTCACACCTGGTTTATTCCCATGCCAGGCCTACTGCCTCAGTCACACCTGGTTTACTCCCATGCCATGCCTACTACCTCAGTTCACACCTGGTGTACTCCCGTGCCAGGCCTACTAGCTCAGTTCACATCTGGTGTACTCCCGTGCCAGGCCTACTACCTCAGTTCACACCTGGTTTACTCCCATGCCAGGCCTACTACCTCAGTTCACACCTGGTGTACTCCCATGCCAGGCCTACTACCTTAGTTCACACCTGGTTTACTCCCATGCCAGGCCTACTACCTCAGTTCACACCTTGTTTACTCCCATGCAAGGCCTACTACCTCAGTTCACACCTGGTGTACTCCCATGCCAGGCCTACTACCTTAGTTCACACATGGTTTACTCCCATGCCAGGCCTACTACCTCAGTTCACACCTGGTTTACTCCCATGCCAGGCCTACTACCTCAGTTCACAACTGGTTTATTCCCATGCCAGGCCTACTACCTCAGTTCACACCTGGTGTACTCCCCTGCCAGGCCTACTACCTCAGTTCACACCTGGTGTACTGCCATGCCAGGCCTACTACCTCAGGTCACACCTGGTGTACTCCCATGCCAGGCCTACTACCTCAGTTCACATCTGGTGTACTCCCATGCCAGGCCTACTACCTCACTTCACATCTGGTTTACTCCCATGCCAGGCCTACTACCTCAGTTCACACCTGGTTTACTCCCATGCAAGGCCTACTAGCTCAGTTCACACCTGGTGTACTCCCATTCCAGGCCTACTACCAAGGTTCACACCTGGTTTACTCCCATGCCAGGCCTACTACCTCAGGTCACACCTGGTGTACTCCCATGCCAGGCCTACTACCTCAGTTCACATCTGGTGTACTCCCATGCCAGGCCTACTACCTCAGTTCACACCTGGATTACTCCCATGCCAGGCCTACTAGCTCAGTTCACACCTGGATTACTCCCATGCCAGGCCTACTACCTCAGATCACACCTGGTGTACTCCCATGCCCGGCCTACTACCTCATTTCACACCTGGTTTACTCCCATGCCAGGCCCACACCTGGTTTACTCCCATGCCAGGCCTACAGCCTCAGTCACAACTGGTTTACTCCCATGCCAGGCCTACTACCTCAGTCACACTGGGTTTACTTCCATGCCAGGCCTTCTATCTCAGTTCACACCTGGTTTGCTCCCATGCCAGGCCTACTGCCTCAGTCACACCTGGTTTACTCCCATGCCAGGCCTACTGCCTCAGTCACACCTGGTTTACTCCCATGCTAGGCCTATTGCCTCAGTCACACCTGGTTTATTCCCATGCCAGGCCTACTGCCTCAGTCACACCTGGTTTACTCCCATGCCATGCCTACTACCTCAGTTCACACCTGGTGTACTCCCGTGCCAGGCCTACTAGCTCAGTTCACATCTGGTGTACTCCCGTGCCAGGCCTACTACCTCAGTTCACACCTGGTTTACTCCCATGCCAGGCCTACTACCTCAGTTCACACCTGGTGTACTCCCATGCCAGGCCTACTACCTTAGTTCACACCTGGTTTACTCCCATGCCAGGCCTACTACCTCAGTTCACACCTTGTTTACTCCCATGCAAGGCCTACTACCTCAGTTCACACCTGGTGTACTCCCATGCCAGGCCTACTACCTTAGTTCACACATGGTTTACTCCCATGCCAGGCCTACTACCTCAGTTCACACCTGGTTTACTCCCATGCCAGGCCTACTACCTCAGTTCACAACTGGTTTATTCCCATGCCAGGCCTACTACCTCAGTTCACACCTGGTGTACTCCCCTGCCAGGCCTACTACCTCAGTTCACACCTGGTGTACTGCCATGCCAGGCCTACTACCTCAGTTACACCTGGTTTACTCCCATACCAGGCCTACTACCTCAGTTCATACCTGGTTTACTCCCATGCCAGGCCTACTACCTCAGTTCACACCTGGTGTACTCCCATGCCAGGCCTACTACCTTAGTTCACACCTGGTTTACTCCCATGCCAGGCCTACTACCTCAGTTCACACCTGGTTTACTCCCATGCCAGGCCTACTTCCTAAATTCACACCTGGATTACTTCCATGCCAGGCCCACACCTGGTTTACTCCAATGCCAGGCCTACTACCTCAGTTCACACCTGGTGTACTCCCATGCCAGGCCTACTACCTCACTTCACATCTGGTTTATTCCCATGCCAGGCCTACTACCTCAGTTCACACCTGGTTTACTCCCATGCAAGGCCTACTACCTCAGTTCACACCTGGTGTACTCCCATGCAAGGCCTACTACCTCAGTTCACACCTGGTGTACTCCCATTCCAGTCCTACTACCAAGGTTCACACCTGGTTTACTCCCATGCCAGGCCTACTACCCCAGTTCACACCTGGTGTACTCCCATGCCAGGCCTACTACCTCAGTTCACACCTGGTGTACTCCCATGCCAGGCCTACTACCTCAGTTCACACCTGGTGTACTCCCATGCCAGGCCTACTACCTCAGTTCACACCTGGTTTGCTCCCATGCCAGACCTACTACCTCAGTTCACACCTGGATTACTCCCATGCCTGGCCTACTACCTCACTTCACATCTGGTGTACTCCCATGCCAGGCCTACTACCTCAGTTCACACCTGGTGTACTCCCATGCCAGGCCTACTACCTCAGTTCACACCTGGTGTACTCCCATGCCAGGCCTACTACCTCACTTCACACCTGGTGTACTCCCATGGCAGGCCTACTACCTCAGTTCACACCTGGTTTACTCCCATGCCATGCCTACTACCTCAGTTCACACCTGGTGTACTCCCATTGCAGGCCTACTACCTCGGTTCACACCTGGTTTACTCCCATGCCAGGCCTACTACCTCAGTTCACACCTGGTTTACTCCCATGCCAGGCCTACTACCTCAGTTCACAACTGGTGTACTCCCATGCCCGGCCTACTACCTCAATTCACAACTGGTGTACTCCCATGCCAGGCCTACTACCTCACTTCACATCTGGTGTACTCCCATGCCAGGCCTACTACCTCAGTTCACACCTGGTGTACTCCCATGCCAGGCCTACTACCTCAGTTCACACCTGGTTTACTCCCATGCCAGGCCTACTACCTCAGTTCACACCTGGTGTACTCCCATGCCAGGCCTACTACCTTAGTTCACACCTGGTTTACTCCCATGCCAGGCCTACTACCTCAGTTCACACCTGGTTTACTCCCATGCCAGGCCTACTACATAAATTCACACCTGGATTACTTCCATGCCACGCCCACACCTGGTTTACTCCCATGCCAGGCCTACTACCTCAGTTCACACCTGGTGTACTCCCATTCCAGGCCTACTACCTCAGTTCACACCTGGTGTACTCCCATGCCAGGCCTACTACCTCAGGTCACACCTGGTGTACTCCCATGCCAGGCCTACTACCTCAGTTCACATCTGGTGTACTCCCATGCCAGGCCTACTACCTCAGTTCACACCTGGATTACTCCCATGCCAGGCCTACTAGCTCAGTTCACACCTGGATTACTCCCATGCCAGGCCTACTGCCTCAGTCACACCTGGTTTACTCCCATGCCAGGCCTACTGCCTCAGTCACACCTGGTTTACTCCCATGCTAGGCCTATTGCCTCAGTCACACCTGGTTTATTCCCATGCCAGGCCTACTGCCTCAGTCACACCTGGTGTACTCCCGTGCCAGGCCTACTACCTCAGTTCACACCTGGTGTACTCCCGTGCCAGGCCTACTACCTCAGTTCACACCTGGTGTACTCCCGTGCCAGGCCTACTACCTCAGTTTACACCTGGTGTACTCCCATGCCCGGCCTACTACCTAAATTCACACCTGGATTACTTCCATGCCAGGCCCACACCTGGTTTACTCCCATGCCAGGCCTACTACCTCAGTTCACACCTGGTGTACTCCCATTCCAGGCCTACTACCTCAGTTCACACCTGGTGTACTCCCATGCCAGGCCTACTACCTCAGGTCACACCTGGTGTACTCCCATGCCAGGCCTACTACCTCAGTTCACATCTGGTGTACTCCCATGCCAGGCCTACTACCTCAGTTCACACCTGGATTACTCCCATGCCAGGCCTACTAGCTCAGTTCACACCTGGATTACTCCCATGCCAGGCCTACTACCTCAGTTCACACCTGGTGTACTCCCATGCCCGGCCTACTACCTCAGTTCACACCTGGTTTACTCCCATGCCAGGCCCACACCTGGTTTACTCCCATGCCAGGCCTACAGCCTCAGTCACACCTGGTTTACTCCCATGCCAGGCCTACTACCTCAGTCACACTGGGTTTACTTCCATGCCAGGCATTCTATCTCAGTTCACACCTGGTTTGCTCCCATGCCAGGCCTACTGCCTCAGTCACACCTGGTTTACTCCCATGCCAGGCCTACTGCCTCAGTCACACCTGGTTTACTCCCATGCTAGGCCTATTGCCTCAGTCACACCTGGTTTATTCCCATGCCAGGCCTACTGCCTCAGTCACACCTGGTTTACTCCCATGCCATGCCTACTACCTCAGTTCACACCTGGTGTACTCCCGTGCCAGGCCTACTAGCTCAGTTCACATCTGGTGTACTCCCGTGCCAGGCCTACTACCTCAGTTCACACCTGGTTTACTCCCATGACAGGCCTAATACCTCAGTTACACCTGGTTTTCTCCCATACCAGGCCTACTACCTCAGTTCACACCTGGTGTACTCCCGTGCCAGGCCTACTACCTCAGTTTACACCTGGTGTACTCCCGTGCCAGGCCTACTACCTCAGTTCACACCTGGTGTACTCCCGTGCCAGGCCTACTACCTCAGTTCACATCTGGTGTACTCCCATGCCAGGCCTACTACCTCAGTTCACACCTGGTTTACTCCCATGCTAGGCCTACTACCTCAGTTCACACCTGGTGTACTCCCATTCCAGGCCTACTACCTCGGTTCACACCTGGTTTACTCCCATGCCAGGCCTACTACCTCAGTTCACACCTGGTTTACTCCCATGCCAGGCCTACTACCTCAGTTCACACCTGGTGTACTCCCATGCCAGGCCTACTACCTTAGTTCACACCTGGTTTACTCCCATGTCAGGCCTACTACCTCAGTTCACACCTGGTTTACTCCCATGCCAGGCCTACTACCTCAGTTCACACCTGGTGTACTCCCATGCCCGGCCTACTACCTCAGTTCACACCTGGTTTACTCCCATGCCAGGCCCACACCTGGTTTACTCCCATGCCAGGCCTACAGCCTCAGTCACACCTGGTTTACTCCCATGCCAGGCCTACTACCTCAGTCACACTGGGTTTACTTCCATGCCAGGCATTCTATCTCAGTTCACACCTGGTTTGCTCCCATGCCAGGCCTACTGCCTCAGTCACACCTGGTTTACTCCCATGCCAGGCCTACTGCCTCAGTCACACCTGGTTTACTCCCATGCTAGGCCTATTGCCTCAGTCACACCTGGTTTATTCCCATGCCAGGCCTACTGCCTCAGTCACACCTGGTTTACTCCCATGCCATGCCTACTACCTCAGTTCACACCTGGTGTACTCCCGTGCCAGGCCTACTAGCTCAGTTCACATCTGGTGTACTCCCGTGCCAGGCCTACTACCTCAGTTCACACCTGGTTTACTCCCATGACAGGCCTAATACCTCAGTTACACCTGGTTTTCTCCCATACCAGGCCTACTACCTCAGTTCACACCTGGTGTACTCCCGTGCCAGGCCTACTACCTCAGTTTACACCTGGTGTACTCCCGTGCCAGGCCTACTACCTCAGTTCACACCTGGTGTACTCCCGTGCCAGGCCTACTACCTCAGTTCACATCTGGTGTACTCCCATGCCAGGCCTACTACCTCAGTTCACACCTGGTTTACTCCCATGCTAGGCCTACTACCTCAGTTCACACCTGGTGTACTCCCATTCCAGGCCTACTACCTCGGTTCACACCTGGTTTACTCCCATGCCAGGCCTAATACCTCAGTTCACACCTGGTTTACTCCCATGCCAGGCCTACTACCTCAGTTCACACCTGGTGTACTCCCATGCCAGGCCTACTACCTTAGTTCACACCTGGTTTACTCCCATGTCAGGCCTACTACCTCAGTTCACACCTGGTTTACTCCCATGCCAGGCCTACTACCTCAGTTCACAACTGGTTGATTCCCATGCCAGGCCTACTACCTCAGTTCACACCTGGTGTACTCCCCTGCCAGGCCTACTACCTCAGTTCACACCTGGTGTACTGCCATGCCAGGCCTACTACCTCAGTTACACCTGGTTTACTCCCATACCAGGCCTACTACCTCAGTTCACACCTGGTTTACTCCCATGCCAGGCCTACTACCTCAGTTCACACCTGGTGTACTCCCATGCCAGGCCTACTACCTTAGTTCACACCTGGTTTACTCCCATGCCAGGCCTACTACCTCAGTTCACACCTGGTTTACTCCCATGCCAGGCCTACTACCTAAATTCACACCTGGATTACTTCCATGCCAGGCCCACACCTGGTTTACTCCCTTGCCAGGCCTACTACCTCAGTTCACACCTGGTGTACTCCCATGCCAGGCCTACTACCTCACTTCACATCTGGTTACTCCCATGCCAGGCCTACTACCTCAGTTCACACCTGGTTTACTCCCATGCAAGGCCTACTACCTCAGTTCACACCTGGTGTACTCCCATTCCAGGCCTACTACCAAGGTTCACACCTGGTTTACTCCCATGCCAGGCCTACTACCTCAGGTCACACCTGGTGTACTCCCATGCCAGGCCTACTACCTCAGTTCACATCTGGTGTACTCCCATGCCAGGCCTACTACCTCAGTTCACACCTGGATTACTCCCATGCCAGGCCTACTAGCTCAGTTCACACCTGGATTACTCCCATGCCAGGCCTACTACCTCAGATCACACCTGGTGTACTCCCATGCCCGGCCTACTACCTCATTTCACACCTGGTTTACTCCCATGCCAGGCCCACACCTGGTTTACTCCCATGCCAGGCCTACAGCCTCAGTCACAACTGGTTTACTCCCATGCCAGGCCTACTACCTCAGTCACACTGGGTTTACTTCCATGCCAGGCCTTCTATCTCAGTTCACACCTGGTTTGCTCCCATGCCAGGCCTACTGCCTCAGTCACACCTGGTTTACTCCCATGCCAGGCCTACTGCCTCAGTCACACCTGGTTTACTCCCATGCTAGGCCTATTGCCTCAGTCACACCTGGTTTATTCCCATGCCAGGCCTACTGCCTCAGTCACACCTGGTTTACTCCCATGCCATGCCTACTACCTCAGTTCACACCTGGTGTACTCCCGTGCCAGGCCTACTAGCTCAGTTCACATCTGGTGTACTCCCGTGCCAGGCCTACTACCTCAGTTCACACCTGGTTTACTCCCATGCCAGGCCTACTACCTCAGTTCACACCTGGTGTACTCCCATGCCAGGCCTACTACCTTAGTTCACACCTGGTTTACTCCCATGCCAGGCCTACTACCTCAGTTCACACCTGGTGTACTCCAATTCCAGGCCTACTACCTCGGTTCACACCTGGTTTACTCCCATGCCAGGCCTACTACCTCAGTTCACACCTGGTGCACTCCCATGCCAGGCCTACTACCTCACTTCACACCTGGTGTACTCCCATGGCAGGCCTACTACTTCAGTTCACACCTGGTTTACTCCTATGCCATGCCTACTACCTCAGTTCACACCTGGTGTACTCCCATTCCAGGCCTACTACCTCGGTTCACACCTGGTTTACTCCCATGCCAGGCCTACTACCTCAGTTCACACCTGGTTTACTCCCATGCCAGGCCTACTACCTCAGTTCACAACTGGTGTACTCCCATGCCCGGCCTACTACCTCAATTCACACCTGGTGTACTCCCATGCCAGGCCTACTACCCCACTTCACATCTGGTGTACTCCCATGCCAGGCCTACTACCTCAGTTCACACCTGGTGTACTCCCATGCCAGGCCTACTACCTCAGTTACACCTGGTTTACTCCCATATCAGGCCTACTACCTCAGTTCACACCTGGTTTACTCCCATGTCAGGCCTACTACCTCAGTTCACACCTGGTGTACTCCCATGCCAGGCCAATTACCTTAGTTCACACCTGGTTTACTCCCATGCCAGGCCTACTACCTCAGTTCACACCTGGTTTACTCCCATGCCAGGCCTGCTACCTCAGTCCACACATGGTGTACTCCCATGCCAGGCCTACTACCTAAATTCACACCTGGATTACTTCCATGCCAGGCCCACACCTGGTTTACTCCCATGCCAGGCCTACTACCTCAGTTCACACCTGGTGTACTCCCATTCCAGGCCTACTACCTCAGTTCACACCTGGTGTACTCCCATGCCAGGCCTACTACCTCAGGTCACACCTGGTGTACTCCCATGCCAGGCCTACTACCTCAGTTCACATCTGGTGTACTCCCATGCCAGGCCTACTACCTCAGTTCACACCTGGATTACTCCCATGCCAGGCCTACTAGCTCAGTTCACACCTGGATTACTCCCATGCCAGGCCTACTACCTCAGTTCACACCTGGTGTACTCCCATGCCCGGCCTACTACCTCAGTTCACACCTGGTTTACTCCCATGCCAGGCCCACCCCTGGTTTACTCCCATGCCAGGCCTACAGCCTCAGTCACACCTGGTTTACTCCCATGCCAGGCCTACTACCTCAGTCACACTGGGTTTACTTCCATGCCAGGCATTCTATCTCAGTTCACACCTGGTTTGCTCCCATGCCAGGCCTACTGCCTCAGTCACACCTGGTTTACTCCCATGCCAGGCCTACTGCCTCAGTCACACCTGGTTTACTCCCATGCTAGGCCTATTGCCTCAGTCACACCTGGTTTATTCCCATGCCAGGCCTACTGCCTCAGTCACACCTGGTTTACTCCCATGCCATGCCTACTACCTCAGTTCACACCTGGTGCACTCCCGTGCCAGGCCTACTGTTAGGCAGAAACCTGTGCAGTTCCCTTGGGGAACACTGCAAAAGATTTAAGATTACAGGTATAGCAGTAAACCCACTTGGTAGCAGTCTGCACCACACAGATTTACCTGGTAGCTGTGGCTGAGCAGTCAGACTTCCCTCAAGAAGAGTTAGGCAGTATGCAAAGTATACACAATATGTACTCAGACACAATAGCACAAGCAAACACTGACCAGAGCTTGGTTTCAAAAGTATATAGTTATTTATTTATAAAACACACATAAGTTAAAATCACTCTAGCAAAATATAGTAAAAACACTTCAAACACAGTTATAATGAAAGCAGTTCCAACCCTTACTCCTATCTAGACAACTCTAAGTTAACACCACATAATTAAAACAGAGGTGAGCGCTTAACGTTAGATGACACTCTAGTAGGTTCAAGAAAGGGGTAAAAAGAAACAGGAATGGGTTAAACACACCACTCTAAGGTCCAGAACACTTGCAATAGACTCAAAGAAGCACAAAGTCACAGGTGAGCAAAAGTCACTAGGCAGGGCCCACTCTTAGAGTAGCCGGAGCGAAAAATGTGCCCAAGATCACACTGTTGTTACGGATTCAAAGTCTTGCAAAGAGTTAGAAAGAGTTTAGAGTGGCTTAAAAAGTTTAGCCAGGGTGTCCCAGGCACTCCCAGGTTCGAAAGCCGGGGGCTAAATCTACCCCGTACAGTCGGTGGCAAGGGAAGCCAGGCGGAACACGGTACCTTAAGTGGAAAGGATCCTCCAGCGGTGGCAGTTGTTCCAGGCAGTGGCAGCAAGGCTCGACGTCGGTCAGGGGAGAAGAAGTTCTCGCTGAAGAGCAGAAGAAGAAGGTCGTTGCACTGCCCGGGAAGAAACCAGCCGCGGAGTCCTCCGGTTAAAGGGTTGTACCGACTTTCGTGGTTGGGGTAAAAGGTGGTGGGGTTCCGGTTGCCGGGGTGCTTGGCACTGGCAAGGCGGCCACGAGATACCTCGAGAAGCGAAAAGAAGGCGAAAACTGGTTGTCCCCACCAGTCAAGGGAAGGAGCCACTCCGTTAAGAGTTCTCCTCAGTCGTCGGGAAAAGTGGTGAGACGGTTCAGCAGGGCTCCACCGGGTGGTGTCGTCGAAGCAGGTCGGCTCAGCTCTTCCCTCGTCAGATTCTTGGTCCTGTGGCGACTTCTGAAGTTCCAGTCCCCAAAGCCCTGCTTTTATGCAGCAAACCCCCATTCACCCAGCCTAGCTGTCACTCAAACATGCTAAGTGGTGAGCCGGCCGGCTCACCACTTGGGCCAATCAGGACGGAGTGCGACTTGAGTTACCAAGGTAACTCAGTCCAGGGTGCCTAAATCCCCCTCCACCCCTCCTAAGTACCCCAGACAGAGTGGCACCACTTTGGAGGGCTTCTGTGGAGAAGCCCGCCAAAAGTGGAACAAAGGGCTCCACTTTGGGTCAGAGTTACAGAGGCGAACGCCAACGCCATTTTAGAATCAAGTTTTGGCAAAAAGTCCCAACCGGAGTTATAATAATAAATATATAAACCGGCGGTATGTTTAAGGCTACCGTAAATAAATAATTAAATGTGTTAGCCTAAAACAATGGGAAATCCCATAGGGAAATATTCGCGGTCGAATATAAAAAGTAGTTTCCACTGCCACCAGCCAAAACTCGATCAGGGGGGACGGAGACGTGCCCCCTCGACTAACAGACCCTAGGGCAATCGAATTGCCCCAGCCAGTACGTCCACAATATGATGGTTTGTACTGGTTCTGTTCAGGATTCAAGACTAGCAAAGTCTTTGGTGACTTTACATGCCCTGGGAGACAGTAGTCAGTCCCAGGGTATGGAGTCTATGTTGGGGAGTCCCTAGGACACCCCTGGGTCACGGCACAGAGGGTGCTGTGTAACCCACATCACAAAAATACATGAGGCCCTATGGAGTAAAAGACCCCATAGCCCATTCAACACAAGGTTTAACCAAGAAAACACACTTCAATATGTCCAAGAGTGAGGGTAAAAGAGTCTCACTCTTGGCAGGAGAAAAAAAAGAAACCCCAGAAATCCAGCAAAGCTGCTGGGGGACTCACTATGTAGGGAAATTCAGCCTAAACAGAGAATTCTCCCTAACACTCGCCCCCCCCAGACTAAGGGACAGGAGGATTTAATCCACTCCTGGATGAACCTCATACCTCTAGTCGATGATATACATCCTAGAGAGTCCATCAGCATTTTGATGGTGACACCTTGACCTATGTTCAATGGAGAACTCAAAGGTTTTCTTCTGCAAGCTAACGGACCTACAGACCCTTTGAGGAACATCAGTCTTTTTGTTATAGGGGATCTGGTTGACCAGTCCCTCAGAAGTTGGTACAACTTCTGAACCTAGGTTAGGCTTTTTGAAGGGGTCCTTATAAAGGATTCCCTTAGATCTAGAGGGGCCTCCAAGGTTCCTCACCACCTCTCTTGTGGGGGCAGGTTGGGTCTTAGGCCTCTTGGTTGGAGGGGTTGGGGTTAGGCAATGTACCTGCTTCCCCTTCCTCTTAGATCTACCCTTACCTATTTTAGGAGTTTCCCCCCTAATATTAGGATTTGAGTTGAGGTCTTCAGTAGAAGGTCCAACAGTCTGAAGGTTTTTGGCCTTAGACTTTTCTTTTCTGGTTTTCCACCAGCACTGAGAATTACCAGTTCTCTCAGGTCCAGATAGGGGCCTAGTTGGTCTATCCACCTCTTCCTCAGAAGCAGGGGGAGTCAGAGACTCTGAGACTAGGGGAACAATGATGGAGCTTGGTTGGGGCGCCCATGTTCCTAGCATACTATCCTGAAATGTGCCTGGGTTAGAGGTCAACTTACTAACACCAGGGCTTGTAGTGGGGTTCTCAGTAGAGGGTCCCACAGGCTTAGAAGGGTCCTTCAAGGTAGCCTTTCTAGCCAATTTGGCTAAGTTCTGCTTCTCCATACTGGGAGGCCTGGGGGTATGTGACACTACTCCTAGAGTTCTTAGGTCATTCCCTAACAGGACCTTCCCGGGTACCTCAGCCTGAACACTGACAGGGATCCTTACTGTCATGTTGTTACATTGAATGAGGGCTGGTAGAATAGGAACCATTTGGACAGGGCCTCCAGACATCTTAGTGGGACCTTTGGGTGCTTTGGCCACATCCTCAGGTTGAAAGAAGCTTTCATCCACTACTGTTCTGCTGGCCCCAGTGTCTCTCCTGGCAGGAGTATCCTGGCCATTGACAAGAACACTGTCCACATAATACACCTTAGAGTTAACAGGTAGGGAGTTATACACAACCCTATTCTGGGGACTAACCAGACCCATAGGCTCTAAGTTTACAGTTGCTTGAAGACCCAAGGGTTCTTCAGCAAAGAGTTCAAAGTGGGCACTAGCCATCTGTACTTCATCCTCAGGAGTGAAGGCTAAGGAGACTGTGCTGATCCCTGCAGGTTTACCCTTGCACTTGGGATCTCCTTTGATATGGTCAGTACCCTGACAGACATAGCATTGTCCAAATGCTCTCTGGAAGGGTGGCTTGTTCTGACCTCCTTCTGGCTTGTGGCCAGAAGGTACAGTAGTCTGACTCGGTTTCCCATGTGGCTTACCCTGGTTATTTTGTGGTTTGGGGCCCTCTTTGGGATAGGAATTATTAGAATTCTCTTTGGAGTCTGTTTTTGGCTGTTTCTCCCCATCCTTCTTCTGAGTTACCCCAGAATCCTTGTGAGTGGCCCTGTTGGCAACCCACAAGTCAGCAGCCCTAGCCAGTTTCCGGGAATCTAATTCCTTGGAATCAGCCAAGTGTTGTCTGAGCTCAGGAGAGCAGGCATCATAAATAGTCTCCAACATAAACAAATTCTTCATACCTTCATAAGTGTTCACCTTGTAACCCTTAATCCATCCCTCTAAGTTTTTCAAACATTCACTCACCCAGGTAGCCCAAGGGGTACCATCATGCTTTTTGAGGCTCCTAAACCTCTTAAGATACTGGGAAGGGGTCTTCCCAAACCTAGCTATCAAAGCTAGTTTCACACATTCATAGTCCTTCCTATCCTCCTCCCCCATCTCCATTACCACATCAGTTGCAACAGGGGGAAGCCTAGAGAACAACCAGGTGAGTAAGTCATTTCCTGTGATGTTCTGGAGCCCATGATTATATTCAAACAGAGACAACCAATCCAACACATCCAATTTAGGCTCATACATACCAACCAATTCTTTAGGCATCCGGGGTCTTTTAGGACTGGAACTTCTAGAGGAGCCAGAGAGAGAAGCATTCTCAACAGATAATTTCTTCATTTCTAAGTCATACTTGAGCTCCATTTCCCTTAGCCTTAGTTCTTTGTCAGTTTGAGCATTAAGTTTCTTATACTCCAATTCTAGTTTCATTTTCTCCAGTTCAAAGTATTGAGGACTAAATGGGGGACCTGGTAAAGGCCCAGTAGGTACAGCAGGTAGAGCAGGCAGAGGCCTAGGGGGGACAGTCACAACAGCCTCACCCTCCTCTTCTGACTCTTCCTCAGAATCATCAACATTTTGCTCCATGTTAATTTCAGTACTGTCATCTACAGTTACTGGAGTGGTAGGTTCCTCTGAACCATCACCCAGACTTTGGTTAGCTAACAATCTTTCAATCAGCTCCATTTTCTTGCCCTTAGTCAGGAGATCCTTATGTTTACAGAGCACTCTTAAACAATCAGCAGTTTTGGCTGCAAGGGACTCTTGACTATAGCTTTCTATAACTGACATGTTAGAGGATTACTTTTATAGTGCTAAGCTTTGTGGTTAGTTGCACTAAGGTATCTAAAGCACAATAAAATGTATACTCAATACAAATCCCACCGCTGTACACCAGTGTTAGGCAGAAACCTGTGCAGTTCCCTTGGGGAACACTGCAAAAGATTTAAGATTACAGGTATAGCAGTAAACCCACTTGGTAGCAGTCTGCACCACACAGATTTACCTGGTAGCTGTGGCTGAGCAGTCAGACTTCCCTCAAGAAGAGTTAGGCAGTATGCAAAGTATACACAATATGTACTCAGACACAATAGCACAAGCAAACACTGACCAGAGCTTGGTTTCAAAAGTATATAGTTATTTATTTATAAAACACACATAAGTTAAAATCACTCTAGCAAAATATAGTAAAAACACTTCAAACACAGTTATAATGAAAGCAGTTCCAACCCTTACTCCTATCTAGACAACTCTAAGTTAACACCACATAATTAAAACAGAGGTGAGCGCTTAACGTTAGATGACACTCTAGTAGGTTCAAGAAAGGGGTAAAAAGAAACAGGAATGGGTTAAACACACCACTCTAAGGTCCAGAACACTTGCAATAGACTCAAAGAAGCACAAAGTCACAGGTGAGCAAAAGTCACTAGGCAGGGCCCACTCTTAGAGTAGCCGGAGCGAAAAATGTGCCCAAGATCACACTGTTGTTACGGATTCAAAGTCTTGCAAAGAGTTAGAAAGAGTTTAGAGTGGCTTAAAAAGTTTAGCCAGGGTGTCCCAGGCACTCCCAGGTTCGAAAGCCGGGGGCTAAATCTACCCCGTACAGTCGGTGGCAAGGGAAGCCAGGCGGAACACGGTACCTTAAGTGGAAAGGATCCTCCAGCGGTGGCAGTTGTTCCAGGCAGTGGCAGCAAGGCTCGACGTCGGTCAGGGGAGAAGAAGTTCTCGCTGAAGAGCAGAAGAAGAAGGTCGTTGCACTGCCCGGGAAGAAACCAGCCGCGGAGTCCTCCGGTTAAAGGGTTGTACCGACTTTCGTGGTTGGGGTAAAAGGTGGTGGGGTTCCGGTTGCCGGGGTGCTTGGCACTGGCAAGGCGGCCACGAGATACCTCGAGAAGCGAAAAGAAGGCGAAAACTGGTTGTCCCCACCAGTCAAGGGAAGGAGCCACTCCGTTAAGAGTTCTCCTCGGTCGTCGGGAAAAGTGGTGAGACGGTTCAGCAGGGCTCCACCGGGTGGTGTCGTCGAAGCAGGTCGGCTCAGCTCTTCCCTCGTCGGATTCTTGGTCCTGTGGCGACTTCTGAAGTTCCAGTCCCCAAAGCCCTGCTTTTATGCAGCAAACCCCCATTCACCCAGCCTAGCTGTCACTCAAACATGCTAAGTGGTGAGCCGGCCGGCTCACCACTTGGGCCAATCAGGACGGAGTGCGACTTGAGTTACCAAGGTAACTCAGTCCAGGGTGCCTAAATCCCCCTCCACCCCTCCTAAGTACCCCAGACAGAGTGGCACCACTTTGGAGGGCTTCTGTGGAGAAGCCCGCCAAAAGTGGAACAAAGGGCTCCACTTTGGGTCAGAGTTACAGAGGCGAACGCCAACGCCATTTTAGAATCAAGTTTTGGCAAAAAGTCCCAAACGGAGTTATAATAATAAATATATAAACCGGCGGTATGTTTAAGGCTACCGTAAATAAATAATTAAATGTGTTAGCCTAAAACAATGGGAAATCCCATAGGGAAATATTCGCGGTCGAATATAAAAAGTAGTTTCCACTGCCACCAGCCAAAACTCGATCAGGGGGGACGGAGACGTGCCCCCTCGACTAACAGACCCTGGGGCAATCGAATTGCCCCAGCCAGTACGTCCACAATATGATGGTTTGTACTGGTTCTGTTCAGGATTCAAGACTAGCAAAGTCTTTGGTGACTTTACATGCCCTGGGAGACAGTAGTCAGTCCCAGGGTATGGAGTCTATGTTGGGGAGTCCCTAGGACACCCCTGGGTCACGGCACAGAGGGTGCTGTGTAACCCACATCACAAAAATACATGAGGCCCTATGGAGTAAAAGACCCCATAGCCCATTCAACACAAGGTTTAACCAAGAAAACACACTTCAATATGTCCAAGAGTGAGGGTAAAAGAGTCTCACTCTTGGCAGGAGAAAAAAAAGAAACCCCAGAAATCCAGCAAAGCTGCTGGGGGACTCACTATGTAGGGAAATTCAGCCTAAACAGAGAATTCTCCCTAACACCTACTAGCTCAGTTCACATCTGGTGTACTCCCGTGCCAGGCCTACTACCTCAGTTCACACCTGGTTTACTCCCATGACAGGCCTAATACCTCAGTTACACCTGGTTTTCTCCCATACCAGGCCTACTACCTCAGTTCACACCTGGTGTACTCCTGTGCCAGGCCTACTACCTCAGTTTACACCTGGTGTACTCCCGTGCCAGGCCTACTACCTCAGTTCACACCTGGTGTACTCCCGTGCCAGGCCTACTACCTCAGTTCACATCTGGTGTACTCCCATGCCAGGCCTACTACCTCAGTTCACACCTGGTTTACTCCCATGCTAGGCCTACTACCTCAGTTCACACCTGGTGTACTCCCATTCCAGGCCTACTACCTCGGTTCACACCTGGTTTACTCCCATGCCAGGCCTACTACCTCAGTTCACACCTGGTTTACTCCCATGCCAGGCCTACTACCTCAGTTCACACCTGGTGTACTCCCATGCCAGGCCTACTACCTCAGTTCACACCTGGTTTACTCCCATGTCAGGCCTACTACCTCAGTTCACACCTGGTTTACTCCCATGCCAGGCCTACTACCTCAGTTCACAACTGGTTGATTCCCATGCCAGGCCTACTACCTCAGTTCACACCTGGTGTACTCCCCTGCCAGGCCTACTACCTCAGTTCACACCTGGTGTACTGCCATGCCAGGCCTACTACCTCAGTTACACCTGGTTTACTCCCATACCAGGCCTACTACCTCAGTTCACACCTGGTTTACTCCCATGCCAGGCCTACTACCTCAGTTCACACCTGGTGTACTCCCATGCCAGGCCTACTACCTTAGTTCACACCTGGTTTACTCCCATGCCAGGCCTACTACCTCAGTTCACACCTGGTTTACTCCCATGCCAGGCCTACTACCTCACTTCACATCTGGTTTACTCCCATGCCAGGCCTACTACCTCAGTTCACACCTGGTTTACTCCCATGCAAGGCCTACTACCTCAGTTCACACCTGGTGTACTCCCATTCCAGGCCTACTACCAAGGTTCACACCTGGTTTACTCCCATGCCAGGCCTACTACCTCAGGTCACACCTGGTGTACTCCCATGCCAGGCCTACTACCTCAGTTCACATCTGGTTTACTCCCATGCCAGGCCTACTACCTCAGTTCACACCTGGATTACTCCCATGCCAGGCCTACTAGCTCAGTTCACACCTGGATTACTCCCATGCCAGGCCTACTACCTCAGATCACACCTGGTGTACTCCCATGCCCGGCCTACTACCTCATTTCACACCTGGTTTACTCCCATGCCAGGCCCACACCTGGTTTACTCCCATGCCAGGCCTACAGCCTCAGTCACAACTGGTTTACTCCCATGCCAGGCCTACTACCTCAGTCACACTGGGTTTACTTCCATGCCAGGCCTTCTATCTCAGTTCACACCTGGTTTGCTCCCATGCCAGGCCTACTGCCTCAGTCACACCTGGTTTACTCCCATGCCAGGCCTACTGCCTCAGTCACACCTGGTTTACTCCCATGCTAGGCCTATTGCCTCAGTCACACCTGGTTTATTCCCATGCCAGGCCTACTGCCTCAGTCACACCTGGTTTACTCCCATGCCATGCCTACTACCTCAGTTCACACCTGGTGTACTCCCGTGCCAGGCCTACTAGCTCAGTTCACATCTGGTGTACTCCCGTGCCAGGCCTACTACCTCAGTTCACACCTGGTTTACTCCCATGCCAGGCCTACTACCTCAGTTCACACCTGGTGTACTCCCATGCCAGGCCTACTACCTTAGTTCACACCTGGTTTACTCCCATGCCAGGCCTACTACCTCAGTTCACACCTTGTTTACTCCCATGCAAGGCCTACTACCTCAGTTCACACCTGGTGTACTCCCATGCCAGGCCTACTACCTTAGTTCACACATGGTTTACTCCCATGCCAGGCCTACTACCTCAGTTCACACCTGGTTTACTCCCATGCCAGGCCTACTACCTCAGTTCACAACTGGTTTATTCCCATGCCAGGCCTACTACCTCAGTTCACACCTGGTGTACTCCCCTGCCAGGCCTACTACCTCAGTTCACACCTGGTGTACTGCCATGCCAGGCCTACTACCTCAGGTCACACCTGGTGTACTCCCATGCCAGGCCTACTACCTCAGTTCACATCTGGTGTACTCCCATGCCAGGCCTACTACCTCACTTCACATCTGGTTTACTCCCATGCCAGGCCTACTACCTCAGTTCACACCTGGTTTACTCCCATGCAAGGCCTACTACCTCAGTTCACACCTGGTGTACTCCCATTCCAGGCCTACTACCAAGGTTCACACCTGGTTTACTCCCATGCCAGGCCTACTACCTCAGGTCACACCTGGTGTACTCCCATGCCAGGCCTACTACCTCAGTTCACATCTGGTGTACTCCCATGCCAGGCCTACTACCTCAGTTCACACCTGGATTACTCCCATGCCAGGCCTACTAGCTCAGTTCACACCTGGATTACTCCCATGCCAGGCCTACTACCTCAGATCACACCTGGTGTACTCCCATGCCCGGCCTACTACCTCATTTCACACCTGGTTTACTCCCATGCCAGGCCCACACCTGGTTTACTCCCATGCCAGGCCTACAGCCTCAGTCACAACTGGTTTACTCCCATGCCAGGCCTACTACCTCAGTCACACTGGGTTTACTTCCATGCCAGGCCTTCTATCTCAGTTCACACCTGGTTTGCTCCCATGCCAGGCCTACTGCCTCAGTCACACCTGGTTTACTCCCATGCCAGGCCTACTGCCTCAGTCACACCTGGTTTACTCCCATGCTAGGCCTATTGCCTCAGTCACACCTGGTTTATTCCCATGCCAGGCCTACTGCCTCAGTCACACCTGGTTTACTCCCATGCCATGCCTACTACCTCAGTTCACACCTGGTGTACTCCCGTGCCAGGCCTACTAGCTCAGTTCACATCTGGTGTACTCCCGTGCCAGGCCTACTACCTCAGTTCACACCTGGTTTACTCCCATGCCAGGCCTACTACCTCAGTTCACACCTGGTGTACTCCCATGCCAGGCCTACTACCTTAGTTCACACCTGGTTTACTCCCATGCCAGGCCTACTACCTCAGTTCACACCTTGTTTACTCCCATGCAAGGCCTACTACCTCAGTTCACACCTGGTGTACTCCCATGCCAGGCCTACTACCTTAGTTCACACATGGTTTACTCCCATGCCAGGCCTACTACCTCAGTTCACACCTGGTTTACTCCCATGCCAGGCCTACTACCTCAGTTCACAACTGGTTTATTCCCATGCCAGGCCTACTACCTCAGTTCACACCTGGTGTACTCCCCTGCCAGGCCTACTACCTCAGTTCACACCTGGTGTACTGCCATGCCAGGCCTACTACCTCAGTTACACCTGGTTTACTCCCATACCAGGCCTACTACCTCAGTTCATACCTGGTTTACTCCCATGCCAGGCCTACTACCTCAGTTCACACCTGGTGTACTCCCATGCCAGGCCTACTACCTTAGTTCACACCTGGTTTACTCCCATGCCAGGCCTACTACCTCAGTTCACACCTGGTTTACTCCCATGCCAGGCCTACTTCCTAAATTCACACCTGGATTACTTCCATGCCAGGCCCACACCTGGTTTACTCCAATGCCAGGCCTACTACCTCAGTTCACACCTGGTGTACTCCCATGCCAGGCCTACTACCTCACTTCACATCTGGTTTATTCCCATGCCAGGCCTACTACCTCAGTTCACACCTGGTTTACTCCCATGCAAGGCCTACTACCTCAGTTCACACCTGGTGTACTCCCATGCAAGGCCTACTACCTCAGTTCACACCTGGTGTACTCCCATTCCAGTCCTACTACCAAGGTTCACACCTGGTTTACTCCCATGCCAGGCCTACTACCTCAGTTCACACCTGGTGTACTCCCATGCCAGGCCTACTACCTCAGTTCACACCTGGTGTACTCCCATGCCAGGCCTACTACCTCAGTTCACACCTGGTGTACTCCCATGCCAGGCCTACTACCTCAGTTCACACCTGGTGTACTCCCATGCCAGGCCTACTACCTCACTTCACACCTGGTGTACTCCCATGGCAGGCCTACTACCTCAGTTCACACCTGGTTTACTCCCATGCCATGCCTACTACCTCAGTTCACACCTGGTGTACTCCCATTGCAGGCCTACTACCTCGGTTCACACCTGGTTTACTCCCATGCCAGGCCTACTACCTCAGTTCACACCTGGTTTACTCCCATGCCAGGCCTACTACCTCAGTTCACAACTGGTGTACTCCCATGCCCGGCCTACTACCTCAATTCACAACTGGTGTACTCCCATGCCAGGCCTACTACCTCACTTCACATCTGGTGTACTCCCATGCCAGGCCTACTACCTCAGTTCACACCTGGTGTACTCCCATGCCAGGCCTACTACCTCAGTTCACACCTGGTTTACTCCCATGCCAGGCCTACTACCTCAGTTCACACCTGGTGTACTCCCATGCCAGGCCTACTACCTTAGTTCACACCTGGTTTACTCCCATGCCAGGCCTGCTACCTCAGTTCACACCTGGTTTACTCCCATGCCAGGCCTACTACATAAATTCACACCTGGATTACTTCCATGCCACGCCCACACCTGGTTTACTCCCATGCCAGGCCTACTACCTCAGTTCACACCTGGTGTACTCCCATTCCAGTCCTACTACCTCAGTTCACACCTGGTGTACTCCCATGCCAGGCCTACTACCTCAGGTCACACCTGGTGTACTCCCATGCCAGGCCTACTACCTCAGTTCACATCTGGTGTACTCCCATGCCAGGCCTACTACCTCAGTTCACACCTGGATTACTCCCATGCCAGGCCTACTAGCTCAGTTCACACCTGGATTACTCCCATGCCAGGCCTACTACCTCAGTTCACACCTGGTGTACTCCCATGCCCGGCCTACTACCTCAGTTCACACCTGGTTTACTCCCATGCCAGGCCCACACCTGGTTTACTCCCATGCCAGGCCTACAGACTCAGTCACACCTGGTTTACTCCCATGCCAGGCCTACTACCTCAGTCACACTGGGTTTACTTCCATGCCAGGCCTTCTATCTCAGTTCACACCTGGTTTGCTCCCATGCCAGGCCTACTGCCTCAGTCACACCTGGTTTACTCCAATGCCAGGCCTACTGCCTCAGTCACACCTGGTTTACTCCCATGCTAGGCCTTTTGCCTCAGTCACGCCTGGTTTATTCCCATGCCAGGCCTACTGCCTCAGTCACACCTGGTTTACTCCCATGCCATGCCTACTACCTCAGTTCACACCTGGTGTACTCCCGTGCCAGGCCTACTAGCTCAGTTCACATCTGGTGTACTCCCGTGCCAGGCCTACTACCTCAGTTCACACCTGGTTTACTCCCATGCCAGGCCTAATACCTCAGTTACACCTGGTTTTCTCCCATACCAGGCCTACTACCTCAGTTCACACCTGGTGTACTCCCGTGCCAGGCCTACTACCTCAGTTTACACCTGGTGTAATCCCGTGCCAGGCCTACTACCTCAGTTCACATCTGGTGTACTCCAATGCCAGGCCTACTACCTCAGTTCACACCTGGTGTACTGCCATGCCAGGCCTACTACCTCAGTTACACCTGGTTTACTCCCATACCAGGCCTACTACCTCAGTTCACACCTGGTTTACTCCCATGCCAGGCCTACTACCTCGGTTCACACCAGGTGTACTCCCATGCCAGGCCTACTACCTTAGTTCACACCTGGTTTACTCCCATGCCAGGCCTACTACCTCAGTTCACACCTGGTTTACTCCCATGCCAGGCCTACTACCTAAATTCACACCTGGATTACTTCCATGCTAGGCCCACACCTGGTTTACTCCCTTGCCAGGCCTACTACCTCAGTTCACACCTGGTGTACTCCCATGCCAGGCCTACTACCTCACTTCACATCTGGTTTACTCCCTTGCCAGGCCTACTACCTCAGTTCACACCTGGTTTACTCCCATGCAAGGCCTACTACCTCAGTTCACACCTGGTGTACTCCCATTCCAGGCCTACTACCAAGGTTCACACCTGGTTTACTCCCATGCCAGGCCTACTACCTCAAGTCACACCTGGTGTACTCCCATGCCAGGCCTACTACCTCAGTTCACATCTGGTGTACTCCCATGCCAGGCCTACTACGTCAGTTCACACCTGGATTACTCCCATGCCAGGCCTACTAGCTCAGTTCACACCTGGATTACTCCCATGCCAGGCCTACTACCTCAGATCACACCTGGTGTACTCCCATGCCTGGCCTACTACCTCATTTCACACCTGGTTTACTCCCATGCCAGGCCCACACCTGGTTTACTCCCATGCCAGGCCTACAGCCTCAGTCACAACTGGTTTACTCCCATGCCAGGCCTACTACCTCAGTCACACTGGGTTTACTTCCATGCCAGGCCTTCTATCTCAGTTCACACCTGGTTTGCTCCCATGCCAGGCCTACTGCCTCAGTCACACCTGGTTTACTCGCATGCCAGGCCTACTGCCTCAGTCACACCTGGTTTACTCCCATGCTAGGCCTATTGCCTCAGTCACACCTGGTTTATTCCCATGCCAGGCCTACTGCCTCAGTCACACCTGGTTTACTCCCATGCCATGCCTACTACCTCAGTTCACACCTGGTGTACTCCCGTGCCAGGCCTACTAGCTCAGTTCACATCTGGTGTACTCCCGTGCCAGGCCTACTACCTCAGTTCACACCTGGTTTACTCCCATGCCAGGCCTACTACCTCAGTTCACACCTGGTGTACTCCCATGCCAGGCCTACTACCTTAGTTCACACCTGGTTTACTCCCATGCCAGGCCTACTACCTCAGTTCACACCTTGTTTACTCCCATGCAAGGCCTACTACCTCAGTTCACACCTGGTGTACTCCCATGCCAGGCCTACTACCTTAGTTCACACATGGTTTACTCCCATGCCAGGCCTACTACCTCAGTTCACACCTGGTTTACTCCCATGCCAGGCCTACTACCTCAGTTCACAACTGGTTTATTCCCATGCCAGGCCTACTACCTCAGTTCACACCTGGTGTACTCCCCTGCCAGGCCTACTACCTCAGTTCACACCTGGTGTACTGCCATGCCAGGCCTACTACCTCAGGTCACACCTGGTGTACTCCCATGCCAGGCCTACTACCTCAGTTCACATCTGGTGTACTCCCATGCCAGGCCTACTACCTCACTTCACATCTGGTTTACTCCCATGCCAGGCCTACTACCTCAGTTCACACCTGGTTTACTCCCATGCAAGGCCTACTACCTCAGTTCACACCTGGTGTACTCCCATTCCAGGCCTACTACCAAGGTTCACACCTGGTTTACTCCCATGCCAGGCCTACTACCTCAGGTCACACCTGGTGTACTCCCATGCCAGGCCTACTACCTCAGTTCACATCTGGTGTACTCCCATGCCAGGCCTACTACCTCAGTTCACACCTGGATTACTCCCATGCCAGGCCTACTAGCTCAGTTCACACCTGGATTACTCCCATGCCAGGCCTACTACCTCAGATCACACCTGGTGTACTCCCATGCCCGGCCTACTACCTCATTTCACACCTGGTTTACTCCCATGCCAGGCCCACACCTGGTTTACTCCCATGCCAGGCCTACAGCCTCAGTCACAACTGGTTTACTCCCATGCCAGGCCTACTACCTCAGTCACACTGGGTTTACTTCCATGCCAGGCCTTCTATCTCAGTTCACACCTGGTTTGCTCCCATGCCAGGCCTACTGCCTCAGTCACACCTGGTTTACTCCCATGCCAGGCCTACTGCCTCAGTCACACCTGGTTTACTCCCATGCTAGGCCTATTGCCTCAGTCACACCTGGTTTATTCCCATGCCAGGCCTACTGCCTCAGTCACACCTGGTTTACTCCCATGCCATGCCTACTACCTCAGTTCACACCTGGTGTACTCCCGTGCCAGGCCTACTAGCTCAGTTCACATCTGGTGTACTCCCGTGCCAGGCCTACTACCTCAGTTCACACCTGGTTTACTCCCATGCCAGGCCTACTACCTCAGTTCACACCTGGTGTACTCCCATGCCAGGCCTACTACCTTAGTTCACACCTGGTTTACTCCCATGCCAGGCCTACTACCTCAGTTCACACCTTGTTTACTCCCATGCAAGGCCTACTACCTCAGTTCACACCTGGTGTACTCCCATGCCAGGCCTACTACCTTAGTTCACACATGGTTTACTCCCATGCCAGGCCTACTACCTCAGTTCACACCTGGTTTACTCCCATGCCAGGCCTACTACCTCAGTTCACAACTGGTTTATTCCCATGCCAGGCCTACTACCTCAGTTCACACCTGGTGTACTCCCCTGCCAGGCCTACTACCTCAGTTCACACCTGGTGTACTGCCATGCCAGACCTACTACCTCAGTTACACCTGGTTTACTCCCATACCAGGCCTACTACCTCAGTTCATACCTGGTTTACTCCCATGCCAGGCCTACTACCTCAGTTCACACCTGGTGTACTCCCATGCCAGGCCTACTACCTTAGTTCACACCTGGTTTACTCCCATGCCAGGCCTACTACCTCAGTTCACACCTGGTTTACTCCCATGCCAGGCCTACTTCCTAAATTCACACCTGGATTACTTCCATGCCAGGCCCACACCTGGTTTACTCCAATGCCAGGCCTACTACCTCAGTTCACACCTGGTGTACTCCCATGCCAGGCCTACTACCTCACTTCACATCTGGTTTATTCCCATGCCAGGCCTACTACCTCAGTTCACACCTGGTTTACTCCCATGCAAGGCCTACTACCTCAGTTCACACCTGGTGTACTCCCATGCAAGGCCTACTACCTCAGTTCACACCTGGTGTACTCCCATTCCAGTCCTACTACCAAGGTTCACACCTGGTTTACTCCCATGCCAGGCCTACTACCTCAGTTCACACCTGGTGTACTCCCATGCCAGGCCTACTACCTCAGTTCACACCTGGTGTACTCCCATGCCAGGCCTACTACCTCAGTTCACACCTGGTGTACTCCCATGCCAGGCCTACTACCTCAGTTCACACCTGGTTTGCTCCCATGCCAGACCTACTACCTCAGTTCACACCTGGATTACTCCCATGCCTGGCCTACTACCTCACTTCACATCTGGTGTACTCCCATGCCAGGCCTACTACCTCAGTTCACACCTGGTGTACTCCCATGCCAGGCCTACTACCTCAGTTCACACCTGGTGTACTCCCATGCCAGGCCTACTACCTCACTTCACACCTGGTGTACTCCCATGGCAGGCCTACTACCTCAGTTCACACCTGGTTTACTCCCATGCCATGCCTACTACCTCAGTTCACACCTGGTGTACTCCCATTGCAGGCCTACTACCTCGGTTCACACCTGGTTTACTCCCATGCCAGGCCTACTACCTCAGTTCACACCTGGTTTACTCCCATGCCAGGCCTACTACCTCAGTTCACAACTGGTGTACTCCCATGCCCGGCCTACTACCTCAATTCACAACTGGTGTACTCCCATGCCAGGCCTACTACCTCACTTCACATCTGGTGTACTCCAATGCCAGGCCTACTACCTCAGTTCACACCTGGTGTACTCCCATGCCAGGCCTACTACCTCAGTTCACACCTGGTTTACTCCCATGCCAGGCCTACTACCTCAGTTCACACCTGGTGTACTCCCATGCCAGGCCTACTACCTTAGTTCACACCTGGTTTACTCCCATGCCAGGCCTACTACCTCAGTTCACACCTGGTTTACTCCCATGCCAGGCCTACTACATAAATTCACACCTGGATTACTTCCATGCCACGCCCACACCTGGTTTACTCCCATGCCAGGCCTACTACCTCAGTTCACACCTGGTGTACTCCCATTCCAGGCCTACTACCTCAGTTCACACCTGGTGTACTCCCATGCCAGGCCTACTACCTCAGGTCACACCTGGTGTACTCCCATGCCAGGCCTACTACCTCAGTTCACATCTGGTGTACTCCCATGCCAGCCCTACTACCTCAGTTCACACCTGGATTACTCCCATGCCAGGCCTACTAGCTCAGTTCACACCTGGATTACTCCCATGCCAGGCCTACTGCCTCAGTCACACCTGGTTTACTCCCATGCCAGGCCTACTGCCTCAGTCACACCTGGTTTACTCCCATGCTAGGCCTATTGCCTCAGTCACACCTGGTTTATTCCCATGCCAGGCCTACTGCCTCAGTCACACCTGGTGTACTCCCGTGCCAGGCCTACTACCTCAGTTCACACCTGGTGTACTCCCGTGCCAGGCCTACTACCTCAGTTCACACCTGGTGTACTCCCGTGCCAGGCCTACTACCTCAGTTTACACCTGGTGTACTCCCATGCCCGGCCTACTACCTAAATTCACACCTGGATTACTTCCATGCCAGGCCCACACCTGGTTTACTCCCATGCCAGGCCTACTACCTCAGTTCACACCTGGTGTACTCCCATTCCAGGCCTACTACCTCAGTTCACACCTGGTGTACTCCCATGCCAGGCCTACTACCTCAGGTCACACCTGGTGTACTCCCATGCCAGGCCTACTACCTCAGTTCACATCTGGTGTACTCCCATGCCAGGCCTACTACCTCAGTTCACACCTGGATTACTCCCATGCCAGGCCTACTAGCTCAGTTCACACCTGGATTACTCCCATGCCAGGCCTACTAGCTCAGTTCACACCTGGTGTACTCCCATGCCCGGCCTACTACCTCAGTTCACACCTGGTTTACTCCCATGCCAGGCCCACACCTGGTTTACTCCCATGCCAGGCCTACAGCCTCAGTCACACCTGGTTTACTCCCATGCCAGGCCTACTACCTCAGTCACACTGGGTTTACTTCCATGCCAGGCATTCTATCTCAGTTCACACCTGGTTTGCTCCCATGCCAGGCCTACTGCCTCAGTCACACCTGGTTTACTCCCATGCCAGGCCTACTGCCTCAGTCACACCTGGTTTACTCCCATGCTAGGCCTATTGCCTCAGTCACACCTGGTTTATTCCCATGCCAGGCCTACTGCCTCAGTCACACCTGGTTTACTCCCATGCCATGCCTACTACCTCAGTTCACACCTGGTGTACTCCCGTGCCAGGCCTACTAGCTCAGTTCACATCTGGTGTACTCCCGTGCCAGGCCTACTACCTCAGTTCACACCTGGTTTACTCCCATGACAGGCCTAATACCTCAGTTACACCTGGTTTTCTCCCATACCAGGCCTACTACCTCAGTTCACACCTGGTGTACTCCCGTGCCAGGCCTACTACCTCAGTTTACACCTGGTGTACTCCCGTGCCAGGCCTACTACCTCAGTTCACACCTGGTGTACTCCCGTGCCAGGCCTACTACCTCAGTTCACATCTGGTGTACTCCCATGCCAGGCCTACTACCTCAGTTCACACCTGGTTTACTCCCATGCTAGGCCTACTACCTCAGTTCACACCTGGTGTACTCCCATTCCAGGCCTACTACCTCGGTTCACACCTGGTTTACTCCCATGCCAGGCCTACTACCTCAGTTCACACCTGGTTTACTCCCATGCCAGGCCTACTACCTCAGTTCACACCTGGTGTACTCCCATGCCAGGCCTACTACCTTAGTTCACACCTGGTTTACTCCCATGTCAGGCCTACTACCTCAGTTCACACCTGGTTTACTCCCATGCCAGGCCTACTACCTCAGTTCACACCTGGTGTACTCCCATGCCCGGCCTACTACCTCAGTTCACACCTGGTTTACTCCCATGCCAGGCCCACACCTGGTTTACTCCCATGCCAGGCCTACAGCCTCAGTCACACCTGGTTTACTCCCATGCCAGGCCTACTACCTCAGTCACACTGGGTTTACTTCCATGCCAGGCATTCTATCTCAGTTCACACCTGGTTTGCTCCCATGCCAGGCCTACTACCTCAGTCACACTGGGTTTACTTCCATGCCAGGCATTCTATCTCAGTTCACACCTGGTTTACTCCCATGCCAGGCCTACTGCCTCAGTCACACCTGGTTTACTCCCATGCTAGGCCTATTGCCTCAGTCACACCTGGTTTATTCCCATGCCAGGCCTACTGCCTCAGTCACACCTGGTTTACTCCCATGCCATGCCTACTACCTCAGTTCACACCTGGTGTACTCCCGTGCCAGGCCTACTAGCTCAGTTCACATCTGGTGTACTCCCGTGCCAGGCCTACTACCTCAGTTCACACCTGGTTTACTCCCATGACAGGCCTAATACCTCAGTTACACCTGGTTTTCTCCCATACCAGGCCTACTACCTCAGTTCACACCTGGTGTACTCCCGTGCCAGGCCTACTACCTCAGTTTACACCTGGTGTACTCCCGTGCCAGGCCTACTACCTCAGTTCACACCTGGTGTACTCCCGTGCCAGGCCTACTACCTCAGTTCACATCTGGTGTACTCCCATGCCAGGCCTACTACCTCAGTTCACACCTGGTTTACTCCCATGCTAGGCCTACTACCTCAGTTCACACCTGGTGTACTCCCATTCCAGGCCTACTACCTCGGTTCACACCTGGTTTACTCCCATGCCAGGCCTACTACCTAAGTTCACACCTGGTTTACTCCCATGCCAGGCCTACTACCTCAGTTCACACCTGGTGTACTCCCATGCCAGGCCTACTACCTTAGTTCACACCTGGTTTACTCCCATGTCAGGCCTACTACCTCAGTTCACACCTGGTTTACTCCCATGCCAGGCCTACTACCTCAGTTCACAACTGGTTGATTCCCATGCCAGGCCTACTACCTCAGTTCACACCTGGTGTACTCCCCTGCCAGGCCTACTACCTCAGTTCACACCTGGTGTACTGCCATGCCAGGCCTACTACCTCAGTTACACCTGGTTTACTCCCATACCAGGCCTACTACCTCAGTTCACACCTGGTTTACTCCCATGCCAGGCCTACTACCTCAGTTCACACCTGGTGTACTCCCATGCCAGGCCTACTACCTTAGTTCACACCTGGTTTACTCCCATGCCAGGCCTACTACCTCAGTTCACACCTGGTTTACTCCCATGCCAGGCCTACTACCTAAATTCACACCTGGATTACTTCCATGCCAGGCCCACACCTGGTTTACTCCCTTGCCAGGCCTACTACCTCAGTTCACACCTGGTGTACTCCCATGCCAGGCCTACTACCTCACTTCACATCTGGTTTACTCCCATGCCAGGCCTACTACCTCAGTTCACACCTGGTTTACTCCCATGCAAGGCCTACTACCTCAGTTCACACCTGGTGTACTCCCATTCCAGGCCTACTACCAAGGTTCACACCTGGTTTACTCCCATGCCAGGCCTACTACCTCAGGTCACACCTGGTGTACTCCCATGCCAGGCCTACTACCTCAGTTCACATCTGGTGTACTCCCATGCCAGGCCTACTACCTCAGTTCACACCTGGATTACTCCCATGCCAGGCCTACTAGCTCAGTTCACACCTGGATTACTCCCATGCCAGGCCTACTACCTCAGATCACACCTGGTGTACTCCCATGCCCGGCCTACTACCTCATTTCACACCTGGTTTACTCCCATGCCAGGCCCACACCTGGTTTACTCCCATGCCAGGCCTACAGCCTCGGTCACAACTGGTTTACTCCCATGCCAGGCCTACTACCTCAGTCACACTGGGTTTACTTCCATGCCAGGCCTTCTATCTCAGTTCACACCTGGTTTGCTCCCATGCCAGGCCTACTGCCTCAGTCACACCTGGTTTACTCCCATGCCAGGCCTACTGCCTCAGTCACACCTGGTTTACTCCCATGCTAGGCCTATTGCCTCAGTCACACCTGGTTTATTCCCATGCCAGGCCTACTGCCTCAGTCACACCTGGTTTACTCCCATGCCATGCCTACTACCTCAGTTCACACCTGGTGTACTCCCGTGCCAGGCCTACTAGCTCAGTTCACATCTGGTGTACTCCCGTGCCAGGCCTACTACCTCAGTTCACACCTGGTTTACTCCCATGCCAGGCCTACTACCTCAGTTCACACCTGGTGTACTCCCATGCCAGGCCTACTACCTTAGTTCACACCTGGTTTACTCCCATGCCAGGCCTACTACCTCAGTTCACACCTTGTTTACTCCCATGCAAGGCCTACTACCTCAGTTCACACCTGGTGTACTCCCATGCCAGGCCTACTACCTTAGTTCACACATGGTTTACTCCCATGCCAGGCCTACTACCTCAGTTCACACCTGGTTTACTCCCATGCCAGGCCTACTACCTCAGTTCACAACTGGTTTATTCCCATGCCAGGCCTACTACCTCAGTTCACACCTGGTGTACTCCCCTGCCAGGCCTACTACCTCAGTTCACACCTGGTGTACTGCCATGCCAGGCCTACTACCTCAGGTCACACCTGGTGTACTCCCATGCCAGGCCTACTACCTCAGTTCACATCTGGTGTACTCCCATGCCAGGCCTACTACCTCACTTCACATCTGGTTTACTCCCATGCCAGGCCTACTACCTCAGTTCACACCTGGTTTACTCCCATGCAAGGCCTACTACCTCAGTTCACACCTGGTGTATTCCCATTCCAGGCCTACTACCAAGGTTCACACCTGGTTTACTCCCATGCCAGGCCTACTACCTCAGGTCACACCTGGTGTACTCCCATGCCAGGCCTACTACCTCAGTTCACATCTGGTGTACTCCCATGCCAGGCCTACTACCTCAGTTCACACCTGGATTACTCCCATGCCAGGCCTACTAGCTCAGTTCACACCTGGATTACTCCCATGCCAGGCCTACTACCTCAGATCACACCTGGTGTACTCCCATGCCCGGCCTACTACCTCATTTCACACCTGGTTTACTCCCATGCCAGGCCCACACCTGGTTTACTCCCATGCCAGGCCTACAGCCTCAGTCACAACTGGTTTACTCCCATGCCAGGCCTACTACCTCAGTCACACTGGGTTTACTTCCATGCCAGGCCTTCTATCTCAGTTCACACCTGGTTTGCTCCCATGCCAGGCCTACTGCCTCAGTCACACCTGGTTTACTCCCATGCCAGGCCTACTGCCTCAGTCACACCTGGTTTACTCCCATGCTAGGCCTATTGCCTCAGTCACACCTGGTTTATTCCCATGCCAGGCCTACTGCCTCAGTCACACCTGGTTTACTCCCATGCCATGCCTACTACCTCAGTTCACACCTGGTGTACTCCCGTGCCAGGCCTACTAGCTCAGTTCACATCTGGTGTACTCCCGTGCCAGGCCTACTACCTCAGTTCACACCTGGCTTACTCCCATGCCAGGCCTACTACCTCAGTTCACACCTGGT
This sequence comes from Ambystoma mexicanum, assembly GCF_040938575.1. Lineage (NCBI taxonomy): Eukaryota > Metazoa > Chordata > Amphibia > Caudata > Ambystomatidae > Ambystoma > Ambystoma mexicanum. The sequence goes on from NC_090921.1 coordinate 30,972,401, forward strand.
GTACTCCCATGCCAGGCCTACTACCTTAGTTCACACCTGGTTTACTCCCATGCCAGGCCTACTACCTCAGTTCACACCTTGTTTACTCCCATGCAAGGCCTACTACCTCAGTTCACACCTGGTGTACTCCCATGCCAGGCCTACTACCTTAGTTCACACATGGTTTACTCCCATGCCAGGCCTACTACCTCAGTTCACACCTGGTTTACTCCCATGCCAGGCCTACTACCTCAGTTCACAACTGGTTTATTCCCATGCCAGGCCTACTACCTCAGTTCACACCTGGTGTACTCCCCTGCCAGGCCTACTACCTCAGTTCACACCTGGTGTACTGCCATGCCAGGCCTACTACCTCAGTTACACCTGGTTTACTCCCATACCAGGCCTACTACCTCAGTTCATACCTGGTTTACTCCCATGCCAGGCCTACTACCTCAGTTCACACCTGGTGTACTCCCATGCCAGGCCTACTACCTTAGTTCACACCTGGTTTACTCCCATGCCAGGCCTACTACCTCAGTTCACACCTGGTTTACTCCCATGCCAGGCCTACTTCCTAAATTCACACCTGGATTACTTCCATGCCAGGCCCACACCTGGTTTACTCCAATGCCAGGCCTACTACCTCAGTTCACACCTGGTGTACTCCCATGCCAGGCCTACTACCTCACTTCACATCTGGTTTATTCCCATGCCAGGCCTACTACCTCAGTTCACACCTGGTTTACTCCCATGCAAGGCCTACTACCAAGGTTCACACCTGGTGTACTCCCATGCAAGGCCTACTACCTCAGTTCACACCTGGTGTACTCCCATTCCAGTCCTACTACCAAGGTTCACACCTGGTTTACTCCCATGCCAGGCCTACTACCTCAGTTCACACCCAGGTGTACTCCCATGCCAGGCCTACTACCTCAGTTCACACCTGGTGTACTCCCATGCCAGGCCTACTACCTCAGTTCACACCTGGTGTACTCCCATGCCAGGCCTACTACCTCAGTTCACACCTGGTTTGCTCCCATGCCAGACCTACTACCTCAGTTCACACCTGGATTACTCCCATGCCTGGCCTACTACCTCACTTCACATCTGGTGTACTCCCATGCCAGGCCTACTACCTCAGTTCACACCTGGTGTACTCCCATGCCAGGCCTACTACCTCAGTTCACACCTGGATTACTCCCATGCCTGGCCTACTACCTCACTTCACATCTGGTGTACTCCCATGCCAGGCCTACTACCTCAGTTCACACCTGGTGTACTCCCATGCCAGGCCTACTACCTCAGTTCACACCTGGTTTACTCCCATGCCAGGCCTACTACCTCAGTTCACAACTGGTGTACTCCCATGCCCGGCCTACTACCTCAATTCACAACTGGTGTACTCCCATGCCAGGCCTACTACCTCACTTCACATCTGGTGTACTCCCATGCCAGGCCTACTACCTCAGTTCACACCTGGTGTACTCCCATGCCAGGCCTACTACCTCAGTTCACACCTGGTTTACTCCCATGCCAGGCCTACTACCTCAGTTCACACCTGGTGTACTCCCATGCCAGGCCTACTACCTTAGTTCACACCTGGTTTACTCCCATGCCAGGCCTACTACCTCAGTTCACACCTGGTTTACTCCCATGCCAGGCCTACTACATAAATTCACACCTGGATTACTTCCATGCCACGCCCACACCTGGTTTACTCCCATGCCAGGCCTACTACCTCAGTTCACACCTGGTGTACTCCCATTCCAGGCCTACTACCTCAGTTCACACCTGGTGTACTCCCATGCCAGGCCTACTACCTCAGGTCACACCTGGTGTACTCCCATGCCAGGCCTACTACCTCAGTTCACATCTGGTGTACTCCCATGCCAGGCCTACTACCTCAGTTCACACCTGGATTACTCCCATGCCAGGCCTACTAGCTCAGTTCACACCTGGATTACTCCCATGCCAGGCCTACTACCTCAGTTCACACCTGGTGTATTCCCATGCCCGGCCTACTACCTCAGTTCACACCTGGTTTACTCCCATGCCAGGCCCACACCTGGTTTACTCCCATGCCAGGCCTACAGCCTCAGTCACACCTGGTTTACTCCCATGCCAGGCCTACTACCTCAGTCACACTGGGTTTACTTCCATGCCAGGCCTTCTATCTCAGTTCACACCTGGTTTGCTCCCATGCCAGGCCTACTGCCTCAGTCACACCTGGTTTACTCCAATGCCAGGCCTACTGCCTCAGTCACACCTGGTTTACTCCCATGCTAGGCCTTTTGCCTCAGTCACGCCTGGTTTATTCCCATGCCAGGCCTACTGCCTCAGTCACACCTGGTTTACTCCCATGCCATGCCTACTACCTCAGTTCACACCTGGTGTACTCCCGTGCCAGGCCTACTAGCTCAGTTCACATCTGGTGTACTCCCGTGCCAGGCCTACTACCTCAGTTCACACCTGGTTTACTCCCATGCCAGGCCTAATACCTCAGTTACACCTGGTTTTCTCCCATACCAGGCCTACTACCTCAGTTCACACCTGGTGTACTCCCGTGCCAGGCCTACTACCTCAGTTTACACCTGGTGTAATCCCGTGCCAGGCCTACTACCTCAGTTCACATCTGGTGTACTCCAATGCCAGGCCTACTACCTCAGTTCACACCTGGTTTACTCCCATGCTAGGCCTACTACCTCAGTTCACACCTGGTGTACTCCCATTCCAGGCCTACTACCTCGGTTCACACCTGGTTTACTCCGATGCCAGGCCTACTACCTCAGTTCACACCTGGTTTACTCCCATGCCAGGCCTACTACCTCAGTTCACACCTGGTGTACTCCCATGCCTGGCCTACTACCTCAGTTCACACCTGGTTTACTCCCATGCCAGGCCTACTACCTCAGTTCACACCTGGTGTACTCCCATGCCAGGCCTACTACCTCACTTCACATCTGGTGTACTCCCATGCCAGGCCTACTACCTCACTTCACATCTGGTGTACTCCCATGCCAGGCCTACTACCTCAGTTCACACCTGGTGTACTCCCATTCCAGGCCTACTACCTCAGTTCACATCTGGTGTACTCCCATGCCAGGCCTACTACCTCACTTCACATCTGGTGTACTCCCATGCCAGGCCTACTACCTCACTTCACATCTGGTGTACTCCCATGCCAGGCCTACTACCTCACTTCACATCTGGTGTACTCCCATGCCAGGCCTACTACCTCACTTCACATCTGTTGTACTCCCATGCCAGGCCTACTACCTCAGTTCACACCTGGTGTACTCCCATGCCGGGCCTACTACCTCAGTTCACACCTGGTTTGCTCCCATGCCGGCCTACTACCTCAGTTCACACCTGGTGTACTCCCCTGCCAGACCTACTACATCAGGTCACACCTGGTGTACTCCCATGCCAGGCCTACTACCTCAGTTCACATCTGGTGTACTCCCATGCCAGGCCTACTACCTCAGTTCACACCTGGATTACTCCCATGCCTGGCCTACTACCTCAGTTCACACCTGGTGTACTCCCATGCCAGGCCTACTACCTCACTTCACATCTGGTGTACTCCCATGCCAGGCCTACTACCTCAGTTCACACCTGGTGTACTCCCAGGCCTACTACCTCACTTCACACCTGATGTACTCCAATTCCAGGCCTACTACCTCAGTTCACACCTGGATTACTCCCATGCCTGGCCTACTACCTCAGTTCACACCTGGTGTACTCCCATGCCAGCCCTACTACCTCACTTCACACCTGGTGTACTCCCATGGCAGGCCTACTACCTCAGTTCACACCTGGTTTACTCCCATGCCATGCCTACTACCTCAGTTCACACCTGGTGTACTCCCATTCCAGGCCTACTACCTCGGTTCACACCTGGTTTACTCCCATGCCAGGCCTACTACCTCAGTTCACACCTGGTTTACTCCCATGCCAGGCCTACTACCTCAGTTCACAACTGGTGTACTCCCATGCCCGGCCTACTACCTCAATTCACACCTGGTGTACTCCCATGCCAGGCCTACTACCTCACTTCACATCTGGTGTACTCCCATGCCAGGCCGACTACCTCAGTTCACACCTGGTGTACTCCCATGCCAGGCCTACTACCTCAGTTACACCTGGTTTACTCCCATACCAGGCCTACTACCTCAGTTCACACCTGGTTTACTCCCATGCCAGGCCTACTACCTCAGTTCACACCTGGTGTACTCCCATGCCAGGCCTACTACCTTGGTTAACACCTGGTTTACTTCCATGCCAGGCCTACTACCTCAGTTCACACCTGGTTTACTCCCATGCCAGGCCTGCTACCTCAGTCCACACATGGTGTACTCCCATGCCAGGCCTACTACCTAAATTCACACCTGGATTACTTCCATGCCAGGCCCACACCTGGTTTACTCCCAAGCCAGGCCTACTACCTCAGTTCACACCTGGTGTACTCCCATTCCAGGCCTACTACCTCAGTTCACACCTGGTGTACTCCCATGCCAGGCCTACTACCTCAGTTCACATCTGGTGTACTCCCAGGCCAGGCCTACTACCTCAGTTCACACCTGGATTACTCCCATGCCAGGCCTACTAGCTCAGTTCACACCTGGATTACTCCCATGCCAGGCCTACTACCTCAGTTCACACCTGGTGTACTCCCATGCCCCGCCTACTACCTCAGTTCACACCTGGTTTACTCCCATGCCAGGCCCACACCTGGTTTACTCCCATGCCAGGCCTACTACCTCAGGTCACACCTGGTGTACTCCCATGCCAGGCCTACTACCTCAGTTCACATCTGGTGTACTCCCATGCCAGGCCTACTACCTCAGTTCACACCTGGATTACTCCCATGCCAGGCCTACTAGCTCAGTTCACACCTGGATTACTCCCATGCCAGGCCTACTACCTCAGTTCACACCTGGTGTACTCCCATGCCTGGCCTACTACCTCAGTTCACACCTGGTTTACTCCCATGCCAGGCCCACACCTGGTTTACTCCCATGCCAGGCCTACAGCCTCAGTCACACCTGGTTTACTCCCATGCCAGGCCTACTACCTCAGTCACACTGGGTTTACTTCCATGCCAGGCCTTCTATCTCAGTTCACACCTGGTTTGCTCCCATGCCAGGCCTACTTCCTCAGTCACACCTGGTTTGCTCCCATGCCAGGCCTACTTCCTCAGTCACACCTGGTTTACTCCCATGCTAGGCCTATTGCCTCAGTCACACCTGGTTTATTCCCATGCCAGGCCTACTGCCTCAGTCACACCTGGTTTACTCCCATGCCATGCCTACTATCTCAGTTCACACCTGGTGTACTCCCGTGCCAGCCCTACTAGCTCAGTTCACATCTGGTGTACTCCCGTGCCAGGCCTACTACCTCAGTTCACACCTGGTGTACTCCCGTGCCAGGCCTACTACCTCAGTTCACACCTGGTGTACTCCTATGCCCGGCCTACTACCTCAGTTCACACCTGGTTTACTCCCATGCCAGGCCCACACCTGGTTTACTCCCATGCCAGGCCTACTACCTCAGGTCACACCTGGTGTACTCCCATGCCAGGCCTACTACCTCAGTTCACATCTGGTGTACTCCCATGCCAGGCCTACTACCTCAGTTCACACCTGGTTTACTCCCATGCCAGGCCCACACCTGGTTTACTCCCATGCCAGGCCTACAGCCTCAGTCACACCTGGTTTACTCCCATGTCAGGCCTACTACCTCAGTCACACTGGGTTTACTTCCATGCCAGGCCTTCTATCTCAGTTCACACCTGGTTTGCTCCCATGCCAGGCCTACTTCCTCAGTCACACCTGGTTTACTCCCATGCCAGGCCTACTGCCTCAGTCACACCTGGTTTACTCCCATGCTAGGCCTATTGCCTCAGTCACACCTGGTTTATTCCCATGCCAGGCCTACTGCCTCAGTCACACCTGGTTTACTCCCATGCCATGCCTACTACCTTAGTTCACACCTGGTGTACTCCCGTGCCAGCCCTACTAGCTCAGTTCACATCTGGTGTACTCCCGTGCCAGGCCTACTACCTCAGTTCACACCTGGTGTACTCCCGTGCCAGGCCTACTACCTCAGTTCACACCTGGTGTACTCCTGTGCCAGGCCTACTACCTCAGTTTACACCTGGTTTACTCCCATGCCATGCCTACTACCTCAGTTCACACCTGGTGTACTCCCATTCCAGGCCTACTACCTCGGTTCACAACTGGTTTATTCCCATGCCAGGCCTACTACCTCAGTTCACACCTGGTGTACTCCCCTGCCAGGCCTACTACCTCAGTTCACACCTGGTGTACTGCCATGCCAGGCCTACTACCTCAGTTACACCTGGTTTACTCCCATACCAGGCCTACTACCTCAGTTCATACCTGGTTTACTCCCATGCCAGGCCTACTACCTCAGTTCACACCTGGTGTACTCCCATGCCAGGCCTACTACCTTAGTTCACACCTGGTTTACTCCCATGCCAGGCCTACTACCTCAGTTCACACCTGGTTTACTCCCATGCCAGGCCTACTTCCTAAATTCACACCTGGATTACTTCCATGCCAGGCCCACACCTGGTTTACTCCAATGCCAGGCCTACTACCTCAGTTCACACCTGGTGTACTCCCATGCCAGGCCTACTACCTCACTTCACATCTGGTTTATTCCCATGCCAGGCCTACTACCTCAGTTCACACCTGGTTTACTCCCATGCAAGGCCTACTACCTCAGTTCACACCTGGTGTACTCCCATGCAAGGCCTACTACCTCAGTTCACACCTGGTGTACTCCCATTCCAGTCCTACTACCAAGGTTCACACCTGGTTTACTCCCATGCCAGGCCTACTACCTCAGTTCACACCTGGTGTACTCCCATGCCAGGCCTACTACCTCAGTTCACACCTGGTGTACTCCCATGCCAGGCCTACTACCTCAGTTCACACCTGGTGTACTCCCATGCCAGGCCTACTACCTCAGTTCACACCTGGCTTGCTCCCATGCCAGACCTACTACCTCAGTTCACACCTGGATTACTCCCATGCCAGGCCTACTACCTCAGTTCACACCTGGTGTACTCCCATGCCTGGCCTACTACCTCAGTTCACACCTGGTTTACTCCCATGCCAGGCCCACGCCTGGTTTACTCCCATGCCAGGCCTACAGCCTCAGTCACACCTGGTTTACTCCCATGCCAGGCCTACTACCTCAGTCACACTGGGTTTACTTCCATGCCAGGCCTTCTATCTCAGTTCACACCTGGTTTGCTCCCATGCCAGGCCTACTTCCTCAGTCACACCTGGTTTGCTCCCATGCCAGGCCTACTTCCTCAGTCACACCTGGTTTACTCCCATGCTAGGCCTATTGCCTCAGTCACACCTGGTTTATTCCCATGCCAGGCCTACTGCCTCAGTCACACCTGGTTTACTCCCATGCCATGCCTACTATCTCAGTTCACACCTGGTGTACTCCCGTGCCAGCCCTACTAGCTCAGTTCACATCTGGTGTACTCCCGTGCCAGGCCTACTACCTCAGTTCACACCTGGTGTACTCCCGTGCCAGGCCTACTACCTCAGTTCACACCTGGTGTACTCCTATGCCCGGCCTACTACCTCAGTTCACCCCTGGTTTACTCCCATGCCAGGCCCACACCTGGTTTACTCCCATGCCAGGCCTACTACCTCAGGTCACACCTGGTGTACTCCCATGCCAGGCCTACTACCTCAGTTCACATCTGGTGTACTCCCATGCCAGGCCTACTACCTCAGTTCACACCTGGTTTACTCCCATGCCAGGCCCACACCTGGTTTACTCCCATGCCAGGCCTACAGCCTCAGTCACACCTGGTTTACTCCCATGCCAGGCTTACTACCTCAGTCACACTGGGTTTACTTCCATGCCAGGCCTTCTATCTCAGTTCACACCTGGTTTGCTCCCATGCCAGGCCTACTTCCTCAGTCACACCTGGTTTACTCCCATGCCAGGCCTACTGCCTCAGTCACACCTGGTTTACTCCCATGCTAGGCCTATTGCCTCAGTCACACCTGGTTTATTCCCATGCCAGGCCTACTGCCTCAGTCACACCTGGTTTACTCCCATGCCATGCCTACTACCTTAGTTCACACCTGGTGTACTCCCGTGCCAGCCCTACTAGCTCAGTTCACATCTGGTGTACTCCCGTGCCAGGCCTACTACCTCAGTTCACACCTGGTGTACTCCCGTGCCAGGCCTACTACCTCAGTTCACACCTGGTGTACTCCTGTGCCAGGCCTACTACCTCAGTTTACACCTGGTTTACTCCCATGCCATGCCTACTACCTCAGTTCACACCTGGTGTACTCCCCTGCCAGGCCTACTACCTCAGTTCACACCTGGTGTACTGCCATGCCAGGCCTACTACCTCAGTTACACCTGGTTTACTCCCATACCAGGCCTACTACCTCAGTTCATACCTGGTTTACTCCCATGCCAGGCCTACTACCTCAGTTCACACCTGGTGTACTCCCATGCCAGGCCTACTACCTTAGTTCACACCTGGTTTACTCCCATGCCAGGCCTACTACCTCAGTTCACACCTGGTTTACTCCCATGCCAGGCCTACTTCCTAAATTCACACCTGGATTACTTCCATGCCAGGCCCACACCTGGTTTACTCCAATGCCAGGCCTACTACCTCAGTTCACACCTGGTGTACTCCCATGCCAGGCCTACTACCTCACTTCACATCTGGTTTATTCCCATGCCAGGCCTACTACCTCAGTTCACACCTGGTTTACTCCCATGCAAGGCCTACTACCTCAGTTCACACCTGGTGTACTCCCATGCAAGGCCTACTACCTCAGTTCACACCTGGTGTACTCCCATTCCAGTCCTACTACCAAGGTTCACACCTGGTTTACTCCCATGCCAGGCCTACTACCTCAGTTCACACCTGGTGTACTCCCATGCCAGGCCTACTACCTCAGTTCACACCTGGTGTACTCCCATGCCAGGCCTACTACCTCAGTTCACACCGGGTGTACTCCCATGCCAGGCCTACTACCTCAGTTCACACCTGGTTTGCTCCCATGCCAGACCTACTACCTCAGTTCACACCTGGATTACTCCCATGCCTGGCCTACTACCTCACTTCACATCTGGTGTACTCCCATGCCAGGCCTACTACCTCAGTTCACACCTGGTGTACTCCCATGCCAGGCCTACTACCTCAGTTCACACCTGGTGTACTCCCATGCCAGGCCTACTACCTCACTTCACACCTGGTGTACTCCCATGGCAGGCCTACTACCTCAGTTCACACCTGGTTTACTCCCATGCCATGCTTACTACCTCAGTTCACACCTGGTGTACTCCCATTGCAGGCCTACTACCTCGGTTCACACCTGGTTTACTCCCATGCCAGGCCTACTACCTCAGTTCACACCTGGTTTACTCCCATGCCAGGCCTACTACCTCAGTTCACAACTGGTGTACTCCCATGCCCGGCCTACTACCTCAATTCACAACTGGTGTACTCCCATGCCAGGCCTACTACCTCACTTCACATCTGGTGTACTCCCATGCCAGGCCTACTACCTCAGTTCACACCTGGTGTACTCCCATGCCAGGCCTACTACCTCAGTTCACACCTGGTTTACTCCCATGCCAGGCCTACTACCTCAGTTCACACCTGGTGTACTCCCATGCCAGGCCTACTACCTTAGTTCACACCTGGTTTACTCCCATGCCAGGCCTACTACCTCAGTTCACACCTGGTTTACTCCCATGCCAGGCCTACTACATAAATTCACACCTGGATTACTTCCATGCCACGCCCACACCTGGTTTACTCCCATGCCAGGCCTACTACCTCAGTTCACACCTGGTGTACTCCCATTCCAGGCCTACTACCTCAGTTCACACCTGGTGTACTCCCATGCCAGGCCTACTACCTCAGGTCACACCTGGTGTACTCCCATGCCAGGCCTACTACCTCAGTTCACATCTGGTGTACTCCCATGCCAGGCCTACTACCTCAGTTCACACCTGGATTACTCCCATGCCAGGCCTACTAGCTCAGTTCACACCTGGATTACTCCCATGCCAGGCCTACTACCTCAGTTCACACCTGGTGTACTCCCATGCCCGGCCTACTACCTCAGTTCACACCTGGTTTACTCCCATGCCAGGCCCACACCTGGTTTACTCCCATGCCAGGCCTACAGCCTCAGTCACACCTGGTTTACTCCCATGCCAGGCCTACTACCTCAGTCACACTGGGTTTACTTCCATGCCAGGCCTTCTATCTCAGTTCACACCTGGTTTGCTCCCATGCCAGGCCTACTGCCTCAGTCACACCTGGTTTACTCCAATGCCAGGCCTACTGCCTCAGTCACACCTGGTTTACTCCCATGCTAGGCCTTTTGCCTCAGTCACGCCTGGTTTATTCCCATGCCAGGCCTACTGCCTCAGTCACACCTGGTTTACTCCCATGCCATGCCTACTACCTCAGTTCACACCTGGTGTACTCCCGTGCCAGGCCTACTAGCTCAGTTCACATCTGGTGTACTCCCGTGCCAGGCCTACTACCTCAGTTCACACCTGGTTTACTCCCATGCCAGGCCTAATACCTCAGTTACACCTGGTTTTCTCCCATACCAGGCCTACTACCTCAGTTCACACCTGGTGTACTCCCGTGCCAGGCCTACTACCTCAGTTTACACCTGGTGTAATCCCGTGCCAGGCCTACTACCTCAGTTCACATCTGGTGTACTCCAATGCCAGGCCTACTACCTCAGTTCACACCTGGTTTACTCCCATGCTAGGCCTACTACCTCAGTTCACACCTGGTGTACTCCCATTCCAGGCCTACTACCTCGGTTCACACCTGGTTTACTCCGATGCCAGGCCTACTACCTCAGTTCACACCTGGTTTACTCCCATGCCAGGCCTACTACCTCAGTTCACACCTGGTGTACTCCCATGCCTGGCCTACTACCTCAGTTCACACCTGGTTTACTCCCATGCCAGGCCTACTACCTCAGTTCACACCTGGTGTACTCCCATGCCAGGCCTACTACCTCACTTCACATCTGGTGTACTCCCATGCCAGGCCTACTACCTCACTTCACATCTGGTGTACTCCCATGCCAGGCCTACTACCTCAGTTCACACCTGGTGTACTCCCATTCCAGGCCTACCACCTCAGTTCACATCTGGTGTACTCCCATGCCAGGCCTACTACCTCACTTCACATCTGGTGTACTCCCATGCCAGGCCTACTACCTCACTTCACATCTGGTGTACTCCCATGCCAGGCCTACTACCTCACTTCACATCTGGTGTACTCCCATGCCAGGCCTACTACCTCACTTCACATCTGTTGTACTCCCATGCCAGGCCTACTACCTCAGTTCACACCTGGTGTACTCCCATGCCGGGCCTACTACCTCAGTTCACACCTGGTTTGCTCCCATGCCGGCCTACTACCTCAGTTCACACCTGGTGTACTCCCCTGCCAGACCTACTACATCAGGTCACACCTGGTGTACTCCCATGCCAGGCCTACTACCTCAGTTCACATCTGGTGTACTCCCATGCCAGGCCTACTACCTCAGTTCACACCTGGATTACTCCCATGCCTGGCCTACTACCTCAGTTCACACCTGGTGTACTCCCATGCCAGGCCTACTACCTCACTTCACATCTGGTGTACTCCCATGCCAGGCCTACTACCTCAGTTCACACCTGGTGTACTCCCAGGCCTACTACCTCACTTCACACCTGATGTACTCCAATTCCAGGCCTACTACCTCAGTTCACACCTGGATTACTCCCATGCCTGGCCTACTACCTCAGTTCACACCTGGTGTACTCCCATGCCAGCCCTACTACCTCACTTCACACCTGGTGTACTCCCATGGCAGGCCTACTACCTCAGTTCACACCTGGTGTACTCCCATTCCAGGCCTACTACCTCGGTTCACACCTGGTTTACTCCCATGCCAGGCCTACTACCTCAGTTCACACCTGGTTTACTCCCATGCCAGGCCTACTACCTCAGTTCACAACTGGTGTACTCCCATGCCCGGCCTACTACCTCAATTCACACCTGGTGTACTCCCATGCCAGGCCTACTACCTCACTTCACATCTGGTGTACTCCCATGCCAGGCCTACTACCTCAGTTCACACCTGGTGTACTCCCATGCCAGGCCTACTACCTCAGTTACACCTGGTTTACTCCCATACCAGGCCTACTACCTCAGTTCACACCTGGTTTACTCCCATGCCAGGCCTACTACCTCAGTTCACACCTGGTGTACTCCCATGCCAGGCCTACTACCTTGGTTCACACCTGGTTTACTTCCATGCCAGGCCTACTACCTCAGTTCACACCTGGTTTACTCCCATGCCAGGCCTGCTACCTCAGTCCACACATGGTGTACTCCCATGCCAGGCCTACTACCTAAATTCACACCTGGATTACTTCCATGCCAGGCCCACACCTGGTTTACTCCCAAGCCAGGCCTACTACCTCAGTTCACACCTGGTGTACTCCCATTCCAGGCCTACTACCTCAGTTCACACCTGGTGTACTCCCATGCCAGGCCTACTACCTCAGTTCACATCTGGTGTACTCCCATGCCAGGCCTACTACCTCAGTTCACACCTGGATTACTCCCATGCCAGGCCTACTAGCTCAGTTCACACCTGGATTACTCCCATGCCAGGCCTACTACCTGAGTTCACACCTGGTGTACTCCCATGCCCCGCCTACTACCTCCGTTCACACCTGGTTTACTCCCATGCCAGGCCCACACCTGGTTTACTCCCATGCCAGGCCTACTACCTCAGGTCACACCTGGTGTACTCCCATGCCAGGCCTACTACCTCAGTTCACATCTGGTGTACTCCCATGCCAGGCCTACTACCTCAGTTCACACCTGGATTACTCCCATGCCAGGCCTACTAGCTCAGTTCACACCTGGATTACTCCCATGCCAGGCCTACTACCTCAGTTCACACCTGGTGTACTCCCATGCCTGGCCTACTACCTCAGTTCACACCTGGTTTACTCCCATGCCAGGCCCACACCTGGTTTACTCCCATGCCAGGCCTACAGCCTCAGTCACACCTGGTTTACTCCCATGCCAGGCCTACTACCTCAGTCACACTGGGTTTACTTCCATGCCAGGCCTTCTATCTCAGTTCACACCTGGTTTGCTCCCATGCCAGGCCTACTTCCTCAGTCACACCTGGTTTGCTCCCATGCCAGGCCTACTTCCTCAGTCACACCTGGTTTACTCCCATGCTAGGCCTATTGCCTCAGTCACACCTGGTTTATTCCCATGCCAGGCCTACTGCCTCAGTCACACCTGGTTTACTCCCATGCCATGCCTACTATCTCAGTTCACACCTGGTGTACTCCCGTGCCAGCCCTACTAGCTCAGTTCACATCTGGTGTACTCCCGTGCCAGGCCTACTACCTCAGTTCACACCTGCTGTACTCCCGTGCCAGGCCTACTACCTCAGTTCACACCTGGTGTACTCCTATGCCCGGCCTACTACCTCAGTTCACACCTGGTTTACTCCCATGCCAGGCCCACACCTGGTTTACTCCCATGCCAGGCCTACTACCTCAGGTCACACCTGGTGTACTCCCATGCCAGGCCTACTACCTCAGTTCACATCTGGTGTACTCCCATGCCAGGCCTACTACCTCAGTTCACACCTGGTTTACTCCCATGCCAGGCCCACACCTGGTTTACTCCCATGCCAGGCCTACAGCCTCAGTCACACCTGGTTTACTCCCATGCCAGGCCTACTACCTCAGTTCACACCTGGTTTACTCCCATGCAAGGCCTACTACCTCAGTTCACACCTGGTGTACTCCCATGCAAGGCCTACTACCTCAGTTCACACCTGGTGTACTCCCATTCCAGTCCTACTACCAAGGTTCACACCTGGTTTACTCCCATGCCAGGCCTACTACCTCAGTTCACACCTGGTGTACTCCCATGCCAGGCCTACTACCTCAGTTCACACCTGGTGTACTCCCATGCCAGGCCTACTACCTCAGTTCACACCTGGTGTACTCCCATGCCAGGCCTACTACCTCAGTTCACACCTGGCTTGCTCCCATGCCAGACCTACTACCTCAGTTCACACCTGGATTACTCCCATGCCAGGCCTACTACCTCAGTTCACACCTGGTGTACTCCCATGCCTGGCCTACTACCTCAGTTCACACCTGGTTTACTCCCATGCCAGGCCCACGCCTGGTTTACTCCCATGCCAGGCCTACAGCCTCAGTCACACCTGGTTTACTCCCATGCCAGGCCTACTACCTCAGTCACACTGGGTTTACTTCCATGCCAGGCCTTCTATCTCAGTTCACACCTGGTTTGCTCCCATGCCAGGCCTACTTCCTCAGTCACACCTGGTTTGCTCCCATGCCAGGCCTACTTCCTCAGTCACACCTGGTTTACTCCCATGCTAGGCCTATTGCCTCAGTCACACCTGGTTTATTCCCATGCCAGGCCTACTGCCTCAGTCACACCTGGTTTACTCCCATGCCATGCCTACTATCTCAGTTCACACCTGGTGTACTCCCGTGCCAGCCCTACTAGCTCAGTTCACATCTGGTGTACTCCCGTGCCAGGCCTACTACCTCAGTTCACACCTGGTGTACTCCCGTGCCAGGCCTACTACCTCAGTTCACACCTGGTGTACTCCTATGCCCGGCCTACTACCTCAGTTCACACCTGGTTTACTCCCATGCCAGGCCCACACCTGGTTTACTCCCATGCCAGGCCTACTACCTCAGGTCACACCTGGTGTACTCCCATGCCAGGCCTACTACCTCAGTTCACATCTGGTGTACTCCCATGCCAGGCCTACTACCTCAGTTCACACCTGGTTTACTCCCATGCCAGGCCCACACCTGGTTTACTCCCATGCCAGGCCTACAGCCTCAGTCACACCTGGTTTACTCCCATGCCAGGCCTACTACCTCAGTCACACTGGGTTTACTTCCATGCCAGGCCTTCTATCTCAGTTCACACCTGGTTTGCTCCCATGCCAGGCCTACTTCCTCAGTCACACCTGGTTTACTCCCATGCCAGGCCTACTGCCTCAGTCACACCTGGTTTACTCCCATGCTAGGCCTATTGCCTCAGTCACACCTGGTTTATTCCCATGCCAGGCCTACTGCCTCAGTCACACCTGGTTTACTCCCATGCCATGCCTACTACCTTAGTTCACACCTGGTGTACTCCCGTGCCAGCCCTACTAGCTCAGTTCGCATCTGGTGTACTCCCGTGCCAGGCCTACTACCTCAGTTCACACCTGGTGTACTCCCGTGCCAGGCCTACTACCTCAGTTCACACCTGGTGTACTCCTGTGCCAGGCCTACTACCTCAGTTTACACCTGGTTTACTCCCATGCCATGCCTACTACCTCAGTTCACACCTGGTGTACTCCCATTCCAGGCCTACTACCTCGGTTCACAACTGGTTTATTCCCATGCCAGGCCTACTACCTCAGTTCACACCTGGTGTACTCCCCTGCCAGGCCTACTACCTCAGTTCACACCTGGTGTACTGCCATGCCAGGCCTACTACCTCAGTTACACCTGGTTTACTCCCATACCAGGCCTACTACCTCAGTTCATACCTGGTTTACTCCCATGCCAGGCCTACTACCTCAGTTCACACCTGGTGTACTCCCATGCCAGGCCTACTACCTTAGTTCACACCTGGTTTACTCCCATGCCAGGCCTATTGCCTCAGTCACACCTGGTTTATTCCCATGCCAGGCCTACTGCCTCAGTCACACCTGGTGTACTCCCGTGCCAGGCCTACTACCTCAGTTCACACCTGGTGTACTCCCGTGCCAGGCCTACTACCTCAGTTTACACCTGGTGTACTCCCATGCCGGGCCTACTACCTAAATTCACACCTGGATTACTTCCATGCCAGGCCCACACCTGGTTTACTCCCATGCCAGGCCTACTACCTCAGTTCACACCTGGTGTACTCCCATTCCAGGCCTACTACCTCAGTTCACACCTGGTGTACTCCCATGCCAGGCCTACTACCTCTGGTCACACCTGGTGTACTCCCATGCCAGGCCTACTACCTCAGTTCACATCTGGTGTACTCCCATGCCAGGCCTACTACCTCAGTTCACACCTGGATTACTCCCATGCCAGGCCTACTAGCTCAGTTCACACCTGGATTACTCCCATGCCAGGCCTACTAGCTCAGTTCACACCTGGTGTACTCCCATGCCCGGCCTACTACCTCAGTTCACACCTGGTTTACTCCCATGCCAGGCCCACACCTGGTTTACTCCCATGCCAGGCCTACAGCCTCAGTCACACCTGGTTTACTCCCATGCCAGGCCTACTACCTCAGTCACACTGGGTTTACTTCCATGCCAGGCATTCTATCTCAGTTCACACCTGGTTTGCTCCCATGCCAGGCCTACTGCCTCAGTCACACCTGGTTTACTCCCATGCCAGGCCTACTGCCTCAGTCACACCTGGTTTACTCCCATGCTAGGCCTATTGCCTCAGTCACACCTGGTTTATTCCCATGCCAGGCCTACTGCCTCAGTCACACCTGGTTTACTCCCATGCCATGCCTACTACCTCAGTTCACACCTGGTGTACTCCCGTGCCAGGCCTACTAGCTCAGTTCACATCTGGTGTACTCCCGTGCCAGGCCTACTACCTCAGTTCACACCTGGTTTACTCCCATGACAGGCCTAATACCTCAGTTACACCTGGTTTTCTCCCATACCAGGCCTACTACCTCAGTTCACACCTGGTGTACTCCCGTGCCAGGCCTACTACCTCAGTTTACACCTGGTGTACTCCCGTGCCAGGCCTACTACCTCAGTTCACACCTGGTGTACTCCCGTGCCAGGCCTACTACCTCAGTTCACATCTGGTGTACTCCCATGCCAGGCCTACTACCTCAGTTCACACCTGGTTTACTCCCATGCTAGGCCTACTACCTCAGTTCACACCTGGTGTACTCCCATTCCAGGCCTACTACCTCGGTTCACACCTGGTTTACTCCCATGCCAGGCCTACTACCTCAGTTCACACCTGGTTTACTCCCATGCCAGGCCTACTACCTCAGTTCACACCTGGTGTACTCCCATGCCAGGCCTACTACCTTAGTTCACACCTGGTTTACTCCCATGTCAGGCCTACTACCTCAGTTCACACCTGGTTTACTCCCATGCCAGGCCTACTACCTCAGTTCACACCTGGTGTACTCCCATGCCCGGCCTACTACCTCAGTTCACACCTGGTTTACTCCCATGCCAGGCCCACACCTGGTTTACTCCCATGCCAGGCCTACAGCCTCAGTCACACCTGGTTTACTCCCATGCCAGGCCTACTACCTCAGTCACACTGGGTTTACTTCCATGCCAGGCATTCTATCTCAGTTCACACCTGGTTTGCTCCCATGCCAGGCCTACTACCTCAGTCACACTGGGTTTACTTCCATGCCAGGCATTCTATCTCAGTTCACACCTGGTTTACTCCCATGCCAGGCCTACTGCCTCAGTCACACCTGGTTTACTCCCATGCTAGGCCTATTGCCTCAGTCACACCTGGTTTATTCCCATGCCAGGCCTACTGCCTCAGTCACACCTGGTTTACTCCCATGCCATGCCTACTACCTCAGTTCACACCTGGTGTACTCCCGTGCCAGGCCTACTAGCTCAGTTCACATCTGGTGTACTCCCGTGCCAGGCCTACTACCTCAGTTCACACCTGGTTTACTCCCATGACAGGCCTAATACCTCAGTTACACCTGGTTTTCTCCCATACCAGGCCTACTACCTCAGTTCACACCTGGTGTACTCCCGTGCCAGGCCTACTACCTCAGTTTACACCTGGTGTACTCCCGTGCCAGGCCTACTACCTCAGTTCACACCTGGTGTACTCCCGTGCCAGGCCTACTACCTCAGTTCACATCTGGTGTACTCCCATGCCAGGCCTACTACCTCAGTTCACACCTGGTTTACTCCCATGCTAGGCCTACTACCTCAGTTCACACCTGGTGTACTCCCATTCCAGGCCTACTACCTCGGTTCACACCTGGTTTACTCCCATGCCAGGCCTACTACCTAAGTTCACACCTGGTTTACTCCCATGCCAGGCCTACTACCTCAGTTCACACCTGGTGTACTCCCATGCCAGGCCTACTACCTTAGTTCACACCTGGTTTACTCCCATGTCAGGCCTACTACCTCAGTTCACACCTGGTTTACTCCCATGCCAGGCCTACTACCTCAGTTCACAACTGGTTGATTCCCATGCCAGGCCTACTACCTCAGTTCACACCTGGTGTACTCCCCTGCCAGGCCTACTACCTCAGTTCACACCTGGTGTACTGCCATGCCAGGCCTACTACCTCAGTTACACCTGGTTTACTCCCATACCAGGCCTACTACCTCAGTTCACACCTGGTTTACTCCCATGCCAGGCCTACTACCTCAGTTCACACCTGGTGTACTCCCATGCCAGGCCTACTACCTTAGTTCACACCTGGTTTACTCCCATGCCAGGCCTACTACCTCAGTTCACACCTGGTTTACTCCCATGCCAGGCCTACTACCTAAATTCACACCTGGATTACTTCCATGCCAGGCCCACACCTGGTTTACTCCCTTGCCAGGCCTACTACCTCAGTTCACACCTGGTGTACTCCCATGCCAGGCCTACTACCTCACTTCACATCTGGTTTACTCCCATGCCAGGCCTACTACCTCAGTTCACACCTGGTTTACTCCCATGCAAGGCCTACTACCTCAGTTCACACCTGGTGTACTCCCATTCCAGGCCTACTACCAAGGTTCACACCTGGTTTACTCCCATGCCAGGCCTACTAACTCAGGTCACACCTGGTGTACTCCCATGCCAGGCCTACTACCTCAGTTCACATCTGGTGTACTCCCATGCCAGGCCTACTACCTCAGTTCACACCTGGATTACTCCCATGCCAGGCCTACTAGCTCAGTTCACACCTGGATTACTCCCATGCCAGGCCTACTACCTCAGATCACACCTGGTGTACTCCCATGCCCGGCCTACTACCTCATTTCACACCTGGTTTACTCCCATGCCAGGCCCACACCTGGTTTACTCCCATGCCAGGCCTACAGCCTCGGTCACAACTGGTTTACTCCCATGCCAGGCCTACTACCTCAGTCACACTGGGTTTACTTCCATGCCAGGCCTTCTATCTCAGTTCACACCTGGTTTGCTCCCATGCCAGGCCTACTGCCTCAGTCACACCTGGTTTACTCCCATGCCAGGCCTACTGCCTCAGTCACACCTGGTTTACTCCCATGCTAGGCCTATTGCCTCAGTCACACCTGGTTTATTCCCATGCCAGGCCTACTGCCTCAGTCACACCTGGTTTACTCCCATGCCATGCCTACTACCTCAGTTCACACCTGGTGTACTCCCGTGCCAGGCCTACTAGCTCAGTTCACATCTGGTGTACTCCCGTGCCAGGCCTACTACCTCAGTTCACACCTGGTTTACTCCCATGCCAGGCCTACTACCTCAGTTCACACCTGGTGTACTCCCATGCCAGGCCTACTACCTTAGTTCACACCTGGTTTACTCCCATGCCAGGCCTACTACCTCAGTTCACACCTTGTTTACTCCCATGCAAGGCCTACTACCTCAGTTCACACCTGGTGTACTCCCATGCCAGGCCTACTACCTTAGTTCACACATGGTTTACTCCCATGCCAGGCCTACTACCTCAGTTCACACCTGGTTTACTCCCATGCCAGGCCTACTACCTCAGTTCACAACTGGTTTATTCCCATGCCAGGCCTACTACCTCAGTTCACACCTGGTGTACTCCCCTGCCAGGCCTACTACCTCAGTTCACACCTGGTGTACTGCCATGCCAGGCCTACTACCTCAGGTCACACCTGGTGTACTCCCATGCCAGGCCTACTACCTCAGTTCACATCTGGTGTACTCCCATGCCAGGCCTACTACCTCACTTCACATCTGGTTTACTCCCATGCCAGGCCTACTACCTCAGTTCACACCTGGTTTACTCCCATGCAAGGCCTACTACCTCAGTTCACACCTGGTGTACTCCCATTCCAGGCCTACTACCAAGGTTCACACCTGGTTTACTCCCATGCCAGGCCTACTACCTCAGGTCACACCTGGTGTACTCCCATGCCAGGCCTACTACCTCAGTTCACATCTGGTGTACTCCCATGCCAGGCCTACTACCTCAGTTCACACCTGGATTACTCCCATGCCAGGCCTACTAGCTCAGTTCACACCTGGATTACTCCCATGCCAGGCCTACTACCTCAGATCACACCTGGTGTACTCCCATGCCCGGCCTACTACCTCATTTCACACCTGGTTTACTCCCATGCCAGGCCCACACCTGGTTTACTCCCATGCCAGGCCTACAGCCTCAGTCACAACTGGTTTACTCCCATGCCAGGCCTACTACCTCAGTCACACTGGGTTTACTTCCATGCCAGGCCTTCTATCTCAGTTCACACCTGGTTTGCTCCCATGCCAGGCCTACTGCCTCAGTCACACCTGGTTTACTCCCATGCCAGGCCTACTGCCTCAGTCACACCTGGTTTACTCCCATGCTAGGCCTATTGCCTCAGTCACACCTGGTTTATTCCCATGCCAGGCCTACTGCCTCAGTCACACCTGGTTTACTCCCATGCCATGCCTACTACCTCAGTTCACACCTGGTGTACTCCCGTGCCAGGCCTACTAGCTCAGTTCACATCTGGTGTACTCCCGTGCCAGGCCTACTACCTCAGTTCACACCTGGCTTACTCCCATGCCAGGCCTACTACCTCAGTTCACACCTGGTGTACTCCCATGCCAGGCCTACTACCTTAGTTCACACCTGGTTTACTCCCATGCCAGGCCTACTACCTCAGTTCACACCTTGTTTACTCCCATGCAAGGCCTACTACCTCAGTTCACACCTGGTGTACTCCCATGCCAGGCCTACTACCTTAGTTCACACATGGTTTACTCCCATGCCAGGCCTACTACCTCAGTTCACACCTGGTTTACTCCCATGCCAGGCCTACTACCTCAGTTCACAACTGGTTTATTCCCATGCCAGGCCTACTACCTCAGTTCACACCTGGTGTACTCCCCTGCCAGGCCTACTACCTCAGTTCACACCTGGTGTACTGCCATGCCAGGCCTACTACCTCAGTTACACCTGGTTTACTCCCATACCAGGCCTACTACCTCAGTTCATACCTGGTTTACTCCCATGCCAGGCCTACTACCTCAGTTCACACCTGGTGTACTCCCATGCCAGGCCTACTACCTTAGTTCACACCTGGTTTACTCCCATGCCAGGCCTACTACCTCAGTTCACACCTGGTTTACTCCCATGCCAGGCCTACTTCCTAAATTCACACCTGGATTACTTCCATGCCAGGCCCACACCTGGTTTACTCCAATGCCAGGCCTACTACCTCAGTTCACACCTGGTGTACTCCCATGCCAGGCCTACTACCTCACTTCACATCTGGTTTATTCCCATGCCAGGCCTACTACCTCAGTTCACACCTGGTTTACTCCCATGCAAGGCCTACTACCAAGGTTCACACCTGGTGTACTCCCATGCAAGGCCTACTACCTCAGTTCACACCTGGTGTACTCCCATTCCAGTCCTACTACCAAGGTTCACACCTGGTTTACTCCCATGCCAGGCCTACTACCTCAGTTCACACCTGGTGTACTCCCATGCCAGGCCTACTACCTCAGTTCACACCTGGTGTACTCCCATGCCAGGCCTACTACCTCAGTTCACACCTGGTGTACTCCCATGCCAGGCCTACTACCTCAGTTCACACCTGGTTTGCTCCCATGCCAGACCTACTACCTCAGTTCACACCTGGATTACTCCCATGCCTGGCCTACTACCTCACTTCACATCTGGTGTACTCCCATGCCAGGCCTACTACCTCAGTTCACACCTGGTGTACTCCCATGCCAGGCCTACTACCTCAGTTCACACCTGGATTACTCCCATGCCTGGCCTACTACCTCACTTCACATCTGGTGTACTCCCATGCCAGGCCTACTACCTCAGTTCACACCTGGTGTACTCCCATGCCAGGCCTACTACCTCAGTTCACACCTGGTTTACTCCCATGCCAGGCCTACTACCTCAGTTCACAACTGGTGTACTCCCATGCCCGGCCTACTACCTCAATTCACAACTGGTGTACTCCCATGCCAGGCCTACTACCTCACTTCACATCTGGTGTACTCCCATGCCAGGCCTACTACCTCAGTTCACACCTGGTGTACTCCCATGCCAGGCCTACTACCTCAGTTCACACCTGGTTTACTCCCATGCCAGGCCTACTACCTCAGTTCACACCTGGTGTACTCCCATGCCAGGCCTACTACCTTAGTTCACACCTGGTTTACTCCCATGCCAGGCCTACTACCTCAGTTCACACCTGGTTTACTCCCATGCCAGGCCTACTACATAAATTCACACCTGGATTACTTCCATGCCACGCCCACACCTGGTTTACTCCCATGCCAGGCCTACTACCTCAGTTCACACCTGGTGTACTCCCATTCCAGGCCTACTACCTCAGTTCACACCTGGTGTACTCCCATGCCAGGCCTACTACCTCAGGTCACACCTGGTGTACTCCCATGCCAGGCCTACTACCTCAGTTCACATCTGGTGTACTCCCATGCCAGGCCTACTACCTCAGTTCACACCTGGATTACTCCCATGCCAGGCCTACTAGCTCAGTTCACACCTGGATTACTCACATGCCAGGCCTACTACCTCAGTTCACACCTGGTGTACTCCCATGCCCGGCCTACTACCTCAGTTCACACCTGGTTTACTCCCATGCCAGGCCCACACCTGGTTTACTCCCATGCCAGGCCTACAGCCTCAGTCACACCTGGTTTACTCCCATGCCAGGCCTACTACCTCAGTCACACTGGGTTTACTTCCATGCCAGGCCTTCTATCTCAGTTCACACCTGGTTTGCTCCCATGCCAGGCCTACTGCCTCAGTCACACCTGGTTTACTCCAATGCCAGGCCTACTGCCTCAGTCACACCTGGTTTACTCCCATGCTAGGCCTTTTGCCTCAGTCACGCCTGGTTTATTCCCATGCCAGGCCTACTGCCTCAGTCACACCTGGTTTACTCCCATGCCATGCCTACTACCTCAGTTCACACCTGGTGTACTCCCGTGCCAGGCCTACTAGCTCAGTTCACATCTGGTGTACTCCCGTGCCAGGCCTACTACCTCAGTTCACACCTGGTTTACTCCCATGCCAGGCCTAATACCTCAGTTACACCTGGTTTTCTCCCATACCAGGCCTACTACCTCAGTTCACACCTGGTGTACTCCCGTGCCAGGCCTACTACCTCAGTTTACACCTGGTGTAATCCCGTGCCAGGCCTACTACCTCAGTTCACATCTGGTGTACTCCAATGCCAGGCCTACTACCTCAGTTCACACCTGGTTTACTCCCATGCTAGGCCTACTACCTCAGTTCACACCTGGTGTACTCCCATTCCAGGCCTACTACCTCGGTTCACACCTGGTTTACTCCGATGCCAGGCCTACTACCTCAGTTCACACCTGGTTTACTCCCATGCCAGGCCTACTATCTCAGTTCACACCTGGTGTACTCCCATGCCTGGCCTACTACCTCAGTTCACACCTGGTTTACTCCCATGCCAGGCCTACTACCTCAGTTCACACCTGGTGTACTCCCATGCCAGGCCTACTACCTCACTTCACATCTGGTGTACTCCCATGCCAGGCCTACTACCTCACTTCACATCTGGTGTACTCCCATGCCAGGCCTACTACCTCAGTTCACACCTGGTGTACTCCCATTCCAGGCCTACTACCTCAGTTCACATCTGGTGTACTCCCATGCCAGGCCTACTACCTCACTTCACATCTGGTGTACTCCCATGCCAGGCCTACTACCTCACTTCACATCTGGTGTACTCCCATGCCAGGCCTACTACCTCACTTCACATCTGGTGTACTCCCATGCCAGGCCTACTACCTCACTTCACATCTGTTGTACTCCCATGCCAGGCCTACTACCTCAGTTCACACCTGGTGTACTCCCATGCCGGGCCTACTACCTCAGTTCACACCTGGTTTGCTCCCATGCCGGCCTACTACCTCAGTTCACACCTGGTGTACTCCCCTGCCAGACCTACTACATCAGGTCACACCTGGTGTACTCCCATGCCAGGCCTACTACCTCAGTTCACATCTGGTGTACTCCCATGCCAGGCCTACTACCTCAGTTCACACCTGGATTACTCCCATGCCTGGCCTACTACCTCAGTTCACACCTGGTGTACTCCCATGCCAGGCCTACTACCTCACTTCACATCTGGTGTACTCCCATGCCAGGCCTACTACCTCAGTTCACACCTGGTGTACTCCCAGGCCTACTACCTCACTTCACACCTGATGTACTCCAATTCCAGGCCTACTACCTCAGTTCACACCTGGATTACTCCCATGCCTGGCCTACTACCTCAGTTCACACCTGGTGTACTCCCATGCCAGCCCTACTACCTCACTTCACACCTGGTGTACTCCCATGGCAGGCCTACTACCTCAGTTCACACCTGGTTTACTCCCATGCCATGCCTACTACCTCAGTTCACACCTGGTGTACTCCCATTCCAGGCCTACTACCTCGGTTCACACCTGGTTTACTCCCATGCCAGGCCTACTACCTCAGTTCACACCTGGTTTACTCCCATGCCAGGCCTACTACCTCAGTTCACAACTGGTGTACTCCCATGCCCGGCCTACTACCTCAATTCACACCTGGTGTACTCCCATGCCAGGCCTACTACCTCACTTCACATCTGGTGTACTCCCATGCCAGGCCGACTACCTCAGTTCACACCTGGTGTACTCCCATGCCAGGCCTACTACCTCAGTTACACCTGGTTTACTCCCATACCAGGCCTACTACCTCAGTTCACACCTGGTTTACTCCCATGCCAGGCCTACTACCTCAGTTCACACCTGGTGTACTCCCATGCCAGGCCTACTACCTTGGTTAACACCTGGTTTACTTCCATGCCAGGCCTACTACCTCAGTTCACACCTGGTTTACTCCCATGCCAGGCCTGCTACCTCAGTCCACACATGGTGTACTCCCATGCCAGGCCTACTACCTAAATTCACACCTGGATTACTTCCATGCCAGGCCCACACCTGGTTTACTCCCAAGCCAGGCCTACTACCTCAGTTCACACCTGGTGTACTCCCATTCCAGGCCTACTACCTCAGTTCACACCTGGTGTACTCCCATGCCAGGCCTACTACCTCAGTTCACATCTGGTGTACTCCCATGCCAGGCCTACTACCTCAGTTCACACCTGGATTACTCCCATGCCAGGCCTACTAGCTCAGTTCACACCTGGATTACTCCCATGCCAGGCCTACTACCTCAGTTCACACCTGGTGTACTCCCATGCCCCGCCTACTACCTCAGTTCACACCTGGTTTACTCCCATGCCAGGCCCACACCTGGTTTACTCCCATGCCAGGCCTACTACCTCAGGTCACACCTGGTGTACTCCCATGCCAGGCCTACTACCTCAGTTCACATCTGGTGTACTCCCATGCCAGGCCTACTACCTCAGTTCACACCTGGATTACTCCCATGCCAGGCCTACTAGCTCAGTTCACACCTGGATTACTCCCATGCCAGGCCTACTACCTCAGTTCACACCTGGTGTACTCCCATGCCTGGCCTACTACCTCAGTTCACACCTGGTTTACTCCCATGCCAGGCCCACACCTGGTTTACTCCCATGCCAGGCCTACAGCCTCAGTCACACCTGGTTTACTCCCATGCCAGGCCTACTACCTCAGTCACACTGGGTTTACTTCCATGCCAGGCCTTCTATCTCAGTTCACACCTGGTTTGCTCCCATGCCAGGCCTACTTCCTCAGTCACACCTGGTTTGCTCCCATGCCAGGCCTACTTCCTCAGTCACACCTGGTTTACTCCCATGCTAGGCCTATTGCCTCAGTCACACCTGGTTTATTCCCATGCCAGGCCTACTATCTCAGTTCACACCTGGTGTACTCCCGTGCCAGCCCTACTAGCTCAGTTCACATCTGGTGTACTCCCGTGCCAGGCCTACTACCTCAGTTCACACCTGGTGTACTCCCGTGCCAGGCCTACTACCTCAGTTCACACCTGGTGTACTCCTATGCCCGGCCTACTACCTCAGTTCACACCTGGTTTACTCCCATGCCAGGCCCACACCTGGTTTACTCCCATGCCAGGCCTACTACCTCAGGTCACACCTGGTGTACTCCCATGCCAGGCCTACTACCTCAGTTCACATCTGGTGTACTCCCATGCCAGGCCTACTACCTCAGTTCACACCTGGTTTACTCCCATGCCAGGCCCACACCTGGTTTACTCCCATGCCAGGCCTACAGCCTCAGTCACACCTGGTTTACTCCCATGTCAGGCCTACTACCTCAGTCACACTGGGTTTACTTCCATGCCAGGCCTTCTATCTCAGTTCACACCTGGTTTGCTCCCATGCCAGGCCTACTTCCTCAGTCACACCTGGTTTACTCCCATGCCAGGCCTACTGCCTCAGTCACACCTGGTTTACTCCCATGCTAGGCCTATTGCCTCAGTCACACCTGGTTTATTCCCATGCCAGGCCTACTGCCTCAGTCACACCTGGTTTACTCCCATGCCATGCCTACTACCTTAGTTCACACCTGGTGTACTCCCGTGCCAGCCCTACTAGCTCAGTTCACATCTGGTGTACTCCCGTGCCAGGCCTACTACCTCAGTTCACACCTGGTGTACTCCCGTGCCAGGCCTACTACCTCAGTTCACACCTTGTGTACTCCTGTGCCAGGCCTACTACCTCAGTTTACACCTGGTTTACTCCCATGCCATGCCTACTACCTCAGTTCACACCTGGTGTACTCCCATTCCAGGCCTACTACCTCGGTTCACAACTGGTTTATTCCCATGCCAGGCCTACTACCTCAGTTCACACCTGGTGTACTCCCCTGCCAGGCCTACTACCTCAGTTCACACCTGGTGTACTGCCATGCCAGGCCTACTACCTCAGTTACACCTGGTTTACTCCCATACCAGGCCTACTACCTCAGTTCATACCTGGTTTACTCCCATGCCAGGCCTACTACCTCAGTTCACACCTGGTGTACTCCCATGCCAGGCCTACTACCTTAGTTCACACCTGGTTTACTCCCATGCCAGGCCTACTACCTCAGTTCACACCTGGTTTACTCCCATGCCAGGCCTACTTCCTAAATTCACACCTGGATTACTTCCATGCCAGGCCCACACCTGGTTTACTCCAATGCCAGGCCTACTACCTCAGTTCACACCTGGTGTACTCCCATGCCAGGCCTACTACCTCACTTCACATCTGGTTTATTCCCATGCCAGGCCTACTACCTCAGTTCACACCTGGTTTACTCCCATGCAAGGCCTACTACCTCAGTTCACACCTGGTGTACTCCCATGCAAGGCCTACTACCTCAGTTCACACCTGGTGTACTCCCATTCCAGTCCTACTACCAAGGTTCACACCTGGTTTACTCCCATGCCAGGCCTACTACCTCAGTTCACACCTGGTGTACTCCCATGCCAGGCCTACTACCTCAGTTCACACCTGGTGTACTCCCATGCCAGGCCTACTACCTCAGTTCACACCTGGTGTACTCCCATGCCAGGCCTACTACCTCAGTTCACACCTGGCTTGCTCCCATGCCAGACCTACTACCTCAGTTCACACCTGGATTACTCCCATGCCAGGCCTACTACCTCAGTTCACACCTGGTGTACTCCCATGCCTGGCCTACTACCTCAGTTCACACCTGGTTTACTCCCATGCCAGGCCCACGCCTGGTTTACTCCCATGCCAGGCCTACAGCCTCAGTCACACCTGGTTTACTCCCATGCCAGGCCTACTACCTCAGTCACACTGGGTTTACTTCCATGCCAGGCCTTTTATCTCAGTTCACACCTGGTTTGCTCCCATGCCAGGCCTACTTCCTCAGTCACACCTGGTTTGCTCCCATGCCAGGCCTACTTCCTCAGTCACACCTGGTTTACTCCCATGCTAGGCCTATTGCCTCAGTCACACCTGGTTTATTCCCATGCCATGCCTACTATCTCAGTTCACACCTGGTTTACTCCCATGCCAGGCCTACTGCCTCAGTCACACCTGGTTTACTCCCATGCCATGCCTACTATCTCAGTTCACACCTGGTGTACTCCCGTGCCAGCCCTACTAGCTCAGTTCACATCTGGTGTACTCCCGTGCCAGGCCTACTACCTCAGTTCACACCTGGTGTACTCCCGTGCCAGGCCTACTACCTCAGTTCACACCTGGTGTACTCCTATGCCCGGCCTACTACCTCAGTTCACCCCTGGTTTACTCCCATGCCAGGCCCACACCTGGTTTACTCCCATGCCAGGCCTACTACCTCAGGTCACACCTGGTGTACTCCCATGCCAGGCCTACTACCTCAGTTCACATCTGGTGTACTCCCATGCCAGGCCTACTACCTCAGTTCACACCTGGTTTACTCCCATGCCAGGCCCACACCTGGTTTACTCCCATGCCAGGCCTACAGCCTCAGTCACACCTGGTTTACTCCCATGCCAGGCTTACTACCTCAGTCACACTGGGTTTACTTCCATGCCAGGCCTTCTATCTCAGTTCACACCTGGTTTGCTCCCATGCCAGGCCTACTTCCTCAGTCACACCTGGTTTACTCCCATGCCAGGCCTACTGCCTCAGTCACACCTGGTTTACTCCCATGCTAGGCCTATTGCCTCAGTCACACCTGGTTTATTCCCATGCCAGGCCTACTGCCTCAGTCACACCTGGTTTACTCCCATGCCATGCCTACTACCTTAGTTCACACCTGGTGTACTCCCGTGCCAGCCCTACTAGCTCAGTTCACATCTGGTGTACTCCCGTGCCAGGCCTACTACCTCAGTTCACACCTGGTGTACTCCCGTGCCAGGCCTACTACCTCAGTTCACACCTGGTGTACTCCTGTGCCAGGCCTACTACCTCAGTTTACACCTGGTTTACTCCCATGCCATGCCTACTACCTCAGTTCACACCTGGTGTACTCCCATTCCAGGCCTACTACCTCGGTTCACAACTGGTTTATTCCCATGCCAGGCCTACTACCTCAGTTCACACCTGGTGTACTCCCCTGCCAGGCCTACTACCTCAGTTCACACCTGGTGTACTGCCATGCCAGGCCTACTACCTCAGTTACACCTGGTTTACTCCCATACCAGGCCTACTACCTCAGTTCATACCTGGTTTACTCCCATGCCAGGCCTACTACCTCAGTTCACACCTGGTGTACTCCCATGCCAGGCCTACTACCTTAGTTCACACCTGGTTTACTCCCATGCCAGGCCTACTACCTCAGTTCACACCTGGTTTACTCCCATGCCAGGCCTACTTCCTAAATTCACACCTGGATTACTTCCATGCCAGGCCCACACCTGGTTTACTCCAATGCCAGGCCTACTACCTCAGTTCACACCTGGTGTACTCCCATGCCAGGCCTACTACCTCACTTCACATCTGGTTTATTCCCATGCCAGGCCTACTACCTCAGTTCACACCTGGTTTACTCCCATGCAAGGCCTACTACCTCAGTTCACACCTGGTGTACTCCCATGCAAGGCCTACTACCTCAGTTCACACCTGGTGTACTCCCATTCCAGTCCTACTACCAAGGTTCACACCTGGTTTACTCCCATGCCAGGCCTACTACCTCAGTTCACACCTGGTGTACTCCCATGCCAGGCCTACTACCTCAGTTCACACCTGGTGTACTCCCATGCCAGGCCTACTACCTCAGTTCACACCGGGTGTACTCCCATGCCAGGCCTACTACCTCAGTTCACACCTGGTTTGCTCCCATGCCAGACCTACTACCTCAGTCCACACCTGGATTACTCCCATGCCTGGCCTACTACCTCACTTCACATCTGGTGTACTCCCATGCCAGGCCTACTACCTCAGTTCACACCTGGTGTACTCCCATGCCAGGCCTACTACCTCAGTTCACACCTGGTGTACTCCCATGCCAGGCCTACTACCTCACTTCACACCTGGTGTACTCCCATGGCAGGCCTACTACCTCAGTTCACACCTGGTTTACTCCCATGCCATGCTTACTACCTCAGTTCACACCTGGTGTACTCCCATTGCAGGCCTACTACCTCGGTTCACACCTGGTTTACTCCCATGCCAGGCCTACTACCTCAGTTCACACCTGGTTTACTCCCATGCCAGGCCTACTACCTCAGTTCACAACTGGTGTACTCCCATGCCCGGCCTACTACCTCAATTCACAACTGGTGTACTCCCATGCCAGGCCTACTACCTCACTTCACATCTGGTGTACTCCCATGCCAGGCCTACTACCTCAGTTCACACCTGGTGTACTCCCATGCCAGGCCTACTACCTCAGTTCACACCTGGTTTACTCCCATGCCAGGCCTACTACCTCAGTTCACACCTGGTGTACTCCCATGCCAGGCCTACTACCTTAGTTCACACCTGGTTTACTCCCATGCCAGGCCTACTACCTCAGTTCACACCTGGTTTACTCCCATGCCAGGCCTACTACATAAATTCACACCTGGATTACTTCCATGCCACGCCCACACCTGGTTTACTCCCATGCCAGGCCTACTACCTCAGTTCACACCTGGTGTACTCCCATTCCAGGCCTACTACCTCAGTTCACACCTGGTGTACTCCCATGCCAGGCCTACTACCTCAGGTCACACCTGGTGTACTCCCATGCCAGGCCTACTACCTCAGTTCACATCTGGTGTACTCCCATGCCAGGCCTACTACCTCAGTTCACACCTGGATTACTCCCATGCCAGGCCTACTAGCTCAGTTCACACCTGGATTACTCCCATGCCAGGCCTACTACCTCAGTTCACACCTGGTGTACTCCCATGCCCGGCCTACTACCTCAGTTCACACCTGGTTTACTCCCATGCCAGGCCCACACCTGGTTTACTCCCATGCCAGGCCTACAGCCTCAGTCACACCTGGTTTACTCCCATGCCAGGCCTACTACCTCAGTCACACTGGGTTTACTTCCATGCCAGGCCTTCTATCTCAGTTCACACCTGGTTTGCTCCCATGCCAGGCCTACTGCCTCAGTCACACCTGGTTTACTCCAATGCCAGGCCTACTGCCTCAGTCACACCTGGTTTACTCCCATGCTAGGCCTTTTGCCTCAGTCACGCCTGGTTTATTCCCATGCCAGGCCTACTGCCTCAGTCACACCTGGTTTACTCCCATGCCATGCCTACTACCTCAGTTCACACCTGGTGTACTCCCGTGCCAGGCCTACTAGCTCAGTTCACATCTGGTGTACTCCCGTGCCAGGCCTACTACCTCAGTTCACACCTGGTTTACTCCCATGCCAGGCCTAATACCTCAGTTACACCTGGTTTTCTCCCATACCAGGCCTACTACCTCAGTTCACACCTGGTGTACTCCCGTGCCAGGCCTACTACCTCAGTTTACACCTGGTGTAATCCCGTGCCAGGCCTACTACCTCAGTTCACATCTGGTGTACTCCAATGCCAGGCCTACTACCTCAGTTCACACCTGGTTTACTCCCATGCTAGGCCTACTACCTCAGTTCACACCTGGTGTACTCCCATTCCAGGCCTACTACCTCGGTTCACACCTGGTTTACTCCGATGCCAGGCCTACTACCTCAGTTCACACCTGGTTTACTCCCATGCCAGGCCTACTACCTCAGTTCACACCTGGTGTACTCCCATGCCTGGCCTACTACCTCAGTTCACACCTGGTTTACTCCCATGCCAGGCCTACTACCTCAGTTCACACCTGGTGTACTCCCATGCCAGGCCTACTACCTCACTTCACATCTGGTGTACTCCCATGCCAGGCCTACTACCTCACTTCACATCTGGTGTACTCCCATGCCAGGCCTACTACCTCAGTTCACACCTGGTGTACTCCCATTCCAGGCCTACCACCTCAGTTCACATCTGGTGTACTCCCATGCCAGGCCTACTACCTCACTTCACATCTGGTGTACTCCCATGCCAGGCCTACTACCTCACTTCACATCTGGTGTACTCCCATGCCAGGCCTACTACCTCACTTCACATCTGGTGTACTCCCATGCCAGGCCTACTACCTCACTTCACATCTGTTGTACTCCCATGCCAGGCCTACTACCTCAGTTCACACCTGGTGTACTCCCATGCCGGGCCTACTACCTCAGTTCACACCTGGTTTGCTCCCATGCCGGCCTACTACCTCAGTTCACACCTGGTGTACTCCCCTGCCAGACCTACTACATCAGGTCACACCTGGTGTACTCCCATGCCAGGCCTACTACCTCAGTTCACATCTGGTGTACTCCCATGCCAGGCCTACTACCTCAGTTCACACCTGGATTACTCCCATGCCTGGCCTACTACCTCAGTTCACACCTGGTGTACTCCCATGCCAGGCCTACTACCTCACTTCACATCTGGTGTACTCCCATGCCAGGCCTACTACCTCAGTTCACACCTGGTGTACTCCCAGGCCTACTACCTCACTTCACACCTGATGTACTCCAATTCCAGGCCTACTACCTCAGTTCACACCTGGATTACTCCCATGCCTGGCCTACTACCTCAGTTCACACCTGGTGTACTCCCATGCCAGCCCTACTACCTCACTTCACACCTGGTGTACTCCCATGGCAGGCCTACTACCTCAGTTCACACCTGGTTTACTCCCATGCCATGCCTACTACCTCAGTTCACACCTGGTGTACTCCCATTCCAGGCCTACTACCTCGGTTCACACCTGGTTTACTCCCATGCCAGGCCTACTACCTCAGTTCACACCTGGTTTACTCCCATGCCAGGCCTACTACCTCAGTTCACAACTGGTGTACTCCCATGCCCGGCCTACTACCTCAATTCACACCTGGTGTACTCCCATGCCAGGCCTACTACCTCACTTCACATCTGGTGTACTCCCATGCCAGGCCTACTACCTCAGTTCACACCTGGTGTACTCCCATGCCAGGCCTACTACCTCAGTTACACCTGGTTTACTCCCATACCAGGCCTACTACCTCAGTTCACACCTGGTTTACTCCCATGCCAGGCCTACTACCTCAGTTCACACCTGGTGTACTCCCATGCCAGGCCTACTACCTTGGTTCACACCTGGTTTACTTCCATGCCAGGCCTACTACCTCAGTTCACACCTGGTTTACTCCCATGCCAGGCCTGCTACCTCAGTCCACACATGGTGTACTCCCATGCCAGGCCTACTACCTAAATTCACACCTGGATTACTTCCATGCCAGGCCCACACCTGGTTTACTCCCAAGCCAGGCCTACTACCTCAGTTCACACCTGGTGTACTCCCATTCCAGGCCTACTACCTCAGTTCACACCTGGTGTACTCCCATGCCAGGCCTACTACCTCAGTTCACATCTGGTGTACTCCCATGCCAGGCCTACTACCTCAGTTCACACCTGGATTACTCCCATGCCAGGCCTACTAGCTCAGTTCACACCTGGATTACTCCCATGCCAGGCCTACTACCTCAGTTCACACCTGGTGTACTCCCATGCCCCGCCTACTACCTCCGTTCACACCTGGTTTACTCCCATGCCAGGCCCACACCTGGTTTACTCCCATGCCAGGCCTACTACCTCAGGTCACACCTGGTGTACTCCCATGCCAGGCCTACTACCTCAGTTCACATCTGGTGTACTCCCATGCCAGGCCTACTACCTCAGTTCACACCTGGATTACTCCCATGCCAGGCCTACTAGCTCAGTTCACACCTGGATTACTCCCATGCCAGGCCTACTACCTCAGTTCACACCTGGTGTACTCCCATGCCTGGCCTACTACCTCAGTTCACACCTGGTTTACTCCCATGCCAGGCCCACACCTGGTTTACTCCCATGCCAGGCCTACAGCCTCAGTCACACCTGGTTTACTCCCATGCCAGGCCTACTACCTCAGTCACACTGGGTTTACTTCCATGCCAGGCCTTCTATCTCAGTTCACACCTGGTTTGCTCCCATGCCAGGCCTACTTCCTCAGTCACACCTGGTTTGCTCCCATGCCAGGCCTACTTCCTCAGTCACACCTGGTTTACTCCCATGCTAGGCCTATTGCCTCAGTCACACCTGGTTTATTCCCATGCCAGGCCTACTGCCTCAGTCACACCTGGTTTACTCCCATGCCATGCCTACTATCTCAGTTCACACCTGGTGTACTCCCGTGCCAGCCCTACTAGCTCAGTTCACATCTGGTGTACTCCCGTGCCAGGCCTACTACCTCAGTTCACACCTGCTGTACTCCCGTGCCAGGCCTACTACCTCAGTTCACACCTGGTGTACTCCTATGCCCGGCCTACTACCTCAGTTCACACCTGGTTTACTCCCATGCCAGGCCCACACCTGGTTTACTCCCATGCCAGGCCTACTACCTCAGGTCACACCTGGTGTACTCCCATGCCAGGCCTACTACCTCAGTTCACATCTGGTGTACTCCCATGCCAGGCCTACTACCTCAGTTCACACCTGGTTTACTCCCATGCCAGGCCCACACCTGGTTTACTCCCATGCCAGGCCTACAGCCTCAGTCACACCTGGTTTACTCCCATGCCAGGCCTACTACCTCAGTTCACACCTGGTTTACTCCCATGCAAGGCCTACTACCTCAGTTCACACCTGGTGTACTCCCATGCAAGGCCTACTACCTCAGTTCACACCTGGTGTACTCCCATTCCAGTCCTACTACCAAGGTTCACACCTGGTTTACTCCCATGCCAGGCCTACTACCTCAGTTCACACCTGGTGTACTCCCATGCCAGGCCTACTACCTCAGTTCACACCTGGTGTACTCCCATGCCAGGCCTACTACCTCAGTTCACACCTGGTGTACTCCCATGCCAGGCCTACTACCTCAGTTCACACCTGGCTTGCTCCCATGCCAGACCTACTACCTCAGTTCACACCTGGATTACTCCCATGCCAGGCCTACTACCTCAGTTCACACCTGGTGTACTCCCATGCCTGGCCTACTACCTCAGTTCACACCTGGTTTACTCCCATGCCAGGCCCACGCCTGGTTTACTCCCATGCCAGGCCTACAGCCTCAGTCACACCTGGTTTACTCCCATGCCAGGCCTACTACCTCAGTCACACTGGGTTTACATCCATGCCAGGCCTTCTATCTCAGTTCACACCTGGTTTGCTCCCATGCCAGGCCTACTTCCTCAGTCACACCTGGTTTGCTCCCATGCCAGGCCTACTTCCTCAGTCACACCTGGTTTACTCCCATGCTAGGCCTATTGCCTCAGTCACACCTGGTTTATTCCCATGCCAGGCCTACTGCCTCAGTCACACCTGGTTTACTCCCATGCCATGCCTACTATCTCAGTTCACACCTGGTGTACTCCCGTGCCAGCCCTACTAGCTCAGTTCACATCTGGTGTACTCCCGTGCCAGGCCTACTACCTCAGTTCACACCTGGTGTACTCCCGTGCCAGGCCTACTACCTCAGTTCACACCTGGTGTACTCCTATGCCCGGCCTACTACCTCAGTTCACACCTGGTTTACTCCCATGCCAGGCCCACACCTGGTTTACTCCCATGCCAGGCCTACTACCTCAGGTCACACCTGGTGTACTCCCATGCCAGGCCTACTACCTCAGTTCACATCTGGTGTACTCCCATGCCAGGCCTACTACCTCAGTTCACACCTGGTTTACTCCGATGCCAGGCCCACACCTGGTTTACTCCCATGCCAGGCCTACAGCCTCAGTCACACCTGGTTTACTCCCATGCCAGGCCTACTACCTCAGTCACACTGGGTTTACTTCCATGCCAGGCCTTCTATCTCAGTTCACACCTGGTTTGCTCCCATGCCAGGCCTACTTCCTCAGTCACACCTGGTTTACTCCCATGCCAGGCCTACTGCCTCAGTCACACCTGGTTTACTCCCATGCTAGGCCTATTGCCTCAGTCACACCTGGTTTATTCCCATGCCAGGCCTACTGCCTCAGTCACACCTGGTTTACTCCCATGCCATGCCTACTACCTTAGTTCACACCTGGTGTACTCCCGTGCCAGCCCTACTAGCTCAGTTCGCATCTGGTGTACTCCCGTGCCAGGCCTACTACCTCAGTTCACACCTGGTGTACTCCCGTGCCAGGCCTACTACCTCAGTTCACACCTGGTGTACTCCTGTGCCAGGCCTACTACCTCAGTTTACACCTGGTTTACTCCCATGCCATGCCTACTACCTCAGTTCACACCTGGTGTACTCCCATTCCAGGCCTACTACCTCGGTTCACAACTGGTTTATTCCCATGCCAGGCCTACTACCTCAGTTCACACCTGGTGTACTCCCCTGCCAGGCCTACTACCTCAGTTCACACCTGGTGTACTGCCATGCCAGGCCTACTACCTCAGTTACACCTGGTTTACTCCCATACCAGGCCTACTACCTCAGTTCATACCTGGTTTACTCCCATGCCAGGCCTACTACCTCAGTTCACACCTGGTGTACTCCCATGCCAGGCCTACTACCTTAGTTCACACCTGGTTTACTCCCATGCCAGGCCTACTACCTCAGTTCACACCTGGTTTACTCCCATGCCAGGCCTACTTCCTAAATTCACACCTGGATTACTTCCATGCCAGGCCCACACCTGGTTTACTCCAATGCCAGGCCTACTACCTCAGTTCACACCTGGTGTACTCCCATGCCAGGCCTACTACCTCACTTCACATCTGGTTTATTCCCATGCCAGGCCTACTACCTCAGTTCACACCTGGTTTACTCCCATGCAAGGCCTACTACCTCAGTTCACACCTGGTGTACTCCCATGCAAGGCCTACTACCTCAGTTCACACCTGGTGTACTCCCATTCCAGTCCTACTACCAAGGTTCACACCTGGTTTACTCCCATGCCAGGCCTACTACCTCAGTTCACACCTGGTGTACTCCCATGCCAGGCCTACTACCTCAGTTCACACCTGGTGTACTCCCATGCCAGGCCTACTACCTCAGTTCACACCGGGTGTACTCCCATGCCAGGCCTACTACCTCAGTTCACACCTGGTTTGCTCCCATGCCAGACCTACTACCTCAGTTCACACCTGGATTACTCCCATGCCTGGCCTACTACCTCACTTCACATCTGGTGTACTCCCATGCCAGGCCTACTACCTCAGTTCACACCTGGTGTACTCCCATGCCAGGCCTACTACCTCAGTTCACACCTGGTGTACTCCCATGCCAGGCCTACTACCTCACTTCACACCTGGTGTACTCCCATGGCAGGCCTACTACCTCAGTTCACACCTGGTTTACTCCCATGCCATGCTTACTACCTCAGTTCACACCTGGTGTACTCCCATTGCAGGCCTACTACCTCGGTTCACACCTGGTTTACTCCCATGCCAGGCCTACTACCTCAGTTCACACCTGGTTTACTCCCATGCCAGGCCTACTACCTCAGTTCACAACTGGTGTACTCCCATGCCCGGCCTACTACCTCAATTCACAACTGGTGTACTCCCATGCCAGGCCTACTACCTCACTTCACATCTGGTGTACTCCCATGCCAGGCCTACTACCTCAGTTCACACCTGGAGTACTCCCATGCCAGGCCTACTACCTCAGTTCACACCTGGTTTACTCCCATGCCAGGCCTACTACCTCAGTTCACACCTGGTGTACTCCCATGCCAGGCCTACTACCTTAGTTCACACCTGGTTTACTCCCATGCCAGGCCTACTACCTCAGTTCACACCTGGTTTACTCCCATGCCAGGCCTACTACATAAATTCACACCTGGATTACTTCCATGCCACGCCCACACCTGGTTTACTCCCATGCCAGGCCTACTACCTCAGTTCACACCTGGTGTACTCCCATTCCAGGCCTACTACCTCAGTTCACACCTGGTGTACTCCCATGCCAGGCCTACTACCTCAGGTCACACCTGGTGTACTCCCATGCCAGGCCTACTACCTCAGTTCACATCTGGTGTACTCCCATGCCAGGCCTACTACCTCAGTTCACACCTGGATTACTCCCATGCCAGGCCTACTAGCTCAGTTCACACCTGGATTACTCCCATGCCAGGCCTACTACCTCAGTTCACACCTGGTGTACTCCCATGCCCGGCCTACTACCTCAGTTCACACCTGGTTTACTCCCATGCCAGGCCCACACCTGGTTTACTCCCATGCCAGGCCTACAGCCTCAGTCACACCTGGTTTACTCCCATGCCAGGCCTACTACCTCAGTCACACTGGGTTTACTTCCATGCCAGGCCTTCTATCTCAGTTCACACCTGGTTTGCTCCCATGCCAGGCCTACTGCCTCAGTCACACCTGGTTTACTCCAATGCCAGGCCTACTGCCTCAGTCACACCTGGTTTACTCCCATGCTAGGCCTTTTGCCTCAGTCACGCCTGGTTTATTCCCATGCCAGGCCTACTGCCTCAGTCACACCTGGTTTACTCCCATGCCATGCCTACTACCTCAGTTCACACCTGGTGTACTCCCGTGCCAGGCCTACTAGCTCAGTTCACATCTGGTGTACTCCCGTGCCAGGCCTACTACCTCAGTTCACACCTGGTTTACTCCCATGCCAGGCCTAATACCTCAGTTACACCTGGTTTTCTCCCATACCAGGCCTACTACCTCAGTTCACACCTGGTGTACTCCCGTGCCAGGCCTACTACCTCAGTTTACACCTGGTGTAATCCCGTGCCAGGCCTACTACCTCAGTTCACATCTGGTGTACTCCAATGCCAGGCCTACTACCTCAGTTCACACCTGGTTTACTCCCATGCTAGGCCTACTACCTCAGTTCACACCTGGTGTACTCCCATTCCAGGCCTACTACCTCGGTTCACACCTGGTTTACTCCGATGCCAGGCCTACTACCTCAGTTCACACCTGGTTTACTCCCATGCCAGGCCTACTACCTCAGTTCACACCTGGTGTACTCCCATGCCTGGCCTACTACCTCAGTTCACACCTGGTTTACTCCCATGCCAGGCCTACTACCTCAGTTCACACCTGGTGTACTCCCATGCCAGGCCTACTACCTCACTTCACATCTGGTGTACTCCCATGCCAGGCCTACTACCTCACTTCACATCTGGTGTACTCCCATGCCAGGCCTACTACCTCAGTTCACACCTGGTGTACTCCCATTCCAGGCCTACCACCTCAGTTCACATCTGGTGTACTCCCATGCCAGGCCTACTACCTCACTTCACATCTGGTGTACTCCCATGCCAGGCCTACTACCTCACTTCACATCTGGTGTACTCCCATGCCAGGCCTACTACCTCACTTCACATCTGGTGTACTCCCATGCCAGGCCTACTACCTCACTTCACATCTGTTGTACTCCCATGCCAGGCAATCTACCTCAGTTCACACCTGGTGTACTCCCATGCCGGGCCTACTACCTCAGTTCACACCTGGTTTGCTCCCATGCCGGCCTACTACCTCAGTTCACACCTGGTGTACTCCCCTGCCAGACCTACTACATCAGGTCACACCTGGTGTACTCCCATGCCAGGCCTACTACCTCAGTTCACATCTGGTGTACTCCCATGCCAGGCCTACTACCTCAGTTCACACCTGGATTACTCCCATGCCTGGCCTACTACCTCAGTTCACACCTGGTGTACTCCCATGCCAGGCCTACTACCTCACTTCACATCTGGTGTACTCCCATGCCAGGCCTACTACCTCAGTTCACACCTGGTGTACTCCCAGGCCTACTACCTCACTTCACACCTGATGTACTCCAATTCCAGGCCTACTACCTCAGTTCACACCTGGATTACTCCCATGCCTGGCCTACTACCTCAGTTCACACCTGGTGTACTCCCATGCCAGCCCTACTACCTCACTTCACACCTGGTGTACTCCCATGGCAGGCCTACTACCTCAGTTCACACCTGGTTTACTCCCATGCCATGCCTACTACCTCAGTTCACACCTGGTGTACTCCCATTCCAGGCCTACTACCTCGGTTCACACCTGGTTTACTCCCATGCCAGGCCTACTACCTCAGTTCACACCTGGTTTACTCCCATGCCAGGCCTACTACCTCAGTTCACAACTGGTGTACTCCCATGCCCGGCCTACTACCTCAATTCACACCTGGTGTACTCCCATGCCAGGCCTACTACCTCACTTCACATCTGGTGTACTCCCATGCCAGGCCTACTACCTCAGTTCACACCTGGTGTACTCCCATGCCAGGCCTACTACCTCAGTTACACCTGGTTTACTCCCATACCAGGCCTACTACCTCAGTTCACACCTGGTTTACTCCCATGCCAGGCCTACTACCTCAGTTCACACCTGGTGTACTCCCATGCCAGGCCTACTACCTTGGTTCACACCTGGTTTACTTCCATGCCAGGCCTACTACCTCAGTTCACACCTGGTTTACTCCCATGCCAGGCCTGCTACCTCAGTCCACACATGGTGTACTCCCATGCCAGGCCTACTACCTAAATTCACACCTGGATTACTTCCATGCCAGGCCCACACCTGGTTTACTCCCAAGCCAGGCCTACTACCTCAGTTCACACCTGGTGTACTCCCATTCCAGGCCTACTACCTCAGTTCACACCTGGTGTACTCCCATGCCAGGCCTACTACCTCAGTTCACATCTGGTGTACTCCCATGCCAGGCCTACTACCTCAGTTCACACCTGGATTACTCCCATGCCAGGCCTACTAGCTCAGTTCACACCTGGATTACTCCCATGCCAGGCCTACTACCTCAGTTCACACCTGGTGTACTCCCATGCCCCGCCTACTACCTCAGTTCACACCTGGTTTACTCCCATGCCAGGCCCACACCTGGTTTACTCCCATGCCAGGCCTACTACCTCAGGTCACACCTGGTGTACTCCCATGCCAGGCCTACTACCTCAGTTCACATCTGGTGTACTCCCATGCCAGGCCTACTACCTCAGTTCACACCTGGATTACTCCCATGCCAGGCCTACTAGCTCAGTTCACACCTGGATTACTCCCATGCCAGGCCTACTACCTCAGTTCACACCTGGTGTACTCCCATGCCTGGCCTACTACCTCAGTTCACACCTGGTTTACTCCCATGCCAGGCCCACACCTGGTTTACTCCCATGCCAGGCCTACAGCCTCAGTCACACCTGGTTTACTCCCATGCCAGGCCTACTACCTCAGTCACATTGGGTTTACTTCCATGCCAGGCCTTCTATCTCAGTTCACACCTGGTTTGCTCCCATGCCAGGCCTACTTCCTCAGTCACACCTGGTTTGCTCCCATGCCAGGCCTACTTCCTCAGTCACACCTGGTTTACTCCCATGCTAGGCCTATTGCCTCAGTCACACCTGGTTTATTCCCATGCCAGGCCTACTGCCTCAGTCACACCTGGTTTACTCCCATGCCATGCCTACTATCTCAGTTCACACCTGGTGTACTCCCGTGCCAGCCCTACTAGCTCAGTTCACATCTGGTGTACTCCCGTGCCAGGCCTACTACCTCAGTTCACACCTGGTGTACTCCCGTGCCAGGCCTACTACCTCAGTTCACACCTGGTGTACTCCTATGCCCGGCCTACTACCTCAGTTCACACCTGGTTTACTCCCATGCCAGGCCCACACCTGGTTTACTCCCATGCCAGGCCTACTACCTCAGGTCACACCTGGTGTACTCCCATGCCAGGCCTACTACCTCAGTTCACATCTGGTGTACTCCCATGCCAGGCCTACTACCTCAGTTCACACCTGGTTTACTCCCATGCCAGGCCCACACCTGGTTTACTCCCATGCCAGGCCTACAGCCTCAGTCACACCTGGTTTACTCCCATGCCAGGCCTACTACCTCAGTCACACTGGGTTTACTTCCATGCCAGGCCTTCTATCTCAGTTCACACCTGGTTTGCTCCCATGCCAGGCCTACTTCCTCAGTCACACCTGGTTTACTCCCATGCCAGGCCTACTGCCTCAGTCACACCTGGTTTACTCCCATGCTAGGCCTATTGCCTCAGTCACACCTGGTTTATTCCCATGCCAGGCCTACTGCCTCAGTCACACCTGGTTTACTCCCATGCCATGCCTACTACCTTAGTTCACACCTGGTGTACTCCCGTGCCAGCCCTACTAGCTCAGTTCACATCTGGTGTACTCCCGTGCCAGGCCTACTACCTCAGTTCACACCTGGTGTACTCCCGTGCCAGGCCTACTACCTCAGTTCACACCTGGTGTACTCCTGTGCCAGGCCTACTACCTCAGTTTACACCTGGTTTACTCCCATGCCATGCCTACTACCTCAGTTCACACCTGGTTTACTCCCATGCCAGGCCTACTACCTCAGTTTACACCTGGTTTACTCCCATGCCATGCCTACTACCTCACTTCAACCTGGTGTACTCCCATTCCAGGCCTACTACCTCGGTTCACACCTGGTTTACTCCCATGCCAGGCCTACTACCTCAGTCCACACATGGTGTACTCCCATGCCAGGCCTACTACCTAAATTCACACCTGGATTACTTCCATGCCAGGCCCACACCTGGTTTACTCCCATGCCAGGCCTACTACCTCAGTTCACACCTGGTGTACTCCCATTCCAGGCCTACTATCTCAGTTCACACCTGGTGTACTCCCATGCCAGGCCTACTACCTCAGTTCACATCTGGTGAACTCCCATGCCAGGCCTACTACCTCAGTTCACACCTGGATTACTCCCATGCGAGGCCTACTAGCTCAGTTCACACCTGGATTACTCCCATGCCAGGCCTACTACCTCAGTTCACACCTGGTGTACTCCCATGCCCGGCCTACTACCTCAGTTCACACCTGGTTTACTCCCATGCCAGGCCCACACCTGGTTTACTCCCATGCCAGGCCTACTACCTCAGGTCACACCTGGTGTACTCCCATGCCAGGCCTACTACCTCAGTTCACATCTGGTGTACTCCCATGCCAGGCCTACTACCTCAGTTCACACCTGGATTACTCCCATGCCAGGCCTACTAGCTCAGTTCACACCTGGATTACTCCCATGCCAGGCCTACTATATCAGTTCACACCTGGTGTACTCCCATGCCCGGCCTACTACCTCAGTTCACACCTGGTTTACTCCCATGCCAGGCCCACACCTGGTTTACTCCCATGCCAGGCCTACAGCCTCAGTCACACCTGGTTTACTCCCATGCCAGGCCTTCTATCTCAGTTCACACCTGGTTTGCTCCCATGCCAGGCCTACTGCCTCAGTCACACCTGGTTTACTCCCATGCCAGGCCTACTGCCTCAGTCACACCTGGTTTACTCCCATGCTAGGCCTATTGCCTCAGTCACACCTGCTTTATTCCCATGCCAGGCCTACTGCCTCAGTCACACCTGGTTTACTCCCATGCCATGCCTACTACCTCAGTTCACACCTGGTGTACTCCCGTGCCAGGCCTACTAGCTCAGTTCACATCTGGTGTACTCCCGTGCCAGGCCTACTACCTCAGTTCACACCTGGTGTACTCCCGTGCCAGGCCTACTACCTCAGTTCACACCTGGTGTACTCCCGTGCCAGGCCTACTACCTCAGTTTACACCTGGTGTACTCCCATGCTCGGCCTACTACCTCAGTTCACACCTGGTTTACTCCCATGCCAGGCCCACACCTGGTTTACTCCCATGCCAGGCCTACTACCTCAGGTCACACCTGGTGTACTCCCATGCCAGGCCTACTACCTCATTTCACATCTGGTGTACTCCCATGCCAGGCCTACTACCTCAGTTCACACCTGGATTACTCCCATGCCAGGCCTACTAGCTCAGTTCACACCTGGATTACTCCCATGCCAGGCCTACTACCTCAGTTCACACCTGGTGTACTCCCATGCCCGGCCTACTACCTCAGTTCACACCTGGTTTACTCCCATGCCAGGCCCACACCTGGTTTACTCCCATGCTAGGCCTACAGCCTCAGTCACACCTGGTTTACTCCCATGCCAGGCCTTCTATCTCAGTTCACACCTGGTTTGCTTCCATGCCAGGCCTACTGCCTCAGTCACACCTGGTTTACTCCCATGCCAGGCCTACTGCCTCAGTCACACCTGGTTTACTCCCATGCTAGGCCTATTGCCTCAGTCACACCTGGTTTATTCCCATGCCAGGCCTACTGCCTCAGTCACACCTGGTTTACTCCCATGCCATGCCTACTACCTCAGTTCACACTTGGTGTACTCCCGTGCCAGGCCTACTAGCTCAGTTCACATCTGGTGTACTCCCGTGCCAGGCCTACTACCTCAGTTCACACCTGGTGTACTCCCGTGCCAGGCCTACTACCTCAGTTTACACCTGGTGTACTCCCGTGCCAGGCCTACTACCTCAGTTCACACCTGGTGTACTCCCGTGCCAGGCCTACTACCTCAGTTCACATCTGGTGTACTCCCATGCCAGGCCTACTACCTCAGTTCACACCTGGTTTACTCCCATGCTAGGCCTACTACCTCAGTTCACACCTGGTGTACTCCCATTCCAGGCCTACTACCTCGGTTCACACCTGGTTTACTCCCATGCCAGTCCTACTACCTCAGTTCACACCTGGTTTACTCCCATGCCAGGCCTACTACCTCAGTTCATACCTGGTGTACTCCCATGCCAGGCCTACTACCTCAGTTCACACCTGGTTTACTCCCATGCCAGGCCTACTACCTCAGTTCACACCTGGTTTACTCCCATGCCAGGCCTACTACCTCAG
This sequence comes from Ambystoma mexicanum, assembly GCF_040938575.1. NCBI lineage: Eukaryota > Metazoa > Chordata > Amphibia > Caudata > Ambystomatidae > Ambystoma > Ambystoma mexicanum. The sequence goes on from NC_090921.1 coordinate 31,017,332, forward strand.
TTCACAACTGGTTTATTCCCATTCCAGGCCTACTACCTCAGTTCACACCTGGTGTACTCCCCTGCCAGGCCTACTACCTCAGTTCACACCTGGTGTACTGCCATGCCAGGCCTACTACCTCAGTTACACCTGGTTTACTCCCATACCAGGCCTACTACCTCAGTTCACACCTGGTTTACTCCCATGCCAGGCCTACTACCTCAGTTCACACCTGGTGCACTCCCATGCCAGGCCTACTACCTTAGTTCACACCTGGTTTACTCCCATGCCAGGCCTACTACCTCAGTTCACACCTGGTTTACTCCCATGCCAGGCCTACTACCTAAATTCACACCTGGATTACTTCCATGCCAGGCCCACACCTGGTTTACTCCCATGCCAGGCCTACTACCTCAGTTCACACCTGGTGTACTCCCATGCCCGGCCTACTACCTCAGTTCACACCTGGTTTACTCCCATGCCAGGCCCACACCTGGTTTACTCCCATGCTAGGCCTACAGCCTCAGACACACCTGGTTTACTCCCATGCCAGGCCTTCTATCTCAGTTCACACCTGGTTTGCTCCCATGCCAGGCCTACTGCCTCAGTCACACCTGGTTTACTCCCATGCCAGGCCTACTGCCTCAGTCACACCTGGTTTACTCCCATGCTAGGCCTATTGCCTCAGTCACACCTGGTTTATTCCCATGCCAGGCCTACTGCCTCAGTCACACCTGGTTTACTCCCATGCCATGCCTACTACCTCAGTTCACACTTGGTGTACTCCCGTGCCAGGCCTACTAGCTCAGTTCACATCTGGTGTACTCCCGTGCCAGGCCTACTACCTCAGTTCACACCTGGTGTACTCCCGTGCCAGGCCTACTACCTCAGTTTACACCTGGTGTACTCCCGTGCCAGGCCTACTACCTCAGTTCACACCTGGTGTACTCCCGTGCCAGGCCTACTACCTCAGTTCGCATCTGGTGTACTCCCATGCCAGGCCTACTACCTCAGTTCACACCTGGTTTACTCCCATGCTAGGCCTACTACCTCAGTTCACACCTGGTGTACTCCCATTCCAGGCCTACTACCTCGGTTCACACCTGGTTTACTCCCATGCCAGTCCTACTACCTCAGTTCACACCTGGTTTACTCCCATGCCAGGCCTACTACCTCAGTTCATACCTGGTGTACTCCCATGCCAGGCCTACTACCTCAGTTCACACCTGGTTTACTCCCATGCCAGGCCTACTACCTCAGTTCACACCTGGTTTACTCCCATGCCAGGCCTACTACCTCAGTTCACAACTGGTTTATTCCCATACCAGGCCTACTACCTCAGTTCACACCTGGTGTACTCCCCTGCCAGGCCTACTACCTCAGTTCACACCTGGTGTACTGCCATGCCAGGCCTACTACCTCAGTTACACCTGGTTTACTCCCATACCAGGCCTACTACCTCAGTTCACACCTGGTTTACTCCCATGCCAGGCCTACTACCTCAGTTCACACCTGGTGCACTCCCATGCCAGGCCTACTACCTTAGTTCACACCTGGTTTACTCCCATGCCAGGCCTACTACCTCAGCTCACACCTGGTTTACTCCCATGCCAGGCCTACTACCTAAATTCACACCTGGATTACTTCCATGCCAGGCCCATACCTGGTTTACTCCCATGCCAGGCCTACTACCTCAGTTCACACCTGGTGTACTCCCATGCCAGGCCTACTACCTCACTTCACATCTGGTTTACTCCCATGCCAGGCCTACTACCTCAGTTCACACCTGGTTTACTCCCATGCAAGGCCTACTACCTCAGTTCACACCTGGTGTACTCCCATTCCAGGCCTACTACCTCAGTTCACACCTGGTTTACTCCCATGCCGGGCCTATTACCTCAGTTCACACCTGGTGTACTCCCATGCCAGGCCTACTACCTCAGTTCACACTTGGTGTACTCCCATGCCAGGCCTACTACCTCAGTTCACACCTGGTGTACTCCCATGCCAGGCCTACTACCTCACTTCACATCTGGTGTACTCCCATGCCAGGCCTACTACCTCAGTTCACACCTGGTGTACTCCCATGCCAGGCCTACTACCTCACTTCACACCTGGTGTACTCCAATTCCAGGCCTACTACCTCGGCTCACACCTGGTTTACTCCCATGCCAGGCCTACTACCTCAGTTCACACCTGGTTTACTCCCATTCCAGGCCTACTACCTCAGTTCACACCTGGTTTACTCCCATGCCAGGCCTACTACCTCAGTTCACACCTGGTTTACTCCCATGCCAGGCCTACTACCTCAGTTCACAACTGGTGTACTCCCATGCCCGGCCTACTACCTCAATTCACACCTGGTGTACTCCCATGCCAGGCCTACTACCTCACTTCACATCTGGTGTACTCCCATGCCAGGCCTACTACCTCAGTTCACACCTGGTGTACTCCCATGCCAGGCCTGCTACCTCAGTTCACACATGGTGTACTCCCATGCCAGGCCTATTACCTAAATTCACACCTGGATTACTTCCATGCCAGGCCCACACCTGGTTTACTCCCATGCCAGGCCTACTACCTCAGTTCACACCTGGTGTACTCCCATTCCAGGCCTACTACCTCAGTTCACACCTGGTTTACTCCCATGCCAGGCCTGCTACCTCAGTCCACACATGGTGTACTCCCATGCCAGGCCTATTACCTAAATTCACACCTGGATTACTTCCATGCCAGGCCCACACCTGGTTTACTCCCATGCCAGGCCTACTACCTCAGTTCACACCTGGTGTACTCCCATTCCAGGCCTACTACCTCAGTTCACACCTGGTGTACTCCCATGCCAAGCCTACTACCTCAGGTCACACCTGGTGTACTCCCATGCCAGTCCTACTACCTCAGTTCACATCTGGTGTACTCCCATGCCAGGCCTACTACCTCAGTTCACACCTGGATTACTCCCATGCCAGGCCTACTAGCTCAGTTCACACCTGGATTACTCCCATGCCAGGCCTACTACCTCAGTTCACACCTGGTGTACTCCCATGCCAGGCCTACTACCTCAGTTCACACCTGGTGTACTCCCATGCCAGGCCTACTACCTCACTTCACACCTGGTGTACTCCAATTCCAGGCCTACTACCTCGGCTCACACCTGGTTTACTCCCATGCCAGGCCTACTACCTCAGTTCACATCTGGTGTACTCCCATGCCAGGCCTACTACCTCACTTCACATCTGGTGTACTCCCATGCCAGGCCTACTACCTCAGTTCACACCTGGTGTACTCCCATTCCAGGCCTACTACCTCAGTTCACATCTGGTGTACTCCCATGCCAGGCCTACTACCTCACTTCACATCTGGTGTACTCCCATGCCAGGCCTACTACCTCACTTCACATCTGGTGTACTCCCATGCCAGGCCTACTACCTCACTTCACATCTGGTGTACTCCCATGCCAGGCCTACTACCTCACTTCACATCTGTTGTACTCCCATGCCAGGCCTACTACCTCAGTTCACACCTGGTGTACTCCCATGCCGGGCCTACTACCTCAGTTCACACCTGGTTTGCTCCCATGCCGGCCTACTACCTCAGTTCACACCTGGTGTACTCCCCTGCCAGACCTACTACATCAGGTCACACCTGGTGTACTCCCATGCCAGGCCTACTACCTCAGTTCACATCTGGTGTACTCCCATGCCAGGCCTACTACCTCAGTTCACACCTGGATTACTCCCATGCCTGGCCTACTACCTCAGTTCACACCTGGTGTACTCCCATGCCAGGCCTACTACCTCACTTCACATCTGGTGTACTCCCATGCCAGGCCTACTACCTCAGTTCACACCTGGTGTACTCCCAGGCCTACTACCTCACTTCACACCTGATGTACTCCAATTCCAGGCCTACTACCTCAGTTCACACCTGGATTACTCCCATGCCTGGCCTACTACCTCAGTTCACACCTGGTGTACTCCCATGCCAGCCCTACTACCTCACTTCACACCTGGTGTACTCCCATGGCAGGCCTACTACCTCAGTTCACACCTGGTTTACTCCCATGCCATGCCTACTACCTCAGTTCACACCTGGTGTACTCCCATTCCAGGCCTACTACCTCGGTTCACACCTGGTTTACTCCCATGCCAGGCCTACTACCTCAGTTCACACCTGGTTTACTCCCATGCCAGGCCTACTACCTCAGTTCACAACTGGTGTACTCCCATGCCCGGCCTACTACCTCAATTCACACCTGGTGTACTCCCATGCCAGGCCTACTACCTCACTTCACATCTGGTGTACTCCCATGCCAGGCCTACTACCTCAGTTCACACCTGGTGTACTCCCATGCCAGGCCTACTACCTCAGTTACACCTGGTTTACTCCCATACCAGGCCTACTACCTCAGTTCACACCTGGTTTACTCCCATGCCAGGCCTACTACCTCAGTTCACACCTGGTGTACTCCCATGCCAGGCCTACTACCTTGGTTCACACCTGGTTTACTTCCATGCCAGGCCTACTACCTCAGTTCACACCTGGTTTACTCCCATGCCAGGCCTGCTACCTCAGTCCACACATGGTGTACTCCCATGCCAGGCCTACTACCTAAATTCACACCTGGATTACTTCCATGCCAGGCCCACACCTGGTTTACTCCCAAGCCAGGCCTACTACCTCAGTTCACACCTGGTGTACTCCCATTCCAGGCCTACTACCTCAGTTCACACCTGGTGTACTCCCATGCCAGGCCTACTACCTCAGTTCACATCTGGTGTACTCCCATGCCAGGCCTACTACCTCAGTTCACACCTGGATTACTCCCATGCCAGGCCTACTAGCTCAGTTCACACCTGGATTACTCCCATGCCAGGCCTACTACCTCAGTTCACACCTGGTGTACTCCCATGCCCCGCCTACTACCTCAGTTCACACCTGGTTTACTCCCATGCCAGGCCCACACCTGGTTTACTCCCATGCCAGGCCTACTACCTCAGGTCACACCTGGTGTACTCCCATGCCAGGCCTACTACCTCAGTTCACATCTGGTGTACTCCCATGCCAGGCCTACTACCTCAGTTCACACCTGGATTACTCCCATGCCAGGCCTACTAGCTCAGTTCACACCTGGATTACTCCCATGCCAGGCCTACTACCTCAGTTCACACCTGGTGTACTCCCATGCCTGGCCTACTACCTCAGTTCACACCTGGTTTACTCCCATGCCAGGCCCACACCTGGTTTACTCCCATGCCAGGCCTACAGCCTCAGTCACACCTGGTTTACTCCCATGCCAGGCCTACTACCTCAGTCACACTGGGTTTACTTCCATGCCAGGCCTTCTATCTCAGTTCACACCTGGTTTGCTCCCATGCCAGGCCTACTTCCTCAGTCACACCTGGTTTGCTCCCATGCCAGGCCTACTTCCTCAGTCACACCTGGTTTACTCCCATGCTAGGCCTATTGCCTCAGTCACACCTGGTTTATTCCCATGCCAGGCCTACTGCCTCAGTCACACCTGGTTTACTCCCATGCCATGCCTACTATCTCAGTTCACACCTGGTGTACTCCCGTGCCAGCCCTACTAGCTCAGTTCACATCTGGTGTACTCCCGTGCCAGGCCTACTACCTCAGTTCACACCTGGTGTACTCCCGTGCCAGGTCTACTACCTCAGTTCACACCTGGTGTACTCCTATGCCCGGCCTACTACCTCAGTTCACACCTGGTTTACTCCCATGCCAGGCCCACACCTGGTTTACTCCCATGCCAGGCCTACTACCTCAGTTCACACCTGGTGTACTCCCATGCCAGGCCTACTACCTCAGTTCACATCTGGTGTACTCCCATGCCAGGCCTACTACCTCAGTTCACACCTGGTTTACTCCCATGCCAGGCCCACACCTGGTTTACTCCCATGCCAGGCCTACAGCCTCAGTCACACCTGGTTTACTCCCATGCCAGGCCTACTACCTCAGTCACACTGGGTTTACTTCCATGCCAGGCCTTCTATCTCAGTTCACACCTGGTTTGCTCCCATGCCAGGCCTACTTCCTCAGTCACACCTGGTTTACTCCCATGCCAGGCCTACTGCCTCAGTCACACCTGGTTTACTCCCATGCTAGGCCTATTGCCTCAGTCACACCTGGTTTATTCCCATGCCAGGCCTACTGCCTCAGTCACACCTGGTTTACTCCCATGCCATGCCTATTACCTTAGTTCACACCTGGTGTACTCCCGTGCCAGCCCTACTAGCTCAGTTCACATCTGGTGTACTCCCGTGCCAGGCCTACTACCTCAGTTCACACCTGGTGTACTCCCGTGCCAGGCCTACTACCTCAGTTCACACCTGGTGTACTCCTGTGCCAGGCCTACTACCTCAGTTTACACCTGGTTTACTCCCATGCCATGCCTACTACCTCAGTTCACACCTGGTGTACTCCCATTCCAGGCCTACTACCTCGGTTCACACCTGGTTTACTCCCATGCCAGGCCTACTACCTCAGTTTACACCTGGTTTACTCCCATGCCATGCCTACTACCTCACTTCAACCTGGTGTACTCCCATTCCAGGCCTACTACCTCGGTTCACACCTGGTTTACTCCCATGCCAGGCCTACTACCTCAGTCCACACATGGTGTACTCCCATGCCAGGCCTACTACCTAAATTCACACCTGGATTACTTCCATGCCAGGCCCACACCTGGTTTACTCCCATGCCAGGCCTACTACCTCAGTTCACACCTGGTGTACTCCCATTCCAGGCCTACTATCTCAGTTCACACCTGGTGTACTCCCATGCCAGGCCTACTACCTCAGTTCACATCTGGTGAACTCCCATGCCAGGCCTACTACCTCAGTTCACACCTGGATTACTCCCATGCCAGGCCTACTAGCTCAGTTCACACCTGGATTACTCCCATGCCAGGCCTACTACCTCAGTTCACACCTGGTGTACTCCCATGCCCGGCCTACTACCTCAGTTCACACCTGGTTTACTCCCATGCCAGGCCCACACCTGGTTTACTCCCATGCCAGGCCTACTACCTCAGGTCACACCTGGTGTACTCCCATGCCAGGCCTACTACCTCAGTTCACATCTGGTGTACTCCCATGCCAGCCCTACTACCTCAGTTCACACCTGGATTACTCCCATGCCAGGCCTACTAGCTCAGTTCACACCTGGATTACTCCCATGCCAGGCCTACTATATCAGTTCACACCTGGTGTACTCCCATGCCCGGCCTACTACCTCAGTTCACACCTGGTTTACTCCCATGCCAGGCCCACACCTGGTTTACTCCCATGCCAGGCCTACAGCCTCAGTCACACCTGGTTTACTCCCATGCCAGGCCTTCTATCTCAGTTCACACCTGGTTTGCTCCCATGCCAGGCCTACTGCCTCAGTCACACCTGGTTTACTCCCATGCCAGGCCTACTGCCTCAGTCACACCTGGTTTACTCCCATGCTAGGCCTATTGCCTCAGTCACACCTGCTTTATTCCCATGCCAGGCCTACTGCCTCAGTCACACCTGGTTTACTCCCATGCCATGCCTACTACCTCAGTTCACACCTGGTGTACTCCCGTGCCAGGCCTACTAGCTCAGTTCAAATCTGGTGTACTCCCGTGCCAGGCCTACTACCTCAGTTCACACCTGGTGTACTCCCGTGCCAGGCCTACTACCTCAGTTCACACCTGGTGTACTCCCGTGCCAGGCCTACTACCTCAGTTTACACCTGGTGTACTCCCATGCCCGGCCTACTACCTCAGTTCACACCTGGTTTACTCCCATGCCAGGCCCACACCTGGTTTACTCCCATGCCAGGCCTACTACCTCAGGTCACACCTGGTGTACTCCCATGCCAGGCCTACTACCTCATTTCACATCTGGTGTACTCCCATGCCAGGCCTACTACCTCAGTTCACACCTGGATTACTCCCATGCCAGGCCTACTAGCTCAGTTCACACCTGGATTACTCCCATGCCAGGCCTACTACCTCAGTTCACACCTGATGTACTCCCATGCCCGGCCTACTACCTCAGTTCACACCTGGTTTACTCCCATGCCAGGCCCACACCTGGTTTACTCCCATGCTAGGCCTACAGCCTCAGTCACACCTGGTTTACTCCCATGCCAGGCCTTCTATCTCAGTTCACACCTGGTTTGCTCCCATGCCAGGCCTACTGCCTCAGTCACACCTGGTTTACTCCCATGCCAGGCCTACTGCCTCAGTCACACCTGGTTTACTCCCATGCTAGGCCTATTGCCTCAGTCACACCTGGTTTATTCCCATGCCAGGCCTACTGCCTCAGTCACACCTGGTTTACTCCCATGCCATGCCTACTACCTCAGTTCACACTTGGTGTACTCCCGTGCCAGGCCTACTAGCTCAGTTCACATCTGGTGTACTCCCGTGCCAGGCCTACTACCTCAGTTCACACCTGGTGTACTCCCGTGCCAGGCCTACTACCTCAGTTTACACCTGGTGTACTCCCGTGCCAGGCCTACTACCTCAGTTCACACCTGGTGTACTCCCGTGCCAGGCCTACTACCTCAGTTCACATCTGGTGTACTCCCATGCCAGGCCTACTACCTCAGTTCACACCTGGTTTACTCCCATGCTAGGCCTACTACCTCAGTTCACACCTGGTGTACTCCCATTCCAGGCCTACTACCTCGGTTCACACCTGGTTTACTCCCATGCCAGTCCTACTACCTCAGTTCACACCTGGTTTACTCCCATGCCAGGCCTACTACCTCAGTTCATACCTGGTGTACTCCCATGCCAGGCCTACTACCTCAGTTCACACCTGGTTTACTCCCATGCCAGGCCTACTACCTCAGTTCACACCTGGTTTACTCCCATGCCAGGCCTACTACCTCAGTTCACAACTGGTTTATTCCCATTCCAGGCCTACTACCTCAGTTCACACCTGGTGTACTCCCCTGCCAGGCCTACTACCTCAGTTCACACCTGGTGTACTGCCATGCCAGGCCTACTACCTCAGTTACACCTGGTTTACTCCCATACCAGGCCTACTACCTCAGTTCACACCTGGTTTACTCCCATGCCAGGCCTACTACCTCAGTTCACACCTGGTGCACTCCCATGCCAGGCCTACTACCTTAGTTCACACCTGGTTTACTCCCATGCCAGGCCTACTACCTCAGTTCACACCTGGTTTACTCCCATGCCAGGCCTACTACCTAAATTCACACCTGGATTACTTCCATGCCAGGCCCACACCTGGTTTACTCCCATGCCAGGCCTACTACCTCAGTTCACACCTGGTGTACTCCCATGCCCGGCCTACTACCTCAGTTCACACCTGGTTTACTCCCATGCCAGGCCCACACCTGGTTTACTCCCATGCTAGGCCTACAGCCTCAGTCACACCTGGTTTACTCCCATGCCAGGCCTTCTATCTCAGTTCACACCTGGTTTGCTCCCATGCCAGGCCTACTGCCTCAGTCACACCTGGTTTACTCCCATGCCAGGCCTACTGCCTCAGTCACACCTGGTTTACTCCCATGCTAGGCCTATTGCCTCAGTCACACCTGGTTTATTCCCATGCCAGGCCTACTGCCTCAGTCACACCTGGTTTACTCCCATGCCATGCCTACTACCTCAGTTCACACTTGGTGTACTCCCGTGCCAGGCCTACTAGCTCAGTTCACATCTGGTGTACTCCCGTGCCAGGCCTACTACCTCAGTTCACACCTGGTGTACTCCCGTGCCAGGCCTACTACCTCAGTTTACACCTGGTGTACTCCCGTGCCAGGCCTACTACCTCAGTTCACACCTGGTGTACTCCCGTGCCAGGCCTACTACCTCAGTTCACATCTGTGTACTCCCATGCCAGGCCTACTACCTCAGTTCACACCTGGTTTACTCCCATGCTAGGCCTACTACCTCAGTTCACACCTGGTGTACTCCCATTCCAGGCCTACTACCTCGGTTCACACCTGGTTTACTCCCATGCCAGTCCTACTACCTCAGTTCACACCTGGTTTACTCCCATGCCAGGCCTACTACCTCAGTTCATACCTGGTGTACTCCCATGCCAGGCCTACTACCTCAGTTCACACCTGGTTTACTCCCATGCCAGGCCTACTGTTAGGCAGAAACCTGTGCAGTTCCCTTGGGGAACACTGCAAAAGATTTAAGACTACAGGTAGAGCAGTAAACCCCTTTGGTAGCAGTCTGTACCACCCAGATTTACCTGGTAGCTGTGGCTGAGCAGTCAGACTTCTCTCAAGAAGAGTTAGGCAGTATGTAAAGTATACACAATATGTACCCAAAACACAATAGCACAAGCAAACACTGACCAGAGCTTGGTTTCAAAAGTATATAGTTATTTATTTAAAATACACATAAGTTAAAAACACTCTAGCAAAAATATAGTAAAAGTACTTCAACACAGTTATAATGAAAGTAGATTCAATCCTTTCTCCTATCTAGACAACTCTAGGTAAAACACCACTTAATTAAAACAGAGGTGAGTGCTTAACGTTAGATGACACTCTAGTAGTTTCCAAGAAAGGGAGAGAAAAAGCAGAAATAGGTTAAACACACCACTCTAAGGTCCAGAACACTTGCAATAGGCTTACAGAAGAATAAAGTCACAGGTGAGCAAAAGTCACTAGGCAGGGCCCACTCTTAGAGTAGCCGGAGCGAAAATGTGCCCAAGATCACACTGTTAGTTAGAGATTCAAAGTCTTGCAAAGAGTCAAAAAGAGGTTAGAGTGGCTCAGAAAGTTTAGCCAAAGTGTCCCAGGCACTCCCAGGTTCGAAAGCCGGGGACTAAATCTACCCCGTACAGTCGGTAGCAAGGGAAGCCAGGCAGAACACAGTACCTTAAGCGGAAAGGATCCTCCAGCGGTGGCAGTTGTTCCAGGCAGTGGCAGCAGGGCTCGACGTCGGTCAGGGGAGAAGAAGTTCTCGCTGAAGAGCAGAAGAAGAGGGTCGTTGCACTGCCCGGGAAGAAACCAGCCGCGGAGTCCTCCGGTTAAAGGGTTGGTGCCGACTTTCGCGGTATGGGGGTAAAGTGGGGTATTCCGGTTGCCGGGGTGCTTGGCACAGGCAAGGCGGCCACGAGATACCTCAAAGAACGGAAAGAAGGCGAAAACTGGTTGTCCCCACCAGTCAAGGGAAGGAGCCACTCCGTTAAGAGTTCTCCTCGGTCGTCGGGAAAAAAAAAGTGGTGAGACGGTTCAGCAGGGCTCCACCGGGTGGTGTCGTCGAAGCAGGTCGGCTCAGCTCTTCCCTCGTCGGATTCTTGGTCCTGTGGCGACTTCTGAAGTCCCAGTCCCCAAAGCCCTGCTTTTATGCAGCAAACCCCCATTCACCCAGCCTAGCTGTCACTCAACCATGCTAAGTGGTGAGCCGGGCGGCTCACCACTTGGGCCAATCAGGACGGAGTGCGACTTGAGTTACCAAGGTAACTCAGTCCAGGGTGCCTAAATCCCCCTCCACCCCTCCTAAGTACCCCAGACAGAGTGGCACCACTTTGGAGGGCTTCTGTGGAGAAGCCCGCCAAAAGTGGAACAAAGGGCTCCACTTTGGGTCAGAGTTACAGAGGCGAACACCAACGCCATTTTAGAATCAAGTTTTGGCAAAAAGTCCCAACCGGAGTTATAAAAATAAATATATAAACCGGTGGTATGTTTAAGGCTACCGTAAATAAATAATTAAATGTGTTAGCCTAAAACAATGGGAAATCCCATAGGGAAATATTCGCGGTCGAATATAAAAAGTAGTTTCCACTGCCACCAGCCAAAACTCGATCAGGGGGGACGGAGACGTGCCCCCTCGACTAACAGACCCTGGGGCAATCGAATTGCCCCAGCCAGTACGTCCACAATATGATGGTTTGTACTGGTTCTGTTCAGGATTCAAGACTAGCAAAGTCTTTGGTGACTTTACATGCCCTGAGAGACAGTAGTCAGTCCCAGGGTATGGAGTCTATGTTGGGGAGTCCCTAGGACACCCCTGGGTCACGGCACAGAGGGTGCTGTGTGACCCACATCACAAAAATACATGAGGCCCTATGGAGTAAAAGACCCCATAGCCCATTCAACACAAGGTTTAACCAAGAAAACACACTTCAACATGTCCAAGAGTGAGGGTAAAAGAGTCTCACTCTTGGCAGGAGAAAAAAATTAAACCCCAGAAATCCAGCAAAGCTGCTGGGGGACTCACTAGGTAGGGAAATTCAGCCTAAACAGAGAATTCTCCCTAACACTCGCCCCCCCCAGACTAAGGGACAGGAGGATTTAATCCACTCCTGGATGAACCTCATACCTCTAGTCGATGATATACATCCTAGAGAGTCCATCAGCATTTTGATGGTGACACCCTGACCTGTGCTCAATGGTGAAATCAAACCCTTGCAGGCAGATTGACCATCTCAATAGTTTTGGATTTTCCCCTTTCATTTGCATTAACCATCTCAAGGGTTGGTGGTCAGTCTGAATAACAAAAGTAGAACCATACAAGTATGGCCTAAACTTCTTCAGTGCCCACACAATAGCAAAGCATTCTCTTTCGATAGTTGCCCACCTTGTCTCAGGATCCTTCAGTTTCCTACTGATGAAGCAAATGGGGTGCTCCCTACCCTTCTCATCCAGTTGGCTTAGAACTGCACCTATACCTACATTGGAAGCATCAGTTTGTACAGTGAAAGGTTGGTGGTAGTCAGGAGCTCTCAATACTGGAGCCTGGCAAAGAGCTCTCTTCAGTTTTTCAAAGGCCTGATTGCACTCCTCATTCCATTTCACCTTTTTAGGGAATTTGGGAGAGGAGATTACATTCAGTGGAGAAGCTATGGTCCCATAGTTCTCAATGAAATTCCTGTAATACCCAGTGAGGCCTAGAAAAGCTCTCACTTGGGTTTGAGTAGTTGGTGTTGTCCAATTTTGCACAGCTTCAATCTTGCTGGGCAAAGGCCTTATTTCTCCACCTCCTACCTCATGTCCAAGGTAGACCACTTTACTTTGACCAATCTGGCACTTACTGGCTTTGATTGTCAAATGGGCCTGTTTCAGAGCCTGCAACACATGGCCTAGGTGGTTCACATGTTCTTCCCAGGAGTGGCTGAAGACTGCAATGTCATCCAAGTATGCCATGCAGAAATCTTCCATCCCAGCCAGAACTTGGTTCACCATCCTTTGGAATGTGGCAGGTGCGTTTTTCAGTCCAAAAGGCATGACCTTAAACTGGTACAAGCCAACTGGGGTTGAAAATGCAGTTTTCTCCTTGGCATGGTCTGTCAGGGCTATTTGCCAATAGCCTGACGTCAGGTCAAATGTGCTGAGGTACTTGGCTGCACCAAGTTTATCCACCAACTCATCTGTCCTGGGCAAAGGGTGGGCATCAGTCTTGGTGACTGCATTTAGAGCTCTATAGTCCACACAGAATCTCAAGTCTTTGGATCCTGCCTTTGGTACTAACACAACTGGGCTAGACCATGGACTAGTAGAGGGTTCTATTACCCCGAGATCAAGCATCTTCTTGACCTCTCCTTTGATGTGGGCTCTGATATGTTCTGACATTCTGTATCCTCTGCTTTTGACTGGCAGACAGTCACCAGTGAGTATCTCATGCTGGCCCCAAGGGGTCAAGCCTGGTGACAGTGAGAACAGGGAGGCAAACTGATTTAACATAGATTTGCACTCCTCTTGTTGCTCAGGTGTCAGGTCTGAAGAGAGATTGACTCCTTCAACTTTTTCATCTAAAGGTACACCTCTGAGGAGATCAGGGAGAGATTCACTCTCTTCCTCCTCTGCAGCTGAAGCTAGGAGCAAGGCTCCTACATCAGGTCTGGAGATGTAGGCTTTTAGTCGGTTGGTGTGGAAGACTCTAGGAGCTTCCCTGGGTCTGCCCAGATCCACCAGATAGTTGACCTCTCCAAGTTTTCCCACAACCTTGAAGGGTCCCATCCATTTGTCTTGCAAGGCCCTCTGCCTTGTTGGGAGCATAACTAGAACAAGCTGGTCTTGAGTAAACTCAACCATGTTAGCCTTCTGGTCGTGCCAATGTTTGACCAGGGCTTGACCAGCTTTCAAGTTGTCACTTGCTTCTGCCATCATGTGTGACATTCTCCTCCGGAGACCTATCACATAGTCAGTCACTCTGACTGGCTTGAGGGGAGGAGCACCTTCCAACCCCTCCTTAATCAGGGCCAATGGACCTCTGACTGGATGGCCATAGAGAAGCTCAAAGGGAGAATAACCTACTCCCTCCTGAGGGACTTCTCTATAAGCAAAGAGAAGGCATGGCAGTAGAAGGTCCCACTTTTTCTTAAGGGGTTCTTCCAAAGCACCTATCATGCTCTTCATGGTTCTGTTAAACCTTTCAACCAACCCGTTTGTCTGAGGGTGGTAGGCGGTTGAGAACTTGTAGGTAACTCCACAGGTTTTCCACATGGCCTTCATGTAGTGGGACATAAAGTTTGACCCCCTGTCAGAGATTACCTCCTTAGGAAACCCAACCCTGGTAAAAATACCAAGGAGGGCCTTAGCCACAGCCGGAGCTGTAACAGTCCTCATAGGAATGGCCTCCGGGTACCTAGTAGCATGGTCTACTACAACAAGGATAAACCTGTTGCCTGAGGAGGTTGGAGGATCAAGGGGACCAACAATGTCAATCCCTACCCTCTCAAATGGGACTCCCACAACTGGGAGAGGCACTAAAGGTGCCACATTCTTGGAACCGACCTTACCAGAAGTCTGGCAGGTATGGCAGCTCTTACAATATCTATCTACTTCGGCCCCCATCTTTGGCCAATAAAAGTAGAGTGAGAGCCTTTCCTTGGTCTTCTTGAAACTCAAGTGGCCAGCCAAAGGTATCTCATGGGCTAGTTGTAAGAACTGTTGTCTGTTTTCCTGTGGGACTACAAGGCGTTTGTAGTCTCCAGGTTCAGACTCAGTGGGTTCACTGTAGAAGAGGCCATCTTCCCAGTGCAACCTATACTTCCCAGGCTCTTGCCCATCAGCTTGAGAAGCGGCTTGGTGGCGGAGACCCTCCAGAGTTGGACATTCTCTTTGCCCCTTACGAAAAGCTGCCCTGCTAGGCCCACCTTCTGCCAGTAAAGACTGCAGCTCAGGATGGTCCTCAGGGTCCAAATCTCCAATAAGGTTGGGGCCTCCTTCTAGCTCTTCCTCAGAGTCTAGCTCAACCACACAGGGTTGTACCTCCCTCTCAGCCTCAGCTGGAGGTGGAGTTACAGGTGTAACTTTGGACAACCTAGGGGAAGTCCTTGTTGGAAGCACTGGAGTGCTTGCTGCTGGCTGTTTCCTAGGAGTCTTGGGTTGCCCCTTTGCTCCTGATCTGGTAGTTACTGCAGTAAGTTGCTCCAGTGGTAGAGGAGTGATTTCTGTCATCATCTCCTGAGATAACCCTCTCAGGGTTTTCTCCCTTGCAGGTTTTGTGAGTTCCTGAAACCTTTTGCTAGGAGGTCTGGGGGTATGAGATACAACTCCAAGAGCTTTGAGGTCATTACCCAACAGAACCCTACCTGGCACTTCACATTGTACACTGACAGGTATTTTTACAGCCATATCATTACATTGGATGAGAACTGGTAACTGGGGACACATCTGCACAGGCCCACCAGCTAACTTGGTGAGGCATTTGGGTGCCTTAGCAACATCCTCTGCCTTGAAAAATGATTCATCCACCACAGTTATGCTGGCTCCAGTGTCCCTAATGGCAGGAGTCTCCTGACCATTCACCTGGACACTGTCCTTATAATACTCTTTAGTATTATCTGGGATAGAGTTATAGACATCTAAATTCTGTTGCTCCCACAACCCCAGAGAGACTAAAGAAACACTAGCTGAGACTCCAGTGGGTTCATCAGCTAGTAATAGAAAGTTTCCACTTGCCATGGGTACTTCCTCTTCGGGAGCGAAGGCTAAGGAGGCAAGCTGGACCCCTGAAGGTTTACCCTTACATCTGGGATCTCCTTTCACATGGTCAGTAGCCTTACAAACAAAGCATGAGCCAAAGGCTCGCTGGAATGGAGGCTTGTTCTGACCCCCTTCTGGTCTGGGACCAGAAGGTACACTAGCCTGATTTGGTTTCCCTTGTGGCTTACCCTTATAGTTTTGTTTGGGGCCCTCTTTGGAATTTGTAGTATTAGAATTCTCTTTGGAGTCCTTCTTAGACTGTTTTTCCCCATCCTTCTTCTGAGTTACCCCAGAATCCTTGTGAGTGGCCCTGTTGGCAACCCACAAGTCAGCAGCCTTAGCTAGCTTCCGGGAATCTAATTCCCTGGAATCAGCCAAGTGTTGTCTGAGCTCAGGAGAGCAGGCATCATAAATAGTCTCCAACATAAACAAATTCTTCATACCTTCATAAGTGTTCACCTTGTAACCCTTAATCCATCCCTCTAAGTTTTTCAAACATTCATTCACCCAGGTAGCCCAAGGGGTACCATCATGCTTTTTGAGGCTCCTAAACCTCTTAAGATACTGGGAAGGGGTCTTCCCAAACCTAGCTATCAAAGCTAGTTTCACACATTCATAGTCCTTCCTATCCTCCTCCCCCATCTCCATTACCACATCAGTTGCAACAGGGGGAAGCCTAGAGAACAACCAGGTGAGTAAGTCATTTCCTGTGATGTTCTGGAGCCCATGATTATATTCAAACAGAGACAACCAATCCAACACATCCAACTTAGGCTCATACATACCAACCAATTCTTTAGGCATCCGGGGTCTTTTAGGACTGGAACTTCTAGAGGAGCCAGAAAGAGAAACATTCTCAACAGATAATTTCTTCATTTCTAAGTCATACTTGAGCTCCATTTCCCTTAGCCTTAGTTCTTTGTCAGTTTGAGCATTAAGTTTCTTATACTCCAATTCTAGCTTCATTTTCTCCAGTTCAAAGTACTGAGGACTAAATGTGGGACCTGGTAAAGGTCCAGTAGGCACAGCAGGTAGAGCAGGCAGAGGCCTAGGGGGGACAGTTACAACAGCCTCACCCTCCTCTTCTGACTCTTCCTCAGAATCATCAACATTTTGCTCCATGTTAATTTCAACACTGTCATCTACAGTTGCTGGAGTGGTAGGTTCCTCTGAACCATCACCCAGACTTTGGTTAGCTAACAATCTTTCAATCAGCTCCATTTTCTTGCCCTTAGTCAGGAGATCCTTATGTTTACAGAGCACTCTTAAACAATCAGCAGTTTTGGCTGCAAGGGACTCTTGACTATAGCTTTCTATAACTGACATGTTAGAGGTTTTACTTTTTCAGTGCTAAGCTTTGTGGTTAGTTGCACTAAGGTATCTAAAGCACAATAAAATGTATACTCAATACAAATCCCACCGCTGTACACCAGTGTTAGGCAGAAACCTGTGCAGTTCCCTTGGGGAACACTGCAAAAGATTTAAGACTACAGGTAGAGCAGTAAACCCCTTTGGTAGCAGTCTGTACCACCCAGATTTACCTGGTAGCTGTGGCTGAGCAGTCAGACTTCTCTCAAGAAGAGTTAGGCAGTATGTAAAGTATACACAATATGTACCCAAAACACAATAGCACAAGCAAACACTGACCAGAGCTTGGTTTCAAAAGTATATAGTTATTTATTTAAAATACACATAAGTTAAAAACACTCTAGCAAAAATATAGTAAAAGTACTTCAACACAGTTATAATGAAAGTAGATTCAATCCTTTCTCCTATCTAGACAACTCTAGGTAAAACACCACTTAATTAAAACAGAGGTGAGTGCTTAACGTTAGATGACACTCTAGTAGTTTCCAAGAAAGGGAGAGAAAAAGCAGAAATAGGTTAAACACACCACTCTAAGGTCCAGAACACTTGCAATAGGCTTACAGAAGAATAAAGTCACAGGTGAGCAAAAGTCACTAGGCAGGGCCCACTCTTAGAGTAGCCGGAGCGAAAATGTGCCCAAGATCACACTGTTAGTTAGAGATTCAAAGTCTTGCAAAGAGTCAAAAAGAGGTTAGAGTGGCTCAGAAAGTTTAGCCAAAGTGTCCCAGGCACTCCCAGGTTCGAAAGCCGGGGACTAAATCTACCCCGTACAGTCGGTAGCAAGGGAAGCCAGGCAGAACACAGTACCTTAAGCGGAAAGGATCCTCCAGCGGTGGCAGTTGTTCCAGGCAGTGGCAGCAGGGCTCGACGTCGGTCAGGGGAGAAGAAGTTCTCGCTGAAGAGCAGAAGAAGAGGGTCGTTGCACTGCCCGGGAAGAAACCAGCCGCGGAGTCCTCCGGTTAAAGGGTTGGTGCCGACTTTCGCGGTATGGGGGTAAAGTGGGGTATTCCGGTTGCCGGGGTGCTTGGCACAGGCAAGGCGGCCACGAGATACCTCAAAGAACGGAAAGAAGGCGAAAACTGGTTGTCCCCACCAGTCAAGGGAAGGAGCCACTCCGTTAAGAGTTCTCCTCGGTCGTCGGGAAAAAAAAAGTGGTGAGACGGTTCAGCAGGGCTCCACCGGGTGGTGTCGTCGAAGCAGGTCGGCTCAGCTCTTCCCTCGTCGGATTCTTGGTCCTGTGGCGACTTCTGAAGTCCCAGTCCCCAAAGCCCTGCTTTTATGCAGCAAACCCCCATTCACCCAGCCTAGCTGTCACTCAACCATGCTAAGTGGTGAGCCGGGCGGCTCACCACTTGGGCCAATCAGGACGGAGTGCGACTTGAGTTACCAAGGTAACTCAGTCCAGGGTGCCTAAATCCCCCTCCACCCCTCCTAAGTACCCCAGACAGAGTGGCACCACTTTGGAGGGCTTCTGTGGAGAAGCCCGCCAAAAGTGGAACAAAGGGCTCCACTTTGGGTCAGAGTTACAGAGGCGAACACCAACGCCATTTTAGAATCAAGTTTTGGCAAAAAGTCCCAACCGGAGTTATAAAAATAAATATATAAACCGGTGGTATGTTTAAGGCTACCGTAAATAAATAATTAAATGTGTTAGCCTAAAACAATGGGAAATCCCATAGGGAAATATTCGCGGTCGAATATAAAAAGTAGTTTCCACTGCCACCAGCCAAAACTCGATCAGGGGGGACGGAGACGTGCCCCCTCGACTAACAGACCCTGGGGCAATCGAATTGCCCCAGCCAGTACGTCCACAATATGATGGTTTGTACTGGTTCTGTTCAGGATTCAAGACTAGCAAAGTCTTTGGTGACTTTACATGCCCTGAGAGACAGTAGTCAGTCCCAGGGTATGGAGTCTATGTTGGGGAGTCCCTAGGACACCCCTGGGTCACGGCACAGAGGGTGCTGTGTGACCCACATCACAAAAATACATGAGGCCCTATGGAGTAAAAGACCCCATAGCCCATTCAACACAAGGTTTAACCAAGAAAACACACTTCAACATGTCCAAGAGTGAGGGTAAAAGAGTCTCACTCTTGGCAGGAGAAAAAAATTAAACCCCAGAAATCCAGCAAAGCTGCTGGGGGACTCACTAGGTAGGGAAATTCAGCCTAAACAGAGAATTCTCCCTAACACCTACTACCTCAGTTCACACCTGGTTTACTCCCATGCCAGGCCTACTACCTCAGTTCACAACTGGTTTATTCCCATACCAGGCCTACTACCTCAGTTCACACCTGGTGTACTCCCCTGCCAGGCCTACTACCTCAGTTCACACCTGGTGTACTGCCATGCCAAGCCTACTACCTCAGTTACACCTGGTTTACTCCCATACCAGGCCTACTACCTCAGTTCACACCTGGTTTACTCCCATGCCAGGCCTACTACCTCAGTTCACACCTGGTGCACTCCCATGCCAGGCCTACTACCTTAGTTCACACCTGGTTTACTCCCATGCCATGCCTACTACCTCAGTTCACACCTGGTTTACTCCCATGCCAGGCCTACTACCTAAATTCACACCTGGATTACTTCCATGCCAGGCCCACACCTGGTTTACTCACATGCCAGGCCTACTACCTCAGTTCACACCTGGTGTACTCCCATGCCAGGCCTACTACCTCACTTCACATCTGGTTTACTCCCATGCCAGGCCTACTACCTCAGTTCACACCTGGTTTACTCCCATGCAAGGCCTACCACCTCAGTTCACACCTGGTATACTCCCATTCCAGGCCTACTACCTCAGTTCACACCTGGTTTACTCCCATGCCGGGCCTATTACCTCAGTTCACACCTGGTGTACTCCCATGCCAGGCCTACTACCTCAGTTCACACTTGGTGTACTCACTCCCATGCCAGGCCTACTACCTCAGTTCACACCTGGTGTACTCCCATGCCAGGCCTACTACCTCACTTCACATCTGGTGTACTCCCATGCCAGGCCTACTACCTCAGTTCACACCTGGTGTACTCCCATGCCAGGCCTACTACCTCACTTCACACCTGGTGTACTCCAATTCCAGGCCTACTACCTCGGCTCACACCTGGTTTACTCCCGTGCCAGGCCTACTACCTCAGTTCACACCTGGTGTACTCCCATGCCAGACCTTCTACCTCACTTCACACCTGGTGTACTCCCATGGCAGGCCTACTACCTCAGTTCACACCTGGTTTACTCCCATGCCATGCCTACTACCTCAGTTCACACCTGGTGTACTCCCATTCCAGGCCTACTACCTCAGTTCACACCTGGTTTGCTCCCATGCCAGGCCTACTGCCTCAGTCACACCTGGTTTACTCCCATGCCAGGCCTACTGCCTCAGTCACACCTGGTTTACTCCCATGCTAGGCCTATTGCCTCAGTCACACCTGGTTTATTCCCATGCCAGGCCTACTGCCTCAGTCACACCTGGTTTACTCCCATGCCATGCCTACTACCTCAGTTCACACTTGGTGTACTCCCGTGCCAGGCCTACTAGCTCAGTTCACATCTGGTGTACTCCCGTGCCAGGCCTACTACCTCAGTTCACACCTGGTGTACTCCCGTGCCAGGCCTACTACCTCAGTTTACACCTGGTGTACTCCCGTGCCAGGCCTACTACCTCAGTTCACACCTGGTGTACTCCCGTGCCAGGCCTACTACCTCAGTTCACATCTGTGTACTCCCATGCCAGGCCTACTACCTCAGTTCACACCTGGTTTACTCCCATGCTAGGCCTACTACCTCAGTTCACACCTGGTGTACTCCCATTCCAGGCCTACTACCTCGGTTCACACCTGGTTTACTCCCATGCCAGTCCTACTACCTCAGTTCACACCTGGTTTACTCCCATGCCAGGCCTACTACCTCAGTTCATACCTGGTGTACTCCCATGCCAGGCCTACTACCTCAGTTCACACCTGGTTTACTCCCATGCCAGGCCTACTGTTAGGCAGAAACCTGTGCAGTTCCCTTGGGGAACACTGCAAAAGATTTAAGACTACAGGTAGAGCAGTAAACCCCTTTGGTAGCAGTCTGTACCACCCAGATTTACCTGGTAGCTGTGGCTGAGCAGTCAGACTTCTCTCAAGAAGAGTTAGGCAGTATGTAAAGTATACACAATATGTACCCAAAACACAATAGCACAAGCAAACACTGACCAGAGCTTGGTTTCAAAAGTATATAGTTATTTATTTAAAATACACATAAGTTAAAAACACTCTAGCAAAAATATAGTAAAAGTACTTCAACACAGTTATAATGAAAGTAGATTCAATCCTTTCTCCTATCTAGACAACTCTAGGTAAAACACCACTTAATTAAAACAGAGGTGAGTGCTTAACGTTAGATGACACTCTAGTAGTTTCCAAGAAAGGGAGAGAAAAAGCAGAAATAGGTTAAACACACCACTCTAAGGTCCAGAACACTTGCAATAGGCTTACAGAAGAATAAAGTCACAGGTGAGCAAAAGTCACTAGGCAGGGCCCACTCTTAGAGTAGCCGGAGCGAAAATGTGCCCAAGATCACACTGTTAGTTAGAGATTCAAAGTCTTGCAAAGAGTCAAAAAGAGGTTAGAGTGGCTCAGAAAGTTTAGCCAAAGTGTCCCAGGCACTCCCAGGTTCGAAAGCCGGGGACTAAATCTACCCCGTACAGTCGGTAGCAAGGGAAGCCAGGCAGAACACAGTACCTTAAGCGGAAAGGATCCTCCAGCGGTGGCAGTTGTTCCAGGCAGTGGCAGCAGGGCTCGACGTCGGTCAGGGGAGAAGAAGTTCTCGCTGAAGAGCAGAAGAAGAGGGTCGTTGCACTGCCCGGGAAGAAACCAGCCGCGGAGTCCTCCGGTTAAAGGGTTGGTGCCGACTTTCGCGGTATGGGGGTAAAGTGGGGTATTCCGGTTGCCGGGGTGCTTGGCACAGGCAAGGCGGCCACGAGATACCTCAAAGAACGGAAAGAAGGCGAAAACTGGTTGTCCCCACCAGTCAAGGGAAGGAGCCACTCCGTTAAGAGTTCTCCTCGGTCGTCGGGAAAAAAAAAGTGGTGAGACGGTTCAGCAGGGCTCCACCGGGTGGTGTCGTCGAAGCAGGTCGGCTCAGCTCTTCCCTCGTCGGATTCTTGGTCCTGTGGCGACTTCTGAAGTCCCAGTCCCCAAAGCCCTGCTTTTATGCAGCAAACCCCCATTCACCCAGCCTAGCTGTCACTCAACCATGCTAAGTGGTGAGCCGGGCGGCTCACCACTTGGGCCAATCAGGACGGAGTGCGACTTGAGTTACCAAGGTAACTCAGTCCAGGGTGCCTAAATCCCCCTCCACCCCTCCTAAGTACCCCAGACAGAGTGGCACCACTTTGGAGGGCTTCTGTGGAGAAGCCCGCCAAAAGTGGAACAAAGGGCTCCACTTTGGGTCAGAGTTACAGAGGCGAACACCAACGCCATTTTAGAATCAAGTTTTGGCAAAAA
The DNA here is from genome assembly GCF_040938575.1 of Ambystoma mexicanum. Lineage (NCBI taxonomy): Eukaryota > Metazoa > Chordata > Amphibia > Caudata > Ambystomatidae > Ambystoma > Ambystoma mexicanum. The sequence continues at coordinate 31,040,092 of NC_090921.1, forward strand.
GTCCCAACCGGAGTTATAAAAATAAATATATAAACCGGTGGTATGTTTAAGGCTACCGTAAATAAATAATTAAATGTGTTAGCCTAAAACAATGGGAAATCCCATAGGGAAATATTCGCGGTCGAATATAAAAAGTAGTTTCCACTGCCACCAGCCAAAACTCGATCAGGGGGGACGGAGACGTGCCCCCTCGACTAACAGACCCTGGGGCAATCGAATTGCCCCAGCCAGTACGTCCACAATATGATGGTTTGTACTGGTTCTGTTCAGGATTCAAGACTAGCAAAGTCTTTGGTGACTTTACATGCCCTGAGAGACAGTAGTCAGTCCCAGGGTATGGAGTCTATGTTGGGGAGTCCCTAGGACACCCCTGGGTCACGGCACAGAGGGTGCTGTGTGACCCACATCACAAAAATACATGAGGCCCTATGGAGTAAAAGACCCCATAGCCCATTCAACACAAGGTTTAACCAAGAAAACACACTTCAACATGTCCAAGAGTGAGGGTAAAAGAGTCTCACTCTTGGCAGGAGAAAAAAATTAAACCCCAGAAATCCAGCAAAGCTGCTGGGGGACTCACTAGGTAGGGAAATTCAGCCTAAACAGAGAATTCTCCCTAACACCTACTACCTCAGTTCACACCTGGTTTACTCCCATGCCAGGCCTACTACCTCAGTTCACAACTGGTTTATTCCCATACCAGGCCTACTACCTCAGTTCACACCTGGTGTACTCCCCTGCCAGGCCTACTACCTCAGTTCACACCTGGTGTACTGCCATGCCAAGCCTACTACCTCAGTTACACCTGGTTTACTCCCATACCAGGCCTACTACCTCAGTTCACACCTGGTTTACTCCCATGCCAGGCCTACTACCTCAGTTCACACCTGGTGCACTCCCATGCCAGGCCTACTACCTTAGTTCACACCTGGTTTACTCCCATGCCATGCCTACTACCTCAGTTCACACCTGGTTTACTCCCATGCCAGGCCTACTACCTAAATTCACACCTGGATTACTTCCATGCCAGGCCCACACCTGGTTTACTCACATGCCAGGCCTACTACCTCAGTTCACACCTGGTGTACTCCCATGCCAGGCCTACTACCTCACTTCACATCTGGTTTACTCCCATGCCAGGCCTACTACCTCAGTTCACACCTGGTTTACTCCCATGCAAGGCCTACCACCTCAGTTCACACCTGGTATACTCCCATTCCAGGCCTACTACCTCAGTTCACACCTGGTTTACTCCCATGCCGGGCCTATTACCTCAGTTCACACCTGGTGTACTCCCATGCCAGGCCTACTACCTCAGTTCACACTTGGTGTACTCACTCCCATGCCAGGCCTACTACCTCAGTTCACACCTGGTGTACTCCCATGCCAGGCCTACTACCTCACTTCACATCTGGTGTACTCCCATGCCAGGCCTACTACCTCAGTTCACACCTGGTGTACTCCCATGCCAGGCCTACTACCTCACTTCACACCTGGTGTACTCCAATTCCAGGCCTACTACCTCGGCTCACACCTGGTTTACTCCCGTGCCAGGCCTACTACCTCAGTTCACACCTGGTGTACTCCCATGCCAGACCTTCTACCTCACTTCACACCTGGTGTACTCCCATGGCAGGCCTACTACCTCAGTTCACACCTGGTTTACTCCCATGCCATGCCTACTACCTCAGTTCACACCTGGTGTACTCCCATTCCAGGCCTACTACCTCAGTTCACACCTGGTTTACTCCCATGCCAGGCCTACTACCTCAGTTCACACCTGGTTTACTCCCATGCCAGGCCTACTACCTCAGTTCACAACTGGTGTACTCCCATGCCCGGCCTACTACCTCAGTTCACACCCGGTTTACTCCCATGCCAGGCCTACTACCTCAGTTCACACCTGGTGTACTCCCATGCCAGGCCTACTACCTTAGTTCACTCCTGGTTTACTCCCATGCCAGGCCTACTACCTCAGTTCACACCTGGTTTACTCCCATGCCAGGCCTACTACCTAAATTCACACCTGGATTACTTCCATGCCAGGCCCACACCTGGTTTACTCCCATGCCAGGCCTACTACCTCAGTTCACACCTGGTGTACTCCCATGCCAGGCCTACTACCTCAGTTCACACCTGGTTTACTCCCATGCAAGGCCTACTACCTCAGTTCACACCAGGTGTACTCCCATTCCAGGCCTACTACCTCAGTTCACACCTGGTTTACTCCCATGCCAGGCCTACTACCTCAGTTCACACCTGGCGTACTCCCATGCCAGGCCTACTACCTCAGTTACACCTGGTTTTCTCCCATACCAGGCCTACTACCTCAGTTCACACCTGGTTTACTCCCATGCCAGGCCTACTACCTCAGTTCACACCTGGTGTACTCCCATGCCCGGCTTACTACCTCAGTTCACACCTGGTTTACTCCCATGCCAGGCCTACAGCCTCAGTCACACCTGGTTTACTCCCATGCCAGGCCTACTGCCTCAGTCACACAGCGTTTACTTCCATGCCAGGCCTACTACCTCAGTCACACTGGGTTTACTTCCATGCCAGGCCTTCTATCTCAGTTCACACCTGGTTTGCTCCCATGCCAGGCCTACTGCCTCAGTCACACCTGGTTTACTCCCATGCCAGGCCTACTGCCTCAGTCACACCTGGTTTGCTCCCATGCTAGGCCTATTGCCTCAGTCACACCTGGTTTATTCCCATGCCAGGCCTACTGCCTCAGTCACACCTGGTTTACTCCCATGCCATGCCTACTACCTCAGTTCACACCTGGTGTACTCCCATGCCAGGCCTACTACCTCAGTTCACACCTGGTGTACTTCCGTGCCAGGCCTACTACCTCAGTTCACACCTGGTGTACTCCCGTGCCAGGCCTACTAGCTCAGTTCACATCTGGTGTACTCCCGTGCCAGGCCTACTACCTCAGTTCACACCTGGTTTACTCCCATGCCAGGCCTAATACCTCAGTTACACCTGGTTTTCTCCCATACCAGGCCTACTACCTCAGTTCACACCTGGTGTACTCCCGTGCCAGGCCTACTACCTCAGTTCACACCTGGTGTACTCCCATGCCAGGCCTACTACCTCAGTTCACACCTGGTGTACTCCCATGCCAGGCCTACTACCTCACTTCACACCTGGTGTACTCCCATGGCAGGCCTACTACCTCAGTTCACACCTGGTTTACTCCCATGCCATGCCTACTACCTCAGTTCACACCTGGTGTACTCCCATTGCAGGCCTACTACCTCGGTTCACACCTGGTTTACTCCCATGCCAGGCCTACTACCTCAGTTCACACCTGGTTTACTCCCATGCCAGGCCTACTACCTCAGTTCACAACTGGTGTACTCCCATGCCCGGCCTACTACCTCAATTCACAACTGGTGTACTCCCATGCCAGGCCTACTACCTCACTTCACATCTGGTGTACTCCCATGCCAGGCCTACTACCTCAGTTCACACCTGGTGTACTCCCATGCCAGGCCTACTACCTTAGTTACACCTGGTTTACTCCCATACCAGGCCTACTACCTCAGTTCACACCTGGTTTACTCCCATGCCAGGCCTACTACCTCAGTTCACACCTGGTGTACTCCCATGCCAGGCCTACTACCTTAGTTCACACCTGGTTTACTCCCATGCCAGGCCTTCTACCTCAGTTCACACCTGGTTTACTCCCATGCCAGGCCTGCTACCTCAGTCCACACATGGTGTACTCCCATGCCAGGCCTACTACATAAATTCACACCTGGATTACTTCCATGCCACGCCCACACCTGGTTTACTCCCATGCCAGGCCTACTACCTCAGTTCACACCTGGTGTACTCCCATTCCAGGCCTACTACCTCAGTTCACACCTGGTGTACTCCCATGCCAGGCCTACTACCTCAGGTCACACCTGGTGTACTCCCATGCCAGGCCTACTACCTCAGTTCACATCTGGTGTACTCCCATGCCAGGCCTACTACCTCAGTTCACACCTGGATTACTCCCATGCCAGGCCTACTAGCTCAGTTCACACCTGGATTACTCCCATGCCAGGCCTACTACCTCAGTTCACACCTGGTGTATTCCCATGCCCGGCCTACTACCTCAGTTCACACCTGGTTTACTCCCATGCCAGGCCCACACCTGGTTTACTCCCATGCCAGGCCTACAGCCTCAGTCACACCTGGTTTACTCCCATGCCAGGCCTACTACCTCAGTCACACTGGGTTTACTTCCATGCCAGGCCTTCTATCTCAGTTCACACCTGGTTTGCTCCCATGCCAGGCCTACTGCCTCAGTCACACCTGGTTTACTCCAATGCCAGGCCTACTGCCTCAGTCACACCTGGTTTACTCCCATGCTAGGCCTTTTGCCTCAGTCACGCCTGGTGTATTCCCATGCCAGGCCTACTGCCTCAGTCACACCTGGTTTACTCCCATGCCATGCCTACTACCTCAGTTCACACCTGGTGTACTCCCGTGCCAGGCCTACTAGCTCAGTTCACATCTGGTGTACTCCCGTGCCAGGCCTACTACCTCAGTTCACACCTGGTTTACTCCCATGCCAGGCCTAATACCTCAGTTACACCTGGTTTTCTCCCATACCAGGCCTACTACCTCAGTTCACACCTGGTGTACTCCCGTGCCAGGCCTACTACCTCAGTTTACACCTGGTGTACTCCTGTGCCAGGCCTACTACCTCAGTTCACACCTGGTGTAATCCCGTGCCAGGCCTACTACCTCAGTTCACATCTGGTGTACTCCAATGCCAGGCCTACTACCTCAGTTCACACCTGGTTTACTCCCATGCTAGGCCTACTACCTCAGTTCACACCTGGTGTATTCCCATTCCAGGCCTACTACCTCGGTTCACACCTGGTTTACTCCGATGCCAGGCCTACTACCTCAGTTCACACCTGGTTTACTCCCATGCCAGGCCTACTACCTCAGTTCACAACTGGTGTACTCCCATGCCAGGCCTACTACCTCAGTTCACACCTGGTTTACTCCCATGCCAGGCCTACTACCTCAGTTCACACCTGGTGTACTCCCATGCCAGGCCTACTACCTCACTTCACATCTGGTGTACTCCCATGCCAGGCCTACTACCTCACTTCACATCTGGTGTACTCCCATGCCAGGCCTACTACCTCAGTTCACACCTGTGTACTCCCATTCCAGGCCTACTACCTCAGTTCACACCTGGTGTACTCCCATGCCAGGCCTACTACCTCACTTCACATCTGGTGTACTCCCATGCCAGGCCTACTACCTCACTTCACATCTGGTGTACTCCCATGCCAGGCCTACTACCTCACTTCACATCTGGTGTACTCCCATGCCAGGCCTACTACCTCACTTCACATCTGTTGTACTCCCATGCCAGGCCTACTACCTCAGTTCACACCTGGTGTACTCCCATGCCGGGCCTACTACCTCAGTTCACACCTGGTTTGCTCCCATGCCGGCCTACTACCTCAGTTCACACCTGGTGTACTCCCCTGCCAGACCTACTACCTCAGGTCACACCTGGTGTACTCCCATGCCAGGCCTACTACCTCAGTTCACATCTGGTGTACTCCCATGCCAGGCCTACTACCTCAGTTCACACCTGGATTACTCCCATGCCTGGCCTACTACCTCAGTTCACACCTGGTGTACTCCCATGCCAGGCCTACTACCTCACTTCACATCTGGTGTACTCCCATGCCAGGCCTACTACCTCAGTTCACACCTGGTGTACTCCCATGCCAGGCCTACTACCTCACTTCACACCTGGTGTACTCCAATTCCAGGCCTACTACCTCAGTTCACACCTGGATTACTCCCATGCCTGGCCTACTACCTCAGTTCACACCTGGTGTACTCCCATGCCAGCCCTACTACCTCACTTCACACCTGGTGTACTCCCATGGCAGGCCTACTACCTCAGTTCACACCTGGTTTACTCCCATGCCATGCCTACTACCTCAGTTCACACCTGGTGTACTCCCATTCCAGGCCTACTACCTCGGTTCACACCTGGTTTACTCCCATGCCAGGCCTACTACCTCAGTTCACACCTGGTTTACTCCCATGCCCGGCCTACTACCTCAGTTCACAACTGGTGTACTCCCATGCCCGGCCTACTACCTCAATTCACACCTGATGTACTCACATGCCAGGCCTACTACCTCACTTCACATCTGGTGTACTCCCATGCCAGGCCTACTACCTCAGTTCACACCTGGTGTACTCCCGTGCCAGCCCTACTAGCTCAGTTCACATCTGGTGTACTCCCGTGCCAGGCCTACTACCTCAGTTCACACCTGGTGTACTCCCGTGCCAGGCCTACTACCTCAGTTCACACCTGGTGTACTCCTGTGCCAGGCCTACTACCTCAGTTTACACCTGGTTTACTCCCATGCCATGCCTACTACCTCAGTTCACACCTGGTGTACTCCCATTCCAGGCCTACTACCTCGGTTCACACCTGGTTTACTCCCATGCCAGGCCTACTACCTCAGTTTACACCTGGTTTACTCCCATGCCATGCCTACTACCTCACTTCAACCTGGTGTACTCCCATTCCAGGCCTACTACCTCGGTTCACACCTGGTTTACTCCCATGCCAGGCCTACTACCTCAGTCCACACATGGTGTACTCCCATGCCAGGCCTACTACCTAAATTCACACCTGGATTACTTCCATGCCAGGCCCACACCTGGTTTACTCCCATGCCAGGCCTACTACCTCAGTTCACACCTGGTGTACTCCCATTCCAGGCCTACTATCTCAGTTCACACCTGGTGTACTCCCATGCCAGGCCTACTACCTCAGTTCACATCTGGTGAACTCCCATGCCAGGCCTACTACCTCAGTTCACACCTGGATTACTCCCATGCCAGGCCTACTAGCTCAGTTCACACCTGGATTACTCCCATGCCAGGCCTACTACCTCAGTTCACACCTGGTGTACTCCCATGCCCGGCCTACTACCTCAGTTCACACCTGGTTTACTCCCATGCCAGGCCCACACCTGGTTTACTCCCATGCCAGGCCTACTACCTCAGGTCACACCTGGTGTACTCCCATGCCAGGCCTACTACCTCAGTTCACATCTGGTGTACTCCCATGCCAGCCCTACTACCTCAGTTCACACCTGGATTACTCCCATGCCAGGCCTACTAGCTCAGTTCACACCTGGATTACTCCCATGCCAGGCCTACTATATCAGTTCACACCTGGTGTACTCCCATGCCCGGCCTACTACCTCAGTTCACACCTGGTTTACTCCCATGCCAGGCCCACACCTGGTTTACTCCCATGCCAGGCCCACACCTGGTTTACTCCCATGCCAGGCCTACTACCTCAGGTCACACCTGGTGTACTCCCATGCCAGGCCTACTACCTCAGTTCACATCTGGTGTACTCCCATGCCAGCCCTACTACCTCAGTTCACACCTGGATTACTCCCATGCCAGGCCTACTAGCTCAGTTCACACCTGGATTACTCCCATGCCAGGCCTACTATATCAGTTCACACCTGGTGTACTCCCATGCCCGGCCTACTACCTCAGTTCACACCTGGTTTACTCCCATGCCAGGCCCACACCTGGTTTACTCCCATGCCAGGCCTACAGCCTCAGTCACACCTGGTTTACTCCCATGCCAGGCCTTCTATCTCAGTTCACACCTGGTTTGCTCCCATGCCAGGCCTACTGCCTCAGTCACACCTGGTTTACTCCCATGCCAGGCCTACTGCCTCAGTCACACCTGGTTTACTCCCATGCTAGGCCTATTGCCTCAGTCACACCTGCTTTATTCCCATGCCAGGCCTACTGCCTCAGTCACACCTGGTTTACTCCCATGCCATGCCTACTACCTCAGTTCACACCTGGTGTACTCCCGTGCCAGGCCTACTAGCTCAGTTCAAATCTGGTGTACTCCCGTGCCAGGCCTACTACCTCAGTTCACACCTGGTGTACTCCCGTGCCAGGCCTACTACCTCAGTTCACACCTGGTGTACTCCCGTGCCAGGCCTACTACCTCAGTTTACACCTGGTGTACTCCCATGCCCGGCCTACTACCTCAGTTCACACCTGGTTTACTCCCATGCCAGGCCCACACCTGGTTTACTCCCATGCCAGGCCTACTACCTCAGGTCACACCTGGTGTACTCCCGTGCCAGGCCTACTACCTCATTTCACATCTGGTGTACTCCCATGCCAGGCCTACTACCTCAGTTCACACCTGGATTACTCCCATGCCAGGCCTACTAGCTCAGTTCACACCTGGATTACTCCCATGCCAGGCCTACTACCTCAGTTCACACCTGGTGTACTCCCATGCCCGGCCTACTACCTCAGTTCACACCTGGTTTACTCCCATGCCAGGCCCACACCTGGTTTACTCCCATGCTAGGCCTACAGCCTCAGTCACACCTGGTTTACTCCCATGCCAGGCCTTCTATCTCAGTTCACACCTGGTTTGCTCCCATGCCAGGCCTACTGCCTCAGTCACACCTGGTTTACTCCCATGCCAGGCCTACTGCCTCAGTCACACCTGGTTTACTCCCATGCTAGGCCTATTGCCTCAGTCACACCTGGTTTATTCCCATGCCAGGCCTACTGCCTCAGTCACACCTGGTTTACTCCCATGCCATGCCTACTACCTCAGTTCACACTTGGTGTACTCCCGTGCCAGGCCTACTAGCTCAGTTCACATCTGGTGTACTCCCGTGCCAGGCCTACTACCTCAGTTCACACCTGGTGTACTCCCGTGCCAGGCCTACTACCTCAGTTTACACCTGGTGTACTCCCGTGCCAGGCCTACTACCTCAGTTCACACCTGGTGTACTCCCGTGCCAGGCCTACTACCTCAGTTCACATCTGGTGTACTCCCATGCCAGGCCTACTACCTCAGTTCACACCTGGTTTACTCCCATGCTAGGCCTACTACCTCAGTTCACACCTGGTGTACTCCCATTCCAGGCCTACTACCTCGGTTCACACCTGGTTTACTCCCATGCCAGTCCTACTACCTCAGTTCACACCTGGTTTACTCCCATGCCAGGCCTACTACCTCAGTTCATACCTGGTGTACTCCCATGCCAGGCCTACTACCTCAGTTCACACCTGGTTTACTCCCATGCCAGGCCTACTACCTCAGTTCACACCTGGTTTACTCCCATGCCAGGCCTACTACCTCAGTTCACAACTGGTTTATTCCCATTCCAGGCCTACTACCTCAGTTCACACCTGGTGTACTCCCCTGCCAGGCCTACTACCTCAGTTCACACCTGGTGTACTGCCATGCCAGGCCTACTACCTCAGTTACACCTGGTTTACTCCCATACCAGGCCTACTACCTCAGTTCACACCTGGTTTACTCCCATGCCAGGCCTACTACCTCAGTTCACACCTGGTGCACTCCCATGCCAGGCCTACTACCTTAGTTCACACCTGGTTTACTCCCATGCCAGGCCTACTACCTCAGTTCACACCTGGTTTACTCCCATGCCAGGCCTACTACCTAAATTCACACCTGGATTACTTCCATGCCAGGCCCACACCTGGTTTACTCCCATGCCAGGCCTACTACCTCAGTTCACACCTGGTGTACTCCCATGCCCGGCCTACTACCTCAGTTCACACCTGGTTTACTCCCATGCCAGGCCCACACCTGGTTTACTCCCATGCTAGGCCTACAGCCTCAGTCACACCTGGTTTACTCCCATGCCAGGCCTTCTATCTCAGTTCACACCTGGTTTGCTCCCATGCCAGGCCTACTGCCTCAGTCACACCTGGTTTACTCCCATGCCAGGCCTACTGCCTCAGTCACACCTGGTTTACTCCCATGCTAGGCCTATTGCCTCAGTCACACCTGGTTTATTCCCATGCCAGGCCTACTGCCTCAGTCACACCTGGTTTACTCCCATGCCATGCCTACTACCTCAGTTCACACTTGGTGTACTCCCGTGCCAGGCCTACTAGCTCAGTTCACATCTGGTGTACTCCCGTGCCAGGCCTACTACCTCAGTTCACACCTGGTGTACTCCCGTGCCAGGCCTACTACCTCAGTTTACACCTGGTGTACTCCCGTGCCAGGCCTACTACCTCAGTTCACACCTGGTGTACTCCCGTGCCAGGCCTACTACCTCAGTTCACATCTGTGTACTCCCATGCCAGGCCTACTACCTCAGTTCACACCTGGTTTACTCCCATGCTAGGCCTACTACCTCAGTTCACACCTGGTGTACTCCCATTCCAGGCCTACTACCTCGGTTCACACCTGGTTTACTCCCATGCCAGTCCTACTACCTCAGTTCACACCTGGTTTACTCCCATGCCAGGCCTACTACCTCAGTTCATACCTGGTGTACTCCCATGCCAGGCCTACTACCTCAGTTCACACCTGGTTTACTCCCATGCCAGGCCTACTACCTCAGTTCACACCTGGTTTACTCCCATGCCAGGCCTACTACCTCAGTTCACAACTGGTTTATTCCCATACCAGGCCTACTACCTCAGTTCACACCTGGTGTACTCCCCTGCCAGGCCTACTACCTCAGTTCACACCTGGTGTACTGCCATGCCAAGCCTACTACCTCAGTTACACCTGGTTTACTCCCATACCAGGCCTACTACCTCAGTTCACACCTGGTTTACTCCCATGCCAGGCCTACTACCTCAGTTCACACCTGGTGCACTCCCATGCCAGGCCTACTACCTTAGTTCACACCTGGTTTACTCCCATGCCAGGCCTACTACCTCAGTTCACACCTGGTTTACTCCCATGCCAGGCCTACTACCTAAATTCACACCTGGATTACTTCCATGCCAGGCCCACACCTGGTTTACTCCCATGCCAGGCCTACTACCTCAGTTCACACCTGGTGTACTCCCATGCCAGGCCTACTACCTCACTTCACATCTGGTTTACTCCCATGCCAGGCCTACTACCTCAGTTCACACCTGGTTTACTCCCATGCAAGGCCTACCACCTCAGTTCACACCTGGTATACTCCCATTCCAGGCCTACTACCTCAGTTCACACCTGGTTTACTCCCATGCCGGGCCTATTACCTCAGTTCACACCTGGTGTACTCCCATGCCAGGCCTACTACCTCAGTTCACACTTGGTGTACTCACTCCCATGCCAGGCCTACTACCTCAGTTCACACCTGGTGTACTCCCATGCCAGGCCTACTACCTCACTTCACATCTGGTGTACTCCCATGCCAGGCCTACTACCTCAGTTCACACCTGGTGTACTCCCATGCCAGGCCTACTACCTCACTTCACACCTGGTGTACTCCAATTCCAGGCCTACTACCTCGGCTCACACCTGGTTTACTCCCGTGCCAGGCCTACTACCTCAGTTCACACCTGGTGTACTCCCATGCCAGACCTTCTACCTCACTTCACACCTGGTGTACTCCCATGGCAGGCCTACTACCTCAGTTCACACCTGGTTTACTCCCATGCCATGCCTACTACCTCAGTTCACACCTGGTGTACTCCCATTCCAGGCCTACTACCTCAGTTCACACCTGGTTTACTCCCATGCCAGGCCTACTACCTCAGTTCACACCTGGTTTACTCCCATGCCAGGCCTACTACCTCAGTTCACAACTGGTGTACTCCCATGCCCGGCCTACTACCTCAGTTCACACCCGGTTTACTCCCATGCCAGGCCTACTACCTCAGTTCACACCTGGTGTACTCCCATGCCAGGCCTACTACCTTAGTTCACTCCTGGTTTACTCCCATGCCAGGCCTACTACCTCAGTTCACACCTGGTTTACTCCCATGCCAGGCCTACTACCTAAATTCACACCTGGATTACTTCCATGCCAGGCCCACACCTGGTTTACTCCCATGCCAGGCCTACTACCTCAGTTCACACCTGGTGTACTCCCATGCCAGGCCTACTACCTCAGTTCACACCTGGTTTACTCCCATGCAAGGCCTACTACCTCAGTTCACACCAGGTGTACTCCCATTCCAGGCCTACTACCTCAGTTCACACCTGGTTTACTCCCATGCCAGGCCTACTACCTCAGTTCACACCTGGCGTACTCCCATGCCAGGCCTACTACCTCAGTTACACCTGGTTTTCTCCCATACCAGGCCTACTACCTCAGTTCACACCTGGTTTACTCCCATGCCAGGCCTACTACCTCAGTTCACACCTGGTGTACTCCCATGCCCGGCTTACTACCTCAGTTCACACCTGGTTTACTCCCATGCCAGGCCTACAGCCTCAGTCACACCTGGTTTACTCCCATGCCAGGCCTACTGCCTCAGTCACACAGCGTTTACTTCCATGCCAGGCCTACTACCTCAGTCACACTGGGTTTACTTCCATGCCAGGCCTTCTATCTCAGTTCACACCTGGTTTGCTCCCATGCCAGGCCTACTGCCTCAGTCACACCTGGTTTACTCCCATGCCAGGCCTACTGCCTCAGTCACACCTGGTTTGCTCCCATGCTAGGCCTATTGCCTCAGTCACACCTGGTTTATTCCCATGCCAGGCCTACTGCCTCAGTCACACCTGGTTTACTCCCATGCCATGCCTACTACCTCAGTTCACACCTGGTGTACTCCCATGCCAGGCCTACTACCTCAGTTCACACCTGGTGTACTTCCGTGCCAGGCCTACTACCTCAGTTCACACCTGGTGTACTCCCGTGCCAGGCCTACTAGCTCAGTTCACATCTGGTGTACTCCCGTGCCAGGCCTACTACCTCAGTTCACACCTGGTTTACTCCCATGCCAGGCCTAATACCTCAGTTACACCTGGTTTTCTCCCATACCAGGCCTACTACCTCAGTTCACACCTGGTGTACTCCCGTGCCAGGCCTACTACCTCAGTTCACACCTGGTGTACTCCCATGCCAGGCCTACTACCTCAGTTCACACCTGGTGTACTCCCATGCCAGGCCTACTACCTCACTTCACACCTGGTGTACTCCCATGGCAGGCCTACTACCTCAGTTCACACCTGGTTTACTCCCATGCCATGCCTACTACCTCAGTTCACACCTGGTGTACTCCCATTGCAGGCCTACTACCTCGGTTCACACCTGGTTTACTCCCATGCCAGGCCTACTACCTCAGTTCACACCTGGTTTACTCCCATGCCAGGCCTACTACCTCAGTTCACAACTGGTGTACTCCCATGCCCGGCCTACTACCTCAATTCACAACTGGTGTACTCCCATGCCAGGCCTACTACCTCACTTCACATCTGGTGTACTCCCATGCCAGGCCTACTACCTCAGTTCACACCTGGTGTACTCCCATGCCAGGCCTACTACCTTAGTTACACCTGGTTTACTCCCATACCAGGCCTACTACCTCAGTTCACACCTGGTTTACTCCCATGCCAGGCCTACTACCTCAGTTCACACCTGGTGTACTCCCATGCCAGGCCTACTACCTTAGTTCACACCTGGTTTACTCCCATGCCAGGCCTTCTACCTCAGTTCACACCTGGTTTACTCCCATGCCAGGCCTGCTACCTCAGTCCACACATGGTGTACTCCCATGCCAGGCCTACTACATAAATTCACACCTGGATTACTTCCATGCCACGCCCACACCTGGTTTACTCCCATGCCAGGCCTACTACCTCAGTTCACACCTGGTGTACTCCCATTCCAGGCCTACTACCTCAGTTCACACCTGGTGTACTCCCATGCCAGGCCTACTACCTCAGGTCACACCTGGTGTACTCCCATGCCAGGCCTACTACCTCAGTTCACATCTGGTGTACTCCCATGCCAGGCCTACTACCTCAGTTCACACCTGGATTACTCCCATGCCAGGCCTACTAGCTCAGTTCACACCTGGATTACTCCCATGCCAGGCCTACTACCTCAGTTCACACCTGGTGTATTCCCATGCCCGGCCTACTACCTCAGTTCACACCTGGTTTACTCCCATGCCAGGCCCACACCTGGTTTACTCCCATGCCAGGCCTACAGCCTCAGTCACACCTGGTTTACTCCCATGCCAGGCCTACTACCTCAGTCACACTGGGTTTACTTCCATGCCAGGCCTTCTATCTCAGTTCACACCTGGTTTGCTCCCATGCCAGGCCTACTGCCTCAGTCACACCTGGTTTACTCCAATGCCAGGCCTACTGCCTCAGTCACACCTGGTTTACTCCCATGCTAGGCCTTTTGCCTCAGTCACGCCTGGTGTATTCCCATGCCAGGCCTACTGCCTCAGTCACACCTGGTTTACTCCCATGCCATGCCTACTACCTCAGTTCACACCTGGTGTACTCCCGTGCCAGGCCTACTAGCTCAGTTCACATCTGGTGTACTCCCGTGCCAGGCCTACTACCTCAGTTCACACCTGGTTTACTCCCATGCCAGGCCTAATACCTCAGTTACACCTGGTTTTCTCCCATACCAGGCCTACTACCTCAGTTCACACCTGGTGTACTCCCGTGCCAGGCCTACTACCTCAGTTTACACCTGGTGTACTCCTGTGCCAGGCCTACTACCTCAGTTCACACCTGGTGTAATCCCGTGCCAGGCCTACTACCTCAGTTCACATCTGGTGTACTCCAATGCCAGGCCTACTACCTCAGTTCACACCTGGTTTACTCCCATGCTAGGCCTACTACCTCAGTTCACACCTGGTGTATTCCCATTCCAGGCCTACTACCTCGGTTCACACCTGGTTTACTCCGATGCCAGGCCTACTACCTCAGTTCACACCTGGTTTACTCCCATGCCAGGCCTACTACCTCAGTTCACAACTGGTGTACTCCCATGCCAGGCCTACTACCTCAGTTCACACCTGGTTTACTCCCATGCCAGGCCTACTACCTCAGTTCACACCTGGTGTACTCCCATGCCAGGCCTACTACCTCACTTCACATCTGGTGTACTCCCATGCCAGGCCTACTACCTCACTTCACATCTGGTGTACTCCCATGCCAGGCCTACTACCTCAGTTCACACCTGTGTACTCCCATTCCAGGCCTACTACCTCAGTTCACACCTGGTGTACTCCCATGCCAGGCCTACTACCTCACTTCACATCTGGTGTACTCCCATGCCAGGCCTACTACCTCACTTCACATCTGGTGTACTCCCATGCCAGGCCTACTACCTCACTTCACATCTGGTGTACTCCCATGCCAGGCCTACTACCTCACTTCACATCTGTTGTACTCCCATGCCAGGCCTACTACCTCAGTTCACACCTGGTGTACTCCCATGCCGGGCCTACTACCTCAGTTCACACCTGGTTTGCTCCCATGCCGGCCTACTACCTCAGTTCACACCTGGTGTACTCCCCTGCCAGACCTACTACCTCAGGTCACACCTGGTGTACTCCCATGCCAGGCCTACTACCTCAGTTCACATCTGGTGTACTCCCATGCCAGGCCTACTACCTCAGTTCACACCTGGATTACTCCCATGCCTGGCCTACTACCTCAGTTCACACCTGGTGTACTCCCATGCCAGGCCTACTACCTCACTTCACATCTGGTGTACTCCCATGCCAGGCCTACTACCTCAGTTCACACCTGGTGTACTCCCATGCCAGGCCTACTACCTCACTTCACACCTGGTGTACTCCAATTCCAGGCCTACTACCTCAGTTCACACCTGGATTACTCCCATGCCTGGCCTACTACCTCAGTTCACACCTGGTGTACTCCCATGCCAGCCCTACTACCTCACTTCACACCTGGTGTACTCCCATGGCAGGCCTACTACCTCAGTTCACACCTGGTTTACTCCCATGCCATGCCTACTACCTCAGTTCACACCTGGTGTACTCCCATTCCAGGCCTACTACCTCGGTTCACACCTGGTTTACTCCCATGCCAGGCCTACTACCTCAGTTCACACCTGGTTTACTCCCATGCCCGGCCTACTACCTCAGTTCACAACTGGTGTACTCCCATGCCCGGCCTACTACCTCAATTCACACCTGGTGTACTCACATGCCAGGCCTACTACCTCACTTCACATCTGGTGTACTCCCATGCCAGGCCTACTACCTCAGTTCACACCTGGTGTACTCCCATGCCAGGCCTACTACCTCAGTTACACCTGGTTTACTCCCATACCAGGCCTACTACCTCAGTTCACACCTGGTTTACTCCCATGCCAGGCCTACTACCTCAGTTCACACCTGGTGTACTCCCATGCCAGGCCTACTACCTTAGTTCACACCTGGTTTACTTCCATGCCAGGCCTACTACCTCAGTTCACACCTGGTTTACTCCCATGCCAGGCCTGCTACCTCAGTCCACACATGGTGTACTCCCATGCCAGGCCTACTACCTAAATTCACACCTGGATTACTTCCATGCCAGGCCCACACCTGGTTTACTCCCAAGCCAGGCCTACTACCTCAGTTCACACCTGGTGTACTCCCATTCCAGGCCTACTACCTCAGTTCACACCTGGTGTACTCCCATGCCAGGCCTACTACCTCAGTTCACATCTGGTGTACTCCCATGCCAGGCCTACTACCTCAGTTCACACCTGGATTACTCCCATGCCAGGCCTACTAGCTCAGTTCACACCTGGATTACTCCCATGCCAGGCCTACTACCTCAGTTCACACCTGGTGTACTCCCATGCCAGGCCCACACCTGGTTTACTCCCATGCCAGGCCTACTACCTCAGGTCACACCTGGTGTACTCCCTTGCCAGGCCTACTACCTCAGTTCACATCTGGTGTACTCCCATGCCAGGCCTACTACCTCAGTTCACACCTGGATTACTCCCATGCCAGGCCTACTAGCTCAGTTCACACCTGGATTACTCCCATGCCAGGCCTACTACCTCAGTTCACACCTGGTGTACTCCCATGCCCGGCCTACTACCTCAGTTCACACCTGGTTTACTCCCATGCCAGGCCCACACCTGGTTTACTCCCATGCCAGGCCTACAGCCTCAGTCACACCTGGTTTACTCCCATGCCAGGCCTACTACCTCAGTCACACTGGGTTTACTTCCATGCCAGGCCTTCTATCTCAGTTCACACCTGGTTTGCTCCCATGCCAGGCCTACTTCCTCAGTCACACCTGGTTTACTCCCATGCCAGGCCTACTGCCTCAGTCACACCTGGTTTACTCCCATGCTAGGCCTATTGCCTCAGTCACACCTGGTTTATTCCCATGCCAGGCCTACTGCCTCAGTCACACCTGGTTTACTCCCATGCCATGCCTACTACCTCAGTTCACACCTGGTGTACTCCCGTGCCAGCCCTACTAGCTCAGTTCACATCTGGTGTACTCCCGTGCCAGGCCTACTACCTCAGTTCACACCTGGTGTACTCCCGTGCCAGGCCTACTACCTCAGTTCACACCTGGTGTACTCCTGTGCCAGGCCTACTACCTCAGTTTACACCTGGTTTACTCCCATGCCATGCCTACTACCTCAGTTCACACCTGGTGTACTCCCATTCCAGGCCTACTACCTCGGTTCACACCTGGTTTACTCCCATGCCAGGCCTACTACCTCAGTTTACACCTGGTTTTCTCCCATGCCATGCCTACTACCTCACTTCAACCTGGTGTACTCCCATTCCAGGCCTACTACCTCGGTTCACACCTGGTTTACTCCCATGCCAGGCCTACTACCTCAGTCCACACATGGTGTACTCCCATGCCAGGCCTACTACCTAAATTCACACCTGGATTACTTCCATGCCAGGCCCACACCTGGTTTACTCCCATGCCAGGCCTACTACCTCCGTTCACACCTGGTGTACTCCCATTCCAGGCCTACTATCTCAGTTCACACCTGGTGTACTCCCATGCCAGGCCTACTACCTCAGTTCACATCTGGTGTACTCCCATGCCAGGCCTACTACCTCAGTTCACACCTGGATTACTCCCATGCCAGGCCTACTAGCTCAGTTCACACCTGGATTACTCCCATGCCAGGCCTACTACCTCAGTTCACACCTGGTGTACTCCCATGCCCGGCCTACTACCTCAGTTCACACCTGGTTTACTCCCATGCCAGGCCCACACCTGGTTTACTCCCATGCCAGGCCTACTACCTCAGGTCACACCTGGTGTACTCCCATTCCAGGCCTACTACCTCAGTTCACATCTGGTGTACTCCCATGCCAGGCCTACTACCTCAGTTCACACCTGGATTACTCCCATGCCAGGCCTAATACCTCAGTTACACCTGGTTTTCTCCCATACCAGGCCTACTACCTCAGTTCACACCTGGTGTACTCCCGTGCCAGGCCTACTACCTCAGTTTACACCTGGTGTACTCCTGTGCCAGGCCTACTACCTCAGTTCACACCTGGTGTAATCCCGTGCCAGGCCTACTACCTCAGTTCACATCTGGTGTACTCCAATGCCAGGCCTACTACCTCAGTTCACACCTGGTTTACTCCCATGCTAGGCCTACTACCTCAGTTCACACCTGGTGTATTCCCATTCCAGGCCTACTACCTCGGTTCACACCTGGTTTACTCCGATGCCAGGCCTACTACCTCAGTTCACACCTGGTTTACTCCCATGCCAGGCCTACTACCTCAGTTCACACCTGGTGTACTCCCATGCCAGGCCTACTACCTCAGTTCACACCTGGTTTACTCCCATGCCAGGCCTACTACCTCAGTTCACACCTGGTGTACTCCCATGCCAGGCCTACTACCTCACTTCACATCTGGTGTACTCCCATGCCAGGCCTACTACCTCACTTCACATCTGGTGTACTCCCATGCCAGGCCTACTACCTCAGTTCACACCTGTGTACTCCCATTCCAGGCCTACTACCTCAGTTCACACCTGGTGTAATCCCATGCCAGGCCTACTACCTCACTTCACATCTGGTGTACTCCCATGCCAGGCTTACTACCTCACTTCACATCTGGTGTACTCCCATGCCAGGCCTACTACCTCACTTCACATCTGGTGTACTCCCATGCCAGGCCTACTACCTCACTTCACATCTGTTGTACTCCCATGCCAGGCCTACTACCTCAGTTCACACCTGGTGTACTCCCATGCCGGGCCTACTACCTCAGTTCACACCTGGTTTGCTCCCATGCCGGCCTACTACCTCAGTTCACACCTGGTGTACTCCCCTGCCAGACCTACTACCTCAGGTCACACCTGGTGTACTCCCATGCCAGGCCTACTACCTCAGTTCACATCTGGTGTACTCCCATGCCAGGCCTACTACCTCAGTTCACACCTGGATTACTCCCATGCCTGGCCTACTACCTCAGTTCACACCTGGTGTACTCCCATGCCAGGCCTACTACCTCACTTCACATCTGGTGTACTCCCATGCCAGGCCTACTACCTCAGTTCACACCTGGTGTACTCCCATGCCAGGCCTACTACCTCACTTCACACCTGGTGTACTCCAATTCCAGGCCTACTACCTCAGTTCACACCTGGATTACTCCCATGCCTGGCCTACTACCTCAGTTCACACCTGGTGTACTCCCATGCCAGCCCTACTACCTCACTTCACACCTGGTGTACTCCCATGGCAGGCCTACTACCTCAGTTCACACCTGGTTTACTCCCATGCCATGCCTACTACCTCAGTTCACACCTGGTGTACTCCCATTCCAGGCCTACTACCTCGGTTCACACCTGGTTTACTCCCATGCCAGGCCTACTACCTCAGTTCACACCTGGTTTACTCCCATGCCCGGCCTACTACCTCAGTTCACAACTGGTGTACTCCCATGCCCGGCCTACTACCTCAATTCACACCTGGTGTACTCCCATGCCAGGCCTACTACCTCACTTCAACCTGGTGTACTCCCATTCCAGGCCTACTACCTCGGTTCACACCTGGTTTACTCCCATGCCGGGCCTACTACCTCAGTCCACACATGGTGTACTCCCATGCCAGGCCTACTACCTAAATTCACACCTGGATTACTTCCATGCCAGGCCCACACCTGGTTTACTCCCATGCCAGGCCTACTACCTCCGTTCACACCTGGTGTACTCCCATTCCAGGCCTACTATCTCAGTTCACACCTGGTGTACTCCCATGCCAGGCCTACTACCTCAGTTCACATCTGGTGTACTCCCATGCCAGGCCTACTACCTCAGTTCACACCTGGTTTACTCCCATGCCAGGCCCACACCTGGTTTACTGCCATGCCAGGCCTACTACCTCAGGTCACACCTGGTGTACTCCCATTCCAGGCCTACTACCTCAGTTCACATCTGGTGTACTCCCATGCCAGGCCTACTACCTCAGTTCACACCTGGATTACTCCCATGCCAGGCCTACTAGCTCAGTTCACACCTGGATTACTCCCATGCCAGGCCTACTACCTCAGTTCACACCTGGTGTACTCCCATGCCCGGCCTACTACCTCAGTTCACACCTGGTTTACTCCCATGCCAGGCCCACACCTGGTTTACTCCCATGCCAGGCCTACAGCCTCAGTCACACCTGGTTTACTCCCATGCCAGGCCTTCTATCTCAGTTCACACGTGGTTTGCTCCCATGCCAGGCCTACTGCCTCAGTCACACCTGGTTTACTCCCATGCCAGGCCTACTGCCTCAGTCACACCTGGTTTACTCCCATGCTAGGCCTATTGCCTCAGTCACACCTGGTTTATTCCCATGCCAGGCCTACTGCCTCAGTCACACCTGGTTTACTCCCATGCCATGCCTACTACCTCAGTTCACACCTGGTGTACTCCCGTGCCAGGCCTACTAGCTCAGTTCACATCTGGTGTACTCGCGTGCCAGGCCTACTACCTCAGTTCACATCTGGTGTACTCCCATGCCAGGCCTACTACCTCAGTTCACACCTGGATTACTCCCATGCCAGGCCTACTAGCTCAGTTCACACCTGGATTACTCCCATGCCAGGCCTACTACCTCAGTTCACACCTGGTGTACTCCCATGCCAGGCCCACACCTGGTTTACTCCCATGCCAGGCCTACTACCTCAGGTCACACCTGGTGTACTCCCTTGCCAGGCCTACTACCTCAGTTCACATCTGGTGTACTCCCATGCCAGGCCTACTACCTCAGTTCACACCTGGATTACTCCCATGCCAGGCCTACTAGCTCAGTTCACACCTGGATTACTCCCATGCCAGGCCTACTACCTCAGTTCACACCTGGTGTACTCCCATGCCCGGCCTACTACCTCAGTTCACACCTGGTTTACTCCCATGCCAGGCCCACACCTGGTTTACTCCCATGCCAGGCCTACAGCCTCAGTCACACCTGGTTTACTCCCATGCCAGGCCTACTACCTCAGTCACACTGGGTTTACTTCCATGCCAGGCCTTCTATCTCAGTTCACACCTGGTTTGCTCCCATGCCAGGCCTACTTCCTCAGTCACACCTGGTTTACTCCCATGCCAGGCCTACTGCCTCAGTCACACCTGGTTTACTCCCATGCTAGGCCTATTGCCTCAGTCACACCTGGTTTATTCCCATGCCAGGCCTACTGCCTCAGTCACACCTGGTTTACTCCCATGCCATGCCTACTACCTCAGTTCACACCTGGTGTACTCCCGTGCCAGCCCTACTAGCTCAGTTCACATCTGGTGTACTCCCGTGCCAGGCCTACTACCTCAGTTCACACCTGGTGTACTCCCGTGCCAGGCCTACTACCTCAGTTCACACCTGGTGTACTCCTGTGCCAGGCCTACTACCTCAGTTTACACCTGGTTTACTCCCATGCCATGCCTACTACCTCAGTTCACACCTGGTGTACTCCCATTCCAGGCCTACTACCTCGGTTCACACCTGGTTTACTCCCATGCCAGGCCTACTACCTCAGTTTACACCTGGTTTACTCCCATGCCATGCCTACTACCTCACTTCAACCTGGTGTACTCCCATTCCAGGCCTACTACCTCGGTTCACACCTGGTTTACTCCCATGCCAGGCCTACTACCTCAGTCCACACATGGTGTACTCCCATGCCAGGCCTACTACCTAAATTCACACCTGGATTACTTCCATGCCAGGCCCACACCTGGTTTACTCCCATGCCAGGCCTACTACCTCCGTTCACACCTGGTGTACTCCCATTCCAGGCCTACTATCTCAGTTCACACCTGGTGTACTCCCATGCCAGGCCTACTACCTCAGTTCACATCTGGTGTACTCCCATGCCAGGCCTACTACCTCAGTTCACACCTGGATTACTCCCATGCCAGGCCTACTAGCTCAGTTCACACCTGGATTACTCCCATGCCAGGCCAACTACCTCAGTTCACACCTGGTGTACTCCCATGCCCGGCCTACTACCTCAGTTCACACCTGGTTTACTCCCATGCCAGGCCCACACCTGGTTTACTCCCATGCCAGGCCTACTACCTCAGGTCACACCTGGTGTACTCCCATTCCAGGCCTACTACCTCAGTTCACATCTGGTGTACTCCCATGCCAGGCCTACTACCTCAGTTCACACCTGGATTACTCCCATGCCAGGCCTACTAGCTCAGTTCACACCTGGATTACTCCCATGCCAGGCCTACTACCTCAGTTCACACCTGGTGTACTCCCATGCCCGGCCTACTACCTCAGTTCACACCTGGTTTACTCCCATGCCAGGCCCACACCTGGTTTACTCCCATGCCAGGCCTACAGCCTCAGTCACACCTGGTTTACTCCCATGCCAGGCCTTCTATCTCAGTTCACACATGGTTTGCTCCCATGCCAGGCCTACTGCCTCAGTCACACCTGGTTTACTCCCATGCCAGGCCTACTGCCTCAGTCACACCTGGTTTACTCCCATGCTAGGCCTATTGCCTCAGTCACACCTGGTTTATTCCCATGCCAGGCCTACTGCCTCAGTCACACCTGGTTTACTCCCATGCCATGCCTACTGCCTCAGTTCACACCTGGTGTACTCCCGTGCCAGGCCTACTAGCTCAGTTCACATCTGGTGTACTCGCGTGCCAGGCCTACTACCTCAGTTCACACCTGGTGTACTCCCATGCCCGGCCTACTACCTCAGTTCACACCTGGTTTACTCCCATGCCAGGCCCACACCTGGTTTACTGCCATGCCAGGCCTACTACCTCAGGTCACACCTGGTGTACTCCCATTCCAGGCCTACTACCTCAGTTCACATCTGGTGTACTCCCATGCCAGGCCTACTACCTCAGTTCACACCTGGATTACTCCCATGCCAGGTGTTAGGGAGAATTCTCTGTTTAGGCTGAATTTCCCTACCTAGTGAGTCCCCCAGCAGCTTTGCTGGATTTCTGGGGTTTAATTTTTTTCTCCTGCCAAGAGTGAGACTCTTTTACCCTCACTCTTGGACATGTTGAAGTGTGTTTTCTTGGTTAAACCTTGTGTTGAATGGGCTATGGGGTCTTTTACTCCATAGGGCCTCATGTATTTTTGTGATGTGGGTCACACAGCACCCTCTGTGCCGTGACCCAGGGGTGTCCTAGGGACTCCCCAACATAGACTCCATACCCTGGGACTGACTACTGTCTCCCAGGGCATGTAAAGTCACCAAAGACTTTGCTAGTCTTGAATCCTGAACAGAACCAGTACAAACCATCATATTGTGGACGTACTGGCTGGGGCAATTCGATTGCCCCAGGGTCTGTTAGTCGAGGGGGCACGTCTCCGTCCCCCCTGATCGAGTTTTGGCTGGTGGCAGTGGAAACTACTTTTTATATTCGACCGCGAATATTTCCCTATGGGATTTCCCATTGTTTTAGGCTAACACATTTAATTATTTATTTACGGTAGCCTTAAACATACCGCCGGTTTATATATTTATTTTTATAACTCCGGTTGGGATTTTTTGCCAAAACTTGATTCTAAAATGGCGTTGGTGTTCGCCTCTGTAACTCTGACCCAAAGTGGAGCCCTTTGTTCCACTTTTGGCGGGCTTCTCCACAGAAGCCCTCCAAAGTGGTGCCACTCTGTCTGGGATACTTAGGAGGGGTGGAGGGGGATTTAGGCACCCTGGACTGAGTTACCTTGGTAACTCAAGTCGCACTCCGTCCTGATTGGCCCAAGTGGTGAGCCGCCCGGCTCACCACTTAGCATGTTTGAGTGACAGCTAGGCTGGGTGAATGGGGGTTTGCTGCATAAAAGCAGGGCTTTGGGGACTGGGACTTCAGAAGTCGCCACAGGACCAAGAATCCGACGAGGGAAGAGCTGAGCCGACCTGCTTCGACGACACCACCCGGTGGAGCCCTGCTGAACCGTCTCACCACTTTTTCCCGACGACCGAGGAGAACTCTTAACGGAGTGGCTCCTTCCCTTGACTGGTGGGGACAACCAGTTTTCGCCTTCTTTCCGTTCTTTGAGGTATCTCGTGGCCGCCTTGCCTGTGCCAAGCACCCCGGCAACCGGAATACCACACTTTACCCCCATACCGCGAAAGTCGGTACCAACCCTTTAACCGGAGGACTCCGCGGCTGGGTTCTTCCCGGGCAGTGCAACGACCCTCTTCTTCTGCTCTTCAGCGAGAACTTCTTCTCCCCTGACCGACGTCGAGCCCTGCTGTCACTGCCTGGAACAACTGCCACCGCTGGAGGATCCTTTCCGCTTAAGGTACTGTGTTACGCCTGGCTTCCCTTGCCACCGACTGTACGGGGTAGATTTAGTCCCCGGCTTTCGAACCTGGGAGTGCCTGGGACACTTTGGCTAAACTTTCTGAGCCACTCTAAACTCTTTTTGACTCTTTGCAAGACTTTGAATCTCTAACTAACAGTGTGATCTTGGGCACATTTTCGCTCCGGCTACTCTAAGAGTGGGCCCTGCCTAGTGACTTTTGCTCACCTGTGACTTTATTCTTCTTTAAGCCTATTGCAAGTGTTCTGGACCTTAGAGTGGTGTGTCTAACCTATTTCTGCTGTTTCTCTCCCTTTCTTGGAAACTACTAGAGTGTCATCTAACGTTAAGCACTCACCTCTGTTTTAATTAAGTGGTGTTAACCTAGAGTTGTCTAGATAGGAGAAAGGATTGAATTTACTTTCAGTATAACTGTGTTGAAGTGCTTTTACTATATTTTTTGCTAGAGTGTTTTTTTAACTTATGTGTATTTTAAATAAATAACTATATACTTTTGAAACCAAGCTCTGGTCAGTGTTTGCTTGTGCTATTGTGTTTTGGTACATATTGTGTATACTTTACATACTGCCTAACTCTTCTTGAGAGAAGTCTGACTGCTCAGCCACAGCTACCAGGTAAATCTGGGTGGTGCAGACTGCTACCAAAGGGGTTTACTGCTCTACCTGTAGTCTTAAATCTTTTGCAGTGTTCCCCAAGGGAACTGCACAGGTTTCTGCCTAACACTGGTGTACAGCGGTGGGATTTGTATTGAGTATACATTTTATTGTGCTTTAGATACCTTAGTGCAACTAACCACAAAGCTTAGCACTGAAAAAGTAAAACCTCTAACATGTCAGTTATAGAAAGCTATAGTCAAGAGTCCCTTGCAGCCAAAACTGCTGATTGTTTAAGAGTGCTCTGTAAACATAAGGATCTCCTGACTAAGGGCAAGAAAATGGAGCTGATTGAAAGATTGTTAGCTAACCAAAGTCTGGGTGATGGTTCAGAGGAACCTACCACTCCAGCAACTGTAGATGACAGTGTTGAAGTTAACATGGAGCAAAATGTTGATGTTTCTGAGGAAGAGTCAGAAGAGGAGGGTGAGGCTGTTGTAACTGCCCCCCCTAGGCCTCTGCCTGCTCTACCTGCTGTGCCTACTGGACCTTTACCAGGTCCCACATTTAGTCCTCAGTACTTTGAACTGGAGAAAATGAAGCTAGAATTGGAGTATAAGAAACTTAATGCTCAAACTGACAAAGAACTAAGGCTAAGGGAAATGGAGCTCAAGTATGACTTAGAAATGAAGAAATTATCTGTTGAGAATGTTTCTCTCTCTGGCTCCTCTAGAAGTTCCAGTCCTAAAAGACCCCGGATGCCTAAAGAATTGGTTGGTATGTATGAGCCTAAGTTGGATGTGTTGGATTGGTTGTCTCTGTTTGAATATAATCATGGGCTCCAGAACATCACAGGAAATGACTTACTCACCTGGTTGTTCTCTAGGCTTCCCCCTGTTGCAACTGATGTGGTAATGGAGATGGGGGAGGAGGATAGGAAGGACTATGAATGTGTGAAACTAGCTTTGATAGCTAGGTTTGGGAAGACCCCTTCCCAGTATCTTAAGAGGTTTAGGAGCCTCAAAAAGCATGATGGTACCCCTTGGGCTACCTGGGTGAATGAATGTTTGAAAAACTTAGAGGGATGGATTAAGGGTTACAAGGTGAACACTTATGAAGGTATGAAGAATTTGTTTATGTTGGAGACTATTTATGATGCCTGCTCTCCTGAGCTCAGACAACACTTGGCTGATTCCAGGGAATTAGATTCCCGGAAGCTAGCTAAGGCTGCTGACTTGTGGGTTGCCAACAGGGCCACTCACAAGGATTCTGGGGTAACTCAGAAGAAGGATGGGGAAAAACAGTCTAAGAAGGACTCCAAAGAGAATTCTAATACTACAAATTCCAAAGAGGGCCCCAAACAAAACTATAAGGGTAAGCCACAAGGGAAACCAAATCAGGCTAGTGTACCTTCTGGTCCCAGACCAGAAGGAGGTCAGAACAAGCCTCCATTCCAGCGAGCCTTTGGCTCATGCTTTGTTTGTAAGGCTACTGACCATGTGAAAGGAGATCCCAGATGTAAGGGTAAACCTTCAGGGGTCCAGCTTGCCTCCTTAGCCTTCGCTCCAGAAGAGGAAGTACCTATGGCAAGTGGAAACTTTCTATTACTAGCTGTTGAACCCACTGGAGTCTCAGCTAGTGTTTCTTTAGTCTCTCTGGGGTTGTGGGAGCAACAGAATTTAGATGTCTATAACTCTATTCCAGATAATACTAAAGAGTATTATAAGGACAGTGTCCAGGTGAATGGTCAGGAGACTCCTGCCATTAGGGACACTGGAGCCAGCATAACTGTGGTGGATGAATCATTTTTCAAGGCAGAGGATGTTGCTAAGGCACCCAAATGCCTCACCAAGTTAGCTGGTGGGCCTGTGCAGATGTGTCCCCAGTTACCAGTTCTCATCCAATGTAATGATATGGCTGTAAAAATACCTGTCAGTGTACAATGTGAAGTGCCAGGTAGGGTTCTGTTGGGTAATGACCTCAAAGCTCTTGGAGTTGTATCTCATACCCCCAGACCTCCTAGCAAAAGGTTTCAGGAACTCACAAAACCTGCAAGGGAGAAAACCCTGAGAGGGTTATCTCAGGAGATGATGACAGAAATCACTCCTCTACCACTGGAGCAACTTACTGCAGTAACTACCAGATCAGGAGCAAAGGGGCAACCCAAGACTCCTAGGAAAAAGCCAGCAGCAAGCACTCCAGTGCTTCCAACAAGGACTTCCCCTAGGTTGTCCAAAGTTACACCTGTAACTCCCCCTCCAGCTGAGGCTGAGAGAGAGGTACAACCCTGTGTGGTTGAGCTAGACTCTGAGGAAGAGCTAGAAGGAGGCCCCAACCTTATTGGAGATTTGGACCCTGAGGACCATCCTGAGCTGCAGTCTTTACTGGCAGAAGGTGGGCCTAGCAGGGCAGCTTTTCGTAAGGGGCAAAGAGAATGTCCAACTCTGGAGGGTCTCCGCCACCAGGCAGCTTCTCAAGCTGATGGGCAAGAGCCTGGGAAGTATAGGTTGCACTGGGAAGATGGCCTCTTCTACAGTGAACCCACTGAGTCTGAACCTGGAGACTACAAACGCCTTGTAGTCCCACAAGAAAACAGACAACAGTTCTTACAACTAGCCCATGAGATACCTTTGGCTGGCCACTTGAGTTTCAAGAAGACCAAGGAAAGGCTCTCACTCTACTTTTATTGGCCAAAGATGGGGGCTGAAGTAGATAGATATTGTAAGAGCTGCCATACCTGCCAGACTTCTGGTAAGGTTGGTTCCAAGAATGTGGCACCTTTAGTGCCTCTCCCAGTTGTGGGAGTCCCATTTGAGAGGGTAGGGATTGACATTGTTGGTCCCCTTGATCCTCCAACCTCCTCAGGCAACAGGTTTATCCTTGTTGTAGTAGACCATGCTACTAGATACCCTGAGGCCATTCCTATGAGGACTGTTACAGCTCCGGCTGTGGCTAAGGCCCTCCTTGGTATTTTTACCAGGGTTGGGTTTCCTAAGGAGGTAATCTCTGACAGGGGGTCAAACTTTATGTCCCACTACATGAAGGCCATGTGGAAAACCTGTGGAGTTACCTACAAGTTCTCAACCGCCTACCACCCTCAGACAAACGGGTTGGTTGAAAGGTTTAACAGAACCATGAAGAGCATGATAGGTGCTTTGGAAGAACCCCTTAAGAAAAAGTGGGACCTTCTACTGCCATGCCTTCTCTTTGCTTATAGAGAAGTCCCTCAGGAGGGAGTAGGTTATTCTCCCTTTGAGCTTCTCTATGGCCATCCAGTCAGAGGTCCATTGGCCCTGATTAAGGAGGGGTTGGAAGGTGCTCCTCCCCTCAAGCCAGTCAGAGTGACTGACTATGTGATAGGTCTCCGGAGGAGAATGTCACACATGATGGCAGAAGCAAGTGACAACTTGAAAGCTGGTCAAGCCCTGGTCAAACATTGGCACGACCAGAAGGCTAACATGGTTGAGTTTACTCAAGACCAGCTAGTTCTAGTTATGCTCCCAACAAGGCAGAGGGCCTTGCAAGACAAATGGATGGGACCCTTCAAGGTTGTGGGAAAACTTGGAGAGGTCAACTATCTGGTGGATCTGGGCAGACCCAGGGAAGCTCCTAGAGTCTTCCACACCAACCGACTAAAAGCATACATCTCCAGACCTGATGTAGGAGCCTTGCTTCTAGCTTCAGCTGCAGAGGAGGAAGAGAGTGAATCTCTCCCTGATCTCCTCAGAGGTGTACCTTTAGATGAAAAAGTTGAAGGAGTCAATCTCTCTTCAGACCTGACACCTGAGCAACAAGAGGAGTGCAAATCTATGTTAAATCAGTTTGCCTCCCTGTTCTCACTGTCACCAGGCTTGACCCCTTGGGGCCAGCATGAGATACTCACTGGTGACTGTCTGCCAGTCAAAAGCAGAGGATACAGAATGTCAGAACATATCAGAGCCCACATCAAAGGAGAGGTCAAGAAGATGCTTGATCTCGGGGTAATAGAACCCTCTACTAGTCCATGGTCTAGCCCAGTTGTGTTAGTACCAAAGGCAGGATCCAAAGACTTGAGATTCTGTGTGGACTATAGAGCTCTAAATGCAGTCACCAAGACTGATGCCCACCCTTTGCCCAGGACAGATGAGTTGGTGGATAAACTTGGTGCAGCCAAGTACCTCAGCACATTTGACCTGACGTCAGGCTATTGGCAAATAGCCCTGACAGACCATGCCAAGGAGAAAACTGCATTTTCAACCCCAGTTGGCTTGTACCAGTTTAAGGTCATGCCTTTTGGACTGAAAAATGCACCTGCCACATTCCAAAGGATGGTGAACCAAGTTCTGGCTGGGATGGAAGATTTCTGCATGGCATACTTGGATGACATTGCAGTCTTCAGCCACTCCTGGGAAGAACATGTGAACCACCTAGGACATGTGTTGCAGGCTCTGAAACAGGCCCATTTGACAATCAAAGCCAGTAAGTGCCAGATTGGTCAAAGTAAAGTGGTCTACCTTGGACATGAGGTAGGAGGTGGAGAAATAAGGCCTTTGCCCAGCAAGATTGAAGCTGTGCAAAATTGGACAACACCAACTACTCAAACCCAAGTGAGAGCTTTTCTAGGCCTCACTGGGTATTACAGGAATTTCATTGAGAACTATGGGACCATAGCTTCTCCACTGAATGTAATCTCCTCTCCCAAATTCCCTAAGAAGGTAAAATGGAATGAGGAGTGCAATCAGGCCTTTGAAAAACTGAAGAGAGCTCTTTGCCAGGCTCCAGTATTGAGAGCTCCTGACTACCACCAACCTTTCATTGTACAAACTGATGCTTCCAATGTAGGTATAGGTGCAGTTCTAAGCCAACTGGATGAGAAGGGTAGGGAGCACCCCATTTGCTTCATCAGTAGGAAACTGAAGGATCCTGAGACAAGGTGGGCAACTATCGAAAGAGAATGCTTTGCTATTGTGTGGGCACTGAAGAAGTTTAGGCCATACTTGTATGGTTCTACTTTTGTTATTCAGACTGACCACCAACCCTTGAGATGGTTAATGCAAATGAAAGGGGAAAATCCAAAACTATTGAGATGGTCAATCTGCCTGCAAGGGTTTGATTTCACCATTGAGCACAGGTCAGGGTGTCACCATCAAAATGCTGATGGACTCTCTAGGATGTATATCATCGACTAGAGGTATGAGGTTCATCCAGGAGTGGATTAAATCCTCCTGTCCCTTAGTCTGGGGGGGGCGAGTGTTAGGGAGAATTCTCTGTTTAGGCTGAATTTCCCTACCTAGTGAGTCCCCCAGCAGCTTTGCTGGATTTCTGGGGTTTAATTTTTTTCTCCTGCCAAGAGTGAGACTCTTTTACCCTCACTCTTGGACATGTTGAAGTGTGTTTTCTTGGTTAAACCTTGTGTTGAATGGGCTATGGGGTCTTTTACTCCATAGGGCCTCATGTATTTTTGTGATGTGGGTCACACAGCACCCTCTGTGCCGTGACCCAGGGGTGTCCTAGGGACTCCCCAACATAGACTCCATACCCTGGGACTGACTACTGTCTCCCAGGGCATGTAAAGTCACCAAAGACTTTGCTAGTCTTGAATCCTGAACAGAACCAGTACAAACCATCATATTGTGGACGTACTGGCTGGGGCAATTCGATTGCCCCAGGGTCTGTTAGTCGAGGGGGCACGTCTCCGTCCCCCCTGATCGAGTTTTGGCTGGTGGCAGTGGAAACTACTTTTTATATTCGACCGCGAATATTTCCCTATGGGATTTCCCATTGTTTTAGGCTAACACATTTAATTATTTATTTACGGTAGCCTTAAACATACCGCCGGTTTATATATTTATTTTTATAACTCCGGTTGGGATTTTTTGCCAAAACTTGATTCTAAAATGGCGTTGGTGTTCGCCTCTGTAACTCTGACCCAAAGTGGAGCCCTTTGTTCCACTTTTGGCGGGCTTCTCCACAGAAGCCCTCCAAAGTGGTGCCACTCTGTCTGGGATACTTAGGAGGGGTGGAGGGGGATTTAGGCACCCTGGACTGAGTTACCTTGGTAACTCAAGTCGCACTCCGTCCTGATTGGCCCAAGTGGTGAGCCGCCCGGCTCACCACTTAGCATGTTTGAGTGACAGCTAGGCTGGGTGAATGGGGGTTTGCTGCATAAAAGCAGGGCTTTGGGGACTGGGACTTCAGAAGTCGCCACAGGACCAAGAATCCGACGAGGGAAGAGCTGAGCCGACCTGCTTCGACGACACCACCCGGTGGAGCCCTGCTGAACCGTCTCACCACTTTTTCCCGACGACCGAGGAGAACTCTTAACGGAGTGGCTCCTTCCCTTGACTGGTGGGGACAACCAGTTTTCGCCTTCTTTCCGTTCTTTGAGGTATCTCGTGGCCGCCTTGCCTGTGCCAAGCACCCCGGCAACCGGAATACCACACTTTACCCCCATACCGCGAAAGTCGGTACCAACCCTTTAACCGGAGGACTCCGCGGCTGGGTTCTTCCCGGGCAGTGCAACGACCCTCTTCTTCTGCTCTTCAGCGAGAACTTCTTCTCCCCTGACCGACGTCGAGCCCTGCTGTCACTGCCTGGAACAACTGCCACCGCTGGAGGATCCTTTCCGCTTAAGGTACTGTGTTCCGCCTGGCTTCCCTTGCCACCGACTGTACGGGGTAGATTTAGTCCCCGGCTTTCGAACCTGGGAGTGCCTGGGACACTTTGGCTAAACTTTCTGAGCCACTCTAAACTCTTTTTGACTCTTTGCAAGACTTTGAATCTCTAACTAACAGTGTGATCTTGGGCACATTTTCGCTCCGGCTACTCTAAGAGTGGGCCCTGCCTAGTGACTTTTGCTCACCTGTGACTTTATTCTTCTTTAAGCCTATTGCAAGTGTTCTGGACCTTAGAGTGGTGTGTCTAACCTATTTCTGCTGTTTCTCTCCCTTTCTTGGAAACTACTAGAGTGTCATCTAACGTTAAGCACTCACCTCTGTTTTAATTAAGTGGTGTTAACCTAGAGTTGTCTAGATAGGAGAAAGGATTGAATTTACTTTCAGTATAACTGTGTTGAAGTGCTTTTACTATATTTTTTGCTAGAGTGTTTTTTTAACTTATGTGTATTTTAAATAAATAACTATATACTTTTGAAACCAAGCTCTGGTCAGTGTTTGCTTGTGCTATTGTGTTTTGGTACATATTGTGTATACTTTACATACTGCCTAACTCTTCTTGAGAGAAGTCTGACTGCTCAGCCACAGCTACCAGGTAAATCTGGGTGGTGCAGACTGCTACCAAAGGGGTTTACTGCTCTACCTGTAGTCTTAAATCTTTTGCAGTGTTCCCCAAGGGAACTGCACAGGTTTCTGCCTAACACCAGGCCTACTAGCTCAGTTCACACCTGGATTACTCCCATGCCAGGCCTACTACCTCAGTTCACACCTGGTGTACTCCCATGCCCGGCCTACTACCTCAGTTCACACCTGGTTTACTCCCATGCCAGGCCCACACCTGGTTTACTCCCATGCCAGGCCTACAGCCTCAGTCACACCTGGTTTACTCCCATGCCAGGCCTTCTATCTCAGTTCACACGTGGTTTGCTCCCATGCCAGGCCTACTGCCTCAGTCACACCTGGTTTACTCCCATGCCAGGCCTACTGCCTCAGTCACACCTGGTTTACTCCCATGCTAGGCCTATTGCCTCAGTCACACCTGGTTTATTCCCATGCCAGGCCTACTGCCTCAGTCACACCTGGTTTACTCCCATGCCATGCCTACTACCTCAGTTCACACCTGGTGTACTCCCGTGCCAGGCCTACTAGCTCAGTTCACATCTGGTGTACTCGCGTGCCAGGCCTACTACCTCAGTTCACACCTGGTGTACTCCCATGCCAGGCCTACTACCTCAGTTTACACCTGGTGTACTCCCATGCCCGGCCTACTACCTCAGTTCACACCTGGTTTACTCCCATGCCAGGCCCACACCTGGTTTACTCCCATGCCAGGCCTACTACCTCAGGTCACACCTGGTGTACTCCCATGCCAGGCCTACTACCTCAGTTCACACCTGGTGTACTCCCATGCCAGGCCTACTACCTCAGTTCACACCTGGATTACTCCCATGCCAGGCCTACTAGCTCAGTTCACACCTGGATTGCTCCCATGCCAGGCCTACTACCTCAGTTCACACCTGGTGTACTCCAATGCCCGGCCTACTACCTCAGTTCACACCTGGTTTACTCCCATGCCAGTCCTACTACCTCAGTTCACACCTGGTTTACTCCCATGCCAGGCCTACTACCTCAGTTCATACCTGGTGTACTCCCATGCCAGGCCTACTACCTCAGTTCACACCTGGTTTACTCCCATGCCAGGCCTACTACCTCAGTTCACACCTGGTTTACTCCCATGCCAGGCCTACTACCTCAGTTCACAACTGGTTTATTCCCATACCAGGCCTACTACCTCAGTTCACACCTGGTGTACTCCCCTGCCAGGCCTACTACCTCAGTTCACACCTGGTGTACTCCCGTGCCAGGCCTACTACCTCAGTTCACACCTGGTGTACTCCTGTGCCAGGCCTACTACCTCAGTTTACACCTGGTTTACTCCCATGCCATGCCTACTACCTCAGTTCACACCTGGTGTACTCCCATTCCAGGCCTACTACCTCGGTTCACACCTGGTTTACTCCCATGCCAGGCCTACTACCTCAGTTTACACCTGGTTTACTCCCATGCCATGCCTACTACCTCACTTCAACCTGGTGTACTCCCATTCCAGGCCTACTACCTCGGTTCACACCTGGTTTACTCCCATGCCAGGCCTACTACCTCAGTCCACACATGGTGTACTCCCATGCCAGGCCTACTACCTAAATTCACACCTGGATTACTTCCATGCCAGGCCCACACCTGGTTTACTCCCATGCCAGGCCTACTACCTCAGTTCACACCTGGTGTACTCCCATTCCAGGCCTACTATCTCAGTTCACACCTGGTGTACTCCCATGCCAGGCCTACTACCTCAGTTCACATCTGGTGTACTCCCATGCCAGGCCTACTACCTCAGTTCACACCTGGATTACTCCCATGCCAGGCCTACTAGCTCAATTCACACCTGGATTACTCCCATGCCAGGCCTGTTAGGGAGAATTCTCTGTTTAGGCTGAATTTCCCTACCTAGTGAGTCCCCCAGCAGC
Source organism: Ambystoma mexicanum (assembly GCF_040938575.1). Classification (NCBI taxonomy): domain Eukaryota; kingdom Metazoa; phylum Chordata; class Amphibia; order Caudata; family Ambystomatidae; genus Ambystoma; species Ambystoma mexicanum. The sequence continues at coordinate 31,074,411 of NC_090921.1, forward strand.
TTTGCTGGATTTCTGGGGTTTAATTTTTTTCTCCTGCCAAGAGTGAGACTCTTTTACCCTCACTCTTGGACATGTTGAAGTGTGTTATCTTGGACAAACCTTGTGTTGAATGGGCGATGGGGTCTTTTACTCCATAGGGCCTCATGTATTTTTGTGATGTGGGTCACACAGCACCCTCTGTGCCGTGACCCAGGGGTGTCCTAGGGACTCCCCAACATAGACTCCATACCCTGGGACTGACTACTGTCTCCCAGGGCATGTAAAGTCACCAAAGACTTTGCTAGTCTTGAATCCTGAACAGAACCAGTACAAACCATCATATTGTGGACGTACTGGCTGGGGCAATTCGATTGCCCCAGGGTCTGTTAGTCGAGGGGGCACGTCTCCGTCCCCCCTGATCGAGTTTTGGCTGGTGGCAGTGGAAACTACTTTTTATATTCGACCGCGAATATTTCCCTATGGGATTTCCCATTGTTTTAGGCTAACACATTTAATTATTTATTTACGGTAGCCTTAAACATACCGCCGGTTTATATATTTATTTTTATAACTCCGGTTGGGACTTTTTGCCAAAACTTGATTCTAAAATGGCGTTGGTGTTCACCTCTGTAACTCTGACCCAAAGTGGAGCCCTTTGTTCCACTTTTGGCGGGCTTCTCCACAGAAGCCCTCCAAAGTGGTGCCACTCTGTCTGGGGTACTTAGGAGGGGTGGAGGGGGATTTAGGCACCCTGGACTGAGTTACCTTGGTAACTCAAGTCGCACTCCGTCCTGATTGGCCCAAGTGGTGAGCCGCCCGGCTCACCACTTAGCATGGTTGAGTGACAGCTAGGCTGGGTGAATGGGGGTTTGCTGCATAAAAGCAGGGCTTTGGGGACTGGGACTTCGGAAGTCGCCACAGGACCAAGAATCCGACGAGGGAAGAGCTGAGCCGACCTGCTTCGACGACACCACCCGGTGGAGCCCTGCTGAACCGTCTCACCACTTTTTCCCGACGACCGAGGAGAACTCTTAACGGAGTGGCTCCTTCCCTTGACTGGTGGGGACAACCAGTTTTCGCCTTCTTTCCGTTCTTTGAGGTATCTCGTGGCCGCCTTGCCTGTGCCAAGCACCCCGGCAACCGGAATACCACACTTTACCCCCATACCGCGAAAGTCGGTACCAACCCTTTAACCGGAGGACTCCGCGGCTGGTTTCTTCCCGGGCAGTGCAACGACCCTCTTCTTCTGCTCTTCAGCGAGAACTTCTTCTCCCCTGACCGACGTCGAGCCCTGCTGCCACTGCCTGGAACAACTGCCACCGCTGGAGGATCCTTTCCGCTTAAGGTACTGTGTTCTGCCTGGCTTCCCTTGCTACCGACTGTACGGGGTAGATTTAGTCCCCGGCTTTCGAACCTGGGAGTGCCTGGGACACTTTGGCTAAACTTTCTGAGCCACTCTAACCTCTTTTTGACTCTTTGCAAGACTTTGAATCTCTAACTAACAGTGTGATCTTGGGCACATTTTCGCTCCGGCTACTCTAAGAGTGGGCCCTGCCTAGTGACTTTTGCTCACCTGTGACTTTATTCTTCTTTAAGCCTATTGCAAGTGCTCTGGACCTTAGAGTGGTGTGTCTAACCCATTTCTGCTTTTTCTCTCCCTTTCTTGGAAACTACTAGAGTGTCATCTAACGTTAAGCACTCACCTCTGTTTTAATTAAGTGGTGTTTACTTAGAGTTGTCTAGATAGGAGAAAGGATTGAATCTACTTTCATTATAACTGTGTTGAAGTGCTTTTACTATATTTTTGCTAGAGTGTTTTTAACTTATGTGTATTTTAAATAAATAACTATATACTTTTGAAACCAAGCTCTGGTCAGTGTTTGCTTGTGCTATTGTGTTTTGGTACATATTGTGTATACTTTACATACTGCCTAACTCTTCTTGAGAGAAGTCTGACTGCTCAGCCACAGCTACCAGGTAAATCTGGGTGGTACAGACTGCTACCAAAGGGGTTTACTGCTCTACCTGTAGTCTTAAATCTTTTGCAGTGTTCCCCAAGGGAACTGCACAGGTTTCTGCCTAACACTGGTGTACAGCGGTGGGATTTGTATTGAGTATACATTTTATTGTGCTTTAGATACCTTAGTGCAACTAACCACAAAGCTTAGCACTGAAAAAGTAAAACCTCTAACATGTCAGTTATAGAAAGCTATAGTCAAGAGTCCCTTGCAGCCAAAACTGCTGATTGTTTAAGAGTGCTCTGTAAACATAAGGATCTCCTGACTAAGGGCAAGAAAATGGAGCTGATTGAAAGATTGTTAGCTAACCAAAGTCTGGGTGATGGTTCAGAGGAACCTACCACTCCAGCAACTGTAGATGACAGTGTTGAAGTTAACATGGAGCAAAATGTTGATGTTTCTGAGGAAGAGTCAGAAGAGGAGGGTGAGGCTGTTGTAACTGTCCCCCCTAGGCCTCTGCCTGCTCTACCTGCTGTGCCTACTGGACCTTTACCAGGTCCCACATTTAGTCCTCAGTACTTTGAACTGGAGAAAATGAAGCTAGAATTGGAGTATAAGAAACTTAATGCTCAAACTGACAAAGAACTAAGGCTAAGGGAAATGGAGCTCAAGTATGACTTAGAAATGAAGAAATTATCTGTTGAGAATGTTTCTCTCTCTGGCTCCTCTAGAAGTTCCAGTCCTAAAAGACCCCGGATGCCTAAAGAATTGGTTGGTATGTATGAGCCTAAGTTGGATGTGTTGGATTGGTTGTCTCTGTTTGAATATAATCATGGGCTCCAGAACATCACAGGAAATGACTTACTCACCTGGTTGTTCTCTAGGCTTCCCCCTGTTGCAACTGATGTGGTAATGGAGATGGGGGAGGAGGATAGGAAGGACTATGAATGTGTGAAACTAGCTTTGATAGCTAGGTTTGGGAAGACCCCTTCCCAGTATCTTAAGAGGTTTAGGAGCCTCAAAAAGCATGATGGTACCCCTTGGGCTACCTGGGTGAGTGAATGTTTGAAAAACTTAGAGGGATGGATTAAGGGTTACAAGGTGAACACTTATGAAGGTATGAAGAATTTGTTTATGTTGGAGACTATTTATGATGCCTGCTCTCCTGAGCTCAGACAACACTTGGCTGATTCCAGGGAATTAGATTCCCGGAAACTAGCTAAGGCTGCTGACTTGTGGGTTGCCAACAGGGCCACTCACAAGGATTCTGGGGTAACTCAGAAGAAGGATGGGGAGAAACAGTCTAAAAAGGACTCCAAAGAGAATTCTAATAATTCCTATCCCAAAGAGGGCCCCAAACCACAAAATAACCAGGGTAAGCCACATGGGAAACCTAGTCAGGCTACTGTACCTTCTGGCCACAAGCCAGAAGGAGGTCAGAACAAGCCACCCTTCCAGAGAGCATTTGGACAATGCTATGTCTGTCAGGGTACTGACCATATCAAAGGAGATCCCAAGTGCAAGGGTAAACCTGCAGGGATCAGCACAGTCTCCTTAGCCTTCACTCCTGAGGATGAAGTACAGATGGCTAGTGCCCACTTTGAACTCTTTGCTGAAGAACCCTTGGGTCTTCAAGCCACTGTAAACTTAGAGCCTATGGGTCTGGTTAGTCCCCAGAATAGGGTTGTGTATAACTCCCTACCTGTTAACTCTAAGGTGTATTATGTGGACAGTGTTCTTGTCAATGGCCAGGATACTCCTGCCAGGAGAGACACTGGGGCCAGCAGAACAGTAGTGGATGAAAGCTTCTTTCAACCTGAGGATGTGGCCAAAGCACCCAAAGGTCCCACTAAGATGTCTGGAGGCCCTGTCCAAATGGTTCCTATTCTACCAGCCCTCATTCAGTGTAACAACATGACAGTGAGGATCCCTGTCAGTGTTCAGACTGAGGTACCTGGGAAGGTCCTGTTAGGGAATGACCTAAGAACTCTAGGAGTAGTGTCACATACCCCCAGGCCTCCCAGTATGGAGAAGCAGAACTTAACCAAATTGGCTAGACAGGCTACCTTGAAGGACCCTTCTAAGCCTGTGGGACCCTCTACTGAGAACCCCACTACAAGCCCTGGTGTTAGTAAGTTGACCTCTAACCCAGGCACATTTCAGGATAGTATGCTAGGAACATGGGCGCCCCAACCAAGCTCCATCATTGTTCCCCTAGTCTCAGAGTCTCTGACTCCCCCTGCTTCTGAGGAAGAGGTGGATAGACCAACTAGGCCCCTATCTGGACCTGAGAGAACTGGTAATTCTCAGTGCTGGTGGAAAACCAGAAAAGAAAAGTCTAAGGCCAAAAACCTTCAGACTGTTGGACCTTCTACTGAAGACCCCAACTCAAATCCTAATATTAGGGGGGAAACTCCTAAAATAGGTAAGGGTAGATCTAAGAGGAAGGGGAAGCAGGTACATTGCCTAACCCCAACCCCTCCAACCAAGAGGCCTAAGACCCAACCTGCTCCCACAAGAGAGGTGGTGAGGAACCTTGGAGGCCCCTCTAGATCTAGGGGAATCCTTTATAAGGACCCCTTCAAAAAGCCTAACATAGGTTCAGGAGTTGTACCAACTTCTGAGGGACTGGTCAACCAGATCCCCTATAACAAAAAGACTGATGTTCCTCAAAGGGTTTGTAGGTCCTTTAGCTTGCAAAAGAAAACCTTTGAGTCCTCCCTTAAGCATAGGTCAAGGTGTCACCATCAAAATGCTGATGGACTCTCTAGGATGTATATCATCGACTAGAGGTATGAGGTTCATCCAGGAGTGGATTAAATCCTCCTGTCCCTTAGTCTGGGGGGGGCGAGTGTTAGGGAGAATTCTCTGTTTAGGCTGAATTTCCCTACCTAGTGAGTCCCCCAGCAGCTTTGCTGGATTTCTGGGGTTTAATTTTTTTCTCCTGCCAAGAGTGAGACTCTTTTACCCTCACTCTTGGACATGTTGAAGTGTGTTATCTTGGACAAACCTTGTGTTGAATGGGCGATGGGGTCTTTTACTCCATAGGGCCTCATGTATTTTTGTGATGTGGGTCACACAGCACCCTCTGTGCCGTGACCCAGGGGTGTCCTAGGGACTCCCCAACATAGACTCCATACCCTGGGACTGACTACTGTCTCCCAGGGCATGTAAAGTCACCAAAGACTTTGCTAGTCTTGAATCCTGAACAGAACCAGTACAAACCATCATATTGTGGACGTACTGGCTGGGGCAATTCGATTGCCCCAGGGTCTGTTAGTCGAGGGGGCACGTCTCCGTCCCCCCTGATCGAGTTTTGGCTGGTGGCAGTGGAAACTACTTTTTATATTCGACCGCGAATATTTCCCTATGGGATTTCCCATTGTTTTAGGCTAACACATTTAATTATTTATTTACGGTAGCCTTAAACATACCGCCGGTTTATATATTTATTTTTATAACTCCGGTTGGGACTTTTTGCCAAAACTTGATTCTAAAATGGCGTTGGTGTTCACCTCTGTAACTCTGACCCAAAGTGGAGCCCTTTGTTCCACTTTTGGCGGGCTTCTCCACAGAAGCCCTCCAAAGTGGTGCCACTCTGTCTGGGGTACTTAGGAGGGGTGGAGGGGGATTTAGGCACCCTGGACTGAGTTACCTTGGTAACTCAAGTCGCACTCCGTCCTGATTGGCCCAAGTGGTGAGCCGCCCGGCTCACCACTTAGCATGGTTGAGTGACAGCTAGGCTGGGTGAATGGGGGTTTGCTGCATAAAAGCAGGGCTTTGGGGACTGGGACTTCGGAAGTCGCCACAGGACCAAGAATCCGACGAGGGAAGAGCTGAGCCGACCTGCTTCGACGACACCACCCGGTGGAGCCCTGCTGAACCGTCTCACCACTTTTTCCCGACGACCGAGGAGAACTCTTAACGGAGTGGCTCCTTCCCTTGACTGGTGGGGACAACCAGTTTTCGCCTTCTTTCCGTTCTTTGAGGTATCTCGTGGCCGCCTTGCCTGTGCCAAGCACCCCGGCAACCGGAATACCACACTTTACCCCCATACCGCGAAAGTCGGTACCAACCCTTTAACCGGAGGACTCCGCGGCTGGTTTCTTCCCGGGCAGTGCAACGACCCTCTTCTTCTGCTCTTCAGCGAGAACTTCTTCTCCCCTGACCGACGTCGAGCCCTGCTGCCACTGCCTGGAACAACTGCCACCGCTGGAGGATCCTTTCCGCTTAAGGTACTGTGTTCTGCCTGGCTTCCCTTGCTACCGACTGTACGGGGTAGATTTAGTCCCCGGCTTTCGAACCTGGGAGTGCCTGGGACACTTTGGCTAAACTTTCTGAGCCACTCTAACCTCTTTTTGACTCTTTGCAAGACTTTGAATCTCTAACTAACAGTGTGATCTTGGGCACATTTTCGCTCCGGCTACTCTAAGAGTGGGCCCTGCCTAGTGACTTTTGCTCACCTGTGACTTTATTCTTCTTTAAGCCTATTGCAAGTGCTCTGGACCTTAGAGTGGTGTGTCTAACCCATTTCTGCTTTTTCTCTCCCTTTCTTGGAAACTACTAGAGTGTCATCTAACGTTAAGCACTCACCTCTGTTTTAATTAAGTGGTGTTTACTTAGAGTTGTCTAGATAGGAGAAAGGATTGAATCTACTTTCATTATAACTGTGTTGAAGTGCTTTTACTATATTTTTGCTAGAGTGTTTTTAACTTATGTGTATTTTAAATAAATAACTATATACTTTTGAAACCAAGCTCTGGTCAGTGTTTGCTTGTGCTATTGTGTTTTGGTACATATTGTGTATACTTTACATACTGCCTAACTCTTCTTGAGAGAAGTCTGACTGCTCAGCCACAGCTACCAGGTAAATCTGGGTGGTACAGACTGCTACCAAAGGGGTTTACTGCTCTACCTGTAGTCTTAAATCTTTTGCAGTGTTCCCCAAGGGAACTGCACAGGTTTCTGCCTAACAAGGCCTACTACCTCAGTTCACACCTGGTGTACTCCCATGCCCGGCCTACTACCTCAGTTCACACCTGGTTTACTCCCATGCCAGGCCCACACCTGGTTTACTCCCATGCCAGGCCTACTACCTCAGGTCACACCTGGTGTACTCCCATTCCAGGCCTACTACCTCAGTTCACATCTGGTGTACTCCCATGCCAGGCCTACTACCTCAGTTCACACCTGGATTACTCCCATGCCAGGCCTACTACCTCAGTTCACACCTGGTGTACTCCCATGCCCGGCCTACTACCTCAGTTCACACCTGGTTTACTCCCATGCCAGGCCCACACCTGGTTTACTCCCATGCCAGGCCTACAGCCTCAGTCACACCTGGTTTACTCCCATGCCAGGCCTTCTATCTCAGTTCACACCTGGTTTGCTCCCATGCCAGGCCTACTGCCTCAGTCACACCTGGTTTACTCCCATGCCAGGCCTACTGCCTCAGTCACACCTGGTTTACTCCCATGCTAGGCCTATTGCCTCAGTCACACCTGGTTTATTCCCATGCCAGGCCTACTGCCTCAGTCACACCTGGTTTACTCCCATGCCATGCCTACTACCTCAGTTCACACCTGGTGTACTCCCGTGCCAGGCCTACTAGCTCAGTTCACATCTGGTGTACTCCCGTGCCAGGCCTACTACCTCAGTTCACAACTGGTGTACTCCCATGCCAGGCCTACTACCTCAGTTTACACCTGGTGTACTCCCATGCCCGGCCTACAATCTCAGTTCACACCTGGTTTACTCCCATGCCAGGCCTACTACCTCAGGTCACACCTGGTGTACTCCCATGCCAGGCCTACTACCTCAGTTCACATCTGGTGTACTCCCATGCCAGGCCTACTACCTCAGTTCACACCTGGATTACTCCCATGCCAGGCCTACTAGCTCAGTTCACACCTGGATTGCTCCCATGCCAGGCCTACTACCTCAGCTCACACCTGGTGTACTCCCATGCCCGGCCTACTACCTCAGTTCACACCTGGTTTACTCCCATGCCAGTCCTACTACCTCAGTTCACACCTGGTTTACTCCCATGCCAGGCCTACTACCTCAGTTCATACCTGGTGTACTCCCATGCCAGGCCTACTACCTCAGTTCACACCTGGTTTACTCCCATGCCAGGCCTACTACCTCAGTTCACACCTGGTTTACTCCCATGCCAGGCCTACTACCTCAGTTCACAACTGGTTTATTCCCATACCAGGCCTACTACCTCAGTTCACACCTGGTGTACTCCCCTGCCAGGCCTACTACCTCAGTTCACACCTGGTGTACTGCCATGCCAGGCCTACTACCTCAGTTACACCTGGTTTACTCCCATACCAGGCCTACTACCTCAGTTCACACCTGGTTTACTCCCATGCCAAGCCTACTACCTCAGTTCACACCTGGTGCACTCCCATGCCAGGCCTACTACCTTAGTTCACAACTGGTTTACTCCCATGCCAGGCCTACTACCTCAGTTCACACCTGGTTTACTCCCATGCCAGGCCTACTACCTAAATTCACACCTGGATTACTTCCATGCCAGGCCCACACCTGGTTTACTCCCATGCCAGGCCTACTACCTCAGTTCACACCTGGTGTACTCCCATGCCAGGCCTACTACCTCACTTCACATCTGGTTTACTCCCATGCCAGGCCTACTACCTCAGTTCACACCTGGTTTACTCCCATGCAAGGCCTACTACCTCAGTTCACACCTGGTGTACTCCCATTCCAGGCCTACTACCTCAGTTCACACCTGGTTTACTCCCATGTCGGGCCTACTACCTCAGTTCACACCTGGTGTACTCCCATGCCAGGCCTACTACCTCAGTTCACACTTGGTGTACTCCCATGCCAGGCCTACTACCTCAGTTCACACCTGGTGTACTCCCATGCCAGGCCTACTACCTCAGTTCACACCTGGTGTACTCCCATGCCAGGCCTACTACCTCAGTTCACACCTGGATTACTCCCATGCCTGGCCTACTACCTCAGTTCACACCTGGTGTACTCCCATGCCAGACCTACTACCTCACTTCACATCTGGTGTACTCCCATGCCAGGCCTACTACCTCAGTTCACACCTGGTGTACTCCCATGCCAGGCCTACTACCTCACTTCACACCTGGTGTACTCCAATTCCAGGCCTACTACCTCGGCTCACACCTGGTTTACTCCCATGCCAGGCCTACTACCTCAGTTCACACCTGGTGTACTCCCATGCCAGACCTTCTACATCACTTCACACCTGGTGTACTCCCATGGCAGGCCTACTACCTCAGTTCACACCTGGTTTACTCCCATGCCATGCCTACTACCTCAGTTCACACCTGGTGTACTCCCATTCCAGGCCTACTACCTCGGTTCACACCTGGTTTACTCCCATGCCAGGCCTACTACCTCAGTTCACACCTGGTTTACTCCCATGCCAGGCCTACTACCTCAGTTCACACCTGGTGTACTCCCATGCCCGGCCTACTACCTCAGTTCACACCTGGTTTACTCCCATGCCAGGCCCACACCTGGTTTACTCCCATGCCAGGCCTACTACCTCAGTTCACACCTGGTGTACTCCCATTCCAGGCCTACTACCTCAGTTCACACCTGGTGTACTCCCATGCCAAGCCTACTACCTCAGGTCACACCTGGTGTACTCCCTTGCCAGGCCTACTACCTCAGTTCACATCTGGTGTACTCCCATGCCAGGCCTACTACCTCAGTTCACACCTGGATTACTCCCATGCCAGGCCTACTAGCTCAGTTCACACCTGGATTACTCCCATGCCAGGCCTACTACCTCAGTTCACACCTGGTGTACTCCCATGCCCGGCCTACTACCTCAGTTCACACCTGGTTTACTCCCATGCCAGGCCCACACCTGGTTTACTCCCATGCCAGGCCTACAGCCTCAGTCACACCTGGTTTACTCCCATGCCAGGCCTACTACCTCAGTCACACTGGGTTTACTTCCATGCCAGGCCTTCTATCTCAGTTCACACCTGGTTTGCTCCCATGCCAGGCCTACTTCCTCAGTCACACCTGGTTTACTCCCATGCCAGGCCTACTGCCTCAGTCACACCTGGTTTACTCCCATGCTAGGCCTATTGCCTCAGTCACACCTGGTTTATTCCCATGCCAGGCCTACTGCCTCAGTCACACCTGGTTTACTCCCATGCCATGCCTACTACCTCAGTTCACACCTGGTGTACTCCCGTGCCAGCCCTACTAGCTCAGTTCACATCTGGTGTACTCCCGTGCCAGGCCTACTACCTCAGTTCACACCTGGTGTACTCCCGTGCCAGGCCTACTACCTCAGTTCACACCTGGTGTACTCCTGTGCCAGGCCTACTACCTCAGTTTACACCTGGTTTACTCCCATGCCATGCCTACTACCTCAGTTCACACCTGGTGTACTCCCATTCCAGGCCTACTACCTCGGTTCACACCTGGTTTACTCCCATGCCAGGCCTACTACCTCAGTTTACACCTGGTTTACTCCCATGCCATGCCTACTACCTCACTTCAACCTGGTGTACTCCCATTCCAGGCCTACTACCTCGGTTCACACCTGGTTTACTCCCATGCCAGGCCTACTACCTCAGTCCACACATGGTGTACTCCCATGCCAGGCCTACTACCTAAATTCACACCTGGATTACTTCCATGCCAGGCCCACACCTGGTTTACTCCCATGCCAGGCCTACTACCTCCGTTCACACCTGGTGTACTCCCATTCCAGGCCTACTATCTCAGTTCACACCTGGTGTACTCCCATGCCAGGCCTACTACCTCAGTTCACATCTGGTGTACTCCCATGCCAGGCCTACTACCTCAGTTCACACCTGGATTACTCCCATGCCAGGCCTACTAGCTCAGTTCACACCTGGATTACTCCCATGCCAGGCCAACTACCTCAGTTCACACCTGGTGTACTCCCATGCCCGGCCTACTACCTCAGTTCACACCTGGTTTACTCCCATGCCAGGCCCACACCTGGTTTACTCCCATGCCAGGCCTACTACCTCAGGTCACACCTGGTGTACTCCCATTCCAGGCCTACTACCTCAGTTCACATCTGGTGTACTCCCATGCCAGGCCTACTACCTCAGTTCACACCTGGATTACTCCCATGCCAGGCCTACTAGCTCAGTTCACACCTGGATTACTCCCATGCCAGGCCTACTACCTCAGTTCACACCTGGTGTACTCCCATGCCCGGCCTACTACCTCAGTTCACACCTGGTTTACTCCCATGCCAGGCCCACACCTGGTTTACTCCCATGCCAGGCCTACAGCCTCAGTCACACCTGGTTTACTCCCATGCCAGGCCTTCTATCTCAGTTCACACATGGTTTGCTCCCATGCCAGGCCTACTGCCTCAGTCACACCTGGTTTACTCCCATGCCAGGCCTACTGCCTCAGTCACACCTGGTTTACTCCCATGCTAGGCCTATTGCCTCAGTCACACCTGGTTTATTCCCATGCCAGGCCTACTGCCTCAGTCACACCTGGTTTACTCCCATGCCATGCCTACTGCCTCAGTTCACACCTGGTGTACTCCCGTGCCAGGCCTACTAGCTCAGTTCACATCTGGTGTACTCGCGTGCCAGGCCTACTACCTCAGTTCACACCTGGTGTACTCCCATGCCCGGCCTACTACCTCAGTTCACACCTGGTTTACTCCCATGCCAGGCCCACACCTGGTTTACTGCCATGCCAGGCCTACTACCTCAGGTCACACCTGGTGTACTCCCATTCCAGGCCTACTACCTCAGTTCACATCTGGTGTACTCCCATGCCAGGCCTACTACCTCAGTTCACACCTGGATTACTCCCATGCCAGGTGTTAGGGAGAATTCTCTGTTTAGGCTGAATTTCCCTACCTAGTGAGTCCCCCAGCAGCTTTGCTGGATTTCTGGGGTTTAATTTTTTTCTCCTGCCAAGAGTGAGACTCTTTTACCCTCACTCTTGGACATGTTGAAGTGTGTTTTCTTGGTTAAACCTTGTGTTGAATGGGCTATGGGGTCTTTTACTCCATAGGGCCTCATGTATTTTTGTGATGTGGGTCACACAGCACCCTCTGTGCCGTGACCCAGGGGTGTCCTAGGGACTCCCCAACATAGACTCCATACCCTGGGACTGACTACTGTCTCCCAGGGCATGTAAAGTCACCAAAGACTTTGCTAGTCTTGAATCCTGAACAGAACCAGTACAAACCATCATATTGTGGACGTACTGGCTGGGGCAATTCGATTGCCCCAGGGTCTGTTAGTCGAGGGGGCACGTCTCCGTCCCCCCTGATCGAGTTTTGGCTGGTGGCAGTGGAAACTACTTTTTATATTCGACCGCGAATATTTCCCTATGGGATTTCCCATTGTTTTAGGCTAACACATTTAATTATTTATTTACGGTAGCCTTAAACATACCGCCGGTTTATATATTTATTTTTATAACTCCGGTTGGGATTTTTTGCCAAAACTTGATTCTAAAATGGCGTTGGTGTTCGCCTCTGTAACTCTGACCCAAAGTGGAGCCCTTTGTTCCACTTTTGGCGGGCTTCTCCACAGAAGCCCTCCAAAGTGGTGCCACTCTGTCTGGGATACTTAGGAGGGGTGGAGGGGGATTTAGGCACCCTGGACTGAGTTACCTTGGTAACTCAAGTCGCACTCCGTCCTGATTGGCCCAAGTGGTGAGCCGCCCGGCTCACCACTTAGCATGTTTGAGTGACAGCTAGGCTGGGTGAATGGGGGTTTGCTGCATAAAAGCAGGGCTTTGGGGACTGGGACTTCAGAAGTCGCCACAGGACCAAGAATCCGACGAGGGAAGAGCTGAGCCGACCTGCTTCGACGACACCACCCGGTGGAGCCCTGCTGAACCGTCTCACCACTTTTTCCCGACGACCGAGGAGAACTCTTAACGGAGTGGCTCCTTCCCTTGACTGGTGGGGACAACCAGTTTTCGCCTTCTTTCCGTTCTTTGAGGTATCTCGTGGCCGCCTTGCCTGTGCCAAGCACCCCGGCAACCGGAATACCACACTTTACCCCCATACCGCGAAAGTCGGTACCAACCCTTTAACCGGAGGACTCCGCGGCTGGGTTCTTCCCGGGCAGTGCAACGACCCTCTTCTTCTGCTCTTCAGCGAGAACTTCTTCTCCCCTGACCGACGTCGAGCCCTGCTGTCACTGCCTGGAACAACTGCCACCGCTGGAGGATCCTTTCCGCTTAAGGTACTGTGTTCCGCCTGGCTTCCCTTGCCACCGACTGTACGGGGTAGATTTAGTCCCCGGCTTTCGAACCTGGGAGTGCCTGGGACACTTTGGCTAAACTTTCTGAGCCACTCTAAACTCTTTTTGACTCTTTGCAAGACTTTGAATCTCTAACTAACAGTGTGATCTTGGGCACATTTTCGCTCCGGCTACTCTAAGAGTGGGCCCTGCCTAGTGACTTTTGCTCACCTGTGACTTTATTCTTCTTTAAGCCTATTGCAAGTGTTCTGGACCTTAGAGTGGTGTGTCTAACCTATTTCTGCTGTTTCTCTCCCTTTCTTGGAAACTACTAGAGTGTCATCTAACGTTAAGCACTCACCTCTGTTTTAATTAAGTGGTGTTAACCTAGAGTTGTCTAGATAGGAGAAAGGATTGAATTTACTTTCAGTATAACTGTGTTGAAGTGCTTTTACTATATTTTTTGCTAGAGTGTTTTTTTAACTTATGTGTATTTTAAATAAATAACTATATACTTTTGAAACCAAGCTCTGGTCAGTGTTTGCTTGTGCTATTGTGTTTTGGTACATATTGTGTATACTTTACATACTGCCTAACTCTTCTTGAGAGAAGTCTGACTGCTCAGCCACAGCTACCAGGTAAATCTGGGTGGTGCAGACTGCTACCAAAGGGGTTTACTGCTCTACCTGTAGTCTTAAATCTTTTGCAGTGTTCCCCAAGGGAACTGCACAGGTTTCTGCCTAACACTGGTGTACAGCGGTGGGATTTGTATTGAGTATACATTTTATTGTGCTTTAGATACCTTAGTGCAACTAACCACAAAGCTTAGCACTGAAAAAGTAAAACCTCTAACATGTCAGTTATAGAAAGCTATAGTCAAGAGTCCCTTGCAGCCAAAACTGCTGATTGTTTAAGAGTGCTCTGTAAACATAAGGATCTCCTGACTAAGGGCAAGAAAATGGAGCTGATTGAAAGATTGTTAGCTAACCAAAGTCTGGGTGATGGTTCAGAGGAACCTACCACTCCAGCAACTGTAGATGACAGTGTTGAAGTTAACATGGAGCAAAATGTTGATGTTTCTGAGGAAGAGTCAGAAGAGGAGGGTGAGGCTGTTGTAACTGCCCCCCCTAGGCCTCTGCCTGCTCTACCTGCTGTGCCTACTGGACCTTTACCAGGTCCCACATTTAGTCCTCAGTACTTTGAACTGGAGAAAATGAAGCTAGAATTGGAGTATAAGAAACTTAATGCTCAAACTGACAAAGAACTAAGGCTAAGGGAAATGGAGCTCAAGTATGACTTAGAAATGAAGAAATTATCTGTTGAGAATGTTTCTCTCTCTGGCTCCTCTAGAAGTTCCAGTCCTAAAAGACCCCGGATGCCTAAAGAATTGGTTGGTATGTATGAGCCTAAGTTGGATGTGTTGGATTGGTTGTCTCTGTTTGAATATAATCATGGGCTCCAGAACATCACAGGAAATGACTTACTCACCTGGTTGTTCTCTAGGCTTCCCCCTGTTGCAACTGATGTGGTAATGGAGATGGGGGAGGAGGATAGGAAGGACTATGAATGTGTGAAACTAGCTTTGATAGCTAGGTTTGGGAAGACCCCTTCCCAGTATCTTAAGAGGTTTAGGAGCCTCAAAAAGCATGATGGTACCCCTTGGGCTACCTGGGTGAATGAATGTTTGAAAAACTTAGAGGGATGGATTAAGGGTTACAAGGTGAACACTTATGAAGGTATGAAGAATTTGTTTATGTTGGAGACTATTTATGATGCCTGCTCTCCTGAGCTCAGACAACACTTGGCTGATTCCAGGGAATTAGATTCCCGGAAGCTAGCTAAGGCTGCTGACTTGTGGGTTGCCAACAGGGCCACTCACAAGGATTCTGGGGTAACTCAGAAGAAGGATGGGGAAAAACAGTCTAAGAAGGACTCCAAAGAGAATTCTAATACTACAAATTCCAAAGAGGGCCCCAAACAAAACTATAAGGGTAAGCCACAAGGGAAACCAAATCAGGCTAGTGTACCTTCTGGTCCCAGACCAGAAGGAGGTCAGAACAAGCCTCCATTCCAGCGAGCCTTTGGCTCATGCTTTGTTTGTAAGGCTACTGACCATGTGAAAGGAGATCCCAGATGTAAGGGTAAACCTTCAGGGGTCCAGCTTGCCTCCTTAGCCTTCGCTCCAGAAGAGGAAGTACCTATGGCAAGTGGAAACTTTCTATTACTAGCTGTTGAACCCACTGGAGTCTCAGCTAGTGTTTCTTTAGTCTCTCTGGGGTTGTGGGAGCAACAGAATTTAGATGTCTATAACTCTATTCCAGATAATACTAAAGAGTATTATAAGGACAGTGTCCAGGTGAATGGTCAGGAGACTCCTGCCATTAGGGACACTGGAGCCAGCATAACTGTGGTGGATGAATCATTTTTCAAGGCAGAGGATGTTGCTAAGGCACCCAAATGCCTCACCAAGTTAGCTGGTGGGCCTGTGCAGATGTGTCCCCAGTTACCAGTTCTCATCCAATGTAATGATATGGCTGTAAAAATACCTGTCAGTGTACAATGTGAAGTGCCAGGTAGGGTTCTGTTGGGTAATGACCTCAAAGCTCTTGGAGTTGTATCTCATACCCCCAGACCTCCTAGCAAAAGGTTTCAGGAACTCACAAAACCTGCAAGGGAGAAAACCCTGAGAGGGTTATCTCAGGAGATGATGACAGAAATCACTCCTCTACCACTGGAGCAACTTACTGCAGTAACTACCAGATCAGGAGCAAAGGGGCAACCCAAGACTCCTAGGAAAAAGCCAGCAGCAAGCACTCCAGTGCTTCCAACAAGGACTTCCCCTAGGTTGTCCAAAGTTACACCTGTAACTCCCCCTCCAGCTGAGGCTGAGAGAGAGGTACAACCCTGTGTGGTTGAGCTAGACTCTGAGGAAGAGCTAGAAGGAGGCCCCAACCTTATTGGAGATTTGGACCCTGAGGACCATCCTGAGCTGCAGTCTTTACTGGCAGAAGGTGGGCCTAGCAGGGCAGCTTTTCGTAAGGGGCAAAGAGAATGTCCAACTCTGGAGGGTCTCCGCCACCAGGCAGCTTCTCAAGCTGATGGGCAAGAGCCTGGGAAGTATAGGTTGCACTGGGAAGATGGCCTCTTCTACAGTGAACCCACTGAGTCTGAACCTGGAGACTACAAACGCCTTGTAGTCCCACAAGAAAACAGACAACAGTTCTTACAACTAGCCCATGAGATACCTTTGGCTGGCCACTTGAGTTTCAAGAAGACCAAGGAAAGGCTCTCACTCTACTTTTATTGGCCAAAGATGGGGGCTGAAGTAGATAGATATTGTAAGAGCTGCCATACCTGCCAGACTTCTGGTAAGGTTGGTTCCAAGAATGTGGCACCTTTAGTGCCTCTCCCAGTTGTGGGAGTCCCATTTGAGAGGGTAGGGATTGACATTGTTGGTCCCCTTGATCCTCCAACCTCCTCAGGCAACAGGTTTATCCTTGTTGTAGTAGACCATGCTACTAGATACCCTGAGGCCATTCCTATGAGGACTGTTACAGCTCCGGCTGTGGCTAAGGCCCTCCTTGGTATTTTTACCAGGGTTGGGTTTCCTAAGGAGGTAATCTCTGACAGGGGGTCAAACTTTATGTCCCACTACATGAAGGCCATGTGGAAAACCTGTGGAGTTACCTACAAGTTCTCAACCGCCTACCACCCTCAGACAAACGGGTTGGTTGAAAGGTTTAACAGAACCATGAAGAGCATGATAGGTGCTTTGGAAGAACCCCTTAAGAAAAAGTGGGACCTTCTACTGCCATGCCTTCTCTTTGCTTATAGAGAAGTCCCTCAGGAGGGAGTAGGTTATTCTCCCTTTGAGCTTCTCTATGGCCATCCAGTCAGAGGTCCATTGGCCCTGATTAAGGAGGGGTTGGAAGGTGCTCCTCCCCTCAAGCCAGTCAGAGTGACTGACTATGTGATAGGTCTCCGGAGGAGAATGTCACACATGATGGCAGAAGCAAGTGACAACTTGAAAGCTGGTCAAGCCCTGGTCAAACATTGGCACGACCAGAAGGCTAACATGGTTGAGTTTACTCAAGACCAGCTAGTTCTAGTTATGCTCCCAACAAGGCAGAGGGCCTTGCAAGACAAATGGATGGGACCCTTCAAGGTTGTGGGAAAACTTGGAGAGGTCAACTATCTGGTGGATCTGGGCAGACCCAGGGAAGCTCCTAGAGTCTTCCACACCAACCGACTAAAAGCATACATCTCCAGACCTGATGTAGGAGCCTTGCTTCTAGCTTCAGCTGCAGAGGAGGAAGAGAGTGAATCTCTCCCTGATCTCCTCAGAGGTGTACCTTTAGATGAAAAAGTTGAAGGAGTCAATCTCTCTTCAGACCTGACACCTGAGCAACAAGAGGAGTGCAAATCTATGTTAAATCAGTTTGCCTCCCTGTTCTCACTGTCACCAGGCTTGACCCCTTGGGGCCAGCATGAGATACTCACTGGTGACTGTCTGCCAGTCAAAAGCAGAGGATACAGAATGTCAGAACATATCAGAGCCCACATCAAAGGAGAGGTCAAGAAGATGCTTGATCTCGGGGTAATAGAACCCTCTACTAGTCCATGGTCTAGCCCAGTTGTGTTAGTACCAAAGGCAGGATCCAAAGACTTGAGATTCTGTGTGGACTATAGAGCTCTAAATGCAGTCACCAAGACTGATGCCCACCCTTTGCCCAGGACAGATGAGTTGGTGGATAAACTTGGTGCAGCCAAGTACCTCAGCACATTTGACCTGACGTCAGGCTATTGGCAAATAGCCCTGACAGACCATGCCAAGGAGAAAACTGCATTTTCAACCCCAGTTGGCTTGTACCAGTTTAAGGTCATGCCTTTTGGACTGAAAAATGCACCTGCCACATTCCAAAGGATGGTGAACCAAGTTCTGGCTGGGATGGAAGATTTCTGCATGGCATACTTGGATGACATTGCAGTCTTCAGCCACTCCTGGGAAGAACATGTGAACCACCTAGGACATGTGTTGCAGGCTCTGAAACAGGCCCATTTGACAATCAAAGCCAGTAAGTGCCAGATTGGTCAAAGTAAAGTGGTCTACCTTGGACATGAGGTAGGAGGTGGAGAAATAAGGCCTTTGCCCAGCAAGATTGAAGCTGTGCAAAATTGGACAACACCAACTACTCAAACCCAAGTGAGAGCTTTTCTAGGCCTCACTGGGTATTACAGGAATTTCATTGAGAACTATGGGACCATAGCTTCTCCACTGAATGTAATCTCCTCTCCCAAATTCCCTAAGAAGGTAAAATGGAATGAGGAGTGCAATCAGGCCTTTGAAAAACTGAAGAGAGCTCTTTGCCAGGCTCCAGTATTGAGAGCTCCTGACTACCACCAACCTTTCATTGTACAAACTGATGCTTCCAATGTAGGTATAGGTGCAGTTCTAAGCCAACTGGATGAGAAGGGTAGGGAGCACCCCATTTGCTTCATCAGTAGGAAACTGAAGGATCCTGAGACAAGGTGGGCAACTATCGAAAGAGAATGCTTTGCTATTGTGTGGGCACTGAAGAAGTTTAGGCCATACTTGTATGGTTCTACTTTTGTTATTCAGACTGACCACCAACCCTTGAGATGGTTAATGCAAATGAAAGGGGAAAATCCAAAACTATTGAGATGGTCAATCTGCCTGCAAGGGTTTGATTTCACCATTGAGCACAGGTCAGGGTGTCACCATCAAAATGCTGATGGACTCTCTAGGATGTATATCATCGACTAGAGGTATGAGGTTCATCCAGGAGTGGATTAAATCCTCCTGTCCCTTAGTCTGGGGGGGGCGAGTGTTAGGGAGAATTCTCTGTTTAGGCTGAATTTCCCTACCTAGTGAGTCCCCCAGCAGCTTTGCTGGATTTCTGGGGTTTAATTTTTTTCTCCTGCCAAGAGTGAGACTCTTTTACCCTCACTCTTGGACATGTTGAAGTGTGTTTTCTTGGTTAAACCTTGTGTTGAATGGGCTATGGGGTCTTTTACTCCATAGGGCCTCATGTATTTTTGTGATGTGGGTCACACAGCACCCTCTGTGCCGTGACCCAGGGGTGTCCTAGGGACTCCCCAACATAGACTCCATACCCTGGGACTGACTACTGTCTCCCAGGGCATGTAAAGTCACCAAAGACTTTGCTAGTCTTGAATCCTGAACAGAACCAGTACAAACCATCATATTGTGGACGTACTGGCTGGGGCAATTCGATTGCCCCAGGGTCTGTTAGTCGAGGGGGCACGTCTCCGTCCCCCCTGATCGAGTTTTGGCTGGTGGCAGTGGAAACTACTTTTTATATTCGACCGCGAATATTTCCCTATGGGATTTCCCATTGTTTTAGGCTAACACATTTAATTATTTATTTACGGTAGCCTTAAACATACCGCCGGTTTATATATTTATTTTTATAACTCCGGTTGGGATTTTTTGCCAAAACTTGATTCTAAAATGGCGTTGGTGTTCGCCTCTGTAACTCTGACCCAAAGTGGAGCCCTTTGTTCCACTTTTGGCGGGCTTCTCCACAGAAGCCCTCCAAAGTGGTGCCACTCTGTCTGGGATACTTAGGAGGGGTGGAGGGGGATTTAGGCACCCTGGACTGAGTTACCTTGGTAACTCAAGTCGCACTCCGTCCTGATTGGCCCAAGTGGTGAGCCGCCCGGCTCACCACTTAGCATGTTTGAGTGACAGCTAGGCTGGGTGAATGGGGGTTTGCTGCATAAAAGCAGGGCTTTGGGGACTGGGACTTCAGAAGTCGCCACAGGACCAAGAATCCGACGAGGGAAGAGCTGAGCCGACCTGCTTCGACGACACCACCCGGTGGAGCCCTGCTGAACCGTCTCACCACTTTTTCCCGACGACCGAGGAGAACTCTTAACGGAGTGGCTCCTTCCCTTGACTGGTGGGGACAACCAGTTTTCGCCTTCTTTCCGTTCTTTGAGGTATCTCGTGGCCGCCTTGCCTGTGCCAAGCACCCCGGCAACCGGAATACCACACTTTACCCCCATACCGCGAAAGTCGGTACCAACCCTTTAACCGGAGGACTCCGCGGCTGGGTTCTTCCCGGGCAGTGCAACGACCCTCTTCTTCTGCTCTTCAGCGAGAACTTCTTCTCCCCTGACCGACGTCGAGCCCTGCTGTCACTGCCTGGAACAACTGCCACCGCTGGAGGATCCTTTCCGCTTAAGGTACTGTGTTCCGCCTGGCTTCCCTTGCCACCGACTGTACGGGGTAGATTTAGTCCCCGGCTTTCGAACCTGGGAGTGCCTGGGACACTTTGGCTAAACTTTCTGAGCCACTCTAAACTCTTTTTGACTCTTTGCAAGACTTTGAATCTCTAACTAACAGTGTGATCTTGGGCACATTTTCGCTCCGGCTACTCTAAGAGTGGGCCCTGCCTAGTGACTTTTGCTCACCTGTGACTTTATTCTTCTTTAAGCCTATTGCAAGTGTTCTGGACCTTAGAGTGGTGTGTCTAACCTATTTCTGCTGTTTCTCTCCCTTTCTTGGAAACTACTAGAGTGTCATCTAACGTTAAGCACTCACCTCTGTTTTAATTAAGTGGTGTTAACCTAGAGTTGTCTAGATAGGAGAAAGGATTGAATTTACTTTCAGTATAACTGTGTTGAAGTGCTTTTACTATATTTTTTGCTAGAGTGTTTTTTTAACTTATGTGTATTTTAAATAAATAACTATATACTTTTGAAACCAAGCTCTGGTCAGTGTTTGCTTGTGCTATTGTGTTTTGGTACATATTGTGTATACTTTACATACTGCCTAACTCTTCTTGAGAGAAGTCTGACTGCTCAGCCACAGCTACCAGGTAAATCTGGGTGGTGCAGACTGCTACCAAAGGGGTTTACTGCTCTACCTGTAGTCTTAAATCTTTTGCAGTGTTCCCCAAGGGAACTGCACAGGTTTCTGCCTAACACCAGGCCTACTAGCTCAGTTCACACCTGGATTACTCCCATGCCAGGCCTACTACCTCAGTTCACACCTGGTGTACTCCCATGCCCGGCCTACTACCTCAGTTCACACCTGGTTTACTCCCATGCCAGGCCCACACCTGGTTTACTCCCATGCCAGGCCTACAGCCTCAGTCACACCTGGTTTACTCCCATGCCAGGCCTTCTATCTCAGTTCACACGTGGTTTGCTCCCATGCCAGGCCTACTGCCTCAGTCACACCTGGTTTACTCCCATGCCAGGCCTACTGCCTCAGTCACACCTGGTTTACTCCCATGCTAGGCCTATTGCCTCAGTCACACCTGGTTTATTCCCATGCCAGGCCTACTGCCTCAGTCACACCTGGTTTACTCCCATGCCATGCCTACTACCTCAGTTCACACCTGGTGTACTCCCGTGCCAGGCCTACTAGCTCAGTTCACATCTGGTGTACTCGCGTGCCAGGCCTACTACCTCAGTTCACACCTGGTGTACTCCCATGCCAGGCCTACTACCTCAGTTTACACCTGGTGTACTCCCATGCCCGGCCTACTACCTCAGTTCACACCTGGTTTACTCCCATGCCAGGCCCACACCTGGTTTACTCCCATGCCAGGCCTACTACCTCAGGTCACACCTGGTGTACTCCCATGCCAGGCCTACTACCTCAGTTCACACCTGGTGTACTCCCATGCCAGGCCTACTACCTCAGTTCACACCTGGATTACTCCCATGCCAGGCCTACTAGCTCAGTTCACACCTGGATTGCTCCCATGCCAGGCCTACTACCTCAGTTCACACCTGGTGTACTCCAATGCCCGGCCTACTACCTCAGTTCACACCTGGTTTACTCCCATGCCAGTCCTACTACCTCAGTTCACACCTGGTTTACTCCCATGCCAGGCCTACTACCTCAGTTCATACCTGGTGTACTCCCATGCCAGGCCTACTACCTCAGTTCACACCTGGTTTACTCCCATGCCAGGCCTACTACCTCAGTTCACACCTGGTTTACTCCCATGCCAGGCCTACTACCTCAGTTCACAACTGGTTTATTCCCATACCAGGCCTACTACCTCAGTTCACACCTGGTGTACTCCCCTGCCAGGCCTACTACCTCAGTTCACACCTGGTGTACTCCCGTGCCAGGCCTACTACCTCAGTTCACACCTGGTGTACTCCTGTGCCAGGCCTACTACCTCAGTTTACACCTGGTTTACTCCCATGCCATGCCTACTACCTCAGTTCACACCTGGTGTACTCCCATTCCAGGCCTACTACCTCGGTTCACACCTGGTTTACTCCCATGCCAGGCCTACTACCTCAGTTTACACCTGGTTTACTCCCATGCCATGCCTACTACCTCACTTCAACCTGGTGTACTCCCATTCCAGGCCTACTACCTCGGTTCACACCTGGTTTACTCCCATGCCAGGCCTACTACCTCAGTCCACACATGGTGTACTCCCATGCCAGGCCTACTACCTAAATTCACACCTGGATTACTTCCATGCCAGGCCCACACCTGGTTTACTCCCATGCCAGGCCTACTACCTCAGTTCACACCTGGTGTACTCCCATTCCAGGCCTACTATCTCAGTTCACACCTGGTGTACTCCCATGCCAGGCCTACTACCTCAGTTCACATCTGGTGTACTCCCATGCCAGGCCTACTACCTCAGTTCACACCTGGATTACTCCCATGCCAGGCCTACTAGCTCAATTCACACCTGGATTACTCCCATGCCAGGCCTACTACCTCAGTTCACACCTGGTGTACTCCCATGCCCGGCCTACTACCTCAGTTCACACCTGGTTTACTCCCATGCCAGGCCCACACCTGGTTTACTCCCATGCCAGGCCTACTACCTCAGGTCACACCTGGTGTACTCCCATTCCAGGCCTACTACCTCAGTTCACATCTGGTGTACTCCCATGCCAGGCCTACTACCTCAGTTCACACCTGGATTACTCCCATGCCAGGCCTACTACCTCAGTTCACACCTGGTGTACTCCCATGCCCGGCCTACTACCTCAGTTCACACCTGGTTTACTCCCATGCCAGGCCCACACCTGGTTTACTCCCATGCCAGGCCTACAGCCTCAGTCACACCTGGTTTACTCCCATGCCAGGCCTTCTATCTCAGTTCACACCTGGTTTGCTCCCATGCCAGGCCTACTGCCTCAGTCACACCTGGTTTACTCCCATGCCAGGCCTACTGCCTCAGTCACACCTGGTTTACTCCCATGCTAGGCCTATTGCCTCAGTCACACCTGGTTTATTCCCATGCCAGGCCTACTGCCTCAGTCACACCTGGTTTACTCCCATGCCATGCCTACTACCTCAGTTCACACCTGGTGTACTCCCGTGCCAGGCCTACTAGCTCAGTTCACATCTGGTGTACTCCCGTGCCAGGCCTACTACCTCAGTTCACAACTGGTGTACTCCCATGCCAGGCCTACTACCTCAGTTTACACCTGGTGTACTCCCATGCCCGGCCTACAATCTCAGTTCACACCTGGTTTACTCCCATGCCAGGCCTACTACCTCAGGTCACACCTGGTGTACTCCCATGCCAGGCCTACTACCTCAGTTCACATCTGGTGTACTCCCATGCCAGGCCTACTACCTCAGTTCACACCTGGATTACTCCCATGCCAGGCCTACTAGCTCAGTTCACACCTGGATTGCTCCCATGCCAGGCCTACTACCTCAGCTCACACCTGGTGTACTCCCATGCCCGGCCTACTACCTCAGTTCACACCTGGTTTACTCCCATGCCAGTCCTACTACCTCAGTTCACACCTGGTTTACTCCCATGCCAGGCCTACTACCTCAGTTCATACCTGGTGTACTCCCATGCCAGGCCTACTACCTCAGTTCACACCTGGTTTACTCCCATGCCAGGCCTACTACCTCAGTTCACACCTGGTTTACTCCCATGCCAGGCCTACTACCTCAGTTCACAACTGGTTTATTCCCATACCAGGCCTACTACCTCAGTTCACACCTGGTGTACTCCCCTGCCAGGCCTACTACCTCAGTTCACACCTGGTGTACTGCCATGCCAGGCCTACTACCTCAGTTACACCTGGTTTACTCCCATACCAGGCCTACTACCTCAGTTCACACCTGGTTTACTCCCATGCCAAGCCTACTACCTCAGTTCACACCTGGTGCACTCCCATGCCAGGCCTACTACCTTAGTTCACAACTGGTTTACTCCCATGCCAGGCCTACTACCTCAGTTCACACCTGGTTTACTCCCATGCCAGGCCTACTACCTAAATTCACACCTGGATTACTTCCATGCCAGGCCCACACCTGGTTTACTCCCATGCCAGGCCTACTACCTCAGTTCACACCTGGTGTACTCCCATGCCAGGCCTACTACCTCACTTCACATCTGGTTTACTCCCATGCCAGGCCTACTACCTCAGTTCACACCTGGTTTACTCCCATGCAAGGCCTACTACCTCAGTTCACACCTGGTGTACTCCCATTCCAGGCCTACTACCTCAGTTCACACCTGGTTTACTCCCATGTCGGGCCTACTACCTCAGTTCACACCTGGTGTACTCCCATGCCAGGCCTACTACCTCAGTTCACACTTGGTGTACTCCCATGCCAGGCCTACTACCTCAGTTCACACCTGGTGTACTCCCATGCCAGGCCTACTACCTCAGTTCACACCTGGTGTACTCCCATGCCAGGCCTACTACCTCAGTTCACACCTGGATTACTCCCATGCCTGGCCTACTACCTCAGTTCACACCTGGTGTACTCCCATGCCAGACCTACTACCTCACTTCACATCTGGTGTACTCCCATGCCAGGCCTACTACCTCAGTTCACACCTGGTGTACTCCCATGCCAGGCCTACTACCTCACTTCACACCTGGTGTACTCCAATTCCAGGCCTACTACCTCGGCTCACACCTGGTTTACTCCCATGCCAGGCCTACTACCTCAGTTCACACCTGGTGTACTCCCATGCCAGACCTTCTACATCACTTCACACCTGGTGTACTCCCATGGCAGGCCTACTACCTCAGTTCACACCTGGTTTACTCCCATGCCATGCCTACTACCTCAGTTCACACCTGGTGTACTCCCATTCCAGGCCTACTACCTCGGTTCACACCTGGTTTACTCCCATGCCAGGCCTACTACCTCAGTTCACACCTGGTTTACTCCCATGCCAGGCCTACTACCTCAGTTCACACCTGGTGTACTCCCATGCCCGGCCTACTACCTCAGTTCACACCTGGTTTACTCCCATGCCAGGCCCACACCTGGTTTACTCCCATGCCAGGCCTACTACCTCAGTTCACACCTGGTGTACTCCCATTCCAGGCCTACTACCTCAGTTCACACCTGGTGTACTCCCATGCCAAGCCTACTACCTCAGGTCACACCTGGTGTACTCCCATGCCAGTCCTACTACCTCAGTTCACATCTGGTGTACTCCCATGCCAGGCCTACTACCTCAGTTCACACCTGGATTACTCCCATGCCAGGCCTACTAGCTCAGTTCACACCTGGATTACTCCCATGCCAGGCCTACTACCTCAGTTCACACCTGGTGTACTCCCATGCCCGGCCTACTACCTCAGTTCACACCTGGTTTACTCCCATGCCAGGCCCACACCTGGTTTACTCCCATGCCAGGCCTACAGCCTCAGTCACACCTGGTTTACTCCCATGCCAGGCCTACTACCTCAGTCACACTGGGTTTACTTCCATGCCAGGCCTTCTATCTCAGTTCACACCTGGTTTGCTCCCATGCCAGGCCTACTGCCTCAGTCACACCTGGTTTACTCCCATGCCAGGCCTACTGCCTCAGTCACACCTGGTTTACTCCCATGCTAGGCCTATTGCCTCAGTCACACCTGGTTTATTCCCATGCCAGGCCTACTGCCTCAGTCACACCTGGTTTACTCCCATGCCATGCCTACTACCTCAGTTCACACCTGGTGTACTCCCATGCCAGGCCTACTACCTCAGTACACACCTGGTGTACTCCCATTCCAGGCCTACTACCTCGGTTCACACCTGATTTACTCCCATGCCAGGCCTACTTCCTCAGTTCACACCTGGTTTACTCCCATGCCAGGCCTACTACCTCAGTTCACACCTGGTGTACTCCCATGCCAGGCCTACTACCTAAGTTCACACCTGGTTTACTCCCATGCCAGGCCTACTACCTCAGTTCACACCTGGTTTACTCCCATGCCAGGCCTACTACCTCAGTTCACAACTGGTTTATTCCCATGCCAGGCCTACTACCTCAGTTCACACCTGGTGTACTCCCCTGCCAGGCCTACTACCTCAGTTCACACCTGGTGTACTGCCATGCCAGGCCTACTACCTCAGTTACACCTGGTTTACTCCCATACCAGGCCTACTACCTCAGTTCACACTTGGTTTACTCCCATGCCAGGCCTACTACCTCAGTCCACACCTGGTGTACTCCCAGGCCAGGCCTACTACCTTAGTTCACACCTGGTTTACTCCCATGCCAGGCCTACTACCTCAGTTCACACCTGGTTTACTCCCATGCCAGGCCTACTACCTAAATTCACACCTGGATTACTTCCATGCCAGGCCCACACCTGGTTTACTCCCATGCCAGGCCTACTACCTCAGTTCACATCTGGTGTACTCCCATGCCAGGCCTACTACCTCACTTCACATCTGGTTTACTCCCATGCCAGGCCTACTACCTCAGTTCACACCTGGTTTACTCCCATGCAAGGCATACTACCTCAGTTCACACCTGGTGTACTCCCATGCCAGGCCTACTACCTCAGTTCACACCTGGTTTACTCCCATGACAGGCCTACTACCTCAGTTCACACCTGGTGTACTCCCATGCCAGGCCTACTACCTCAGTTCACACCTGGTGTACTCCCATGCCAGGCCTACTATCTCAGTTCACACCTGGTGTACTCCCATGCCAGGCCTACTACCTCAGTTTACACCTGGTGTACTCCCATGCCCGGCCTACTACCTCAGTTCACACCTGGTTTACTCCCATGCCAGGCCCACACCTGGTTTACTCCCATGCCAGGCCTACTACCTCAGGTCACACCTGGTGTACTCCCATGCCAGGCCTACTACCTCAGTTCACATCTGGTGTACTCCCATGCCAGGCCTACTACCTCAGTTCACACCTGGTTTACTCCCATGCCAGGCCTACTACCTCAGTTCATACCTGGTGTACTCCCATGCCAGGCCTACTACCTCAGTTCACACCTGGTTTACTCCCATGCCAGGCCTACTACCTCAGTTCACACCTGGTTTACTCCCATGCCAGGCCTACTACCTCAGTTCACACCTGGTGTACTCCCATGCCAGGCCTACTACCTCACTTCACATCTGGTTTACTCCCATGCCAGGCCTACTACCTCAGTTCACACCTGGTTTACTCCCATGCAAGGCCTACTACCTCAGTTCACACCTGGTGTACTCCCATTCCAGGCCTACTACCTCAGTTCACACCTGGTTTACTCCCATGTCGGGCCTACTACCTCAGTTCACACCTGGTGTACTCCCATGCCAGGCCTACTACCTCAGTTCACACTTGGTGTACTCCCATGCCAGGCCTACTACCTCAGTTCACACCTGGTGTACTCCCATGCCAGGCCTACTACCTCAGTTCACACCTGGTGTACTCCCATGCCAGGTCTACTACCTCAGTTCACACCTGGATTACTCCCATGCCTGGCCTACTACCTCAGTTCACACCTGGTGTACTCCCATGCCAGGCCTACTACCTCACTTCACATCTGGTGTACTCCCATGCCAGGCCTACTACCTCAGTTCACACCTGGTGTACTCCCATGCCAGGCCTACTACCTCACTTCACACCTGGTGTACTCCAATTCCAGGCCTACTACCTCGGCTCACACCTGGTTTACTCCCATGCCAGGCCTACTACCTCAGTTCACACCTGGTGTACTCCCATGCCAGACCTTCTACCTCACTTCACACCTGGTGTACTCCCATGGCAGGCCTACTACCTCAGTTCACACCTGGTTTACTCCCATGCCATGCCTACTACCTCAGTTCACACCTGGTGTACTCCCATTCCAGGCCTACTACCTCGGTTCACACCTGGTTTACTCCCATGCCAGGCCTACTACCTCAGTTCACACCTGGTTTACTCCCATGCCAGGCCTACTACCTCAGTTCACACCTGGTGTACTCCCATGCCAGGCCCACACCTGGTTTACTCCCATGCCAGGCCTACTACCTCAGTTCACACCTGGTGTACTCCCATTCCAGGCCTACTACCTCAGTTCACACCTGGTGTACTCCCATGCCAAGCCTACTACCTCAGGTCACACCTGGTGTACTCCCATGCCAGTCCTACTACCTCAGTTCACATCTGGTGTACTCCCATGCCAGGCCTACTACCTCAGTTCACACCTGGATTACTCCCATGCAGGGCCTACTAGCTCAGTTCACACCTGGATTACTCCCATGCCAGGCCTACTACCTCAGTTCACACCTGGTGTACTCCCATGCCCGGCCTACTACCTCAGTTCACACCTGGTTTACTCCCATGCCAGGCCCACACCTGGTTTACTCCCATGCCAGGCCTACAGCCTCAGTCACACCTGGTTTACTCCCATGCCAGGCCTACTACCTCAGTCACACTGGGTTTACTTCCATGCCAGGCCTTCTATCTCAGTTCACACCTGGTTTACTCCCATGCCATGCCTACTACCTCAGTTCACACCTGGTGTACTCCCATTCCAGGCCTACTACCTCGGTTCACACCTGGTTTACTCCCATGCCAGGCCTACTACCTCGGTTCACACCTGGTTTACTCCCATGCCAGGCCTACTACCTCAGTTCACACCTGGTTTACTCCCATGCCAGGCCTACTACCTCAGTTCACACCTGGTTTACTCCCATGCCAGGCCTTCTACCTCAGTTCACACCTGGTGTACTCCCATGCCAGGCCCACACCTGGTTTACTCCCATGCCAGGCCTACTACCTCAGTTCACACCTGGTGTACTCCCATTCCAGGCCTACTACCTCAGTTCACACCTGGTGTACTCCCATGCCAAGCCTACTACCTCAGGTCACACCTGGTGTACTCCCATGCCAGTCCTACTACCTCAGTTCACATCTGGTGTACTCCCATGCCAGGCCTACTACCTCAGTTCACACCTGGATTACTCCCATGCAGGGCCTACTAGCTCAGTTCACACCTGGATTACTCCCATGCCAGGCCTACTACCTCAGTTCACACCTGGTGTACTCCCATGCCCGGCCTACTACCTCAGTTCACACCTGGTTTACTCCCATGCCAGGCCCACACCTGGTTTACTCCCATGCCAGGCCTACAGCCTCAGTCACACCTGGTTTACTCCCATGCCAGGCCTACTACCTCAGTCACACTGGGTTTACTTCCATGCCAGGCCTTCTATCTCAGTTCACACCTGGTTTGCTCCCATGCCAGGCCTACTGCCTCAGTCACACATGGTTTACTCCCATGCCAGGCCTACTGCCTCAGTCACACCTGGTTTACTCCCATGCTAGGCCTATTGCCTCAGTCACACCTGGTTTATTCCCATGCCAGGCCTACTGCCTCAGTCACACCTGGTTTACTCCCATGGCATGCCTACTACCTCAGTTCACACCTGGTGTACTCCCGTGCCAGGCCTACTAGCTCAGTTCACATCTGGTGTACTCCCGTGCCAGGCCTACTACCTCAGTTCACACCTGGTTTACTCCCATGCCAGGCCTAATACCTCAGTTACACCTGGTTTTCTCCCATACCAGGCCTACTACCTCAGTTCACACCTGGTGTACTCCCGTGCCAGGCCTACTACCTCAGTTCACACTTGGTGTACTCCCGTGCCAGGCCTACTACCTCAGTTTACACCTGGTGTACTCCCGTGCCAGGCCTACTACCTCAGTTCACATCTGGTGTACTCCCATGCCAGGCCTACTACCTCAGTTCACACCTGGTTTACTCCCATGCTAGGCCTACTACCTCAGTACACACCTGGTGTACTCCCATTCCAGGCCTACTACCTCGGTTCACACCTGATTTATTCCCATGCCAGGCCTACTACCTCAGTTCACACCTGGTTTACTCCCATGCCAGGCCTACTACCTCAGTTCACACCTGGTGTACTCCCATGCCAGGCCTACTACCTAAGTTCACACCTGGTTTACTCCCATGCCAGGCCTACTACCTCAGTTCACACCTGGTTTACTCCCATGCCAGGCCTACTACCTCAGTTCACAACTGGTTTATTCCCATGCCAGGCCTACTACCTCAGTTCACACCTGGTGTACTCCCCTGCCAGGCCTACTACCTCAGTTCACACCTGGTGTACTGCCATGCCAGGCCTACTACCTCAGTTACACCTGGTTTACTCCCATACCAGGCCTACTACCTCAGTTCACACTTGGTTTACTCCCATGCCAGGCCTACTACCTCAGTCCACACCTGGTGTACTCCCAGGCCAGGCCTACTACCTTAGTTCACACCTGGTTTACTCCCATGCCAGGCCTACTACCTCAGTTCACACCTGGTTTACTCCCATGCCAGGCCTACTACCTAAATTCACACCTGGATTACTTCCATGCCAGGCCCACACCTGGTTTACTCCCATGCCAGGCCTACTACCTCAGTTCACATCTGGTGTACTCCCATGCCAGGCCTACTACCTCACTTCACATCTGGTTTACTCCCATGCCAGGCCTACTACCTCAGTTCACACCTGGTTTACTCCCATGCAAGGCATACTACCTCAGTTCACACCTGGTGTACTCCCATGCCAGGCCTACTACCTCAGTTCACACCTGGTTTACTCCCATGCCGGGCCTACTACCTCAGTTCACACCTGGTGTACTCCCATGCCAGGCCTACTACCTCAGTTCACACCTGGTGTACTCCCATGCCAGGCCTACTATCTCAGTTCACACCTGGTGTACTCCCATGCCAGGCCTACTACCTCAGTTCACACCTGGTGTACTCCCATGCCAGGCCTACTACCTCAGTTCACACCTGGATTACTCCCATGCCTGGCCTACTACCTCAGTTCACACCTGGTGTACTCCCATGCCAGGCCTACTACCTCACTTCACATCTGGTGTACTCCCATGCCAGGCCTACTACCTCGGTTCACACCTGGTGTACTCCCATGCCAGGCCTACTACCTCACTTCACACCTGGTGTACTCCAATTCCAGGCCTACTACCTCAGTTCACACCTGGTTTACTCCCATGCCAGGCCTACTACCTCAGTTCACACCTGGTGTACTCCCATGCCAGGCCTACTACCTCACTTCACACCTGGTGTACTCCCATGGCAGGCCTACTACCTCAGTTCACACCTGGTTTACTCCCATGCCATGCCTACTACCTCAGTTCACACCTGGTGTACTCCCATTCCAGGCCTACTACCTCAGTTCACACCTGGTTTACTCCCATGCCAGGCCTACTACCTCAATTCACACCTGGTTTACTCCCATGCCAGGCCTACTACCTCAGTTCACAACTGGTGTACTCCCATGCCCGGCCTACTACCTCAGTTCACACCTGGTGTACTCCCATGCCAGGCCTACTACCTCACCTCACATCTGGTGTACTCCCATGCCAGGCCTACTACCTCAGTTCACACCTGGTGTACTCCCATGCCAGGCCTACTACCCCAGTTACACCTGGTTTACTCCCATACCAGGCCTACTACCTCAGTTCACACCTGGTTTACTCCCATGCCAGGCCTACTACCTCAGTTCACACCTGGTGTACTCCCATGCCAGGCCTACTACCTTAGTTCACACCTGGTTTACTCCCATGCCAGGCCTACTACCTCAGTTCACACCTGGTTTACTCCCATGCCAGGCCTGCTACCTCAGTCCACACATGGTGTACTCCCATGCCAGGCCTACTACCTAAATTCACACCTGGATTACTTCCATGCCAGGCCCACACCTGGTTTACTCCCATGCCAGGCCTACTACCTCAGTTCACACCTGGTGTACTCCCATTCCAGGCCTACTACCTCAATTCACACCTGGTGTACTCCCATGCCAGGCCTACTACCTCAGGTCACACCTGGTGTACTCCCATGCCAGGCCTACTACCTCAGTTCACATCTGGTGTACTCCCATGCCAGGCCTACTACCTCAGTTCACACCTGGATTACTCCCATGCCAGGCCTACTAGCTCAGTTCACACCTGGATTACTCCCATGCCAGGCCTACTACCTCAGTTCACACCTGGTGTACTCCCATGCCCGGCCTACTACCTCAGTTCACACCTGGTTTACTCCCATGCCAGGCCCACACCTGGTTTACTCCCATGCCAGGCCTACAGCCTCAGTCACACCTGGTTTACTCCCATGCCAGGCCTACTACCTCAGTCACACTGGGTTTACTTCCATGCCAGGCCTACTGCCTCAGTCACACCTGGTTTACTCCAATGCCAGGCCTACTGCCTCAGTCACACCTGGTTTACTCCCATGCTAGGCCTATTGCCTCAGTCACACCTGGTTTATTCCCATGCCAGGCCTACTGCCTCAGTCACACCTGGTTTACTCCCATGCCATGCCTACTACCTCAGTTCACACCTGGTGTACTCCCGTGCCAGGCCTACTAGCTCAGTTCACATCTGGTGTACTCCCGTGCCAGGCCTACTACCTCAGTTCACACCTGGTTTACTCCCGTGCCAGGCCTACTACCTCAGTTCACACCTGGTGTACTCCCGTGCCAGGCCTACTACCTCAGTTCACACCTGGTGTACTCCCGTGCCAGGCCTACTACCTCAGTTCACACCTGGTGTACTCCCGTGCCAGGCCTACTACCTCAGTTCACACCTGGTTTACTCCCGTGCCAGGCCTACTACCTCAGTTCACTCCTGGTTTACTCCCGTGCCAGGCCTACTACCTCAGTTTACACCTGGTGTACTCCCGTGCCAGGCCTACTACCTCAGTTCACATCTGGTGTACTCCCATGCCAGGCCTACTACCTCGGTTCACACCTGGTTTACTCCCATGCTAGGCCTACTACCTCAGTTCACACCTGGTGTACTCCCATTCCAGGCCTTCTACCTCGGTTCACACCTGGTTTACTCCCATGCCAGGCCTACTACCTCAGTTCACACCTGGTTTACTCCCATGCCAGGCCTACTACCTCAGTTCACACCTGGTGTACTCCCATGCCAGGCCTACTACCTTAGTTCACACCTGGTTTACTCCCATGCCAGGCCTACTACCTCAGTTCACACCTGGTTTACTCCCATGCCAGGCCTACTACCTCAGTTCACAACTGGTTTATTCCCATGCCAGGCCTACTACCTCAGTTCACACCTGGTGTACTCCCCTGCCAGGCCTACTACCTCAGTTCACACCTGGTGTACTGCCATGCCAGGCCTACTACCTCAGTTACACCTGGTTTACTCCCATACCAGGCCTACTACCTCAGTTCACACCCGGTTTACTCCCATGCCAGGCCTACTACCTCAGTTCACACCTGGTGTACTCCCATGCCAGGCCTACTACCTTAGTTCACACCTGGTTTACTCCCATGCCAGGCCTACTACCTCAGTTCACACCTGGTTTACTCCCATGCCAGGCCTACTACCTAAATTCACACCTGGATTACTTCCATGCCAGGCCCACACCTGGTTTACTCCCATGCCAGGCCTACTACCTCAGTTCACACCTGGTGTACTCCCATGCCAGGCCTACTACCTCACTTCACATCTGGTTTACTCCCATGCCAGGCCTACTACCTCAGTTCACACCTGGTTTACTCCCATGCAAGGCCTACTACCTCAGTTCACACCTGGTGTACTCCCATTCCAGGCCTACTGCCTCAGTCACACATGGTTTACTCCCATGCCAGGCCTACTGCCTCAGTCACACCTGGTTTACTCCCATGCTAGGCCTATTGCCTCAGTCACACCTGGTTTATTCCCATGCCAGGCCTACTGCCTCAGTCACACCTGGTTTACTCCCATGGCATGCCTACTACCTCAGTTCACACCTGGTGTACTCCCGTGCCAGGCCTACTAGCTCAGTTCACATCTGGTGTACTCCCGTGCCAGGCCTACTACCTCAGTTCACACCTGGTTTACTCCCATGCCAGGCCTAATACCTCAGTTACACCTGGTTTTCTCCCATACCAGGCCTACTACCTCAGTTCACACCTGGTGTACTCCCGTGCCAGGCCTACTACCTCAGTTCACACTTGGTGTACTCCCGTGCCAGGCCTACTACCTCAGTTTACACCTGGTGTACTCCCGTGCCAGGCCTACTACCTCAGTTCACATCTGGTGTACTCCCATGCCAGGCCTACTACCTCAGTTCACACCTGGTTTACTCCCATGCTAGGCCTTCTACCTCAGTACACACCTGGTGTACTCCCATTCCAGGCCTACTACCTCGGTTCACACCTGATTTATTCCCATGCCAGGCCTACTACCTCAGTTCACACCTGGTTTACTCCCATGCCAGGCCTACTACCTCAGTTCACACCTGGTGTACTCCCATGCCAGGCCTACTACCTAAGTTCACACCTGGTTTACTCCCATGCCAGGCCTACTACCTCAGTTCACACCTGGTTTACTCCCATGCCAGGCCTACTACCTCAGTTCACAACTGGTTTATTCCCATGCCAGGCCTACTACCTCAGTTCACACCTGGTGTACTCCCCTGCCAGGCCTACTACCTCAGTTCACACCTGGTGTACTGCCATGCCAGGCCTACTACCTCAGTTACACCTGGTTTACTCCCATACCAGGCCTACTACCTCAGTTCACACTTGGTTTACTCCCATGCCAGGCCTACTACCTCAGTCCACACCTGGTGTACTCCCAGGCCAGGCCTACTACCTTAGTTCACACCTGGTTTACTCCCATGCCAGGCCTACTACCTCAGTTCACACCTGGTTTACTCCCATGCCAGGCCTACTACCTAAATTCACACCTGGATTACTTCCATGCCAGGCCCACACCTGGTTTACTCCCATGCCAGGCCTACTACCTCAGTTCACATCTGGTGTACTCCCATGCCAGGCCTACTACCTCACTTCACATCTGGTTTACTCCCATGCCAGGCCTACTACCTCAGTTCACACCTGGTTTACTCCCATGCAAGGCATACTACCTCAGTTCACACCTGGTGTACTCCCATGCCAGGCCTACTACCTCAGTTCACACCTGGTTTACTCCCATGCCGGGCCTACTACCTCAGTTCACACCTGGTGTACTCCCATGCCAGGCCTACTACCTCAGTTCACACCTGGTGTACTCCCATGCCAGGCCTACTATCTCAGTTCACACCTGGTGTACTCCCATGCCAGGCCTACTACCTCAGTTCACACCTGGTGTACTCCCATGCCAGGCCTACTACCTCAGTTCACACCTGGATTACTCCCATGCCTGGCCTACTACCTCAGTTCACACCTGGTGTACTCCCATGCCAGGCCTACTACCTCACTTCACATCTGGTGTACTCCCATGCCAGGCCTACTACCTCGGTTCACACCTGGTGTACTCCCATGCCAGGCCTACTACCTCACTTCACACCTGGTGTACTCCAATTCCAGGCCTACTACCTCAGTTCACACCTGGTTTACTCCCATGCCAGGCCTACTACCTCAGTTCACACCTGGTGTACTCCCATGCCAGGCCTACTACCTCACTTCACACCTGGTGTACTCCCATGGCAGGCCTACTACCTCAGTTCACACCTGGTTTACTCCCATGCCATGCCTACTACCTCAGTTCACACCTGGTGTACTCCCATTCCAGGCCTACTACCTCAGTTCACACCTGGTTTACTCCCATGCCAGGCCTACTACCTCAATTCACACCTGGTTTACTCCCATGCCAGGCCTACTACCTCAGTTCACAACTGGTGTACTCCCATGCCCGGCCTACTACCTCAGTTCACACCTGGTGTACTCCCATGCCAGGCCTACTACCTCACCTCACATCTGGTGTACTCCCATGCCAGGCCTACTACCTCAGTTCACACCTGGTGTACTCCCATGCCAGGCCTACTACCCCAGTTACACCTGGTTTACTCCCATACCAGGCCTACTACCTCAGTTCACACCTGGTTTACTCCCATGCCAGGCCTACTACCTCAGTTCACACCTGGTGTACTCCCATGCCAGGCCTACTACCTTAGTTCACACCTGGTTTACTCCCATGCCAGGCCTACTACCTCAGTTCACACCTGGTTTACTCCCATGCCAGGCCTGCTACCTCAGTCCACACATGGTGTACTCCCATGCCAGGCCTACTACCTAAATTCACACATGGATTACTTCCATGCCAGGCCCACACCTGGTTTACTCCCATGCCAGGCCTACTACCTCAGTTCACACCTGGTGTACTCCCATTCCAGGCCTACTACCTCAATTCACACCTGGTGTACTCCCATGCCAGGCCTACTACCTCAGGTCACACCTGGTGTACTCCCATGCCAGGCCTACTACCTCAGTTCACATCTGGTGTACTCCCATGCCAGGCCTACTACCTCAGTTCACACCTGGATTACTCCCATGCCAGGCCTACTAGCTCAGTTCACACCTGGATTACTCCCATGCCAGGCCTACTACCTCAGTTCACACCTGGTGTACTCCCATGCCCGGCCTACTACCTCAGTTCACACCTGGTTTACTCCCATGCCAGGCCCACACCTGGTTTACTCCCATGCCAGGCCTACAGCCTCAGTCACACCTGGTTTACTCCCATGCCAGGCCTACTACCTCAGTCACACTGGGTTTACTTCCATGCCAGGCCTACTGCCTCAGTCACACCTGGTTTACTCCAATGCCAGGCCTACTGCCTCAGTCACACCTGGTTTACTCCCATGCTAGGCCTATTGCCTCAGTCACACCTGGTTTATTCCCATGCCAGGCCTACTGCCTCAGTCACACCTGGTTTACTCCCATGCCATGCCTACTACCTCAGTTCACACCTGGTGTACTCCCGTGCCAGGCCTACTAGCTCAGTTCACATCTGGTGTACTCCCGTGCCAGGCCTACTACCTCAGTTCACACCTGGTTTACTCCCGTGCCAGGCCTACTACCTCAGTTCACACCTGGTGTACTCCCGTGCCAGGCCTACTACCTCAGTTCACACCTGGTGTACTCCCGTGCCAGGCCTACTACCTCAGTTCACACCTGGTGTACTCCCGTGCCAGGCCTACTACCTCAGTTCACACCTGGTTTACTCCCGTGCCAGGCCTACTACCTCAGTTCACTCCTGGTTTACTCCCGTGCCAGGCCTACTACCTCAGTTTACACCTGGTGTACTCCCGTGCCAGGCCTACTACCTCAGTTCACATCTGGTGTACTCCCATGCCAGGCCTACTACCTCGGTTCACACCTGGTTTACTCCCATGCTAGGCCTACTACCTCAGTTCACACCTGGTGTACTCCCATTCCAGGCCTTCTACCTCGGTTCACACCTGGTTTACTCCCATGCCAGGCCTACTACCTCAGTTCACACCTGGTTTACTCCCATGCCAGGCCTACTACCTCAGTTCACACCTGGTGTACTCCCATGCCAGGCCTACTACCTTAGTTCACACCTGGTTTACTCCCATGCCAGGCCTACTACCTCAGTTCACACCTGGTTTACTCCCATGCCAGGCCTACTACCTCAGTTCACAACTGGTTTATTCCCATGCCAGGCCTACTACCTCAGTTCACACCTGGTGTACTCCCCTGCCAGGCCTACTACCTCAGTTCACACCTGGTGTACTGCCATGCCAGGCCTACTACCTCAGTTACACCTGGTTTACTCCCATACCAGGCCTACTACCTCAGTTCACACCCGGTTTACTCCCATGCCAGGCCTACTACCTCAGTTCACACCTGGTGTACTCCCATGCCAGGCCTACTACCTTAGTTCACACCTGGTTTACTCCCATGCCAGGCCTACTACCTCAGTTCACACCTGGTTTACTCCCATGCCAGGCCTACTACCTAAATTCACACCTGGATTACTTCCATGCCAGGCCCACACCTGGTTTACTCCCATGCCAGGCCTACTACCTCAGTTCACACCTGGTGTACTCCCATGCCAGGCCTACTACCTCACTTCACATCTGGTTTACTCCCATGCCAGGCCTACTACCTCAGTTCACACCTGGTTTACTCCCATGCAAGGCCTACTACCTCAGTTCACACCTGGTGTACTCCCATTCCAGGCCTACTACCTCAGTTCACACCTGGTTTACTCCCATGCCAGGCCTACTACCTCAGTTCACACCTGGTGTACTCCCATGCCAGGCCTACTACCTCAGTTACACCTGGTTTTCTCCCATACCAGGCCTACTACCTCAGTTCACACCTGGTTTACTCCCATGCCAGGCCTACTACCTCAGTTCACACCTGGTGTACTCCCATGCCCGGCCTACTACCTCAGTTCACACCTGGTTTACTCCCATGCCAGGCCTACAGCCTCAGTC
The DNA here is from genome assembly GCF_040938575.1 of Ambystoma mexicanum. NCBI lineage: Eukaryota > Metazoa > Chordata > Amphibia > Caudata > Ambystomatidae > Ambystoma > Ambystoma mexicanum. The sequence continues at coordinate 31,113,022 of NC_090921.1, forward strand.
ACACCTGGTTTACTCCCATGCCAGGCCTACTGCCTCAGTCACACCGCGTTTACTTCCATGCCAGGCCTACTACCTCAGTCACACCTGGTTTACTTCCATGCCAGGCCTTCTATCTCAGTTCACACCTGGCTTGCTCCCATGCCAGGCCTACTGCCTCAGTCACACCTGGTTTACTAGCATGTCAGGCCTACTGCCTCAGTCACACCTGGTTTACTCCCATGCTAGGCCTATTGCCTCAGTCACACCTGGTTTATTCCCATGCCAGGCCTACTGCCTCAGTCACACCTGGTTTACTCCCATGCCATGCCTACTACCTCAGTTCACACCTGGTGTACTCCCATGCCAGGCCTACTACCTCAGTTCACACCTGGTGTACTTCCGTGCCAGGCCTACTACCTCAGTTCACACCTGGTGTACTCCCGTGCCAGGCCTACTAGCTCAGTTCACATCTGGTGTACTCCCGTGCCAGGCCTACTACCTCAGTTCACACCTGGTTTACTCCCATGCCAGGCCTAATACCTCAGTTACACCTGGTTTTCTCCCATACCAGGCCTACTACCTCAGTTCACACCTGGTGTACTCCTGTGCCAGGCCTACTACCTCAGTTCACACCTGGTGTACTCCCGTGCCAGGCCTACTACCTCAGTTCACACCTGGTGTACTCCCGTGCCAGGTCTACTACCTCAGTTCACACCTGGTGTACTCCCGTGCCAGGCCTACTACCTCAGTTCACATCTGGTGTACTCCCATGCCAGGCCTACTACCTCAGTTCACACCTGGTTTACTCCCATGCCAAGCCTACTACCTCAGTTCACATCTGGTGTACTCCCATGCCAGGCCTACTACCTCAGTTCACACCTGGTTTACTCCCATGCCAGGCCTACTACCTCAGGTCACACCTGGTGTACTCCCTTTCCAGGCCTACTACCTCAGTTCACATCTGGTGTACTCCCATGCCAGGCCTACTACCTCAGTTCACACCTGGTTTACTCCCATGCCAGGCCTACTACCTCAGTTCACATCTGGTGTACTCCCATGCCAGGCCTACTACCTCAGTTCACACCTGGTTTACTCCCATGCCAGGCCTACTACCTCAGGTCACACCTGGTGTACTCCCTTGCCAGGCCTACTACCTCAGTTCACATCTGGTGTACTCCCATGCCAGGCCTACTACCTCAGTTCACACCTGGTGTACTCCCATTCCAGGCCTACTACCTAGGTTCACACCTGGTTTACTCCCATGCCAGGCCTACTACCTCAGTTCACACCTGGTTTACTCCCATGCCAGGCCTACTACCTCAGTTCACACCTGGTGTACTCCCATGCCAGGCCTACTACCTCAGTTCACACCTGGATTACTCCCATGCCAGGCCTACTACCTCAGTTCACACCTGGTTTACTCCCATGCCAGGCCTGCTACCTCAGTCCACACATGGTGTACTCCCATGCCAGGCCTACTACCTCAGTTCACAACTGGCTTATTCCCATGCCAGGCCTACTACCTCAGTTCACACCTGGTGTACTGCCATGCCAGGCCTACTACCTCAGTTACACCTGGTTTACTCCCATACCAGGCCTACTACCTCAGTTCACACCTGGTTTACTCCCATGCCAGGCCTACTACCTCAGTTCACACCTGGTGTACTCCCATGCCAGGCCTACTACCTTAGTTCACATCTGGTTTACTCCCATGCCAGGCCTACTACCTCAGTTCACACCTGGTTTACTCCCATGCCAGGCCTACTACCTCAGTGTGCACCTGCTTTACTTCCATGCCAGACCTACTACCTCCGTTCACACCTGGTGTACTCCCATGCCAGGCCTACTACCTAAATTCACACCTGGATTACTTCCATGCCACGCCCACACCTGGTTTACTCCCATGCCAGGCCTACTACCTCAGTTCACACCTGGTGTACTCCCATGCCAGGCCTACTACCTCAGTTCACACCTGGTTTACTCCCATGCTAGGCCTACTACCTCAGTTCACACCTGGTGTACTCCCATTCCAGGCCTACTACCTCGGTTCACACCTGGTTTACTCCCATGCCAGGCCTACTACCTCAATTCACACCTGGTTTACTCCCATGCCAGGCCTACTACCTCAGTTCACACCTGGTGTACTCCCATGCCAGGCCTACTACCTCAGTTCACACCTGGTGTACTCCCATGCCAGAACTTCTACCTCACTTCACACCTGGTGTACTCCCATGGCAGGCCTACTACCTCAGTTCACACCTGGTTTACTCCCATGCCATGCCTACTACCTCAGTTCACACCTGGTGTACTCCCATTCCAGGCCTACTACCTCGGTTCACACCTGGTTTACTCCCATGCCAGGCCTACTACCTCAGTTCACACCTGGTTTACTCCCATGCCAGGCCTACTACCTCAGTTCACAACTGGTGTACTCCCATGCCCGGCCTACTACCTCAATTCACACCTGGTGTACTCCCATGCCAGGCCTACTACCTCACTTCACATCTGGTGTACTCCCATGCCAGGCCTACTACCTCAGTTCACACCTGGTGTACTCCCATGCCAGGCCTACTACCTCAGTTCACACCTGGTGTACTCCCATTCCAGGCCTACTACCTCAGTTCACACCTGGTGTACTCCCATTCCAGGCCTACTACCTCGGTTCACACCTGGTTTACTCCCATGCCAGGCCTACTACCTCAGTTCACACCTGGTTTACTCCCATGCCAGGCCTACTAACTCAGTTCACAACTGGTGTACTCCCATGCCCGGCCTACTACCTCAGTTCACACCTGGTGTACTCCCATTCCAGGCCTACTACCTCGGTTCACACCTGGTTTACTCCCATGCCAGGCCTACTACCTCAGTTCACACCTGGTTTACTCCCATGCCAGGCCTACTACCTCAGTTCACAACTGGTGTACTCCCATGCCCGGCCTACTACCTCAATTCACACCTGGTGTACTCCCATGCCAGGCCTACTACCTCACTTCACATCTGGTGTACTCCCATGCCAGGCCTACTACCTCAGTTCACACCTGGTGTACTCCCATGCCAGGCCTACTACCTCAGTTACACCTGGTTTACTCCCATACCAGGCCTACTACCTCAGTTCAAACCTGGTTTACTCCCATGCCAGGCCTACTACCTCAGTTCACACCTGGTGTACTCCCATGCCAGGCCTACTACCTTAGTTCACACCTGGTTTACTCCCATGCCAGGCCTACTACCTCAGTTCACACCTGGTTTACTCCCATGCCAGGCCTGCTACCTCAGTCCACACATGGTGTACTCCCATGCCAGGCCTATTACCTAAATTCACACCTGGATTACTTCCATGCCAGGCCCACACCTGGTTTACTCCCATGCCAGGCCTACTACCTCAGTTCACACCTGGTGTACTCCCATTCCAGGCCTACTACCTCAGTTCACACCTGGTGTACTCCCATGCCAAGCCTACTACCTCAGGTCACACCTGGTGTACTCCCATGCCAGTCCTACTACCTCAGTTCACATCTGGTGTACTCCCATGCCAGGCCTACTACCTCAGTTCACACCTGGATTACTCCCATGCCAGGCCTACTAGCTCAGTTCACACCTGGATTACTCCCATGCCAGGCCTACTACCTCAGTTCACACCTGGTTTACTCCCATGCCAGGCCCACACCTGGTTTACTCCCATGCCAGGCCTACAGCCTCAGTCACACCTGGTTTACTCCCATGCCAGGCCTACTACCTCAGTCACACTGGGTTTACTTCCATGCCAGGCCTACTACCTCAGTTCACACCTGGTTTACTCCCATGCCAGGCCCACACCTGGTTTACTCCCATGCCAGGCCTACAGCCTCAGTCACACCTGGTTTACTCCCATGCCAGGCCTACTGCCTCAGTCACACCTGGTTTACTCCCATGCCAGGCCTACTGCCTCAGTCACACCTGGTTTACTCCCATGCTAGGCCTATTGCCTCAGTCACACCTGGTTTATTCCCATGCCAGGCCTACTGCCTCAGTCACACCTGGTTTACTCCCATGCCATGCCTACTACCTCAGTTCACACCTGGTGTACTCCCGTGCCAGGCCTACTAGCTCAGTTCACATCTGGTGTACTCCCGTGCCAGGCCTACTACCTCAGTTCACACCTGGTTTACTCCCATGAGAGGCCTAATACCTCAGTTACACCTGGTTTTCTCCCATACCAGGCCTACTACCTCAGTTCACACCTGGTGTACTCCCGTGCCAGGCCTACTACCTCAGTTCACACTTGGTGTACTCCCGTGCCAGGCCTACTACCTCTGTTTACACCTGGTGTACTCCCGTGCCAGGCCTACTACCTCAGTTCACATCTGGTGTACTCCCATGCCAGGCCTACTACCTCAGTTCACACCTGGTTTACTCCCATGCTAGGCCTACTACCTCAGTACACACCTGGTGTACTCCCATTCCAGGCCTACTACCTCGGTTCACACCTGATTTACTCCCATGCCAGGCCTACTACCTCAGTTCACACCTGGTTTACTCCCATGCCAGGCCTACTACCTCAGTTCACACCTGGTGTACTCCCATGCCAGGCCTACTACCTTAGTTCACACCTGGTTTACTCCCATGCCAGGCCTACTACCTCAGTTCACACCTGGTTTACTCCCATGCCAGGCCTACTACCTCAGTTCACAACTGGTGTACTCCCCTGCCAGGCCTACTACCTCAGTTCACACCTGGTGTACTGCCATGCCAGGCCTACTACCTCAGTTACACCTGGTTTACTCCCATACCAGGCCTACTACCTCAGTTCACACTTGGTTTACTCCCATGCCAGGCCTACTACCTCAGTCCACACCTGGTGTACTCCCATGCCAGGCCTACTACCTTAGTTCACACCTGGTTTACTCCCATGCCAGGCCTACTACCTCAGTTCACACCTGGTTTATCCCCCATGCCAGGCCTACTACCTAAATTCACACCTGGATTACTTCCATGCCAGGCCCACACCTGGTTTACTCCCATGCCAGGCCTACTACCTCAGTTCACATCTGGTGTACTCCCATGTCAGGCCTACTACCTCACTTCACATCTGGTTTACTCCCATGCCAGGCCTACTACCTCAGTTCACACCTGGTTTACTCCCATGCAAGGCATACTACCTCAGTTCACACCTGGTGTACTCCCATGCCAGGCCTACTACCTCAGTTCACACCTGGTTTACTCCCATGCCGGGCCTACTACCTCAGTTCACACCTGGTGTACTCCCATGCCAGGCCTACTACCTCAGTTCACACCTGGTGTACTCCCATGCCAGGCCTACTATCTCAGTTCACACCTGGTGTACTCCCATGCCAGGCCTACTACCTCAGTTCACACCTGGTGTACTCCCATGCCAGGCCTACTACCTCAGTTCACACCTGGATTACTCCCATGCCTGGCCTACTACCTCAGTTCACACCTGGTGTACTCCCATGCCAGGCCTACTACCTCACTTCACATCTGGTGTACTCCCATGCCAGGCCTACTACCTCGGTTCACACCTGGTGTACTCCCATACCAGGCCTACTACCTCACTTCACACCTGGTGTACTCCAATTCCAGGCCTACTACCTCGGTTCACACCTGGTTTACTCCCATGCCAGGCCTACTACCTCAGTTCACACCTGGTGTACTCCCATGCCAGGCCTACTACCTCACTTCACACCTGGTGTACTCCCATGGCAGGCCTACTACCTCAGTTCACACCTGGTTTACTCCCATGCCATGCCTACTACCTCAGTTCACACCTGGTGTACTCCCATTCCAGGCCTACTACCTCAGTTCACACCTGGTTTACTCCCATGCCAGGCCTACTACCTCAGTTCACACCTGGTTTACTCCCATGCCAGGCCTACTACCTCAGTTCACAACTGGTGTACTCCCATGCCCGGCCTACTACCTCAGTTCACACCTGGTGTACTCCCATGCCAGGCCTACTACCTCACTTCACATCTGGTGTACTCCCATGCCAGGCCTACTACCTCAGTTCACACCTGGTGTACTCCCATGCCAGGCCTACTACCCCAGTTACAACTGGTTTACTCCCATGCCAGGCCTACTACCTCAGTTCACACCTGGTTTACTCCCATGCCAGGCCTACTACCTCAGTTCACACCTGGTGTACTCCCATGCCAGGCCTACTACCTTAGTTCACACCTGGTTTACTCCCATGCCAGGCCTACTACCTCAGTTCACACCTGGTTTACTCCCATGCCAGGCCTGCTACCTCAGTCCACACATGGTGTACTCCCATGCCAGGCCTACTACCTAAATTCACACCTGGATTACTTCCATGCCAGGCCAACACCTGGTTTACTCCCATGCCAGGCCTACTACCTCAGTTCACACCTGGTGTACTCCCATTCCAGGCCTACTACCTCAGTTCACACCTGGTGTACTCCCATGCCAGGCCTACTACCTCAGGTCACACCTGGTGTACTCCCATGCCAGGCCTACTACCTCAGTTCACATCTGGTATACTCCCATGCCAGGCCTACTACCTCAGTTCACACCTGGATTACTCCCATGCCAGGCCTACTAGCTCAGTTCACACCTGGATTACTCCCATGCCAGGCATACTACCTCAGTTCACACCTGGTGTACTCCCATGCCCGGCCTACTACCTCAGTTCACACCTGGTTTACTCCCATGCCAGGCCCACACCTGGTTTACTCCCATGCCAGGCCTACAGCCTCAGTCACACTGGGTTTACTTCCATGCCAGGCCTTCTATCTCAGTTCACACCTGGTTTGCTCCCATGCCAGGCCTACTGCCTCAGTCACACCTGGTTTACTCCCATGCCAGGCCTACTACCTCAGGTCACACCTGGTGTACTCCCATGCCAGGCCTACTACCTCAGTTCACATCTGGTGTACTCCCATGCCAGGCCTACTACCTCAGTTCACACCTGGATTACTCCCATGCCAGGCCTACTAGCTCAGTTCACACCTGGATTACTCCCATGCCAGGCATACTACCTCAGTTCACACCTGGTGTACTCCCATGCCCGGCCTACTACCTCAGTTCACACCTGGTTTACTCCCATGCCAGGCCCACACCTGGTTTACTCCCATGCCAGGCCAACTACCTCAGTCACACTGGGTTTACTTCCATGCCAGGCCTTCTATCTCAGTTCACACCTGGTTTGCTCCCATGCCAGGCCTACTGCCTCAGTCACACCTGGTTTACTCCAATGCCAGGCCTACTGCCTCAGTCCACACATGGTGTACTCCCATGCCAGGCCTACTACCTAAATTCACACCTGGATTACTTCCATGCCAGGCCAACACCTGGTTTACTCCCATGCCAGGCCTACTACCTCAGTTCACACCTGGTGTACTCCCATTCCAGGCCTACTACCTCAGTTCACACCTGGTGTACTCCAATGCCAGGCCTACTACCTCAGGTCACACCTGGTGTACTCCCATGCCAGGCCTACTACCTCAGTTCACATCTGGTGTACTCCCATGCCAGGCCTACTACCTCAGTTCACACCTGGATTACTCCCATGCCAGGCCTACTAGCTCAGTTCACACCTGGATTACTCCCATGCCAGGCCTACTACCTCAGTTCACACCTGGTGTACTCCCATGCCCGGCCTACTACCTCAGTTCACACCTGGTTTACTCCCATGCCAGGCCCACACCTGGTTTACTCCCATGCCAGGCCTACAGCCTCAGTCACACCTGGTTTACTCCCATGCCAGGCCAACTACCTCAGTCACACTGGGTTTACTTCCATGCCAGGCCTTCTATCTCAGTTCACACCTGGTTTGCTCCCATGCCAGGCCTACTGCCTCAGTCACACCTGGTTTACTCCAATGCCAGGCCTACTGCCTCAGTCACACCTGGTTTACTCCCATGCTAGGCCTATTGCCTCAGTCACACCTGGTTTATTCCCATGCCAGGCCTACTGCCTCAGTCACACCTGGTTTACTCCCATGCCATGCCTACTACCTCAGTTCACACCTGGTGTACTCCCGTGCCAGGCCTACTAGCTCAGTTCACATCTGGTGTACTCCCGTGCCAGGCCTACTACCTCAGTTCACACCTGGTTTACTCCCGTGCCAGGCCTACTACCTCAGTTCACACCTGGTGTACTCCCGTGCCAGGCCTACTACCTCAGTTCACACCTGGTGTACTCCCGTGCCAGGCCTCCCATTCCAGGCCTACTACCTCGGTTCACACCTGGTTTACTCCCATGCCAGGCCTAATACCTCAGTTCACACCTGGTGTACTCCCATGCCAGGCCTACTACCTCAGTTCACACCTGGTTTACTCCCGTGCCAGGCCTACTACCTCAGTTCACACCTGGTTTACTCCCGTGCCAGGCCTACTACCTCAGTTTACACCTGGTGTACTCCCGTGCCAGGCCTACTACCTCAGTTCACATCTGGTGTACTCCCATGCCAGGCCTACTACCTCAGTTCACACCTGGTTTACTCCCATGCTAGGCCTACTACCTCAGTTCACACATGGTGTACTCCCATTCCAGGCCTTCTACCTCGGTTCACACCTGGTTTACTCCCATGCCAGGCCTACTACCTCAGTTCACACCTGGTTTACTCCCATGCCAGGCCTACTACCTCAGTTCACACCTGGTGTACTCCCATGCCAGGCCTACTACCTTAGTTCACACCTGGTTTACTCCCATGCCAGGCCTACTACCTCAGTTCACACCTGGTTTACTCCCATGCCAGGCCTACTACCTCAGTTCACAACTGGTTTATTCCCATGCCAGGCCTACTCCCTCAGTTCACACCTGGTGTACTCCCCTGCCAGACCTACTACCTCAGTTCACACCTGGTGTACTGCCATGCCAGGCCTACTACCTCAGTTACACCTGGTTTACTCCCATACCAGGCCTACTACCTCAGTTCACACCCGCTTTACTCCCATGCCAGGCCTACTACCTCAGTTCACACCTGGTGTACTCCCATGCCAGGCCTACTACCTTAGTTCACACCTGGTTTACTCCCATGCCAGGCCTACTACCTCAGTTCACACCTGGTTTACTCCCATGCCAGGCCTACTACCTAAATTCACACCTGGATTACTTCCATGCCAGGCCCACACCTGGTTTACTCCCATGCCAGGCCTTCTACCTCAGTTCACACCTGGTGTACTCCCATGCCAGGCCTACTACCTCACTTCACATCTGGTTTACTCCCATGCCAGGCCTACTACCTCAGTTCACACCTGGTTTACTCCCATGCAAGGCCTACTACCTCAGTTCACACCTGGTGTACTCCCATTCCAGGCCTACTACCTCAGTTCACACCTGGTTTACTCCCATGCCAGGCCTACTACCTCAGTTCACACCTGGATTACTCCCATGCCTGGCCTACTACCTCAGTTCACACCTGGTGTACTCCCATGCCAGGATAATTCTACCTCACTTCACATCTGGTGTACTCCCATGCCAGGCCTACTACCTCGGTTCACACCTGGTGTACTCCCATACCAGGCCTACTACCTCACTTCACACCTGGTGTACTCCAATTCCAGGCCTACTACCTCAGTTCACACCTGGTGTACTCCCATTCCAGGCCTACTACCTCAGTTCACACCTGGTTTACTCCCATGCCAGGCCTACTACCTCAGTTCACAACTGGTGTACTCCCATGCCCGGCCTACTACCTCAGTTCACACCTGGTGTACTCCCATGCCAGGCCTACTACCTCACTTCACATCTGGTGTACTCCCATGCCAGGCCTACTACCTCAGTTCACACCTGGTGTACTCCCATGCCAGGCCTACTACCCCAGTTACAACTGGTTTACTCCCATGCCAGGCCTACTACCTCAGTTCACACCTGGTTTACTCCCATGCCAGGCCTACTACCTCAGTTCACACCTGGTGTACTCCCATGCCAGGCCTACTACCTTAGTTCACACCTGGTTTACTCCCATGCCAGGCCTACTACCTCAGTTCACACCTGGTTTACTCCCATGCCAGGCCTGCTACCTCAGTCCACACATGGTGTACTCCCATGCCAGGCCTACTACCTAAATTCACACCTGGATTACTTCCATGCCAGGCCTACTACCTCAGTTCACACCTGGTGTACTCCCATTCCAGGCCTACTACCTCAGTTCACACCTGGTGTACTCCCATGCCAGGCCTACTACCTCAGGTCACACCTGGTGTACTCCCATGCCAGGCCTACTACCTCAGTTCACATCTGGTGTACTCCCATGCCAAGCCTACTACCTCAGTTCACACCTGGATTACTCCCATGCCAGGCCTACTAGCTCAGTTCACACCTGGATTACTCCCATGCCAGGAATACTACCTCAGTTCACACCTGGTGTACTCCCATGCCCGGCCTACTACCTCAGTTCACACCTGGTTTACTCCCATGCCAGGCCCACACCTGGTTTACTCCCATGCCAGGCCTACAGCCTCAGTCACACCTGGTTTACTCCCATGCCAGGCCAACTACCTCAGTCACACTGGGTTTACTTCCATGCCAGGCCTTCTATCTCAGTTCACACCTGGTTTGCTCCCATGCCAGGCCTACTGCCTCAGTCACACCTGGTTTACTCCAATGCCAGGCCTACTGCCTCAGTCCACACATGGTGTAGTCCCATGCCAGGCCTACTACCTAAATTCACACCTGGATTACTTCCATGCCAGGCCAACACCTGGTTTACTCCCATGCCAGGCCTACTACCTCAGTTCACACCTGGTGTACTCCCATTCCAGGCCTACTACCTCAGTTCACACCTGGTGTACTCCCATGCCAGGCCTACTACCTCAGGTCACACCTGGTGTACTCCCATGCCAGGCCTACTACCTCAGTTCACATCTGGTGTACTCCCATGCCCGGCCTACTACCTCAGTTCACACCTGGTTTACTCCCATGCCAGGCCCACACCTGGTTTACTCCCATGCCAGGCCTACAGCCTCAGTCACACCTGGTTTACTCCCATGCCAGGCCAACTACCTCAGTCACACTGGGTTTACTTCCATGCCAGGCCTTCTATCTCAGTTCACACCTGGTTTGCTCCCATGCCAGGCCTACTGCCTCAGTCACACCTGGTTTACTCCAATGCCAGGCCTACTGCCTCAGTCACACCTGGTTTACTCCCATGCTAGGCCTATTGCCTCAGTCACACCTGGTTTATTCCCATGCCAGGCCTACTGCCTCAGTCACACCTGGTTTACTCCCATGCCATGCCTACTACCTCAGTTCACACCTGGTGTACTCCCGTGCCAGGCCTACTAGATCAGTTCACATCTGGTGTACTCCCGTGCCAGGCCTACTACCTCAGTTCACACCTGGTTTACTCCCGTGCCAGGCCTACTACCTCAGTTCACACCTGGTGTACTCCCGTGCCAGGCCTACTACCTCAGTTCACACCTGGTGTACTCCCGTGCCAGGCCTACTACCTCAGTTCACACCTGGTGTACTCCCGTGCCAGGCCTACTACCTCAGTTCACACCTGGTGTACTCCCATTCCAGGCCTACTACCTCGGTTCACACCTGGTTTACTCCCGTGCCAGGCCTAATACCTCAGTTCACACCTGGTGTACTCCCGTGCCAGGCCTACTACCTCAGTTCACACCTGGTTTACTCCCGTGCCAGGCCTACTACCTCAGTTTACACCTGGTGTACTCCCGTGCCAGGCCTACTACCTCAGTTCACATCTGGTGTACTCCCATGCCAGGCCTACTACCTCAGTTCACACCTGGTTTACTCCCATGCCAGGCCTACTACCTCAGTTCACACCTGGTGTACTCCCATTCCAGGCCTTCTACCTCGGTTCACACCTGGTTTACTCCCATGCCAGGCCTACTACCTCAGTTCACACCTGGTTTACTCCCATGCCAGGCCTACTACCTCAGTTCACACCTGGTGTACTCCCATGCCAGGCCTACTACCTTAGTTCACACCTGGTTTACTCCCATGCCAGGCCTACTACCTCAGTTCACACCTGGTTTACTCCCATGCCAGGCCTACTACCTCAGTTCACAACTGGTTTACTCCCATGCCAGGCCTACTACCTCAGTTCACACCTGGTGTACTCCCATGCCAGGCCTACTACCTCAGTTCACACCTGGTTTACTCCCATGCCAGGCCTACTACCTCAGTTCACAACTGGTTTATTCCCATGCCAGGCCTACTACCTCAGTTCACACCTGGTGTACTCCCCTGCCAGGCCTACTACCTCAGTTCACACCTGGTGTACTGCCATGCCAGGCCTACTACCTCAGTTTACACCTGGTGTACTCCCGTGCCAGGCCTACTACCTCAGTTCACATCCGCTTTACTCCCATGCCAGGCCTACTACCTCAGTTCACACCTGGTGAACTCCCATGCCAGGCCTACTACCTTAGTTCACACCTGGTTTACTCCCATGCCAGGCCTACTACCTCAGTTCACACCTGGTGTACTCCCATTCCAGGCCTTCTACCTCGGTTCACACCTGGTTTACTCCCATGCCAGGCCTACTACCTCAGTTCACACCTGGTTTACTCCCATGCCAGGCCTACTACCTCAGTTCACACCTGGTGTACTCCCATGCCAGGCCTACTACCTTAGTTCACACCTGGTTTACTCCCATGCCAGGCCTACTACCTCAGTTCACACCTGGTTTACTCCCATGCCAGGCCTACTACCTCAGTTCACAACTGGTTTATTCCCATGCCAGGCCTACTCCCTCAGTTCACACCTGGTGTACTCCCCTGCCAGGCCTACTACCTCAGTTCACACCTGGTGTACTGCCATGCCAGGCCTACTACCTCAGTTACACCTGGTTTACTCCCATACCAGGCCTACTACCTCAGTTCACACCCGCTTTACTCCCATGCCAGGCCTACTACCTCAGTTCACACCTGGTGTACTCCCATGCCAGGCCTACTACCTTAGTTCACACCTGGTTTACTCCCATGCCAGGCCTACTACCTCAGTTCACACCTGGTTTACTCCCATGCCAGGCCTACTACCTAAATTCACACCTGGATTACTTCCATGCCAGGCCCACACCTGGTTTACTCCCATGCCAGGCCTACTACCTCAGTTCACACCTGGTGTACTCCCATGCCAGGCCTACTACCTCACTTCACATCTGGTTTACTCCCATGCCAGGCCTACTACCTCAGTTCACACCTGGTTTACTCCCATGCAAGGCCTACTACCTCAGTTCACACCTGGTGTACTCCCATTCCAGGCCTACTACCTCAGTTCACACCTGGTTTACTCCCATGCCAGGCCTACTACCTCAGTTCACACCTGGTGTACTCCCATGCCAGGCCTACTACCTCAGTTACACCTGGTTTTCTCCCATACCAGGCCTACTACCTCAGTTCACACCTGGTTTACTCCCATGCCAGGCCTACTACCTCAGTTCACACCTGGTGTACTCCCATGCCCGGCCTACTACCTCAGTTCACACCTGGTTTACTCCCATGCCAGGCCTACAGCCTCAGTCACACCTGGTTTACTCCCATGCCAGGCCTACTGCCTCAGTCACACCGCGTTTACTTCCATGCCAGGCCTACTACCTCAGTCACACTGGGTTTACTTCCATGCCAGGCCTTCTATCTCAGTTCACACCTGGTTTGCTCCCATGCCAGGCCTACTGCCTCAGTCACACCTGGTTTACTCCCATGCCAGGCCTACTGCCTCAGTCACACCTGGTTTACTCCCATGCTAGGCCTATTGCCTAAGTCACACCTGGTTTATTCCCATGCCAGGCCTACTGCCTTAGTCACACCTGGTTTACTCCCATGCCATGCCTACTACCTCAGTTCACACCTGGTGTACTCCCATGCCAGGCCTACTACCTCAGTTCACACCTGGTGTACTTCCGTGCCAGGCCTACTACCTCAGTTCACACCTGGTGTACTCCCGTGCCAGGCCTACTAGCTCAGTTCACATCTGGTGTACTCCTGTGCCAGGCCTACTACCTCAGTTCACACCTGGTTTACTCCCATGCCAGGCCTAATACCTCAGTTACACCTGGTTTTCTCCCATACCAGGCCTACTACCTCAGTTCACACCTGGTGTACTCCCGTGCCAGGCCTACTACCTCAGTTCACACCTGGTGTACTCCCGTGCCAGGTCTACTACCTCAGTTCACACCTGGTGTACTCCCGTGCCAGGCCTACTACCTCAGTTCACATCTGGTGTACTCCCATGCCAGGCCTACTACCTCAGTTCACACCTGGTTTACTCCCATGCCAGGCCTACTACCTCAGTTCACATCTGGTGTACTCCCATGCCAGGCCTACTACCTCAGTTCACACCTGGTTTACTCCCATGCCAGGCCTACTACCTCAGGTCACACCTGGTGTACTCCCTTGCCAGGCCTACTACCTCAGTTCACATCTGGTGTACTCCCATGCCAGGCCTACTACCTCAGTTCACACCTGGTTTACTCCCATGCCAGGCCTACTACCTCAGTTCACATCTGGTGTACTCCCATGCCAGGCCTACTACCTCAGTTCACACCTGGTTTACTCCCATGCCAGGCCTACTACCTCAGGTCACACCTTGTGTACTCCCTTGCCAGGCCTACTACCTCAGTTCACATCTGGTGTACTCCCATGCCAGGCCTACTACCTCAGTTCACGCCTGGTTTACTCCCATGCCAGGCCTACTACCTCAGTTCACACCTGGTGTACTCCCATTCCAGGCCTACTACCTAGGTTCACACCTGGTTTACTCCCATGCCAGGCCTACTACCTCAGTTCACACCTGGTGTACTCCCATGCCAGGCCTACTACCTCAGTTCACACCTGGATTACTCCCATGCCAGGCCTACTACCTCAGTTCACACCTGGTTTACTCCCATGCCAGGCCTGCTACCTCAGTCCACACATGGTGTACTCCCATGCCAGGCCTACTACCTCAGTTCACAACTGGTTTATTCCCATGCCAGGCCTACTACCTCAGTTCACACCTGGTGTACTGCCATGCCAGGCCTACTACCTCAGTTACACCTGGTTTACTCCCATACCAGGCCTACTACCTCAGTTCACACCTGGTTTACTCCCATGCCAGGCCTACTACCTCAGTTCACACCTGGTGTACTCCCATGCCAGGCCTACTACCTCAGTGTGCACCTGCTTTACTTCCATGCCAGACCTACTACCTCCGTTCACACCTGGTGTACTCCCATGCCAGGCCTACTACCTAAATTCACACCTGGATTACTTCCATGCCACGCCCACACCTGGTTTACTCCCATGCCAGGCCTACTACCTCAGTTCACACCTGGTGTACTCCCATGCCAGGCCTACTACCTCAGTTCACACCTGGTTTACTCCCATGCTAGGCCTACTACCTCAGTTCACACCTGGTGTACTCCCATTCCAGGCCTACTACCTCGGTTCACACCTGGTTTACTCCCATGCCAGGCCTACTACCTCAATTCACACCTGGTTTACTCCCATGCCAGGCCTACTACCTCAGTTCACACCTGGTGTACTCCCATGCCAGGCCTACTACCTCAGTTCACACCTGGTTTACTCCCATGCCAGGCCTACTACCTCAGTTCACAACTGGTTTATTCCCATGCCAGGCCTACTACCTCAGTTCACACCTGGTGTACTCCCCTGCCAGGCCTACTACCTCAGTTCACACCTGGTGTACTGCCATGCCAGGCCTACTACCTCAGTTACACCTGGTTTACTCCCATACCAGGCCTACTACCTCAGTTCACACCTGGTTTACTCCCATGCCAGGCCTACTACCTCAGTTCACACCTGGTGCACTCCCATGCCAGGCCTACTACCTTAGTTCACACCTGGTTTACTCCCATGCTAGGCCTACTGCCTCAGTCACACCTGGTTTACTCCCATGCTAGGCCTATTGCCTCAGTCACACCTGGTTTATTCCCATGCCAGGCCTACTGCCTCAGTCACACCTGGTTTACTCCCATGCCATGCCTACTACCTCAGTTCACACCTGGTGTACTCCCATGCCAGGCCTACTACCTCAGTTCACACCTGGTGTACTTCCGTGCCAGGCCTACTACCTCAGTTCACACCTGGTGTACTCCCGTGCCAGGCCTACTAGCTCAGTTCACATCTGGTGTACTCCCGTGCTAGGCCTACTACCTCAGTTCACACCTGGTTTACTCCCATGCCAGGCCTAATACCTCAGTTACACCTGGTTTTCTCCCATACCAGGCCTACTACCTCAGTTCACACCTGGTGTACTCCCGTGCCAGGCCTACTACCTCAGTTCACACCTGGTGTACTCCCGTGCCAGGCCTACTACCTCAGTTCACACCTGGTGTACTCCCGTGCCAGGTCTACTACCTCAGTTCACACCTGGTGTACTCCCGTGCCAGGCCTACTACCTCAGTTCACATCTGGTGTACTCCCATGCCAGGCCTACTACCTCAGTTCACACCTGGTTTACTCCCATGCCAGGCCTACTACCTCAGTTCACATCTGGTGTACTCCCATGCCAGGCCTACTACCTCAGTTCACACCTGGTTTACTCCCATGCCAGGCCTACTACCTCAGGTAACACCTGGTGTACTCCCTTGCCAGGCCTACTACCTCAGTTCACATCTGGTGTACTCCCATGCCAGGCCTACTACCTCAGTTCACACCTGGTTTACTCCCATGCCAGGCCTACTACCTCAGTTCACATCTGGTGTACTCCCATGCCAGGCCTACTACCTCAGTTCACACCTGGTTTACTCCCATGCCAGGCCTACTACCTCAGGTCACACCTGGTGTACTCCCTTGCCAGGCCTACTACCTCAGTTCACATCTGGTGTACTCCCATGCCGGGCCTACTACCTCAGTTCACACCTGGTGTACTCCCATTCCAGGCATACTACCTAGGTTCACACCTGGTTTACTCCCATGCCAGGCCTACTACCTCAGTTCACACCTGGTTTACTCCCATGCCAGGCCTACTACCTCAGTTCACACCTGGTGTACTCACATACCAGGCCTACTACCTCAGTTCACACCTGGATTACTCCCATGCCAGGCCTACTACCTCAGTTCACACCTGGTTTACTCCCATGCCAGGCCTGCTACCTCAGTCGACACATGGTTTACTCCCATGCCAGGCCTACTACCTCAGTTCACACCTGGTTTACTCCCATGCCAGGCCTACTACCTCAGTGTGCACCTGCTTTACTTCCATGCCAGACCTACTACCTCCGTTCACACCTGGTGTACTCCCATGCCAGGCCTACTACCTAAATTCACACCTGGATTACTTCCATGCCACGCCCACACCCGGTTTACTCCCATGCCAGGCCTACTACCTCAGTTCACACCTGGTGTACTCCCATGCCAGGCCTACTACCTCAGTTCACACCTGGTTTACTCCCATGCTAGGCCTACTAACTCAGTTCACACCTGGTGTACTCCCATTCCAGGCCTACTACCTCAGTTCACACCTGGTGTACTCCCATGCCAGGCCTACTACCTCAGTTACACCTGGTTTTCTCCCATACCAGGCCTACTACCTCAGTTCACACCTGGTTTACTCCCATGCCAGGCCTACTACCTCAGTTCACACCTGGTGTACTCCCATGCCCGGCCTACTACCTCAGTTCACACCTGGTTTACTCCCATGCCAGGCCTACAGCCTCAGTCACACCTGGTTTACTCCCATGCCAGGCCTACTGCCTCAGTCACACCGCGTTTACTTCCATGCCAGGCCTACTACCTCAGTCACACTGGGTTTACTTCCATGCCAGGCCTTCTATCTCAGTTCACACCTGGTTTGCTCCCATGCCAGGCCTACTGCCTCAGTCACACCTGGTTTACTCCCATGCCAGGCCTACTGCCTCAGTCACACCTGGTTTACTCCCATGCTAGGCCTATTGCCTCAGTCACACCTGGTTTATTCCCATGCCAGGCCTACTGCCTCAGTCACACCTGGTTTACTCCCATGCCATGCCTACTACCTCAGTTCACACCTGGTGTACTCCCATGCCAGGCCTACTACCTCAGTTCACACCTGGTGTACTTCCGTGCCAGGCCTACTACCTCAGTTCACACCTGGTGTACTCCAGTGCCAGGCCTACTAGCTCAGTTCACATCTGGTGTACTCCCGTGCCAGGCCTACTACCTCAGTTCACACCTGGTTTACTCCCATGCCAGGCCTAATACCTCAGTTACACCTGGTTTTCTCCCATACCAGGCCTACTACCTCAGTTCACACCTGGTGTACTCCCGTGCCAGGCCTACTACCTCAGTTCACACCTGGTGTACTCCCTTGCCAGGTCTACAACCTCAGTTCAACCTGGTGTACTCCCGTGCCAGGCCTACTACCTCAGTTCACATCTGGTGTACTCCCATGCCAGGCCTACTACCTCAGTTCACACCTGGTTTACTCCCATGCCAGGCCTACTACCTCAGTTCACATCTGGTGTACTCCCATGCCAGGCCTACTACCTCAGTTCACACCTGGTTTACTCCCATGCCAGGCCTACTACCTCAGGTCACACCTGGTGTACTCCCTTGCCAGGCCTACTACCTCAGTTCACATCTGGTGTACTCCCATCTCAGGCCTACTACCTCAGTTCACACCTGGTTTACTCCCATGCCAGGCCTACTACCTCAGTTCACATCTGGTGTACTCCCATGCCAGGCCTACTACCTCAGTTCACACCTGGTTTACTCCCATGCCAGGCCTACTACCTCAGGTCACACCTGGTGTACTCCCTTGCCAGGCCTACTACCTCAGTTCACATCTGGTGTACTCCCATGCCAGGCCTACTACCTCAGTAGTTCACACCTGGTTTACTCCCATGCCAGGCCTACTACCTCAGTTCACACCTGGTGTACTCCCATGCCAGGCCTACTACCTCAGTTCACACCTGGATTACTCCCATGCCAGGCCTACTACCTCAGTTCACACCTGGTTTACTCCCATGCCAGGCCTGCTACCTCAGTCCACACATGGTGTACTCCCATGCCAGGCCTACTACCTCAGTTCACAACTGGTTTATTCCCATGCCAGGCCTACTACCTCAGTTCACACCTGGTGTACTGCCATGCCAGGCCTACTACCTCAGTTACACCTGGTTTACTCCCATACCAGGCCTACTACCTCAGTTCACACCTGGTTTACTCCCATGCCAGGCCTACTACCTCAGTTCACACCTGGTGTACTCCCATGCCAGGCCTACTACCTTAGTTCACATCTGGTTTACTCCCATGCCAGGCCTACTACCTCAGTTCACACCTGGTTTACTCCCATGCCAGGCCTACTACCTCAGTGTGCACCTGCTTTACTTACATGCCAGACCTACTACCTCCGTTCACACCTGGTGTACTCCCATGCCAGGCCTACTACCTAAATTCACACCTGGATTACTTCCATGCCACGCCCACACCTGGTTTACTCCCATGCCAGGCCTACTACCTCAGTTCACACCTGGTGTACTCCCATGCCAGGCCTACTACCTCAGTTCACACCTGGTTTACTCCCATGCTAGGCCTACTACCTCAGTTCACACCTGGTGTACTCCCATTCCAGGCCTACTACCTCGGTTCACACCTGGTTTACTCCCATGCCAGGCCTACTACCTCAATTCACACCTGGTTTACTCCCATGCCAGGCCTACTACCTCAGTTCACACCTGGTGTACTCCCATGCCAGGCCTACTACCTCAGTTCACACCTGGTTTACTCCCATGCCAGGCCTACTACCTCAGTTCACAAATGGTTTATTCCCATGCCAGGCCTACTACCTCAGTTCACACCTGGTGTACTCCC
The DNA here is from genome assembly GCF_040938575.1 of Ambystoma mexicanum. Taxonomy (NCBI): domain Eukaryota; kingdom Metazoa; phylum Chordata; class Amphibia; order Caudata; family Ambystomatidae; genus Ambystoma; species Ambystoma mexicanum. The sequence goes on from NC_090921.1 coordinate 31,132,725, forward strand.
CTGCCAGGCCTACTACCTCAGTTCACACCTGGTGTACTGCCATGCCAGGCCTACTACCTCAGTTACACCTGGTTTACTCCCATACCAGGCCTACTACCTCAGTTCACACCTGGTTTACTCCCATGCCAGGCCTACTACCTCAGTTCACACCTGGTTTACTCCCATGCCAGGCCTACTACCTCAGTTCACAAATGGTGTATTCCCATGCCAGGCCTACTACCTCAGTTCACACCTGGTGTACTCCCCTGCCAGGCCTACTACCTCAGTTCACACCTGGTGTACTGCCATGCCAGGCCTACTACCTCAGTTACACCTGGTTTACTCCCATACCAGGCCTACTACCTTAGTTCACACCTGGTTTACTCCCATGCCAGGCCTACTACCTCAGTTCACACCTGGTGTACTCCCATGCCCGGCCTACTACCTCAGTTCACACCTGGTTTACTCCCATGCCAGGCCTACAGCCTCAGTCACACCTGGTTTACTCCCATGCCAGGCCTACTGCCTCAGTCACACCGCGTTTACTTCCATGCCAGGCCTACTACCTCAGTCACACTGGGTTTACTTCCATGCCAGGCCTTCTATCTCAGTTCACACCTGGTTTGCTCCCATGCCAGGCCTACTGCCTCAGTCACACCTGGTTTACTCCCATGCCAGGCCTACTGCCTCAGTCACACCTGGTTTACTCCCATGCTAGGCCTATTGCCTCAGTCACACCTGGTTTATTCCCATGCCAGGCCTACTGCCTCAGTCACACCTGGTTTACTCCCATGCCATGCCTACTACCTCAGTTCACACCTGGTGTACTCCCATGCCAGGCCTACTACCTCAGTTCACACCTGGTGTACTTCCGTGCCAGGCCTACTACCTCAGTTCACACCTGGTGTACTCCCGTGCCAGGCCTACTAGCTCAGTTCACATCTGGTGTACTCCCGTGCCAGGCCTACTACCTCAGTTCACACCTGGTGTACTCCCGTGCCAGGTCTACTACCTCAGTTCACACCTGGTGTACTCCCGTGCCAGGCCTACTACCTCAGTTCACATCTGGTGTACTCCCATGCCAGGCCTACTACCTCAGTTCACACCTGGTTTACTCCCATGCCAGGCCTACTACCTCAGTTCACATCTGGTGTACTCCCATGCCAGGCCTACTACCTCAGTTCACACCTGGTTTACTCCCATGCCAGGCCTACTACCTCAGGTCACACCTGGTGTACTCCCTTGCCAGGCCTACTACCTCAGTTCACATCTGGTGTACTCCCATGCCAGGCCTACTACCTCAGTTCACACCTGGTTTACTCCCATGCCAGGCCTACTACCTCAGTTCACATCTGGTGTACTCCCATGCCAGGCCTACTACCTCAGTTCACACCTGGTTTACTCCCGTGCCAGGCCTACTACCTCAGGTCACACCTGGTGTACTCCCTTGCCAGGCCTACTACCTCAGTTCACATCTGGTGTACTCCCATGCCAGGCCTACTACCTCAGTTCATGCCTGGTTTACTCCCATGCCAGGCCTACTACCTCAGTTCACACCTGGTGTACTCCCATTCCAGGCCTACTACCTAGGTTCACACCTGGTTTACTCCCATGCCAGGCCTACTACCTCAGTTCACACCTGGTGTACTCCCATGCCAGGCCTACTACCTCAGTTCACACCTGGATTACTCCCATGCCAGGCCTACTACCTCAGTTCACACCTGGTTTACTCCCATGCCAGGCCTGCTACCTCAGTCCACACATGGTGTACTCCCATGCCAGGCCTACTACCTCAGTTCACAACTGGTTTATTCCCATGCCAGGCCTACTACCTCAGTTCACACCTGGTGTACTGCCATGCCAGGCCTACTACCTCAGTTACACCTGGTTTACTCCCATACCAGGCCTACTACCTCAGTTCACACCTGGTTTACTCCCATGCCAGGCCTACTACCTCAGTTCACACCTGGTGTACTCCCATGCCAGGCCTACTACCTCAGTGTGCACCTGCTTTACTTCCATGCCAGACCTACTACCTCCGTTCACACCTGGTGTACTCCCATGCCAGGCCTACTACCTAAATTCACACCTGGATTACTTCCATGCCACGCCCACACCTGGTTTACTCCCATGCCAGGCCTACTGCCTCAGTTCACACCTGGTGTACTCCCATGCCAGGCCTACTACCTCAGTTCACACCTGGTTTACTCCCATGCTAGGCCTACTACCTCAGTTCACACCTGGTGTACTCCCATTCCAGGCCTACTACCTCGGTTCACACCTGGTTTACTCCCATGCCAGGCCTACTACCTCAATTCACACCTGGTTTACTCCCATGCCAGGCCTACTACCTCAGTTCACACCTGGTGTACTCCCATGCCAGGCCTACTACCTCAGTTCACACCTGGTTTACTCCCATGCCAGGCCTACTACCTCAGTTCACAACTGGTTTATTCCCATGCCAGGCCTACTACCTCAGTTCACACCTGGTGTACTCCCCTGCCAGGCCTACTACCTCAGTTCACACCTGGTGTACTGCCATGCCAGGCCTACTACCTCAGTTACACCTGGTTTACTCCCATACCAGGCCTACTACCTCAGTTCACACCTGGTTTACTCCCATGCCAGGCCTACTACCTCAGTTCACACCTGGTGCACTCCCATGCCAGGCCTACTACCTTAGTTCACACCTGGTTTACTCCCATGCCAGGCCTACTACCTCAGTTCACACCTGGTGTACTCCCATGCCCGGCCTACTACCTCAGTTCACACCTGGTTTACTCCCATGCCAGGCCTACAGCCTCAGTCACACCTGGTTTACTCCCATGCCAGGCCTACTGCCTCAGTCACACCGCGTTTACTTCCATGCCAGGCCTACTACCTCAGTCACACTGGGTTTACTTCCATGCCAGGCCTTCTATCTCAGTTCACACCTGGTTTGCTCCCATGCCAGGCCTACTACCTCAGTCACACCTGGTTTACTCCCATGCCAGGCCTACTGCCTCAGTCACACCTGGTTTACTCCCATGCTAGGCCTATTGCCTCAGTCACACCTGGTTTATTCCCATGCCAGGCCTACTGCCTCAGTCACACCTGGTTTACTCCCATGCCATGCCTACTACCTCAGTTCACACCTGGTGTACTCCCATGCCAGGCCTACTACCTCAGTTCACACCTGGTGTACTTCCGTGCCAGGCCTACTACCTCAGTTCACACCTGGTGTACTCCCGTGCCAGGCCTACTAGCTCAGTTCACATCTGGTGTACTCCCGTGCTAGGCCTACTACCTCAGTTCACACCTGGTTTACTCCCATGCCAGGCCTAATACCTCAGTTACACCTGGTTTTCTCCCATACCAGGCCTACTACCTCAGTTCACACCTGGTGTACTCCCGTGCCAGGCCTACTACCTCAGTTCACACCTGGTGTACTCCCGTGCCAGGCCTACTACCTCAGTTCACACCTGGTGTACTCCCGTGCCAGGTCTACTACCTCAGTTCACACCTGGTGTACTCCCGTGCCAGGCCTACTACCTCAGTTCACATCTGGTGTACTCCCATGCCAGGCCTACTACCTCAGTTCACACCTGGTTTACTCCCATGCCAGGCCTACTACCTCAGTTCACATCTGGTGTACTCCCATGCCAGGCCTACTACCTCAGTTCACACCTGGTTTACTCCCATGCCAGGCCTACTACCTCAGGTAACACCTGGTGTACTCCCTTGCCAGGCCTACTACCTCAGTTCACATCTGGTGTACTCCCATGCCAGGCCTACTACCTCAGTTCACACCTGGTTTACTCCCATGCCAGGCCTACTACCTCAGTTCACATCTGGTGTACTCCCATGCCAGGCCTACTACCTCAGTTCACACCTGGTTTACTCCCATGCCAGGCCTACTACCTCAGGTCACACCTGGTGTACTCCCTTGCCAGGCCTACTACCTCAGTTCACATCTGGTGTACTCCCATGCCGGGCCTACTACCTCAGTTCACACCTGGTGTACTCCCATTCCAGGCATACTACCTAGGTTCACACCTGGTTTACTCCCATGCCAGGCCTACTACCTCAGTTCACACCTGGTTTACTCCCATGCCAGGCCTACTACCTCAGTTCACACCTGGTGTACTCACATACCAGGCCTACTACCTCAGTTCACACCTGGATTACTCCCATGCCAGGCCTACTACCTCAGTTCACACCTGGTTTACTCCCATGCCAGGCCTGCTACCTCAGTCGACACATGGTTTACTCCCATGCCAGGCCTACTACCTCAGTTCACACCTGGTTTACTCCCATGCCAGGCCTACTACCTCAGTGTGCACCTGCTTTACTTCCATGCCAGACCTACTACCTCCGTTCACACCTGGTGTACTCCCATGCCAGGCCTACTACCTAAATTCACACCTGGATTACTTCCATGCCACGCCCACACCCGGTTTACTCCCATGCCAGGCCTACTACCTCAGTTCACACCTGGTGTACTCCCATGCCAGGCCTACTACCTCAGTTCACACCTGGTTTACTCCCATGCTAGGCCTACTAACTCAGTTCACACCTGGTGTACTCCCATTCCAGGCCTACTACCTCAGTTCACACCTGGTGTACTCCCATGCCAGGCCTACTACCTCAGTTACACCTGGTTTTCTCCCATACCAGGCCTACTACCTCAGTTCACACCTGGTTTACTCCCATGCCAGGCCTACTACCTCAGTTCACACCTGGTGTACTCCCATGCCCGGCCTACTACCTCAGTTCACACCTGGTTTACTCCCATGCCAGGCCTACAGCCTCAGTCACACCTGGTTTACTCCCATGCCAGGCCTACTGCCTCAGTCACACCGCGTTTACTTCCATGCCAGGCCTACTACCTCAGTCACACTGGGTTTACTTCCATGCCAGGCCTTCTATCTCAGTTCACACCTGGTTTGCTCCCATGCCAGGCCTACTGCCTCAGTCACACCTGGTTTACTCCCATGCCAGGCCTACTGCCTCAGTCACACCTGGTTTACTCCCATGCTAGGCCTATTGCCTCAGTCACACCTGGTTTATTCCCATGCCAGGCCTACTGCCTCAGTCACGCCTGGTTTACTCCCATGCCATGCCTACTACCTCAGTTCACACCTGGTGTACTCCCATGCCAGGCCTACTACCTCAGTTCACACCTGGTGTACTTCCGTGCCAGGCCTACTACCTCAGTTCACACCTGGTGTACTCCCGTGCCAGGCCTACTAGCTCAGTTCACATCTGGTGTACTCCCGTGCCAGGCCTACTACCTCAGTTCACACCTGGTTTACTCCCATGCCAGGCCTAATACCTCAGTTACACCTGGTTTTCTCCCATACCAGGCCTACTACCTCAGTTCACACCTGGTGTACTCCCGTGCCAGGCCTACTACCTCAGTTCACACCTGGTGTACTCCCTTGCCAGGTCTACAACCTCAGTTCAACCTGGTGTACTCCCGTGCCAGGCCTACTACCTCAGTTCACATCTGGTGTACTCCCATGCCAGGCCTACTACCTCAGTTCACACCTGGTTTACTCCCATGCCAGGCCTACTACCTCAGTTCACATCTGGTGTACTCCCATGCCAGGCCTACTACCTCAGTTCACACCTGGTTTACTCCCATGCCAGGCCTACTACCTCAGGTCACACCTGGTGTACTCCCTTGCCAGGCCTACTACCTCAGTTCACATCTGGTGTACTCCCATCTCAGGCCTACTACCTCAGTTCACACCTGGTTTACTCCCATGCCAGGCCTACTACCTCAGTTCACATCTGGTGTACTCCCATGCCAGGCCTACTACCTCAGTTCACACCTGGTTTACTCCCATGCCAGGCCTACTACCTCAGGTCACACCTGGTGTACTCCCTTGCCAGGCCTACTACCTCAGTTCACATCTGGTGTACTCCCATGCCAGGCCTACTACCTCAGTAGTTCACACCTGGTTTACTCCCATGCCAGGCCTACTACCTCAGTTCACACCTGGTGTACTCCCATGCCAGGCCTACTACCTCAGTTCACACCTGGATTACTCCCATGCCAGGCCTACTACCTCAGTTCACACCTGGTTTACTCCCATGCCAGGCCTGCTACCTCAGTCCACACATGGTGTACTCCCATGCCAGGCCTACTACCTCAGTTCACAACTGGTTTATTCCCATGCCAGGCCTACTACCTCAGTTCACACCTGGTGTACTGCCATGCCAGGCCTACTACCTCAGTTACACCTGGTTTACTCCCATACCAGGCCTACTACCTCAGTTCACACCTGGTTTACTCCCATGCCAGGCCTACTACCTCAGTTCACACCTGGTGTACTCCCATGCCAGGCCTACTACCTTAGTTCACATCTGGATTACTCCCATGCCAGGCCTACTACCTCAGTTCACACCTGGTTTACTCCCACGCCAGGCCTACTACCTCAGTGTGCACCTGCTTTACTTACATGCCAGACCTACTACCTCCGTTCACACCTGGTGTACTCCCATGCCAGGCCTACTACCTAAATTCACACCTGGATTACTTCCATGCCACGCCCACACCTGGTTTACTCCCATGCCAGGCCTACTACCTCAGTTCACACCTGGTGTACTCCCATGCCAGGCCTACTACCTCAGTTCACACCTGGTTTACTCCCATGCTAGGCCTACTACCTCAGTTCACACCTGGTGTACTCCCATTCCAGGCCTACTACCTCGGTTCACACCTGGTTTACTCCCATGCCAGGCCTACTACCTCAATTCACACCTGGTTTACTCCCATGCCAGGCCTACTACCTCAGTTCACACCTGGTGTACTCCCATGCCAGGCCTACTACCTCAGTTCACACCTGGTTTACTCCCATGCCAGGCCTACTACCTCAGTTCACAAATGGTTTATTCCCATGCCAGGCCTACTACCTCAGTTCACACCTGGTGTACTCCCCTGCCAGGCCTACTACCTCAGTTCACACCTGGTGTACTGCCATGCCAGGCCTACTACCTCAGTTACACCTGGTTTACTCCCATACCAGGCCTACTACCTCAGTTCACACCTGGTTTACTCCCATGCCAGGCCTACTACCTCAGTTCACACCTGGTTTACTCCCATGCCAGGCCTACTACCTCAGTTCACAAATGGTGTATTCCCATGCCAGGCCTACTACCTCAGTTCACACCTGGTGTACTCCCCTGCCAGGCCTACTACCTCAGTTCACACCTGGTGTACTGCCATGCCAGGCCTACTACCTCAGTTACACCTGGTTTACTCCCATACCAGGCCTACTACCTTAGTTCACACCTGGTTTACTCCCATGCCAGGCCTACTACCTCAGTTCACACCTGGTGTACTCCCATGCCCGGCCTACTACCTCAGTTCACACCTGGTTTACTCCCATGCCAGGCCTACAGCCTCAGTCACACCTGGTTTACTCCCATGCCAGGCCTACTGCCTCAGTCACACCGCGTTTACTTCCATGCCAGGCCTACTACCTCAGTCACACTGGGTTTACTTCCATGCCAGGCCTTCTATCTCAGTTCACACCTGGTTTGCTCCCATGCCAGGCCTACTGCCTCAGTCACACCTGGTTTACTCCCATGCCAGGCCTACTGCCTCAGTCACACCTGGTTTACTCCCATGCTAGGCCTATTGCCTCAGTCACACCTGGTTTATTCCCATGCCAGGCCTACTGCCTCAGTCACACCTGGTTTACTCCCATGCCATGCCTACTACCTCAGTTCACACCTGGTGTACTCCCATGCCAGGCCTACTACCTCAGTTCACACCTGGTGTACTTCCGTGCCAGGCCTACTACCTCAGTTCACACCTGGTGTACTCCCGTGCCAGGCCTACTAGCTCAGTTCACATCTGGTGTACTCCCGTGCCAGGCCTACTACCTCAGTTCACACCTGGTTTACTCCAATGCCAGGCCTAATACCTCAGTTACACCTGGTTTTCTCCCATACCAGGCCTACTACCTCAGTTCACACCTGGTGTACTCCCGTGCCAGGCCTACTACCTCAGTTCACACCTGGTGTACTCCCGTGCCAGGCCTACTACCTCAGTTCACACATGATGTACTCCCGTGCCAGGTCTACTACCTCAGTTCACACCTGGTGTACTCCCGTGCCAGGCCTACTACCTCAGTTCACATCTGGTGTACTCCCATGCCAGGCCTACTACCTCAGTTCACACCTGGTTTACTCCCATGCCAGGCCTACTACCTCAGTTCACATCTGGTGTACTCCCATGCCAGGCCTACTACCTCAGTTCACACTGGTTTACTCCCATGCCAGGCCTACTACCTCAGGTCACACCTGGTGTACTCCCTTGCCAGGCCTACTACCTCAGTTCACATCTGGTGTACTCCCATGCCAGGCCTACTACCTCAGTTCACACCTGGTTTACTCCCATGCCAGGCCTACTACCTCAGTTCACATCTGGTGTACTCCCATGCCAGGCCTACTACCTCAGTTCACACCTGGTTTACTCCCATGCCAGGCCTACTACCTCAGGTCACACCTGGTGTACTCCCTTGCCAGGCCTACTACCTCAGTTCACATCTGGTGTACTCCCATGCCAGGCCTACTACCTCAGTTCACGCCTGGTTTACTCCCATGCCAGGCCTACTACCTCAGTTCACACCTGGTGTACTCCCATTCCAGGCCTACTACCTAGGTTCACACCTGGTTTACTCCCATGCCAGGCCTACTACCTCAGTTCACACCTGGTTTACTCCCATGCCAGGCCTACTACCTCGGTCCACACATGGTGTACTCCCATGCCAGGCCTATTACCTAAATTCACACCTGGATTACTTCCATGCCAGGCCCACACCTGGTTTACTCCCATGCCAGGCCTACTACCTCAGTTCACACCTGGTGTACTCCCATTCCAGGCCTACTACCTCAGTTCACACCTGGTGTACTCCCATGCCAAGCCTACTACCTCAGGTCACACCTGGTGTACTCCCATGCCAGGCCTACTACCTCAGTTCACATCTGGTGTACTCCCATGCCAGGCCTACTACCTCAGTTCACACCTGGATTACTCCCATGCCAGGCCTACTAGCTCAGTTCACACCTGGATTACTCCCATGCCAGGCCTACTACCTCAGTTCACACCTGGTGTACTCCCATGCCCGGCCTACTACCTCAGTTCACACCTGGTTTACTCCCATGCCAGGCCCACACCTGGTTTACTCCCATGCCAGGCCTACAGCCTCAGTCACACCTGGTTTACTCCCATGCCAGGCCTGCTACCTCAGTCCACACATGGTGTACTCCCATGCCAGGCCTACTACCTCAGTTCACAACTGGTTTATTCCCATGCTAGGCCTACTACCTCAGTTCACACCTGGTGTACTGCCATGCCAGGCCTACTACCTCAGTTACACCTGGTTTACTCCCATACCAGGCCTACTACCTCAGTTCACACCTGGTTTACTCCCATGCCAGGCCTACTACCTCAGTTCACACCTGGTGTACTCCCATGCCAGGCCTACTACCTTAGTTCACATCTGGTTTACTCCCATGCCAGGCCTACTACCTCAGTTCACACCTGGTTTACTCCCATGCCAGGCCTACTACCTCAGTGTGCACCTGCTTTACTTCCATGCCAGACCTACTACCTCCGTTCACACCTGGTGTACTCCCATGCCAGGCCTACTACCTAAATTCACACCTGGATTACTTCCATGCCACGCCCACACCTGGTTTACTCCCATGCCAGGCCTACTACCTCAGTTCACACCTGGTGTACTCCCATGCCAGGCCTACTACCTCAGTTCACACCTGGTTTACTCCCATGCTAGGCCTACTAACTCAGTTCACACCTGGTGTACTCCCATTCCAGGCCTACTACCTCGGTTCACACCTGGTTTACTCCCATGCCAGGCCTACTACCTCAATTCACACCTGGTTTACTCCCATGCCAGGCCTACTACCTCAGTTCACACCTGTTGTACTCCCATGCCAGGCCTACTACCTCAGTTCACACCTGGTTTACTCCCATGCCAGGCCTACTACCTCAGTTCACACCTGGTTTACTCCCATGCCAGGCCTACTACCTCAGTTCACAACTGGTTTATTCCCATGCCAGGCCTACTACCTCAGTTCACACCTGGTGTACTCCCCTGCCAGGCCTACTACCTCAGTTCACACCTGGTGTACTCCCGTGCCAGGCCTACTACCTCAGTTACACCTGGTTTACTCCCATACCAGGCCTACTACCTCAGTTCACACCTGGTTTACTCCCATGTCAGGCCTACTACCTCAGTTCACACCTGGTGCACTCCCATGCCAGGCCTACTACCTTAGTTCACACCTGGTTTACTCCCATGCCAGGCCTACTACCTCAGTTCACACCTGGTTTACTCCCATGCCAGGCCTACTACCTAAATTCACACCTGGATTACTTCCATGCCAGGCCCACACCTGGTTTACTCCCATGCCAGGCCTACTACCTCAGTTCACACCTGGTGTACTCCCATGCCAGGCCTACTACCTCACTTCACATCTGGTTTACTCCCATGCCAGGCCTACTACCTCAGTTCACACCTGGTTTACTCCCATGCAAGGCCTACTACCTCAGTTCACACCTGGTGTACTCCCATTCCAGGCCTACTACCTCAGTTCACACCTGGTTTACTCCCATGCCGGGCCTACTACCTCAGTTCACACCTGGTGTACTCCCATGCCAGGCCTACTACCTCAGTTCACACCTGGTGTACGCCCATGCCAGGCCTACTACCTCAGTTCACACCTGGTGTACTCCCATGCCAGGCCTACTACCTCAGTTCACACCTGGTGTACTCCCATGCCAGGCCTACTACCTCAGTTCACACCTGGATTACTCCCATGCCTGGCCTACTACCTCAGTTCACACCTGGTGTACTCCCATGCCAGGCCTACTACCTCACTTCACATCTGGTGTACTCCCATGCCAGGCCTACTACCTCAGTTCACACATGGTGTACTCCCATGCCAGGCCTACTACCTCACTTCACACCTGGTGTACTCCAATTCCAGGCCTACTACCTCGGCTCACACCTGGTTTACTCCCGTGCCAGGCCTACTACCTCAGTTCACACCTGGTGTACTCCCATGCCAGACCTTCTACCTCACTTCACACCTGGTGTACTCCCATGGCAGGCCTACTACCTCAGTTCACACCTGGTTTACTCCCATGCCATGCCTACTACCTCAGTTCACACCTGGTGTACTCCCATTCCAGGCCTACTACCTCGGTTCACACCTGGTTTACTCCCATGCCAAGCCTACTACCTCAGTTCACACCTGGTTTACTCCCATGCCAGGCCTACTACCTCAGTTCACAACTGGTGTACTCCCATGCCCGGCCTACTACCTCAATTCACACCTGGTGTACTCCCATGCCAGGCCTACTACCTCACTTCACATCTGGTGTACTCCCATGCCAGGCCTACTACCTCAGTTCACACCTGGTGTACTCCCATGCCAGGCCTACTACCTCAGTTCCACCTGGTTTACTCCCATACCAGGCCTACTACCTCAGTTCAAACCTGGTTTACTCCCATGCCAGGCCTACTACCTCAGTTCACACCTGGTGTACTCCCATGCCAGGCCTACTACCTTAGTTCACACCTGGTTTACTCCCATGCCAGGCCTACTACCTCAGTTCACACCTGGTTTACTCCCATGCCAGGCCTGCTACCTCAGTCCACACATGGTGTACTCCCATGCCAGGCCTATTACCTAAATTCACACCTGGATTACTTCCATGCCAGGCCCACACCTGGTTTACTCCCATGCCAGGCCTACTACCTCAGTTCACACCTGGTGTATTCCCATTCCAGGCCTACTACCTCAGTTCACACCTGGTGTACTCCCATGCCAAGCCTACTACCTCAGGTCACACCTGGTGTACTCCCATGCCAGGCCTACTACCTCAGTTCACACCTGGATTACTCCCATGCCAGGCCTACTAGCTCAGTTCACACCTGGATTACTCCCATGCCAGGCCTACTACCTCAGTTCACACCTGGTGTACTCCCATGCCCGGCCTACTACCTCAGTTCACACCTGGTTTACTCCCAAGCCAGGCCCACACCTGGTTTACTCCCATGCCAGGCCTACAGCCTCAGTCACACCTGGTTTACTCCCATGCCAGGCCTACTACCTCAGTCACACTGGGTTTACTTCCATGCCAGGCCTTCTATCTCAGTTCACACCTGGTTTGCTCCCATGCCAGGCCTACTGCCTCAGTCACACCTGGTTTACTCCCATGCCAGGCCTACTGCCTCAGTCACACCTGGTTTACTCCCATGCTAGGCCTATTGCCTCAGTCACACCTGGTTTATTCCCATGCCAGGCCTACTGCCTTAGTCACACCTGGTTTACTCCCATGCCATGCCTACTACCTCAGTTCACACCTGGTGTACTCCCATGCCAGGCCTACTACCTCAGTTCACACCTGGTGTACTTCCGTGCCAGGCCTACTACCTCAGTTCACACCTGGTGTACTCCCGTGCCAGGCCTACTAGCTCAGTTCACATCTGGTGTACTCCTGTGCCAGGCCTACTACCTCAGTTCACACCTGGTTTACTCCCATGCCAGGCCTAATACCTCAGTTACACCTGGTTTTCTCCCATACCAGGCCTACTACCTCAGTTCACACCTGGTGTACTCCCGTGCCAGGCCTACTACCTCAGTTCACACCTGGTGTACTCCCGTGCCAGGTCTACTACCTCAGTTCACACCTGGTGTACTCCCGTGCCAGGCCTACTACCTCAGTTCACATCTGGTGTACTCCCATGCCAGGCCTACTACCTCAGTTCACACCTGGTTTACTCCCATGCCAGGCCTACTACCTCAGTTCACATCTGGTGTACTCCCATGCCAGGCCTACTACCTCAGTTCACACCTGGTTTACTCCCATGCCAGGCCTACTACCTCAGGTCACACCTGGTGTACTCCCTTGCCAGGCCTACTACCTCAGTTCACATCTGGTGTACTCCCATGCCAGGCCTACTACCTCAGTTCACACCTGGTTTACTCCCATGCCAGGCCTACTACCTCAGTTCACATCTGGTGTACTCCCATGCCAGGCCTACTACCTCAGTTCACACCTGGTTTACTCCCATGCCAGGCCTACTACCTCAGGTCACACCTGGTGTACTCCCTTGCCAGGCCTACTACCTCAGTTCACATCTGGTGTACTCCCATGCCAGGCCTACTACCTCAGTTCACGCCTGGTTTACTCCCATGCCAGGCCTACTACCTCAGTTCACACCTGGTGTACTCCCATTCCAGGCCTACTACCTAGGTTCACACCTGGTTTACTCCCATGCCAGGCCTACTACCTCAGTTCACACCTGGTGTACTCCCATGCCAGGCCTACTACCTCAGTTCACACCTGGATTACTCCCATGCCAGGCCTACTACCTCAGTTCACACCTGGTTTACTCCCATGCCAGGCCTGCTACCTCAGTCCACACATGGTGTACTCCCATGCCAGGCCTACTACCTCAGTTCACAACTGGTTTATTCCCATGCCAGGCCTACTACCTCAGTTCACACCTGGTGTACTGCCATGCCAGGCCTACTACCTCAGTTACACCTGGTTTACTCCCATACCAGGCCTACTACCTCAGTTCACACCTGGTTTACTCCCATGCCAGGCCTACTACCTCAGTTCACACCTGGTGTACTCCCATGCCAGGCCTACTGCCTCAGTGTGCACCTGCTTTACTTCCATGCCAGACCTACTACCTCCGTTCACACCTGGTGTACTCCCATGCCAGGCCTACTACCTAAATTCACACCTGGATTACTTCCATGCCACGCCCACACCTGGTTTACTCCCATGCCAGGCCTACTACCTCAGTTCACACCTGGTGTACTCCCATGCCAGGCCTACTACCTCAGTTCACACCTGGTTTACTCCCATGCTAGGCCTACTACCTCAGTCCACACCTGGTGTACTCCCATTCCAGGCCTACTACCTCGGTTCACACCTGGTTTACTCCCATGCCAGGCCTACTACCTCAATTCACACCTGGTTTACTCCCATGCCAGGCCTACTACCTCAGTTCACACCTGGTGTACTCCCATGCCAGGCCTACTACCTCAGTTCACACCTGGTTTACTCCCATGCCAGGCCTACTACCTCAGTTCACAACTGGTTTATTCCCATGCCAGGCCTACTACCTCAGTTCACACCTGGTGTACTCCCCTGCCAGGTCTACTACCTCAGTTCACACCTGGTGTACTGCCATGCCAGGCCTACTACCTCAGTTACACCTGGTTTACTCCCATGCCAGGCCTACTACCTCAGTTCACACCTGGTTTACTCCCATGCCAGGCCTACTACCTCAGTTCACACCTGGTGCACTCCCATGCCAGGCCTACTACCTTAGTTCACACCTGGTTTACTCCCATGCCAGGCCTACTACCTCAGTTCACACCTGGTGTACTCCCATGCCCGGCCTACTACCTCAGTTCACACCTGGTTTACTCCCATGCCAGGCCTACAGCCTCAGTCACACCTGGTTTACTCCCATGCCAGGCCTACTGCCTCAGTCACACCGCGTTTACTTCCATGCCAGGCCTACTACCTCAGTCACACTGGGTTTACTTCCATGCCAGGCCTTCTATCTCAGTTCACACCTGGTTTGCTCCCATGCCAGGCCTACTTCCTCAGTCACACCTGGTTTACTCCCATGCCAGGCCTACTGCCTCAGTCACACCTGGTTTACTCCCATGCTAGGCCTATTGCCTCAGTCACACCTGGTTTATTCCCATGCCAGGCCTACTGCCTCAGTCACACCTGGTTTACTCCCATGCCATGCCTACTACCTCAGTTCACACCTGGTGTACTCCCATGCCAGGCCTACTACCTCAGTTCACACCTGGTGTACTTCCGTGCCAGGCCTACTACCTCAGTTCACACCTGGTGTACTCCCGTGCCAGGCCTACTAGCTCAGTTCACATCTGGTGTACTCCCGTGCTAGGCCTACTACCTCAGTTCACACCTGGTTTACTCCCATGCCAGGCCTAATACCTCAGTTACACCTGGTTTTCTCCCATACCAGGCCTACTACCTCAGTTCACACCTGGTGTACTCCCGTGCCAGGCCTACTACCTCAGTTCACACCTGGTGTACTCCCGTGCCAGGCCTACTACCTCAGTTCACACCTGGTGTACTCCCGTGCCAGGTCTACTACCTCAGTTCACACCTGGTGTACTCCCGTGCCAGGCCTACTACCTCAGTTCACATCTGGTGTACTCCCATGCCAGGCCTACTACCTCAGTTCACACCTGGTTTACTCCCATGCCAGGCCTACTACCTCAGTTCACATCTGGTGTACTCCCATGCCAGGCCTACTACCTCAGTTCACACCTGGTTTACTCCCATGCCAGGCCTACTACCTCAGGTAACACCTGGTGTACTCCCTTGCCAGGCCTACTACCTCAGTTCACATCTGGTGTACTCCCATGCCAGGCCTACTACCTCAGTTCACACCTGGTTTACTCCCATGCCAGGCCTACTACCTCAGTTCACATCTGGTGTACTCCCATGCCAGGCCTACTACCTCAGTTCACACCTGGTTTACTCCCATGCCAGGCCTACTACCTCAGGTCACACCTGGTGTACTCCCTTGCCAGGCCTACTACCTCAGTTCACATCTGGTGTACTCCCATGCCAGGCCTACTACCTCAGTTCACGCCTGGTTTACTCCCATGCCAGGCCTACTACCTCAGTTCACACCTGGTGTACTCCCATTCCAGGCATACTACCTAGGTTCACACCTGGTTTACTCCCATGCCAGGCCTACTACCTCAGTTCACACCTGGTTTACTCCCATGCCAGGCCTACTACCTCAGTTCACACCTGGTGTACTCACATGCCAGGCCTACTACCTCAGTTCACACCTGGATTACTCCCATGCCAGGCCTACTACCTCAGTTCACACCTGGTTTACTCCCATGCCAGGCCTGCTACCTCAGTCCACACATGGTTTACTCCCATGCCAGGCCTACTACCTCAGTTCACACCTGGTTTACTCCCATGCCAGGCCTACTACCTCAGTGTGCACCTGCTTTACTTCCATGCCAGACCTACTACCTCCGTTCACACCTGGTGTACTCCCATGCCAGGCCTACTACCTAAATTCACACCTGGATTACTTCCATGCCACGCCCACACCCGGTTTACTCCCATGCCAGGCCTACTACCTCAGTTCACACCTGGTGTACTCCCATGCCAGGCCTACTACCTCAGTTCACACCTGGTTTACTCCCATGCTAGGCCTACTAACTCAGTTCACACCTGGTGTACTCCCATTCCAGGCCTACTACCTCAGTTCACACCTGGTGTACTCCCATGCCAGGCCTACTACCTCAGTTACACCTGGTTTTCTCCCATACCAGGCCTACTACCTCAGTTCACACCTGGTTTACTCCCATGCCAGGCCTACTACCTCAGTTCACACCTGGTGTACTCCCATGCCCGGCCTACTACCTCAGTTCACACCTGGTTTACTCCCATGCCAGGCCTACAGCCTCAGTCACACCTGGTTTACTCCCATGCCAGGCCTACTGCCTCAGTCACACCGCGTTTACTTCCATGCCAGGCCTACTACCTCAGTCACACTGGGTTTACTTCCATGCCAGGCCTTCTATCTCAGTTCACACCTGGTTTGCTCCCATGCCAGGCCTACTGCCTCAGTCACACCTGGTTTACTCCCATGCCAGGCCTACTGCCTCAGTCACACCTGGTTTACTCCCATGCTAGGCCTATTGCCTCAGTCACACCTGGTTTATTCCCATGCCAGGCCTACTGCCTCAGTCACACCTGGTTTACTCCCATACCATGCCTACTACCTCAGTTCACACCTGGTGTACTCCCATGCCAGGCCTACTACCTCAGTTCACACCTGGTGTACTTCCGTGCCAGGCCTACTACCTCAGTTCACACCTGGTGTACTCCCGTGCCAGGCCTACTAGCTCAGTTCACATCTGGTGTACTCCCGTGCCAGGCCTACTACCTCAGTTCACACCTGGTTTACTCCCATGCCAGGCCTAATACCTCAGTTACACCTGGTTTTCTCCCATACCAGGCCTACTACCTCAGTTCACACCTGGTGTACTCCCGTGCCAGGCCTACTACCTCAGTTCACACCTGGTGTACTCCCTTGCCAGGTCTACAACCTCAGTTCAACCTGGTGTACTCCCGTGCCAGGCCTACTACCTCAGTTCACATCTGGTGTACTCCCATGCCAGGCCTACTACCTCAGTTCACACCTGGTTTACTCCCATGCCAGGCCTACTACCTCAGTTCACATCTGGTGTACTCCCATGCCAGGCCTACTACCTCAGTTCACACCTGGTTTACTGGTTTACTCCCATGCCAGGCCTACTACCTCAGGTCACACCTGGTGTACTCCCTTGCCAGGCCTACTACCTCAGTTCACATCTGGTGTACTCCCATCTCAGGCCTACTACCTCAGTTCACACCTGGTTTACTCCCATGCCAGGCCTACTACCTCAGTTCACATCTGGTGTACTCCCATGCCAGGCCTACTACCTCAGTTCACACCTGGTTTACTCCCATGCCAGGCCTACTACCTCAGGTCACACCTGGTGTACTCCCTTGCCAGGCCTACTACCTCAGTTCACATCTGGTGTACTCCCATGCCAGGCCTACTACCTCAGTTCACACCTGGTTTACTCCCATGCCAGGCCTACTACCTCAGTTCACACCTGGTGTACTCCCATTCCAGGCCTACTACCTAGGTTCACACCTGGTTTACTCCCATGCCAGGCCTACTACCTCAGTTAACACCTGGTTTACTCCCATGCCAGGCCTACTACCTCAGTTCACACCTGGTGTACTCCCATGCCAGGCCTACTACCTCAGTTCACACCTGGATTACTCCCATGCCAGGCCTACTACCTCAGTTCACACCTGGTTTACTCCCATGCCAGGCCTGCTACCTCAGTCCACACATGGTGTACTCCCATGCCAGGCCTACTACCTCAGTTCACAACTGGTTTATTCCCATGCCAGGCCTACTACCTCAGTTCACACCTGGTGTACTGCCATGCCAGGCCTACTACCTCAGTTACACCTGGTTTACTCCCATACCAGGCCTACTACCTCAGTTCACACCTGGTTTACTCCCATGCCAGGCCTACTACCTCAGTTCACACCTGGTGTACTCCCATGCCAGGCCTACTACCTTAGTTCACATCTGGTTTACTCCCATGCCAGGCCTACTACCTCAGTTCACACCTGGTTTACTCCCATGCCAGGCCTACTACCTCAGTGTGCACCTGCTTTACTTACATGCCAGACCTACTACCTCCGTTCACACCTGGTGTACTCCCATGCCAGGCCTACTACCTAAATTCACACCTGGATTACTTCCATGCCACGCCCACACCTGGTTTACTCGCATGCCAGGCCTACTACCTCAGTTCACACCTGGTGTACTCCCATGCCAGGCCTACTACCTCAGTTCACACCTGGTTTACTCCCATGCTAGGCCTACTACCTCAGTTCACACCTGGTGTACTCCCATTCCAGGCCTACTACCTCGGTTCACACCTGGTTTACTCCCATGCCAGGCCTACTACCTCAATTCACACCTGGCTTACTCCCATGCCAGGCCTACTACCTCAGTTCACACCTGGTGTACTCCCATGCCAGGCCTACTACCTCAGTTCACACCTGGTTTACTCCCATGCCAGGCCTACTACCTCAGTTCACAAATGGTTTATTCCCATGCCAGGCCTACTACCTCAGTTCACACCTGGTGTACTCCCCTGCCAGGCCTACTACCTCAGTTCACACCTGGTGTACTGCCATGCCAGGCCTACTACCTCAGTTACACCTGGTTTACTCCCATACCAGGCCTACTACCTCAGTTCACACCTGGTTTACTCCCATGCCAGGCCTACTACCTCAGTTCACACCTGGTTTACTCCCATGCCAGGCCTACTACCTCAGTTCACACATGGTTTATTCCCATGCCAGGCCTACTACCTCAGTTCACACCTGGTGTACTCCCCTGCCAGGCCTACTACCTCAGTTCACACCTGGTGTACTGCCATGCCAGGCCTACTACCTCAGTTACACCTGGTTTACTCCCATACCAGGCCTACTACCTTAGTTCACACCTGGTTTACTCCCATGCCAGGCCTACTACCTCAGTTCACACCTGGTGTACTCCCATGCCCGGCCTACTACCTCAGTTCACACCTGGTTTACTCCCATGCCAGGCCTACAGCCTCAGTCACACCTGGTTTACTCCCATGCCAGGCCTACTGCCTCAGTCACACCGCGTTTACTTCCATGCCAGGCCTACTACCTCAGTCACACTGGGTTTACTTCCATGCCAGGCCTTCTATCTCAGTTCACACCTGGTTTGCTCCCATGCCAGGCCTACTGCCTCAGTCACACCTGGTTTACTCCCATGCCAGGCCTACTGCCTCAGTCACACCTGGTTTACTCCCATGCTAGGCCTATTGCCTCAGTCACACCTGGTTTATTCCCATGCCAGGCCTACTGCCTCAGTCACACCTGGTTTACTCCCATGCCATGCCTACTACCTCAGTTCACACCTGGTGTACTCCCATGCCAGGCCTACTACCTCAGTTCACACCTGGTGTACTTCCGTGCCAGGCCTACTACCTCAGTTCACACCTGGTGTACTCCCGTGCCAGGCCTACTAGCTCAGTTCACATCTGGTGTACTCCCGTGCCAGGCCTACTACCTCAGTTCACACCTGGTTTACTCCCATGCCAGGCCTAATACCTCAGTTACACCTGGTTTTCTCCCATACCAGGCCTACTACCTCAGTTCACACCTGGTGTACTCCCGTGCCAGGCCTACTACCTCAGTTCACACCTGGTGTACTCCCGTGCCAGGCCTACTACCTCAGTTCACACATGATGTACTCCCGTGCCAGGTCTACTACCTCAGTTCACACCTGGTGTACTCCCGTGCCAGGCCTACTACCTCAGTTCACATCTGGTGTACTCCCATGCCAGGCCTACTACCTCAGTTCACACCTGGTTTACTCCCATGCCAGGCCTACTACCTCAGTTCACATCTGGTGTACTTCCATGCCAGGCCTACTACCTCAGTTCACACTGGTTTACTCCCATGCCAGGCCTACTACCTCAGTTCACATCTGGTGTACTCCCATGCCAGGCCTACTACCTCAGTTCACACCTGGTTTACTCCCATGCCAGGCCTACTACCTCAGGTCACACCTGGTGTACTCCCTTGCCAGGCCTACTACCTCAGTTCACATCTGGTGTACTCCCATGCCAGGCCTACTACCTCAGTTCACGCCTGGTTTACTCCCATGCCAGGCCTACTACCTCAGTTCACACCTGGTGTACTCCCATTCCAGGCCTACTACCTAGGTTCACACCTGGTTTACTCCCATGCCAGGCCTACTACCTCAGTTCACACCTGGTTTACTCCCATGCCAGGCCTGCTACCTCAGTCCACACATGGTGTACTCCCATGCCAGGCCTACTACCTCAGTTCACAACTGGTTTATTCCCATGCTAGGCCTACTACCTCAGTTCACACCTGGTGTACTGCCATGCCAGGCCTACTACCTCAGTTACACCTGGTTTACTCCCATACCAGGCCTACTACCTCAGTTCACACCTGGTTTACTCCCATGCCAGGCCTACTACCTCAGTTCACACCTGGTGTACTCCCATGCCAGGCCTACTACCTTAGTTCACATCTGGTTTACTCCCATGCCAGGCCTACTACCTCAGTTCACACCTGGTTTACTCCCATGCCAGGCCTACTACCTCAGTGTGCACCTGCTTTACTTCCATGCCAGACCTACTACCTCCGTTCACACCTGGTGTACTCCCATGCCAGGCCTACTACCTAAATTCACACCTGGATTACTTCCATGCCACGCCCACACCTGGTTTACTCCCATGCCAGGCCTACTACCTCAGTTCACACCTGGTGTACTCCCATGCCAGGCCTACTACCTCAGTTCACACCTGGTTTACTCCCATGCTAGGCCTACTAACTCAGTTCACACCTGGTGTACTCC
Organism: Ambystoma mexicanum; assembly: GCF_040938575.1. Taxonomy (NCBI): domain Eukaryota; kingdom Metazoa; phylum Chordata; class Amphibia; order Caudata; family Ambystomatidae; genus Ambystoma; species Ambystoma mexicanum. The sequence continues at coordinate 31,153,760 of NC_090921.1, forward strand.
CATTCCAGGCCTACTACCTCGGTTCACACCTGGTTTACTCCCATGCCAGGCCTACTACCTCAGTTCACACCTGTTGTACTCCCATGCCAGGCCTACTACCTCAGTTCACACCTGGTTTACTCCCATGCCAGGCCTACTACCTCAGTTCACACCTGGTTTACTCCCATGCCAGGCCTACTACCTCAGTTCACAACTGGTTTATTCCCATGCCAGGCCTACTACCTCAGTTCACACCTGGTGTACTCCCCTGCCAGGCCTACTACCTCAGTTCACACCTGGTGTACTGCCATGCCAGGCCTACTACCTCAGTTACACCTGGTTTACTCCCATACCAGGCCTACTACCTCAGTTCACACCTGGTTTACTCCCATGTCAGGCCTACTACCTCAGTTCACACCTGGTGCACTCCCATGCCAGGCCTACTACCTTAGTTCACACCTGGTTTACTCCCATGCCAGGCCTACTACCTCAGTTCACACCTGGTTTACTCCCATGCCAGGCCTACTACCTAAATTCACACCTGGATTACTTCCATGCCAGGCCCACACCTGGTTTACTCCCATGCCAGGCCTACTACCTCAGTTCACACCTGGTGTACTCCCATGCAGGGCCTACTACCTCACTTCACATCTGGTTTACTCCCATGCCAGGCCTACTACCTCAGTTCACACCTGGTTTACTCCCATGCAAGGCCTACTACCTCAGTTCACACCTGGTGTACTCCCATGCCAGGCCTACTACCTCAGTTCACACCTGGTGTACTCCCATGCCGGGCCTACTACCTCAGTTCACACCTGGATTACTCCCATGCCTGGCCTACTACCTCAGTTCACACCTGGTGTACTCCCATGCCAGGCCTACTACCTCACTTCACATCTGGTGTACTCCCATGCCAGGCCTACTACCTCAGTTCACACCTGGTGTACTCCCATGCCAGGCCTACTACCTCACTTCACACCTGGTGTACTCCAATTCCAGGCCTACTACCTCGGCTCACACCTGGTTTACTCCCGTGCCAGGCCTACTACCTCAGTTCACACCTGGTGTACTCCCATGCCAGACCTTCTACCTCACTTCACACCTGGTGTACTCCCATGGCAGGCCTACTACCTCAGTTCACACCTGGTTTACTCCCATGCCATGCCTACTACCTCAGTTCACACCTGGTGTACTCCCATTCCAGGCCTACTACCTCGGTTCACACCTGGTTTACTCCCATGCCAAGCCTACTACCTCAGTTCACACCTGGTTTACTCCCATGCCAGGCCTACTACCTCAGTTCACAACTGGTGTACTCCCATGCCCGGCCTACTACCTCAATTCACATCTGGTGTACTCCCATGCCAGGCCTACTACCTCACTTCACATCTGGTGTACTCCCATGCCAGGCCTACTACCTCAGTTCACACCTGGTGTACTCCCATGCCAGGCCTACTACCTCAGTTCCACCTGGTTTACTCCCATACCAGGCCTACTACCTCAGTTCAAACCTGGTTTACTCCCATGCCAGGCCTACTACCTCAGTTCACACCTGGTGTACTCCCATGCCAGGCCTACTACCTTAGTTCACACCTGGTTTACTCCCATGCCAGGCCTACTACCTCAGTTCACACCTGGTTTACTCCCATGCCAGGCCTGCTACCTCAGTCCACACATGGTGTACTCCCATGCCAGGCCTATTACCTAAATTCACACCTGGATTACTTCCATGCCAGGCCCACACCTGGTTTACTCCCATGCCAGGCCTACTACCTCAGTTCACACCTGGTGTATTCCCATTCCAGGCCTACTACCTCAGTTCACACCTGGTGTACTCCCATGCCAAGCCTACTACCTCAGGTCACACCTGGTGTACTCCCATGCCAGGCCTACTACCTCAGTTCACACCTGGATTACTCCCATGCCAGGCCTACTAGCTCAGTTCACACCTGGATTACTCCCATGCCAGGCCTACTACCTCAGTTCACACCTGGTGTACTCCCATGCCCGGCCTACTACCTAAGTTCACACCTGGTTTACTCCCAAGCCAGGCCCACACCTGGTTTACTCCCATGCCAGGCCTACAGCCTCAGTCACACCTGGTTTACTCCCATGCCAGGCCTACTACCTCAGTCACACTGGGTTTACTTCCATGCCAGGCCTTCTATCTCAGTTCACACCTGGTTTGCTCCCATGCCAGGCCTACTGCCTCAGTCACACCTGGTTTACTCCCATGCCAGGCCTACTGCCTCAGTCACACCTGGTTTACTCCCATGCTAGGCCTATTGCCTCAGTCACACCTGGTTTATTCCCATGCCAGGCCTACTGCCTCAGTCACACCTGGTTTACTCCCATGCCATGCCTACTACCTCAGTTCACACCTGGTGTACTCCCGTGCCAGGCCTACTAGCTCAGTTCACATCTGGTGTACTCCCGTGCCAGGCCTACTACCTCAGTTCACACCTGGTTTACTCCCATGCCAGGCCTAATACCTCAGTTACACCTGGTTTTCTCACATACCAGGCCTACTACCTCAGTTCACACCTGGTGTACTCCCGTGCCAGGCCTACTACCTCAGTTCACACTTGGTGTACTCCCGTGCCAGGCCTACTACCTCAGTTTGCACCTGGTGTACTCCCGTGCCAGGCCTACTACCTCAGTTCACACCTGGTGTACTCCCGTGCCAGGCCTACTACCTCACTTCACATCTGGTGTACTCCCATGCCAGGCCTACTACCTCAGTTCACACCTGGTGTACTCCCATGCCAGGCCTACTACCCCAGTTACACCTGGTTTACTCCCATACCAGGCCTACTACCTCAGTTCACACCTGGTTTACTCCCATGCCAGGCCTACTACCTCAGTTCACACCTGGTGTACTCCCATGCCAGGCCTACTACCTTAGTTCACACCTGGTTTACTCCCATGCCAGGCCTACTACCTCAGTTCACACCTGGTTTACTCCCATGCCAGGCCTGCTACCTCAGTCCACACATGGTGTACTCCCATGCCAGGCCTACTACCTAAATTCACACCTGGATTACTTCCATGCCAGGCCCACACCTGGTTTACTCCCATGCCAGGCCTACTACCTCAGTTCACACCTGGTGTACTCCCATTCCAGGCCTACTACCTCAGTTCACACCTGGTGTACTCCCATGCCAGGCCTACTACCTCAGGTCACACCTGGTGTACTCCCATGCCAGGCCTACTACCTCAGTTCACATCTGGTGTACTCCCATGCCAGGCCTACTACCTCAGTTCACACCTGGATTACTCCCATGCCAGGCCTACTACCTCAGTTCACACCTGGTGTACTCCCATGCCCGGCCTACTACCTCAGTTCACACCTGGTTTACTCCCATGCCCGGCCCACACCTGGTTTACTCCCATGCCAGGCCTACAGCCTCAGTCACACCTGGTTTACTCCCATGCCAGGCCTACTACCTCAGTCACACTGGGTTTACTTCCATGCCAGGCCTTCTATCTCAGTTCACACCTGGTTTTCTCCCATGCCAGGCCTACTGCCTCAGTCACACCTGGTTTACTCCAATGCCAGGCCTACTGCCTCAGTCACACCTGGTTTACTCCCATGCTAGGCCTATTGCCTCAGTCACACCTGGTTTATTCCCATGCCAGGCCTACTGCCTCAGTCACACCTGGTTTACTCCCATGCCATGCCTACTACCTCAGTTCACACCTGGTGTACTCCCGTGCCAGGCCTACTAGCTCAGTTCACATCTGGTGTACTCCCGTGCCAGGCCTACTACCTCAGTTCACACCTGGTTTACTCCCGTGCCAGGCCTACTACCTCAGTTCACACCTGGTGTACTCCCGTGCCAGGCCTACAACCTCAGTTCACACCTGGTGTACTCCCGTGCCAGGCCTACTACCTCAGTTCACACCTGGTGTACTCCCGTGCCAGGCCTACTACCTCAGTTCACACCTGGTGTACTCCCATTCCAGGCCTACTACCTCAGTTCACATCTGGTTTACTCCCATGCCAGGCCTACTACCTCAGTTCACACCTGGTGTACTCCCATGCCAGGCCTACTACCTCAGTTCACACCTGGTTTACTCCCGTGCCAGGCCTACTACCTCAGTTCACACCTGGTTTACTCCCGTGCCAGGCCTACTACCTCAGTTTACACCTGGTGTACTCCCGTGCCAGGCCTACTACCTCAGTTCACATCTGGTGTACTCCCATGCCAGGCCTACTACCTCAGTTCACACCAGGTTTACTCCCATGCTAGGCCTACTACCTCAGTTCACACCTGGTGTACTCCCATTCCAGGCCTTCTACCTCGGTTCACACCTGGTTTACTCCCATGCCAGGCCTACTACCTCAGTTCACACCTGGTTTACTCCCATGCCAGGCCTACTACCTCAGTTCACACCTGGTGTACTCCCATGCCAGGCCTACTACCTTAGTTCACACCTGGTTTATTCCCATGCCAGGCCTACTACCTCAGTTCACACCTGGTGTACTCCCCTGCCGGGCCTACTACCTCAGTTCACACCTGGTGTACTGCCATGCCAGGCCTACTACCTCAGTTACACCTGGTTTACTCCCATACCAGGCCTACTACCTCAGTTCACACCCGGTTTACTCCCATGTAAGGCCTACTACCTCAGTTCACACCTGGTGTACTCCCATGCCAGGCCTACTACCTTAGTTCACACCTGGTTTACTCCCATGCCAGGCCTACTACCTCAGTTCACACCTGGTTTACTCCCATGCCAGGCCTACTACCTAAATTCACACCTGGATTACTTCCATGCCAGGCCCACACCTGGTTAACTCCCATGCCAGGCCTACTACCTCAGTTCACACCTGGTGTACTCCCATGCCAGGCCTACTACCTCACTTCACATCTGGTTTACTCCCATGCCAGGCCTACTACCTCAGTTCACACCTGGTTTACTCCCATGCAAGGCCTACTACCTCAGTTCACACCTGGTGTACTCCCATTCCAGGCCTACTACCTCAGTTCACACCTGGTTTACTCCCATGCCAGGCCTACTACCTCAGTTCACACCTGGTGTACTCCCATGCCAGGCCTACTACCTCAGTTACACCTGGTTTTCTCCCATACCAGGCCTACTACCTCAGTTCACACCTGGTTTACTCCCATGCCAGGCCTACTACCTCAGTTCACACCTGGTGTACTCCCATGCCCGGCCTACTACCTCAGTTCACACCTGGTTTACTCCCATGCCAGCCCTACAGCCTCAGTCACACCTGGTTTACTCCCATGCCAGGCCTACTGCCTCAGTCACACCATGTTTACTTCCATGCCAGGCCTACTACCTCAGTCACACTGGGTTTACTTCCATGCCAGGCCTTCTATCTCAGTTCACACCTGGTTTGCTCCCATGCCAGGCCTACTGCCTCAGTCACACCTGGTTTACTCCCATGCCAGGCCTACTGCCTCAGTCACACCTGGTTTACTCCCATGCTAGGCCTATTGCCTCAGTCACACCTGGTTTATTCCCATGCCAGGCCTAATACCTCAGTTACACCTGGTTTTCTCCCATACCAGGCCTACTACCTCAGTTCACACCTGGTGTACTCCCGTGCCAGGCCTACTACCTCAGTTCACACCTGGTGTACTCCCTTGCCAGGTCTACAACCTCAGTTCAACCTGGTGTACTCCCGTGCCAGGCCTACTACCTCAGTTCACATCTGGTGTACTCCCATGCCAGGCCTACTACCTCAGTTCACACCTGGTTTACTCCCATGCCAGGCCTACTACCTCAGTTCACATCTGGTGTACTCCCATGCCAGGCCTACTACCTCAGTTCACACCTGGTTTACTGGTTTACTCCCATGCCAGGCCTACTACCTCAGGTCACACCTGGTGTACTCCCTTGCCAGGCCTACTACCTCAGTTCACATCTGGTGTACTCCCATCTCAGGCCTACTACCTCAGTTCACACCTGGTTTACTCCCATGCCAGGCCTACTACCTCAGTTCACATCTGGTGTACTCCCATGCCAGGCCTACTACCTCAGTTCACACCTGGTTTACTCCCATGCCAGGCCTACTACCTCAGGTCACACCTGGTGTACTCCCTTGCCAGGCCTACTACCTCAGTTCACATCTGGTGTACTCCCATGCCAGGCCTACTACCTCAGTTCACACCTGGTTTACTCCCATGCCAGGCCTACTACCTCAGTTCACACCTGGTGTACTCCCATTCCAGGCCTACTACCTAGGTTCACACCTGGTTTACTCCCATGCCAGGCCTACTACCTCAGTTAACACCTGGTTTACTCCCATGCCAGGCCTACTACCTCAGTTCACACCTGGTGTACTCCCATGCCAGGCCTACTACCTCAGTTCACACCTGGATTACTCCCATGCCAGGCCTACTACCTCAGTTCACACCTGGTTTACTCCCATGCCAGGCCTGCTACCTCAGTCCACACATGGTGTACTCCCATGCCAGGCCTACTACCTCAGTTCACAACTGGTTTATTCCCATGCCAGGCCTACTACCTCAGTTCACACCTGGTGTACTGCCATGCCAGGCCTACTACCTCAGTTACACCTGGTTTACTCCCATACCAGGCCTACTACCTCAGTTCACACCTGGTTTACTCCCATGCCAGGCCTACTACCTCAGTTCACACCTGGTGTACTCCCATGCCAGGCCTACTACCTTAGTTCACATCTGGTTTACTCCCATGCCAGGCCTACTACCTCAGTTCACACCTGGTTTACTCCCATGCCAGGCCTACTACCTCAGTGTGCACCTGCTTTACTTACATGCCAGACCTACTACCTCCGTTCACACCTGGTGTACTCCCATGCCAGGCCTACTACCTAAATTCACACCTGGATTACTTCCATGCCACGCCCACACCTGGTTTACTCGCATGCCAGGCCTACTACCTCAGTTCACACCTGGTGTACTCCCATGCCAGGCCTACTACCTCAGTTCACACCTGGTTTACTCCCATGCTAGGCCTACTACCTCAGTTCACACCTGGTGTACTCCCATTCCAGGCCTACTACCTCGGTTCACACCTGGTTTACTCCCATGCCAGGCCTACTACCTCAATTCACACCTGGCTTACTCCCATGCCAGGCCTACTACCTCAGTTCACACCTGGTGTACTCCCATGCCAGGCCTACTACCTCAGTTCACACCTGGTTTACTCCCATGCCAGGCCTACTACCTCAGTTCACAAATGGTTTATTCCCATGCCAGGCCTACTACCTCAGTTCACACCTGGTGTACTCCCCTGCCAGGCCTACTACCTCAGTTCACACCTGGTGTACTGCCATGCCAGGCCTACTACCTCAGTTACACCTGGTTTACTCCCATACCAGGCCTACTACCTCAGTTCACACCTGGTTTACTCCCATGCCAGGCCTACTACCTCAGTTCACACCTGGTTTACTCCCATGCCAGGCCTACTACCTCAGTTCACACATGGTTTATTCCCATGCCAGGCCTACTACCTCAGTTCACACCTGGTGTACTCCCCTGCCAGGCCTACTACCTCAGTTCACACCTGGTGTACTGCCATGCCAGGCCTACTACCTCAGTTACACCTGGTTTACTCCCATACCAGGCCTACTACCTTAGTTCACACCTGGTTTACTCCCATGCCAGGCCTACTACCTCAGTTCACACCTGGTGTACTCCCATGCCCGGCCTACTACCTCAGTTCACACCTGGTTTACTCCCATGCCAGGCCTACAGCCTCAGTCACACCTGGTTTACTCCCATGCCAGGCCTACTGCCTCAGTCACACCGCGTTTACTTCCATGCCAGGCCTACTACCTCAGTCACACTGGGTTTACTTCCATGCCAGGCCTTCTATCTCAGTTCACACCTGGTTTGCTCCCATGCCAGGCCTACTGCCTCAGTCACACCTGGTTTACTCCCATGCCAGGCCTACTGCCTCAGTCACACCTGGTTTACTCCCATGCTAGGCCTATTGCCTCAGTCACACCTGGTTTATTCCCATGCCAGGCCTACTGCCTCAGTCACACCTGGTTTACTCCCATGCCATGCCTACTACCTCAGTTCACACCTGGTGTACTCCCATGCCAGGCCTACTACCTCAGTTCACACCTGGTGTACTTCCGTGCCAGGCCTACTACCTCAGTTCACACCTGGTGTACTCCCGTGCCAGGCCTACTAGCTCAGTTCACATCTGGTGTACTCCCGTGCCAGGCCTACTACCTCAGTTCACACCTGGTTTACTCCCATGCCAGGCCTAATACCTCAGTTACACCTGGTTTTCTCCCATACCAGGCCTACTACCTCAGTTCACACCTGGTGTACTCCCGTGCCAGGCCTACTACCTCAGTTCACACCTGGTGTACTCCCGTGCCAGGCCTACTACCTCAGTTCACACATGATGTACTCCCGTGCCAGGTCTACTACCTCAGTTCACACCTGGTGTACTCCCGTGCCAGGCCTACTACCTCAGTTCACATCTGGTGTACTCCCATGCCAGGCCTACTACCTCAGTTCACACCTGGTTTACTCCCATGCCAGGCCTACTACCTCAGTTCACATCTGGTGTACTTCCATGCCAGGCCTACTACCTCAGTTCACACTGGTTTACTCCCATGCCAGGCCTACTACCTCAGTTCACATCTGGTGTACTCCCATGCCAGGCCTACTACCTCAGTTCACACCTGGTTTACTCCCATGCCAGGCCTACTACCTCAGGTCACACCTGGTGTACTCCCTTGCCAGGCCTACTACCTCAGTTCACATCTGGTGTACTCCCATGCCAGGCCTACTACCTCAGTTCACGCCTGGTTTACTCCCATGCCAGGCCTACTACCTCAGTTCACACCTGGTGTACTCCCATTCCAGGCCTACTACCTAGGTTCACACCTGGTTTACTCCCATGCCAGGCCTACTACCTCAGTTCACACCTGGTTTACTCCCATGCCAGGCCTGCTACCTCAGTCCACACATGGTGTACTCCCATGCCAGGCCTACTACCTCAGTTCACAACTGGTTTATTCCCATGCTAGGCCTACTACCTCAGTTCACACCTGGTGTACTGCCATGCCAGGCCTACTACCTCAGTTACACCTGGTTTACTCCCATACCAGGCCTACTACCTCAGTTCACACCTGGTTTACTCCCATGCCAGGCCTACTACCTCAGTTCACACCTGGTGTACTCCCATGCCAGGCCTACTACCTTAGTTCACATCTGGTTTACTCCCATGCCAGGCCTACTACCTCAGTTCACACCTGGTTTACTCCCATGCCAGGCCTACTACCTCAGTGTGCACCTGCTTTACTTCCATGCCAGACCTACTACCTCCGTTCACACCTGGTGTACTCCCATGCCAGGCCTACTACCTAAATTCACACCTGGATTACTTCCATGCCACGCCCACACCTGGTTTACTCCCATGCCAGGCCTACTACCTCAGTTCACACCTGGTGTACTCCCATGCCAGGCCTACTACCTCAGTTCACACCTGGTTTACTCCCATGCTAGGCCTACTAACTCAGTTCACACCTGGTGTACTCCCATTCCAGGCCTACTACCTCGGTTCACACCTGGTTTACTCCCATGCCAGGCCTACTACCTCAGTTCACACCTGTTGTACTCCCATGCCAGGCCTACTACCTCAGTTCACACCTGGTTTACTCCCATGCCAGGCGTACTACCTCAGTTCACACCTGGTTTACTCCCATGCCAGGCCTACTACCTCAGTTCACAACTGGTTTATTCCCATGCCAGGCCTACTACCTCAGTTCACACCTGGTGTACTCCCCTGCCAGGCCTACTACCTCAGTTCACACCTGGTGTACTGCCATGCCAGGCCTACTACCTCAGTTACACCTGGTTTACTCCCATACCAGGCCTACTACCTCAGTTCACACCTGGTTTACTCCCATGTCAGGCCTACTACCTCAGTTCACACCTGGTGCACTCCCATGCCAGGCCTACTACCTTAGTTCACACCTGGTTTACTCCCATGCCAGGCCTACTACCTCAGTTCACACCTGGTTTACTCCCATGCCAGGCCTACTACCTAAATTCACACCTGGATTACTTCCATGCCAGGCCCACACCTGGTTTACTCCCATGCCAGGCCTACTACCTCAGTTCACACCTGGTGTACTCCCATGCAGGGCCTACTACCTCACTTCACATCTGGTTTACTCCCATGCCAGGCCTACTACCTCAGTTCACACCTGGTTTACTCCCATGCAAGGCCTACTACCTCAGTTCACACCTGGTGTACTCCCATGCCAGGCCTACTACCTCAGTTCACACCTGGTGTACTCCCATGCCGGGCCTACTACCTCAGTTCACACCTGGATTACTCCCATGCCTGGCCTACTACCTCAGTTCACACCTGGTGTACTCCCATGCCAGGCCTACTACCTCACTTCACATCTGGTGTACTCCCATGCCAGGCCTACTACCTCAGTTCACACCTGGTGTACTCCCATGCCAGGCCTACTACCTCACTTCACACCTGGTGTACTCCAATTCCAGGCCTACTACCTCGGCTCACACCTGGTTTACTCCCGTGCCAGGCCTACTACCTCAGTTCACACCTGGTGTACTCCCATGCCAGACCTTCTACCTCACTTCACACCTGGTGTACTCCCATGGCAGGCCTACTACCTCAGTTCACACCTGGTTTACTCCCATGCCATGCCTACTACCTCAGTTCACACCTGGTGTACTCCCATTCCAGGCCTACTACCTCGGTTCACACTTGGTTTACTCCCATGCCAAGCCTACTACCTCAGTTCACACCTGGTTTACTCCCATGCCAGGCCTACTACCTCAGTTCACAACTGGTGTACTCCCATGCCCGGCCTACTACCTCAATTCACATCTGGTGTACTCCCATGCCAGGCCTACTACCTCACTTCACATCTGGTGTACTCCCATGCCAGGCCTACTACCTCAGTTCACACCTGGTGTACTCCCATGCCAGGCCTACTACCTCAGTTCCACCTGGTTTACTCCCATACCAGGCCTACTACCTCAGTTCAAACCTGGTTTACTCCCATGCCAGGCCTACTACCTCAGTTCACACCTGGTGTACTCCCATGCCAGGCCTACTACCTTAGTTCACACCTGGTTTACTCCCATGCCAGGCCTACTACCTCAGTTCACACCTGGTTTACTCCCATGCCAGGCCTGCTACCTCAGTCCACACATGGTGTACTCCCATGCCAGGCCTATTACCTAAATTCACACCTGGATTACTTCCATGCCAGGCCCACACCTGGTTTACTCCCATGCCAGGCCTACTACCTCAGTTCACACCTGGTGTATTCCCATTCCAGGCCTACTACCTCAGTTCACACCTGGTGTACTCCCATGCCAAGCCTACTACCTCAGGTCACACCTGGTGTACTCCCATGCCAGGCCTACTACCTCAGTTCACACCTGGATTACTCCCATGCCAGGCCTACTAGCTCAGTTCACACCTGGATTACTCCCATGCCAGGCCTACTACCTCAGTTCACACCTGGTGTACTCCCATGCCCGGCCTACTACCTAAGTTCACACCTGGTTTACTCCCAAGCCAGGCCCACACCTGGTTTACTCCCATGCCAGGCCTACAGCCTCAGTCACACCTGGTTTACTCCCATGCCAGGCCTACTACCTCAGTCACACTGGGTTTACTTCCATGCCAGGCCTTCTATCTCAGTTCACACCTGGTTTGCTCCCATGCCAGGCCTACTGCCTCAGTCACACCTGGTTTACTCCCATGCCAGGCCTACTGCCTCAGTCACACCTGGTTTACTCCCATGCTAGGCCTATTGCCTCAGTCACACCTGGTTTATTCCCATGCCAGGCCTACTGCCTCAGTCACACCTGGTTTACTCCCATGCCATGCCTACTACCTCAGTTCACACCTGGTGTACTCCCGTGCCAGGCCTACTAGCTCAGTTCACATCTGGTGTACTCCCGTGCCAGGCCTACTACCTCAGTTCACACCTGGTTTACTCCCATGCCAGGCCTAATACCTCAGTTACACCTGGTTTTCTCCCATACCAGGCCTACTACCTCAGTTCACACCTGGTGTACTCCCGTGCCAGGCCTACTACCTCAGTTCACACTTGGTGTACTCCCGTGCCAGGCCTACTACCTCAGTTTGCACCTGGTGTACTCCCGTGCCAGGCCTACTACCTCAGTTCACACCTGGTGTACTCCCGTGCCAGGCCTACTACCTCACTTCACATCTGGTGTACTCCCATGCCAGGCCTACTACCTCAGTTCACACCTGGTGTACTCCCATGCCAGGCCTACTACCCCAGTTACACCTGGTTTACTCCCATACCAGGCCTACTACCTCAGTTCACACCTGGTTTACTCCCATGCCAGGCCTACTACCTCAGTTCACACCTGGTGTACTCCCATGCCAGGCCTACTACCTTAGTTCACACCTGGTTTACTCCCATGCCAGGCCTACTACCTCAGTTCACACCTGGTTTACTCCCATGCCAGGCCTGCTACCTCAGTCCACACATGGTGTACTCCCATGCCAGGCCTACTACCTAAATTCACACCTGGATTACTTCCATGCCAGGCCCACACCTGGTTTACTCCCATGCCAGGCCTACTACCTCAGTTCACACCTGGTGTACTCCCATTCCAGGCCTACTACCTCAGTTCACACCTGGTGTACTCCCATGCCAGGCCTACTACCTCAGGTCACACCTGGTGTACTCCCATGCCAGGCCTACTACCTCAGTTCACATCTGGTGTACTCCCATGCCAGGCCTACTACCTCAGTTCACACCTGGATTACTCCCATGCCAGGCCTACTACCTCAGTTCACACCTGGTGTACTCCCATGCCCGGCCTACTACCTCAGTTCACACCTGGTTTACTCCCATGCCCGGCCCACACCTGGTTTACTCCCATGCCAGGCCTACAGCCTCAGTCACACCTGGTTTACTCCCATGCCAGGCCTACTACCTCAGTCACACTGGGTTTACTTCCATGCCAGGCCTTCTATCTCAGTTCACACCTGGTTTTCTCCCATGCCAGGCCTACTGCCTCAGTCACACCTGGTTTACTCCAATGCCAGGCCTACTGCCTCAGTCACACCTGGTTTACTCCCATGCTAGGCCTATTGCCTCAGTCACACCTGGTTTATTCCCATGCCAGGCCTACTGCCTCAGTCACACCTGGTTTACTCCCATGCCATGCCTACTACCTCAGTTCACACCTGGTGTACTCCCGTGCCAGGCCTACTAGCTCAGTTCACATCTGGTGTACTCCCGTGCCAGGCCTACTACCTCAGTTCACACCTGGTTTACTCCCGTGCCAGGCCTACTACCTCAGTTCACACCTGGTGTACTCCCGTGCCAGGCCTACAACCTCAGTTCACACCTGGTGTACTCCCGTGCCAGGCCTACTACCTCAGTTCACACCTGGTGTACTCCCGTGCCAGGCCTACTACCTCAGTTCACACCTGGTGTACTCCCATTCCAGGCCTACTACCTCAGTTCACATCTGGTTTACTCCCATGCCAGGCCTACTACCTCAGTTCACACCTGGTGTACTCCCATGCCAGGCCTACTACCTCAGTTCACACCTGGTTTACTCCCGTGCCAGGCCTACTACCTCAGTTTACACCTGGTGTACTCCCGTGCCAGGCCTACTACCTCAGTTCACATCTGGTGTACTCCCATGCCATGCCTACTACCTCAGTTCACACCAGGTTTACTCCCATGCTAGGCCTACTACCTCAGTTCACACCTGGTGTACTCCCATTCCAGGCCTTCTACCTCGGTTCACACCTGGTTTACTCCCATGCCAGGCCTACTACCTCAGTTCACACCTGGTTTACTCCCATGCCAGGCCTACTACCTCAGTTCACACCTGGTGTACTCCCATGCCAGGCCTACTACCTTAGTTCACACCTGGTTTATTCCCATGCCAGGCCTACTACCTCAGTTCACACCTGGTGTACTCCCCTGCCGGGCCTACTACCTCAGTTCACACCTGGTGTACTGCCATGCCAGGCCTACTACCTCAGTTACACCTGGTTTACTCCCATGTAAGGCCTACTACCTCAGTTCACACCTGGTGTACTCCCATGCCAGGCCTACTACCTTAGTTCACACCTGGTTTACTCCCATGCCAGGCCTACTACCTCAGTTCACACCTGGTTTACTCCCATGCAAGGCCTACTACCTCAGTTCACACCTGGTGTACTCCCATGCCAGGCCTACTACCTCAGTTCACACCTGGTGTACTCCCATGCCGGGCCTACTACCTCAGTTCACACCTGGATTACTCCCATGCCTGGCCTACTACCTCAGTTCACACCTGGTGTACTCCCATGCCAGGCCTACTACCTCACTTCACATCTGGTGTACTCCCATGCCAGGCCTACTACCTCAGTTCACACCTGGTGTACTCCCATGCCAGGCCTACTACCTCACTTCACACCTGGTGTACTCCAATTCCAGGCCTACTACCTCGGCTCACACCTGGTTTACTCCCGTGCCAGGCCTACTACCTCAGTTCACACCTGGTGTACTCCCATGCCAGACCTTCTACCTCACTTCACACCTGGTGTACTCCCATGGCAGGCCTACTACCTCAGTTCACACCTGGTTTACTCCCATGCCATGCCTACTACCTCAGTTCACACCTGGTGTACTCCCATTCCAGGCCTACTACCTCGGTTCACACTTGGTTTACTCCCATGCCAAGCCTACTACCTCAGTTCACACCTGGTTTACTCCCATGCCAGGCCTACTACCTCAGTTCACAACTGGTGTACTCCCATGCCCGGCCTACTACCTCAATTCACATCTGGTGTACTCCCATGCCAGGCCTACTACCTCACTTCACATCTGGTGTACTCCCATGCCAGGCCTACTACCTCAGTTCACACCTGGTGTACTCCCATGCCAGGCCTACTACCTCAGTTCCACCTGGTTTACTCCCATACCAGGCCTACTACCTCAGTTCAAACCTGGTTTACTCCCATGCCAGGCCTACTACCTCAGTTCACACCTGGTGTACTCCCATGCCAGGCCTACTACCTTAGTTCACACCTGGTTTACTCCCATGCCAGGCCTACTACCTCAGTTCACACCTGGTTTACTCCCATGCCAGGCCTGCTACCTCAGTCCACACATGGTGTACTCCCATGCCAGGCCTATTACCTAAATTCACACCTGGATTACTTCCATGCCAGGCCCACACCTGGTTTACTCCCATGCCAGGCCTACTACCTCAGTTCACACCTGGTGTATTCCCATTCCAGGCCTACTACCTCAGTTCACACCTGGTGTACTCCCATGCCAAGCCTACTACCTCAGGTCACACCTGGTGTACTCCCATGCCAGGCCTACTACCTCAGTTCACACCTGGATTACTCCCATGCCAGGCCTACTAGCTCAGTTCACACCTGGATTACTCCCATGCCAGGCCTACTACCTCAGTTCACACCTGGTGTACTCCCATGCCCGGCCTACTACCTAAGTTCACACCTGGTTTACTCCCAAGCCAGGCCCACACCTGGTTTACTCCCATGCCAGGCCTACAGCCTCAGTCACACCTGGTTTACTCCCATGCCAGGCCTACTACCTCAGTCACACTGGGTTTACTTCCATGCCAGGCCTTCTATCTCAGTTCACACCTGGTTTGCTCCCATGCCAGGCCTACTGCCTCAGTCACACCTGGTTTACTCCCATGCCAGGCCTACTGCCTCAGTCACACCTGGTTTACTCCCATGCTAGGCCTATTGCCTCAGTCACACCTGGTTTATTCCCATGCCAGGCCTACTGCCTCAGTCACACCTGGTTTACTCCCATGCCATGCCTACTACCTCAGTTCACACCTGGTGTACTCCCGTGCCAGGCCTACTAGCTCAGTTCACATCTGGTGTACTCCCGTGCCAGGCCTACTACCTCAGTTCACACCTGGTTTACTCCCATGCCAGGCCTAATACCTCAGTTACACCTGGTTTTCTCCCATACCAGGCCTACTACCTCAGTTCACACCTGGTGTACTCCCGTGCCAGGCCTACTACCTCAGTTCACACTTGGTGTACTCCCGTGCCAGGCCTACTACCTCAGTTTGCACCTGGTGTACTCCCGTGCCAGGCCTACTACCTCAGTTCACACCTGGTGTACTCCCGTGCCAGGCCTACTACCTCACTTCACATCTGGTGTACTCCCATGCCAGGCCTACTACCTCAGTTCACACCTGGTGTACTCCCATGCCAGGCCTACTACCCCAGTTACACCTGGTTTACTCCCATACCAGGCCTACTACCTCAGTTCACACCTGGTTTACTCCCATGCCAGGCCTACTACCTCAGTTCACACCTGGTGTACTCCCATGCCAGGCCTACTACCTTAGTTCACACCTGGTTTACTCCCATGCCAGGCCTACTACCTCAGTTCACACCTGGTTTACTCCCATGCCAGGCCTGCTACCTCAGTCCACACATGGTGTACTCCCATGCCAGGCCTACTACCTAAATTCACACCTGGATTACTTCCATGCCAGGCCCACACCTGGTTTACTCCCATGCCAGGCCTACTACCTCAGTTCACACCTGGTGTACTCCCATTCCAGGCCTACTACCTCAGTTCACACCTGGTGTACTCCCATGCCAGGCCTACTACCTCAGGTCACACCTGGTGTACTCCCATGCCAGGCCTACTACCTCAGTTCACATCTGGTGTACTCCCATGCCAGGCCTACTACCTCAGTTCACACCTGGATTACTCCCATGCCAGGCCTACTACCTCAGTTCACACCTGGTGTACTCCCATGCCCGGCCTACTACCTCAGTTCACACCTGGTTTACTCCCATGCCCGGCCCACACCTGGTTTACTCCCATGCCAGGCCTACAGCCTCAGTCACACCTGGTTTACTCCCATGCCAGGCCTACTACCTCAGTCACACTGGGTTTACTTCCATGCCAGGCCTTCTATCTCAGTTCACACCTGGTTTTCTCCCATGCCAGGCCTACTGCCTCAGTCACACCTGGTTTACTCCAATGCCAGGCCTACTGCCTCAGTCACACCTGGTTTACTCCCATGCTAGGCCTATTGCCTCAGTCACACCTGGTTTATTCCCATGCCAGGCCTACTGCCTCAGTCACACCTGGTTTACTCCCATGCCATGCCTACTACCTCAGTTCACACCTGGTGTACTCCCGTGCCAGGCCTACTAGCTCAGTTCACATCTGGTGTACTCCCGTGCCAGGCCTACTACCTCAGTTCACACCTGGTTTACTCCCGTGCCAGGCCTACTACCTCAGTTCACACCTGGTGTACTCCCGTGCCAGGCCTACAACCTCAGTTCACACCTGGTGTACTCCCGTGCCAGGCCTACTACCTCAGTTCACACCTGGTGTACTCCCGTGCCAGGCCTACTACCTCAGTTCACACCTGGTGTACTCCCATTCCAGGCCTACTACCTCAGTTCACATCTGGTTTACTCCCATGCCAGGCCTACTACCTCAGTTCACACCTGGTGTACTCCCATGCCAGGCCTACTACCTCAGTTCACACCTGGTTTACTCCCGTGCCAGGCCTACTACCTCAGTTCACACCTGGTTTACTCCCGTGCCAGGCCTACTACCTCAGTTTACACCTGGTGTACTCCCGTGCCAGGCCTACTACCTCAGTTCACATCTGGTGTACTCCCATGCCATGCCTACTACCTCAGTTCACACCAGGTTTACTCCCATGCTAGGCCTACTACCTCAGTTCACACCTGGTGTACTCCCATTCCAGGCCTTCTACCTCGGTTCACACCTGGTTTACTCCCATGCCAGGCCTACTACCTCAGTTCACACCTGGTTTACTCCCATGCCAGGCCTACTACCTCAGTTCACACCTGGTGTACTCCCATGCCAGGCCTACTACCTTAGTTCACACCTGGTTTATTCCCATGCCAGGCCTACTACCTCAGTTCACACCTGGTGTACTCCCCTGCCGGGCCTACTACCTCAGTTCACACCTGGTGTACTGCCATGCCAGGCCTACTACCTCAGTTACACCTGGTTTACTCCCATGTAAGGCCTACTACCTCAGTTCACACCTGGTGTACTCCCATGCCAGGCCTACTACCTTAGTTCACACCTGGTTTACTCCCATGCCAGGCCTACTACCTCAGTTCACACCTGGTTTACTCCCATGCCAGGCCTACTACCTAAATTCACACCTGGATTACTTCCATGCCAGGCCCACACCTGGTTAACTCCCATGCCAGGCCTACTACCTCAGTTCACACCTGGTGTACTCCCATGCCAGGCCTACTACCTCACTTCACATCTGGTTTACTCCCATGCCAGGCCTACTACCTCAGTTCACACCTGGTTTACTCCCATGCAAGGCCTACTACCTCAGTTCACACCTGGTGTACTCCCATTCCAGGCCTACTACCTCAGTTCACACCTGGTTTACTCCCATGCCAGGCCTACTACCTCAGTTCACACCTGGTGTACTCCCATGCCAGGCCTGCTACCTCAGTTACACCTGGTTTTCTCCCATACCAGGCCTACTACCTCAGTTCACACCTGGTTTACTCCCATGCCAGGCCTACTACCTCAGTTCACACCTGGTGTACTCCCATGCCCGGCCTACTACCTCAGTTCACACCTGGTTTACTCCCATGCCAGCCCTACAGCCTCAGTCACACCTGGTTTACTCCCATGCCAGGCCTACTGCCTCAGTCACACCACGTTTACTTCCATGCCAGGCCTACTACCTCAGTCACACTGGGTTTACTTCCATGCCAGGCCTTCTATCTCAGTTCACACCTGGTTTGCTCCCATGCCAGGCCTACTGCCTCAGTCACACCTGGTTTACTCCCATGCCAGGCCTACTGCCTCAGTCACACCTGGTTTACTCCCATGCTAGGCCTATTGCCTCAGTCACACCTGGTTTATTCCCATGCCAGGCCTACTGCCTCAGTCACACCTGGTTTACTCCCATGCCATGCCTACTACCTCAGTTCACACCTGGTGTACTCCCATGCCAGGCCTACTACCTCAGTTCACACCTGGTGTACTTCCGTGCCAGGCCTACTACCTCAGTTCACACCTGGTGTACTCCCGTGCCAGGCCTACTAGCTCAGTTCACATCTGGTGTACTCCCGTGCCAGGCCTACTACCTCAGTTCACACCTGGTTTACTCCCATGCCAGGCCTAATACCTCAGTTACACCTGGTTTTCTCCCATACCAGGCCTACTACCTCAGTTCACACCTGGTGTACTCCCGTGCCAGGCCTACTACCTCAGTTCACACCTGGTGTACTCCCGTGCCAGGCCTACTACCTCAGTTCACACCTGGTGTACTCCCGTGCCAGGTCTACTACCTCAGTTCACACCTGGTGTACTCCCGTGCCAGGTCGACTACCTCAGTTCACATCTGGTGTACTCCCATGCCAGGCCTACTACCTCAGTTCACACCTGGTTTACTCCCATGCCAGGCCTACTACCTCAGTTCACATCTGGTGTACTCCCATGCCAGGCCTACTACCTCAGTTCACACCTGGTTTACTCCCATGCCAGGCCTACTACCTCAGGTCACACCTGGTGTACTCCCTTGCCAGGCCTACTACCTCAGTTCACATCTGGTGTACTCCCATGCCAGGCCTACTACCTCAGTTCACACCTGGTTTACTCCCATGCCAGGCCTACTACCTCAGTTCACATCTGGTGTACTCCCATGCCAGGCCTACTACCTCAGTTCACACCTCGTTTACTCCCATGCCAGGCCTACTACCTCAGGTCACACCTGGTGTACTCCCTTGCCAGGCCTACTACCTCAGTTCAAATCTGGTGTACTCCCATGCCAGGCCTACTACCTCAGTTCACGCCTGGTTTACTCCCATGCCAGGCCTACTACCTCAGTTCACACCTGGTGTACTCCCATTCCAGGCCTACTACCTAGGTTCACACCTGGTTTACTCCCATGCCAGGCCTACTACCTCAGTTCACACCTGGTTTACTCCCATGCCAGGCCTACTACCTCAGTTCACACCTGGTGTACTCCCATGCCAGGCCTACTACCTCAGTTCACACCTGGATTACTCCCATGCCAGGCCTACTACCTCAGTTCACACCTGGTGTACTGCCATGCCAGGCCTACTACCTCAGTTACACCTGGTTTACTCCCATACCAGGCCTACTACCTCAGTTCACACCTGGTTTACTCCCATGCCAGGCCTACTACCTCAGTTCACACCTGGTGTACTCCCATGCCAGGCCTACTACCTTAGTTCACATCTGGTTTACTCCCATGCCAGGCCTACTACCTCAGTTCACACCTGGTTTACTCCCATGCCAGGCCTACTACCTCAGTGTGCACCTGCTTTACTTCCATGCCAGACCTACTACCTCCGTTCACACCTGGTGTACTCCCATGCCAGGCCTACTACCTAAATTCACACCTGGATTACTTCCATGCCACGCCCACACCTGGTTTACTCCCATGCCAGGCCTACTACCTCAGTTCACACCTGGTGTACTCCCATGCCAGGCCTACTACCTCAGTTCACACCTGGTTTACTCCCATGCTAGGCCTACTACCTCAGTTCACACCTGGTGTACTCCCATTCCAGGCCTACTACCTCGGTTCACACCTGGTTTACTCCCATGCCAGGCCTACTACCTCAATTCACACCTGGTTTACTCCCATGCCAGGCCTACTACCTCAGTTCACACCTGGTGTACTCCCATGCCAGGCCTACTACCTCAGTTCACACCTGGTTTACTCCCATGCCAGGCCTACTACCTCAGTTCACACCTGGTTTACTCCCATGCCAGGCCTACTACCTCAGTTCACAACTGGTTTATTCCCATGCCAGGCCTACTACCTCAGTTCACACCTGGTGTACTCCCCTGCCAGGCCTACTACCTCAGTTCACACCTGGTGTACTGCCATGCCAGGCCTACTACCTCAGTTACACCTGGTTTACTCCCATACCAGGCCTACTACCTCAGTTCACACCTGGTTTACTCCCATGCCAGGCCTACTACCTCAGTTCACACCTGGTGCACTCCCATGCCAGGCCTACTACCTTAGTTCACACCTGGTTTACTCCCATGCCAGGCCTACTACCTCAGTTCACACCTGGTTTACTCCCATGCCAGGCCTACTACCTAAATTCACACCTGGATTACTTCCATGCCAGGCCCACACCTGGTTTACTCCCATGCCAGGCCTACTACCTCAGTTCACACCTGGAGTACTCCCATGCCAGGCCTACTACCTCACTTCACATCTGGTTTACTCCCATGCCAGGCCTACTACCTCAGTTCACACCTGGATTACTCCCATGCAAGGCCTACTACCTCAGTTCACACCTGGTGTACTCCCATTCCAGGCCTACTACCTCAGTTCACACCTGGTTTACTCCCATGCCGGGCCTACTACCTCAGTTCACACCTGGTGTACTCCCATGCCAGGCCTACTACCTCAGTTCACACCTGGTGTACTCCCATGCCAGGCCTACTACCTCAGTTCACACCTGGTGTACTCCCATGCCAGGCCTACTACCTCAGTTCACACCTGGTGTACTCGCATTCCAGTCCTACTACCTCAGTTCACACCTGGATTACTCCCATGCCTGGCCTACTACCTCAGTTCAGTTCACACCTGGTGTACTCCCATGCCAGGCCTACTACCTCACTTCACATCTGGTGTACTCCCATGCCAGGCCTACTACCTCAGTTCACACCTGGTGTACTCCCATGCCAGGCCTACTACCTCACTTCACACCTGGTGTACTCCAATTCCAGGCCTACTACCTCGGCTCACACCTGGTTTACTCCCATGCCAGGCCTACTACCTCAGTTCACACCTGGTGTACTCCCATGCCAGACCTTCTACCTCACTTCACACCTGGTGTACTCCCATGGCAGGCCTACTACCTCAGTTCACACCTGGTTTACTCCCATGCCATGCCTACTACCTCAGTTCACACCTGGCTTACTCCCATTCCAGGCCTACTACCTCGGTTCACACCTGGTTTACTCCCATGCCAGGCCTACTACCTCAGTTCACACCTGGCTTACTCCCATTCCAGGCCTACTACCTCGGTTCACACCTGGTTTACTCCCATGCCAGGCCTACTACCTCAGTTCACACCTGGTTTACTCCCATGCCAGGCCTACTACCTCAGTTCACAACTGGTGTACTCCCATGCCCGGCCTACTACCTCAATTCACACCTGGTGTACTCCCATGCCAGGCCTACTACCTCACTTCACATCTGGTGTACTCCCATGCCAGGCCTACTACCTCAGTTCACACCTGGTGTACTCCCATGCCAGGCCTACTACCTCAGTTACACCTGGTTTACTCCCATACCAGGCCTACTACCTCAGTTCAAACCTGGTTTACTCCCATGCCAGGCCTACTACCTCAGTTCACACCTGGTGTACTCCCATGCCAGGCCTACTACCTTAGTTCACACCTGGTTTACTCCCATGCCAGGCCTACTACCTCAGTTCACACCTGGTTTACTCCCATGCAAGGCCTGCTACCTCAGTTCACACCTGGTGTACTCCCATGCCAGGCCTACTACCTCACTTCACACCTGGTGTACTCCAATTCCAGGCCTACTACCTCGGCTCACACCTGGTTTACTCCCATGCCAGGCCTACTACCTCAGTTCACACCTGGTGTACTCCCATGCCAGACCTTCTACCTCACTTCACACCTGGTGTACTCCCATGGCAGGCCTACTACCTCAGTTCACACCTGGTTTACTCCCATGCCAGGCCTACTACCTCAGTTCACACCTGGTTTACTCCCATGCCAGGCCTACTACCTCAGTTCACAACTGGTTTATTCCCATGCCAGGCCTACTACCTCAGTTCACACCTGGTGTACTCCCCTGCCAGGCCTACTACCTCAGTTCACACCTGGTGTACTGCCATGCCAGGCCTACTACCTCAGTTACACCTGGTTTACTCCCATACCAGGCCTACTACCTCAGTTCACACCTGGTTTACTCCCATGCCAGGCCTACTACCTCAGTTCACACCTGGTGCACTCCCATGCCAGGCCTACTACCTTAGTTCACACCTGGTTTACTCCCATGCCAGGCCTACTACCTCAGTTCACACCTGGTTTACTCCCATGCCAGGCCTACTACCTAAATTCACACCTGGATTACTTCCATGCCAGGCCCACACCTGGTTTACTCCCATGCCAGGCCTACTACCTCAGTTCACACCTGGAGTACTCCCATGCCAGGCCTACTACCTCACTTCACATCTGGTTTACTCCCATGCCAGGCCTACTACCTCAGTTCACACCTGGATTACTCCCATGCAAGGCCTACTACCTCAGTTCACACCTGGTGTACTCCCATTCCAGGCCTACTACCTCAGTTCACACCTGGTTTACTCCCATGCCGGGCCTACTACCTCAGTTCACACCTGGTGTACTCCCATGCCAGGCCTACTACCTCAGTTCACACCTGGTGTACTCCCATGCCAGGCCTACTACCTCAGTTCACACCTGGTGTACTCCCATGCCAGGCCTACTACCTCAGTTCACACCTGGTGTACTCGCATTCCAGGCCTACTACCTCAGTTCACACCTGGATTACTCCCATGCCTGGCCTACTACCTCAGTTCAGTTCACACCTGGTGTACTCCCATGCCAGGCCTACTACCTCACTTCACATCTGGTGTACTCCCATGCCAGGCCTACTACCTCAGTTCACACCTGGTGTACTCCCATGCCAGGCCTACTACCTCACTTCACACCTGGTGTACTCCAATTCCAGGCCTACTACCTCGGCTCACACCTGGTTTACTCCCATGCCAGGCCTACTACCTCAGTTCACACCTGGTGTACTCCCATGCCAGACCTTCTACCTCACTTCACACCTGGTGTACTCCCATGGCAGGCCTACTACCTCAGTTCACACCTGGTTTACTCCCATGCCATGCCTACTACCTCAGTTCACACCTGGCTTACTCCCATTCCAGGCCTACTACCTCGGTTCACACCTGGTTTACTCCCATGCCAGGCCTACTACCTCAGTTCACACCTGGCTTACTCCCATTCCAGGCCTACTACCTCGGTTCACACCTGGTTTACTCCCATGCCAGGCCTACTACCTCAGTTCACACCTGGTTTACTCCCATGCCAGGCCTACTACCTCAGTTCACAACTGGTGTACTCCCATGCCCGGCCTACTACCTCAATTCACACCTGGTGTACTCCCATGCCAGGCCTACTACCTCATTTCACATCTGGTGTACTCCCATGCCAGGCCTACTACCTCAGTTCACACCTGGTGTACTCCCATGCCAGGCCTACTACCTCAGTTACACCTGGTTTACTCCCATACCAGGCCTACTACCTCAGTTCAAACCTGGTTTACTCCCATGCCAGGCCTACTACCTCAGTTCACACCTGGTGTACTCCCATGCCAGGCCTACTACCTTAGTTCACACCTGGTTTACTCCCATGCCAGGCCTACTACCTCAGTTCACACCTGGTTTACTCCCATGCAAGGCCTGCTACCTCAGTTCACACCTGGTGTACTCCCATGCCAGGCCTACTACCTCACTTCACACCTGGTGTACTCCAATTCCAGGCCTACTACCTCGGCTCACACCTGGTTTACTCCTATGCCAGGCCTACTACCTCAGTTCACACCTGGTGTACTCCCATGCCAGACCTTCTACCTCACTTCACACCTGGTGTACTCCCATGGCAGGCCTACTACCTCAGTTCACACCTGGTTTACTCCCATGCCATGCCTACTACCTCAGTTCACACCTGGCTTACTCCCATTCCAGGCCTACTACCTTAGTTCACACCTGGTTTACTCCCATGCCAGGCCTACTACCTCAGTTCACACCTGGTTTACTCCCATGCCAGGCCTACTACCTCGGTCCACACATGGTGTACTCCCATGCCAGGCCTATTACCTAAATTCACACCTGGATTACTTCCATGCCAGGCCCACACCTGGTTTACTCCCATGCCAGGCCTACTACCTCAGTTCACACCTGGTGTACTCCCATTCCAGGCCTACTACCTCAGTTCACACCTGGTGTACTCCCATGCCAAGCCTACTACCTCAGGTCACACCTGGATTACTCCCATGCCAGGCCTACTAGCTCAGTTCACACCTGGATTACTCCCACGCCAGGCCTACTACCTCAGTTCACACCTGGTGTACTCCCATGCCCGGCCTACTACCTCAGTTCACATCTGGTTTACTCCCATGCCAGGCCCACACCTGGTTTACTCCCATGCCAGGCCTACAGCCTCAGTCACACCTGGTTTACTCCCATGCCAGGCCTACTACCTCAGTCACACTGGGTTTACTTCCATGCCAGGCCTTCTATCTCAGTTCACACCTGGTTTGCTCCCATGCCAGGCCTACTGCCTCAGTCACACCTGGTTTACTCCCATGCCAGGCCTACTGCCTCAGTCACACCTGGTTTACTCCCATGCTAGGCCTATTGCCTCAGTCACACCTGGTTTATTCCCATGCCAGGCCTACTGCCTCAGTCACACCTGGTTTACTCCCATGCCATGCCTACTACCTCAGTTCACACCTGGTGTACTCCCGCGCCAGGCCTACTAGCTCAGTTCACATCTGGTGTACTCCCGTGCCAGGCCTACTACCTCAGTTCACACCTGGTTTACTCCCATGCCAGGCCTAATACCTCAGTTACACCTGGTTTTCTCCCATACCAGGCCTACTACCTCAGTTCACACCTGGTGTACTCCCGTGCCAGGCCTACTACCTCAGTTCACACTTGGTGTACTCCCGTGCCAGGCCTACTACCTCAGTTTACACCTGGTGTGCTCCCGTGCCAGGCCTACTACCTCAGTTCACACCTGGTGTACTCCCGTGCCAGGCCTACTACCTCAGTTCACATCTGGTGTACTCCCATGCCAGGCCTACTACCTCAGTTCACACCTGGTTTACTCCCATGCTAGGCCTACTACCTCAGTACACACCTGGTGTACTCCCATTCCAGGCCTACTACCTCGGTTCACACCTGGTTTACTCCCATGCCAGGCCTACTACCTCAGTTCACACCTGGTTTACTCCCATGCCAGGCCTACTACCTCAGTTCACACCTGGTGTACTCCCATGCCAGGCCTACTACCTTAGTTCACACTTGGTTTACTCCCATGCCAAGCCTACTACCTCAGTTCACACCTGGTTTACTCCCATGCCAGGCCTACTACCTCAGTTCACAACTGGTTTATTCCCATGCCAGGCCTACTACCTCAGTTCACACCTGGTGTACTCCCCTGCCAGGCCTACTACCTCAGTTCACACCTGGTGTACTGCCATGCCAGGCCTACTACCTCAGTTACACCTGGTTTACTCCCATACCAGGCCTACTACCTCAGTTTACACCTGGTTTACTCCCATGCCAGGCCTACTACCTCAGTCCACACCTGGTCTACTCCCATGCCAGGCCTACTACCTTAGTTCACACCTGGTTTACTCCCATGCCAGGCCTACTACCTCAGTTCACACCTGGTTTACTCCCATGCCAGGCCTACTACCTCAGTTCACACCTGGTGTACTCCCATGCCAGACCTTCTACCTCACTTCACACCTGGTGTACTCCCATGGCAGGCCTACTACCTCAGTTCACACCTGGTTTACTCCCATGCCATGCCTACTACCTCAGTTCACACCTGGCTTACTCCCATTCCAGGCCTACTACCTCGGTTCACACCTGGTTTACTCCCATGCCAGGCCTACTACCTCAGTTCACATCTGGTGTACTCCCATACCAGGCCTACTACCTCAGTTCACACCTGGTGTACTCCCGTGCCAGGCCTACTACCTCAGTTCACACTTGGTGTACTCCCGTGCCAGGCCTACTACCTCAGTTTACACCTGGTGTACTCCCGTGCCAGGCCTACTACCTCAGTTCACACCTGGTGTACTCCCGTGCCAGGCCTACTACCTCAGTTCACATCTGGTGTACTCCCATGCCAGGCCTACTACCTCAGTTCACACCTGGTTTACTCCCATGCTAGGCCTACTACCTCAGTACACACCTGGTGTACTCCCATTCCAGGCCTACTACCTCGGTTCACACCTGGTTTACTCCCATGCCAGGCCTACTACCTCAGTTCACACCTGGTTTACTCCCATGCCAGGCCTACTACCTCAGTTCACACCTGGTGTACTCCCATGCCAGGCCTACTACCTTAGTTCACACTTGGTTTACTCCCATGCCAGGCCTACTACCTCAGTTCACACCTGGTTTACTCCCATGCCAGGCCTACTACCTCAGTTCACAACTGGTTTATTCCCATGCCAGGCCTACTACCTCAGTTCACACCTGGTGTACTCCCCTGCCAGGCCTACTACCTCAGTTCACACCTGGTGTACTGCCATGCCAGGCCTACTACCTCAGTTACACCTGGTTTACTCCCATACCAGGCCTACTACCTCAGTTTACACCTGGTTTACTCCCATGCCAGGCCTACTACCTCAGTCCACACCTGGTCTACTCCCATGCCAGGCCTACTACCTTAGTTCACACCTGGTTTACTCCCATGCCAGGCCTACTACCTCAGTTCACACCTGGTTTACTCCCATGCCAGGCCTACTACCTCAGTTCACACCTGGTGTACTCCCATGCCAGACCTTCTACCTCACTTCACACCTGGTGTACTCCCATGGCAGGCCTACTACCTCAGTTCACACCTGGTTTACTCCCATGCCATGCCTACTACCTCAGTTCACACCTGGCTTACTCCCATTCCAGGCCTACTACCTCGGTTCACACCTGGTTTACTCCCATGCCAGGCCTACTACCTCAGTTCACACCTGGCTTACTCCCATTCCAGGCCTACTACCTCGGTTCACACCTGGTTTACTCCCATGCCAGGCCTACTACCTCAGTTCACACCTGGTTTACTCCCATGCCAGGCCTACTACCTCAGTTCACAACTGGTGTACTCCCATGCCCGGCCTACTACCTCAATTCACACCTGGTGTACTCCCATGCCAGGCCTACTACCTCACTTCACATCTGGTGTACTCCCATGCCAGGCCTACTACCTCAGTTCACACCTGGTGTACTCCCATGCCAGCCCTACTACCTCAGTTACACCTGGTTTACTCCCATACCAGGCCTACTACCTCAGTTCAAACCTGGTTTACTCCCATGCCAGGCCTACTACCTCAGTTCACACCTGGTGTACTCCCATGCCAGGCCTACTACCTTAGTTCACACCTGGTTTACTCCCATGCCAGGCCTACTACCTCAGTTCACACCTGGTTTACTCCCATGCCAGGCCTGCTACCTCAGTTCACACCTGGTGTACTCCCATGCCAGGCCTACTACCTCACTTCACACCTGGTGTACTCCAATTCCAGGCCTACTACCTCGGCTCACACCTGGTTTACTCCCATGCCAGGCCTACTACCTCAGTTCACACCTGGTGTACTCCCATGCCAGACCTTCTACCTCACTTCACACCTGGTGTACTCCCATGGCAGGCCTACTACCTCAGTTCACACCTGGTTTACTCCCATGCCATGCCTACTACCTCAGTTCACACCTGGCTTACTCCCATTCCAGGCCTACTACCTTAGTTCACACCTGGTTTACTCCCATGCCAGGCCTACTACCTCAGTTCACACCTGGTTTACTCCCATGCCAGCCCTACTACCTCGGTCCACACATGGTGTACTCCCATGCCAGGCCTATTACCTAAATTCACACCTGGATTACTTCCATGCCAGGCCCACACCTGGTTTACTCCCATGCCAGGCCTACTACCTCAGTTCACACCTGGTGTACTCCCATTCCAGGCCTACTACCTCAGTTCACACCTGGTGTACTCCCATGCCAAGCCTACTACCTCAGGTCACACCTGGTGTACTCCCATGCCAGGCCTACTACCTCAGTTCACATCTGGTGTACTCCCATGCCAGGCCTACTACCTCAGTTCACACCTGGATTACTCCCATGCCAGGCCTACTAGCTCAGTTCACACCTGGGTTACTCCCATGCCAGGCCTACTACCTCAGTTCACACCTGGTGTACTCCCATGCCCAGCCTACTACCTCAGTTCACACCTGGTTTACTCCCATGCCAGGCCCACACCTGGTTTACTCCCATGCCAGGCCTACAGCCTCAGTCACACCTGGTTTACTCCCATGCCAGGCCTACTACCTCAGTCACACTGGGTTTACTTCCATGCCAGGCCTTCTATCTCAGTTCACACCTGGTTTGCTCCCATGCCAGGCCTACTGCCTCAGTCACACCTGGTTTACTCCCATGCCAGGCCTACTGCCTCAGTCACACCTGGTTTACTCCCATGCTAGGCCTATTGCCTCAGTCACACCTGGTTTATTCCCATGCCAGGCCTACTGCCTCAGTCACACCTGGTTTACTCCCATGCCATGCCTACTACCTCAGTTCACACCTGGTGTACTCCCGTGCCAAGCCTACTAGCTCAGTTCACATCTGGTGTACTCCCGTGCCAGGCCTACTACCTCAGTTCACACCTGGTTTACTCCCATGCCAGGCCTAATACCTCAGTTACACCTGGTTTTCTCCCATACCAGGCCTACTACCTCAGTTCACACCTGGTGTACTCCCGTGCCAGGCCTACTACCTCAGTTCACACTTGGTGTACTCCCGTGCCAGGCCTACTACCTCAGTTTACACCTGGTGTACTCCCGTGCCAGGCCTACTACCTCAGTTCACACCTGGTGTACTCCCGTGCCAGGCCTACTACCTCAGTTCACATCTGGTGTACTCCCATGCCAGGCCTACTACCTCAGTTCACACCTGGTTTACTCCCATGCTAGGCCTACTACCTCAGTACACACCTGGTGTACTCCCATTCCAGGCCTACTACCTCGGTTCACACCTGGTTTACTCCCATGCCAGGCCTACTACCTCAGTTCACACCTGGTTTACTCCCATGCCAGGCCTACTACCTCAGTTCACACCTGGTGTACTCCCATGCCAGGCCTACTACCTTAGTTCACACTTGGTTTACTCCCATGCCAGGCCTACTACCTCAGTTCACACCTGGTTTACTCCCATGCCAGGCCTACTACCTCAGTTCACAACTGGTTTATTCCCATGCCAGGCCTACTACCTCAGTTCACACCTGGTGTACTCCCCTGCCAGGCCTACTACCTCAGTTCACACCTGGTGTACTGCCATGCCAGGCCTACTACATCAGTTACACCTGGTTTACTCCCATACCAGGCCTACTACCTCAGTTTACACCTGGTTTACTCCCATGCCAGGCCTACTACCTCAGTCCACACCTGGTCTACTCCCATGCCAGGCCTACTACCTTAGTTCACACCTGGTTTACTCCCATGCCAGGCCTACTACCTCAGTTCACACCTGGTTTACTCCCATGCCAGGCCTACTACCTAAATTCACACCTGTATTACTTCCATGCCAGGCCCACACCTGCTTTACTCCCATGCCAGGCCTACTACCTCAGTTCACATCTGGTGTACTCCCATGCCAGGCCTACTACCTCACTTCACATCTGGTTTACTCCCATGCCAGGCCTACTACCTCAGTTCACACCTGGTTTACTCCCATGCAAGGCATACTACCTCAGTTCACACCTGGTGTACTCCCATGCCAGGCCTACTACCTCAGTTCACACCTGGTTTACTCCCATGCCGGGCCTACTACCTCAGTTCACACCTGGTGTACTCCCATGCCTGGCCTACTACCTCAGTTCACACCTGGTGTACTCCCATGCCAGGCCTACTACCTCACTTCACATCTGGTGTACTCCCATGCCAGGCCTACTACCTCGGTTCACACCTGGTGTACTCCCATGCCAGGCCTACTACCTCACTTCACATCTGGTGTACTCCCATGCCAGGCCTACTACCTCGGCTCACACCTGGTTTACTCCCATGCCAGGCCTACTACCTCAGTTCACACCTGGTGTACTCCCATGCCAGACCTTCTACCTCACTTCACACCTGGTGTACTCCCATGGCAGGCCTACTACCTCAGTTCACACCTGGTTTACTCCCATGCCATGCCTACTACCTCAGTTCACACCTGGCTTACTCCCATTCCAGGCCTACTACCTTAGTTCACACCTGGTTTACTCCCATGCCAGGCCTACTACCTCAGTTCACACCTGGTTTACTCCCATGCCAGGCCTACTACCTCGGTCCACACATGGTGTACTCCCATGCCAGGCCTATTACCTAAATTCACACCTGGATTACTTCCATGCCAGGCCCACACCTGGTTTACTCCCATGCCAGGCCTACTACCTCAGTTCACACCTGGTGTACTCCCATTCCAGGCCTACTACCTCAGTTCACACCTGGTGTACTCCCATGCCAAGCCTACTACCTCAGGTCACACCTGGTGTACTCCCATGCCAGGCCTACTACCTCAGTTCACATCTGGTGTACTCCCATGCCAGGCCTACTACCTCAGTTCACACCTGGATTACTCCCATGCCAGGCCTACTAGCTCAGTTCACACCTGGATTACTCCCATGCCAGGCCTACTACCTCAGTTCACACCTGGTGTACTCCCATGCCCGGCCTACTACCTCAGTTCACACCTGGTTTACTCCCATGCCAGGCCCACACCTGGTTTACTCCCATGCCAGGCCTACAGCCTCAGTCACACCTGGTTTACTCCCATGCCAGGCCTACTACCTCAGTCACACTGGGTTTACTTCCATGCCAGGCCTTCTATCTCAGTTCACACCTGGTTTGCTCCCATGCCAGGCCTACTGCCTCAGTCACACCTGGTTTACTCCCATGCCAGGCCTACTGCCTCAGTCACACCTGGTTTACTCCCATGCTAGGCCTATTGCCTCAGTCACACCTGGTTTATTCCCATGCCAGGCCTACTGCCTCAGTCACACCTGGTTTACTCCCATGCCATGCCTACTACCTCAGTTCACACCTGGTGTACTCCCGTGCCAGGCCTACTAGCTCAGTTCACATCTGGTGTACTCCCGTGCCAGGCCTACTACCTCAGTTCACACCTGGTTTACTCCCATGCCAGGCCTAATACCTCAGTTACACCTGGTTTTCTCCCATACCAGGCCTACTACCTCAGTTCACACCTGGTGTACTCCCGTGCCAGGCCTACTACCTCAGTTCACACTTGGTGTACTCCCGTGCCAGGCCTACTACCTCAGTTTACACCTGGTGTACTCCCGTGCCAGGCCTACTACCTCAGTTCACACCTGGTGTACTCCCGTGCCAGGCCTACTACCTCAGTTCACATCTGGTGTACTCCCATGCCAGGCCTACTACCTCAGTTCACACCTGGTTTACTCCCATGCTAGGCGTACTACCTCAGTACACACCTGGTGTACTCCCATTCCAGGCCTACTACCTCGGTTCACACCTGGTTTACTCCCATGCCAGGCCTACTACCTCAGTTCACACCTGGTTTACTCCCATGCCAGGCCCACTACCTCAGTTCACACCTGGTGTACTCCCATGCCAGGCCTACTACCTTAGTTCACACTTGGTTTACTCCCATGCCAGGCCTACTACCTCAGTTCACACCTGGTTTACTCCCATGCCAGGCCTACTACCTCAGTTCACAACTGGTTTATTCCCATGCCAGGCCTACTACCTCAGTTCACACCTGGTGTACTCCCCTGCCAGGCCTACTACCTCAGTTCACACCTGGTGTACTGCCATGCCAGGCCTACTACCTCAGTTACACCTGGTTTACTCCCATACCAGGCCTACTACCTCAGTTTACACCTGGTTTACTCCCATGCCAGGCCTACTACCTCAGTCCACACCTGGTCTACTCCCATGCCAGGCCTACTACCTTAGTTCACACCTGGTTTACTCCCATGCCAGGCCTACTACCTCAGTTCACACCTGGTTTACTCCCATGCCAGGCCTACTACCTCAGTTCACACCTGGTGTACTCCCATGCCAGACCTTCTACCTCACTTCACACCTGGTGTACTCCCATGGCAGGCCTACTACCTCAGTTCACACCTGGTTTACTCCCATGCCATGCCTACTACCTCAGTTCACACCTGGCTTACTCCCATTCCAGGCCTACTACCTCGGTTCACACCTGGTTTACTCCCATGCCAGGCCTACTACCTCAGTTCACACCTGGCTTACTCCCATTCCAGGCCTACTACCTCGGTTCACACCTGGTTTACTCCCATGCCAGGCCTACTACCTCAGTTCACACCTGGTTTACTCCCATGCCAGGCCTACTACCTCAGTTCACAACTGGTGTACTCCCATGCCCGGCCTACTACCTCAATTCACACCTGGTGTACTCCCATGCCAGGCCTACTACCTCACTTCACATCTGGTGTATTCCCATGCCAGGCCTACTACCTCAGTTCACACCTGGTGTACTCCCATGCCAGGCCTACTACCTCAGTTACACCTGGTTTACTCCCATACCAGGCCTACTACCTCAGTTCAAACCTGGTTTACTCCCATGCCAGGCCTACTACCTCAGTTCACACCTGGTGTACTCCCATGCCAGGCCTACTACCTTAGTTCACACCTGGTTTACTCCCATGCCAGGCCTACTACCTCAGTTCACACCTGGTTTACTCCCATGCCAGGCCTGCTACCTCAGTTCACACCTGGTGTACTCCCATGCCAGGCCTACTACCTCACTTCACACCTGGTGTACTCCAATTCCAGGCCTACTACCTCGGCTCACACCTGGTTTACTCCCATGCCAGGCCTACTACCTCAGTTCACACCTGGTGTACTCCCATGCCAGACCTTCTACCTCACTTCAAACCTGGTGTACTCCCATGGCAGGCCTACTACCTCAGTTCACACCTGGTTTACTCCCATGCCATGCCTACTACCTCAGTTCACACCTGGCTTACTCCCATTCCAGGCCTACTACCTTAGTTCACACCTGGTTTACTCCCATGCCAGGCCTACTACCTCAGTTCACACCTGGTTTACTCCCATGCCAGGCCTACTACCTCGGTCCACACATGGTGTACTCCCATGCCAGGCCTATTACCTAAATTCACACCTGGATTACTTCCATGCCAGGCCCACACCTGGTTTACTCCCATGCCAGGCCTACTACCTCAGTTCACACCTGGTGTACTCCCATTCCAGGCCTACTACCTCAGTTCACACCTGGTGTACTCCCATGCCAAGCCTACTACCTCAGGTCACACCTGGTGTACTCCCATGCCAGGCCTACTACCTCAGTTCACATCTGGTGTACTCCCATGCCAGGCCTACTACCTCAGTTCACACCTGGATTACTCCCATGCCAGGCCTACTAGCTCAGTTCACACCTGAATTACTCCCATGCCAGGCCTACTACCTCAGTTCACACCTGGTGTACTCCCATGCCCAGCCTACTACCTCAGTTCACACCTGGTTTACTCCCATGCCAGGCCCACACCTGGTTTACTCCCATGCCAGGCCTACAGCCTCAGTCACACCTGGTTTACTCCCATGCCAGGCCTACTACCTCAGTCACACTGGGTTTACTTCCATGCCAGGCCTTCTATCTCAGTTCACACCTGGTTTGCTCCCATGCCAGGCCTACTGCCTCAGTCACACCTGGTTTACTCCCATGCCAGGCCTACTGCCTCAGTCACACCTGGTTTACTCCCATGCTAGGCCTATTGCCTCAGTCACACCTGGTTTATTCCCATGCCAGGCCTACTGCCTCAGTCACACCTGGTTTACTCCCATGCCATGCCTACTACCTCAGTTCACACCTGGTGTACTCCCGTGCCAGGCCTACTAGCTCAGTTCACATCTGGTGTACTCCCGTGCCAGGCCTACTACCTCAGTTCACACCTGTTTTACTCCCATGCCAGGCCTAATACCTCAGTTACACCTGGTTTTCTCCCATACCAGGCCTACTACCTCAGTTCACACCTGGTGTACTCCCGTGCCAGGCCTACTACCTCAGTTCACACTTGGTGTACTCCCGTGCCAGGCCTACTACCTCAGTTTACACCTGGTGTACTCCCGTGCCAGGCCTACTACCTCAGTTCACACCTGGTGTACTCCCGTGCCAGGCCTACTACCTCAGTTCACATCTGGTGTACTCCCATGCCAGGCCTACTACCTCAGTTCACACCTGGTTTACTCCCATGCTAGGCCTACTACCTCAGTACACACCTGGTGTACTCCCATTCCAGGCCTACTACCTCGGTTCACACCTGGTTTACTCCCATGCCAGGCCTACTACCTCAGTTCACACCTGGTTTACTCCCATGCCAGGCCTACTACCTCAGTTCACACCTGGTGTACTCCCATGCCAGGCCTACTACCTTAGTTCACACTTGGTTTACTCCCATGCCAGGCCTACTACCTCAGTTCACACCTGGTTTACTCCCATGCCAGGCCTACTACCTCAGTTCACAACTGGTTTATTCCCATGCCAGGCCTACTACCTCAGTTCACACCTGGTGTACTCCCCTGCCAGGCCTACTACCTCAGTTCACACCTGGTGTACTCCCATGCCAGGCCTACTACCTCACTTCACACCTGGTGTACTCCAATTCCAGGCCTACTACCTCGGCTCACACCTGGTTTACTCCCATGCCAGGCCTACTACCTCAGTTCACACCTGGTGTACTCCCATGCCAGACCTTCTACCTCACTTCACACCTGGTGTACTCCCATGGCAGGCCTACTACCTCAGTTCACACCTGGTTTACTCCCATGCCATGCCTACTACCTCAGTTCACACCTGGCTTACTCCCATTCCAGGCCTACTACCTTAGTTCACACCTGGTTTACTCCCATGCCAGGCCTACTACCTCAGTTCACACCTGGTTTACTCCCATGCCAGGCCTACTACCTCGGTCCACACATGGTGTACTCCCATGCCAGGCCTATTACCTAAATTCACACCTGGATTACTTCCATGCCAGGCCCACACCTGGTTTACTCCCATGCCAGGCCTACTACCTCAGTTCACACCTGGTGTACTCCCATTCCAGGCCTACTACCTCAGTTCACACCTGGTGTACTCCCATGCCAAGCCTACTACCTCAGGTCACACCTGGTGTACTCCCATGCCAGGCCTACTACCTCAGTTCACATCTGGTGTACTCCCATGCCAGGCCTACTACCTCAGTTCACACCTGGATTACTCCCATGCCAGGCCTACTAGCTCAGTTCACACCTGGATTACTCCCATGCCAGGCCTACTACCTCAGTTCACACCTGGTGTACTCCCATGCCCAGCCTACTACCTCCGTTCACACCTGGTTTACTCCCATGCCAGGCCCACACCTGGTTTACTCCCATGCCAGGCCTACAGCCTCAGTCACACCTGGTTTACTCCCATGCCAGGCCTACTACCTCAGTCACACTGGGTTTACTTCCATGCCAGGCCTTCTATCTCAGTTCACACCTGGTTTGCTCCCATGCCAGGCCTACTGCCTCAGTCACACCTGGTTTACTCCCATGCCAGGCCTACTGCCTCAGTCACACCTGGTTTACTCCCATGCTAGGCCTATTGCCTCAGTCACACCTGGTTTATTCCCATGCCAGGCCTACTGCCTCAGTCACACCTGGTTTACTCCCATGCCATGCCTACTACCTCAGTTCACACCTGGTGTACTCCCGTGCCAGGCCTACTAGCTCAGTTCACATCTGGTGTACTCCCGTGCCAGGCCTACTACCTCAGTTCACACCTGTTTTACTCCCATGCCAGGCCTAATACCTCAGTTACACCTGGTTTTCTCCCATACCAGGCCTACTACCTCAGTTCACACCTGGTGTACTCCCGTGCCAGGCCTACTACCTCAGTTCACACTTGGTGTACTCCCGTGCCAGGCCTACTACCTCAGTTTACACCTGGTGTACTCCCGTGCCAGGCCTACTACCTCAGTTCACACCTGGTGTACTCCCGTGCCTGGCCTACTACCTCAGTTCACATCTGGTGTACTCCCATGCCAGGCCTACTACCTCAGTTCACACCTGGTTTACTCCCATGCTAGGCCTACTACCTCAGTACACACCTGGTGTACTCCCATTCCAGGCCTACTACCTCGGTTCACACCTGGTTTACTCCCATGCCAGGCCTACTACCTCAGTTCACACCTGGTTTACTCCCATGCCAGGCCTACTACCTCAGTTCACACCTGGTGTACTCCCATGCCAGGCCTACTACCTTAGTTCACACTTGGTTTACTCCCATGCCAGGCCTACTACCTCAGTTCACACCTGGTTTACTCCCATGCCAGGCCTACTACCTCAGTTCACAACTGGTTTATTCCCATGCCAGGCCTACTACCTCAGTTCACACCTGGTGTACTCCCCTGCCAGGCCTACTACCTCAGTTCACACCTGGTGTACTGCCATTCCAGGCCTACTACCTCAGTTACACCTGGTTTACTCCCATACCAGGCCTACTACCTCAGTTTACACCTGGTTTACTCCCATGCCAGGCCTACTACCTCAGTCCACACCTGGTCTACTCCCATGCCAGGCCTACTACCTTAGTTCACACCTGGTTTACTCCCATGCCAGGCCTACTACCTCAGTTCACACCTGGTTTACTCCCATGCCAGGCCTACTACCTAAATTCACACCTGGATTACTTCCATGCCAGGCCCACACCTGCTTTACTCCCATGCCAGGCCCACTACCTCAGTTCACATCTGGTGTACTCCCATGCCAGGCCTACTACCTCACTTCACATCTGGTTTACTCCCATGCCAGGCCTACTACCTCAGTTCACACCTGGTTTACTCCCATGCAAGGCATACTACCTCAGTTCACACCTGGTGTACTCCCATGCCAGGCCTACTACCTCAGTTCACACCTGGTTTACTCCCATGCCGGGCCTACTACCTCAGTTCACACCTGGTGTACTCCCATGCCAGGCCTACTACCTCAGTTCACACCTGGTGTACTCCCATGCCAGGCCTACTATCTCAGTTCACACCTGGTGTACTCCCATGCCAGGCCTACTACCTCAGTTCACACCTGGTGTACTCCCATGCCAGGCCTACTACCTCAGTTCACACCTGGATTACTCCCATGCCTGGCCTACTACCTCAGTTCACACCTGGTGTACTCCCATGCCAGGCCTACTACCTCACTTCACATCTGTTGTACTCCCATGCCAGGCCTACTACCTCGGTTCACACCTGGTGTACTCCCATGCCAGGCCTACTACCTCACTTCACACCTGGTGTACTCCAATTCCAGGCCTACCACCTCGGTTCACACCAGGTTTACTCCCATGCCAGGCCTACTACCTCAGTTCACACCTGGTGTACTCCCATGCCAGGCCTACTACCTCACTTCACACCTGGTGTACTCCCATGGCAGGCCTACTACCTCACTTCACACCTGGTTTACTCCCATGCCATGCCTACTACCTCAGTTCACACCTGATGTACTCCCATTCCAGGCCTACTACCTCAGTTCACACCTGGTTTACTCCCATGCCAGGCCTACTACCTCAGTTCACACCTGGTTTACTCGCATGCCAGGCCTACTACCTCAGTTCACAACTGGTGTACTCCCATGCCCGGCCTACTACCTCAGTTCACACCTGGTGTACTCCCATGCCAGGCCTACTACCTCACTTCACATCTGGTGTACTCCCATGCCAGGCCTACTACCTCAGTTCACACCTGGTGTACTCCCATGCCAGGCCTACTACCCCAGTTACACCTGGTTTACTCCCATACCAGGCCTACTACCTCAGTTCACACCTGGTTTACTCCCATGCCAGGCCTACTACCTCAGTTCACACCTGGTGTACTCCCATGCCAGGCCTACTACCTTAGTTCACACCTGGTTTACTCCCATGCCAGGCCTACTACCTCAGTTCACACCTGGTTTACTCCCATGCCAGGCCTGCTACCTCAGTCCACACATGGTGTACTCCCATGCCAGGCCTACTACCTAAATTCACACCTGGATTACTTCCATGCCAGGCCCACACCTGGTTTACCCCCATGCCAGGCCTACTACCTCAGTTCACACCTGGTGTACTCCCATTCCAGGCCTACTACCTCAGTTCACACCTGGTGTACTCCCATGCCAGGCCTACTACCTCAGGTCACACCTGGTGTACTCCCATGCCAGGCCTACTACCTCAGTTCACATCTGGTGTACTCCCATGCCAGGCCTACTACCTCAGTTCACACCTGGATTACTCCCATGCCAGGCCTACTACCTCAGTTCACACCTGGTGTACTCCCATTCCAGGCCTACTACCTCAGTTCACACCTGGTGTACTCCCATGCCAGGCCTACTACCTCAGGTCACACCTGGTGTACTCCCATGCCAGGCCTACTACCTCAGTTCACATCTGGTGTACTCCCATGCCAGGCCTACTAGCTCAGTTCACACCTGGATTACTCCCATGCCAGGCCTACTACCTCAGTTCACACCTGGTGTACTCCCATGCCCGGCCTACTACCTCAGTTCACACCTGGTTTACTCCCATGCCAGGCCCACACCTGGTTTACTCCCATGCCAGGCCTACAGCCTCAGTCACACCTGGTTTACTCCCATGCCAGGCCTACTACCTCAGTCACACTGGGTTTACTTCCATGCCAGGCCTTCTATCTCAGTTCACACCTGGTTTGCTCCCATGCCAGGCCTACTGCCTCAGTCACACCTGGTTTACTCCAATGCCAGGCCTACTGCCTCAGTCACACCTGGTTTACTCCCATGCTAGGCCTATTGCCTCAGTCACACCTGGTTTATTCCCATGCCAGGCCTACTGCCTCAGTCACACCTGGTTTACTCCCATGCCATGCCTACTACCTCAGTTCACACCTGGTGTACTCCCGTGCCAGGCCTACTAGCTCAGTTCACATCTGGTGTACTCCCGTGCCAGGCCTACTACCTCAGTTCACACCTGGTTTACTCCCGTGCCAGGCCTACTACCTCAGTTCACACCTGGTGTACTCCCGTGCCAGGCCTACTACCTCAGTTCACACCTGGTGTACTCCCGTGCCAGGCCTACTACCTCAGTTCACACCTGGTGTACTCCTGTGCCAGGCCTACTACCTCAGTCCACACCTGGTGTACTCCCATTCCAGGCCTACTACCTCAGTTCACACCTGGTTTACTCCCATGCCAGGCCTACTACCTCAGTTCACACCTGGTGTACTCCCATGCCAGACCTTCTACCTCACTTCACACCTGGTGTACTCCCATGGCAGGCCTACTACCTCAGTTCACACCTGGTTTACTCCCATGCCATGCCTACTACCTCAGTTCACACCTGGCTTACTCCCATTCCAGGCCTACTACCTTAGTTCACACCTGGTTTACTCCCATGCCAGGCCTACTACCTCAGTTCACACCTGGTTTACTCCCATGCCAGGCCTACTACCTCGGTCCACACATGGTGTACTCCCATGCCAGGCCTATTACCTAAATTCACACCTGGATTACTTCCATGCCAGGCCCACACCTGGTTTACTCCCATGCCAGGCCTACTACCTCAGTTCACACCTGGTGTACTCCCATTCCAGGCCTACTACCTCAGTTCACACCTGGTGTACTCCCATGCCAAGCCTACTACCTCAGGTCACACCTGGTGTACTCCCATGCCAGGCCTACTACCTCAGTTCACATCTGGTGTACTCCCATGCCAGGCCTACTACCTCAGTTCACACCTGGATTACTCCCATGCCAGGCCTACTAGCTCAGTTCACACCTGAATTACTCCCATGCCAGGCCTACTACCTCAGTTCACACCTGGTGTACTCCCATGCCCAGCCTACTACCTCAGTTCACACCTGGTTTACTCCCATGCCAGGCCCACACCTGGTTTACTCCCATGCCAGGCCTACAGCCTCAGTCACACCTGGTTTACTCCCATGCCAGGCCTACTACCTCAGTCACACTGGGTTTACTTCCATGCCAGGCCTTCTATCTCAGTTCACACCTGGTTTGCTCCCATGCCAGGCCTACTGCCTCAGTCACACCTGGTTTACTCCCATGCCAGGCCTACTGCCTCAGTCACACCTGGTTTACTCCCATGCTAGGCCTATTGCCTCAGTCACACCTGGTTTATTCCCATGCCAGGCCTACTGCCTCAGTCACACCTGGTTTACTCCCATGCCATGCCTACTACCTCAGTTCACATCTGGTGTACTCCCGTGCCAGGCCTACTAGCTCAGTTCACATCTGGTGTACTCCCGTGCCAGGCCTACTACCTCAGTTCACACCTGTTTTACTCCCATGCCAGGCCTAATACCTCAGTTACACCTGGTTTTCTCCCATACCAGGCCTACTACCTCAGTTCACACCTGGTGTACTCCCATGCCAGGCCTACTACCTCAGTTCACACTTGGTGTACTCCCGTGCCAGGCCTACTACCTCAGTTTACACCTGGTGTACTCCCGTGCCAGGCCTACTACCTCAGTTCACACCTGGTGTACTCCCGTGCCAGGCCTACTACCTCAGTTCACATCTGGTGTACTCCCATGCCAGGCCTACTACCTCAGTTCACACCTGGTTTACTCCCATGCTAGGCCTACTACCTCAGTACACACCTGGTGTACTCCCATTCCAGGCCTACTACCTCGGTTCACACCTGGTTTACTCCCATGCCAGGCCTACTACCTCAGTTCACACCTGGTTTACTCCCATGCCAGGCCTACTACCTCAGTTCACACCTGGTGTACTCCCATGCCAGGCCTACTACCTTAGTTCACACTTGGTTTACTCCCATGCCAGGCCTACTACCTCAGTTCACACCTGGTTTACTCCCATGCCAGGCCTACTACCTCAGTTCACAACTGGTTTATTCCCATGCCAGGCCTACTACCTCAGTTCACACCTGGTGTACTCCCCTGCCAGGCCTACTACCTCAGTTCACACCTGGTGTACTCCCATGCCAGGCCTACTACCTCACTTCACACCTGGTGTACTCCAATTCCAGGCCTACTACCTCGGCTCACACCTGGTTTACTCCCATGCCAGGCCTACTACCTCAGTTCACACCTGGTGTACTCCCATGCCAGACCTTCTACCTCACTTCACACCTGGTGTACTCCCATGGCAGGCCTACTACCTCAGTTCACACCTGGTTTACTCCCATGCCATGCCTACTACCTCAGTTCACACCTGGCTTACTCCCATTCCAGGCCTACTACCTTAGTTCACACCTGGTTTACTCCCATGCCAGGCCTACTACCTCAGTTCACACCTGGTTTACTCCCATGCCAGGCCTACTACCTCGGTCCACACATGGTG
Source organism: Ambystoma mexicanum (assembly GCF_040938575.1). Taxonomy (NCBI): domain Eukaryota; kingdom Metazoa; phylum Chordata; class Amphibia; order Caudata; family Ambystomatidae; genus Ambystoma; species Ambystoma mexicanum. Next base: position 31,195,912 of record NC_090921.1, read on the forward strand.
TACTCCCATGCCAGGCCTATTACCTAAATTCACACCTGGATTACTTCCATGCCAGGCCCACACCTGGTTTACTCCCATGCCAGGCCTACTACCTCAGTTCACACCTGGTGTACTCCCATTCCAGGCCTACTACCTCAGTTCACACCTGGTGTACTCCCATGCCAAGCCTACTACCTCAGGTCACACCTGGTGTACTCCCATGCCAGGCCTACTACCTCAGTTCACATCTGGTGTACTCCCATGCCAGGCCTACTACCTCAGTTCACACCTGGATTACTCCCATGCCAGGCCTACTAGCTCAGTTCACACCTGGATTACTCCCATGCCAGGCCTACTACCTCAGTTCACACCTGGTGTACTCCCATGCCCAGCCTACTACCTCCGTTCACACCTGGTTTACTCCCATGCCAGGCCCACACCTGGTTTACTCCCATGCCAGGCCTACAGCCTCAGTCACACCTGGTTTACTCCCATGCCAGGCCTACTACCTCAGTCACACTGGGTTTACTTCCATGCCAGGCCTTCTATCTCAGTTCACACCTGGTTTGCTCCCATGCCAGGCCTACTGCCTCAGTCACACCTGGTTTACTCCCATGCCAGGCCTACTGCCTCAGTCACACCTGGTTTACTCCCATGCTAGGCCTATTGCCTCAGTCACACCTGGTTTATTCCCATGCCAGGCCTACTGCCTCAGTCACACCTGGTTTACTCCCATGCCATGCCTACTACCTCAGTTCACACCTGGTGTACTCCCGTGCCAGGCCTACTAGCTCAGTTCACATCTGGTGTACTCCCGTGCCAGGCCTACTACCTCAGTTCACACCTGTTTTACTCCCATGCCAGGCCTAATACCTCAGTTACACCTGGTTTTCTCCCATACCAGGCCTACTACCTCAGTTCACACCTGGTGTACTCCCGTGCCAGGCCTACTACCTCAGTTCACACTTGGTGTACTCCCGTGCCAGGCCTACTACCTCAGTTTACACCTGGTGTACTCCCGTGCCAGGCCTACTACCTCAGTTCACACCTGGTGTACTCCCGTGCCAGGCCTACTACCTCAGTTCACATCTGGTGTACTCCCATGCCAGGCCTACTACCTCAGTTCACACCTGGTTTACTCCCATGCTAGGCCTACTACCTCAGTACACACCTGGTGTACTCCCATTCCAGGCCTACTACCTCGGTTCACACCTGGTTTACTCCCATGCCAGGCCTACTACCTCAGTTCACACCTGGTTTACTCCCATGCCAGGCCTACTACCTCAGTTCACACCTGGTGTACTCCCATGCCAGGCCTACTACCTTAGTTCACACTTGGTTTACTCCCATGCCAGGCCTACTACCTCAGTTCACACCTGGTTTACTCCCATGCCAGGCCTACTACCTCAGTTCACAACTGGTTTATTCCCATGCCAGGCCTACTACCTCAGTTCACACCTGGTGTACTCCCCTGCCAGGCCTACTACCTCAGTTCACACCTGGTGTACTGCCATTCCAGGCCTACTACCTCAGTTACACCTGGTTTACTCCCATACCAGGCCTACTACCTCAGTTTACACCTGGTTTACTCCCATGCCAGGCCTACTACCTCAGTCCACACCTGGTCTACTCCCATGCCAGGCCTACTACCTTAGTTCACACCTGGTTTACTCCCATGCCAGGCCTACTACCTCAGTTCACACCTGGTTTACTCCCATGCCAGGCCTACTACCTAAATTCACACCTGGATTACTTCCATGCCAGGCCCACACCTGCTTTACTCCCATGCCAGGCCCACTACCTCAGTTCACATCTGGTGTACTCCCATGCCAGGCCTACTACCTCACTTCACATCTGGTTTACTCCCATGCCAGGCCTACTACCTCAGTTCACACCTGGTTTACTCCCATGCAAGGCATACTACCTCAGTTCACACCTGGTGTACTCCCATGCCAGGCCTACTACCTCAGTTCACACCTGGTTTACTCCCATGCCGGGCCTACTACCTCAGTTCACACCTGGTGTACTCCCATGCCAGGCCTACTACCTCAGTTCACACCTGGTGTACTCCCATGCCAGGCCTACTATCTCAGTTCACACCTGGTGTACTCCCATGCCAGGCCTACTACCTCAGTTCACACCTGGTGTACTCCCATGCCAGGCCTACTACCTCAGTTCACACCTGGATTACTCCCATGCCTGGCCTACTACCTCAGTTCACACCTGGTGTACTCCCATGCCAGGCCTACTACCTCACTTCACATCTGTTGTACTCCCATGCCAGGCCTACTACCTCGGTTCACACCTGGTGTACTCCCATGCCAGGCCTACTACCTCACTTCACACCTGGTGTACTCCAATTCCAGGCCTACTACCTCGGTTCACACCAGGTTTACTCCCATGCCAGGCCTACTACCTCAGTTCACACCTGGTGTACTCCCATGCCAGGCCTACTACCTCACTTCACACCTGGTGTACTCCCATGGCAGGCCTACTACCTCACTTCACACCTGGTTTACTCCCATGCCATGCCTACTACCTCAGTTCACACCTGGTGTACTCCCATTCCAGGCCTACTACCTCAGTTCACACCTGGTTTACTCCCATGCCAGGCCTACTACCTCAGTTCACACCTGGTTTACTCCCATGCCAGGCCTACTACCTCAGTTCACAACTGGTGTACTCCCATGCCCGGCCTACTACCTCAGTTCACACCTGGTGTACTCCCATGCCAGGCCTACTACCTCACTTCACATCTGGTGTACTCCCATGCCAGGCCTACTACCTCAGTTCACACCTGGTGTACTCCCATGCCAGGCCTACTACCCCAGTTACACCTGGTTTACTCCCATACCAGGCCTACTACCTCAGTTCACACCTGGTTTACTCCCATGCCAGGCCTACTACCTCAGTTCACACCTGGTGTACTCCCATGCCAGGCCTACTACCTTAGTTCACACCTGGTTTACTCCCATGCCAGGCCTACTACCTCAGTTCACACCTGGTTTACTCCCATGCCAGGCCTGCTACCTCAGTCCACACATGGTGTACTCCCATGCCAGGCCTACTACCTAAATTCACACCTGGATTACTTCCATGCCAGGCCCACACCTGGTTTACCCCCATGCCAGGCCTACTACCTCAGTTCACACCTGGTGTACTCCCATTCCAGGCCTACTACCTCAGTTCACACCTGGTGTACTCCCATGCCAGGCCTACTACCTCAGGTCACACCTGGTGTACTCCCATGCCAGGCCTACTACCTCAGTTCACATCTGGTGTACTCCCATGCCAGGCCTACTACCTCAGTTCACACCTGGATTACTCCCATGCCAGGCCTACTACCTCAGTTCACACCTGGTGTACTCCCATTCCAGGCCTACTACCTCAGTTCACACCTGGTGTACTCCCATGCCAGGCCTACTACCTCAGGTCACACCTGGTGTACTCCCATGCCAGGCCTACTACCTCAGTTCACATCTGGTGTACTCCCATGCCAGGCCTACTAGCTCAGTTCACACCTGGATTACTCCCATGCCAGGCCTACTACCTCAGTTCACACCTGGTGTACTCCCATGCCCGGCCTACTACCTCAGTTCACACCTGGTTTACTCCCATGCCAGGCCCACACCTGGTTTACTCCCATGCCAGGCCTACAGCCTCAGTCACACCTGGTTTACTCCCATGCCAGGCCTACTACCTCAGTCACACTGGGTTTACTTCCATGCCAGGCCTTCTATCTCAGTTCACACCTGGTTTGCTCCCATGCCAGGCCTACTGCCTCAGTCACACCTGGTTTACTCCAATGCCAGGCCTACTGCCTCAGTCACACCTGGTTTACTCCCATGCTAGGCCTATTGCCTCAGTCACACCTGGTTAATTCCCATGCCAGGCCTACTGCCTCAGTCACACCTGGTTTACTCCCATGCCATGCCTACTACCTCAGTTCACACCTGGTGTACTCCCGTGCCAGGCCTACTAGCTCAGTTCACATCTGGTGTACTCCTGTGCCAGGCCTACTACCTCAGTTCACACCTGGTTTACTCCCGTGCCAGGCCTACTACCTCAGTTCACACCTGGTGTACTCCCGTGCCAGGCCTACTACCTCAGTTCACACCTGGTGTACTCCCGTGCCAGGCCTACTACCTCAGTTCACACCTGGTGTACTCCTGTGCCAGGCCTACTACCTCAGTCCACACCTGGTGTACTCCCATTCCAGGCCTACTACCTCAGTTCACACCTGGTTTACTCCCATGCCAGGCCTACTACCTCAGTTCACACCTGGTGTACTCCCATGCCAGACCTTCTACCTCACTTCACACCTGGTGTACTCCCATGGCAGGCCTACTACCTCAGTTCACACCTGGTTTACTCCCATGCCATGCCTACTACCTCAGTTCACACCTGGCTTACTCCCATTCCAGGCCTACTACCTTAGTTCACACCTGGTTTACTCCCATGCCAGGCCTACTACCTCAGTTCACACCTGGTTTACTCCCATGCCAGGCCTACTACCTCGGTCCACACATGGTGTACTCCCATGCCAGGCCTATTACCTAAATTCACACCTGGATTACTTCCATGCCAGGCCCACACCTGGTTTACTCCCATGCCAGGCCTACTACCTCAGTTCACACCTGGTGTACTCCCATTCCAGGCCTACTACCTCAGTTCACACCTGGTGTACTCCCATGCCAAGCCTACTACCTCAGGTCACACCTGGTGTACTCCCATGCCAGGCCTACTACCTCAGTTCACATCTGGTGTACTCCCATGCCAGGCCTACTACCTCAGTTCACACCTGGATTACTCCCATGCCAGGCCTACTAGCTCAGTTCACACCTGAATTACTCCCATGCCAGGCCTACTACCTCAGTTCACACCTGGTGTACTCCCATGCCCAGCCTACTACCTCAGTTCACACCTGGTTTACTCCCATGCCAGGCCCACACCTGGTTTACTCCCATGCCAGGCCTACAGCCTCAGTCACACCTGGTTTACTCCCATGCCAGGCCTACTACCTCAGTCACACTGGGTTTACTTCCATGCCAGGCCTTCTATCTCAGTTCACACCTGGTTTGCTCCCATGCCAGGCCTACTGCCTCAGTCACACCTGGTTTACTCCCATGCCAGGCCTACTGCCTCAGTCACACCTGGTTTACTCCCATGCTAGGCCTATTGCCTCAGTCACACCTGGTTTATTCCCATGCCAGGCCTACTGCCTCAGTCACACCTGGTTTACTCCCATGCCATGCCTACTACCTCAGTTCACACCTGGTGTACTCCCGTGCCAGGCCTACTAGCTCAGTTCACATCTGGTGTACTCCCGTGCCAGGCCTACTACCTCAGTTCACACCTGTTTTACTCCCATGCCAGGCCTAATACCTCAGTTACACCTGGTTTTCTCCCATACCAGGCCTACTACCTCAGTTCACACCTGGTGTACTCCCATGCCAGGCCTACTACCTCAGTTCACACTTGGTGTACTCCCGTGCCAGGCCTACTACCTCAGTTTACACCTGGTGTACTCCTGTGCCAGGCCTACTACCTCAGTTCACACCTGGTGTACTCCCGTGCCAGGCCTACTACCTCAGTTCACATCTGGTGTACTCCCATGCCAGGCCTACTACCTCAGTTCACACCTGGTTTACTCCCATGCTAGGCCTACTACCTCAGTACACACCTGGTGTACTCCCATTCCAGGCCTACTACCTCGGTTCACACCTGGTTTACTCCCATGCCAGGCCTACTACCTCAGTTCACACCTGGTTTACTCCCATGCCAGGCCTACTACCTCAGTTCACACCTGGTGTACTCCCATGCCAGGCCTACTACCTTAGTTCACACTTGGTTTACTCCCATGCCAGGCCTACTACCTCAGTTCACACCTGGTTTACTCCCATGCCAGGCCTACTACCTCAGTTCACAACTGGTTTATTCCCATGCCAGGCCTACTACCTCAGTTCACACCTGGTGTACTCCCCTGCCAGGCCTACTACCTCAGTTCACACCTGGTGTACTCCCATGCCAGGCCTACTACCTCACTTCACACCTGGTGTACTCCAATTCCAGGCCTACTACCTCGGCTCACACCTGGTTTACTCCCATGCCAGGCCTACTACCTCAGTTCACACCTGGTGTACTCCCATGCCAGACCTTCTACCTCACTTCACACCTGGTGTACTCCCATGGCAGGCCTACTACCTCAGTTCACACCTGGTTTACTCCCATGCCATGCCTACTACCTCAGTTCACACCTGGCTTACTCCCATTCCAGGCCTACTACCTTAGTTCACACCTGGTTTACTCCCATGCCAGGCCTACTACCTCAGTTCACACCTGGTTTACTCCCATGCCAGGCCTACTACCTCGGTCCACACATGGTGTACTCCCATGCCAGGCCTATTACCTAAATTCACACCTGGATTACTTCCATGCCAGGCCCACACCTGGTTTACTCCCATGCCAGGCCTACTACCTCAGTTCACACCTGGTGTACTCCCATTCCAGGCCTACTACCTCAGTTCACACCTGGTGTACTCCCATGCCAAGCCTACTACCTCAGGTCACACCTGGTGTACTCCCATGCCAGGCCTACTACCTCAGTTCACATCTGGTGTACTCCCATGCCAGGCCTACTACCTCAGTTCACACCTGGATTACTCCCATGCCAGGCCTACTAGCTCAGTTCACACCTGGATTACTCCCATGCCAGGCCTACTACCTCAGTTCACACCTGGTGTACTCCCATGCCCAGCCTACTACCTCCGTTCACACCTGGTTTACTCCCATGCCAGGCCCACACCTGGTTTACTCCCATGCCAGGCCTACAGCCTCAGTCACACCTGGTTTACTCCCATGCCAGGCCTACTACCTCAGTCACACTGGGTTTACTTCCATGCCAGGCCTTCTATCTCAGTTCACACCTGGTTTGCTCCCATGCCAGGCCTACTGCCTCAGTCACACCTGGTTTACTCCCATGCCAGGCCTACTGCCTCAGTCACACCTGGTTTACTCCCATGCTAGGCCTATTGCCTCAGTCACACCTGGTTTATTCCCATGCCAGGCCTACTGCCTCAGTCACACCTGGTTTACTCCCATGCCATGCCTACTACCTCAGTTCACACCTGGTGTACTCCCGTGCCAGGCCTACTAGCTCAGTTCACATCTGGTGTACTCCCGTGCCAGGCCTACTACCTCAGTTCACACCTGTTTTACTCCCATGCCAGGCCTAATACCTCAGTTACACCTGGTTTTCTCCCATACCAGGCCTACTACCTCAGTTCACACCTGGTGTACTCCCGTGCCAGGCCTACTACCTCAGTTCACACTTGGTGTACTCCCGTGCCAGGCCTACTACCTCAGTTTACACCTGGTGTACTCCCGTGCCAGGCCTACTACCTCAGTTCACACCTGGTGTACTCCCGTGCCAGGCCTACTACCTCAGTTCACATCTGGTGTACTCCCATGCCAGGCCTACTACCTCAGTTCACACCTGGTTTACTCCCATGCTAGGCCTACTACCTCAGTACACACCTGGTGTACTCCCATTCCAGGCCTACTACCTCGGTTCACACCTGGTTTACTCCCATGCCAGGCCTACTACCTCAGTTCACACCTGGTTTACTCCCATGCCAGGCCTACTACCTCAGTTCACACCTGGTGTACTCCCATGCCAGGCCTACTACCTTAGTTCACACTTGGTTTACTCCCATGCCAGGCCTACTACCTCAGTTCACACCTGGTTTACTCCCATGCCAGGCCTACTACCTCAGTTCACAACTGGTTTATTCCCATGCCAGGCCTACTACCTCAGTTCACACCTGGTGTACTCCCCTGCCAGGCCTACTACCTCAGTTCACACCTGGTGTACTGCCATTCCAGGCCTACTACCTCAGTTACACCTGGTTTACTCCCATACCAGGCCTACTACCTCAGTTTACACCTGGTTTACTCCCATGCCAGGCCTACTACCTCAGTCCACACCTGGTCTACTCCCATGCCAGGCCTACTACCTTAGTTCACACCTGGTTTACTCCCATGCCAGGCCTACTACCTCAGTTCACACCTGGTTTACTCCCATGCCAGGCCTACTACCTAAATTCACACCTGGATTACTTCCATGCCAGGCCCACACCTGCTTTACTCCCATGCCAGGCCCACTACCTCAGTTCACATCTGGTGTACTCCCATGCCAGGCCTACTACCTCACTTCACATCTGGTTTACTCCCATGCCAGGCCTACTACCTCAGTTCACACCTGGTTTACTCCCATGCAAGGCATACTACCTCAGTTCACACCTGGTGTACTCCCATGCCAGGCCTACTACCTCAGTTCACACCTGGTTTACTCCCATGCCGGGCCTACTACCTCAGTTCACACCTGGTGTACTCCCATGCCAGGCCTACTACCTCAGTTCACACCTGGTGTACTCCCATGCCAGGCCTACTATCTCAGTTCACACCTGGTGTACTCCCATGCCAGGCCTACTACCTCAGTTCACACCTGGTGTACTCCCATGCCAGGCCTACTACCTCAGTTCACACCTGGATTACTCCCATGCCTGGCCTACTACCTCAGTTCACACCTGGTGTACTCCCATGCCAGGCCTACTACCTCACTTCACATCTGTTGTACTCCCATGCCAGGCCTACTACCTCGGTTCACACCTGGTGTACTCCCATGCCAGGCCTACTACCTCACTTCACACCTGGTGTACTCCAATTCCAGGCCTACTACCTCGGTTCACACCAGGTTTACTCCCATGCCAGGCCTACTACCTCAGTTCACACCTGGTGTACTCCCATGCCAGGCCTACTACCTCACTTCACACCTGGTGTACTCCCATGGCAGGCCTACTACCTCACTTCACACCTGGTTTACTCCCATGCCATGCCTACTACCTCAGTTCACACCTGGTGTACTCCCATTCCAGGCCTACTACCTCAGTTCACACCTGGTTTACTCCCATGCCAGGCCTACTACCTCAGTTCACACCTGGTTTACTCCCATGCCAGGCCTACTACCTCAGTTCACAACTGGTGTACTCCCATGCCCGGCCTACTACCTCAGTTCACACCTGGTGTACTCCCATGCCAGGCCTACTACCTCACTTCACATCTGGTGTACTCCCATGCCAGGCCTACTACCTCAGTTCACACCTGGTGTACTCCCATGCCAGGCCTACTACCCCAGTTACACCTGGTTTACTCCCATACCAGGCCTACTACCTCAGTTCACACCTGGTTTACTCCCATGCCAGGCCTACTACCTCAGTTCACACCTGGTGTACTCCCATGCCAGGCCTACTACCTTAGTTCACACCTGGTTTACTCCCATGCCAGGCCTACTACCTCAGTTCACACCTGGTTTACTCCCATGCCAGGCCTGCTACCTCAGTCCACACATGGTGTACTCCCATGCCAGGCCTACTACCTAAATTCACACCTGGATTACTTCCATGCCAGGCCCACACCTGGTTTACCCCCATGCCAGGCCTACTACCTCAGTTCACACCTGGTGTACTCCCATTCCAGGCCTACTACCTCAGTTCACACCTGGTGTACTCCCATGCCAGGCCTACTACCTCAGGTCACACCTGGTGTACTCCCATGCCAGGCCTACTACCTCAGTTCACATCTGGTGTACTCCCATGCCAGGCCTACTACCTCAGTTCACACCTGGATTACTCCCATGCCAGGCCTACTACCTCAGTTCACACCTGGTGTACTCCCATTCCAGGCCTACTACCTCAGTTCACACCTGGTGTACTCCCATGCCAGGCCTACTACCTCAGGTCACACCTGGTGTACTCCCATGCCAGGCCTACTACCTCAGTTCACATCTGGTGTACTCCCATGCCAGGCCTACTAGCTCAGTTCACACCTGGATTACTCCCATGCCAGGCCTACTACCTCAGTTCACACCTGGTGTACTCCCATGCCCGGCCTACTACCTCAGTTCACACCTGGTTTACTCCCATGCCAGGCCCACACCTGGTTTACTCCCATGCCAGGCCTACAGCCTCAGTCACACCTGGTTTACTCCCATGCCAGGCCTACTACCTCAGTCACACTGGGTTTACTTCCATGCCAGGCCTTCTATCTCAGTTCACACCTGGTTTGCTCCCATGCCAGGCCTACTGCCTCAGTCACACCTGGTTTACTCCAATGCCAGGCCTACTGCCTCAGTCACACCTGGTTTACTCCCATGCTAGGCCTATTGCCTCAGTCACACCTGGTTTATTCCCATGCCAGGCCTACTGCCTCAGTCACACCTGGTTTACTCCCATGCCATGCCTACTACCTCAGTTCACACCTGGTGTACTCCCGTGCCAGGCCTACTAGCTCAGTTCACATCTGGTGTACTCCCGTGCCAGGCCTACTACCTCAGTTCACACCTGGTTTACTCCCGTGCCAGGCCTACTACCTCAGTTCACACCTGGTGTACTCCCGTGCCAGGCCTACTACCTCAGTTCACACCTGGTGTACTCCCGTGCCAGGCCTACTACCTCAGTTCACACCTGGTGTACTCCTGTGCCAGGCCTACTACCTCAGTCCACACCTGGTGTACTCCCATTCCAGGCCTACTACCTCAGTTCACACCTGGTTTACTCCCATGCCAGGCCTACTACCTCAGTTCACACCTGGTGTACTCCCGTGCCAGGCCTACTACCTCAGTTCACACCTGGTTTACTCCCGTGCCAGGCCTACTACCTCAGTTTACACCTGGTGTACTCCCGTGCCAGGCCTACTACCTCAGTTCACATCTGGTGTACTCCCATGCCAGGCCTACTACCTCAGTTCACACCTGGTTTACTCCCATGCTAGGCCTACTACCTCAGTTCACACCTGGTGTACTCCCATTCCAGGCCTTCTACCTCGGTTCACACCTGGTTTACTCCCATGCCAGGCCTACTACCTCAGTTCACACCTGGTGTACTCCCATGCCAGGCCTACTACCTTAGTTCACACCTGGTTTACTCCCATGCCAGGCCTACTACCTCAGTTCACACCTGGTTTACTCCCATGCCAGGCCTACTACCTCAGTTCACACCTGGTGTACTCCCCTGCCGGGCCTACTACCTCAGTTCACACCTGGTGTACTGCCATGCCAGGCCTACTACCTCAGTTACACCTGGTTTACTCCCATACCAGGCCTACTACCTCAGTTCACACCTGGTTTACTCCCATGCCAGGCCTACTACCTCAGTTCACACCTGGTGTACTCCCATGCCAGGCCTACTACCTTAGTTCACACCTGGTTTACTCCCATGCCAGGCCTACTACCTCAGTTCACACCTGGTTTACTCCCATGCCAGGCCTACTACCTAAATTCACACCTGGATTACTTCCATGCCAGGCCCACACCTGGTTTACTCCCATGCCAGGCCTGCTACCTCAGTTCACACCTGGTGTACTCCCATGCCAGGCCTACTACCTCACTTCACATCTGGTTTACTCCCATGCCAGGCCTACTACCTCAGTTCACACCTGGTTTACTCCCATGCAAGGCCTACTACCTCAGTTCACACCTGGTGTACTCCCATTCCAGGCCTACTACCTCAGTTCACACCTGGTTTACTCCCATGCCAGGCCTACTACCTCAGTTCACATCTGGTGTACTCCCATGCCAGGCCTACTACCTCAGTTACACCTGGTTTTCTCCCATACCAGGCCTACTACCTCAGTTCACACCTGGTTTACTCCCATGCCAGGCCTACTACCTCAGTTCACACCTGGTGTACTCCCATGCCCGGCCTACTACCTCAGTTCACACCTGGTTTACTCCCATGCCAGGCCTACAGCCTCAGTCACACCTGGTTTACTCCCATGCCAGGCCTACTGCCTCAGTCACACCGCGTTTACTTCCATGCCAGGCCTACTACCTCAGTCACACTGGGTTTACTTCCATGCCAGGCCTTCTATCTCAGTTCACACCTGGTTTGCTCCCATGCCAGGCCTACTGCCTCAGTCACACCTGGTTTACTCCCATGCCAGGCCTACTGCCTCAGTCACACCTGGTTTACTCCCATGCTAGGCCTATTGCCTCAGTCACATCTGGTTTATTCCCATGCCAGGCCTACTGCCTCAGTCACACCTGGTTTACTCCCATGCCATGCCTACTACCTCAGTTCACACCTGGTGTACTCCCATGCCAGGCCTACTACCTCAGTTCACACCTGGTGTACTCCCGTGCCAGGCCTACTAGCTCAGTTCACATCTGGTGTACTCCCGTGCCAGGCCTACTACCTCAGTTCACACCTGGTTTACTCCCATGCCAGGCCTAATACCTCAGTTACACCTGGTTTTCTCCCATACCAGGCCTACTACCTCAGTTCACACCTGGTGTACTCCCGTGCCAGGCCTACTACCTCAGTTCACACCTGGTGTACTCCCGTGCCAGGCCTACTACCTCAGGTCACACCTGGTGTACTCCCATGCCAGGCCTACTACCTCAGTTCACATCTGGTGTACTCCCATGCCAGGCCTACTACCTCAGTTCACACCTGGATTACTCCCATGCCAGGCCTACTAGCTCAGTTCACACCTGGATTACTCCCATGCCAGGCCTACTACCTCAGTTCACACCTGGTGTACTCCCATGCCCAGCCTACTACCTCAGTTCACACCTGGTTTACTCCCATGCCAGGCCCACACCTGGTTTACTACCATGCCAGGCCTACAGCCTCAGTCACACCTGGTTTACTCCCATGCCAGGCCTACTACCTCAGTCACACTGGGTTTACTTCCATGCCAGGCCTTCTATCTCAGTTCACACCTGGTTTGCTCCCATGCCAGGCCTACTGCCTCAGTCACACCTGGTTTACTCCCATGCCAGGCCTACTGCCTCAGTCACACCTGGTTTACTCCCATGCTAGGCCTATTGCCTCAGTCACACCTGGTTTATTCCCATGCCAGGCCTACTGCCTCAGTCACACCTGGTTTACTCCCATGCCATGCCTACTACCTCAGTTCACACCTGGTGTACTCCCGTGCCAGGCCTACTAGCTCAGTTCACATCTGGTGTACTCCCGTGCCAGGCCTACTACCTCAGTTCACACCTGGTTTACTCCCATGCCAGGCCTAATACCTCAGTTACACCTGGTTTTCTCCCATACCAGGCCTTCTACCTCAGTTCACACCTGGTGTACTCCCGTGCCAGGCCTACTACCTCAGTTCACACTTGGTGTACTCCCGTGCCAGGCCTACTACCTCAGTTTACACCTGGTGTACTCCCGTGCCAGGCCTACTACCTCAGTTCACACCTGGTGTACTCCCGTGCCAGGCCTACTACCTCAGTTCACATCTGGTGTACTCCCATGCCAGGCCTACTACCTCAGTTCACACCTGGTTTACTCCCATGCTAGGCCTACTACATCAGTACACACCTGGTGTACTCCCATTCCAGGCCTACTACCTCGGTTCACACCTGGTTTACTCCCATGCCAGGCCTACTACCTCAGTTCACACCTGGTTTACTCCCATGCCAGGCCTACTACCTCAGTTCACACCTGGTGTACTCCCATGCCAGGCCTACTACCTTAGTTCACACTTGGTTTACTCCCATGCCAGGCCTACTACCTCAGTTCACACCTGGTTTACTCCCATGCCAGGCCTACTACCTCAGTTCACAACTGGTTTATTCCCATGCCAGGCCTACTACCTCAGTTCACACCTGGTGTACTCCCCTGCCAGGCCTACTACCTCAGTTCACACCTGGTGTACTGCCATGCCAGGCCTACTACCTCAGTTACACCTGGTTTACTCCCATACCAGGCCTACTACCTCAGTTTACACCTGGTTTACTCCCATGCCAGGCCTACTACCTCAGTCCACACCTGGTCTACTCCCATGCCAGGCCTACTACCTTAGTTCACACCTGGTTTACTCCCATGCCAGGCCTACTACCTCAGTTCACACCTGGTTTACTCCCATGCCAGGCCTACTACCTAAATTCACACCTGGATTACTTCCATGCCAGGCCCACACCTGCTTTACTCCCATGCCAGGCCTACTACCTCAGTTCACATCTGGTGTACTCCCATGCCAGGCCTACTACCTCACTTCACATCTGGTTTACTCCCATGCCAGGCCTACTACCTCAGTTCACACCTGGTTTACTCCCATGCAAGGCATACTACCTCAGTTCACACCTGGTGTACTCCCATGCCAGGCCTACTACCTCAGTTCACACCTGGTTTACTCCCATGCCGGGCCTACTACCTCAGTTCACACCTGGTGTACTCCCATGCCAGGCCTACTACCTCAGTTCACACCTGGTGTACTCCCATGCCAGGCCTACTATCTCAGTTCACACCTGGTGTACTCCCATGCCAGGCCTACTACCTCAGTTCACACCTGGTGTACTCCCATGCCAGGCCTACTACCTCAGTTCACACCTGGATTACTCCCATGCCTGGCCTACTACCTCAGTTCACACCTGGTGTACTCCCATGCCAGGCCTACTACCTCACTTCACATCTGGTGTACTCCCATGCCAGGCCTACTACCTCGGTTCACACCTGGTGTACTCCCATGCCAGGCCTACTACCTCACTTCACACCTGGTGTACTCCAATTCCAGGCCTACTACCTCGGTTCACACCAGGTTTACTCCCATTCCAGGCCTACTACCTCAGTTCACACCTGGTGTACTCCCATGCCAGGCCTACTACCTCACTTCACACCTGGTGTACTCCCATGGCAGGCCTACTACCTCACTTCACACCTGGTTTACTCCCATGCCATGCCTACTACCTCAGTTCACACCTGGTGTACTCCCATTCCAGGCCTACTACCTCAGTTCACACCTGGTTTACTCCCATGCCAGGCCTACTACCTCAGTTCACACCTGGTTTACTCCCATGCCAGGCCTACTACCTCAGTTCACAACTGGTGTACTCCCATGCCCGGCCTACTACCTCAGTTCACACCTGGTGTACTCCCATGCCAGGCCTACTACCTCACTTCACATCTGGTGTACTCCCATGCCAGGCCTACTACCTCAGTTCACACCTGGTGTACTCCCATGCCAGGCCTACTACCCCAGTTACACCTGGTTTACTCCCATACCAGGCCTACTACCTCAGTTCACACCTGGTTTACTCCCATGCCAGGCCTACTACCTCAGTTCACACCTGGTGTACTCCCATGCCAGGCCTACTACCTTAGTTCACACCTGGTTTACTCCCATGCCAGGCCTACTACCTCAGTTCACACCTGGTTTACTCCCATGCCAGGCCTGCTACCTCAGTCCACACATGGTGTACTCCCATGCCAGGCCTACTACCTAAATTAACCTGGATTACTTCCATGCCAGGCCCACACCTGGTTTACCCCCATGCCAGGCCTACTACCTCAGTTCACACCTGGTGTACTCCCATTCCAGGCCTACTACCTCAGTTCACACCTGGTGTACTCCCATGCCAAGCCTACTACCTCAGGTCACACCTGGTGTACTCCCATGCCAGGCCTACTACCTCAGTTCACATCTGGTGTACTCCCATGCCAGGCCTACTACCTCAGTTCACACCTGGATTACTCCCATGCCAGGCCTACTAGCTCAGTTCACACCTGAATTACTCCCATGCCAGGCCTACTACCTCAGTTCACACCTGGTGTACTCCCATGCCCAGCCTACTACCTCAGTTCACACCTGGTTTACTCCCATGCCAGGCCCACACCTGGTTTACTCCCATGCCAGGCCTACAGCCTCAGTCACACCTGGTTTACTCCCATGCCAGGCCTACTACCTCAGTCACACTGGGTTTACTTCCATGCCAGGCCTTCTATCTCAGTTCACACCTGGTTTGCTCCCATGCCAGGCCTACTGCCTCAGTCACACCTGGTTTACTCCCATGCCAGGCCTACTGCCTCAGTCACACCTGGTTTACTCCCATGCTAGGCCTATTGCCTCAGTCACACCTGGTTTATTCCCATGCCAGGCCTACTGCCTCAGTCACACCTGGTTTACTCCCATGCCATGCCTACTACCTCAGTTCACACCTGGTGTACTCCCGTGCCAGGCCTACTAGCTCAGTTCACATCTGGTGTACTCCCGTGCCAGGCCTACTACCTCAGTTCACACCTGTTTTACTCCCATGCCAGGCCTAATACCTCAGTTACACCTGGTTTTCTCCCATACCAGGCCTACTACCTCAGTTCACACCTGGTGTACTCCCGTGCCAGGCCTACTACCTCAGTTCACACTTGGTGTACTCCCGTGCCAGGCCTACTACCTCAGTTTACACCTGGTGTACTCCCGTGCCAGGCCTACTACCTCAGTTCACACCTGGTGTACTCCCGTGCCAGGCCTACTACCTCAGTTCACATCTGGTGTACTCCCATGCCAGGCCTACTACCTCAGTTCACACCTGGTTTACTCCCATGCTAGGCCTACTACCTCAGTACACACCTGGTGTACTCCCATTCCAGGCCTACTACCTCGGTTCACACCTGGTTTACTCCCATGCCAGGCCTACTACCTCAGTTCACACCTGGTTTACTCCCATGCCAGGCCTACTACCTCAGTTCACACCTGGTGTACTCCCATGCCAGGCCTACTACCTTAGTTCACACTTGGTTTACTCCCATGCCAGGCCTACTACCTCAGTTCACACCTGGTTTACTCCCATGCCAGGCCTACTACCTCAGTTCACAACTGGTTTATTCCCATGCCAGGCCTACTACCTCAGTTCACACCTGGTGTACTCCCCTGCCAGGCCTACTACCTCAGTTCACACCTGGTGTACTCCCATGCCAGGCCTACTACCTCACTTCACACCTGGTGTACTCCAATTCCAGGCCTACTACCTCGGCTCACACCTGGTTTACTCCCATGCCAGGCCTACTACCTCAGTTCACACCTGGTGTACTCCCATGCCAGACCTTCTACCTCACTTCACACCTGGTGTACTCCCATGGCAGGCCTACTACCTCAGTTCACACCTGGTTTACTCCCATGCCATGCCTACTACCTCAGTTCACACCTGGCTTACTCCCATTCCAGGCCTACTACCTTAGTTCACACCTGGTTTACTCCCATGCCAGGCCTACTACCTCAGTTCACACCTGGTTTACTCCCATGCCAGGCCTACTACCTCGGTCCACACATGGTGTACTCCCATGCCAGGCCTATTACCTAAATTCACACCTGGATTACTTCCATGCCAGGCCCACACCTGGTTTACTCCCATGCCAGGCCTACTACCTCAGTTCACACCTGGTGTACTCCCATTCCAGGCCTACTACCTCAGTTCACACCTGGTGTACTCCCATGCCAAGCCTACTACCTCAGGTCACACCTGGTGTACTCCCATGCCAGGCCTACTACCTCAGTTCACATCTGGTGTACTCCCATGCCAGGCCTACTACCTCAGTTCACACCTGGATTACTCCCATGCCAGGCCTACTAGCTCAGTTCACACCTGGATTACTCCCATGCCAGGCCTACTACCTCAGTTCACACCTGGTGTACTCCCATGCCCAGCCTACTACCTCCGTTCACACCTGGTTTACTCCCATGCCAGGCCCACACCTGGTTTACTCCCATGCCAGGCCTACAGCCTCAGTCACACCTGGTTTACTCCCATGCCAGGCCTACTACCTCAGTCACACTGGGTTTACTTCCATGCCAGGCCTTCTATCTCAGTTCACACCTGGTTTGCTCCCATGCCAGGCCTACTGCCTCAGTCACACCTGGTTTACTCCCATGCCAGGCCTACTGCCTCAGTCACACCTGGTTTACTCCCATGCTAGGCCTATTGCCTCAGTCACACCTGGTTTATTCCCATGCCAGGCCTACTGCCTCAGTCACACCTGGTTTACTCCCATGCCATGCCTACTACCTCAGTTCACACCTGGTGTACTCCCGTGCCAGGCCTACTAGCTCAGTTCACATCTGGTGTACTCCCGTGCCAGGCCTACTACCTCAGTTCACACCTGTTTTACTCCCATGCCAGGCCTAATACCTCAGTTACACCTGGTTTTCTCCCATACCAGGCCTACTACCTCAGTTCACACCTGGTGTACTCCCGTGCCAGGCCTACTACCTCAGTTCACACTTGGTGTACTCCCGTGCCAGGCCTACTACCTCAGTTTACACCTGGTGTACTCCCGTGCCAGGCCTACTACCTCAGTTCACACCTGGTGTACTCCCGTGCCTGGCCTACTACCTCAGTTCACATCTGGTGTACTCCCATGCCAGGCCTACTACCTCAGTTCACACCTGGTTTACTCCCATGCTAGGCCTACTACCTCAGTACACACCTGGTGTACTCCCATTCCAGGCCTACTACCTCGGTTCACACCTGGTTTACTCCCATGCCAGGCCTACTACCTCAGTTCACACCTGGTTTACTCCCATGCCAGGCCTACTACCTCAGTTCACACCTGGTGTACTCCCATGCCAGGCCTACTACCTTAGTTCACACTTGGTTTACTCCCATGCCAGGCCTACTACCTCAGTTCACACCTGGTTTACTCCCATGCCAGGCCTACTACCTCAGTTCACAACTGGTTTATTCCCATGCCAGGCCTACTACCTCAGTTCACACCTGGTGTACTCCCCTGCCAGGCCTACTACCTCAGTTCACACCTGGTGTACTGCCATTCCAGGCCTACTACCTCAGTTACACCTGGTTTACTCCCATACCAGGCCTACTACCTCAGTTTACACCTGGTTTACTCCCATGCCAGGCCTACTACCTCAGTCCACACCTGGTCTACTCCCATGCCAGGCCTACTACCTTAGTTCACACCTGGTTTACTCCCATGCCAGGCCTACTACCTCAGTTCACACCTGGTTTACTCCCATGCCAGGCCTACTACCTAAATTCACACCTGGATTACTTCCATGCCAGGCCCACACCTGCTTTACTCCCATGCCAGGCCCACTACCTCAGTTCACATCTGGTGTACTCCCATGCCAGGCCTACTACCTCACTTCACATCTGGTTTACTCCCATGCCAGGCCTACTACCTCAGTTCACACCTGGTTTACTCCCATGCAAGGCATACTACCTCAGTTCACACCTGGTGTACTCCCATGCCAGGCCTACTACCTCAGTTCACACCTGGTTTACTCCCATGCCGGGCCTACTACCTCAGTTCACACCTGGTGTACTCCCATGCCAGGCCTACTACCTCAGTTCACACCTGGTGTACTCCCATGCCAGGCCTACTATCTCAGTTCACACCTGGTGTACTCCCATGCCAGGCCTACTACCTCAGTTCACACCTGGTGTACTCCCATGCCAGGCCTACTACCTCAGTTCACACCTGGATTACTCCCATGCCTGGCCTACTACCTCAGTTCACACCTGGTGTACTCCCATGCCAGGCCTACTACCTCACTTCACATCTGTTGTACTCCCATGCCAGGCCTACTACCTCGGTTCACACCTGGTGTACTCCCATGCCAGGCCTACTACCTCACTTCACACCTGGTGTACTCCAATTCCAGGCCTACCACCTCGGTTCACACCAGGTTTACTCCCATGCCAGGCCTACTACCTCAGTTCACACCTGGTGTACTCCCATGCCAGGCCTACTACCTCACTTCACACCTGGTGTACTCCCATGGCAGGCCTACTACCTCACTTCACACCTGGTTTACTCCCATGCCATGCCTACTACCTCAGTTCACACCTGATGTACTCCCATTCCAGGCCTACTACCTCAGTTCACACCTGGTTTACTCCCATGCCAGGCCTACTACCTCAGTTCACACCTGGTTTACTCCCATGCCAGGCCTACTACCTCAGTTCACAACTGGTGTACTCCCATGCCCGGCCTACTACCTCAGTTCACACCTGGTGTACTCCCATGCCAGGCCTACTACCTCACTTCACATCTGGTGTACTCCCATGCCAGGCCTACTACCTCAGTTCACACCTGGTGTACTCCCATGCCAGGCCTACTACCCCAGTTACACCTGGTTTACTCCCATACCAGGCCTACTACCTCAGTTCACACCTGGTTTACTCCCATGCCAGGCCTACTACCTCAGTTCACACCTGGTGTACTCCCATGCCAGGCCTACTACCTTAGTTCACACCTGGTTTACTCCCATGCCAGGCCTACTACCTCAGTTCACACCTGGTTTACTCCCATGCCAGGCCTGCTACCTCAGTCCACACATGGTGTACTCCCATGCCAGGCCTACTACCTAAATTCACACCTGGATTACTTCCATGCCAGGCCCACACCTGGTTTACCCCCATGCCAGGCCTACTACCTCAGTTCACACCTGGTGTACTCCCATTCCAGGCCTACTACCTCAGTTCACACCTGGTGTACTCCCATGCCAGGCCTACTACCTCAGGTCACACCTGGTGTACTCCCATGCCAGGCCTACTACCTCAGTTCACATCTGGTGTACTCCCATGCCAGGCCTACTACCTCAGTTCACACCTGGATTACTCCCATGCCAGGCCTACTACCTCAGTTCACACCTGGTGTACTCCCATTCCAGGCCTACTACCTCAGTTCACACCTGGTGTACTCCCATGCCAGGCCTACTACCTCAGGTCACACCTGGTGTACTCCCATGCCAGGCCTACTACCTCAGTTCACATCTGGTGTACTCCCATGCCAGGCCTACTAGCTCAGTTCACACCTGGATTACTCCCATGCCAGGCCTACTACCTCAGTTCACACCTGGTGTACTCCCATGCCCGGCCTACTACCTCAGTTCACACCTGGTTTACTCCCATGCCAGGCCCACACCTGGTTTACTCCCATGCCAGGCCTACAGCCTCAGTCACACCTGGTTTACTCCCATGCCAGGCCTACTACCTCAGTCACACTGGGTTTACTTCCATGCCAGGCCTTCTATCTCAGTTCACACCTGGTTTGCTCCCATGCCAGGCCTACTGCCTCAGTCACACCTGGTTTACTCCAATGCCAGGCCTACTGCCTCAGTCACACCTGGTTTACTCCCATGCTAGGCCTATTGCCTCAGTCACACCTGGTTTATTCCCATGCCAGGCCTACTGCCTCAGTCACACCTGGTTTACTCCCATGCCATGCCTACTACCTCAGTTCACACCTGGTGTACTCCCGTGCCAGGCCTACTAGCTCAGTTCACATCTGGTGTACTCCCGTGCCAGGCCTACTACCTCAGTTCACACCTGGTTTACTCCCGTGCCAGGCCTACTACCTCAGTTCACACCTGGTGTACTCCCGTGCCAGGCCTACTACCTCAGTTCACACCTGGTGTACTCCCGTGCCAGGCCTACTACCTCAGTTCACACCTGGTGTACTCCTGTGCCAGGCCTACTACCTCAGTCCACACCTGGTGTACTCCCATTCCAGGCCTACTACCTCAGTTCACACCTGGTTTACTCCCATGCCAGGCCTACTACCTCAGTTCACACCTGGTGTACTCCCATGCCAGACCTTCTACCTCACTTCACACCTGGTGTACTCCCATGGCAGGCCTACTACCTCAGTTCACACCTGGTTTACTCCCATGCCATGCCTACTACCTCAGTTCACACCTGGCTTACTCCCATTCCAGGCCTACTACCTTAGTTCACACCTGGTTTACTCCCATGCCAGGCCTACTACCTCAGTTCACACCTGGTTTACTCCCATGCCAGGCCTACTACCTCGGTCCACACATGGTGTACTCCCATGCCAGGCCTATTACCTAAATTCACACCTGGATTACTTCCATGCCAGGCCCACACCTGGTTTACTCCCATGCCAGGCCTACTACCTCAGTTCACACCTGGTGTACTCCCATTCCAGGCCTACTACCTCAGTTCACACCTGGTGTACTCCCATGCCAAGCCTACTACCTCAGGTCACACCTGGTGTACTCCCATGCCAGGCCTACTACCTCAGTTCACATCTGGTGTACTCCCATGCCAGGCCTACTACCTCAGTTCACACCTGGATTACTCCCATGCCAGGCCTACTAGCTCAGTTCACACCTGAATTACTCCCATGCCAGGCCTACTACCTCAGTTCACACCTGGTGTACTCCCATGCCCAGCCTACTACCTCAGTTCACACCTGGTTTACTCCCATGCCAGGCCCACACCTGGTTTACTCCCATGCCAGGCCTACAGCCTCAGTCACACCTGGTTTACTCCCATGCCAGGCCTACTACCTCAGTCACACTGGGTTTACTTCCATGCCAGGCCTTCTATCTCAGTTCACACCTGGTTTGCTCCCATGCCAGGCCTACTGCCTCAGTCACACCTGGTTTACTCCCATGCCAGGCCTACTGCCTCAGTCACACCTGGTTTACTCCCATGCTAGGCCTATTGCCTCAGTCACACCTGGTTTATTCCCATGCCAGGCCTACTGCCTCAGTCACACCTGGTTTACTCCCATGCCATGCCTACTACCTCAGTTCACACCTGGTGTACTCCCGTGCCAGGCCTACTAGCTCAGTTCACATCTGGTGTACTCCCGTGCCAGGCCTACTACCTCAGTTCACACCTGTTTTACTCCCATGCCAGGCCTAATACCTCAGTTACACCTGGTTTTCTCCCATACCAGGCCTACTACCTCAGTTCACACCTGGTGTACTCCCATGCCAGGCCTACTACCTCAGTTCACACTTGGTGTACTCCCGTGCCAGGCCTACTACCTCAGTTTACACCTGGTGTACTCCCGTGCCAGGCCTACTACCTCAGTTCACACCTGGTGTACTCCCGTGCCAGGCCTACTACCTCAGTTCACATCTGGTGTACTCCCATGCCAGGCCTACTACCTCAGTTCACACCTGGTTTACTCCCATGCTAGGCCTACTACCTCAGTACACACCTGGTGTACTCCCATTCCAGGCCTACTACCTCGGTTCACACCTGGTTTACTCCCATGCCAGGCCTACTACCTCAGTTCACACCTGGTTTACTCCCATGCCAGGCCTACTACCTCAGTTCACACCTGGTGTACTCCCATGCCAGGCCTACTACCTTAGTTCACACTTGGTTTACTCCCATGCCAGGCCTACTACCTCAGTTCACACCTGGTTTACTCCCATGCCAGGCCTACTACCTCAGTTCACAACTGGTTTATTCCCATGCCAGGCCTACTACCTCAGTTCACACCTGGTGTACTCCCCTGCCAGGCCTACTACCTCAGTTCACACCTGGTGTACTCCCATGCCAGGCCTACTACCTCACTTCACACCTGGTGTACTCCAATTCCAGGCCTACTACCTCGGCTCACACCTGGTTTACTCCCATGCCAGGCCTACTACCTCAGTTCACACCTGGTGTACTCCCATGCCAGACCTTCTACCTCACTTCACACCTGGTGTACTCCCATGGCAGGCCTACTACCTCAGTTCACACCTGGTTTACTCCCATGCCATGCCTACTACCTCAGTTCACACCTGGCTTACTCCCATTCCAGGCCTACTACCTTAGTTCACACCTGGTTTACTCCCATGCCAGGCCTACTACCTCAGTTCACACCTGGTTTACTCCCATGCCAGGCCTACTACCTCGGTCCACACATGGTGTACTCCCATGCCAGGCCTATTACCTAAATTCACACCTGGATTACTTCCATGCCAGGCCCACACCTGGTTTACTCCCATGCCAGGCCTACTACCTCAGTTCACACCTGGTGTACTCCCATTCCAGGCCTACTACCTCAGTTCACACCTGGTGTACTCCCATGCCAAGCCTACTACCTCAGGTCACACCTGGTGTACTCCCATGCCAGGCCTACTACCTCAGTTCACATCTGGTGTACTCCCATGCCAGGCCTACTACCTCAGTTCACACCTGGATTACTCCCATGCCAGGCCTACTAGCTCAGTTCACACCTGGATTACTCCCATGCCAGGCCTACTACCTCAGTTCACACCTGGTGTACTCCCATGCCCAGCCTACTACCTCCGTTCACACCTGGTTTACTCCCATGCCAGGCCCACACCTGGTTTACTCCCATGCCAGGCCTACAGCCTCAGTCACACCTGGTTTACTCCCATGCCAGGCCTACTACCTCAGTCACACTGGGTTTACTTCCATGCCAGGCCTTCTATCTCAGTTCACACCTGGTTTGCTCCCATGCCAGGCCTACTGCCTCAGTCACACCTGGTTTACTCCCATGCCAGGCCTACTGCCTCAGTCACACCTGGTTTACTCCCATGCTAGGCCTATTGCCTCAGTCACACCTGGTTTATTCCCATGCCAGGCCTACTGCCTCAGTCACACCTGGTTTACTCCCATGCCATGCCTACTACCTCAGTTCACACCTGGTGTACTCCCGTGCCAGGCCTACTAGCTCAGTTCACATCTGGTGTACTCCCGTGCCAGGCCTACTACCTCAGTTCACACCTGTTTTACTCCCATGCCAGGCCTAATACCTCAGTTACACCTGGTTTTCTCCCATACCAGGCCTACTACCTCAGTTCACACCTGGTGTACTCCCGTGCCAGGCCTACTACCTCAGTTCACACTTGGTGTACTCCCGTGCCAGGCCTACTACCTCAGTTTACACCTGGTGTACTCCCGTGCCAGGCCTACTACCTCAGTTCACACCTGGTGTACTCCCGTGCCAGGCCTACTACCTCAGTTCACATCTGGTGTACTCCCATGCCAGGCCTACTACCTCAGTTCACACCTGGTTTACTCCCATGCTAGGCCTACTACCTCAGTACACACCTGGTGTACTCCCATTCCAGGCCTACTACCTCGGTTCACACCTGGTTTACTCCCATGCCAGGCCTACTACCTCAGTTCACACCTGGTTTACTCCCATGCCAGGCCTACTACCTCAGTTCACACCTGGTGTACTCCCATGCCAGGCCTACTACCTTAGTTCACACTTGGTTTACTCCCATGCCAGGCCTACTACCTCAGTTCACACCTGGTTTACTCCCATGCCAGGCCTACTACCTCAGTTCACAACTGGTTTATTCCCATGCCAGGCCTACTACCTCAGTTCACACCTGGTGTACTCCCCTGCCAGGCCTACTACCTCAGTTCACACCTGGTGTACTGCCATTCCAGGCCTACTACCTCAGTTACACCTGGTTTACTCCCATACCAGGCCTACTACCTCAGTTTACACCTGGTTTACTCCCATGCCAGGCCTACTACCTCAGTCCACACCTGGTCTACTCCCATGCCAGGCCTACTACCTTAGTTCACACCTGGTTTACTCCCATGCCAGGCCTACTACCTCAGTTCACACCTGGTTTACTCCCATGCCAGGCCTACTACCTAAATTCACACCTGGATTACTTCCATGCCAGGCCCACACCTGCTTTACTCCCATGCCAGGCCCACTACCTCAGTTCACATCTGGTGTACTCCCATGCCAGGCCTACTACCTCACTTCACATCTGGTTTACTCCCATGCCAGGCCTACTACCTCAGTTCACACCTGGTTTACTCCCATGCAAGGCATACTACCTCAGTTCACACCTGGTGTACTCCCATGCCAGGCCTACTACCTCAGTTCACACCTGGTTTACTCCCATGCCGGGCCTACTACCTCAGTTCACACCTGGTGTACTCCCATGCCAGGCCTACTACCTCAGTTCACACCTGGTGTACTCCCATGCCAGGCCTACTATCTCAGTTCACACCTGGTGTACTCCCATGCCAGGCCTACTACCTCAGTTCACACCTGGTGTACTCCCATGCCAGGCCTACTACCTCAGTTCACACCTGGATTACTCCCATGCCTGGCCTACTACCTCAGTTCACACCTGGTGTACTCCCATGCCAGGCCTACTACCTCACTTCACATCTGTTGTACTCCCATGCCAGGCCTACTACCTCGGTTCACACCTGGTGTACTCCCATGCCAGGCCTACTACCTCACTTCACACCTGGTGTACTCCAATTCCAGGCCTACTACCTCGGTTCACACCAGGTTTACTCCCATGCCAGGCCTACTACCTCAGTTCACACCTGGTGTACTCCCATGCCAGGCCTACTACCTCACTTCACACCTGGTGTACTCCCATGGCAGGCCTACTACCTCACTTCACACCTGGTTTACTCCCATGCCATGCCTACTACCTCAGTTCACACCTGGTGTACTCCCATTCCAGGCCTACTACCTCAGTTCACACCTGGTTTACTCCCATGCCAGGCCTACTACCTCAGTTCACACCTGGTTTACTCCCATGCCAGGCCTACTACCTCAGTTCACAACTGGTGTACTCCCATGCCCGGCCTACTACCTCAGTTCACACCTGGTGTACTCCCATGCCAGGCCTACTACCTCACTTCACATCTGGTGTACTCCCATGCCAGGCCTACTACCTCAGTTCACACCTGGTGTACTCCCATGCCAGGCCTACTACCCCAGTTACACCTGGTTTACTCCCATACCAGGCCTACTACCTCAGTTCACACCTGGTTTACTCCCATGCCAGGCCTACTACCTCAGTTCACACCTGGTGTACTCCCATGCCAGGCCTACTACCTTAGTTCACACCTGGTGTACTCCCGTGCCAGGCCTACTACCTCAGGTCACACCTGGTGTACTCCCATGCCAGGCCTACTACCTCAGTTCACATCTGGTGTACTCCCATGCCAGGCCTACTACCTCAGTTCACACCTGGATTACTCCCATGCCAGGCCTACTAGCTCAGTTCACACCTGGATTACTCCCATGCCAGGCCTACTACCTCAGTTCACACCTGGTGTACTCCCATGCCCAGCCTACTACCTCAGTTCACACCTGGTTTACTCCCATGCCAGGCCCACACCTGGTTTACTACCATGCCAGGCCTACAGCCTCAGTCACACCTGGTTTACTCCCATGCCAGGCCTACTACCTCAGTCACACTGGGTTTACTTCCATGCCAGGCCTTCTATCTCAGTTCACACCTGGTTTGCTCCCATGCCAGGCCTACTGCCTCAGTCACACCTGGTTTACTCCCATGCCAGGCCTACTGCCTCAGTCACACCTGGTTTACTCCCATGCTAGGCCTATTGCCTCAGTCACACCTGGTTTATTCCCATGCCAGGCCTACTGCCTCAGTCACACCTGGTTTACTCCCATGCCATGCCTACTACCTCAGTTCACACCTGGTGTACTCCCGTGCCAGGCCTACTAGCTCAGTTCACATCTGGTGTACTCCCGTGCCAGGCCTACTACCTCAGTTCACACCTGGTTTACTCCCATGCCAGGCCTAATACCTCAGTTACACCTGGTTTTCTCCCATACCAGGCCTTCTACCTCAGTTCACACCTGGTGTACTCCCGTGCCAGGCCTACTACCTCAGTTCACACTTGGTGTACTCCCGTGCCAGGCCTACTACCTCAGTTTACACCTGGTGTACTCCCGTGCCAGGCCTACTACCTCAGTTCACACCTGGTGTACTCCCGTGCCAGGCCTACTACCTCAGTTCACATCTGGTGTACTCCCATGCCAGGCCTACTACCTCAGTTCACACCTGGTTTACTCCCATGCTAGGCCTACTACATCAGTACACACCTGGTGTACTCCCATTCCAGGCCTACTACCTCGGTTCACACCTGGTTTACTCCCATGCCAGGCCTACTACCTCAGTTCACACCTGGTTTACTCCCATGCCAGGCCTACTACCTCAGTTCACACCTGGTGTACTCCCATGCCAGGCCTACTACCTTAGTTCACACTTGGTTTACTCCCATGCCAGGCCTACTACCTCAGTTCACACCTGGTTTACTCCCATGCCAGGCCTACTACCTCAGTTCACAACTGGTTTATTCCCATGCCAGGCCTACTACCTCAGTTCACACCTGGTGTACTCCCCTGCCAGGCCTACTACCTCAGTTCACACCTGGTGTACTGCCATGCCAGGCCTACTACCTCAGTTACACCTGGTTTACTCCCATACCAGGCCTACTACCTCAGTTTACACCTGGTTTACTCCCATGCCAGGCCTACTACCTCAGTCCACACCTGGTCTACTCCCATGCCAGGCCTACTACCTTAGTTCACACCTGGTTTACTCCCATGCCAGGCCTACTACCTCAGTTCACACCTGGTTTACTCCCATGCCAGGCCTACTACCTAAATTCACACCTGGATTACTTCCATGCCAGGCCCACACCTGCTTTACTCCCATGCCAGGCCTACTACCTCAGTTCACATCTGGTGTACTCCCATGCCAGGCCTACTACCTCACTTCACATCTGGTTTACTCCCATGCCAGGCCTACTACCTCAGTTCACACCTGGTTTACTCCCATGCAAGGCATACTACCTCAGTTCACACCTGGTGTACTCCCATGCCAGGCCTACTACCTCAGTTCACACCTGGTTTACTCCCATGCCGGGCCTACTACCTCAGTTCACACCTGGTGTACTCCCATGCCAGGCCTACTACCTCAGTTCACACCTGGTGTACTCCCATGCCAGGCCTACTATCTCAGTTCACACCTGGTGTACTCCCATGCCAGGCCTACTACCTCAGTTCACACCTGGTGTACTCCCATGCCAGGCCTACTACCTCAGTTCACACCTGGATTACTCCCATGCCTGGCCTACTACCTCAGTTCACACCTGGTGTACTCCCATGCCAGGCCTACTACCTCACTTCACATCTGGTGTACTCCCATGCCAGGCCTACTACCTCGGTTCACACCTGGTGTACTCCCATGCCAGGCCTACTACCTCACTTCACACCTGGTGTACTCCAATTCCAGGCCTACTACCTCGGTTCACACCAGGTTTACTCCCATTCCAGGCCTACTACCTCAGTTCACACCTGGTGTACTCCCATGCCAGGCCTACTACCTCACTTCACACCTGGTGTACTCCCATGGCAGGCCTACTACCTCACTTCACACCTGGTTTACTCCCATGCCATGCCTACTACCTCAGTTCACACCTGGTGTACTCCCATTCCAGGCCTACTACCTCAGTTCACACCTGGTTTACTCCCATGCCAGGCCTACTACCTCAGTTCACACCTGGTTTACTCCCATGCCAGGCCTACTACCTCAGTTCACAACTGGTGTACTCCCATGCCCGGCCTACTACCTCAGTTCACACCTGGTGTACTCCCATGCCAGGCCTACTACCTCACTTCACATCTGGTGTACTCCCATGCCAGGCCTACTACCTCAGTTCACACCTGGTGTACTCCCATGCCAGGCCTACTACCCCAGTTACACCTGGTTTACTCCCATACCAGGCCTACTACCTCAGTTCACACCTGGTTTACTCCCATGCCAGGCCTACTACCTCAGTTCACACCTGGTGTACTCCCATGCCAGGCCTACTACCTTAGTTCACACCTGGTTTACTCCCATGCCAGGCCTACTACCTCAGTTCACACCTGGTTTACTCCCATGCCAGGCCTGCTACCTCAGTCCACACATGGTGTACTCCCATGCCAGGCCTACTACCTAAATTAACCTGGATTACTTCCATGCCAGGCCCACACCTGGTTTACCCCCATGCCAGGCCTACTACCTCAGTTCACACCTGGTGTACTCCCATTCCAGGCCTACTACCTCAGTTCACACCTGGTGTACTCCCATGCCAAGCCTACTACCTCAGGTCACACCTGGTGTACTCCCATGCCAGGCCTACTACCTCAGTTCACATCTGGTGTACTCCCATGCCAGGCCTACTACCTCAGTTCACACCTGGATTACTCCCATGCCAGGCCTACTAGCTCAGTTCACACCTGAATTACTCCCATGCCAGGCCTACTACCTCAGTTCACACCTGGTGTACTCCCATGCCCAGCCTACTACCTCAGTTCACACCTGGTTTACTCCCATGCCAGGCCCACACCTGGTTTACTCCCATGCCAGGCCTACAGCCTCAGTCACACCTGGTTTACTCCCATGCCAGGCCTACTACCTCAGTCACACTGGGTTTACTTCCATGCCAGGCCTTCTATCTCAGTTCACACCTGGTTTGCTCCCATGCCAGGCCTACTGCCTCAGTCACACCTGGTTTACTCCCATGCCAGGCCTACTGCCTCAGTCACACCTGGTTTACTCCCATGCTAGGCCTATTGCCTCAGTCACACCTGGTTTATTCCCATGCCAGGCCTACTGCCTCAGTCACACCTGGTTTACTCCCATGCCATGCCTACTACCTCAGTTCACACCTGGTGTACTCCCGTGCCAGGCCTACTAGCTCAGTTCACATCTGGTGTACTCCCGTGCCAGGCCTACTACCTCAGTTCACACCTGTTTTACTCCCATGCCAGGCCTAATACCTCAGTTACACCTGGTTTTCTCCCATACCAGGCCTACTACCTCAGTTCACACCTGGTGTACTCCCGTGCCAGGCCTACTACCTCAGTTCACACTTGGTGTACTCCCGTGCCAGGCCTACTACCTCAGTTTACACCTGGTGTACTCCCGTGCCAGGCCTACTACCTCAGTTCACACCTGGTGTACTCCCGTGCCAGGCCTACTACCTCAGTTCACATCTGGTGTACTCCCATGCCAGGCCTACTACCTCAGTTCACACCTGGTTTACTCCCATGCTAGGCCTACTACCTCAGTACACACCTGGTGTACTCCCATTCCAGGCCTACTACCTCGGTTCACACCTGGTTTACTCCCATGCCAGGCCTACTACCTCAGTTCACACCTGGTTTACTCCCATGCCAGGCCTACTACCTCAGTTCACACCTGGTGTACTCCCATGCCAGGCCTACTACCTTAGTTCACACTTGGTTTACTCCCATGCCAGGCCTACTACCTCAGTTCACACCTGGTTTACTCCCATGCCAGGCCTACTACCTCAGTTCACAACTGGTTTATTCCCATGCCCGGCCTACTACCTCAGTTCACACCTGGTGTACTCCCCTGCCAGGCCTACTACCTCAGTTCACACCTGGTGTACTCCCATGCCAGGCCTACTACCTCACTTCACACCTGGTGTACTCCAATTCCAGGCCTACTACCTCGGCTCACACCTGGTTTACTCCCATGCCAGGCCTACTACCTCAGTTCACACCTGGTGTACTCCCATGCCAGACCTTCTACCTCACTTCACACCTGGTGTACTCCCATGGCAGGCCTACTACCTCAGTTCACACCTGGTTTACTCCCATGCCATGCCTACTACCTCAGTTCACACCTGGCTTACTCCCATTCCAGGCCTACTACCTTAGTTCACACCTGGTTTACTCCCATGCCAGGCCTACTACCTCAGTTCACACCTGGTTTACTCCCATGCCAGGCCTACTACCTCGGTCCACACATGGTGTACTCCCATGCCAGGCCTATTACCTAAATTCACACCTGGATTACTTCCATGCCAGGCCCACACCTGGTTTACTCCCATGCCAGGCCTACTACCTCAGTTCACACCTGGTGTACTCCCATTCCAGGCCTACTACCTCAGTTCACACCTGGTGTACTCCCATGCCAAGCCTACTACCTCAGGTCACACCTGGTGTACTCCCATGCCAGGCCTACTACCTCAGTTCACATCTGGTGTACTCCCATGCCAGGCCTACTACCTCAGTTCACACCTGGATTACTCCCATGCCAGGCCTACTAGCTCAGTTCACACCTGGATTACTCCCATGCCAGGCCTACTACCTCAGTTCACACCTGGTGTACTCCCATGCCCAGCCTACTACCTCCGTTCACACCTGGTTTACTCCCATGCCAGGCCCACACCTGGTTTACTCCCATGCCAGGCCTACAGCCTCAGTCACACCTGGTTTACTCCCATGCCAGGCCTACTACCTCAGTCACACTGGGTTTACTTCCATGCCAGGCCTTCTATCTCAGTTCACACCTGGTTTGCTCCCATGCCAGGCCTACTGCCTCAGTCACACCTGGTTTACTCCCATGCCAGGCCTACTGCCTCAGTCACACCTGGTTTACTCCCATGCTAGGCCTATTGCCTCAGTCACACCTGGTTTATTCCCATGCCAGGCCTACTGCCTCAGTCACACCTGGTTTACTCCCATGCCATGCCTACTACCTCAGTTCACACCTGGTGTACTCCCGTGCCAGGCCTACTAGCTCAGTTCACATCTGGTGTACTCCCGTGCCAGGCCTACTACCTCAGTTCACACCTGTTTTACTCCCATGCCAGGCCTAATACCTCAGTTACACCTGGTTTTCTCCCATACCAGGCCTACTACCTCAGTTCACACCTGGTGTACTCCCGTGCCAGGCCTACTACCTCAGTTCACACTTGGTGTACTCCCGTGCCAGGCCTACTACCTCAGTTTACACCTGGTGTACTCCCGTGCCAGGCCTACTACCTCAGTTCACACCTGGTGTACTCCCGTGCCTGGCCTACTACCTCAGTTCACATCTGGTGTACTCCCATGCCAGGCCTACTACCTCAGTTCACACCTGGTTTACTCCCATGCTAGGCCTACTACCTCAGTACACACCTGGTGTACTCCCATTCCAGGCCTACTACCTCGGTTCACACCTGGTTTACTCCCATGCCAGGCCTACTACCTCAGTTCACACCTGGTTTACTCCCATGCCAGGCCTACTACCTCAGTTCACACCTGGTGTACTCCCATGCCAGGCCTACTACCTTAGTTCACACTTGGTTTACTCCCATGCCAGGCCTACTACCTCAGTTCACACCTGGTTTACTCCCATGCCAGGCCTACTACCTCAGTTCACAACTGGTTTATTCCCATGCCAGGCCTACTACCTCAGTTCACACCTGGTGTACTCCCCTGCCAGGCCTACTACCTCAGTTCACACCTGGTGTACTGCCATTCCAGGCCTACTACCTCAGTTACACCTGGTTTACTCCCATACCAGGCCTACTACCTCAGTTTACACCTGGTTTACTCCCATGCCAGGCCTACTACCTCAGTCCACACCTGGTCTACTCCCATGCCAGGCCTACTACCTTAGTTCACACCTGGTTTACTCCCATGCCAGGCCTACTACCTCAGTTCACACCTGGTTTACTCCCATGCCAGGCCTACTACCTAAATTCACACCTGGATTACTTCCATGCCAGGCCCACACCTGCTTTACTCCCATGCCAGGCCCACTACCTCAGTTCACATCTGGTGTACTCCCATGCCAGGCCTACTACCTCACTTCACATCTGGTTTACTCCCATGCCAGGCCTACTACCTCAGTTCACACCTGGTTTACTCCCATGCAAGGCATACTACCTCAGTTCACACCTGGTGTACTCCCATGCCAGGCCTACTACCTCAGTTCACACCTGGTTTACTCCCATGCCGGGCCTACTACCTCAGTTCACACCTGGTGTACTCCCATGCCAGGCCTACTACCTCAGTTCACACCTGGTGTACTCCCATGCCAGGCCTACTATCTCAGTTCACACCTGGTGTACTCCCATGCCAGGCCTACTACCTCAGTTCACACCTGGTGTACTCCCATGCCAGGCCTACTACCTCAGTTCACACCTGGATTACTCCCATGCCTGGCCTACTACCTCAGTTCACACCTGGTGTACTCCCATGCCAGGCCTACTACCTCACTTCACATCTGTTGTACTCCCATGCCAGGCCTACTACCTCGGTTCACACCTGGTGTACTCCCATGCCAGGCCTACTACCTCACTTCACACCTGGTGTACTCCAATTCCAGGCCTACCACCTCGGTTCACACCAGGTTTACTCCCATGCCAGGCCTACTACCTCAGTTCACACCTGGTGTACTCCCATGCCAGGCCTACTACCTCACTTCACACCTGGTGTACTCCCATGGCAGGCCTACTACCTCACTTCACACCTGGTTTACTCCCATGCCATGCCTACTACCTCAGTTCACACCTGATGTACTCCCATTCCAGGCCTACTACCTCAGTTCACACCTGGTTTACTCCCATGCCAGGCCTACTACCTCAGTTCACACCTGGTTTACTCCCATGCCAGGCCTACTACCTCAGTTCACAACTGGTGTACTCCCATGCCCGGCCTACTACCTCAGTTCACACCTGGTGTACTCCCATGCCAGGCCTACTACCTCACTTCACATCTGGTGTACTCCCATGCCAGGCCTACTACCTCAGTTCACACCTGGTGTACTCCCATGCCAGGCCTACTACCCCAGTTACACCTGGTTTACTCCCATACCAGGCCTACTACCTCAGTTCACACCTGGTTTACTCCCATGCCAGGCCTACTACCTCAGTTCACACCTGGTGTACTCCCATGCCAGGCCTACTACCTTAGTTCACACCTGGTTTACTCCCATGCCAGGCCTACTACCTCAGTTCACACCTGGTTTACTCCCATGCCAGGCCTGCTACCTCAGTCCACACATGGTGTACTCCCATGCCAGGCCTACTACCTAAATTCACACCTGGATTACTTCCATGCCAGGCCCACACCTGGTTTACCCCCATGCCAGGCCTACTACCTCAGTTCACACCTGGTGTACTCCCATTCCAGGCCTACTACCTCAGTTCACACCTGGTGTACTCCCATGCCAGGCCTACTACCTCAGGTCACACCTGGTGTACTCCCATGCCAGGCCTACTACCTCAGTTCACATCTGGTGTACTCCCATGCCAGGCCTACTACCTCAGTTCACACCTGGATTACTCCCATGCCAGGCCTACTACCTCAGTTCACACCTGGTGTACTCCCATTCCAGGCCTACTACCTCAGTTCACACCTGGTGTACTCCCATGCCAGGCCTACTACCTCAGGTCACACCTGGTGTACTCCCATGCCAGGCCTACTACCTCAGTTCACATCTGGTGTACTCCCATGCCAGGCCTACTAGCTCAGTTCACACCTGGATTACTCCCATGCCAGGCCTACTACCTCAGTTCACACCTGGTGTACTCCCATGCCCGGCCTACTACCTCAGTTCACACCTGGTTTACTCCCATGCCAGGCCCACACCTGGTTTACTCCCATGCCAGGCCTACAGCCTCAGTCACACCTGGTTTACTCCCATGCCAGGCCTACTACCTCAGTCACACTGGGTTTACTTCCATGCCAGGCCTTCTATCTCAGTTCACACCTGGTTTGCTCCCATGCCAGGCCTACTGCCTCAGTCACACCTGGTTTACTCCAATGCCAGGCCTACTGCCTCAGTCACACCTGGTTTACTCCCATGCTAGGCCTATTGCCTCAGTCACACCTGGTTTATTCCCATGCCAGGCCTACTGCCTCAGTCACACCTGGTTTACTCCCATGCCATGCCTACTACCTCAGTTCACACCTGGTGTACTCCCGTGCCAGGCCTACTAGCTCAGTTCACATCTGGTGTACTCCCGTGCCAGGCCTACTACCTCAGTTCACACCTGGTTTACTCCCGTGCCAGGCCTACTACCTCAGTTCACACCTGGTGTACTCCCGTGCCAGGCCTACTACCTCAGTTCACACCTGGTGTACTCCCGTGCCAGGCCTACTACCTCAGTTCACACCTGGTGTACTCCTGTGCCAGGCCTACTACCTCAGTCCACACCTGGTGTACTCCCATTCCAGGCCTACTACCTCAGTTCACACCTGGTTTACTCCCATGCCAGGCCTACTACCTCAGTTCACACCTGGTGTACTCCCATGCCAGACCTTCTACCTCACTTCACACCTGGTGTACTCCCATGGCAGGCCTACTACCTCAGTTCACACCTGGTTTACTCCCATGCCATGCCTACTACCTCAGTTCACACCTGGCTTACTCCCATTCCAGGCCTACTACCTTAGTTCACACCTGGTTTACTCCCATGCCAGGCCTACTACCTCAGTTCACACCTGGTTTACTCCCATGCCAGGCCTACTACCTCGGTCCACACATGGTGTACTCCCATGCCAGGCCTATTACCTAAATTCACACCTGGATTACTTCCATGCCAGGCCCACACCTGGTTTACTCCCATGCCAGGCCTACTACCTCAGTTCACACCTGGTGTACTCCCATTCCAGGCCTACTACCTCAGTTCACACCTGGTGTACTCCCATGCCAAGCCTACTACCTCAGGTCACACCTGGTGTACTCCCATGCCAGGCCTACTACCTCAGTTCACATCTGGTGTACTCCCATGCCAGGCCTACTACCTCAGTTCACACCTGGATTACTCCCATGCCAGGCCTACTAGCTCAGTTCACACCTGAATTACTCCCATGCCAGGCCTACTACCTCAGTTCACACCTGGTGTACTCCCATGCCCAGCCTACTACCTCAGTTCACACCTGGTTTACTCCCATGCCAGGCCCACACCTGGTTTACTCCCATGCCAGGCCTACAGCCTCAGTCACACCTGGTTTACTCCCATGCCAGGCCTACTACCTCAGTCACACTGGGTTTACTTCCATGCCAGGCCTTCTATCTCAGTTCACACCTGGTTTGCTCCCATGCCAGGCCTACTGCCTCAGTCACACCTGGTTTACTCCCATGCCAGGCCTACTGCCTCAGTCACACCTGGTTTACTCCCATGCTAGGCCTATTGCCTCAGTCACACCTGGTTTATTCCCATGCCAGGCCTACTGCCTCAGTCACACCTGGTTTACTCCCATGCCATGCCTACTACCTCAGTTCACACCTGGTGTACTCCCGTGCCAGGCCTACTAGCTCAGTTCACATCTGGTGTACTCCCGTGCCAGGCCTACTACCTCAGTTCACACCTGTTTTACTCCCATGCCAGGCCTAATACCTCAGTTACACCTGGTTTTCTCCCATACCAGGCCTACTACCTCAGTTCACACCTGGTGTACTCCCATGCCAGGCCTACTACCTCAGTTCACACTTGGTGTACTCCCGTGCCAGGCCTACTACCTCAGTTTACACCTGGTGTACTCCCGTGCCAGGCCTACTACCTCAGTTCACACCTGGTGTACTCCCGTGCCAGGCCTACTACCTCAGTTCACATCTGGTGTACTCCCATGCCAGGCCTACTACCTCAGTTCACACCTGGTTTACTCCCATGCTAGGCCTACTACCTCAGTACACACCTGGTGTACTCCCATTCCAGGCCTACTACCTCGGTTCACACCTGGTTTACTCCCATGCCAGGCCTACTACCTCAGTTCACACCTGGTTTACTCCCATGCCAGGCCTACTACCTCAGTTCACACCTGGTGTACTCCCATGCCAGGCCTACTACCTTAGTTCACACTTGGTTTACTCCCATGCCAGGCCTACTACCTCAGTTCACACCTGGTTTACTCCCATGCCAGGCCTACTACCTCAGTTCACAACTGGTTTATTCCCATGCCAGGCCTACTACCTCAGTTCACACCTGGTGTACTCCCCTGCCAGGCCTACTACCTCAGTTCACACCTGGTGTACTCCCATGCCAGGCCTACTACCTCACTTCACACCTGGTGTACTCCAATTCCAGGCCTACTACCTCGGCTCACACCTGGTTTACTCCCATGCCAGGCCTACTACCTCAGTTCACACCTGGTGTACTCCCATGCCAGACCTTCTACCTCACTTCACACCTGGTGTACTCCCATGGCAGGCCTACTACCTCAGTTCACACCTGGTTTACTCCCATGCCATGCCTACTACCTCAGTTCACACCTGGCTTACTCCCATTCCAGGCCTACTACCTTAGTTCACACCTGGTTTACTCCCATGCCAGGCCTACTACCTCAGTTCACACCTGGTTTACTCCCATGCCAGGCCTACTACCTCGGTCCACACATGGTGTACTCCCATGCCAGGCCTATTACCTAAATTCACACCTGGATTACTTCCATGCCAGGCCCACACCTGGTTTACTCCCATGCCAGGCCTACTACCTCAGTTCACACCTGGTGTACTCCCATTCCAGGCCTACTACCTCAGTTCACACCTGGTGTACTCCCATGCCAAGCCTACTACCTCAGGTCACACCTGGTGTACTCCCATGCCAGGCCTACTACCTCAGTTCACATCTGGTGTACTCCCATGCCAGGCCTACTACCTCAGTTCACACCTGGATTACTCCCATGCCAGGCCTACTAGCTCAGTTCACACCTGGATTACTCCCATGCCAGGCCTACTACCTCAGTTCACACCTGGTGTACTCCCATGCCCAGCCTACTACCTCCGTTCACACCTGGTTTACTCCCATGCCAGGCCCACACCTGGTTTACTCCCATGCCAGGCCTACAGCCTCAGTCACACCTGGTTTACTCCCATGCCAGGCCTACTACCTCAGTCACACTGGGTTTACTTCCATGCCAGGCCTTCTATCTCAGTTCACACCTGGTTTGCTCCCATGCCAGGCCTACTGCCTCAGTCACACCTGGTTTACTCCCATGCCAGGCCTACTGCCTCAGTCACACCTGGTTTACTCCCATGCTAGGCCTATTGCCTCAGTCACACCTGGTTTATTCCCATGCCAGGCCTACTGCCTCAGTCACACCTGGTTTACTCCCATGCCATGCCTACTACCTCAGTTCACACCTGGTGTACTCCCGTGCCAGGCCTACTAGCTCAGTTCACATCTGGTGTACTCCCGTGCCAGGCCTACTACCTCAGTTCACACCTGTTTTACTCCCATGCCAGGCCTAATACCTCAGTTACACCTGGTTTTCTCCCATACCAGGCCTACTACCTCAGTTCACACCTGGTGTACTCCCGTGCCAGGCCTACTACCTCAGTTCACACTTGGTGTACTCCCGTGCCAGGCCTACTACCTCAGTTTACACCTGGTGTACTCCCGTGCCAGGCCTACTACCTCAGTTCACACCTGGTGTACTCCCGTGCCAGGCCTACTACCTCAGTTCACATCTGGTGTACTCCCATGCCAGGCCTACTACCTCAGTTCACACCTGGTTTACTCCCATGCTAGGCCTACTACCTCAGTACACACCTGGTGTACTCCCATTCCAGGCCTACTACCTCGGTTCACACCTGGTTTACTCCCATGCCAGGCCTACTACCTCAGTTCACACCTGGTTTACTCCCATGCCAGGCCTACTACCTCAGTTCACACCTGGTGTACTCCCATGCCAGGCCTACTACCTTAGTTCACACTTGGTTTACTCCCATGCCAGGCCTACTACCTCAGTTCACACCTGGTTTACTCCCATGCCAGGCCTACTACCTCAGTTCACAACTGGTTTATTCCCATGCCAGGCCTACTACCTCAGTTCACACCTGGTGTACTCCCCTGCCAGGCCTACTACCTCAGTTCACACCTGGTGTACTGCCATTCCAGGCCTACTACCTCAGTTACACCTGGTTTACTCCCATACCAGGCCTACTACCTCAGTTTACACCTGGTTTACTCCCATGCCAGGCCTACTACCTCAGTCCACACCTGGTCTACTCCCATGCCAGGCCTACTACCTTAGTTCACACCTGGTTTACTCCCATGCCAGGCCTACTACCTCAGTTCACACCTGGTTTACTCCCATGCCAGGCCTACTACCTAAATTCACACCTGGATTACTTCCATGCCAGGCCCACACCTGCTTTACTCCCATGCCAGGCCCACTACCTCAGTTCACATCTGGTGTACTCCCATGCCAGGCCTACTACCTCACTTCACATCTGGTTTACTCCCATGCCAGGCCTACTACCTCAGTTCACACCTGGTTTACTCCCATGCAAGGCATACTACCTCAGTTCACACCTGGTGTACTCCCATGCCAGGCCTACTACCTCAGTTCACACCTGGTTTACTCCCATGCCGGGCCTACTACCTCAGTTCACACCTGGTGTACTCCCATGCCAGGCCTACTACCTCAGTTCACACCTGGTGTACTCCCATGCCAGGCCTACTATCTCAGTTCACACCTGGTGTACTCCCATGCCAGGCCTACTACCTCAGTTCACACCTGGTGTACTCCCATGCCAGGCCTACTACCTCAGTTCACACCTGGATTACTCCCATGCCTGGCCTACTACCTCAGTTCACACCTGGTGTACTCCCATGCCAGGCCTACTACCTCACTTCACATCTGTTGTACTCCCATGCCAGGCCTACTACCTCGGTTCACACCTGGTGTACTCCCATGCCAGGCCTACTACCTCACTTCACACCTGGTGTACTCCAATTCCAGGCCTACTACCTCGGTTCACACCAGGTTTACTCCCATGCCAGGCCTACTACCTCAGTTCACACCTGGTGTACTCCCATGCCAGGCCTACTACCTCACTTCACACCTGGTGTACTCCCATGGCAGGCCTACTACCTCACTTCACACCTGGTTTACTCCCATGCCATGCCTACTACCTCAGTTCACACCTGGTGTACTCCCATTCCAGGCCTACTACCTCAGTTCACACCTGGTTTACTCCCATGCCAGGCCTACTACCTCAGTTCACACCTGGTTTACTCCCATGCCAGGCCTACTACCTCAGTTCACAACTGGTGTACTCCCATGCCCGGCCTACTACCTCAGTTCACACCTGGTGTACTCCCATGCCAGGCCTACTACCTCACTTCACATCTGGTGTACTCCCATGCCAGGCCTACTACCTCAGTTCACACCTGGTGTACTCCCATGCCAGGCCTACTACCCCAGTTACACCTGGTTTACTCCCATACCAGGCCTACTACCTCAGTTCACACCTGGTTTACTCCCATGCCAGGCCTACTACCTCAGTTCACACCTGGTGTACTCCCATGCCAGGCCTACTACCTTAGTTCACACCTGGTTTACTCCCATGCCAGGCCTACTACCTCAGTTCACACCTGGTTTACTCCCATGCCAGGCCTGCTACCTCAGTCCACACATGGTGTACTCCCATGCCAGGCCTACTACCTAAATTCACACCTGGATTACTTCCATGCCAGGCCCACACCTGGTTTACCCCCATGCCAGGCCTACTACCTCAGTTCACACCTGGTGTACTCCCATTCCAGGCCTACTACCTCAGTTCACACCTGGTGTACTCCCATGCCAGGCCTACTACCTCAGGTCACACCTGGTGTACTCCCATGCCAGGCCTACTACCTCAGTTCACATCTGGTGTACTCCCATGCCAGGCCTACTACCTCAGTTCACACCTGGATTACTCCCATGCCAGGCCTACTACCTCAGTTCACACCTGGTGTACTCCCATTCCAGGCCTACTACCTCAGTTCACACCTGGTGTACTCCCATGCCAGGCCTACTACCTCAGGTCACACCTGGTGTACTCCCATGCCAGGCCTACTACCTCAGTTCACATCTGGTGTACTCCCATGCCAGGCCTACTAGCTCAGTTCACACCTGGATTACTCCCATGCCAGGCCTACTACCTCAGTTCACACCTGGTGTACTCCCATGCCCGGCCTACTACCTCAGTTCACACCTGGTTTACTCCCATGCCAGGCCCACACCTGGTTTACTCCCATGCCAGGCCTACAGCCTCAGTCACACCTGGTTTACTCCCATGCCAGGCCTACTACCTCAGTCACACTGGGTTTACTTCCATGCCAGGCCTTCTATCTCAGTTCACACCTGGTTTGCTCCCATGCCAGGCCTACTGCCTCAGTCACACCTGGTTTACTCCAATGCCAGGCCTACTGCCTCAGTCACACCTGGTTTACTCCCATGCTAGGCCTATTGCCTCAGTCACACCTGGTTTATTCCCATGCCAGGCCTACTGCCTCAGTCACACCTGGTTTACTCCCATGCCATGCCTACTACCTCAGTTCACACCTGGTGTACTCCCGTGCCAGGCCTACTAGCTCAGTTCACATCTGGTGTACTCCCGTGCCAGGCCTACTACCTCAGTTCACACCTGGTTTACTCCCGTGCCAGGCCTACTACCTCAGTTCACACCTGGTGTACTCCCGTGCCAGGCCTACTACCTCAGTTCACACCTGGTGTACTCCCGTGCCAGGCCTACTACCTCAGTTCACACCTGGTGTACTCCTGTGCCAGGCCTACTACCTCAGTCCACACCTGGTGTACTCCCATTCCAGGCCTACTACCTCAGTTCACACCTGGTTTACTCCCATGCCAGGCCTACTACCTCAGTTCACACCTGGTGTACTCCCATGCCAGACCTTCTACCTCACTTCACACCTGGTGTACTCCCATGGCAGGCCTACTACCTCAGTTCACACCTGGTTTACTCCCATGCCATGCCTACTACCTCAGTTCACACCTGGCTTACTCCCATTCCAGGCCTACTACCTTAGTTCACACCTGGTTTACTCCCATGCCAGGCCTACTACCTCAGTTCACACCTGGTTTACTCCCATGCCAGGCCTACTACCTCGGTCCACACATGGTGTACTCCCATGCCAGGCCTATTACCTAAATTCACACCTGGATTACTTCCATGCCAGGCCCACACCTGGTTTACTCCCATGCCAGGCCTACTACCTCAGTTCACACCTGGTGTACTCCCATTCCAGGCCTACTACCTCAGTTCACACCTGGTGTACTCCCATGCCAAGCCTACTACCTCAGGTCACACCTGGTGTACTCCCATGCCAGGCCTACTACCTCAGTTCACATCTGGTGTACTCCCATGCCAGGCCTACTACCTCAGTTCACACCTGGATTACTCCCATGCCAGGCCTACTAGCTCAGTTCACACCTGAATTACTCCCATGCCAGGCCTACTACCTCAGTTCACACCTGGTGTACTCCCATGCCCAGCCTACTACCTCAGTTCACACCTGGTTTACTCCCATGCCAGGCCCACACCTGGTTTACTCCCATGCCAGGCCTACAGCCTCAGTCACACCTGGTTTACTCCCATGCCAGGCCTACTACCTCAGTCACACTGGGTTTACTTCCATGCCAGGCCTTCTATCTCAGTTCACACCTGGTTTGCTCCCATGCCAGGCCTACTGCCTCAGTCACACCTGGTTTACTCCCATGCCAGGCCTACTGCCTCAGTCACACCTGGTTTACTCCCATGCTAGGCCTATTGCCTCAGTCACACCTGGTTTATTCCCATGCCAGGCCTACTGCCTCAGTCACACCTGGTTTACTCCCATGCCATGCCTACTACCTCAGTTCACACCTGGTGTACTCCCGTGCCAGGCCTACTAGCTCAGTTCACATCTGGTGTACTCCCGTGCCAGGCCTACTACCTCAGTTC
This sequence comes from Ambystoma mexicanum, assembly GCF_040938575.1. Taxonomy (NCBI): domain Eukaryota; kingdom Metazoa; phylum Chordata; class Amphibia; order Caudata; family Ambystomatidae; genus Ambystoma; species Ambystoma mexicanum. Next base: position 31,238,743 of record NC_090921.1, read on the forward strand.
ACACCTGTTTTACTCCCATGCCAGGCCTAATACCTCAGTTACACCTGGTTTTCTCCCATACCAGGCCTACTACCTCAGTTCACACCTGGTGTACTCCCATGCCAGGCCTACTACCTCAGTTCACACTTGGTGTACTCCCGTGCCAGGCCTACTACCTCAGTTTACACCTGGTGTACTCCTGTGCCAGGCCTACTACCTCAGTTCACACCTGGTGTACTCCCGTGCCAGGCCTACTACCTCAGTTCACATCTGGTGTACTCCCATGCCAGGCCTACTACCTCAGTTCACACCTGGTTTACTCCCATGCTAGGCCTACTACCTCAGTACACACCTGGTGTACTCCCATTCCAGGCCTACTACCTCGGTTCACACCTGGTTTACTCCCATGCCAGGCCTACTACCTCAGTTCACACCTGGTTTACTCCCATGCCAGGCCTACTACCTCAGTTCACACCTGGTGTACTCCCATGCCAGGCCTACTACCTTAGTTCACACTTGGTTTACTCCCATGCCAGGCCTACTACCTCAGTTCACACCTGGTTTACTCCCATGCCAGGCCTACTACCTCAGTTCACAACTGGTTTATTCCCATGCCAGGCCTACTACCTCAGTTCACACCTGGTGTACTCCCCTGCCAGGCCTACTACCTCAGTTCACACCTGGTGTACTCCCATGCCAGGCCTACTACCTCACTTCACACCTGGTGTACTCCAATTCCAGGCCTACTACCTCGGCTCACACCTGGTTTACTCCCATGCCAGGCCTACTACCTCAGTTCACACCTGGTGTACTCCCATGCCAGACCTTCTACCTCACTTCACACCTGGTGTACTCCCATGGCAGGCCTACTACCTCAGTTCACACCTGGTTTACTCCCATGCCATGCCTACTACCTCAGTTCACACCTGGCTTACTCCCATTCCAGGCCTACTACCTTAGTTCACACCTGGTTTACTCCCATGCCAGGCCTACTACCTCAGTTCACACCTGGTTTACTCCCATGCCAGGCCTACTACCTCGGTCCACACATGGTGTACTCCCATGCCAGGCCTATTACCTAAATTCACACCTGGATTACTTCCATGCCAGGCCCACACCTGGTTTACTCCCATGCCAGGCCTACTACCTCAGTTCACACCTGGTGTACTCCCATTCCAGGCCTACTACCTCAGTTCACACCTGGTGTACTCCCATGCCAAGCCTACTACCTCAGGTCACACCTGGTGTACTCCCATGCCAGGCCTACTACCTCAGTTCACATCTGGTGTACTCCCATGCCAGGCCTACTACCTCAGTTCACACCTGGATTACTCCCATGCCAGGCCTACTAGCTCAGTTCACACCTGGATTACTCCCATGCCAGGCCTACTACCTCAGTTCACACCTGGTGTACTCCCATGCCCAGCCTACTACCTCCGTTCACACCTGGTTTACTCCCATGCCAGGCCCACACCTGGTTTACTCCCATGCCAGGCCTACAGCCTCAGTCACACCTGGTTTACTCCCATGCCAGGCCTACTACCTCAGTCACACTGGGTTTACTTCCATGCCAGGCCTTCTATCTCAGTTCACACCTGGTTTGCTCCCATGCCAGGCCTACTGCCTCAGTCACACCTGGTTTACTCCCATGCCAGGCCTACTGCCTCAGTCACACCTGGTTTACTCCCATGCTAGGCCTATTGCCTCAGTCACACCTGGTTTATTCCCATGCCAGGCCTACTGCCTCAGTCACACCTGGTTTACTCCCATGCCATGCCTACTACCTCAGTTCACACCTGGTGTACTCCCGTGCCAGGCCTACTAGCTCAGTTCACATCTGGTGTACTCCCGTGCCAGGCCTACTACCTCAGTTCACACCTGTTTTACTCCCATGCCAGGCCTAATACCTCAGTTACACCTGGTTTTCTCCCATACCAGGCCTACTACCTCAGTTCACACCTGGTGTACTCCCGTGCCAGGCCTACTACCTCAGTTCACACTTGGTGTACTCCCGTGCCAGGCCTACTACCTCAGTTTACACCTGGTGTACTCCCGTGCCAGGCCTACTACCTCAGTTCACACCTGGTGTACTCCCGTGCCAGGCCTACTACCTCAGTTCACATCTGGTGTACTCCCATGCCAGGCCTACTACCTCAGTTCACACCTGGTTTACTCCCATGCTAGGCCTACTACCTCAGTACACACCTGGTGTACTCCCATTCCAGGCCTACTACCTCGGTTCACACCTGGTTTACTCCCATGCCAGGCCTACTACCTCAGTTCACACCTGGTTTACTCCCATGCCAGGCCTACTACCTCAGTTCACACCTGGTGTACTCCCATGCCAGGCCTACTACCTTAGTTCACACTTGGTTTACTCCCATGCCAGGCCTACTACCTCAGTTCACACCTGGTTTACTCCCATGCCAGGCCTACTACCTCAGTTCACAACTGGTTTATTCCCATGCCAGGCCTACTACCTCAGTTCACACCTGGTGTACTCCCCTGCCAGGCCTACTACCTCAGTTCACACCTGGTGTACTGCCATTCCAGGCCTACTACCTCAGTTACACCTGGTTTACTCCCATACCAGGCCTACTACCTCAGTTTACACCTGGTTTACTCCCATGCCAGGCCTACTACCTCAGTCCACACCTGGTCTACTCCCATGCCAGGCCTACTACCTTAGTTCACACCTGGTTTACTCCCATGCCAGGCCTACTACCTCAGTTCACACCTGGTTTACTCCCATGCCAGGCCTACTACCTAAATTCACACCTGGATTACTTCCATGCCAGGCCCACACCTGCTTTACTCCCATGCCAGGCCCACTACCTCAGTTCACATCTGGTGTACTCCCATGCCAGGCCTACTACCTCACTTCACATCTGGTTTACTCCCATGCCAGGCCTACTACCTCAGTTCACACCTGGTTTACTCCCATGCAAGGCATACTACCTCAGTTCACACCTGGTGTACTCCCATGCCAGGCCTACTACCTCAGTTCACACCTGGTTTACTCCCATGCCGGGCCTACTACCTCAGTTCACACCTGGTGTACTCCCATGCCAGGCCTACTACCTCAGTTCACACCTGGTGTACTCCCATGCCAGGCCTACTATCTCAGTTCACACCTGGTGTACTCCCATGCCAGGCCTACTACCTCAGTTCACACCTGGTGTACTCCCATGCCAGGCCTACTACCTCAGTTCACACCTGGATTACTCCCATGCCTGGCCTACTACCTCAGTTCACACCTGGTGTACTCCCATGCCAGGCCTACTACCTCACTTCACATCTGGTGTACTCCCGTGCCAGGCCTACTACCTCAGTTTACACCTGGTGTACTCCCGTGCCAGGCCTACTACCTCAGTTCACACCTGGTGTACTCCCGTGCCAGGCCTACTACCTCAGTTCACATCTGGTGTACTCCCATGCCAGGCCTACTACCTCAGTTCACACCTGGTTTACTCCCATGCTAGGCCTACTACCTCAGTACACACCTGGTGTACTCCCATTCCAGGCCTACTACCTCGGTTCACACCTGGTTTACTCCCATGCCAGGCCTACTACCTCAGTTCACACCTGGTTTACTCCCATGCCAGGCCTACTACCTCAGTTCACACCTGGTGTACTCCCATGCCAGGCCTACTACCTTAGTTCACACTTGGTTTACTCCCATGCCAGGCCTACTACCTCAGTTCACACCTGGTTTACTCCCATGCCAGGCCTACTACCTCAGTTCACAACTGGTTTATTCCCATGCCAGGCCTACTACCTCAGTTCACACCTGGTGTACTCCCCTGCCAGGCCTACTACCTCAGTTCACACCTGGTGTACTGCCATTCCAGGCCTACTACCTCAGTTACACCTGGTTTACTCCCATACCAGGCCTACTACCTCAGTTTACACCTGGTTTACTCCCATGCCAGGCCTACTACCTCAGTCCACACCTGGTCTACTCCCATGCCAGGCCTACTACCTTAGTTCACACCTGGTTTACTCCCATGCCAGGCCTACTACCTCAGTTCACACCTGGTTTACTCCCATGCCAGGCCTACTACCTAAATTCACACCTGGATTACTTCCATGCCAGGCCCACACCTGCTTTACTCCCATGCCAGGCCCACTACCTCAGTTCACATCTGGTGTACTCCCATGCCAGGCCTACTACCTCACTTCACATCTGGTTTACTCCCATGCCAGGCCTACTACCTCAGTTCACACCTGGTTTACTCCCATGCAAGGCATACTACCTCAGTTCACACCTGGTGTACTCCCATGCCAGGCCTACTACCTCAGTTCACACCTGGTTTACTCCCATGCCGGGCCTACTACCTCAGTTCACACCTGGTGTACTCCCATGCCAGGCCTACTACCTCAGTTCACACCTGGTGTACTCCCATGCCAGGCCTACTATCTCAGTTCACACCTGGTGTACTCCCATGCCAGGCCTACTACCTCAGTTCACACCTGGTGTACTCCCATGCCAGGCCTACTACCTCAGTTCACACCTGGATTACTCCCATGCCTGGCCTACTACCTCAGTTCACACCTGGTGTACTCCCATGCCAGGCCTACTACCTCACTTCACATCTGTTGTACTCCCATGCCAGGCCTACTACCTCGGTTCACACCTGGTGTACTCCCATGCCAGGCCTACTACCTCACTTCACACCTGGTGTACTCCAATTCCAGGCCTACTACCTCGGTTCACACCAGGTTTACTCCCATGCCAGGCCTACTACCTCAGTTCACACCTGGTGTACTCCCATGCCAGGCCTACTACCTCACTTCACACCTGGTGTACTCCCATGGCAGGCCTACTACCTCACTTCACACCTGGTTTACTCCCATGCCATGCCTACTACCTCAGTTCACACCTGGTGTACTCCCATTCCAGGCCTACTACCTCAGTTCACACCTGGTTTACTCCCATGCCAGGCCTACTACCTCAGTTCACACCTGGTTTACTCCCATGCCAGGCCTACTACCTCAGTTCACAACTGGTGTACTCCCATGCCCGGCCTACTACCTCAGTTCACACCTGGTGTACTCCCATGCCAGGCCTACTACCTCACTTCACATCTGGTGTACTCCCATGCCAGGCCTACTACCTCAGTTCACACCTGGTGTACTCCCATGCCAGGCCTACTACCCCAGTTACACCTGGTTTACTCCCATACCAGGCCTACTACCTCAGTTCACACCTGGTTTACTCCCATGCCAGGCCTACTACCTCAGTTCACACCTGGTGTACTCCCATGCCAGGCCTACTACCTTAGTTCACACCTGGTTTACTCCCATGCCAGGCCTACTACCTCAGTTCACACCTGGTTTACTCCCATGCCAGGCCTGCTACCTCAGTCCACACATGGTGTACTCCCATGCCAGGCCTACTACCTAAATTCACACCTGGATTACTTCCATGCCAGGCCCACACCTGGTTTACCCCCATGCCAGGCCTACTACCTCAGTTCACACCTGGTGTACTCCCATTCCAGGCCTACTACCTCAGTTCACACCTGGTGTACTCCCATGCCAGGCCTACTACCTCAGGTCACACCTGGTGTACTCCCATGCCAGGCCTACTACCTCAGTTCACATCTGGTGTACTCCCATGCCAGGCCTACTACCTCAGTTCACACCTGGATTACTCCCATGCCAGGCCTACTACCTCAGTTCACACCTGGTGTACTCCCATTCCAGGCCTACTACCTCAGTTCACACCTGGTGTACTCCCATGCCAGGCCTACTACCTCAGGTCACACCTGGTGTACTCCCATGCCAGGCCTACTACCTCAGTTCACATCTGGTGTACTCCCATGCCAGGCCTACTAGCTCAGTTCACACCTGGATTACTCCCATGCCAGGCCTACTACCTCAGTTCACACCTGGTGTACTCCCATGCCCGGCCTACTACCTCAGTTCACACCTGGTTTACTCCCATGCCAGGCCCACACCTGGTTTACTCCCATGCCAGGCCTACAGCCTCAGTCACACCTGGTTTACTCCCATGCCAGGCCTACTACCTCAGTCACACTGGGTTTACTTCCATGCCAGGCCTTCTATCTCAGTTCACACCTGGTTTGCTCCCATGCCAGGCCTACTGCCTCAGTCACACCTGGTTTACTCCAATGCCAGGCCTACTGCCTCAGTCACACCTGGTTTACTCCCATGCTAGGCCTATTGCCTCAGTCACACCTGGTTTATTCCCATGCCAGGCCTACTGCCTCAGTCACACCTGGTTTACTCCCATGCCATGCCTACTACCTCAGTTCACACCTGGTGTACTCCCGTGCCAGGCCTACTAGCTCAGTTCACATCTGGTGTACTCCCGTGCCAGGCCTACTACCTCAGTTCACACCTGGTTTACTCCCGTGCCAGGCCTACTACCTCAGTTCACACCTGGTGTACTCCCGTGCCAGGCCTACTACCTCAGTTCACACCTGGTGTACTCCCGTGCCAGGCCTACTACCTCAGTTCACACCTGGTGTACTCCTGTGCCAGGCCTACTACCTCAGTCCACACCTGGTGTACTCCCATTCCAGGCCTACTACCTCAGTTCACACCTGGTTTACTCCCATGCCAGGCCTACTACCTCAGTTCACACCTGGTGTACTCCCGTGCCAGGCCTACTACCTCAGTTCACACCTGGTTTACTCCCGTGCCAGGCCTACTACCTCAGTTTACACCTGGTGTACTCCCGTGCCAGGCCTACTACCTCAGTTCACATCTGGTGTACTCCCATGCCAGGCCTACTACCTCAGTTCACACCTGGTTTACTCCCATGCTAGGCCTACTACCTCAGTTCACACCTGGTGTACTCCCATTCCAGGCCTTCTACCTCGGTTCACACCTGGTTTACTCCCATGCCAGGCCTACTACCTCAGTTCACACCTGGTGTACTCCCATGCCAGGCCTACTACCTTAGTTCACACCTGGTTTACTCCCATGCCAGGCCTACTACCTCAGTTCACACCTGGTTTACTCCCATGCCAGGCCTACTACCTCAGTTCACACCTGGTGTACTCCCCTGCCGGGCCTACTACCTCAGTTCACACCTGGTGTACTGCCATGCCAGGCCTACTACCTCAGTTACACCTGGTTTACTCCCATACCAGGCCTACTACCTCAGTTCACACCTGGTTTACTCCCATGCCAGGCCTACTACCTCAGTTCACACCTGGTGTACTCCCATGCCAGGCCTACTACCTTAGTTCACACCTGGTTTACTCCCATGCCAGGCCTACTACCTCAGTTCACACCTGGTTTACTCCCATGCCAGGCCTACTACCTAAATTCACACCTGGATTACTTCCATGCCAGGCCCACACCTGGTTTACTCCCATGCCAGGCCTGCTACCTCAGTTCACACCTGGTGTACTCCCATGCCAGGCCTACTACCTCACTTCACATCTGGTTTACTCCCATGCCAGGCCTACTACCTCAGTTCACACCTGGTTTACTCCCATGCAAGGCCTACTACCTCAGTTCACACCTGGTGTACTCCCATTCCAGGCCTACTACCTCAGTTCACACCTGGTTTACTCCCATGCCAGGCCTACTACCTCAGTTCACATCTGGTGTACTCCCATGCCAGGCCTACTACCTCAGTTACACCTGGTTTTCTCCCATACCAGGCCTACTACCTCAGTTCACACCTGGTTTACTCCCATGCCAGGCCTACTACCTCAGTTCACACCTGGTGTACTCCCATGCCCGGCCTACTACCTCAGTTCACACCTGGTTTACTCCCATGCCAGGCCTACAGCCTCAGTCACACCTGGTTTACTCCCATGCCAGGCCTACTGCCTCAGTCACACCGCGTTTACTTCCATGCCAGGCCTACTACCTCAGTCACACTGGGTTTACTTCCATGCCAGGCCTTCTATCTCAGTTCACACCTGGTTTGCTCCCATGCCAGGCCTACTGCCTCAGTCACACCTGGTTTACTCCCATGCCAGGCCTACTGCCTCAGTCACACCTGGTTTACTCCCATGCTAGGCCTATTGCCTCAGTCACATCTGGTTTATTCCCATGCCAGGCCTACTGCCTCAGTCACACCTGGTTTACTCCCATGCCATGCCTACTACCTCAGTTCACACCTGGTGTACTCCCATGCCAGGCCTACTACCTCAGTTCACACCTGGTGTACTCCCGTGCCAGGCCTACTAGCTCAGTTCACATCTGGTGTACTCCCGTGCCAGGCCTACTACCTCAGTTCACACCTGGTTTACTCCCATGCCAGGCCTAATACCTCAGTTACACCTGGTTTTCTCCCATACCAGGCCTACTACCTCAGTTCACACCTGGTGTACTCCCGTGCCAGGCCTACTACCTCAGTTCACACCTGGTGTACTCCCGTGCCAGGCCTACTACCTCAGGTCACACCTGGTGTACTCCCATGCCAGGCCTACTACCTCAGTTCACATCTGGTGTACTCCCATGCCAGGCCTACTACCTCAGTTCACACCTGGATTACTCCCATGCCAGGCCTACTAGCTCAGTTCACACCTGGATTACTCCCATGCCAGGCCTACTACCTCAGTTCACACCTGGTGTACTCCCATGCCCAGCCTACTACCTCAGTTCACACCTGGTTTACTCCCATGCCAGGCCCACACCTGGTTTACTACCATGCCAGGCCTACAGCCTCAGTCACACCTGGTTTACTCCCATGCCAGGCCTACTACCTCAGTCACACTGGGTTTACTTCCATGCCAGGCCTTCTATCTCAGTTCACACCTGGTTTGCTCCCATGCCAGGCCTACTGCCTCAGTCACACCTGGTTTACTCCCATGCCAGGCCTACTGCCTCAGTCACACCTGGTTTACTCCCATGCTAGGCCTATTGCCTCAGTCACACCTGGTTTATTCCCATGCCAGGCCTACTGCCTCAGTCACACCTGGTTTACTCCCATGCCATGCCTACTACCTCAGTTCACACCTGGTGTACTCCCGTGCCAGGCCTACTAGCTCAGTTCACATCTGGTGTACTCCCGTGCCAGGCCTACTACCTCAGTTCACACCTGGTTTACTCCCATGCCAGGCCTAATACCTCAGTTACACCTGGTTTTCTCCCATACCAGGCCTTCTACCTCAGTTCACACCTGGTGTACTCCCGTGCCAGGCCTACTACCTCAGTTCACACTTGGTGTACTCCCGTGCCAGGCCTACTACCTCAGTTTACACCTGGTGTACTCCCGTGCCAGGCCTACTACCTCAGTTCACACCTGGTGTACTCCCGTGCCAGGCCTACTACCTCAGTTCACATCTGGTGTACTCCCATGCCAGGCCTACTACCTCAGTTCACACCTGGTTTACTCCCATGCTAGGCCTACTACATCAGTACACACCTGGTGTACTCCCATTCCAGGCCTACTACCTCGGTTCACACCTGGTTTACTCCCATGCCAGGCCTACTACCTCAGTTCACACCTGGTTTACTCCCATGCCAGGCCTACTACCTCAGTTCACACCTGGTGTACTCCCATGCCAGGCCTACTACCTTAGTTCACACTTGGTTTACTCCCATGCCAGGCCTACTACCTCAGTTCACACCTGGTTTACTCCCATGCCAGGCCTACTACCTCAGTTCACAACTGGTTTATTCCCATGCCAGGCCTACTACCTCAGTTCACACCTGGTGTACTCCCCTGCCAGGCCTACTACCTCAGTTCACACCTGGTGTACTGCCATGCCAGGCCTACTACCTCAGTTACACCTGGTTTACTCCCATACCAGGCCTACTACCTCAGTTTACACCTGGTTTACTCCCATGCCAGGCCTACTACCTCAGTCCACACCTGGTCTACTCCCATGCCAGGCCTACTACCTTAGTTCACACCTGGTTTACTCCCATGCCAGGCCTACTACCTCAGTTCACACCTGGTTTACTCCCATGCCAGGCCTACTACCTAAATTCACACCTGGATTACTTCCATGCCAGGCCCACACCTGCTTTACTCCCATGCCAGGCCTACTACCTCAGTTCACATCTGGTGTACTCCCATGCCAGGCCTACTACCTCACTTCACATCTGGTTTACTCCCATGCCAGGCCTACTACCTCAGTTCACACCTGGTTTACTCCCATGCAAGGCATACTACCTCAGTTCACACCTGGTGTACTCCCATGCCAGGCCTACTACCTCAGTTCACACCTGGTTTACTCCCATGCCGGGCCTACTACCTCAGTTCACACCTGGTGTACTCCCATGCCAGGCCTACTACCTCAGTTCACACCTGGTGTACTCCCATGCCAGGCCTACTATCTCAGTTCACACCTGGTGTACTCCCATGCCAGGCCTACTACCTCAGTTCACACCTGGTGTACTCCCATGCCAGGCCTACTACCTCAGTTCACACCTGGATTACTCCCATGCCTGGCCTACTACCTCAGTTCACACCTGGTGTACTCCCATGCCAGGCCTACTACCTCACTTCACATCTGGTGTACTCCCATGCCAGGCCTACTACCTCGGTTCACACCTGGTGTACTCCCATGCCAGGCCTACTACCTCACTTCACACCTGGTGTACTCCAATTCCAGGCCTACTACCTCGGTTCACACCAGGTTTACTCCCATTCCAGGCCTACTACCTCAGTTCACACCTGGTGTACTCCCATGCCAGGCCTACTACCTCACTTCACACCTGGTGTACTCCCATGGCAGGCCTACTACCTCACTTCACACCTGGTTTACTCCCATGCCATGCCTACTACCTCAGTTCACACCTGGTGTACTCCCATTCCAGGCCTACTACCTCAGTTCACACCTGGTTTACTCCCATGCCAGGCCTACTACCTCAGTTCACACCTGGTTTACTCCCATGCCAGGCCTACTACCTCAGTTCACAACTGGTGTACTCCCATGCCCGGCCTACTACCTCAGTTCACACCTGGTGTACTCCCATGCCAGGCCTACTACCTCACTTCACATCTGGTGTACTCCCATGCCAGGCCTACTACCTCAGTTCACACCTGGTGTACTCCCATGCCAGGCCTACTACCCCAGTTACACCTGGTTTACTCCCATACCAGGCCTACTACCTCAGTTCACACCTGGTTTACTCCCATGCCAGGCCTACTACCTCAGTTCACACCTGGTGTACTCCCATGCCAGGCCTACTACCTTAGTTCACACCTGGTTTACTCCCATGCCAGGCCTACTACCTCAGTTCACACCTGGTTTACTCCCATGCCAGGCCTGCTACCTCAGTCCACACATGGTGTACTCCCATGCCAGGCCTACTACCTAAATTAACCTGGATTACTTCCATGCCAGGCCCACACCTGGTTTACCCCCATGCCAGGCCTACTACCTCAGTTCACACCTGGTGTACTCCCATTCCAGGCCTACTACCTCAGTTCACACCTGGTGTACTCCCATGCCAGGCCTACTACCTCAGGTCACACCTGGTGTACTCCCATGCCAGGCCTACTACCTCAGTTCACATCTGGTGTACTCCCATGCCAGGCCTACTACCTCAGTTCACACCTGGATTACTCCCATGCCAGGCCTACTAGCTCAGTTCACACCTGGATTACTCCCATGCCAGGCCTACTACCTCAGTTCACACCTGGTGTACTCCCATGCCCGGCCTACTACCTCAGTTCACACCTGGTTTACTCCCATGCCAGGCCCACACCTGGTTTACTCCCATGCCAGGCCTACAGCCTCAGTCACACCTGGTTTACTCCCATGCCAGGCCTACTACCTCAGTCACACTGGGTTTACTTCCATGCCAGGCCTTCTATCTCAGTTCACACCTGGTTTGCTCCCATGCCAGGCCTACTGCCTCAGTCACACCTGGTTTACTCCAATGCCAGCCCTACTGCCTCAGTCACACCTGGTTTACTCCCATGCTAGGCCTATTGCCTCAGTCACACCTGGTTTATTCCCATGCCAGGCCTACTGCCTCAGTCACACCTGGTTTACTCCCATGCCATGCCTACTACCTCAGTTCACACCTGGTGTACTCCCGTGCCAGGCCTACTAGCTCATTTCACATCTGGTGTACTCCCATGCCAGGCCTACTACCTCAGTTCACACCTGGTTTACTCCCGTGCCAGGCCTACTACCTCAGTTCACACCTGGTGTACTCCCGTGCCAGGCCTACTACCTCAGTTCACACCTGGTGTACTCCCGTGCCAGGCATACTACCTCAGTTCACACCTGGTGTACTCCCATTCCAGGCCTACTACCTCAGTTCACACCTGGTTTACTCCCATGCCAGGCCTACTACCTCAGTTCACACCTGGTGTACTCCCGTGCCAGGCCTACTACCTCAGTTCACACCTGGTTTACTCCGGTGCCAGGCCTACTACCTCAGTTTACACCTGGTGTACTCCCGTGCCAGGCCTACTACCTCAGTTCACATCTGGTGTACTCCCATGCCAGGCCTACTACCTCAGTTCACACCTGGTTTACTCCCATGCTAGGCCTACTACCTCAGTTCACACCTGGTGTACTCCCATTCCAGGCCTTCTACCTGGTTTACTCCCATGCCAGGCCCATGCCAGGCCTACTACCTCAGTTCACACCTGGTGTACTCCCATGCCAGGCCTACTACCTTAGTTCACACCTGGTTTACTCCCATGCCAGGCCTACTACCTCAGTTCACACCTGGTTTACTCCCATGCCAGGCCTACTACCTCAGTTCACACCTGGTGTACTCCCCTGCCAGGCCTACTACCTCAGTTCACACCTGGTGTACTGCCATGCCAGGCCTACTACCTCAGTTACACCTGGTTTACTCCCATACCAGGCCTACTACCTCAGTTCACACCTGGTTTACTCCCATGCCAGGCCTACTACCTCAGTTCACACCTGGTGTACTCCCATGCCAGGCCTACTACCTTAGTTCACACCTGGTTTACTCCCATGCCAGGCCTACTACCTCAGTTCACACCTGGTTTACTCCCATGCCAGGCCTACTACCTAAATTCACACCTGGATTACTTCCATGCCAGGCCCACACCTGGTTTACTCCCATGCCAGGCCTGCTACCTCAGTTCACACCTGGTGTACTCCCATGCCAGGCCTACTACCTCACTTCACATCTGGTTTACTCCCATGCCAGGCCTACTACCTCAGTTCACACCTGGTTTACTCCCATGCAAGGCCTACTACCTCAGTTCACACCTGGTGTACTCCCATTCCAGGCCTACTACCTCAGTTCACACCTGGTTTACTCCCATGCCAGGCCTACTACCTCAGTTCACATCTGGTGTACTCCCATGCCAGGCCTACTACCTCAGTTACACCTGGTTTTCTCCCATACCAGGCCTACTACCTCAGTTCACACCTGGTTTACTCCCATGCCAGGCCTACTACCTCAGTTCACACCTGGTGTACTCCCATGCCCGGCCTACTACCTCAGTTCACACCTGGTTTACTCCCATGCCAGGCCTACAGCCTCAGTCACACCTGGTTTACTCCCATGCCAGGCCTACTGCCTCAGTCACACCGCGTTTACTTCCATGCCAGGCCTACTACCTCAGTCACACTGGGTTTACTTCCATGCCAGGCCTTCTATCTCAGTTCACACCTGGTTTGCTCCCATGCCAGGCCTACTGCCTCAGTCACACCTGGTTTACTCCCATGCCAGGCCTACTGCCTCAGTCACACCTGGTTTACTCCCATGCTAGGCCTATTGCCTCAGTCACATCTGGTTTATTCCCATGCCAGGCCTACTGCCTCAGTCACACCTGGTTTACTCCCATGCCATGCCTACTACCTCAGTTCACACCTGGTGTACTCCCATGCCAGGCCTACTACCTCAGTTCACACCTGGTGTACTCCCGTGCCAGGCCTACTAGCTCAGTTCACATCTGGTGTACTCCCGTGCCAGGCCTACTACCTCAGTTCACACCTGGTTTACTCCCATGCCAGGCCTAATACCTCAGTTACACCTGGTTTTCTCCCATACCAGGCCTACTACCTCAGTTCACACCTGGTGTACTCCCGTGCCAGGCCTACTACCTCAGTTCACACCTGGTGTACTCCCGTGCCAGGCCTACTACCTCAGTTCACACCTGGTGTACTCCCATGCCAGGTCTACTACCTCAGTTCACACCTGGTGTACTCCCGTGCCAGGCCTACTACCTCAGTTCACATCTGGTGTACTCCCATGCCAGGCCTACTACCTCAGTTCACACCTGGTTTACTCCCATGCCAGGCCTACTACCTCAGTTCACATCTGGTGTAGTCCCATGCCAGGCCTACTACCTCAGTTCACACCTGGTTTACTCCCATGCCAGGCCTACTACCTCAGGTCACACCTGGTGTACTCCCTTGCCAGGCCTACTACCTCAGTTCACATCTGGTGTACTCCCATGCCAGGCCTACTACCTCAGTTCACACCTGGTTTACTCCCATGCCAGGCCTACTACCTCAGTTCACATCTGGTGTACTCCCATGCCAGGCCTACTACCTCAGTTCACACCTGGTTTACTCCCATGCCAGGCCTACTACCTCAGGTCACACCTGGTGTACTCCCTTGCCAGGCCTACTACCTCAGTTCACATCTGGTGTACTCCCATGCCAGGCCTACTACCTCAGTTCACACCTAGTGTACTCCCGTGCCAGGCCTACTACCTCAGTTCACACCTGGTGTACTCCTGTGCCAGGCCTACTACCTCAGTTCACACCTGGTTTACTCCCATGCCCGGCCTACTACCTAAGTTCACACCTGGTTTACTCCCATGCCAGGCCTACTACCTCAGTTCACACCTGGTGTACTCCCATGCCATGCCTACTACCTCAGTTCACACCTGGTTTACTCCCATGCCAGGCCTACTACCTCAGTTCACACCTGGTGTACTCCCATGCCAGGCCTACTACTTCAGTTCACACCTGGTGTACTCCCATTCCAGGCCTACTACCTCCGTTCACACCTGGTGTACTCCCATGCCAGGCCTACTACCTCAGTTCACACCTGGTGTACTCCCATGCCAGGCCTACTACCTCAGTTCACACCTGGTGTTCTCCCATGCCAGGCCTACTACCTCAGTTCACACCTGGTGTACTCCCATGGCAGCCCTACTACCTCAGTTCACACCTGGTTTACTCCCATGCCAGGCCTACTACCTCAGTTCACACCTGGTATACTCCCATGCCATGCCTACTACCTCAGTTCACACCTGGTTTACTCCCATGCCAGGCCTACTACCTCGGTTCACACCTGGTGTACTCCCATGCCAGGCCTGCTACCTCACTTCACATCTGTTGTACTCCCATGCCAGGCCTGCTACCTCGGTTCACACCTGGTGTACTCCCATGCCAGTCCTACTACCTCAGTTCACACCTGGTGTACTCCCATTCCAGGCCTAATACCTCAGTTCACACCTGGTGTACTCCAATGCCAGGCCTACTACCTCAGTTCACACCTGGTGTACTCCCATTCCAGGCCTAATACCTCGGTTCACACCGGGTGTACTCCCATTCCAGGCCTACTACCTCAGTTCACACCTGGTGTACTCCCATGCCAGGCCTACTACCTCAGTTCACACCTGGTGTACTCCCATGCAAGGCCTACTACCTCAGTTCACACCTGGTGTACTCCCATGCCAGGCCTACTACCTCAGTTCACACCTGGTGTACTCCCATGGCAGGCCTACTACCTCAGTTCACACCTGGTGTACTCCCATGCCAGGCCTACTACCTCAGTTCACACCTGGTGTACTCCCATGCCAGGCCTACTACCTCAGTTCACACCTGGTGTACTCCCATGCCAGGCCTCCTACCTCAGTTCACACCTGGTGTACTCCCATGGCAGGCCTACTACCTCAGGTCACACCTGGTGTACTCCGATGCCAGGCCTACTACCTCAGTTCACACCTGGTTTACTCCCATGCCAGGCCTACTACCTCAGTTCACACCTGGTATACTCCCATGGCAGGCCTACTACCTCAGTTCACACCTGGTTTACTCCCATGCCAGGCCTACTACCTCAGTTCACACCTGGTGTACTCCCATGGCAGGCCTACTACCTCAGTTCACACCTGGTTTACTCCCATGCCAGGCCTACTTCTCCAAAGGTTTGCCATACGGGTACACTCCCTTGTCGAACAGTGTTTTCACAGGTGCTTTCGTGGTTAAGATCAACTGATAAAAGGTTTACAACAGCTTCACAGTATTCAACAGTTTGCAACTTCAAACCTTTTAGAAAGTCTTCAGAGAAAACAAGATTCACATTTGTGCTTCTTAATAGTCTCTATATATAAAAAGAAGTCCTATATTTTGTTATTAATTATTTTTTTTAGTTTTTTTTATATGGTTTATTACAAACCTTTAAAAAAATGGAGAGAAAAAAAAAATCATCCATAAAATGATATCCACACTATTCACTAAAATCAACACACTCTTCCAAAAAGACCGAACTGGCATCATGTAAAAGAGGTAATGTATGATCTTGATCTTTCTTTGAACGGCTCACATCATTATAGCGTATCTCAAATAAAGACCCGAAGGATGAAAACAGCTTCTTACAATTCCTCATTTACAGCACGAAATCGTAGCAATATTTCTTCAATGAAAAAGGTTAATGTAATCGTCAATGCCCTGTCAGTCTCGTCGAACAGGGCAATGATTTTGAGTGGTGCATTTTGAAACAAATTAAGGGTCAATCACAAACAATGATCAATAAGAAATTATTGCACGTGGAACAGAAACTGATTTTTCTGTCTAAAAGCCATATCGTTGGTCTGAATGAAGGAGTGGAATGGCACAATGCGTAACTGTGTAACTGGAGAATAATGATGTGGTATACTATTGTTAACACATTGGCATGGCCAAATGGTATGATTTGATCAGATGTTAAACCAGGTTTGGCACAATGTGTAATTGAGAGAGCAATAATATTGTATATCACTTTGCAGATATTGGTAATGTGAAGTGATGTGATTCAGTCCTATAAATAACCAAAAATTGGCAGTTTTGATGACTGTTGTAAGTGTAAAATGTCATGCTTTGTGCCTGTATTGCTTTGCTTACACATCTAGACACACAGGATTGTGCCTATTTTACAATAATAGTGGAATTTCCTTACTTTTTTTACCACTTGCATCCTATTAGGTAGATTGCATGTTTCACAACGCGAAATCATGGTCATCTGCATCCCTTTTCACCCCTGGGGTAGCCCCCGTATGAAATGTAGTTCAGAATCAAAACCTACATGTCCCAAACTATCTGGTGGTCTGTTTGTCCGCCCGACGTCAGTGCGTTTGTGTATAGACGTCCCGGGCATTGTCACGTGACTACGCAACGATGTCATGACGTCCCGTGACCACGTCACGAGTGACACGAGTCACGGGACAATCCGCAAACAAAATGCCAGTTTAAATCACATTTCACAGTGATGAGAACGAATAGACAACAGCGAAACAGCTCCTGAGTACTTTTCAAAGCCAGACAGTAAGTGGGTAGTTTTAAATGGGAGTCATAAAATGTTAAGATGGGTGATAGACTCAGAAGGCGAGCAGGGATCTAATTGTCAGCATGTACTGTTTTGTTTATTTTCTAGACTTGGATGTTTGAGAAGCATCTTGATGCCGTTGGCTTTCCTTTGACATTTTGGAAATTGAAATCCCCAGTCAGAACTAGTAAAAGGTTGGTATTTGGCTATACATTGTTAATCTCTTTTAGTGACAATTGGTGACAAGATATATGGGCTCTGTTTTACAGGGTGGTAATTTTCTACCGTACGGACAGTGAGTTTCGTGACTCAGAGAGAGACTAAACTATCAGATTAAAGTATTCAAGTCTGGTAAACAGTATGACTTAATGCACCCTATAAAAAATAACAAATATATAGGGTACTGGATTTATGCTCCATGGTAATAATATGCTATTATTGTACACTAGATTAGGGAAAAGAAGAGGAAGAGCCAGAATTCCTTAAAGAAATTGGGAATCAGCTGAAAGAATCAGTAAAGATCCAAGAGCTTACTTAAGACAAGAGAGGTATGAAATAATAAACATACTGGTATACCCTTTTAGGGATGAGGGTTTTGGATATATTAAATAGAGACTAACACCTTACCATTAAGTACTAATAGGGTGTCATTTTTTGGTCAACAGGGCACTCTCCCTAATTAAAGAAGATTTTTAATCCCGGCACAAGACACATTCCCCTGAAGAATGTCCTACATTGTTGTATATTTAGGACAGAAACTTGTACAATTCGGGTTTCGTTGAAACATATCAACAAGAAATAAGCTGCAATTAGTGAGGCATTGGAATCAAAGTGTTATTCTGTTACACATATTGTTGATCCTTCAAGATTTATTGCATTAGTACTCACTCATGGTGTTTCTACTTGTGTTGTTTTAGTATTTTGTATGTATTTTATGTATTATGATCATTTTTTATGATTGTTTTAAGAAAAATTGGTCTTGATTTATGAGTAAAATAAATTGTGATGATTATTTAGATGTTCCACTTTTTGTGGGAAGAGTGTTTAAAGACACCAAATAGAAATTAGAACTTCTTTTTATATATAGAAACTATATGTTCACAGAGGAAGAAGTCTGGTGATCCCTGACTGTGTTGAAGAACCGTTTTTGAAAATAGAGTGCTTTTTAATAGTCTCCAGTAAATAATGCTCCTCTGTAAATAATACTCCTCTGTAAATAATGCTCCTCTGTAAATAATGCTCCTCTTCGTCGGAATATCCTTTTGCAGAAGAGCAGCCTTTTAGACACTCTTGTTTCCCCGCTACACACGTAGCCAAACATAGGCAATGATATTCTGGTTCTCCCTTGACTTTGATCATGTGAGTTTATACCAGCGTTTACCATTTGCTGCACAAAGTATGGGCAACAGGTTTCACAACTTATGGACCTTTCATTAGCCCCCTTCTGCCGTGGGCAATATATGCTGGATTGTATTGGCCTTGATTTTAGTGTCTATTGGCTTGGGCAATGCTTGTATGCATTACTTCTGAACTACATCGCCCCATCAGGTTGCTGGGTTTTCCACAAACTCACACATTTAAAGTTACAGTCATTTGGTTTGGTTACATAAGGCTTTGGCTATTTTTCAATAGTTCGGTATTCAAAATTACTTTCAGAGTTACTTTCACTCATACTCGGTGCTGCTTTCGCTGCTTTTCAATAGTTTGATATTCAGAATTACTTTCAGAGTTAGTTTCACTCATATGCGAGTGCTGCTTACTTGTTGAACGCCTGCATTGACCACACAGGCGGGTACTCGGAAGGCATCATGAAGTAGCACACAGACAACAGATTCACTTTTCTGAAGAAAAAAAAAATGTCTTCAATGTCAGGGTGAAGTAAGGCCTAACTTGCCCTATGCTAATGTTGTATTTCCCTACCTAAAGAAACTAAGGATAGTCTGTGTCATCAGGTTCAACTCAAAAGTCTGTCTTTGTCCAAAACCTATACTTGCCCTCACAATTAAAGATATACACTTCAGCAACTTGTTATATAATACGGAAAACTGTATGATAGTGGGTTCGATACTACTATTGTGCGCTAGTGTCCACTCTAAACCATAAAGAGTATAGGTCTGGCCGCAAGGATCCCAGAACTGGAAACCCACCCACTAGGGTTTGGATTGTAAAGACTAAATAGATATTAGTTTGGGATATGAACTTGCGCTCTGGATTAGGTATTGGAACTGATGATTATTATGGAGAAACAATAACTACAACGCACATTGGGTAAAAGTATACAGTGTGAAAAAGACCATAGGTTTGGGCTAAAATAGCCAAAAATGTATTCCATGTTAAATACAACCGACACGTGTTTCGACCACCTGGTCGTTCTCAAGGCCTAAGTTTGTCTTGAAGATTTGCATAACCTGATGGGCTGGATAGTCCTATTTAGGGTCTATTCCTGATTGAAAAACAAGGTGGGTCTGGGAATCTCTCTACCATCACGAACACAGCCCAATGACCAAGTCTTTAGCTCACCGTCCCTTTCACAGAGAAGAAATTTCCCTGCATATCGGTCTTTGTCCTGCCCAGGGGTAGTCCAGCACCGAAATGCTAGGCAATTCTCCTCTGAACAAGAGTACCACAGCAACCCCATGCACGTGTTTCAGCCTAGTTGGGCAACATCAGTGAGGTGAAGCTGCGCCTCTCTAAGAACAGTGAGCAAGGGGTCCACATTTGGATTGCCCTTTTAACTTAGGGTGAGTTAATAAAGTTAATTTATGCAAAACAAGTGGGGTTCTGGGAATCTCTCTACCAGTACGAACACAGCCCAGTGACCTGTTCTTGGGTGAGAAACCCCTGGAAGAGACGCTACCAAGTCTTTAGCTCACTGTCCCTTTCACAAAGAAGAAATTTCCCTGAAATCAGTCTTTGTCCCGCCCAGGGGCAGTCCAGCACCGAAATGCTAGGCAATTCTCCTCTGAACAAGAGTATCAACAGCAACCCCATACACGTGTTTCAGCCTTGTTGGGCATCATCAGTGAGGTGAAGCTGCGCCTCTCTAAGAACACTGAGCAAGGGGTCCACGCCTGGATTGCCCTTTTAACTTAGGGTGAGACCCAAAGTTAATGTATGCAAAACGGGGGGGGGGGGGTCTGGGAATCTCTTTACCAGCACGAACACAGCCCAATGACCTGTTCTTGGGTGAGTAACCCCTGGGAGAGACTCTACCAGGTCTTTAGCTCACTGTCCCTTTCACAGAGAAGAAATGTCCCTGCATATCAGTCTTTGTCCTGCCCAGGGGCATTCCAGCACCGAAATACTAGGCAATTCTCCTCTGAACAAGAGTACCAACAGCAACCCCATACACGTATTTCAGCCTTGTTGGGCATCATCAGTGAGGTGAAGCTGCGCCTCTCTAAGAACAGTGAGCAAGGATATGAACTTGCGCTCTGGATTAAGTATTGGATCTGACGATTATTATGGAGAAACAATAACTACAAAGCATATTTGGTAAAAGTATACGGTGTGAAAAAGACCATAGGTTTGGGCTACAATAGCCAAAAATGTATTCCATGTGAAATACAGCCAACACGTGTTTCGACCACCTGGTCGTTCTCAAGGCCTAGGGCTGTCTTGAAGATTTGCATAACCTTATGGACTGGATAGTCCTATTTAGAGTCTATTCTTGATTGAATCCATCAATTAAGTCATAATGGGTCAGTGATTGCCAGTTTCATGTATTGCTCAGTCTTGTTTGCCAGTGAATTCAATATGTGTAAGATAACAAAATCACTTATACGTCCAAAGTATGCAGTATGATTAAATGACAGCGACATCTTAGCCGAATGCTCGTATACCAAATAACAGGGTTAAATACTAGACTGTTATTTAACCCTGTTATTTGGTAGTAACATTATATCGCAAGTGGAGGCCTCGCACGTGTGAATGAAATGCAAGGAAAAGCAGACCTGTGAATGAACTTTGAAGTAAAAGACAGCTGCGAAAACAGCTATACTAAGCAACAGAGTGGTCCGGCAAAAAGAAGTAGCCCGCTTGAAAGTCTCTGAAAAGTAAATTTTGAAATGTTAACGCGTATGAACAGCGAAAGTGAAATGAAGACGTTTAACTCCTAGAGAAGGGGAGAGTGATAGTTGAACTGTAAACTTTGAGTTGAAGTGGGCCTGCCGTGGTCTGTGAAGAAAGCCACGCACATTTGAAAGTCTTTGATATCTGAAAGTGGTCCGAGTCCAACAGAGGGAGACCCGAAGTGAAATAAGCTTGGGGAAGGGAGCCCCCTTGCAGGTTTGTGTTGAACTTTATTGAAAGTGGTCCGAGCCGGACAGAGGGAGACCCAAAGTGAAATAAGCTTGGCGAAGGGAGCCCCCTTGCAAGCTTTGTGTTGAGCTTTATTGAGAGTGGTCCAAGCCGGACAGAGTGAGACCCGAAGTGAAATAAGCATGAGTAAGGGAGCCCCTTTCAAGTTTGTGTTGAACTTTATCATGAGAGGTCTGAGCCCAACAGAGGGGGACCTTTTTGAACTTTCTGGTTGAAACATTACTTTGGAAGTCAAGGGAAGAGACTTAAATGTGGAAGGCCAGGGGGGCCTCGATCCACGTTCCAAACTGTTTATTGTGTTGGAAGCCGAGCCAGAGTGTGTCATCCTGCCTACAGGGACAGCCTTACTCTGTGAGGTCTAACGTGGGGAGGAAAGCTGGTTCAACCACATTTATTCTTTTGAACACTGATTTTCACTTTGCATACATTTCACCTTTTTACACTTTTATGTACATGAGAGAAGGCAGGCATTAGGTTTTTGTTAGCATAGGCCATTTTGATTTTACAGACTCCACTAGGACTGCGCTATTTATTATTTGATGGTCGAGACTACTTCGATCTTAGTCATAGGGCAAAATAGGAGTTTCTCCAACCCCAACAATTTCAAAAATGTTTTTTACAAATTGTACCCGTTGTTTCAGTTTCATACTTGTGATACCATGCCTCCCCTACACCATGTAGATAGACACACTCGATCGAAAAACACAGGCAATCCTGTAAAGCTCTTGATGTCAACTGGTTGATTCTTTTCATGTAACCAAGTTAAGGCATGTACATGTTGTCCCCACATTGCCCTGAAACTATTATTCACCAAGGTAGCCACATTTTGTTCAAAACCTACTAATCCTTCAGCACGACATTTGCATAACTCCCCCTTCCCATTGGTCCCCATACCACACTGCTCCCTCTACCCTCATCAGTGTTCTTGTATGACTTTGCCCTTCCTCACATGTGCACCATACTCTCTTGTGGTAGCTTATTTGTAATTCCCCTTGTTTAGGACCCCCAGTGACATATTCCAGTACCTTATGCTGTGTTTCTTTGTTTTCAAGCATTTTTGTTAATTTTACAAAATGATCTTCATAAACGTTTTCCCCTTCATCCACCCACTGAACAGCTAATTTTGCAGAGTAACATGTGCATTAGAAATCCTGCTTCCTCATAGGACAAAGCTTGGGGTAGAAAAGGTTTGTGCGTTGTGTGGGATGAGAGAGCAGACGTAGCAGGTAGCATTCGCCCTCTCTCTCTCCACATGTAACATTTCGTCATACCAAACATTTCCAGTTGATAACTCTGGCGATACTGTAATGCCATGATGAAAACCCACCTCATTCATTGAACTTCTTTTTTCCCTTTTTATTTTCTCTTTCAATTGTGTTCCCACTTCTCTTCTTAAAATCAAAAATATCAAAAGCATTCATCCTATACTACAACATATTAATATCATCACACTACAAAACACTGAAAACTTCTGTTTCTTTCTCATTTAAACATTTTTAGTCCATTCATTTTCTCTACCAAACTGTTGGCTTGTGGGTGATGAACCATGCATAGTTTATGCTTTATCCCCAGAAGTGTTGTTATCTCCTTTATAAATCATTAGCAAAATGCTGACCATTGTTAGAACGGATTTCATCTGGAATCCCCCACCTTGGGAGCACCTCCCTCACAACGTATTTGGCAGCAGAGCGAGAGTCATTATGGGCACAGGGCACAGCGTCAAGCCAACGTGAGAACGGACACACCACTGCAAGCAGATACGTGAAAGAGGTAAATCTCTCTTGCATAACAACATAGTCAAGCAAGTGAGGGCCTTCCGGTCGTGGCAATGTCCCCTGCATAACTCTCAATGTGTGTCCTGCCAAATACGTTTCACATATCTTGCAATTATTCACAACATTCTCATGCAAATTTGGTACAAACCAGTCTTCACTGATTATTGCACCACATGCTCTTTCGATACGTGTGAGGGTTAGTGAAGCTGTTTGTTAGGGAGAATTCTCTGTTTAGGCTGAATTTCCCTACCTAGTGAGTCCCCCAGCAGCTTTGCTGGATTTCTGGGGTTTCTTTTTTTCTCCTGCCAAGAGTGAGACTCTTTTACCCTCACTCTTGGACATGTTGAAGTGTGTTTTCTTGGTTAAACCTTGTGTTGAATGGGCTATGG
This sequence comes from Ambystoma mexicanum, assembly GCF_040938575.1. Classification (NCBI taxonomy): domain Eukaryota; kingdom Metazoa; phylum Chordata; class Amphibia; order Caudata; family Ambystomatidae; genus Ambystoma; species Ambystoma mexicanum. The sequence goes on from NC_090921.1 coordinate 31,262,627, forward strand.
GGTCTTTTACTCCATAGGGCCTCATGTATTTTTGTGATGTGGGTTACACAGCACCCTCTGTGCCGTAACCCAGGGGTGTCCTAGGGACTCCCCAACATAGACTCCATACCCTGGGACTGACTACTGTCTCCCAGGGCATGTAAAGTCACCAAAGACTTTGCTAGTCTTGAATCCTGAACAGAACCAGTACAAACCATCATATTGTGGACGTACTGGCTGGGGCAATTCGATTGCCCCAGGGTCTGTTAGTCGAGGGGGCACGTCTCCGTCCCCCCTGATCGAGTTTTGGCTGGTGGCAGTGGAAACTACTTTTTATATTCGACCGCGAATATTTCCCTATGGGATTTCCCATTGTTTTAGGCTAACACATTTAATTATTTATTTACGGTAGCCTTAAACATACCGCCGGTTTATATATTTATTATTATAACTCCGGTTGGGACTTTTTGCCAAAACTTGATTCTAAAATGGCGTTGGCGTTCGCCTCTGTAACTCTGACCCAAAGTGGAGCCCTTTGTTCCACTTTTGGCGGGCTTCTCCACAGAAGCCCTCCAAAGTGGTGCCACTCTGTCTGGGGTACTTAGGAGGGGTGGAGGGGGATTTAGGCACCCTGGACTGAGTTACCTTGGTAACTCAAGTCGCACTCCGTCCTGAGTGGCCCAAGTGGTGAGCCGGCCGGCTCACCACTTAGCATGTTTGAGTGACAGCTAGGCTGGGTGAATGGGGGTTTGCTGCATAAAAGCAGGGCTTTGGGGACTGGAACTTTAGAAGTCGCCACAGGACCAAGAATCCGACGAGGGAAGAGCTGAGCCGACCTGCTTCGACGACACCACCCGGTGGAGCCCTGCTGAACCGTCTCACCACTTTTCCCGACGACCGAGGAGAACTCTTAACGGAGTGGCTCCTTCCCTTGACTGGTGGGGACAACCAGTTTTCACCTTCTTTCCGCTCCTGGAGGTATCTCGTGGCCGCCTTGCCAGTGCCAAGCACCCCGGCAACCGGAACCCCACCACTTTTACCCCAACCACGAAAGTCGGTACAACCCTTTAACCGGAGGACTCCGCGGCTGGTTTCTTCCCGGGCAGTGCAACGACCCTCTTCTTCTGCTCTTCAGCGAGAACTTCTTCTCCCCTGACCGACGTCGAGCCTTGCTACCACTGCCTGGAACAACTGCCACCGCTGGAGGACCCTTTCCGCTTAAGGTACCGTGTTCCGCCTGGCTTCCCTTGCCACCGACTGTACGGGGTAGATTTAGCCCCCGGCTTTCGAACCTGGGAGTGCCGGGAACACCCTGGCTAAACTTTCTAAGCCACCCTAAACTCTTTCTAACTCTTTGCAAGACTTTGAATCCCTAATAACAGTGTGATCTTGGGCACATTTTCGCTCCGGCTACTCTAAGAGTGGGCCCTGCCTAGTGACTTTTGCTCACCTGTGACTTTGTGCTTCTTTGAGCCTATTGCAAGTGTTCTGGACCTTAGGGTGGTGTGTTTAACCCATTTCTGTTTCTTTTTATCCCTTTCTTGAACCTACTAGAGTGTCATCTAACGTTAAGCGCTCACCTCTGTTTTAATTATGTGGTGTTAACCTAGAGTTGTCTAGATAGGAGTAAGGGTTGAAACTGCTTTCATTATAACTGTGTTTGAAGTGTTTTTTTACTATATTTTGCTAGAGTGATTTCAACTTATGTGTGTTTAATAAATAAATAACTATATACTTTTGAAACCAAGCTCTGGTCAGTGCTTGCTTGTGCTATTGTATTTGAGTACCTATTGTGTATACTTTACATACTGCCTAACTCTTCTTGAGGGAAGTCTGACTGCTCAGCCACAGCTACCAGGTAAATCTGGGTGGTGCGGACTGCTACCAAGTGGGTTTACTGCTATACCTGTAGTCTTAAATCTTTTGCAGTGGTCCCCAAGGGAACTGCACAGGTTTCTGCCTAACACTGTTCCAATGCCACCCGCAATAATTTATCTGGCATGGCAACTTTTCCTGTGCTGTCATGCCACCATACCAAATCAGTTGGGGATAAAGAGCATCCTCTCCTCTTCCACATCTCTTGCCCCAATCTGATGCTTCTCCTGTAACTCAATTATCTGCATGATTGGGGTTTCATTAACACGTTCTGATAATGCATATCTTTCTTTGCTAACTTTTAACACTGCTAGTAGGGGTATGTTTTCCTTTTTGCCAGGTATCAGCACATGTGTTCCTTCTGGTAGATTTGCTGCTTCTTTTGCTGCTCTCTGCTCTTTCGTTTTCTAATTAAATAAAATTGTGCCCTTCTGTGTGTGCTTTGTATTTTATTAATGCTAGTTCTACTGGGACTTTTAACATTTCTAATAATGTACTGAGTAATCCTGAATGCTGAACAGGTGTGCCATCACTTCTTTTGAACCCTCTCCTCTACCATTTTTCTGGTCCTGAGTGCAGTGTGGAAGTAACATAGGCTGAATCAGAGAAAATGTTTACTACCTGGCCCTCTGACATATTCAGTGCTTCAATCAAGGCCACCAGTTCAGCTGCCTGTGCAGAATAGTGGTCTGGTAGTCACGCCTGTGAGTACACTATCAACTCCTCCCCTTTGTGTACTCCATGTCTGTGCTCCACCACTGCGAAACCTGAATGTCTTTGTCCTGTGGTCTGATCAATATTGGCGCTTCCGTCAATGAAAATCATGTCCCCCCTTCGATCGCCTCGTCTTTAACTAGGCAGTTACCTTTGCTCCTGTTGGTGCATGCTACAGTCAAGTATGTAATCTCCCTCCTCAGTTTTTTCTGCAATGAACTCTGCTGGATTTATGGTCCTACATCTCACCACTACTATTGCTGGGTTTGTCCGTATTACCTCATACCCTGTAGATCTCTGAGTTGTCAATGTTGATTTTGTTTTTTCCAGTATTGAGAATAGTGCATGCTCAACAAATAAAATTACAGGGCACCCCATAGTTACTGTGGAAGCATTCTCAATTGCAAATGCAGCAGCAAGTTCCTGCTCACATGGGAAATGTCCCTGCATCACTGCATCTAGGGTCCACTATAATATGCAAGTGGTTTATGTCCCTGTCCTTTTTTCTGTGTCGGCACAACTGTCATTACTTTGAATGGGAAAATAGATGAACCTTCTCTTTATAATTGTGTGTAGCCAGTACTGGTGCATGTGCTAATTCGTGTTTTAGTTCATTTAAGCTCTTGTCCATTTCAGCTGTCCATTTTATGTGTGCTTTGTGCTTCTGAGCTTCTTTTAATGCCTGCAGCAATGGCCTGGTGGAAGTGGAGTCATCAAAAACGCATGCCCTGCAGTAGTTGCATAGCCCTAAAAACTGCTGCATCTCTTCCACTGTTTTTGGTTGTGGAGGTTTATGTATGGCCTCTACTCTTTTTGCTGTTATTTTTCTCCCACCTGCTGACACAATCTCACCCAGGTACAACACTTCTTTTTGATAGTACTGTAATTTGTCTTTGTCCACTTTGTATCCTTTGTTAGGTAGCAAAGGCAGTAGTATCACAGAGCCCTTTCTACACTCCTCTTCTGTCGTGCTACATACCAATAAGTCGTCAACCTGTAAGTTGCAGAAATCCATTTGTATAACTCTGTTAAAGATACTAGGTTCCTCACAGTACCCTTGGGGCATTCTACAGTGTTCAAATGTGGCCCTGCGATAAGTAAATGCAGTAAGATACCTTGAGTCTGGGTGTATTGCAATGGAGAAAAATGCGTTCTTCAAATCTACCACAGTAAAAGTGTGCCTTCGCTGGAATGCTACAAAAAGTTGTTGCATGATTTGGCACCAATGGTTATTCTGCCTCAATAATTTTGTTAAGAGGGTGTAAATTCTGTATAAAATGCCGCACCCCTCCTTTTTCGTTCTTGATCGGATAGATAGTTGTGTTGCAAAGTGATGTGCTTTCCTATATTATGACTTTCTGCCATAAGGCGTGCACTGTCTCATAAATGCCTTCATCTGCTTCTCGAGAAAGGGGTACTGCTTTACTTGTGGCAATAGTCCTCCTTTTAATTTGAAATGTATTGCCCTGGCCCCTTTTAGTATCCCTACATCATTGGGTCCTGTTGTCCATGAGCTTTTTGGCACTTTTTCCAGGTCTTCCTGCAAATAGTTTGCATTCTTTTTGTTATCTGAGTCATCTGGGAGACTGCCCTTACTTTTATGTGTACTGGACAAGGTATGCTCCATTCAAACACTACCTCTCCTTCCTCATTGTCTTTTGTTCTCTAACATTACTTCCTCTAGATGGAGCTCTGTGTGTCTGCCTGAACTAACAGAGGAGGGACACCATGGCTTGAACAAAAACACATTGGACAACCAAAACACCCTTCCACGAATTGCTGGTAACCATCCCAACACGTGCACCCCATACAAAAACACCTCCATATGCGTAGGTATCCCTCTCATTGTGCTGTGTGCATAGTATGCCTGAATCAACACTCCCGCCCTATCTGGATACATTCCAGGTGTGGAGCACACCATCTCATTCTCTGAAAATGAAATTGTGGAATTTAATTTGCTGAGTAAGTCCCTTCCCAAAATGTTGATGGGAGTATCTGTTGAATACACTAGTGGTGTTACGATATTATCTGTCCCTATTGTCAAGGGTAAATCTTTTGTCAGAGGAACTTTCAAAATTGTCCCTGAAAACTCTTGTGTGTCCAACCTTTTGTTAGATAATGGAAATCCTTCTTCCTTTATGCATGGTCTGGCTGCCTCAGTATCTAAAATAAAGGAAATCCCCTCTATCTTATCTGACCTGCTACCTCCCGTTCCTCTTCCGGGTCTTCAGTCAGTGCTAGAACAGGACACCCTCTCACTGCCTGTGGGCACCCCTTTTGGGAAAATGTATTGGCTGATGATGTAAACGGATTGCCGCCCAGCACTGTCACTCTGTTGTATTGGGGCACAGTGTTCGGTCCCAGTAATGTGACCCCTTCTGGTACTTGTGTCTGTGCTGGTAACTGCAGTATGCTTAGCGTGCCTGGGGTCCCTGCCACTGTCCCACCTTGCACGTGCACTTTTCCCTGCATGGATACACCCTGTGGTTGTGTGCGTTGCCTCTGTAATTGCTACAGCAGCATCACCTTTACCTGCTGTGGTGCTGGTGTATTAGGTTGCTGTTTTTGCCCTGATTGTGCTATTAGTGGGCATGTCCGTGCGAAATGACCAACATTTCCGCATGCAAAACACTGTTCCCCAAACCTTGGCCCCCTCACTAACGTGATAAAACAGAGGTATTATGTCATCCCATGACTGTTTATTTTTCCTGTGTCAACATTTCTTGTATGCATCATATATATTCCACAGGGTCCTCACCAGGCTTCATTTTATGAGCCAATATAGAACCCATGTGTGACGTATCTGAATACAGCTCCCTTAGAGCCTTCAAACATGTGCTCAATAGTTATTAAAGGGTGCTCCATCATGTATGTTAGTGCTTAATTTAGCCCAGCATCTCAGGCCTGTTGCCATATTTTGTCACTTCTCTCCACAACCAACACTGCAAATAAACTTTTTATGTCTCCTATAGCCAATGGGATTCCTGCTGTTTCTTTCTCAAAAACATAAATCTTCTTGCTCGTCCTTGCCATTAATGAAGGTAGGCTGTAAACCAAATTGTCCCTAACCATTGTCTGCCATGGTATGTACTGAACCTCGCCCCTCGCTTTCTGCAAAAGGGGCATCTGTGTGCGAGCTCTGCGTTTATTACCAGGTTGTGGTCTTGGCGCGACTGCTATTCTCGTTTTCTACTCTGAAGCCTATTTCCCTAATCTCCCAATGTCTCCTCTCTTTCCTGCTTGTCTCTATCATTTCATCTACTTCCCCTGCTCACGTCCATCAAATTGCATATCTCTAAGTCATCATCCCTATGATAGCTGTCACACTGTCCTCCCAATCTGATGCAGTGTGCACAAATTCTGTTGTGTCATCTTCACCAAAGTCTTGTCCCCAGTTGTCGATTCTACATTTTATGCATCCTGCTGTCCACTCGTTAGTCAGCTGCCTTTGCTTGTTCTTTTCCTTTATTCTCCATCTCCTTTTCCATTGATTTCTTGGCTTCGCTGAACACAGAATCAAGTTGCTGCTGTGTGCTCTTTTCAATGACTATTAAATATTTCCTCCTCCCCTACTGGCACTTGTTTCACCCTCATTTTTTCTTTATGTGTTCCTTCCTTGTCTTGCGACACTCGTTTAGGATTAGTATATCCTGCAGCTGGTTTTAGTAATGGGTAGATCGTATACGGAGGGAGCGCAGCACTACCCTGCTCCTCCTGCTCTTTCCCCTTCTCCGTCTTGTTATCCTTTTCTTAGCATAACTTCCAAAGTTCTAAAATGTCCTGCTTCTTTTTAAGCTTTGCACCTTTGTAGGTCACTGACAAATATCAATACATACTGGGCCTCATGACGAGTAGGGTGGTAAGGGATACCGGGCACCGGTAAGGAGACCGGTGCCGGTAATCCCTTACCACCCTACTACGAGTTCCCTTAGCGGGTCCCTCCTTTAACGCCTGGTCTGACCAGGCGTTATGGACGGGACCCGTTAAGGGAAATCAGAGCTAATAACGGTACCGCAAATTGCGGTACCATTATTAGCTACTTCCCCATTCCCATTGAGCCCTATGGGGGCTCGAATGGGGAATGGTTTTTTCAATAGGTACTTACCGGTCCCGCAAAGGTCGGACTACACCGGTAAGTCCCTATTGAATGAGACGGGTGCCAGTACTGGTATTGGAGGCAGTCATGGCGCAAATAGCGCCATGTCTACCTCCAATCTCGGAATGAGGCCAACTGTCCATATTTGTGTCCAACGTTCACTCTCCAGCCCATTACTTGTAACATTTTCCCACTGTGTCATGTACCCACTCAAAATGGTACTTTGTTATCTTGTCACAATATTGGGGTAGTTTCCTACACATGTGATTAAGTGGTACATCCATCCAATAGGACGTAATTATTGCACCATAATCTTTATGGTTGCAATACTCTTTCCTTCCTTCTTCCTCTTCTCCTTTATAATTTAAACCTTTAAACTCTCAACCTTTATTCAATTAGTCCCACTCAATTTTATACTTCTCCAGCATTGGATCTTTCATGGATTCACATGCTTAGAATATTCCCCGTTGTCAGGTTGGGAATCCTCGGTAAGTTATATAGACATTTTCAATAGGAAAAATTCGGACACTTTTGTGTCCTATCTACGTCGTTTTGGGCCGCGCACGCCGGCGCCACTAGGACGTAGGGGTATATATAGCTCCGCCCCCGCGGCTCCCTCAGATTTCAACCGTCTTCCAAAGTGGTGGGATTACCTCGCGTATCTGCTATTTTGTTAGGTTGTTCTTTCTACTTCTGCGACTGTTTGTTCTTCTAAGAGAATGTCTGGAAAGGCGTTTTTTCATCCGTGTGCTACGTGCGGCCTTAAGAAGGTGTACAAAGGGGATGGTCGTATGGACTGCATTTACTGCCTTCGTCCTCACCACATGGCGGACACTTGTGAAATCTGTCAGGGTTTCTCCCAAAAAACCCTCAAAGATCGAAAAAGACGCCTGGTTGATTGGCTCAACGACAGAGCGGGTGCGTACCCGGCATCAGAGGTGGGCTCCACGGCCTCAAAAAGTAAGTCGGAACCCCCGACGAAGAAGGCACGTGCTGCCGAAAAACAAACCTCGGAGTCGGCCGAAAAACGACCCTCGGAAAAACATTCAGAGAAACATTCGAAGGCTTCCTCCTCTTCACACAAGGCGTCGTCTTCTTCCTCCTCATCTAAAAAGGAGAGAAAAGAACCATCTAAATTCTCCTCAGGAGACCGTCATAAGTCTACCTCGAGTCGAGAGGCCGCGGCCAGCAAGTCGGCCCCAAAAGCGGTGGGAGCACCTCAAGGCCCTGCGCCACTGGCTTTGCCGACGACCCGCTCGTCGACGCCTGCGTCATTGGCGGCTCGTCCCACATGTCAAACTGCGGCGGTAGGATGGCAACCGGAGGTTTTCGATCCCGTCCCGCCGGAGGCCCTGCTTCAACCAGAGGCGACTTTCTCCATCTCGTCGGCTGACGACGAACGTGACACGGTCGCGCGCCCAATCGATCTGGGTCTGCAGCCGACCAGCGCAATGTCGCTCTTGGGGGTGGGTTCCATCCCTACTACCTCGTCATTACTGAACCCCCAGTCGGTTCTGTCCTTGGAGTTGCTAAATACGCTACAAAAACTTTTACAGCGTTTGGACACACAAATACCCCAGCCTGGGGCCCCGACACGGAGACAGTCTATGCCATTCGTCGACGAGCCGGGCCCGGCTCCTCGCTCGTCAACCAGGATTACGGCCGCTTCCCACGCACCGGAAGATTGCCCTACCCTGCAAGAAGAAGGAGAACTACAGGACTCTGACCGTGAGGAATCAGGTTCAGACATCTCCCTATCCCCCTCAAGGGACCCAACTTGGGACTCTGAAGCAGAGATGGAAGCTCTGAGAAGCCCGGCACTGCCATCGCCACCTGACGACGTGGGTGCATTTCATGCCATGATGAGTAAGGCGTGTTCGGAGTTTGGCCTAGTCCCGGAAGAGGAGAAAAAGGATTGTTTTCTTTTTGATCATATGGGCAAGAGAAGGAAATCCATATTCGCCATCCCGATTTTGGATCATGTCTGGCAAGAGGGCCTGAAGACCATGCGGCACCCGTTCTCTGAACGGCAGTGAAAGGTCGTTTGGAGAAGAAGTTCAAGGCTCCGGAATCAACTCCCAAGTGCCTGACGTCTCAACCTTCGCCAGAGTCGGTGGTATCGGCGGCGGCGAGAAAGGCCAGGTCTCAGCATAAATGCACGACACCTCCAGACAACGAGGCCAGGAGACAGGACGCTTTCGGCAAGAAGGTGCTGTCCATCGGCGCGACTACGGTTAAAGCAGCCAACTCCTTAGCAATTATGTCTAGGTATGACAGGGAAATGTGGCACCGACTGGCTCCTATCTTGGAGCATTTGCCCGAGGAACATAGAAAGTCCGCAATGTTGCTAGTGCGGGAAGGAGAGGAGACCTCCAACCATTCCATAAACATTGCCGTCGACCTAGCCGAGTCCGGTTTTAAGCAAATCAATAATGGTGTAGTTCTACGTAGACAAGCCTGGCTCAAGTGCACTACGTTCAGACCGGAGGTACAATATAAGGTCTTGGATATGCCGTGTGAAGGGGAACAACTGTTCGGCGAAAAAAGTTGATGAGGCCTTGAAGGGCATGAAAGAGGATACTGACACGGCATGGTCACTCGGAGCCCTCCAGAGTGGTAGGAATTTTCGTTCCTTTCGTCCCTTCAGAGGAGCCTCTGGTAACTCCCGGTTTGGGTCATCTAGAGACCGAGGTTTCACCAGACCCTCCTACTCGTCCCAAGGCTACAGGCATGTGGCCCAATCTTCTCGTAGAGGCAGAGATTACCAAACCTCCAGACGGCGGCGGGCCTACCCTTCGTCGACGAAAGATAAACGAACCAAGAGCCAACAATGACATGCTTCAGGGCGTCCTGGGGAGCCGAGTGTCTCGTTGCATCGACAAGTGGGAGCGCATAACAACAGACCAATGGGTTTTGGACACGATTCATCTGGGACACTCTCTACAGTTCAAAGGCAAGCCACCACACATTCCACCAGTGTTCTCGGCCCAGCCCCACCTTCAAATACTACTACAGGAGGTGGCGCTTATGCTGCAGAAAGGGGCTATAGAACTGGTCCCGGTGGCAGAAAGAGGACAGGGAGTTTACTCCCGGTACTTTGTCGTCAAGAAACCAAATGGAAAATGGCATCCCATTCTGGATCTACGAGCGCTCAACAAACTGCTCAAGAATTTAAAATTCAAAATGCTGACGCTTCAGGAGGTGATCCGATCGATACAACCCGGAGATTATTTGTCGTCGCTAGACCTTCAGGACGCATACTTCCATATCCCGATGCGTCGACGGCACAAAAGATTTCTGCGGTTCATCGTCGGACGAATCCACTATCAGTTCAAGGTCCTCCCGTTCGGCCTAAAATCGTCCCCCAGGACGTTCACCAAATGTCTGGCTTCAATAGCAGCCTGGTTAAGAAAGGAAGGTCACCATGTGTACCCTTATTTGGACGATTGGCTAGTGAGGGGGCTGTCTCCAGAGAGGGCACAAGAAAGCCTGGATGCCACCCTGTCCCTCCTGCAACGTTTGGGCTTCGCAGTGAACTTCGGCAAGTCCTCGTTAAAGCCTTCAAGGACCTTGGTCTTTATGGGGGCGGAGTTCCACACACAGTCGGGACTGGTGAAGCCATCCCTCGAAAGGATTCACAGACTGCAACAAAAGGCATCGGAATGGGAGGTCGACCCCAGAGTGTCAGTACGAAGGTACATGTCCCTGCTGGGTACCATGTTGTCCTGCATTTCCTTGATAGACAACTGTCGCCTCTTCATGAGGCCTCTTCAGGAATTCTTGGCGGATCGATGGGCACAGAGTCGAGGACGCTGGTCGGACAAGTTGACCATCAACGGCCACCTCGTGCAGGCGCTTCAATGGTGGAGAATCTCCATAAACCTAACGAAGGAAATGCCCTTACTGGAGCCTGCGTTCCAGAAGACAGTGGTCACGGATGCTTCTCTAACTGGGTGGGGAGCGCATCTGGACTCCTTACAGGTTCAGTGTCGTTGGTCATCGGAAGAGTCCTCCCTCCACATCAACCTGCTAGAGTTGAGGGCGGTGCGTTGGGCCCTAAAATCCTTTCTGCCACAGATAAAGGGCTCAGTGGTGAGAATCATGACAGACAACACGACAACCATGTTTTATCTACGGAAGCAGGGAGGAACTCGCTCCAGGAGCCTGTCGACGGAGGCCCAAGAGATCTGGCATTGGGCCCTACAACACGACATACATCTGTTGGCGTTCCACTTACCAGGAGTGAAAAATTTGCAAGCAGACGCTCTCAGCAGAGAGATGAATTGTCTACACGAATGGGAACTGAACGATCAGCAACTGCACCGTGTCTTTGCGGAATGGGGGCATCCGGCCCTCGATCTCTTTGCGACGAGAGACAACAAGAAATGCTCCCAATACACGAGCAGGTGGCCACAACAAGACTCGCTAGGGGACGGGTTCTCCTTCCCGTGGACGGGCAAGTTTCTGTATGCCTTCCCCCATTCCCTCTCATCCGTCGGACTCTGGAATGGATCCACAGATATCCTTGTCGGGTGATCCTGGTGGCCCCGTATTGGGCCAGACAAGTGTGGTTCTCCGATCTACTTCACCTCTCAGCGGCAGAACCAATGAGGTTCCAGAAGATCCCCAACCTTCTGTCTCAGGAGAAAGGGACCGTGCGGCATCACGACCCGGACAACCTCAGTCTGACGGCCTGGCGCCTGATTTCGCCAAGTTTGGCGCGTTAGCGATTCCAGCGGACTGCCGTCGTATTTTGCAAGCCGCAAGGGCACCTTCCACGAACACTTCATACACATACAAATGGAAAAGGTTCTGCATATGGTGCGCAGGTCAACCAGGTCTGGTCCCGCGGGCGATCACACTGGAACAACTCCTACCATACTTGTTGCTCCTGGCAAATAACGGGTTATCTGTCTCATCCACAAAGGTGCATCTAGCTGCCATCTCGAGATTTACTCGGAAGAGACATTCCACTCCACTGTTCAGTTACCGCCTAGTTAAACACTTCCTTAAAGGGTTGTTTCAAACCTTTCCTCCCAAGAAGAAGTTTCCTCCGATCTGGAGTCTGAACCTGGTCCTGGCAGCCCTGATGAAACCCCCTTTTGAACCAATGTCATCGACGACATTAACATTTTTGTCTTGGAAATTGGCTTTCCTGGTGGCCATTACTTCTGCTCGTCGCGTGTCGGAAATACAAACTCTAGTGATCGACCCTCTGTATTTGAGGTTTTTCAGTAATAAAGTTGTGCTGGCCACTAACCCGCATTTCATACCTAAAGTACCTTCCATGTTCCATAGACACGCTGCTATAGTGTTGTCTACATTCTTTCCAACACCGTCTTCAGTGGCAGAGAAGACTCTCCATACATTGGACATGAAGAGCTTTGAAATTTTATCTCCATCGCACTCAAAGCTTCAGAGACACGAGACAACTCTTCGTAGCTTATGGTCCTGCGGCTAGGGGTAAAGCGATTTCAAAACAAGGACTATCTTCGGCCATTTCTTATTGTCATTCCAAGGCCGGAAAGCCGCTAGAAAAACGTCCAGGGGCCCATTCGACGAGATCTACATCGTCGTCGACGGCTTTGTGATCCGGGATTCCGCTGGGGGATATCTGCCAGGCGGCTTCCTGGTTGGTACCACATACGTTTACCCGACATTACTGTCTGGCACAGCAACATGCTGAACATACACAGATGGGGCGGGCAGTACTACGTCACCTGTTCCAATAAGGTAAGCCCCAAGTGGGGTTGCATCCTTCGGCAACTATGCCTTAAAGTGTTGTGTCTTTTCAGTGAACATACTATAATGTAATGTGTTGCCATAGTAAGTGGGCACTGGGCGTGTACAGTGAACATGCTGTCATGTAATGGGTTGCCATAGTAAGTGGGCACTGGGCGTGTACAGTGAACATGCTGTCATGTAATGTGTTGCCATAGTAAGTGGGCACTGGGCGTGTACAGTGAACATGCTGTCATGTAATGGGTTGCCATAGTAAGTGGGCACTGGGCGTGTACAGTGAACATGCTGTCATGTAATGGGTTGCCATAGTAAGTGGGCACTGGGCGTGTACAGTGAACATGCTGTCATGTAATGGGTTGCCATAGTAAGTGGGCACTGGGCGTGTACAGTGAACATGCTGTCATGTAATGGGTTGCCATAGTAAGTGGGCACTGGGCGTGTACAGTGAACATGCTGTCATGTAATGGGTTGCCATAGTAAGTGGGCACTGGGCGTGTACAGTGACCATGCTGTCATGTAATGGGTTGCCATAGTAAGTGGGCACTGGGCGTGTACAGTGACCATGCTGTCATGTAATGTGTTGCCATAGTAAGTGGGCACTGGGCGTGTACAGTGAACATGCTGTCATGTAATGTGTTGCCATAGTAAGTGGGCACTGGGCGTGTACAGTGAACATGCTGTCATGTAATGTGTTGCCATAGTAAGTGGGCACTGGGCGTGTACAGTGAACATGCTGTCATGTAATGTGTTGCCATAGTAAGTGGGCACTGGGCGTGTACAGTGAACATGCTGTCATGTAATGGGTTGCCATAGTAAGTGGGCACTGGGCGTGTACAGTGAACATGCTGTCATGTAATGGGTTGCCATAGTAAGTGGGCACTGGGCGTGTACAGTGAACATGCTGTCATGTAATGGGTTGCCATAGTAAGTGGGCACTGGGCGTGTACAGTGAACATGCTGTAATGTAATGTGTTGCCATAGTACATAGTAAGTGGGCACTGGGCGTGTACAGTGAACATGCTGTAATGTAATGTGTTGCCATAGTAAGTGGGCACTGGGCGTGTACAGTGAACATGCTGTAATGTAATGTGTTGCCATAGTAAGTGGGCACTGGGCGTGTACAGTGAACATGCTGTCATGTAATGGGTTGCCATAGTAAGTGGGCACTGGGCGTGTACAGTGAACATGCTGTAATGTAATGTGTCGCCATAGTAAGTGGGCACTGGGCGTGTACAGTGAACATGCTGTAATGTAATGGGTCGCCATAGTAAGTGGGCACTGGGCGTGTACAGTGAACATGCTGTAATGTAATGGGTCGCCATAGTAAGTGGGCACTGGGCGTGTACAGTGAACATGCTGTAATGTAATGTGTCGCCATAGTAAGTGGGCACTGGGCGTGTACAGTGAACATGCTGTAATGTAATGTGTCGCCATAGTAAGTGGGCACTGGGCGTGTACAGTGAACATGCTGTCATGTAATGGGTCGCCATAGTAAGTGGGCACTGGGCGTGTACAGTGAACATGCTGTCATGTAATGGGTCGCCATAGTAAGTGGGCACTGGGCGTGTACAGTGAACATGCTGTCATGTAATGTGTCACCATAGTAAGTGGGCACTGGGCGTGTACAGTGAACATGCTGTAATGTAATGTGTCGCCATAGTAAGTGGGCACTGGGCGTGTACAGTGAACATGCTGTAATGTAATGTGTCGCCATAGTAAGTGGGCACTGGGCGTGTACAGTGAACATGCTGTAATGTAATGTGTCGCCATAGTAAGTGGGCACTGGGCGTGTACAGTGAACATGCTGTAATGTAATGTGTCGCCATAGTAAGTGGGCACTGGGCGTGTACAGTGAACATGCTGTAATGTAATGTGTCGCCATAGTAAGTGGGCACTGGGCGTGTACAGTGAACATGCTGTCATGTAATGTGTCGCCATAGTAAGTGGGCACTGGGCATGTACAGTGAACATGCTGTCATATAATGGGTCGCCATAGTAAGTGGGCACTGGGCGTGTACAGTGAACATGCTGTCATGTAATGGGTCGCCATAGTAAGTGGGCACTGGGCGTGTACAGTGAACATGCTGTCATGTAATGGGTTGCCATAGTAAGTGGGCACTGTGCTTGTTGTGATGTTGGTTTGAATACACGCCTCCATCTATGGGGGATACTGCTATACAATCTATTCTAAGCATGTGAATCCATGAAAGATCCAATGCTGGAGAAGGGAATAGTTTCTTACCTGTAAATACATTTCTCCAGCATTGGTATCTTTCATGGATTCACATGCGCCCGACGGCCTCCCCTGAGCATGCAAAGCAGAGATCCCCCCTCCCCCCTACTACTTTGGGGGCTGAAATCTGAGGGAGCCGCAGGGGCGGAGCTATATATACACCCCTACGTCCTAGTGGCGCCGGCGTGCACGGGCCAAAACAATGTAGATAGGACGCAAGTGTCGGAATTTTTCCTATGGAAAATGTCTATATAACTTACCGAGGATTCCCAGCCTGACGACGGGGAATATTCTAAGCATGTGACTCCATGAAAGATACCAATGCTGGAGAAATGGAGTTACAGGTAAGAAACTATTCCCTTACCCCTTACTGGTTCCCAATATTTTCATTCACTCTGGCCCTCGCTGCAGGCCCCGTCCTTTCATACCTTGCACTTCACACTTGCAAACACTGGCTTTCTCCACAGGCCCGTCTTGTTAGGTTGTATTAGTACACAAATGGTCTTCCCCCCAGGCCCAACACCTAATAAAATGCCCTATGTAAGTACGTTAAAAGAGGGGTTACTCCTCTCTTCAATCGACTGAACCTTTAACTTGCTTTACACAGCTCTGTAAATATTTACACGTTTTTTTCCTCTCTGGCCCTTTCGTCATCTCCATAGCCACATTAAACAAATACTACGACCACTTTCCACGACACTAGAAAATTAAACTGCTGCTACTCACAAAACACACGCATGCATGTCCCTCAACCTCAAAGAGCTCTTTCCCAAAAAGAAGAAAATGATGCAACTATACCAATTGCCTGCACTACGCGCAACTGTTGTCTAACAAGGTCTGCCACTTACTTTGCAACCCTCTGCTCTAAAGCAGATGTACCACCGTCTACCTGCTCCCTATCGGATCAGCAGACCTAAAATCTAAGACTACTACAGTCAATTGCCCTCCGCCACTCTGAGGGTGTGTCGCTATACACCAAAAAGTATTCCCTCCCCCCTTGCGCTTTTCATGCACAAATACACTAACGTATCCTTTTAGTAGATTCTTCACTTCTCTCGGCCTCAGAGTCTCCCTTTAAAGGCCTGCACTTCAGTCGGAGTGAAGGCAGCGCCGGACCAGGCAGACCTTTGGGAAAGTGGCGTCTGTGGACCTCCTCTTGCTCAAGCTCTTAGTACTTGTCCCGCACTCCTCCAGGAGCATGGCATGAATCCCCATGCCTCGGTCCAAAGGCTGAGATATCTCGCGGGGTCCTCCAAAAATGTGTCGGGCTCACCTCGTAACTCACCAATAAAAATTACAAAAGTAGTCATAAAGGAGTGTATGCAGGCACGAAGTAACACAGGTTTATTCAGCCATATTCAAACAGATCACGGAACAGAATTGCATGTAAAGGCGCTGTCAAAGAAACACCCCTAAATCTTAGACTTTTATAATAAGCGAGCTAATTTACATTAGTGACTTTGCGGCATGAAAAAATCTCCCCACACCGAGCTGATTGGTGCTTGCACATAAGATCCTTATAGAAAAAAATACATTAAGTTCTGTAATTGGGTCCACAAACCTTCCCACGCTGCCCTCAATTTTTTTTTTAAAACGTTTCTTTATTGGCAAGAAGTAGAGACAGGCACAATGCACATTACATCAACAGCTCATAGTACAAACTTCAGGGGCTCGGATGCCCGTGAAAGGGTTCAACACCAATACTAAATATCAACAGTAGCAGGATACTAACAATATTGGCCCTACAGTTCAACTTGCGCAGTTGTATGCGCGGGTGATGGGGGAGAAGATAGAAGTTCCAAGTCCGTTCTGCTGTTCAGATAACCACAAAACTCAGTCCATATATTTTTGGGGCGGGCTATCACAGACAGCGTGTTGATATAGTCCTCCTCACACATTTGCACCCAGGTAAGGGCCCTTAACCACATTTCCAGTGAAGGGGGGGAGCGCCGCTTCCAATACTGCAGAATGCACTTTTTAGCGACCATCGCCCCCACATTCAGGAATTTAGCAACACGTCTTGCCTCAATCCCCTCCCACAGCCCGAACAACAAGGCCAGGGAGTCCGGGCCGATCTGGAACCCCACCATCTCAGAAAGGGCCCCAAGCACTGCCTCCCAGAACGGAACCAACGCCCCGCAGAACCAGAACATGTGGGCATGGCCCGCATCAGTGGACCTGCACCTCTGGCAGGGATGAGGTTGGTCCCGTGCAAACTTCCCGACCACATGAGGAGTGTAGTAGAGGCGATTAAGTAGCTTGTATTGTACACATCTTAATCTAGAGTTCAGGGAAACCCTGCGCGTGTGTACACACATTTTTGTCCACATACCATCAGTGATGTCTATCCCTAGCTCCCGGCTCCAAGCGCCCTAGATCGCGTCGGAGGGCTCCACAGCCCGTGCCCTCAATATTTTATACAGGGCGGACACTATGCCCCTGCTCCCTGCAGAATTAGCAATGTAGCAGATCTCGGGGGACTCAGGGGGCTCGTCCGGGTAACAAGGCCACATATCTCGGACTGCCGCTCTGAGTCTAAAGTACTGCAGCAGCTCAAGTGAGGACCTGGAGTGCCCCGGCCTCCATGTCTGAGGGGTTATGAATTTCCCATAGGGGAACAGATCATCAAAAGAGCGATATCCCAGTTCTAGCCAGTGGCGCATAATGAGCTTATCCTGTGTAGGGGCTAGGCCCGGGAATGACCACAAGGGTAGCCATTTGTGGTACGGGGGATTGTCAGACTGGGGTAGCAAACCCTGTCTCCACGCCCTGATGGTGGCGGCCACTGGGTCCGCTGGGGCGTCCGAGTGATACGAGTGGAAAAGGATCAGAGACATAACGTTTACCTCTCCTGTCGCAAGGATCTCAAGCTTAACATGCGGGGGAGGGTCCTGGTGTTGGTACCAGTGTGTGGCGTGCTGGGCTTGTGCAGCTATCCAGTACAGGGCAATGTCCGGTGCATTGAAGCCCCCTTTCTCATAGGGCAGTGTCATGTGCTGCCACTTCCTACGCACTGCGCCAGAATGCCATAGAAAGCGGGCGAACCCCGCATGCAGGTCAGCAATGTATCGTTTGCCGGGCCAGAGTGGGACATTAGCAAATATCTAAAGGAGTTTTGGGACCAAGATCAATTTGATTAGCGAAAGTCTCCCTGATAGTGAGAGGGGGAGGTTACACCACCTCTTCATTCTGGCCTCGGCGTATTGTGCAGCAGCCTCATAGTTATCGGTCAGCAAGGAGGCCCTCGAGAGGGACACCTGGACCCCAAGGTACTTGATACCCCCATGAGCCCATTTGAGCGGGAATTCGCACCCAGGTTGGGGAGTTGCGGGTGTGAGGGGGAAGATTTCTGATTAGGAATAATTTATAGTGAAGCCCAAGAATGTACCAATTTTGATTATTTCACGAATGATCGGGTCGAGATGAGCCGAGGGGTCTCTGATGTACAGAAGTACATCATCCGCATAGAGTGATATAATCTCAGGGGTATCCCGTAGCCATATCCCCTTACGTGTGTGATTATCCCGTATGCTATCCGCCATGGGCTCAATAGCCATCGCAAACAGCAAAGGAGAAAAAGGACATCCCTGACGCGTCCCTCTGTGAATGAAGCTGACAGAAGAGAGTTAACCAGGACTTTGGCCACAGGGTTGGTATAAAGCAGTTTGATGTAGGACAGCATGTTTGGGCCGATTCCCATCCTCTCAAGCACTGCCCATAGGTATTGCCATGAAACCATGTCAAACGCCTTCTGGGCGTCCAGTGTCACAGCAACCGCTTTGGCATTGGGATCGATTCTAGAGATGATGTTAAACAGTCGCCGAATATTTAGCGCGGTGGAGCGGGCGGGAACAAAACCACTCTGATCCGAGTGTATCAAGTATTTCATGATGGGGAGGAACCTGTTTGCTATAATCTTGGCGAATATTTTGGTGTCAGTGTTCATGAGAGACAGAGGTCTGTAGGAGCCGCATTCATACAGAGGCTTGCCCGGCTTGGGGAGCACAGTGATGACAGCCTCACGCAAAGATTGAGGGAGGGTAGCGTGGCGTAGCGACTCATCCCATACCTCGTACAGGCGTGGGGCCAGCAGGGCAACATGCTCTTCATAGAATTCGGCGGTTAGGCCGTCTGGACCGGGAGCTTTCCCCTTAGGGAGGGAAGATATGACCGTAGTGATTTCATCCAGGGTGAAGGGCGTGTCTAATTGCTCTTTAGTAGCATTGGATATAAGGGACATAGGTATGAGATCAAGAAGCATGTCCAGATCTTGTTGGTTGTGCTCTCGCTGCTGAGCGTAGAGGGTTGTATAGAAGTCTGCAAAGGTCTCAAGGATGGGCTGGTCAGACCAATGCCGAACTCCATCTTTATCGATAATACTGTCTATTCGGGCTTTACCCCCCTCTATCCGGGCTAGGCGGGCCAAGGTGCGACCCGGCCTCTCACCCTCGCTATACTGTCGAGCCGCAGCGGGTCGGGCAAAGTATCTTATCTCGCTGAGGGCAAGGGACTCAAACGTGTCTAGTTCAGATCGTATTTGTGCTAACTTGGGTGGGGAAGGGGCAGAAGCGTACTCGCGCTCCAATTCCTTGAGTCTGGACTCGGAGCGCCGCAAGGAGTTCCTAATGTCTTTCAGGACCCCCGCCTCCCTGGAGATACACATGCCCCTGATGTAGACCTTGAATGCCTCCCACCTAACCCCATCTGTTGTGTCGTGTCGTTTGTTGTTGTCAAAAAACGAGGTGATATCTGCAAGGATGTCGGCCCTAAAGACAATGTCGTGCAGCGCCGCCGACTTAAATCGCCAGTTGGAGCGATAGGGGAGAGGAGGGTGCAGAGCTATATCCAATGTGATCGGGGAATGGTCAGAGAGGGTGCGCAGCAGTATTTGCGAATCAAGGGTTTTGCCAATGAATCCAGCTGAGAGAAGGAAGAGGTCAATCCTGGAATGGCTGTCATGTACCGAAGAGTAGAATGTAAACTCTTTAGTCAGCGGGTGGAGCGCTCTCCAGGCGTCAACCAGACCAGCAGGGACCATGTGGGCGTGGAGGCGGCGGGCGGCTCTGGACATCACCCTGGGAGCGGCTCCCGATCTGTCCAGCTCGGGGTCTAGTATTAGGTTCATGTCCCCCCCCCAAATAATCGGGATCCCAACATATCTTTGGAGTATGTCGTCGATGTGATCAAAAAAATCAGTTGTATCAATGCTCGGGGCATACGTGTTAACCACAAGGCATTCTGTGTTGGCAAGTAGGCAATGGAGGATTACGTACCTTCCCTCTTGATCTATGTGACTGGTGCGAAGAGAAAACTCCACGGACTTGTGAATTAAGGTGAGGACACCCCTGGACTGAGAGGAGTAAACCGTGTAATATTTGTTGGGACCCCATGTCGGAGCAAGAGAGGACGAGAGGTGTGCAAGGGCATGGGTTTCTTGCAAGAGGAGTATTTGGACCCCGTGCCTCTGGGCATATGAAGTGATCCTGCGGGCCTTCGTGAAGTTGCTGAGCCCTCTGATGTTCCAGAACATTAACCTAATAGCCATTCTGTGGTTATCAGGGGGGATTCCAGCAGTGTGTAACATTATCTGTTGAACCTGTGTTGGCTATCAATGCAATGGCACGCTGA
The DNA here is from genome assembly GCF_040938575.1 of Ambystoma mexicanum. Lineage (NCBI taxonomy): Eukaryota > Metazoa > Chordata > Amphibia > Caudata > Ambystomatidae > Ambystoma > Ambystoma mexicanum. The sequence continues at coordinate 31,282,894 of NC_090921.1, forward strand.
TTCGTGCTCAGGGTCACCACTACCTTGCCATTTTTGTTATAACATCCCACAACTGTACCCCCCCCTCATTGCCCCCCAAAACATAGCAGTGTGCAACAACCCACCGGAAGACCAAGTGCGTGTGTGCCAACCCCAACAGGGCAACGCTCGCCTATACGCCCAACTGAGGCGCATCAAGTGATCACAACAAGCCAAACGCGGCATTGCAATTGCAGCGGGGGTCGCTGCTGCCGTGAACCTGTCTCAGATGAGTGAATGGTGCGGTACACCATAGATCGTACAGCAGTATCACATATTAGGTTTCAAGTAGGCATTACAACAAGTTAAACCTAGTAATGGATATACAAATTAAATGATTCACAAAATAGCAAGGAAATGCACATGTCAAACACGCCATTGGCGCGGAGGGAGGCGCAGACACCAGAATCCGGGCAGGCCATCTCAGCCCTCCTCCAGATGAATATCCACCGGACCAGGGAGCGGTATGTGGGCTTCAATAAATTTAACCGCCTCATCCGGGACCGTGAAGAAGTATAGCTTATTGCGATGGGTGAGCTTCAGTCTTGCAGGGAACAGCATGGCATATTCCACTTTCCTTTCCCTAAGCAGCTTTTTCACACCGTTGAACTGCCTGCATTCCATTTGAACATTTACGGAGAAATCGGGAAAGATACGGATAGTCTGGGACTCCAGTTTCAGCTCACCCTTCTCACGGGCCAAGCGCAGGATGTGATCCCTGTCCCTGAAGCTGAGAACCTTAGCAATAATTGGCCTGGGGAAGTCACCAGGCTTAGGGCGGGGGGCCAGTGCCCGATGGGCGGGTTCAATCATGAAGAATGGGGAGAGCTGAGGGTTACCCAATAGGTCTCTCAGGAGATTTTCAACAGCTTGTTCCATTTTGCCTCCGAGGGCTGACTCCGGGACCCCTACAATACGGATGTTGTTCCGGCGGGATCTGGACTCTAAGTCATCGCCCTTCGCCTTAACCTGCTTCATGTCGCGCACCAGTTCTGAGACCCTGTTTTGGAGCACATGGACCTCGTCTTCATTGGTCCCTATGCTGGTCTCGGCCTTGACCAGCCTGGCGCCATGCTGATCGAGTTTGGTGCGGAGCGAGGCTACGCTAGCGTTAATGTCATCTTGTTTTTCATGGAATGACGCAAAGTTCTTTGCCATAGTTTTCATCAATGTAGTAAGGTCTGGCTGAGGGGAGCAAGAGGGTGCAACCGGATCGTCCTGAGGTGAGGGATCCCCCCCTGCTCCTGCCTAGGCAATGTCTTGGCATATTTGTCCATTGCCCCCGCTTTGTTAGCCCCGCGCTGCCTATTGGACATGTTGGGGACACACTGTGACCCGGGGGGAGGTTGAGTAGAATGTATGCGCCGACCCGTCCAGGACCGACCCCTGTAAAGGAGCTAGGGTGCGATCCACACCAGGCAGATGCGTTCCAGGGCGTGGGCACCCCAGTGCAAGGGAGGACAGGGCGATAGGTGGTCCCAGGTGGCAGCGTGTACTGGTGGAATGTAATGGGCAACAGTAATGTCAAGCAGATAGCAGCGCAGTTAGAAGACGGTCAGCAAACGCGGGGTGTTGGCGTGTGGGTGAACAGTTCGTGGATCAGTCCAGGTGCCACAGGCCGCACCGCAATAAGGGAAAAGCACCACACGGACCAAAGGGGGCAGTGTAGCCCTGCCGGGGTTGAAGACACTTAGTCCGAGGCAATCAACGTGAATATGGGGGCACCTATGCCCTGTGGGGTGGAGTGAGCGCAGCCCCTGGGTCCCTCAGCATGAAAATGGGCCAGTACACCGCACTCCCCGTCCCCAGCTCCTCACCTGAAGCAACAAGGTCCACGGGGGATGTAGGGGGTAGAGGGAGCGATGCCAGGCCCCCATCCAGGAGCGGGAGCCGGCCAGCGAGGCAGCAGCAGGAGACCAGGCCGTCGCGGGGGAATCCGGAGGACGAGATCAGCAGAGGCCAGCCCAGGTGGGCCGGGAAGATGAAGGATATGTCCGCCGCCACCAGCAGCGGCCCACCATGCAGCTGGGCGGTGTCTCAAGGTATGTGTCCAGAGCGGGGCCCCGAATGTGCGGCCTCGCAGGCCACAGCGGAGCAGCTGAGGCACTCCGAGATCCGGATCTTCTTTGTGGTGGGGCTGCTCCGGAGGCCCGGCGGCGCGGAGGAAATCAGGCCACCAGCTGCAGGAATCGAAGTCGCTGCCACCGTCCCTCCAGGGACCGGCGGATAGGGGAGCCGCACTGGCCGCCACCAGCACACAGCCCCGGAAGGAGCGGGGGGCCAGAGAAGGGGACGCCTCCCAGCGGAGCGTGAAGGCCCGGCCCAGACGCGGGGCAGGCAGGGAGGCGGGCCGACCCGCCGCACCAGCCCGCAGCACAGCAAGGCATGGGAGCCCGGCACCCCGCCCAGGTCCAAAAGCCGTCTCCCACGAGACACAGGGGGGACGGGGCCGCAGCTGGAGAACGCGGCCCCGAAGGCCTCAGTTGTCGGGCGTCGAACACGTGGTGAACTCGGTCCCGGAGCCGCGGATTTCAGGCAGACACGGCTCAAAGTGTCGCGGAGACCATAAGATGTTTGATGGGCACGGTCACAGCCTCCGATGGAGCAGGGAACCGCTGATTAAGGCGGATATAGAGCAAACAGGGCACGGAGCAAGAGAGCTAAGCAGCCATCTTCCAGGCTGCTCAACAGCTCCCCCACGCTGCCCTCAATTTTAATATGTGACACCACATTCCATCCCCCACTTCCCACATCATAATGACAATTCATTGAAACATTTGAGATGACCAGCGGAAATGCTTTCTTCTGCCTCGGTCATCTCATCTAGGTTCTCATGAGAAGCGCTCCCTACCATGGCACTGTCAGAGTCTTGAACCACGGACGTACTGCTATACAAATGTTGCATATTGTTGTAATGTACTTCTCATTCCAAATAACTTCCACTCCTTTCTTTAACAACTTCCTCATCTCACACACTTTATCGGCATAACTTTTTATACATTTTTGATAGAACTCTAGCATGCCTAAAAATTATCGTAGATCATCTTTCGGTTTTGGTCTCTCCACCCTCTTTATAGTATCCACCATATTTCTTTTTGGCTTCACCCCATCCCCAGATACCTCATGTCCAAGATACTCAACTTTGTCTGCTCTAAAAATGCATTTCTCCTCCCTCAGTCACTCCCCTCGCTTCCAAAATCTTCAGCACTTGCTCCAAAATCTTATCATGTTCACTTTCAGACTCTGACCACACCAACACATCATCCTGAAAACAAAACACACCATTCATCCCTCTAAATAATCTATCCATTGTGAGAAACCTGAAGGTGTCTCCCAGACTAATCCCCGGGCATCTGTCATCCAGGTGGCCAGGCCACGGCCATAGCTATTGGATCCAATTCCTGGGGGTGGACTTGTGAGGAAGGATCCCCTGGATGGGGGTGGTCCTCAGGGAGTGGAAGTGGGACACCTGTCAGGTGAGACGTGGTATTCCCCTTCTTAAAACACCTTTTCCCCATCCTATCACTTAGGATACTCAGAAGCTCTACTCCTCCACCCCCTTTTCCGACTCGAACACTTTTGCACACCACGAAAGACAACGGACTAACACCAGAACCAATTACCTGAAATATCCCAACACAAGGGTCAGGCAAAGTCAGGCAATTGACCAGAATCACACACACCTGACAGCCCTTTCCCTTCCCCACAGGGATAAAAGGTGGAGCACAAGAGCACACTACGAGCAAGACAGACCGCACATATGTAGATAGCACCCTTTGACCAAGTAGTGTTTCATGGCAATAGCAACTGAGGGCAATTCCATGAAGCTATACCATTATGATCACGGTCCTTACCTTGAAACCTGATTTATCTGTGAGGGTGTTCCACATTAAAGGAACAGAAACAGAGAAGGATTCCCCTCCCAGTTCATGGTACTAGAATGAGTAGTGACAAGGAACTCTCCAACGAGTGCAAAGCTCCAGAAGGATTGTTCTTGCTAACTTTGCTGCTCAGAAGTCTTAGGCATCGCACCATGGATGGCTTCATGGGTAACATAAGTCTGAATTCTACTGAGTGCCAATGCAGGATACTAGTAGGGGGAAATCCCCTATTATATTAACCTAAGTTTTCTATCAATCAGTATCTGGACATGTTGAAAACGTCCTGTGTCTGTGTAGCATTCGTGCTCCTCTGGAACACAAGCTTGGCCGTATAATTCTCTTTCTGCCTAGCTTCCGTGCTTGTGGAGCGAGCCTTAGATTCCAGCTACATCACATGGAATCCGAATGCGAGTCAAGTAATAACAGCTTCTGAACCGCAGCGTTGGCGGACACTGACTCCCTCCTTTTTCTCCTATGCAATATATATGTAACTATATATATAATACATACAATAGCTGTCTCCTCAATTATGCCCCCTGTCCTCATATATTACCTGGCCTGAACACTACAAATTGGCGACGAGGGCTACACCCACCTGCGACGCTGCCGGGTGCTGTATGTCAAGGAGATCCCCCCTTCTCACCTGAGTCCGATCTTTGCTGGATTTCTTGGTCGATGCCTTCTTGCGGACGGATCGGTTCTTGAATAAGGTCGCACGAGTCTCTTCCGACTCCAGCGTTCGTTCAAAGTTCCGGGATGCAATGTTCCAGGAATCCGGGAAATTAAGAGAGTGCGCTATTCAGCACACGAGTCCAGGAAGCAAGAAGAAGGGAAAGGGACTAGGAATGGGGTTGGTTGGGATAGAACCAAGGATAACAATACCGCGAGCTACGGAGCACACATCTGGTCACTACTTCGCAATAGCATTGAGATTCGCGGAGCCGCGGGGGTCGTGGTCTATTAATAAAACACGCTACGTCCAATGTGTAGAGCGAGGAAGGTGTTTCACACTGGATGGCCATGTTGGGAGTACCAGGGAGTGTAAGCCCTGTTGAGAGAAGGACCAGGAAGTCCAAAAGGGGCACGTTCTGTAGGTCATGACACTGTACTGCCTGCCCTTGAGGCCGTCCGCTCACGCCCGAGCATTGCAGCGGCCCCGGGCAAAGTGACTTCTTCAGAGGTAATGTACTTTCTGCTTCGACAGTGTTGCCGCTTCGCTCAATCCGAGCGTTGTAGCTGCCCCAGGCGTTGCTATTCAAGGAGTTACGACGTTCCTTACATTACCGCAGAGCTACTATACGCAGCTGTGTTTTCTTCTGTTGGTGTTTCCTTCCGCTTTCTATTTAACATACGCGCATGCGCGTTTCGCTTTTACTTTGACAACCAAGTCCGTGAATGCAATGAAGCGCTGATTTTAAAGCTGTAAACACGTATTTACTCTACATATTAGTCGTGTATGTAACAACAGCTTACTGGATGATAAATCTTTGTTGCCAAACAAGTACATTCATCTCCTCAAATGTTGTTTCAACTATTATAGAACCAGTGCCGTATATGTTTGGAAGGAATTTCACACAAACTGAATAAAGGAGACTACAGTGCCACTTTATATTTATACTATTAGTGATAACACATTGCAGCAGCAATTATTGCATTCAGCAGTGTTCCTCCTCCAGTATTCTTCATGCCTGATACTAATGAACCCAGTATTCCATGGAAGAGGTGGATCTGGTCCTTTGAACATTATGGTGGAGTAGTTTGTGGCCCGAATTGCAGCGCAGAGAAGAGGAAATTATTATTATTACACTGTTTGGGTCCAGCTGGTCAAGAAAAATACGAAACCCTACCAGAAATGCCAGCAGAAGAGGATATAGATATTAATGAATATGAACGCACGGTCAAAAAGATCGATAGACATTTCGAGAAGAAAATAAGTATCATATTGGAAAGATACAAGTTTGTCAAGAGAACACAAGAGGAGGGAGAAAGTGTCGAGAAATGTATTACTGCATTAAGGAAACTTGCCAAGACGGCCAAATTTAACGAACAACGTGATGAAAGACTGAGAGACCAGTTTATGTTGGAGTGCAGGAGTGCAAAAGTAAGAGAAAAACTTTGGTCAGAAAATGATCCTTCACTAGATACGGTGCTGCGGGTAGCAAAAGAAGTGGAACACACTGAAGAGTGTGTAAAAGAATTAGAAAACAAAATGAAATGTATTCAAGTTGAAACCAATAACATGAGACCTGCTAACATATCTTGCAATGTTGCTGAAGAAAGTAAGTCGATATCTATGATTAATAATACCTCTGTCAGACGGAAAGCATTTGGTAAACAGTATAAGCCACCACAGACTGACAAGGGGAAGTACAGAACCAATCAGAAAGGAATTTCATATCACCGCACTAGGAGAGACAGTCCAGATAAACAACCTGTAAATTCAAGAAAAAGACATCAAGGGAAGTTTTATAGGTGCGACAGCACTAATCATTGGGCCGACGACCCAGAGTGCCCAGCATTACAAATCACATGCAGCAGATGCAAAGGGAAGGGCCATTATTCCAGGTGCTGCAGATTTCGCAATACCTCCACTAATTGGATTGGGGGCAACTCAGACAGTGGCCACAGTGGTGGAGAGGAAGGTGAAGAATGTGTAATTGTTAGAATGGGTGATGATGACAAAGAGGTCTTAGAGAGTCCCAAAGCTACAGTTTCCGTTGATGGAGTAGAAATGAACATGATGATAGACTCTGGTGCGAAATAGACATTGATACCGAAACAGCTGTGGAATAAAGAGAAACATGATTACCTACACGAAACCGATATCAACCCCAGAGCTTATGGTGGTGTAAAGATTGATACAAAAGGTTGGTTCTGGGGCAAGTTAAAATTCAAAAATAGGAAAGCTAAAGGAAAGGTATACATTACCAGTGTAGGCAAAACGCCCCTGCTGAGCTGGACTCATCAAAGTAAATTGCAAGTGAAATTCGACTCTGCTGCGGAAGAATCTGTCTTTGCAATCAACAATGATATGAGCAAATTTGAGAGTCGTCCCAATGCAGTAAAGTGCGACACAAATGATGTCATGGAAGCAGTGTTTCGTGATGGTATCGGGTGTCTTTGTGGTTACGTGCATGAAATACAATTCAAATCTGATCATACTCCAGTTGCCCAGAAGTTAAGGAATATACCCTTGTCCATGCGAGATGAAGTCAGGAAAGAAATCAAAATAATAGAAGAACAAGGAATTATTGAAGGTATAGATGCCAGTGAGTGGGTCTCGCCATTAGTGGTTCTCAGGAAGAAGTCAGGCAAACTCTGGATTTGTGTGGATATGCGGGAGCTGAACAAGTGTGTTGTCCCTGACAGACATCCCCTCCCCAACATACAGGAGTTGATTTCTACAATTGGGCCGTCAAGTTTCTTTTCTACTCTGGATTTAACATCGGCGTACCACCAAGTGAAATTACACAGGCAGTCTAGACATCTCACTGCTTTTATTACACCAGATGGCCTATATCGATTCAAGAGGATGCCATTCGGACTGGTGTCCGCTGCATCAGTGTTTCCGAAGATAATGCACAATCTCTTTGAGAGAGTACCTGGAGTGATATGTTTTCAAGATGATGGCCCTCATTACAACCCAGGCGTTAAGGGGTTAACGGCGCCGTAAAAGGTGGCGGCGCCGTTAAACCCTTAACGCCTGATTACGAGGTCCCTTTGCGGGTGGCACTTTAATGCCTGCTTTTAGCAGGTGTTAAAAAACCAACCCGCAAATGGACCTAGGAGCTAATTACGGCACTGTAATTTACGGTGCCGTAATTAGCGCCTTCCCCAGTCCCATTGAGCCCTATGGGGCAGAAATGGCAATGGGGAAGGGCCATGGCGGCATGGGGGATTACCACCCCGCCAACCTCGGAATGGGGCGGTAATTCCCCATTCCGCCATGGTGGAGTCGGAAAGTTACCGGCATGGACCATGGTGCTATTAGCACCATGGTCCAACGCCTGGGTCGTAATGAGGGCCGATATCTTGATATATGCTGACAATCAAAAGACCCATGATAAGAGATTGAGATATGTGTGTGAAAAATTATATAAAGCAGGGATGACTCTGAGCAAGGACAAATGCAAAATTAATTGCTCAGAGATTGAATACCTAGGACACAAGATTTCTGCTGATGGCATATCACCTAAGTCTCAATTAGTGAACACCATAAAAAGAATGCCTAGACCATGTAATAAAGAAGAGGTGCACACATTCATCGAAATGGCGGAATATTATTCTAAGTTTGTTTGTGACTTTGCGGTACACACCATCCCCTTGAGAGAATTGCTCAAGGAAAAAACTTTGAATGGAATGATGAATGTGAGTAAGTATTTGAATTTATAAAAGCTGCAATAGACAAGACTCCAGCGTTGAAAAATGTCAGTAGTGACAAGAAAACCATCATTACTACCGATGCTAGTAATATAGGTCTCGGAGCTGTCATCACACAAGAAGATAAGGGCCAAGAAGTGTTAATTGCATTTGCATCGAGATGACTCAAGGGAGCTGAAAGATCGTATGCTGCCATTGAGAAAGAGGCATTAGCGATAAAATGGGGGCGGTAAAGTTCAGGAGCTTCATCTGGGGTGGTGAAGTGGAGTTCCGCACAGATCATAAGCCACTGGTTCATGTCATCATGTCTAAAGGGTTAGACAAAGTATCCAATAGAAACAGGAGCTGGGTGATGCTTCTTCAAGAATATAATTGCACAGTATGTTATGTACCTGGAGTTAAGAACATCACTGCTGACTGTCTGTCTCGCCTTACCAATATTTCGAAAATCATAGATGAGGATGATGGTATGGAAGTTGTTTTGAACATAGAGACAGCATCCATCTCAAGGATGGAATGGAATAATGCCTAAAAGAATGACAAAGTGTTAGAACGTTTGAAGGAACTAGTCAACAGTCAAGGTCCATGGAATAAAGCAAGATTTGAAGAAACAGATCTTATGGATTATTGGTTCGTTGCTGATGAATTACATGTACACAACAATATCATCATGAGAGGAGATAAAATAATTCCACCTTCAAGTTTACGCCGAAGAGTGATTGAACTTGGTCATGAAGGCCACCAGGGAATAGTAAAAACTAAACAGAGGATAAGGAATGACTTCTGGTGGCCTGGATGCGATCTGCAAATAGAACGTTATATTCGAGACTGTATCCTTTGCTTTAGTAGTGAAAAGAGTTGTGTGGGTGTGAAACAATCTATGGTGGTTACTGAGATTCCAAGTAAAGTATGGAAGGATTTGGGCATTGATGTATTAGGCCCTGTGAATAGCAGTACAGAAATGTTGTCTGGTTGTAATTGATCTCCTTAATAGATGGGTAGAAGTGTTAATTGCACCAAGTATCATTGGGAAAACTGTGATTGAATTTCTGACTGAGATCTGTGTGAGAGAGGGGTATCCAGGGAGTATCATGACCGACAATGGTACTCAATTCCGATCTAAGGAGATGGTGGATTTCTGCAGTAAGTATTCTATAGTACACAAAAAAAGTGCCATATACCACCCTCAGACGAATGGGACAATAGAACGTTTTAACAGTATTGAAAGCGACCATTAGAATGGCATGGTCCAATGGGATAAACTGGGAGAAAGCAGTTAAGGAGAGGATACTAGCACATTTCACACCGCATTCCACCACAGGTCTTTCTTCTTTTGAGTTAAGCAGAGGGAGGAAGGCAAGCACAAAATTGGCACCATTGCGGTTGGACAACAAAAGTAATGGAGTGGAGAAAGATTTTGGGACTGTATGTAGTAAGATCAGAAATGTTCAATGGAAAATCAAATCTGCCCATGACGAGAGAAGATCTGTGGATAAGTATGATAGCGATACTGTAGTGGGAAAAATGGTAAGAATCTAACCTTCCCCCCTCCATCAGAGAGGGCCCGTGTAAATGGTCTAGGCAAATCAGAGTTATGGAGGCATTGAAACACGCTGTCTGAACAGAGGATGGAAGGATTTGGAATGTTGAGGGAGTATGGGTCTGTAGTGACAGCAAATATCCTAATGTCAGTAGTGGGGAGGATGTTGGCGGATGTGTGAAGGAGACTGATGAGAGAACAAATTATCGGGGTAAAGTATCTAGAGTGAAAGGTGTGGAAAAAGTATCTGGAGTGAAGGGTGTAAAAAAAGACTGTTCAAACAAATCTGAAGTTGTTTCCTTGCCAGCTTTCTTCAGAGATACAACTTGCAAGTCCAGATGGGGAAGAGCTTATCGTACACCAAAATGTATGGAGGACTATGTGTGAACTTATGCCTATTTCCACAATTAATAGTTTAGGTTACTTTGTGTTGGGACATTATAAAGGATGGGAGATGTGTAGTATTTTTGCTCCTCTGGAAGACAAGCATGGCCATATAATTCTCTTTCTGCCTAGCTTCCGTGCTTGTGGAGCGAGCCTTAGATACCAGCTACATCACATGGAATCCGATTGCGAGTCAAGTAATAACAGCTTCTGAGCCGCAGCGTTGGCGGACACTGACTCCCTCCTTTTTCTCCTATGTAATATATATGTAACTATATAAATACAATAGCTGTCTCCTCAATTATGCCCTGTGTCCTCATATATTCCCTGGCCTGAACACTACAGTCTGTTACAGTGTTGTGATGGTGTGATGAGCCTGGCGTTTTCATCACTCCTTTCCTGGGGAACATCTCTCCCCATGTGGCCAGGGAAAGGTAGAAGCTGCCTGATCCATACCCTGGGTGTGGCTATCTGGGGAGGACCACAGGAGGGAGGCGACCCTCACGGGAATAGGAGGGACTCGCCTGAGGAGACATGGTTTTTCCCTTAACTAGTTGAAAAGAACAACATAGATAGAACATCTCTCCTCTAGATTCTGTGGTAATGTCAGAACAAGATGTCTTTATGGAAATAATAACTCCCCAGTAGTTCCACAATACTATGTGACCTATTGTAGAGTAAAACAGGAATCTGCATTCATAAAAAACAATACAACCCCTTTCTCTCCCTATTTAAAGACGACTAGGAATATTGGGACACGGAGGTGGAGAAGAAGAATACAGATTACCAGACCAGAGAACAATGATACATGCTCTAGTGTTCAGACTGGTTCAATTGGAGCCGGGATGTTTAAAAACACCGAGAGCCAAAGAAGGGAGAGAGTTTTGCTGCTTCCAACACGAATCGGGAAGTCCATGGGAGACATGCTAGGAGACGGACAGAAGAAGCTCCAGGGGACCGGACGATGAGACTTGTGAGAGGGAAGTCCACCGCAAGGATGCCCTGAACAGAGGATAGGAGAGTCCCCCTGAGGCATTGCTGATAACCGAGAGCAGCAGGGAAGCCAACTGATGTGGAAGCCAGCCGCTGTAAGAAAAGGGGACCACAAAGGACGTCAAAGAACAAAGAGGAAAACTATTCTACTCCATTTTATTCCTGGTGCCTAAATCACTGGGAAGGTACATGGTGCTGCGCTTCAAAGCCCTGAAGAGGTTTATGGCAAGTGGACACTTTCTAGCATCATTGGATTTACAGGATGTTTATTTCCCTTTCCCATAAGGAAGTGCGACCACACATTCCTGAGACTCATCCCAGGTTCCGACCACTTCCAGTTAGGGGATATTCACAAAGGTCCTGGCACTGGTAGTAGCACCCCAACACCTGGAAGGGAATCGAGGTATTTGTCTACCCGGATCATTGGCTGGTTCGTATGAGAGATCCTCGTGACCATGTAGGTGGAGAGAACCTACCAGTTGCTGGAGAAGTGGGGAACAGTTCATCAAAGTACAGAAACCCACCTTAACCTTATCTAGGAACTTTAATATATAGGAGCTTGGTTCAGAACCCACATGGACAGAGTGTTCTTTCCCACTGGACAGGGCAATAAGGGGAATATCATCCAAAAGAATCACTCCTCTGTGAGGCAGTTGTTAAAGATCCACGGAAATAGGGTAGTCTATGTAGTCACACATGCCCCCATTGCTGGATCATCGACACTGACATTGCAAAGAAACTTTATAGGACTTCGAGGCACAAATTCTGATAGAGGAAGGGCTGAGGAAAGCAATGCAATGAGTCTAAGCAAAGAGTTTCCCTTGAACCAACCTCCATCCCTCACACTTATCATGGATACCAGTAGGTTCGGCGGTGGGGTGATGTTGGAAACTTCCACACATCAGGAGAAGTGGGAGAGGGAGGTGCTTCGCAGTCCCTCCAACTGGAATGAATTGGCAGCAGCATATGGAGCATAGGACACTTCAGGAAGCGGCTAAAGCAGAGGTTGGTGATTGTGAGAATGGACAACATGACCACAATGGCCTGCATTAACTGACTGGGTGGATCAAGATCTCAACCCGTAGCGACACCGGCTTTTCAGGTAGGAATCTGGCTGTCGTAAACACAGGGCACATAAAGGGGGTGAAGAATATGACTGCAGACCTGCTGGGCTGACGTCCCACCCCTCTCACAGGACTGTACATTGATTCCAGCATTGTCTATAAAGATCTGTGTGAGGTTCAACACTCCCAGACTGGATCATTTCTGTGTCACCAGGGAAAGTGGTATTCACATTCCGGTGCAAGCTGGATTGGGTGCGCATTGAATGACAATAACATGGGAAGAAAGTTTTCTTTAGGCCTTTCTACCGATACCGTGGATGCCCGGGGCGTTACAAACAATAAGAGGCTCTGGGGCTTGAGTAATTCTAGTATTTCCCTTTTGGCCTTGGTTCCCTCTCTGCTCTGGGGCTTGAGTAATTCTAGTATTTCCCTTTTGGCCTTGGTTCCCTCTCTGCTCTGGGGCTTGAGTAAATCTAGTATTTCCCTTTTGGCCTTGGTTCCCTCTCTGCTCTGGGGCTTGAGTAATTCTAGTATTTCCCTTTTGGCCTTGGTTCCCTCTCTGCTCTGGGGCTTGAGTAATTCTAGTATTTCCCTTTTGGCCTTGGTTCCCTCTCTGCTCTGGGGCTTCAGTAATTCTAGTATTTCCCTTTTGGCCTTGGTTCCCTCTCTGCTCTGGGACTTGAGTAATTCTAGTATTTCCCTTTGGCCTTGGTTCCCTCTCTGCTCTGGGGCTTGAGTAATTCTAGTATTTCCCTTTTGGCCTTGGTTCCCTCTCTGCTCTGGGGCTTGAGTAATTCTAGTATTTCCCTTTTGGCCTTGGTTCCCTCTCTTACTGGAGATGGCATGGAACAGGTCTTGATATGACCCTCACCCACTCCTCCTCCAGTACTCTGTCCAGAGTACAGCGGGGGGCACAACAGACAGAAATGGGGGTCAGTGTCAAGCCTACCCTTTCCCGTTCCCCAGCACCCACACGTCTCCCATCAAGTCCCTTCCCCGTTCCTGCGCACGCCCAAACCAGCTCCTCGCTTCCTCCCAATACCTGTCTCCCCTCCCAACAGCAGCGAGTTGTCACGAGTGGAACTGGATGGCGGTGCCCAAGTTCCTTGTGTCTATGGTCCCGCTGGCGCTGGAGAACGCCGGCTTTCCATATTCGCGGCCGATACAGACCGCCACGCTCACAGGTTGGAACTTCCCGGTCACGCGGTAGCACGCGACATCGCTCGTCTGGACCCGTGACGTTGAAGATGCGATCACGTGACCGGTCGCGTGATCGATCATGTGACCAATCAAGGAAGCAGCCAGTATAAAGAGCCGGCACTGTAGGACCACTGTTAGGCAGAAACCTGTCCAGTTCCCTTAGGGACCACTGCAAAAAGTTTAAGACTACAGGTGTTGGCAGTAAACCCATTTGGTAGCAGTCTGTACCACCCAGATTTACCTGGTAGCTGTGGCTGAGCAGTCAGACTCCTCTCAAGAAGAGTTAGGCAGTATATAGAGTATACACATTAGGTACAAAAATACAGTAGCACAAGCAAACACTGACCAGAGCTTGGGTATAAAAGTATATAATTATTTATTTAAAAACACACTTATAAAAATACACTGGCACTAATATGTCAAGCAAGTTCAAACACAGTCATTAGAAATATATACACCTCCCTGATTAATTATTTGAGAAGTCTTAGGAAAAGAACACCACTTATCAATACAGAGGTGAGCGCTTAACCAAGATGGCACTCCAATAATTATTTTAAAAGGGAGGGAAAAGGCAGAATTAGGAAAGCACACAATACCAACACGTTTAAAAGAACCACAGCAAGTCAAGAAAGGCACAGTCTACTGTAGAGAAAGAAAGTTCATAGGCCAGGCCCACTCTTGGAGAGAGCAAGGCAGAATGTGCTCAAGATCACACAGTTGAAGTACACTATAAAAGTCTTTGCAGATAGTTCAAAAAGGAGTTGGATGAGTTCAGAAAAGTTAGTTAACAGGTACCAGGTCACCCCAGGATAGAGAGTCAAGGATGTACGGGGCACCTTGAACAGTCTGTTGCAAGGGAGACCAGGCGAGACTCAGTACCTGAAATGGTGAGAAAGTTCCAGCGGGGGCAGTTCCTGGCAGCGGTTGCAAGTCAGTGCTTCATCCAGGGGAAGAGAAGATCTCGACGTGGAGGAAAGCTGGAGGTCGTTGCACTGCCAGGGAAGAAACCAGCCGCGGAGTTTCCCGGTTAAAAGGTACTAACCTTTTATTCGCGGTAGTGGTGAAGCGTGGCTATCCGGCCACCGGGGTGCTTGGCACGGGCGATTCGACCATGAGACGATCCAGGAAGGCGAAAAGAGGGTGAACTGGTTAACCCCACCAGTTCAAAGGAAGAAGACTCTCCAGGAAGAAGATCTTCTCTGTCGTTGGGAAGTGGTGAGGCGATTCAGCAGGGCTCCACCGGTGGTGTCTTCGTTGCAGGTTGGCTCAGCTTCTCCCTCTTCGGATTCTTTAGGTCCTGTGGCGACTTCTCAAGTTCCAGTCCCCAAAGCCCTGCTTTTATGCAGAAAACCGCCATTCATCAGTCCTAGCTGTCACTCAAACATGCTAATTGGTGAGCCGGGCGGCTCACCACTGGGCCAATCATACAAGAGTGCGACTTGAGTTGCCAAGGCAAATCAGTCCAGGGTGCCTATTCTCCCCTCCCACACATCCTGTAGACCCAGACAGAGTGGCACCACTTTTGGAGGCTTCTGTGCAGAAGCCCGCAAAAAAGTGGAACAAAGGGCTCGACTTGGGTTGGAGTTACAGAGGCGAACACAAACACCATTTTAAAACCGAGTCCTTGCAAAAAGACCCAACCGGGGAATAGATATTACATAAATAACCCGGCGGTATCTTTAACATTGCACCAAAAAAGTGGTGCGTTTAAAATGAATGGGAAAATCCCATAGGAAATATTCCAATGGAATATTTCGCGTGGTAACCACTGCCACCAGCCAGAAACTCGACGAGGGGGGACTGGAAAGTGCCCCCTCGAAAAACAGACCCAGGGGCAATCTAATTACCCCTACCAGTACTTCCACAATATGATGGTTTGTACTGGTTCTGTTCACAATTTAAGACTAGTAAAGTCAATGGTGACTTTACATGCCCTGGGAGACAGTAGTCAGTCCCAGGGTATGGAGTCTATGTTTGGGGGTCACTATGACACCCCTGTGTTACTGCACTGAGGGTGCTGTGTAACACATTTACCAAAAACCACATGAAAACCTATGGAGTAAGGGACCCCATAGTCCATAAAACACATTACAAAAGTCAAAGGACATTCTCAAATCATGCCTAAGAGTGGGAGAAAAAGAGTCTCACTCTTAGCAGGAGAAAAAAATAAACCCCAAAAATCCAGCAAAGCTGCTGGGGGACTCACTAGGTTTGGGAAATTAGTCTTAACAGAGAATTCTCCCTAACAACCACGCTTCTCAGCTGTTGCCTTCGGCATTGAGTGGCGTTATAAACTTTGGTGTGTTTCTGGATCTTTGGACATTGGCAACTGACTTTTTTGATTATTCTCTGTGGATTACCCTCTTGGATTTGGCACACTGCATCTCTTGTTTACCTGGTTTTTTGGAAACTGCCTTGCCTCACGGATTGTTTTGGATTAACCCTTGGATTAACCCTTGAATATTGGAACTCTGTATCCTTCACGTGGGAAGTCAACACTGCTTCCCTTTTCTCAAGGTGCAATCAACATCACAGGCCATTACGGGTACTGGTAACACTTCTTCAGCTTGCTGCTGTTGGGCTCCCTGTTCCCTGACCTCCATCATTCGGAGGGACAGCACGAGGTTGGCTTTCATTACTACCCCTTTACAGGCTACTCTGGTAGGGGTCATTTAATTCCTTATACTAGAAAGTTATTACAGATATCGTTGTACTGTATTCATACTTGATTGCCTGTTCCTTTGCAGCTGCCTGGTTACCTGAGTTTCCCGAGTTCCTGCTTTTGCACCTGTGGCCTCAATAACTGGCCAGGGAGTGTTATTGTTTTCTCTCTCTCTGGCCGGCGCTTGGGGACGGAGGTATACATAGTCACCGTGGTTCCTCATCTGAAGATCTTGACAGTGAGGGGAACAGGAGAAAACGGGAGCCTGAGAGAAAAAACCTACAGAAAAGGGCTCTTAGGGAGGAATTAGCATGGTGGTGTATTTCAACCTTTACTAAATACTGTGAGGAACCAGGACTAAGACGCAGACACAGAGGACTTATGATGGCTGCTGCTGCTAAAAACTTTCATTGAAATGATAATAGGGTTGGAAAATGACTCACTGTCCCTGATCTGGGAGGTATTTCCCTACCTCAACCAAAAACTAAGGGTCGATCCTGTGTCGAGATATCCAAACATTTCCTGTGTTCAAAATCCTATCCTAGTCCTCTCATTCTAAAAGTGTTGGGAACCTTCATAAAAACGTACTGAGTTTGCTGCTTCTCACTGGACATCTCCAGCAGCCTCGATGGACCTGCCAGTATTTGGCGGCTCTGGTCCTGGCCAACGGCTCTCCTGGGCAATGGTGTGCAAAACCAATCACATCCAAGCCTCATATTACCAATGAGAAGGCTGTGCTGACCCTTGCAATATCCCCAACCAAAACGGCCACCATACTTCATGGCAACATTCCGACGTCCAATTACACTCCAGACGGCATAAAACACCGGAAACTAAGCCAGTTCATTGTCTTGTAACACCATTCCTCCTGTGATGACCTGCGGACTTCTGAGAACTAGGTAATTCGATTATTTCTTGAGTGGATCTCTGTTAAGCTTCTATAAAGTTCATTGCCGCTTCTTGAACTTCGAGCTTCATGTGTTTATTTTCAATGGAACTGATGGTTAAAGTATATGGAGAGCCAGGTAATTCCTTGGGGCTAAGGGAATAATGCACATACTCAAGACCAAGGTGGTCCAACATACGGCCCGCGGGCCACAATGCGGCCTTTCAAGCCATTTGATGTGGCCCGCGAGGCTCAAGAGAGTCCATGGACCAGATTTATTTATTTATTTCTGCACCGACCAACATTGCAGAAATAAATAATTAAACCGAATCGTGGCAGAGGAGCGGGACGTGGCGCAGGACTGTTACTGCCTCTGGTGACCCCTGCAAGGGGGCACCAGAGGCAGTTACATGCCTCAGCCACGGCCCGGTTTATTTATTTATTTGGGCAATGTTTGTCGGGTCTGTGGACCCGATTAATTTATTTTTATTTATTTCTGCAATTTTGGTCGGATACAGGTACCCGAACAACATTGCAGAAATAAATAAATTAACGGGTCGTGGCAGAGGAGCAGGACGTGGGGAAGACTGTTACTGCCTCTGGTGACTCCCGCAGGGGGGCACCAGAGGTAGTTATAGGCCTCAGCCACAGCCCGTTTTATTTATTTTGGCAATGTTTGTCGGGCCCGAGTCTTATGCCTGACTCCCATGTGTCGGCTGTGAGGAGCCATCGTGAACCACACACTATGCCCGGTTTGCCACCCCACGTTCCATGGGTAAGGGAAGGAGATGGCCTGGTAAGCAGAGGCTGGCCGTACCTCTTACGGGGCATGTGGCGGTAGGCCTGCCGCGTGGAGTCTTGCATTAGCGGGTGCTGGCCACATCTTCCAGAGTTGGGAAATGTGGAGGATCCACAGTTGCCTCTGCCAGGTTTTTACCTTCAGACCTTTTCACCCTTTCACCAGCACTACAGGCCCAGTGTGCCACGAAGGGCAGGCTTGAGCAATTCTGTGCAGCCCAGATCCCTGTGGGAAGGCCCAACTGATTAATTAATTTATTTCTGCAATGTTGGTCGGATACAGGTACCCGACCAACATTGCAGAAATAAAAACATTAACCGGGTTGTGGCATCACTATTAACACACAAGTAATGAATGTGTATTACAGAGATAAGCTGGCACATGCGTTGGGCACACTGCACAGGCAGCATCAATCATTAACACAGAAGTAATGAATGTGTATTACAGAGATAAGCTGGCATATGCGTTGGGCACACTGCACAGGCAGCATCAATCATTAACACAGAAGTAATGAATGTGTATTACAGAGATAAGCTGGCACATGCGTTGTGCACAATGCACAGGCAGCATCAATCATTAACACAGAAGTAATGAATGTGTATTACAGAGATAAGCTGGCACATGCGTTGGGCACACTGCACAGGCAGCATCAATCATTAACACAGAAGTAATGAATGTGTATTACAGAGATAAGCTGGCACATGCGTTGGGCACACTGCACAGGCAGAATCAATCATTAACACAGAAGTAATGAATGTGTATTACAGAGATAAGCTGGCACATGCGTTGGGCACAATGCACAGGCAGCATCAATCATTAACACAGAAGTAATGAATGTGTATTACAGAGATAAGCTGGCACATGCGTTGGGCACACTGCACAGGCAGCATCAATCATTAACACAGAAGTAATGAATGTGTATTACAGAGATAAGCTGGCACATGCGTTGGGCACAATGCACAGGCAGCATCAATCATTAACACAGAAGTAATGAATGTGTATTACAGAGATAAGCTGGCACATGCGTTGGGCACACTGCACAGGCAGCATCAATCATTAACACAGAAGTAATGAACGTGTATTACAGAGATAAGCTGGCACATGCGTTGGGCACACTGCACATGCAGCATCAATCATTAACACAGAAGTAATGAATGTGTATTACAGAGATAAGCTGGCACATGCGTTGGGCACACTGCACATGCAGCATCAATCATTAACACAGAAGTAATGAATGTGTATTACAGAGATAAGCTGGCACATGCGTTGGGCGCAATGCACAGGCAGCATCAATCATTAACACAGAAGTAATGAATGTGTATTACAGAGATAAGCTGGCACATGCGTTGGGCACAATGCACAGGCAGCATCAATCATTAACACAGAAGTAATGAATGTGTATTACAGAGATAAGCTGGCACATGCGTTGGGCACACTGCACAGGCAGCATCAATCATTAACACAGAAGTAATGAACGTGTATTAGAGATAAGCTGGCACATGCGTTGGGCACACTGCACATGCAGCATCAATCATTAACACAGAAGTAATGAATGTGTATTACAGAGATAAGCTGGCACATGCGTTGGGCACAATGCACAGGCAGCATCAATCATTAACACAGAAGTAATGAATGTGTATTACAGAGATAAGCTGGCACATGCGTTGGGCACACTGCACATGCAGCATCAATCATTAACACAGAAGTAATGAATGTGTATTACAGAGATAAGCTGGCACATGCGTTGGGCACAATGCACAGGCAGCATCAATCATTAACACAGAAGTAATGAATGTGTATTACAGAGATAAGCTGGCACATGCGTTGGGGACACTGCACAGGCAGCATCAATCATTAACACAGAAGTAATGAATGTGTATTACAGAGATAAGCTGGCACATGCGTTGGGCACACTGCACAGGCAGCATCAATCATTAACACAGAAGTAATGAATGTGTATTACAGAGATAAGCTGGCACATGCGTTGGGCACACTGCACAGGCAGCATCAATCATTAACACAGAAGTAATGAATGTGTATTACAGAGATAAGCTGGCACATGCGTTGGGCACAATGCACAGGCAGCATCAATCATTAACACAGAAGTAATGAATGTGTATTACAGAGATAAGCTGGCACATGCGTTGGGCACAATGCACAGGCAGCATCAATCATTAACACAGAAGTAATGAATGTGTATTACAGAGATAAGCTGGCACATGCGTTGGGCACAATGCACAGGCAGCATCAATCATTAACACAGAAGTAATGAATGTGTATTACAGAGATAAGCTGGCACATGCGTTGGGCACACTGCACAGGCAGCATCAATCATTAACACAGAAGTAATGAATGTGTATTACAGAGATAAGCTGGCACATGCGTTGGGCACACTGCACAGGCAGCATCAATCATTAACACAGAAGTAATGAATGTGTATTACAGAGATAAGCTGGCACATGCGTTGGGCACACTGCACAGGCAGCATCAATCATTAACACAGAAGTAATGAATGTGTATTACAGAGATAAGCTGGCACATGCGTTGGGCACAATGCACAGGCAGCATCAATCATTAACACAGAAGTAATGAATGTGTATTACAGAGATAAGCTGGCATATGCGTTGGGCACAATGCACAGGCAGCATCAATCATTAACACAGAAGTAATGAATGTGTATTACAGAGATAAGCTGGCACATGCGTTGGGCACAATGCACAGGCAGCATCAATCATTAACACAGAAGTAATGAATGTGTATTACAGAGATAAGCTGGCATATGCGTTGGGCACACTGCACAGGCAGCATCAATCATTAACACAGAAGTAATGAACGTGTATTACAGAGATAAGCTGGCATATGCGTTGGGCACACTGCACAGGCAGCATCAATCATTAACACAGAAGTAATGAATGTGTATTACAGAGATAAGCTGGCACATGCGTTGGGCCCACTGCACAGGCAGCATCAATCATTAACACAGAAGTAATGAATGTGTATTACAGAGATAAGCTGGCATATGCGTTGGGCACACTGCACAGGCAGCATTAATCATTAACACAGAAGTAATGAATGTGTATTACAGAGATAAGCTGGCATATGCGTTGGGCACAATGCACAGGCAGCATCAATCATTAACACAGAAGTAATGAATGTGTATTACAGAGATAAGCTGGCACATGCGTTGGGCACAATGCACAGGCAGCATCAATCATTAACACAGAAGTAATGAATGTGTATTACAGAGATAAGCTGGCATATGCGTTGGGCACACTGCACAGGCAGCATCAATCATTAACACAGAAGTAATGAACGTGTATTACAGAGATAAGCTGGCATATGCGTTGGGCACACTGCACAGGCAGCATCAATCATTAACACAGAAGTAATGAACGTGTATTACAGAGATAAGCTGGCATATGCGTTGGGCACACTGCACAGGCAGCATCAATCATTAACACAGAAGTAATGAACGTGTATTACAGAGATAAGCTGGCATATGCGTTGGGCACACTGCACAGGCAGCATCAATCATTAACACAGAAGTAATGAATGTGTATTACAGAGATAAGCTGGCACATGCGTTGGGCACACTGCACATGCAGCATCAATCATTAACACAGAAGTAATGAATGTGTATTACAGGGATAAGCTGGCACATGCGTTGGGCACACTGCACATGCAGCATCAATCATTAACACAGAAGTAATGAACGTGTATTACAGAGATAAGCTGGCATATGTATTGGGCACACTGCACAAGCAGCATCAATCATGCTTTGTACAGGCCAGTGCTGGCCTAAATTGGGAACAACCAGCACAGACATGTTACAGATGCATTTTTTGGGCACAACCTGCATGCCAATGTGTTATATCAGTGACAGTGCCGTCTTACACTGTGTGGACACAGTGATCATTAAAATGTGTTGTGTTCTACAATGTTCTTGTCTGCTGTTTGTGACATGGAATGAACATGTTCCCCTTTAGAACTGATTGTAAACTTAGGACATTTTTGTCATTTTTCCGGCTGTAAAATGTACAATTTCAGCCCCATATTTGGAAAAAAAATCTTCAAGGGTAGACCTCCCCAAACCCTCCCTAGATCCTTATAGCTCCCTCGCTACGCTCGGTCGCCCCCACTATTTCAGAAAAATATGAACACATACACACTGGAAGAAATCACAAGAAACTAACCTTTGATCACTGCCCCTGACACCAAAAGCTATCTTTGGGACTGCATGGCTATCACTGCCTGTGATGCTATTGTGTCAAAGGTCACACACCATCGCTTTTTAATATACTGCTTTGGGTGAGGTTGTTGACTTTTGGCTCGCCGACCCACCGGGTGACAAAAAGTGAATGCTTTGGCCCCACATTCAAAAAGGTTGGACAAGCCTGCTCTAGACATACCTCCTGAACTAACAGCTCCAGTTCGGGGTTTTCAAGTCCCATGCATGGGATCCTTATCAAACCAACTCTAACCTGGGGGACATCATTGGAGTAGCGTTTACTATCGCTAACCTGATTCTGTCCTTTGAGGGAGAGCTCCATGGGCATTATCTACATGACTCCCAGAGAATCCCGACACCCCAAGACCCATCCTGTGCTCACGTATCAAGTAGAAAAAGTTACTCTAAGGTGTTAAGGATATTGGGCCTCATTAGGACCCTGGTGCTCCCGGAACGAAGGGGGCCGGTACGGGACTGGCCCCCTTCATTACGGGAGCGCCGATTACGAGCTTCCAAAAACCAGGCATCCTTTCCGGGTCCCGCGAGGGGAAGAGGGAGGTAACAACGGGACACTCATAATGTGCCCGTTGTTACCTCCATCCCCATTCCCATTGAGCCCTATGGGGGCTCAAATGGGAATGAGGAATGGTTCCTGCAAGGAGGACTTACCGGTGGCAGCCATGGAGCTAACAGCTCCATGGCTACCGCCAAACTCGTAATGAGGGCCATTGTCTTTGGCTTTAAAAGTGCACAAATGTTCAAGTAAAAAAAAAGGTATAACTCCAACAAAAGTTCAAAATGGATAATGTTCTGCCACGATCCCATTGCGGGCCCAACGTGGTCGAGCCCAAGGGAGAGGGATATTCCCATGGTAGAGTGGGGAGGTGGTGGAAAAGTATGGGGGCTGGCGTAAGCGGGTAGAAAGGAGCTAGGCCGCAACCTGCACCAGCGTGCCGACCAAGAGAGAGGGAACGCCCGGCACATGCAAAGGAGCATCGAGCATGTGCGAGGCACCACGGCCCTGGCAGTCTAACGCTGGCAGGGCGTGGCCCAAGGCTATAAAATCACAACCCGGACCACACCCTGTGCTTAGCGTTTCTTCTGCTCTTTGCAAGAACAGTGTCTCGCTTACCGCTCCTGCTCTCAGTGCATCTACAGACAAATTTACATATGATATGATATCGCATTTATAACGCGCCTATACACAAGTATTTAAAGGCGCTGCGAGGTAAGGGAGCGGAACAAAGGGAGGACAGACAACGATCTTACTAGGCCAGGTGTCATTCAGATCGCGCAAGTGCATGGCAAGGGGGGAAAGGAAGAGTGCAAGGGGGGAAAGGGAGGGGGGAAGTGCAGTACATGGGAAGTGGAATAAATAAGATAAATAAAATACATAAAAAACAGGCAAGTGCAAGGAAGTGCGGACAAAGTGCTGCAAAGGGGACTGAAGGGATACAGAAAACAGTCCCCAAGTGCAGAGGTTGCCAGGGAGGCAGTGCAGGTGGGCAGTTGACGGGGCCTGGGCCAGAGATCAGAAGGGTGGCCAGGTAACCAGTGCAGTGCAGGAGTTCAGCAAGGGAGGGGAGGAGAGAAAGCAGAAGCAAAGAGGAAGGTTTTGAGGTGTTTCTGGAACCGGAGGTGGTTCTCCTCGAGTTTCAGGGAGGCAGGAAGGCTGTTCCAGAGAGAGGCCCCTGCCGAAGAGAGTGATCTGCCACCAACTCGTTGCTTGGAGAAGCGACTGACCCTGAGGGAGTTGGGAGGCAGATGAACTAAGAGCTCGAGAAGGAAGGTATTTAGGAAGAGAGAGTTGAAAGTATTTTGGCCGCAGTCCCCAGAAGGCCTGGTGTACAATGCAGAGGGTTTTGAATTTAATCCTTGCAGCCACTGGGAGCCAGTGCAGAGATTTCAGTCCTGGAGAGATACGATCCCTGGGCTTGAGGCCAAGGACAAGTCTCGCAGTCCTGTTCTGGATAAGTTGCAGAGGGCGGAGAGTGGAGGCAGGAAGATTTAGATAGAGGCTGTTACAGTAGTCCAGCTTGGAGAGGACCAGGGCTCTGGAGACAGTGAGCTTCTGGGGGAAGGATAGGAAAGGAAGAATACCTCTAAGGAGGTGCAGCTGGTAGTGTGACCTCTTAGAGACGTCAGAGATGTGAGGGGAGAAGGAGAGTGCAGAGTCGAAGGTGACCCCAAGGTTTTTTGTCTTGCAGGTTGGAGTGGGAGGAGGGCCAAGAGAGGCCGGCCAGAGAGCTGCAGGGAAGGAGGGAATGGGTGTGCCGATGAGTAGAATCTCATTTTTACTGGCAGAGGTCGTTGGCGGCACACCAATCCTGGATGGCAGACAGACAGAGATGAGGAAAGGAGAGGAGGAGGAGGGATGGGAAGCAGTGGAAACTCACCTGAGGAAGCTCACCTGAAACGAGGATACACGCCCTTGCGTAAAGGATTTGGGGGTCTTTACGAGTAGGGCGGGAAGGGATACCGGGCACCGGTAAGGAGACCGTTGCCGGTAATCCCTTACCACCCTATTCCGAGGTCCCTTAGCGGGTCCCACCAGGAACGGCTGGTCTGACCAGCTGTTCTGGACAGGACCCGTTAAGGGACCAGGGCGCTAATAACAGGCTTGCAAGTTGCAAGCCCGTTATTAGCGCCCTCCCCATTCCCACTGAGCCCTATGGGTGCTCAAATGGGAATGGGGAATGGTTGGTGCAATGGGGACTTACCGGTCCCGCCAGGGTCGGACTAGACCGGTAAGTCCCCATTGCACCACACCGGACTCGGTCCCGTTATTGGAGGCAGTCACGGCGCAAATAGCGCCATGACTACCCCCAATCTCGTAATGACTCCCTTTGTCTCTGTGTTCATTTTTGTTTCTTCCGAACAGCACCCAGAGTTCACCGGTCGGGCTGCTCATCTTGGACATTGGTTCTTCATCTCCTGCTAATCTTGGACATTGGTTCGTCATCACCTGCTCATCTTGGTTCTTCCTCGTTTCTCCATCTGTTGTCTTGCCCGCAGCATCCAAGGACGTGAAAGGCAAAGCAACAGCGTGAGAGATCCCATTCCGTTCTTCGACCACCGCCCGTCCCAGTGCCTAGTGTGCTCACCTGCGCATAGAGTCCAGCTCTGTTCCGTCAGCCTCTCGTCGCGGTGTCGGCCTTCAGTCGCTCAGCTCCTCTGAAGAAGAAAGACCAAGACATTGTGAAAGTAAGCTCAGATCAAGTGTGCAAGCACAGCAAGTTGGACACTCGTATTTAACCAAGACTCTCCTGTTCCCACTTTTAACTCAAGACTTACCTGTTCACCGTTGTATCCTGTGTGTCGCAGCTGGCCTGGACCACCCAGCTTTAGTGAAGTAACTTGAGGACGATATGGACCGGAGGGCCATGACCGTAGTCGCAAACATTATGATGAGCAGCGCTCGCTTTGCGCCAGCCAGCCAACCCAGGGTCTGGAGGGGAGGGGCAGAAGGGAAGGTACTGCGCTTATAATTACCCTGTACTTACCTTTAGGTCACCCAGAACGATAGAGCCCCAAAGTCCCAAAACCACCCAGGTCCCTCCCAACCTCACGGCCCCCTGGGAGTTAATCCCCATTCGACCAGTGGGGGAATGAGTGGCTGGGTGAGCGTCAGGGTGAAGGCAGTCAGCGAAGGGACTACGCATTGATCGGTACAGACCGGACCAGGCACTCGTGCAGGGCACCAGAGGTAAGCATGACATGTTCACAGTTCCAGCAAATGACTCCCTTCCCCGGGTTTCTCTCCACCAAAACAAAAGTTCAAAAGAATAGTTCTTTGTAGCCCAATAGGATAACCTTCTCTTCTTGGTGTTGCAATTCACTCCATAGGAAATGACTCCCTTCCCCAAGTCTTTTCCACATTCAATACACTTTAAAATCCTAAGGGCATGAGTCTTCCTTGGATTTCTCTCTTCATAACTTGGGTATCGGTCCCAGACATGCAGAACACCTGGTATACTCTCCTGCCAGGTTCTTTCATATAGTTCACAACTTGAGTTGCGGGTTCCAGACTTGCAACAAACCACCTGGTTTACTCTCCTGCCAGCACTTCTTCAGCACATAAAAGTTATGTTATGTGTGATGCATTTTGTACCCAGAGGTACAGCACAACTAACACCAAAAGGCAGCCTGGTGTTAGAAGACTTTCAAAACACCTACATTGGCCTAGTCCAGACTATCAGAAAAGTAAGATTTTTAATCAGCGTCTAAACTGCAGGTGAGCCACAGTGGACCGCAGTGCAATAGGCAGCGCATTCCACAGTTTGGCAGCCATCACAGAAAAGGAATGACCACCTATTCGTACAAACTGAATTCTAGGAACAGAAATGTGAAATCTGTCCCCAGAGCGCAGAGAACGGCAGGTCACATAGGGGCAAAACATATGCTGCAAGTATTCAGGCCCCACAGCATGGAAAACCCTGTGTACCAGACAAAGGTATTTAAAATGCACCCGCTTGGCCACTTGGAGCCAATGAAGATCATGAAGAATTGGGGAGATATGATCCCTGATTAGGGTATCGGTGGCCAGTCGTGCAGCAGAATTCTGCAAAATCTGCAGGCGTTGCAACAAAAAAGCAGGTTGCGCCAGGTAAAAGGAGTTGCAATAATCAATACCACTAAGGACAAAAGCTGCAACAACAGGGGCACGAAGATATCAAGGAATAAGCAGCAGAACCTTTCTCAGAATCTTCAACTGAAAATGGCCAGACTGACGCACTGAGCTAATCTGAGTGGCCATAAAAAGGCACGCAGAAAACGTAACACCAAGATTTCTAACAACTGCTTCAGGGACAGGAAAAGGACCAATAGAAGAAGGCCAAAAGAAAGGAGTCCAGAAATAAGTAGAAGAAGCAGAGCCCACCATCATAACCTCAGACTTACCACTGTTCAATTTAAGCTAATTGTTGCTCACCCAGCTGCCTGTTGCCTGCAGACAGTGCCTTAGCTGAGTAGCATGGGAGGGGTGGAGCAGATCCAGGCGGATTATGATCTGAGTATCATCTGCGTACAAATAACATCGGAAACTCTGGGAGCGTTTAAGAGCAACAAGGGGCTGAATGTAAATATTGAACAGAGTGGGTGAGAGGGCAGAGCCCTGAGGAACCCCACAAACCAAAGAAAAAAGAGCAGAGCAGAAAGACGGAAGAGCTACAGACTAAGAGCGATTAGAAAGAAAAGAATGAAACCTGGATGAATCCATGCCAGTTCCACACAATTGAGTATGAGTTGCAGACCCTTCCGTTTCAGTTTGACATACTAATTTTCCGAGTTCCCACTACTTTGTTTCACAAACTAGGGTGTGGGCCCCAGACTTGTGGACTCCCGCCTGGTGTATTCTCATGCCAGGTCTTCCTTTCTCAGTGTCAAACAGTTCCCAAGTTATGCACTCGTTTTCATTCAGGTCCCAGACCCATTCTTATTCTCTTTGCAATCTTCCCTTATGCGTCTTGGCTTCCTCATTCCGTTTGCCGGACTCACCAAGTTCATATCACTTTGGACAAACGTTACATGGTACATATCCTGAAGTGCCCTGGTGCCCTAACACCCCTGTCTGGGCTCACTGACTTCATTAGGCTGCTTCAAATGAACAACTTCTTCCTCCTGGTCTTTATTCTTCAATTCACAATGCTAGGGGGAATGACTCTCTTCCCCTGGTCTTACCTGGGCTTCTCACAGTGCTAGGGGGAATGACTCCCTTCCCCTGATCACTCCTGGGCTTCTCATGATGCTATGGGGAGTGACTCCCTTCCCCTGGTCTCGCCTGGGCTTCTCACAATGCTAGGGGGAATGACTCCCTTCCCCTGATCACTCCTGGGCTTCTCATGATGCTATGGGGAGTGACTCCCTTCCCCTGGTCTCGCCTGGGCTTCTCACAATGCTAGGGGGAATGACTCCCTTCCCCTGATCACTCCTGGGCTTCTCATGATGCTATGGGGAATGACTCCCTTTGTCACACCCCTAGAGTATCTCACAACTCCTTCCTAGCCACGGCAGCCAAATGCAGTTGACCCCTCCCACCTTGGTTGGCGCGGGGCGTTCCTGGTCTGGTTATACACAGGCACGACAAGACAGCCAAAGGGGGGAAGAGGGTTAGGGCGAGGTTGTGGATAGGTAGGGGGTGTTAAGGACACCAGAAAGAGGTTTAGGAATATTGCATGTGGATAGGGTAGGGGAGCATGGGGAAAACATACATGTATTGATAACCTGAATCAACCTGTATCACTCGGAACTCAACCTACTGGGCCCTTCTTAATTAGGACCCTACCTGACTCCTGTAAATCCTAAAACCTCCTACATAGAGCAACAAACACAAGCACATGAAGCATTATTGATGGCCATGAATAACGTGGAGCAACAATACAAGATATAACATGCAACACATAAATCAACATTGGTTTGGCATATTCCAGGTACTGATTCCTAGAATCGGGGGCTGTGTCAGTCAGCCCGTATTTCCCCACAGGAGCACATGATTCTGAGGACAAACATGATCTCAAAAGCGGCAGCCACAAACAACAAATAGCAAAACCCTATGTGGCCTAATAGCGTTCTTATGTGCTCATTGTTCTTGAGCGCTTTCGCTCTGTGTGCTGAAGCATGCCCCCATGCAAATGTTCTATGCTCCGAGCCAGAGACTGCCCCTGTGTTCCACCCCAACCTGCAACGCTCCTTTCAATGAGGCGTGAAAGAGTGCTTCATAACTGAAGAATGGCGCGTCCGCACCCAAACAAGAATAGCTTCCCCCCTTCCATGTGAAAAGAATGTTGAAACACTTAACTGACGCCTAGGGGGACTTGCCAGCACCTCCCCAGGCAATGTAGAACTGGAAGGGCAGAGTGCACTTCCGCCGTCCTCACCGCCTGGCCCGGATCATCAGAAATGAAGCGTAAGCCGCTCCCATCCCTTCCGAGGGGTAGAGCGCTGTGAATCACTGCTGGTCCCGGGTACTGTAATCACCAGAAACCTTCAGGGCAGCCTGTTCCTCAGACCCGTGCCTCCATACTGCAATCACCAACAAGCAGCATGGGTCGGGGGGGGGGCTTAAGAGTCTTCCCAATAACCTGCTACACCTGCTCCAACTGCCACAGGTTTCATGGGAAACATAGTCTTTTACTCGTTTTCCTTGAAACAACTTTATTAAGCTGCTTTCTTCTGTGCAAAGGCACTTTATTCCTCACACCCTTAGCTTGGTTTCTCCGGGGCTTCTCACAATGCTAGCGGGAATGACTCCCTTCCCCTGGTCTCTCCTGGTCCCATTCCCCTGGTCTCTACTGGGCTTATCACAATGATAGGGTGAATTACTCCATTCCCCTGGTCTCTCCCGGGCTTCTCACAACGCTAGGGGGAATGTCTCCCTTCCCCTGGTCTCTCCAGGACCCATTCCCCCGGTCTCTCTTGGGCTTCTCACAATTCTAGGGGGAATTACTCCATTCCCCTGGTCTCTCCTTGGCTTCTCACAATGCTAGGGGGAATGACTCCTTTCCCCTGGTCCCTCTGGACTTCTCAATACTCGGGGGAATGACTCCCTTTCTCTGGCCTCTCCTGGGCTTTTCACAATGTCAGGGGGAATGACATCCTTCCCCTGATATCTCCTGGGCTCCTCACAATGCAAGGAAATGACTTCCTTCCCTTGGCAATTATAACACAATGTTCATAAACATCAGGGTGGGATGACTCCATTTCCCTGATCTTTCTCAGACTCTTGACAATGCCAAGAGAATGACTCCCTTCTCTTGACTTCTTTCACAATGTTCATCAAACACCAGAGGTTATGCTTCTTTCCCCAGTCTCTTTTCAGCTTGTACAATTCATAATGCCAGGGGGTATGCTTCCTGCCTGGGCTTTCTCAGAATGTTGACAGTGTCAGGGGGAATGACTCCCTTCCTCTGGCCTTTCTCAGACCTTGCTTGCGTGTGGGTCCCCGACCCGGAGTTTCATTAATGGTTTGCATCCCCAGTCCTGGTTCACTAAACTGCCAGGATTGTGACGAAGGAGAGCGATGACCTCTTCCGGCAGGTGCAGGTCCCAGACCTTGCTATCTTCATAATATTTGGTTTTTGCTTTCCGGTCCCAGACCCATGGATGTCTTGTTTCTGTAATATCTGGTTTACTAACCTGCCTGGTATTCTCTTGGCTCAATTTACTTAAGGCAGTCTCTGCATTTATACGTGGGTTTCAGACCCTGTTTCCTAGGCTTTCCGTACTCCTCCAGCTTCCCCTAACAAACCTGGTACCTTCGGGTTCATTGTTGGGTTTCTTCTGCCCTTGCCTACACAGTGACACTTTAGCACGATTGCACTTTATATTGGTTTTTATATGTGTTTTAAATGGATTGATGTATTTAATGTTGGCTTGTTTATATGTACTATACCTTCATGTCAAACCGAAGGGTGAGATTGTTTTTATCGATTGATTATTAAATGATCTAATGAATAGAAATCTAATGAGTACAACATTTGAAGTGCACTCTACCTATTCGTTAAGGAGTGGAAGTTGTTCTGCAGTTTGATTGTGTGGTTGTGTGGGGAGTAGTAGATAAATTAGTGTAAGGGGTGTGTGTGAAGAGGTTTGTATAGAGTAGAAGAAGGATGTATGTGTATATTGGAATGAGTGTGGAGGTGGAGTGTAGCAATGGGATGAGGAGTGTATATTGGAGGGAGGAGTGTAGTAGAGGGAGTATCTTGGAGGGAGGAGTGTAGTAGATGGAGTGTAGTAGCAGGAAGGAGTAGTGGAGTAGTGGGAGGAAACATGTAGTGCTGGCAGGAAGGAAGATAGTAGTGGGAAGAAGTTGCAGAGCCAAGTGGAAGGAGTGGTCACACCAATGATTGGAGGAGAGAAGCAGGAGAAGTGAAAGAGTAGGAGAAAGGAAGGACTGGAGGGTGCAGTACAATGGGGCGAGTAGTAGGGAGAGTGGGGTAGAAAAGCAGCAGTGAGTGAGAATTACATATCTCGGCTGAGTGCCGCCGTGCAAGTGCAAAGCACCATTCCAACTCCTTATAGAACAGTAACCTTTTAATCAGAGCAGGGAAAATTAGGAAGTCCCTGGAGGAGTTGAGACAGTCATCAACCAGGACAGCCACCTCTAATATAAGCGAATATAGAAAGTATGGGTTACCAATCTGTAGAACTAACCAGATGCTACAGATGTCTGCGTTATGGAAAAGGTTTTGGGGCAGATGGCAGGGCCGGCCCTGTGGTCGACCTGCAAGGCTCATTTGCCATCTGTGGCGGTAATTCAATCCTATTCCCACTTTCAGGATGGTGAGCTCTGACCCGCCGCCTGTGGTGTAAGCGTGGTCCCTACTGGGCTTCTGGAATTGTCAGAGCACATTTCTGAGGGGATGCTAGTTTGGTTGCTCCTTGTCAGGTTTTATTGCTGTTTCTTTTAAAACAACTTTGAACTCTTTTAAGGCCTTATTAATTCACCTGACTTAACCTTGTATGGCTGTTCCGTTTGTTTCTTGATTTTATTCCGGTGCTTGCCATTTCTAAAATCTCAGTCAACTTGGTCTTCGAAGGGATCTCCAAACAAACTGGTTTATGCTATAAAAAGCTAAGTCCAACTTGACCTGCCCTTTCATGCACTGCAGAAAAGAGGCACAGCCTGTGCCTTCATCTGTGGCCCTCTGTAGTGCAAGTGAGCTTTAAGAAGTATATAATTAAGAACAGACTTTCTTCAGAGGTCTGTCCACTTTTTTTATCCACCTGTTCTCTGACAATGGATGTATCTGCCTTAGAGGACAGGATTTCGTTCAGCATAATGCTTGCAGTTAGGATTTTTCTCCATTCTGAGTGGATACAATTTTTCCACACGCCTGGCAATCATTATTTTGTCTGACTCCTCCACTCTCACAGCATCTTG
Organism: Ambystoma mexicanum; assembly: GCF_040938575.1. Lineage (NCBI taxonomy): Eukaryota > Metazoa > Chordata > Amphibia > Caudata > Ambystomatidae > Ambystoma > Ambystoma mexicanum. The sequence continues at coordinate 31,314,809 of NC_090921.1, forward strand.
TATTTAAAATCTGTGTTTACTGGAAGAGCATTCAGCGCTGTGCTTGAATTGATGACTGTTTGGATCTCCCTCTATCCTCTGGGCAAGGAGAATGCTCTGTATTTCATCCTAAGGCCTCTGCCTCTATTAGACCCTCTGATACTGCCTCTCTGCTGACGCATGTGTCCTTGAGTTCTTCTTGCTCGGATCTCAACTGAGGCTGTAAAGAAGATAGAAGAGGACTAGTAAGAATAAGGCACATCCCTTTTCTTGTGCTTTGTCTCTTTTCTCTTGCCATTCATCACCAGCTCTCTTACCTGTGAAGATGATCAGCTAGTGTTTGTTTTCCCATGATTTCCGTCTGTTTTTCGTTTGGGCTATTAGGTGTTGTTTGCAACGCCTATAAGACTAAACTATTGCATTAGATTGTAGGTAAGGAGAAATGGCATATGAGGAGGGGCACACCGCTTGTAGGAGTTGTTTAGTTATTTGTCCTCCCATTGACTGCCTGCCATGAAGGAACGCACAAGGTCAGATCGCCCATTGGCATTCTGAAGCTTTTGACCTATTAACAAATTATTCCATCAAGGTATTGGTTTTATTTACAAGGATCAGTCACCTCTAAAGGTGAATCTCACTGACCTTAAGACAAAGGGCAGATTATGGGACTGGTTTAAGAAGAGGGAGACTGTGAACATCAAATTAAGATTGGAGAAATGTATTAAATATTTTCCTTTCTATGGACGAACTCACCAATATTTAAATGCATTCCCCAATAGAGACTTGGGACGAATCCTAAGGAAATGTAGAGTTAATTTATTAGAATCATTAGAAGAGGTTGGTCTCGGGCGCAGGATACCCACATAAAGACCCAGAGATGTTGGAAAGCAGCAAACATTTGCAATACCCTGCCCGGTGAACACACAATCACCGCCGAATATCATGTTTTCACAAGTTGCGCTCAATGAGTCCTTGAAGAAGGACTCCTTGGTGCTCGTTGCGTGAAGTCAAGGGAGCTAAGTCTAAATAGTGCTATTACTAAGTTTTGCATTCACATTGTTTGTTTGTTTGTTAATTTTATTTATATAGCGCTCCGGACCCGGGGATAAAAGGGCGCTTCAAGTAAATGGTTAAATAATGCAATACAATATATACAGTTTTCATTTATATATTTATACATTTAAACAGTTAACTAGGTGCAAAGCACAAAGAAGTAAAGGCAGGTTCAGTGGACCTAATAAGTTAGTTTTTTTTCCAGTAGCCAGTTAATGACCTGTTTCCTAAAAGGCTGAAAGGATTTGATGGATTTAATGTTTAATGGCAGGGTGTTCCAAAGTTGGGAGGCGAGGACTGTAGGGTGAATCTGGGCACTGTTAAGCGGAGGGTATTGGAGGATCTGGTCGTTCTGGAGGTGGATTTCAAAGTGACACTAAGTTCCTCAAACAATTGCGATAGGCCAAATATTAAGAGTTCTTATATTGTTTTTGATTCCTATAGTGTGTAAGCAAGGTTTGATTTAAACTATAAATACATTTTAATATATATATATTTATATATTATATATATTATATATATGCATGCTTCTAATGGGGGGAAAATAAAGACCGACATATAAGGGCTTTGGCATTGTTATGTCCTGTCTCCGTGCTGCGGCGCGTGGGGAGACAGGATAAGGAAGGCCGTGATCGTAGGCCGCAGTGGCGCAGCTCCGGATGGAGCGAAATCAGACACAACACGCTTGCTCATTTGATCGCCCGGAACTGCCTCCCATTCGCGGGGGTGGGGCTTTTATTAGGACGCCCTGCGTCACCGCGTTGCGGGACGCAGGGCGGATGTAACATTTCTCATATATTTCAATTTAACTTAACATCAATCAAACACACGTCAAATATCGTTATGCAGATCCGTGAACTACAGAACCCAGGGCCTCCCCTCCTTATAGTTCTAGTGGGGCAGACTACCACACATAGGGCCTCATTACACGGTAGGCGGTACGGGTTTACCGGTACTGGTATTTTACCGGTACCGGTAAACCCTTACTGCCTTACTACAAGGTCCCTTTGCGGGTTGGTACATTAAAGCCTGCTTTTAGCAGGCGTTAAAAAACGAACCCGCAAAAGGGACCGGGGTGCTAATTACGGTACCGCAATTTGCGGTACCGTAATTAGCGCCTTCCCCATTCCCATTATGCCCTATGGGGCAAAAATGGGAATGGGGAAGGGCAATGGAGGAAGGAGGAATTACCGCCTTCCCAACCTTAGAATAGGGCGGTAATTCCCCTTTCCTCCAAGGCGATACCGGTAAATTACCGGCATGAACCATGGCGCTAATAGCACCATGGTTTACCGCCTACCGTGTAATGAGGCCTATAGGATAGTCCTTGAACCGAGCTGGCGGCTTGGTGGCGGTTCTTAAACCATATCGCCCTCCTCTTGGGCTGGGCCCCACTGTCTCACTGGGTGCCTCACCTGTCATGTCCGGCTCACCCATGTCAGGTTCGCTCCACTGCTCCCACGTTCTGTCACCCGCTTCTACCTCGTCTTGCAGGTGAGGGGGCTCTTCCTCGTTCAGCTGGGGTTCTTCACCTTCTTGGTGACATTCACCATCCGTCCATAGGTTGCATGGCACCGACTTGAACCACAACGCATTTCGTGTTACCTGTCGGCGTCCTCTCTTTACAGTTATCATGGTTCCTTGTTTCTCACTAATGGTCCATGGGAGTGACTTGTATCTGGAGTCCAGTTTGGACCTTGTCGGGTTCCCTAGCATGACCACCTGGTTGCCCACCTGGTGGTTGGGTGGCTTCGACCTCCTCTTGGCACTCATGCGTGCATTGGCTCCTGTTCTCCTCCTTTTGGTGCGTTCCTTGTTAAATCTGTCTGGACCCCTGCTGGGGTGGTGTGGAATGGAGGACTTTATGACTGTGCCGAACATGAGATCTGCTGGCGGGACACCAGTCGTGCTGTGAGGGGTCACCCGGTAGTTTCGCAGAAACCGGTAAAGGTCGACTTTCCACAGGCTGGCATTCGCTCTCGACAAACTCATCACTTTGTTAAGTGTCCTCATGAACCGTTGTACATCGCCATTTGCTTGGAGCCATCGTGGCATGATGTGATGGTACCTTATGTTTAGTTCTTGCAGGTATTGTTTGAACTCCTCCCCTTGGAATGGGGTGCCATTGTCACTCTTTATGGTTGTGGGCAGTCCATGCGTTGCAAACATCTTTTCCATGGCAGGGATGACCCCCTCTGCTGCCGTGGATTCAACTACCTCGACTTTGGGGTTTCGGGAGTGATCGTCAATGGCCACCAGGAGGTACAGGCTTTCTTGCAGTGTACAAAAATCAATGCTGATTGCGTCCCATCTGCCACTGCCTCGTTCGGCTGACAGGATTGGTTCTGGGTTAGGTGGAGCTCCGGTAATCTGGCATGGTAGACAGGTGTTTATTAGCTTTTCGACTTTCTCGTCTATCTGTGGAAACCACACTCGGTGCCGGATTCGAGCCTTCGTCCAAGCCATCCCTTGGTGGCCTTCGTGGGCTAGCGCCACTATTCTGTCCTGGAGGCTCGGCGGGATGATGATGCGATTTCCCCTGAGCAGCACTCCTTGCTCTGTGATCGACATGTCCTGCCGTATGGTAAACATTCCTGTGAGGAACGCCTTTGCATCTACGGTCCTATTTTGGGTGTTCTTCATGAACGACTTCCAATCGCCTGAGATGATGGCATTCTTCACTAAGTCGCAGCACGGGTCCTTGTGTGTTTCCGCTTCAATGTCCTCCATGCTGACAGCCTTTGGTCTCATGGCCTGCACGACCTGGCAGATATGTTCTTCGGTCTCTTCGGCTATTTGGATTTCTTGTGGAGTCGTCGCTCGAGGGTGTCTTGAGAGGAAGTCCGCCGGGTTTCCACTTCCCGGCTGGTAGGTCAATTCAAAATTGTACTGCTGGAGGTGTAATAGCCGTTTGGCAATTCTCGCTGGCGGGTGAGAGGATGTGCCCATGAAGATAGGCAACAGGGGTTTGTGATCCGTAACTGCCGTGAATCTTCGGCCATAGAGGTAGAGGTGAAAATGACGACACCCCCAAAGTACTGCAATCGCCTCCTTCTCAATGTGCGAGTATCGCTGCTCTGTCATTGTGAGAGCTCTTAACGCGTAGGTGATGGGCCTCTTCTTACCTTCTTTGGTGATCTGCATGAGGATGGCCCCTAGGCCGACAGGGCTCGAATCTACAAATAGTTCCGTTGGGAGCTCGGTGTCGTAGTATGCCATCTTCGTGTCGACGGACAGCGACTCTTTGATTTTTTCAAACGCCTCCTGGCATGTTTGCCCCCATTCCCACTTTGTGTTCAGCTTAGTGAGCTCTCGCAGGGGTTCAGAGAGGGTGGCCAAGTTCCGGATGAACCTCCCACAATATGTGGCCATCCACAGGAAGCTGCGCACTTCGGTCGGTGTCACTGGCGGGCTCGCAGCCTGTATGTCGGCAACCGGCTGGGGGTCCGGGGAAATGCCAGTGCTGCTGAACTTGTAGCCAAAGAAAGATATTTCCGTTTTGAAGAATTCACATTTTTCTTTGTGAATAGTTAACCCAGCATCTTCTAGCCTGCCCAGAGCGTCTGTAGTCGCCTCAGGTGTTCTTCTCTGTCCTGCACATGGATCAAGATGTCGCTGCTCACATTTAGGACACCTGGTATGTCCCGGATGACCACCTGAATTGTCTGTTGAAAGACTTCGGCAGCCGACGAGATCCCAAAACTTAGACGCTTGTATCTTCGTAAACCCAGGTGCGTTGAGAAAGTTGCTATGTAGCGAGAGTCCCTATGCAATTTTAGCTGGTGGTATCCTGCTTTTAGGTCAACTTTGGAGAAGACTCATGACCTGGTGAGGTCAGCCACGATTTCATCAAGCGTTGGTGTGATGTGGCGCTCCCGCTTGATTGCAGTGTTCGGGAGGCGCATGTCTATGCAAATCCGGACTTTTCCCGGCTGTATGGGTTTTTTTGTGACCACCATCGGGGAGACCCATGGTGTTGGCCCAGTGACTTCTTCTATTTTCGTGCCTTGAAACACCTGTGTATAGGCGCATTATAAATGCCATATCATATCATATCATGCCGGCTTCTTCCAATGCTTTAGGTTCTTTCTCTACTTGTTCATGCATGTGGAACGGGGTTCTCCTGTGTTTTACGGCCTTTGGCTGAACCGACTCCTCTATGTGGAGCTTGATTGTCTTTCCTTTCAAACACCCTATCCTGTTTTGCAGGTTGGGATACTGTACCAGGATCTCCTCGACCACTTGTGCTTCCTTCACTTGACTGACAAATTTGACGAGCCCTAGGTCTTCAGCCGCATCCCCACTCAGAAAGCATTCGATCCCCGTATTTACGACGTAGATTTTTGACGGTAGCCTGTTTTCACCATGGCTGAGGGTGGTGCGGAATCTGCCAATCACCGGTAGAGGCTTCCCACAGCCATATGCAAACAGAAGTGTCTGTGTTTTTCAGATCTGGTTGCAGTTGCAGTGTTTGGAATGTGCTTGTGGGCATGACATTTACAGACGCTCCCGTGTCTATGGTCATCCATACCTGCTGGTTTTGGAGAGTGAGCTGGCATTTGCGCCTTCTGAGCCCTTTTATCTGCGTCGCCTGTCCATGATCCAGGGCTGACACATGGTAGACTTTTCTCCCTTTCTTCCACTGTTCCTTGCTGGATCCCTGTTGGGCCCCTGTGATGTCATCCCCTTCTTCCTCAGTCGAAGAGTTTGTCGTTTTGACTCGCCTTGCACTGGCTTGCTTCTTTTTCTTGCTCCCACTCTTCTCTTGGGGATTGTTCGGGGGCGGTAGTGGGGTACCCGATGATCAGCATACCTTGGCATAGTGGTCCTTTCTGTCACATGCGCCACACGTTGTCCCTTGCGCCGGGCAGTTCCGCCGTCCATGTCGCGGTCCACCGCACCATCCACAATCCGTGGGTCCCGGGATGCGTGTGTTGTGACTTGAGTGTCGTGTAGGCAGAAGAGGCCTCCGTCCCCAAATGCCGCACAGAGAGAAACTAAAGCCACTCTCTGTGCAGCCGTTGAGGCCACAGGCGAAGATTTTCAAGTCCAGGACCGCGAACCTCTGGGACCCCACGCTGCTGCAAGAAAATGCGGATTAAGTACCAAGCACGAAACAGTAACCACAGTGTTTAGGAAAAACGGAAAGGTCTTACCAATCAGGGTAAAGGAAGAGGTAGTGAACCTAGTGGAGAGGTCCGGGACCCACGTGGACTGAAGTACCCCAAGAGGAGTAGTCCTCAGTTGTTCGCCTGTTAGCAGGAGCTGTGGAGCTATGAGACAAGAAGTCCAAAGAGCCAAGGTGCAAGAGGGAGATCCAGGAGGCAGTCCAGTAACAGTCCGTGGTCAAGAGCCAGATATCACTATGCAAACAAATCCAAAGGGGTAGATCCAAGAAGAGTCCAGTAGAGCAAGCCAGGTCGATTCCATGAGCAGTCAGTGATCCAAAGGTATGTAACGCCAAACAGGATGCAGAGCACAGCTGTGAAGCAACGAGTACCTGGGTTTCCGGGTTTAAGTACTCGCGCTTCTGATCACGTGATGCGCAGCTGAGTCACGTGATCGGGCAAGAGCGTCACGTGACCTTACAGTCCCGCGACGCGGAAGCTCAATGCTAGCCCTTCGTGATCCTAGGCGCCAAGGTAATTGCCAATGAAGAAATGGCCGTAGTCTGACAGCCGTTCTGTTACGGACCAGGCGCGGGCGCGCTCGCAAGGCGTGTGAGAGTCCACGTGAGTCCCGGAGAAGGGGGGAAGAAAGGGAAGAGCGAGACAGGGGTTGGGGGAGCGCCTTGGGGACCACATGATGAGGGATCGTGACAGAGTGTCTGCCATCTGGCTTGTGCATAGTTGCCGCCACCCTCATCCCTTGTGGACTGTCGGTGACATGGGCCACCATGGCTGTCGTGAGGGCCGGCTGTAGTTTTTGCAGAGTTGCGCCCATGTTGGCGGCCCTGGCATGTGCCAGCTCTCTTTGGCGACCCAATTCCAGAATGCGTGTTAGAGAGATACCCTTCTCACTGAGCACCATCCTTCTCAGTTTCTCCGTTTGGATGCCATTGATGAGCTGTCTCCGGATTTCTCTCTGGACATCCGTGAACTCACACGATATTGCCAGCTTCCTGAGTCGAGTGTGGTAGGCATGTTGGGTCTCCTCTTCTGCCTGAATTGTGGAACAAAATATGAATGTCTCATAATCAGGGGTGAGTTGCGGGAGAAAATGCGCTGTCAGAGCATCTTTAGCTTGCTGGTAAATGTCCTGGCCATCCCCGATGGTTAGCGAGTTAAAGATACGTAGCACCTCGTCCCCCACATTTAGCAACAGGTGAGATCTCATTTTCCTGGCGGTGGTTATGTCCTTACAGTCCATTGCCATTTCGAATTTCTGGATCCATAACTGCCACCGTGGACCAACTGAAGATGGATCTGTAAAGGGGTCAAAAGGCTGGATCATTGCAGAGCTTCCCTGTGGGCGTGCTTGTGGTGACGACGTTGATAGATTGGCCGCAAGTCTGGACGGCATGCTGGGCCTGGGGGTGGACGTGCCAGTCGCCATAGTGAAAAAACTCACTGTGTCTTGATGGGGTTCGATTTGTCACCTTGGTGTGGATCCACGGGCGCCTGTGCCCCTCAGTGGTCAAAAGCCTCAAAACGTGGTGGATGATCCAGTTGTGCCACTCAGGTGCTCACCATGGATGGTTGTTTCAATCACGTGCGTATGTCGTGAGCATGAAATCTTCCGCGTTGCACCATGGTGGGTCTGACCCCTGGAGGGCAGTTGGTGGAAGTTGTGCTGCTTGATGGCCGTTTGTTGATAAGGCCAGGTCGATTTTACAGGAAGATAGATGCAACACATATATATATATATATATTTTTTTGTATTTGTGTGCCTCCCCCACCGGGTGTCCAAAAATTTTGCGTGTTGCTGTGTGTCAGAACACAGCAGGCAGAGCGTCAAATATGCCTGCTGGGTCCCTGTTCCCTTGTCGCCATTGTTATGTCCTGTCTCCGCGCTGCGGCGCAGGGGGAGACAGGATAAGGAAGGCCGTGATCGTAGGCCGCAGTGGCGCAGCTCTGGAGGGAGCGAAATCAATCACGACACGTTTGATCATTCGATCGCCCGTAACTGCCTCCCATTCGCTGGGCAGGGTTTTTATTAGGACGCCCTACATCACCTCATTGCGGGACGCAGGGTGGATGTAACAGGCATTAGACATGTAATGTCTGTTAGCTCTGTGTATGCAATAAAACGCTGTGAACTTAGAGTGGCTTAAAGTGAAAGTTAAGTACTGGGACGAGGAAGAGGGACGTGAAGAATGCAGGACTCATTACAAGCGCTGCCCCCGGGGGCGTAATGCACGTGACCCCTGTGATTGGGAGCCCCCCAAACACCAGAAGCCTTCACTGTGTGTTACAAGAAACCCGGTCCCCCGGAAGATGGTCGCTGTCCTGTCCTGTGTGAAGTTCAGTGTCTGCGCCCGGAAAGGGAGCGCGCTTCCGGTCTCTGCTGCCCCGCCCCCCTGCGCGTGCTCTCGCCCTGTGCTGCCGCTGCCCGGAAGCAGCCACTAGCCCCGCCCACGCATCCGGCCACTTCCCGTGATGGCAGCAGTAGGGTCCAGGCGTGTGGAGTGACTGCGTCACGTGGTGACGTCACAGTGAGGTAAGTGTGCCGCCCCTTGAATCCCCTCCAAAACACATACCCACCTCCACTGCACACTCCCCTGCCCCCCACCACAGGCCCACCTCCTCACTGCATACTCCCCTGACCCCCTCCACAAGCCCACCTCCCCACTGCACACGCCCCTGCCTCCTCCCTGCCCCCCACCACAGGCCCACCTCCCCACTGCACACGCCCCTGCCTCCTCCCTGCCCCCCACCACAGGCCCACCTCCTCACTGCACACACCCCTGCCCCCCACCACAGCACAAGCCCACCTCCCCACTGCACATGCCCCTGCCTCATCCCTGACCCCACACTCCTCCCTGCCCCCCACCCCAGCACAAGCCCACCTCCCCACTGCACACACCCCTGCCTCATCCCTGACCCCACACTCCTCCTCCCTGCCCCCCACAGCACAAGCCCACCTCCCCACTGCACACTGCCCTGCCCCCTACCACAGCACAATCCCCTGCCCCCCCACCACAGCACAAGCCCACCTCCCCACTGCACACGCCCTGCCCCATCCCTGACCCCACACTCCTCCTCCCTGCCCCCCACAGCACAAGCCCACCTCCCCACTGCACACTCCCCTGCCCCCTACCACAGCACAATCCCCTGCCCCCCCACCACAGCACAAGCCCACCTCCCCACTGCACACGCCCTGCCTCATCCCTGACCCCACACTCCTCCTCTCTGACCCCCCACCACAGCACAAGCTCTCAACTCTCACGCTTTTGGCGGGTGTCACCCGCCTTGTAAACAGCTGTCTCACCCGCCAAGCCTCCAGCACGCCCATTCATTTCAATGGGCGTCTCACCCGCCAAAACTAAAATCGGGTGTTTTCACCCGCCTTTGCGACCCAAATGGTTGAGAGCTATGATCAAGCCCACCTCCACACTGCACACACCCCTGCCTCATCCCTGACCCCACACTCCTCCTCCCTGCCCCCCACAGCACAAGCCCACCTCCCCACTGCACACTCCCCTGCCCCCTACCACAGCACAATCCCCTGCCCCCCCACCACAGCACAAGCCCATCTCCCCACTGCACATGCCCCTGCATCATTCCTGACCCCACACACCCCTCCAACACCCCCACCACAGCACAAGCCCACCTCCCCACTGCACACTTCCCTGCCCCCTACCACAGCACAATCCCCTGCCCCCACCACAGCACAAGCCCACCTCCCCACTGCACACACCCCTGCCTCATCCCTGACCCGCACTCCTCCTCCCTGCCCCCCACAGCACAAGCCCACCTCCCACTGCACACTCCCCTGCCTCATCCCTGACGTCCACATTCTTCCTCCCTGCCCCCCACAGCACAAGCCCACCTCCCCACTGCACACACCCCTGCCTCATCCCTGACCCCACACTCCTCCTCCCTGCCCCCCACAGCACAAGCCCACCTCCCCACTGCACACTCCCCTGCCCCCTACCACAGCACAATCCCCTGCCCCCCACCACAGCACAAGCCCATCCCCCCACTGCACACGCCCCTGCATCATTCCTGACCCCACACCCCCCTCCAACACCCCCACCACAGCACAAGCCCACCTCCCCACTGCACACTCCCCTGCCCCCTACCACAGCACAATCCCCTGCCCCCCACCACAGCACAAGCCCACCTCCTCACTGCACACACCCCTGCCTAATCCCTGACCCCACACTCCTCCTCCCTGCCCCCCACAGCACAAGCCCACCTCCCCACTGCACACTCCCCTGCCTCATCCCTGACGTCCACATTCTTCCTCCCTGCCCCCCACAGCACAAGCCCACCTCCCCACTGAACACTCCCCTGCCCCCTACCACAGCACAATCCCCTGCCCCCCCACCACAGCACAAGCCCACCTCCCCACTGCACACTCCCCTGCCCCCTACCACAGCACAATCCCCTGCCCCCCCACCACAGCACAAGCCCACCTCCCCACTACAAACGCCCTGCCTCATCCCTGACGCCAAACTCCTCCTCCCTGCCCCCCACCACAGCACAAGCCCACCTCCCCACTGCACACACCCCTGCCTCATCCCTGACCCCACACTCCTCCCTGCCCCCCACAGCACAAGCCCACCTCCCCACTGCACACTCCCCTGCCCCCTACCACAGCACAATCCCCTGCCCCCCCACCACAGGCCCATCTCCCCACTGCACACACCCCTGCCTCATTCCTGACGTCCACACTCCTCCTCCCTGCCCCCCACCACAGCACAAGCCCACCTCCCCACTGTACACACCCCTGCCTCTTCCCTGACACCACCCTCCCTGTCCCCCACCACAGCACAAGCCAACCTCCCCACTGCACACGCCCTGCCTCATCCCTGACCCCACAGTCCTCCTCCCTGCCCCCCACCACAGCACAAGTCCACCTCCCCACTGCACACGCCCCTGCCTCATCCCTGACGTCCACACTCCTCCTCCCTGCCCCCCACCACAGCACAAGGCCACCTCCCCACTGCACACGCCCTGCCTCATCCCTGACAGCCACACTCCTCCTCCCACCCCCCACCACAGCACAAGCCCACCGCACATGCCCCTGCCTCATCCCTGACGGCCACACTCCTCCTCCCTGCCCCCCACCACAGCACACGCCCACCTCCCCACTTCACACGCCCTGCCTCATCCCTGACACCACATTCCTCCTCCCTCCCCCACCACAGCACAAGCCCACCTCCCCACTGCACACACCCCTGCCTCATCCCTGACGCCAAATTCCTCCTCCCTGCCCCCCACAGCACAAGCCCACCTCCCCACTCCCCTGCCCCCTACCACAGCATAATCCCCTGCCCCCCACCACAGCACAAGCCCATCTCCCCACTGCACACGCCCCTGCCTCATCCCTGACGCCAAACTCCTCCTCCCTGCCCCCCCACCACAGCACAAGCCCACCTCCCCACTGCAAACGCCCCTGCCACCCACCACAGTACAAGCCCACCTCCCCACTGCACATGCCCCTGCCTCATCCCTGCCCCCACACTCCTCCTCCCTTCCCCCACCACAGCACAAGCCCACCTCCCCACTGCACACTCCCCTGCCCCCACCACAGCACAAGCCCACCTCCCCACTGCACATGCCCTGCCTCATCCTTGACCCCACACTCCTCCTCCTTGCCCCCACCACAGCACAAGCCCTCCTCCCCACTGCACACTCCCCTGCCCCCACCACAGCACAGGCCCACCTCCCCACTGCACATGCCCCTGCCTCATCCCTGACCCCCACCACAGCACAAGCCCACCTCCCCACTGCACACACCCCTCCCTCATCCCTGACCCCACACTCCTCCTCCCTGCCCCCCACAGCACAAGCCCACCTCCCCACTGCACACTCCCCTGCCCCCTACCACAGCACAATCCCCTGCCCCCCCACCACAGCAGAAGCCCATCTCCCCACTGCACACGCCCCTGCATCATTCCTGACCCCACACTCCTCCTCCCTGCCCCCCACCACGGCACAAGCCCACCTCCCCACTGCACACACCCCTGCCTCATTCCTGACACCACCCCCTCCCTGCCCCCCACCACAGCACAAGGCCACCTCCCCACTGCACACGCCCCTGCCTCATCCCTGACAGCCAAACTCCTCCTCCCTGACCCCCCACCACAGCACAAGGCCACCTCCCCACTGCACACGCCCCTGACCCCCACCCAGCACAAGCCCACGTCCCCACTGCACACGCCCCTGCCTCCTCCCTGCCCCCCACCACAAGCCCACCTCCCCACTGCACACACCCCTGCCTCATCCCTGACCCCACACTTCTCCTCCCTGCCCCCACACCACAGCACAATCCCACCTCCCCACTGCACACGCCCCTGCCTCATCCCTGACCCCACACTTCTCCTCCCTGCCCCACACCACAGCACAATCCCACCTCCCCACTGCACACTCCCCTGCCCCCCACCACAGCACAATCCCACCTCCCCACTGCACACACCCCTGCCTCATCCCTGACCCCACACTTCTCCTCCCTGCCCCCACACCACAGCACAATCCCACCTCCCCACTGCACACGCCCCTGCCTCATCCCTGACCCCACACTTCTCCTCCTTGCCCCCATACCACAGCACAATCCCACCTCCCCACTGCACACTCCCCTGCCCCCCACCACAGCACAATCCCACCTCTCCACTGCACACGCCCCTGCCTCATCCCTGACCCCACACTCCTCCTCCCTGCCCCCCACCACAGCACAATCCCCTGCCCCCCACCACAGCACAAGGCCACCTCCCACTGCACGCTCCCCCTTCCTGCCCCCACCACAGCACAAGGCCACCTCCCCAGTGCACACGCCCCTGTCTCATGCCTGACGGCCACACTCCTTCTCCCACACTGCCCCCCAAACAGCACAAGCCCACCTCCCCACTGCACATGCCCCTGTCTCATCCCTGATGGCCACACTCCCCCTCCCACACTGCCCCCCACACTGCACAAGCCCACCTCCTCACTGCACACGCCCCTGCCTCATCCCTGACGGCCACACTCCTCCTCCCTGCCCCCCTAACCACAGCACAAGCCAACCTCCCCACTGCACACACCCCTGCCTCATCCCTGACCCCACACTTCTCCTCCCTGCCCCCACACCACAGCACAATCCCACCTCCCCACTGCACACGCCCCTGCCTCATCCCTGACCCCACACTTCTCCTCCTTGCCCCCACACCACAGCACAATCCCACCTCCCCACTGCACACTCCCCTGCCCCCCACCGCAGCATAATCCCACCTCCCCACTGCACACGCCCCTGCCTCATCCCTGACCCCACACTCCTCCTCCCTGCCCCCCACCACAGCACAATCCCCTGCCCCCCACCACAGCACAAGGCCACCTCCTCACTGCACACGCCCCTGCCTCATCCCTGACCCCACACTTCTCCTCCTTGCCCCCACACCACAGCACAATCCCACCTCCCCACTGCACACTCCCCTGCCCCCCACCACAGCACAATCCCACCTCCCCACTGCACACACCCCTGCCTCATCCCTGACCCCACACTTCTCCTCCCTGCCCCCACACCACAGCACAAGCCCACCTCCCCACTGCACACTCCCCTGCCCCCCACCACAGCACAATCCCACCTCCCCACTGCACACGCCCCTGCCTCATCCCTGACCCCACACTCCTCCTCCCTGCCCCCCACCACAGCACAATCCCCTGCCCCCACCACAGCATAAACCCACCTCCCCACTGCACACGCCCCTGCCTCATCCCTGACCCCACACTCCTCCCTGCCCCCCCACAGCACAAGCCCACCTCCCCACTGCACACTCCCCTGCCCCCCACCACAGCACAATCCCCTGCCCCCCACCACAGTACAAGGCCACCTCCCACTGCACGCTCCCCTGCTTCATCCCTGACCCCACACTCCTCCTCCCTACCCCCCACCACAGCACAATCCCACCTCCCCACTGCACACTCCCCTGCCCCCCACCACAGCACAAGGCCACCTCCCACTGCACGCTCCCCCTTCCTGCCCCCACCACAGCATAAACCCACCTCCCCACTGCACACGCCCCTACCTCATCCCTGACCCCACACTCCTCCTCCCTGCCCCCCAACACAGCACAAGGCCACCTCCCCAGTGCACACGCCCCTGTCTCATGCCTGACGGCCACACTCCTTCTCCCACACTGCCCCCCAAACAGCACAAGCCCACCTCCCCACTGCACATGCCCCTGTCTCATCCCTGACGGCCACACTCCCCCTCCCACACTGCCCCCCACACTGCACAAGCCCACCTCCCCACTGCACACGCCCCTGCCTCATCCCTGACGGCCACACTCCTCCTCCCTGCCCCCCTAACCACAGCACAAGCCAACCTCCCCACTGCACACCCCATGCCTCATCCCTGACAGCCACACTCCTCCTCCTCCCTGCCCCCCACCACAGCCACAGCCAACCTCCCCACTGCTGCCCCCTGCCTCATCCCTGACAGCCACACTCCTCCTCCCTGCACCCCCACCACAGCACAATCCCACCTCTCCACTGCAGATGCCCCTGCTTCATCCCTGACGCCACACTCCTCCTCCCTGCCCCCCACCACAGCACAAGCCCACCTCCCCACTGCACACGCCCCTGCCTCATCCCTGACCCCACACTTCTCCTCCTTGCCCCATACCACAGCACAATCCCACCTCCCCACTGCACACTCCCCTGCCCCCCACCACAGCACAATCCCACCTCTCCACTGCACACGCCCCTGCCTCATCCCTGACCCCACACTCCTCCTCCCTGCCCCCCACCACAGCACAATCCCCTGCCCCCCACCACAGCACAAGGCCACCTCCCACTGCACGCTCCCCCTTCCTGCCCCCACCACAGCACAAGGCCACCTCCCCAGTGCACACGCCCCTGTCTCATGCCTGACGGCCACACTCCTTCTCCCACACTGCCCCCCAAACAGCACAAGCCCACCTCCCCACTGCACATGCCCCTGTCTCATCCCTGACGGCCACACTCCCCCTCCCACACTGCCCCCCACACTGCACAAGCCCACCTCCCCACTGCACACGCCCCTGCCTCATCCCTGACGGCCACACTCCTCCTCCCTGCCCCCCTAACCACAGCACAAGCCAACCTCCCCACTGCACACACCCCTGCCTCATCCCTGACCCCACACTTCTCCTCCCTGCCCCCACACCATAGCACAATCCCACCTCCCCACTGCACACGCCCCTGCCTCATCCCTGACCCCACACTTCTCCTCCTTGCCCCCACACCACAGCACAATCCCACCTCCCCACTGCACACTCCCCTGCCCCCACCACAGCACAATCCCACCTCCCCACTGCACACGCCCCTGCCTCATCCCTGACCCCACACTCCTCCTCCCTGCCCCCCACCACAGCACAATCCCCTGCCCCCCACCACAGCACAAGCCCACCTCCCCACTGCACATGCCCCTGTCTCATCCCTGACGGCCACACTCCCCCTCCCACACTGCCCCCCACACTGCACAAGCCCACCTCCCCACTGCACACGCCCCTGCCTCATCCCTGACGGCCACACTCCTCCTCCCTGCCCCCCTAACCACAGCACAAGCCAACCTCCCCACTGCACACACCCCTGCCTCATCCCTGACCCCACACTTCTCCTCCCTGCCCCCACACCACAGCACAATCCCACCTCCCCACTGCACACGCCCCTGCCTCATCCCTGACCCCACACTTCTCCTCCTTGCCCCCACACCACAGCACAATCCCACCTCCCCACTGCACACTCCCCTGCCCCCCACCACAGCACAATCCCACCTCCCCACTGCACACGCCCCTGCCTCATCCCTGACCCCACACTTCTCCTCCTTGCCCCCACACCACAGCACAATCCCACCTCCCCACTGCACACTCCCCTGCCCCCCACCACAGCACAATCCCACCTCCCCACTGCACACACCCCTGCCTCATCCCTGACCCCACACTTCTCCTCCCTGCCCCCACACCACAGCACAAGCCCACCTCCCCACTGCACACTCCCCTGCCCCCCACCACAGCACAATCCCACCTCCCCACTGCACACGCCCCTGCCTCATCCCTGACCCCACACTCCTCCTCCCTGCCCCCCACCACAGCACAATCCCCTGCCCCACCACAGCATAAACCCACCTCCCCACTGCACACGCCCCTGCCTCATCCCTGACCCCACACTCCTCCTCCCTGCCCCCCCACAGCACAAGCCCACCTCCCCACTGCACACTCCCCTGCCCCCCACCACAGCACAATCCCCTGCCCCCCACCACAGTACAAGGCCACCTCCCACTGCACGCTCCCCTGCTTCATCCCTGACCCCACACTCCTCCTCCCTACCCCCCACCACAGCACAATCCCACCTCCCCACTGCACACTCCCCTGCCCCCCACCACAGCACAAGGCCACCTCCCACTGCACGCTCCCCCTTCCTGCCCCCACCACAGCATAAACCCACCTCCCCACTGCACACGCCCCTACCTCATCCCTGACCCCACACTCCTCCTCCCTGCCCCCCACCACAGCACAAGGCCACCTCCCCAGTGCACACGCCCCTGTCTCATGCCTGACGGCCACACTCCTTCTCCCACACTGCCCCCCAAACAGCACAAGCCCACCTCCCCACTGCACATGCCCCTGTCTCATCCCTGACGGCCACACTCCCCCTCCCACACTGCCCCCCACACTGCACAAGCCCACCTCCCCACTGCACACGCCCCTGCCTCATCCCTGACGGCCACACTCCTCCTCCCTGCCCCCCTAACCACAGCACAAGCCAACCTCCCCACTGCACACCCCATGCCTCATCCCTGACAGCCACACTCCTCCTCCTCCCTGCCCCCCACCACAGCCACAGCCAACCTCCCCACTGCTGCCCCCTGCCTCATCCCTGACAGCCACACTCCTCCTCCCTGCACCCCCACCACAGCACAAGCCCACCTCTCCACTGCAGATGCCCCTGCTTCATCCCTGACCCCACACTCCTCCTCCCTGCCCCCCACCACAGCACAAGCCCACCTCCCCACTGCACACGCCCTGCCTCAACCCTGACAGCCACACTCCTCCTCCCTGCCCCCCCACAGCACAAGCCCACCTCCCCACTGCACACGCCCCTGCCTCATGCCTCACGGCCACACTCCTCCTCCCACACCTCCCCACCACAGCACAAGCCCACCTCCCCACCTCACACGCCCCTGCTCATCCCTGACCCCACACTCCTCCTCCCTGCCCCCCACCACAGCACAAGGCCACCTCCCACTGCACGCTCCCCCTTCCTGCCCTAACCACAGCATAAACCCACCTCCCCACTGCACACGCCCCTGCCTCATCCCTGGCCCCACACTCCTCCTCCCTGCCCCCCACTACAGCACAAGGCCACCTCCCCAGTGCACATGCCCCTGTCTCATGCCTGATGGCCACACTCCTTCTCCCACACTGCCCCCTAAACAGCACAAGCCCACCTCCCTACTGCACATGCCCATGTCTCATTGCTGACGGCCACACTCCAACTCCCACACTGCTCCCCACACAGCACAAGCCCACCTCCCCACTGCACACGCCCCTGCCTCATCCCTGACGGCCACACTCCTCCTCCCTGCACCCCCACCACAGCAAAAGCCCACCTCTCCACTGCAGATGCCCCTGCTTCATCCCTGACCCCACACTCCTCCTCCCTGCCCCCCTAACCACAGCACAAGCCAACCTCCCCCCTACATACCTCCTGCCTCATCCCTGACAGCCACACGCCTCCTCCCTGCACCCCCACCACAGCAAAAGCCCACCTCTCCACTGCAGATGCCCCTGCTTCATCCCTGACCCCACACTCCTCCTCCCTGCCCCCCACCACAGCACAAGCCCACCTCCCCACTGCACACGCCCTGCCTCAACCCTGACAGCCACACTCCTCCTCCCTGCCCCCCCACAGCACAAGCCCACCTCCCCACTGCACACGCCCCTGCCTCATCCCTGACGACTACACTCCTCCTCCCTGCCCCCACCACAGCCAACCTCCCCACTGCTGCCCCCTGCCTCATCCCTGACAGCCACACTCCTCCTCCCTGCACCCCCACCACAGCACAAGCCCACCTCCCCACTGCAGATGCCCCTGCTTCATCCCTGCCCCCACACTCCTCCTCCCTGCCCCCCACCACAGCACAAGCCCACCTCCCCACTGCACATGCCCTGCATCAACCCTGACAGCCACACTCCTCCTCCCACACCTCCCCACCACAGCACAAGCCCACCTCCCCACCTCACACGCCCCTGCTCATCCCTGACAGCCACACTCCTCCTCCCTGTCCCCCTACAGCACAAGCCCACCTCCCCATTGCACACGCCCCTGCCTCATCCCTGACCCCATACTTCTCCCTAATCCCCCATCACAAGCCCACC
Source organism: Ambystoma mexicanum (assembly GCF_040938575.1). Classification (NCBI taxonomy): domain Eukaryota; kingdom Metazoa; phylum Chordata; class Amphibia; order Caudata; family Ambystomatidae; genus Ambystoma; species Ambystoma mexicanum. The sequence goes on from NC_090921.1 coordinate 31,333,344, forward strand.
TCCCACTGCACACCCCCCTCCCTGCCCCCACCACTGCACAAGCCCACCTCCCCACTGCACACGCCCCTGCCTCATCCCTGCCTCCCAGCACAGCACAAGCCCACCCCCACTGCACATTCCCCTGCCTCATCCCTGCCTCCCAGCACAGCACAGGCCCACCTCCCCACTGCATACGCCCCTGCCTCATCCCTGACAGCCACACTCCTCATCCCTGCTCCCCCACCACAGCACAAGCCCACCTCCCCACTGAACACGCCCCTGCATCATCCCTGACCCCACACTCCTCTTCCCTGCCCCCACCATAGCACAATCTCACCTCCCCATGGTACACGCCCACCTCCCCACTGCACACGCCCTGCCCCATCCCTGACACTGCCCTGCACCCCACCACAGCACAATCCCACCTCCCCACTGCACACATCCACCTCCCACGGCACATGCCCTGCCTCATCCCTGACACTGCCCTGCACCCCACCACAGCACAATCCCCCCACTGCACACGCCCCTCGCTCATCGCTAACACCACCCTCCCTGCCCCCCACCACAGCACAATCCCATCTTCCCACTGCACACGCCCACCTTCCCACTGCACCCACCCCTGCCTCATCCCTGGCAGCCACACTCCTCCTCCCTGCCCCCATCACAGCACAAGACCACCGCCCCACTGCACACGCCCCTGCCTCATCTCTAACACCACCCTCCCTGCCCCCCCAGCACAGCACAATCCCACCCCCCCACAGCACACGCCCACCTCCCACTGCACACGCCCTGCCTCATCCCTGACACTGCCCTGCACCCCACCACAGCACACGCCCCTGGCTCATCCCTAACACGACCCTCCCTGCCCCCCAACCACAATCCCACCTCCCCACTGCACACACCCACTGCACACGCCCTGCCTCATCCCTGGCAGCCACACTCCTCCGTGCCCCCCCACCACATCACAAGACCACCTCCCCACTGCACACGCCCCTGCCTCAACCCTGACAGCCACACTCCTCCCTGCCCCCCACAGCACAAGCCCACCTCCCCACTGCACATGCCCCTGCCTCATCCCTGACGACTACACTCCTCCTCCCACACACCCCACCACAAGCCCACCTCCCCACTGCACATGCCCCTGCCTCATGCCTGACGGCGGCACTCCTCCTCCCACACCTCCCCACCATAGCACAAGCCGACCTCCCCACCTCACACGCCCCTGCCTCATCCCTGACAGCCACACTCCTCCTCCCTGCCCCCCTACAGCACAAGCCCACCTCCCCATTGCACACGCCCCTGCCTCATCCCTGACCCCACACTTCTCCCTAATCCTCCCACCACAAGCCCACCTCCCCACTGCACCACCCCCTGCCTCATCCCTAACCCCACACTCCTCCTCCCTGCCTCCCACCACAGCACAAGCCCACCCCCCACTGCACACGCCCCTGCCTCATCCCTGACCCCACACTCCTCCCTAATCCTCCCACCACAAGCCCACCTCCCCACTGTACCACCCCCTGCCTCATCCCTGACAGCCACATTCCGCCTCCCTGCCACCACCACAGCACAAGGCCGCCTCACCACTGCACACGCCCTGCCTCATCCCTGACACTGCCCTGCACCCCACCACAGCACATTCCCCCCACTGCACACGCCCCTCGCTCATCGCTAACACCCTCCCTGCCCCCCACCACAGCACAATCCCATCTTCCCACTGCACCCACCCCTGTCTCATCCCTGGCAGCCACACTCCTCCTCCCTGCCCCCATCACAGCACAAGACTACCTCCCCACTGCACACGCCCCTGCCTCATCCCTGACAGCCACACTCCTCCTCCCTGCACCCCCACCACAGCACAAGCCCACCTCTCCACTGCAGATGCCCCTGCTTCATCCCTGACCCCACACTCCTCCTCCCTGCCCCCCACCACAGCACAAGCCCACCTCCCCACTGCACACGCCCTGCCTCAACCCTGACAGCCACACTCCTCCTCCCTGCCCCCCCACAGCACAAGCCCACCTCCCCACTGCACACGCCCCTGCCTCATGCCTCACGGCCACACTCCTCCTCCCACACCTCCCCACCACAGCACAAGCCCACCTCCCCACCTCACACGCCCCTGCTCATCCCTGACCCCACACTCCTCCTCCCTGCCCCCCACCACAGCACAAGGCCACCTCCCACTGCACGCTCCCCCTTCCTGCCCTAACCACAGCATAAACCCACCTCCCCACTGCACACGCCCCTGCCTCATCCCTGGCCCCACACTCCTCCTCCCTGCCCCCCACTACAGCACAAGGCCACCTCCCCAGTGCACATGCCCCTGTCTCATGCCTGATGGCCACACTCCTTCTCCCACACTGCCCCCTAAACAGCACAAGCCCACCTCCCTACTGCACATGCCCATGTCTCATTGCTGACGGCCACACTCCAACTCCCACACTGCTCCCCACACAGCACAAGCCCACCTCCCCACTGCACACGCCCCTGCCTCATCCCTGACGGCCACACTCCTCCTCCCTGCACCCCCACCACAGCAAAAGCCCACCTCTCCACTGCAGATGCCCCTGCTTCATCCCTGACCCCACACTCCTCCTCCCTGCCCCCCTAACCACAGCACAAGCCAACCTCCCCCCTACATACCTCCTGCCTCATCCCTGACAGCCACACGCCTCCTCCCTGCACCCCCACCACAGCAAAAGCCCACCTCTCCACTGCAGATGCCCCTGCTTCATCCCTGACCCCACACTCCTCCTCCCTGCCCCCCACCACAGCACAAGCCCACCTCCCCACTGCACACGCCCTGCCTCAACCCTGACAGCCACACTCCTCCTCCCTGCCCCCCCACAGCACAAGCCCACCTCCCCACTGCACACGCCCCTGCCTCATCCCTGACGACTACACTCCTCCTCCCTGCCCCCCACCACAGCCAATCTCCCCACTGCTGCCCCCTGCCTCATCCCTGACAGCCACACTCCTCCTCCCTGCACCCCCACCACAGCACAAGCCCACCTCCCCACTGCAGATGCCCCTGCTTCATCCCTGCCCCCACACTCCTCCTCCCTGCCCCCCCACCACAGCACAAGCCCACCTCCCCACTGCACATGCCCTGCATCAACCCTGACAGCCACACTCCTCCTCCCACACCTCCCCACCACAGCACAAGCCCACCTCCCCACCTCACACGCCCCTGCTCATCCCTGACAGCCACACTCCTCCTCCCTGTCCCCCTACAGCACAAGCCCACCTCCCCATTGCACACGCCCCTGCCTCATCCCTGACCCCATACTTCTCCCTAATCCCCCATCACAAGCCCACCTCCCACTGCACACCCCCCTCCCTGCCCCCACCACTGCACAAGCCCACCTCCCCACTGCACACGCCCCTGCCTCATCCCTGCCTCCCAGCACAGCACAAGCCCACCCCCACTGCACATTCCCCTGCCTCATCCCTGCCTCCCAGCACAGCACAGGCCCACCTCCCCACTGCATACGCCCCTGCCTCATCCCTGACAGCCACACTCCTCATCCCTGCTCCCCCACCACAGCACAAGCCCACCTCCCCACTGAACACGCCCCTGCATCATCCCTGACCCCACACTCCTCTTCCCTGCCCCCACCATAGCACAATCTCACCTCCCCATGGCACACGCCCACCTCCCCACTGCACACGCCCTGCCCCATCCCTGACACTGCCCTGCACCCCACCACAGCACAATCCCACCTCCCCACTGCACACATCCACCTCCCACGGCACATGCCCTGCCTCATCCCTGACACTGCCCTGCACCCCACCACAGCACAATCCCCCCACTGCACACGCCCCTCGCTCATCGCTAACACCACCCTCCCTGCCCCCCACCACAGCACAATCCCATCTTCCCACTGCACACGCCCACCTTCCCACTGCACCCACCCCTGCCTCATCCCTGGCAGCCACACTCCTCCTCCCTGCCCCCATCACAGCACAAGACCACCGCCCCACTGCACACGCCCCTGCCTCATCTCTAACACCACCCTCCCTGCCCCCCCAGCACAGCACAATCCCACCCCCCCACAGCACACGCCCACCTCCCACTGCACACGCCCTGCCTCATCCCTGACACTGCCCTGCACCCCACCACAGCACACGCCCCTGGCTCATCCCTAACACGACCCTCCCTGCCCCCCAACCACAATCCCACCTCCCCACTGCACACACCCACTGCACACGCCCTGCCTCATCCCTGGCAGCCACACTCCTCCGTGCCCCCCCACCACATCACAAGACCACCTCCCCACTGCACACGCCCCTGCCTCAACCCTGACAGCCACACTCCTCCCTGCCCCCCACAGCACAAGCCCACCTCCCCACTGCACATGCCCCTGCCTCATCCCTGACGACTACACTCCTCCTCCCACACACCCCACCACAAGCCCACCTCCCCACTGCACATGCCCCTGCCTCATGCCTGACGGCGGCACTCCTCCTCCCACACCTCCCCACCATAGCACAAGCCGACCTCCCCACCTCACACGCCCCTGCCTCATCCCTGACAGCCACACTCCTCCTCCCTGCCCCCCTACAGCACAAGCCCACCTCCCCATTGCACACGCCCCTGCCTCATCCCTGACCCCACACTCCTCCCTAATCCTCCCACCACAAGCCCACCTCCCCACTGCACCACCCCCTGCCTCATCCCTAACCCCACACTCCTCCTCCCTGCCTCCCACCACAGCACAAGCCCACCCCCCACTGCACACGCCCCTGCCTCATCCCTGACCCCACACTCCTCCCTAATCCTCCCACCACAAGCCCACCTCCCCACTGTACCACCCCCTGCCTCATCCCTGACAGCCACATTCCGCCTCCCTGCCACCACCACAGCACAAGGCCGCCTCACCACTGCACACGCCCTGCCTCATCCCTGACACTGCCCTGCACCCCACCACAGCACATTCCCCCCACTGCACACGCCCCTCGCTCATCGCTAACACCCTCCCTGCCCCCCACCACAGCACAATCCCATCTTCCCACTGCACCCACCCCTGTCTCATCCCTGGCAGCCACACTCCTCCTCCCTGCCCCCATCACAGCACAAGACTACCTCCCCACTGCACACGCCCCTGCCTCATCCCTAACACCACCCTCCCCTACCCCCCACAGCACAATCCCACCCCCCCAGCACACGCCCACCGCCCACTGCACACGCCCTGCCTCATCCCTGACACTGCCCTGCACCCCACCACAGCACATGCCCCCCCACTACACACGCCCCTGGCTCATCCCTAACACCACCTTCCCTGCCCCCCAACCACAATCCCACCTCCCCACCGTACACACCCACTGGACACGCCCTGCCTCATCCCTGGCAGCCACACTCCTCCTCCCTGTCCCCACCACAGGGCCACCTCCCCACTGCACACGCCCTGCCTCATCCCTGGCAGCCACACTCCTCTGTGCCCCCCCACCACATCACAAGACCACCTCCCCACTGCACACGCCCCTGCCTCAACCCTGACAGCCACACTCCTCCCTGTCCCCACCACAGGGCCACCTCCCCACTGCACACGCCCCTGCTTCATCCCTGAGCCCACACTCCTCCTCTCACACCGCCCACCACAGCACTAGGCCACCTCCCCACTGAACTCCTCCTACCTCATCCCTGACGGCCACTCTCCTCCTCCCCGCCACCCGCACCACAGCACAAGCCCACCTCCCCACTGCACACGCCCCTGGGTCATGGTGCCTGGCCCTGGACCTGGAGTCTGTGTATGGATAGCAATGTTTACAGAATATGTACAGGATATAATGCCGGCCCCTGGATCTGGAGCACCATATCCTGGATATATTCTGTAAACATTGCTGTCCATACACTGACTCCAGATTCAGGGCCGGGCATCATATCCTGTATATGTTGTGTCAACATTAATGTCTGGAGTCTGGCTCCAGATCTAGGTCTCGACCACCGTTCGCGAATTGTCTGATACTGCTGTAAATTATGTAAATTTGAAGTGCATCTATGTAAGAAGCTCCGAAAAAAGACTATGGAGTTCATTTCTGATTGTGGCGTAACATGAATGAAAGGTGTAAAAGCCTTGAGTAAGGCTTGTACGCCTTTCATTCATGCCATGCCACATTGTATGGTGGAGAGGAGGGGCAAACACAACTTGCGTTTCCATCGGCATGGATTACCATGCAGGCGCAAATGCTGGCAGTCTCTATGGAGTCCACTGGCTTTATGCAGTAGCATAAAGCAGGCGGTCCCCATAAAGAACAGTTGTACATGTTGCAAGCCATGCTCACAAGTAAAATGAAACGTCCGACATGCAACATCTAGGACCTGATTCACAGAACGTTTTCCTATGGGATTGCGCCATTATAAAACACTTCCATGGATCAGGCCCATAATTGTGATTGTGAATGCTCTATGCGTGAATGGTAAGCATTGTTCACAATTAAAAGTAAATGCTGCCTGGCATGCAAGCATGGCAGTCAACGTTTACTCACTTTGTACGTCGGAGTGCAAAAGGGCAGGGCAAAAGACAGCGTATGCGTGAACATTTGGCAGCAGTGACCTGGCTAAGCCAGAGTGCAAATGTACCAGGTCCCTGTCAAATTACATTTTGGAGCAAAATAAGCTAATATGTGGTGCCCATGGAACACTAGCTCTCCCCATCGTTTTTCTCTTCATCTTATTGTTTTTTTTCTTGTTAAATAATGTTAGTAACATTTTGAAGAATGATGAATTGATAATAGTTCTTGTTACCGGTTTTGAATCCAGGGTTGGGGTGGTATCATTCTCCTCTTCTGGGGACCCTATCTGAAGTTCAGAGTGTTAGCACTCTAAATAGGGAACACAAAATGGAGGAAGAACACATTAAAAGCAAATATTGATTGTGTTTATGTAACGTTGTAAAGTACTCTCCACCTCCTGGAACCCTCGGTTGGACACGCCATTTTTTTGATCATTGCCAGATTTGTTAACAGTGTACATTTTCCCTCTGCAGACACCCAAGACCTGGATATCAAACATCTAAATGGGAAGAAGGAAAGTCCGGCACTTGCCTGAGCGCGACACAGCAGCACCACCACCAGCCGCACCTGCCTGTAGCGTCTCTATTGTAAGAGGCATGCCTGAGATTCGCTTCCTGCCGGAAGACTCTGTAAGGATGGGGCCTGACATCTGGGAAAGGGTAATACCTGGAGAGATTGGAACGCTCCCAGAGTCAGAGACCTCAGTCAAGAGCCCTTTCAAAAACCGGCAAAGTGTTTTTGAGGCTGAGCCCCCTGCACGGAATGGCACCAGCATCGGAATCTGTGCCACGCTACAACACCTGCAGGCAAAAATGGATCGCTTGCAGAATACTCTGGAGGCCATGCCCCTTAAAGTTGCAGAGATTATGAAGCAGATCTGGTTAACAACGGGTCAGGGGTACCTGAAAAGACATGTAATGTCTGCGGAGATGGTCAGTCCTGCAACGGGCAGACACTGTGATCTACATGGATTTCTTCCACCTCCTCTTCAAGACAATACAGTGGAACCCAGCCTGAGTCCTGAGCAAGTGTTTACTGATAGCCTGGGGCAACATCAGAACCACTGCCCACAACTGGTGACCACTGATTTGCAGAGCCAAGGGAACCACTGCCTACAACTGGTGACTACTGATGGGCAGAGCCAACGGAACCACTCCCTTCAATCGGTGACTACTGATGTGCAGAGTCAACAGAAACACTCCGTACAACCGGTGACTACTGATGGGCAAAGCCAACGGAACCACTGCATACAAGCAGTATTTGAAGGTTTTCATTGCCAGCACCAGAGTCAGGCCATGCGTCCAACTTGCATTGATAGACCAAGCCCGGAGGAGAGTCTGTGCACTCAACTAGTGTTAACTGCCCGGCAGGACCCACAGCCAAACCTCAAGCACGAAACGTTGATTCCTGAAGAGAACGGACAGGAGAAGAACCAAGTCCCACACCAAATGTTGTATTATGGACCAGATCTAAGCTGCAAGTTAGACCCATGGTGTTTAAATGGACTGGGCCAAGCTGAACCCATATACCTGGCATCAAACTCTCTTCCTGCAGTTGAAGCTGCCTTCATAAGCTCCTTGACAAGAAGAAATGCAAACTTAGAGATGATCAAAGCCACCCCAGGTAAGTTTGTTAAACCAATGGTTTGTGCCTTGAATAGGATGTGCACTGATACTGTGGCAATAAGACCCAAGGCGGCAGGCCAATACCGCCCCAGGTATTGTCCCCGGGGCGGCCTTCACGAAGCCCCGGGGGCATTACCTGGGGCGGTATTGGCTCGCCGCCGAGGGTCTTATAGCCATTAGTACCCCGGCCTGTTAGACCTGGGTACTAATGGCATTTCTTTCTGTTTCGAAACGCAGCAAAAAATGGCCGCCGGGAAAGGGAAAACGTAGTCCATTTTCCCTTTCCATGGCGGCCATCAGGAGTGGACGTGCTGGGAACAGAAGTGTTTCCAGCACGTTTGCTCCCAAGAAAAGAAGAAAAAAGAAGGTAAGTGGGGATGGGAGGGCAGGGAGGGGATAGTTTGTGGGGGAGGCGGGTAGAGGAAAAGAAAAACTTACCTGAGGTGCCGGCGGGGGACGAAGGCAGCCTGCAGCCATGGGGAGGCTCGGAGCGGGGATTGCCCCGTTTCGAGCCTCCTCATTGGCTAAGGGGCTGCCTCGCCGGAAACAGAGTATCCGGCACGCGCGGGACTTTCTAACGTACACGGGAATACCATATGGAATGGCTCAGAAAAGAGCCAATCCACACGTAGTATTCCCGGTGTACATTGCGCGCCGGGTACTCTTGTAATTTAACACACCTTGTATTAAATATGTGTTAGTCTTTAATATTCATAGACAAAATGCCCTCTTGATCACTTCTTTGGCAAAGGAAAATGATCTAAAGCACATTGAAGTCTAGACATGGGCAGGCCAAAGGGATCTGAAAAACATTCTGAGGTGGGTATGTATGGAGGGCAGAGTGCAAGGGGATCTGAAATACTGTCTGATGTGGGTATGTGAGGATGGCAGAGTGAGTGCAAGGGGATCTGAAGCACAGTCTGAGGTTGGTAGGGCACAGTGTAAGGGGATCTGAAGCACAGTCTGAGGGTGGTAGGGCACAGTGTAAGGGGATCTGAAGCACAGTCTGAGGTTAGTAGGGCACAGTGTCAGGGGATCTGAAGCACAGTCTGAGGTTGGTAGGGCACAGTGCAAGGGGATCTGAAGCACAGTCTGTGATGGGTATGTTGGGAGGGCACAGTGTAAGGGGATCTGAAGCACAGTCTGAGGTTGGTAGGGCACAGTGCAAGGGGATCTGAAGCACAGTCTGTGATGGGTATGTTGGAAGGGCACAGTGCAAGCAGAACTGAGGTACAGTCGGTGGTGGGCATGTGGGAAGGGCACAGTGAAGGGGATCTGAAGCACAGTCTGAGGTTGGTAGGGCACAGTGCAAGGGGATCTGAAGCACAGTCTGAGGTTGGTAGGGCACAGTGTAAGGGGATCTGAAGCACAGTCTGAGGTTGGTAGGGCACAGTGCAAGGGGATCTGAAGCACAGTCTGTGATGGGTATCTGGACCCTTCATCTCTAGTATTGCCGGTGTCCCATGATCTGGACCCTTCCTTTCTAGTATTGCCTGTGTCCCATGATCTGGACCCTTCCTCGCTAGTATTGCCTGTGTCCCATGATTTGGACCCTTCCTCGCTAGTATTGCCTGTGTCCCATGATATGGACCCTTCCTTTCTAGTATTGCCTGTGTCCCATGATTTGGACCCTTCCTCGCTAGTATTGCTGGTGTCCCATGATCTGGACCCTTCCTCGCTAGTATTGCCTGTGTCCCAGGATCTGGGCCCTTCCTCGCTAGTATTGCTGGTGTCCCATGATCTGGACCCTTCCTCTCTAGTATTGCCGGTGTCCCATGATCTGGACCCTTCCTTTCTAGTATTGCCGGTGTCCCATGAGCTGGACCCTTCCTCTCTAATATTGCCGGTGTCCCATGAGCTGGACCCTTCCTTTCTAGTGTTGCCGGTGTCCCATGATCTGGACCCTTCATCTCTAGTATTGCCGGTGTCCCATGATCTGGACCCTTCCTTTCTAGTATTGCCGGTGTCCCATGAGCTGGACCCTTCCTCTCTAGTATTGCCGGTGTTCCATGATCTGGGCCCTTCCTTTCTAGTATTGCCGGTGTCCCATGATCTGAACCTTCCTCTCTAGTATTGCCGGTGTCCCATGATCTGGACCCTTCCTCTCTAGTATTGCCTGTGTCCCATGATCTGGACCCTTCCTCGCTAGTATTGCTGGTGTCCCATGATCTGGACCCTTCCTCTCTAGTATTGCCGGTGTCCCATGATCTGGACCCTTCCTTTCTAGCATTGCCGTTGTCCCATGAGCTGGACCCTTCCTCTCTAATATTGCCGGTGTCCCATGATCTGGACCCTTCCTTTCTAGTATTGCCGGTGTCCCATGATCTGGACCCTTCATCTCTAGTATTGCTGGTGTCCCATGATCTGGACCCTTCCTCTCTAGTATTGCCGGTGTCCCATGATCTGGACCCTTCCTCTCTAGTATTGCCTGTGTCCCATGATCTGAACCCTTCCTCGCTAGTATTGCCTGTGTCCCATGATTTCGACCCTTCCTCGCTAGTATTGCCTGTGTCCCATGATCTGGGCCCTTCCTTTCTAGTATTGCCGGTGTCCCATGATCTGAACCCTTCCTCTCTAGTATTGCCGGTGTCCCATGATCTGGACCCTTCCTCTCTAGTATTGCCGGTGTCCCATGATCTGGACCCTTCCTCTCTAGTATTGCCGGTGTCCCATGATCTGGACCCTTCCTCTCTAGTATTGCCGGTGTCCCATGATCTGGACCCTTCCTTTCTAGTATTGCCGGTGTCCCATGATCTGAACCCTTCCTCGCTAGTATAGCCGGTGTCCCATGATCTGGACCCTTCCTCGCTAGTATTGCTGGTGTCCCATGAGCTGGACCCTTCCTCTCTAGTATTGCCGGTGTCCCATGATCTGGACCCTTCCTTTCTAGTATTGCCGGTGTCCCATGATCTGAACCCTTCCTCTCTAGTATTGCCGGTGTCCCATGATCTGAACCCTTCCTCTCTAGTATTGCCTGTGTCCCATGATCTGGGCCCTTCCTCTCTAGTATTGCCTGTGTCCCATGATCTGGGCCCTTCCTTTCTAGTATTGCCGGTGTCCCATGATTTTGACCCTTCCTCGCTAGCATTGCCTGTGTCCCAGGATCTGGGCCCTTCCTTTCTAGTATTGCCTATGTCCCATGATCTGGGCCCTTCCTCTCTAGTATTGCCGGTGTCTCATGATCTGGGCCCTTCCTCTCTAGTATTTCTGGTGTCTTATAAGTTGAGACTGACTCACTTATATGCAGGGGGGATCCCTCCTAAGATCAGAGCTCACCTCTGATATGGGTCCAGCCTGCACATCACATGTTCGAAAACCAGCAGTGCCAGCTCCTTACTCATCCTTCTGATGTTGATATATTAAGAACTAATAGTTGTGAAGGCATCATGAAGCAAGACACAGACAACAGATTCAAAGTTCAAACGAAATACTTTTATTAACTTAAATGTCAGGATGGTGTAAGGCCTAACTTGCCCTATGCTAAGGTGGGATTTCCCTACCTAAAGAAACTAAGGATAGTCTGAGTCAGTAACTTCAACTTAAAAGTCTGTCTGTGTCCAAAACCTATGCTTGCCCTCACAACTAAAGCTAAACCGCATGTACGGATGTCAACAACAAATTATGTAGTGTTCCAAAATAAAGTTCTGAGCTTCTTCCAGCTCTTGGCTTACGTTCCAACTCACCTCTCCCAAGTTCAAGGCAGTGCCACAAAATCTCAGGGTTCCCTTCCCAAGAGAACAACACAGGTCTAGAAATCTGTTAGGGAGAATTCTCATTTCGAATGGATTGTGTGTTCCCACGTATCTTTGATATTTCCAATGTCCAGCTTGCTGCCTCGGAATTCTTTTTCAGTAGAGGGAGCTGTGTGTGGATGACTGGTCAGGTCGATGTCAATCGGAGGCCTCTGTTCTGATGTAGACGTCATCACGGGTATAAGTAGCTTGTGCAGTGCCTGTTGCTCAGTTCTGTTTTTCCGCGCTTCACAGCTTCGGTAACATAACGCTTGGTTCTGTGTGATCTTCGAATTTCTTTGAGTTTTCTTGAGAGACTATCTTTGAGTTTTCGACGAAATGACTTCCTCATCAGCTTTGTCTACTCCCTGGTCTGGTTTAAAAAAATGCGCGACTGCTGGGCAGAAATGTCCATGGCGGACCCGCACAGGGTCTGCCTCTTGTGTCTAGGAGCAGAACATGCGTGTTCGGAGTGCGACGAATGCATGTCGATGACGGCCAAGGCCTTGAGGGAGCGCAGAGGAAAGTTGGAGAGAGGTAGGCCTAAAAAATCTATTACCCCGTCCAAACGTAAGTCATCTGACGAGTCGAGGCCTTCGTCTCCCCGTCATAAAAAACCTAAACTCTCCTGTTCTCATTCACAAAGTGGATCACATCTTTCCTAGTCTTCGAGGCATGGTAAAAAGATGCAACATAGATCGCCATCCACTTCTTCTTTTTCTAGTTCACCTGAAAGGGTTGTCTGTCCCACGAAACACAGTACCCCAGCTCAATGGGAGGAATTCAGAATGAGTATGTTAAAGGTCTTTGAGAACGTGGCCTTGCCCCCCTCAAAAGCACCTAGAGGCGATACCCCAGACAAAACACCTGGGAAGCACAGAAGCCGTGAGTCTTCGACCTCGGCTGTGGAAACTCCTCAAGAGTGATCTAATCCCTCGAGTCAAAAGAAAGCCCCTTTGACGCACAAAATATCGACGTCCTCAACGCCGAAAGAAACCCATATGACAAAGTCCAAGGGTGTATCGTCGACGCCATCGGCAACAAAATCAAAGGAGGGGTCATCGACACCTCAAATATCGACCTCCTTGATGCCGTACATGACAATTGCTTCAACGCTTTCGTTGAAGACCTCGACATTCTTGTCGAAAACATTGACGTCTTCGGAAAAATCGAAGCCGTCGACTGTTTTGTCGAAGTTGTCCATGTCATCATCGACGATTTTAACACTGTCAGCTCCTATCATGACGTCTATAGTGCCTTCTTCTGCTCCTCCTTTTGAGAGGATTTACACACCACAACCCCGTTCAGACTATTTTAAAACTCTTTCTTCGATCTATGAGGAGTCATCTGAAGAGGAGAGACCATTTGGTCTGGAATGGACACCTTCAGTCCCAGGAGAACTCCTATTTGAACAATCTAGAATAAAGAATCTGCAGGACTCACTGCATGAGGCAAGTGGCATTTTGACACTCCCCATGAAGCTGAATTTCGTAGAGCAGATCCAGGAGATCATGATGAAGGCAACTATAGACAGCTCATGTCTAGAGTAACAGAATACCTGGGAGGGTCCAGACCCACACCTGTTTTCGAACAAGATGATTTAACGGACATTCGAGATAAAGGACCACAGGAAGACCCTATTGTCCCTTTTCATAAGGCTCTTCAAAAGAGGGTAACTACCAACTGGGAAACACCAGAGGTTATCCCAGCGGTGAATAAAAGGCTAACAGCTGTTAGGCAGAAATCTGTGCAGTTCCCTTTGGGAACACTGCAAAAGATTTAGGACTACAGGTGTTAGCAGTAAACCCACTTGGTAGCAGTCTGTACCACCCAGATTTACCTGGTAGCTGTGGCTGAGCAGTCAGACTTCCCTCAAGAAGAGTTAGGCAGTATGCAAAGTATACACAATAGGCACTCGGATACAATAATACAAGCAAACACTGACCAGAGCTTTGGTATCAAAGTATATAATTATTTATTTAAAAACACACTATTTGAAACACTCCAGCACTCTTGTTGTAAAACACTCTAAACACAGTTACTATTATAATATATACAACCCTTATTCCTTATCAGATAAGTCTTAGTTAACACCACTTATTTCCAGACAGAGGCGAGCGCTTAACTATAGATGACACTCCAATAAGTTCAAGAAGAAGGGAGGGAAAAAGACAGAATATGGAAAGATACACCACTTTAAGATTTAGGAACACTTTAAGCAAGGCAGAAGAGCAAAAGTCACTTGTGAGTCAAAGTCCATAGGCTGGGCCCACTCTTAGAGAGAGCAGAGCACAAATGCGCCCAAGATCACACAGTTACACTAGGCTTTGAAAGTCTTGCAGAGTGTTCGAAAAGAGTTTAGTGAGGCTCAGAAAAGTTTAGCCAGGGTGTCCCAGGCTAACCCAGGTTCGAAAGCCGGGGGCTAAATCTACCCCGTACAGTCGGTGGCAAGGGAAGCCAGACGGAACACGGTACCTTAAGTGGAAAGGATCCTCCAGCGGTGGCAGTTGTTCCTGGCAGCGGGTGCAAGTCTCGGCGTCGTCCAGGGGAAGAGAAGATCTCGACTTGGAGGAAAGCTGAAGGTCGTTGCACTGCCAGGGAAGAAACCAGCCGCGGAGTTTTCCAGTTAAAGGTATTACCCTTTATTTCGCGGTTGTGGTAAAACGTGGTATTCTGGTTGCCGGGGTGCTTGGCACAGGCAAGGCAGCCACGAGATGCGTCGGGAAGGCGAAAAGACGGTGAAACTGGTTATCCCCACCAGTCAAAGGAAGAAGACTCTCCGGCGGGAGATCTGCTCTGTCGTTGGGAAAAGTGGTGAGACGGTCCAGCAGGGCTCCACCGGTGGTGTCGTCGTGGCCGGTCGGCTCAGCTTCTCCCTCGTCGGATTCTTAGGTCCTGTGGCGACTTCTGAGGATCCAGTCCCCAAATCCCTGCTTTTATGCAGAAAACCCCCATTCACTCAGCCTAGCTGTCACTCAAACATGCTAAGTGGTGAGCCGGCCGGCTCACCACTTGGGCCAATCAGGACGGAGTGCGACTTGAGTTGCCTAGGCAACTCAGTCCAGGGTACCTAAATCCCCCTCCACCCCTCCTAAGTACCCCAGACAGAGTGACACCACTTTGGAGGGCTTCTGTGGAGAGGCCCGCCAAAAAGTGGAACTAAGGGCTCGGCTTGGGTTGGAGTCACAGAAGAGAACACAAACGCCATTTTAGAACCGAGTTTTGGAAAAAAAAAACAACCGGAGAATTAATAATAATTAAATAAACCAGCGGTATGTTCGAGGCTATCGTAATTAAATAAAGATAGTAGCCTCGAACAATGGGAAAATCCCATAGAGAAATATTTGCGGTTGAATATAAAAAGTAGTATCCACTGCCACCAGCCAAAACTCGATCAAGGGGGACGGAGAAGTGCCCCCTCGACTAACAGACCACGGGGCAATCGAATTGCCCCAGCCAGTACATCCACAATATGATGGTTTGTACTGGTTCTGTTCAGAATTCAAGACTAGTAAAGTCAGTGGTGACTTTACATGCCCTGGGAGACAGTAGTCAGTCCCAGGGTATGGAGTCTATACTGGGGGGTCACTATGACACCCCTGTGTTACTGCACTGAGGGTGCGGTGTAACGCACATCACAAAAACACATGAAGCCCTATGGAGTAAAAGACCCCATAGCCCATTAAACACATCTAGAGTCAAAGGAACACACTCAAATCATGTCCAAGGGTGAGGGTAAAAGAGTCTCACTCTTGGCAGAGAAACAATTAAACCCCAAAAATCCAGCAAAGCTGCTGGGGGACTCACTAGGTTAGGAAATTCAGCCTAAACAGAGAATTCTCCCTAACAGCCAAATACAAAGCTTCAGCTTCTCACCCTTTATACCTTTCGAACAAAATGCCTATCCTACAATCCCACGAGATAGGGATGACTAAAAATACAACGCCATGGCCAAGAAAGTTTTCTCGGCCGGAAGTATGGCATTAAAATCTGCTAATGCTACATGCACGCTGGCGAGGTTTACCCACACCCTTTGGGACTGTATTTCAATGTCGGCTGACCACATCCCCGAAGGGGAGGATCGAGATGGTTTCTTGAACATTATCAAGGATGGAAAGGACGCTATGTACGAATCCCTCCAGACTGGTCTCGACTCTGTTGACAGCATCAGCAGAGCCATGGCGGCTAGTACATTAATCTGCAGATTTGTGTGGTTGTGGAAGTAAGGATTTTCCCCAGACGTTCAATCCAGACTTCTCAACATGCCCTTTGATGGCACACATTTATTTGGGAATAAAGTTGATGAAAGTTGGGAGAAGCTGAAAACTTCCAAGGCGGTGGCCAAATCCCTTGTAGCTGCAATACGGCAAACTCCATACCGCCCCACAGGTGCACCCTGGAGGGGTAGGTCCTTTCGCTATTATTCTGCGTTTGGAAAAGGCAGAGGACAGTCAGCTCGAAGAGGCCAAAGACGATTCCCCTACTAAGACGGTAACAGCAGCGGCTGCCTTACCTTCTGCCACTGCCTCAGCCGCCCCAAAACCTCTCTGAAGCCTTCGTACACAAGACTGCAGTAGGAGGCAGGTTATATCTGCATCTGACAGAATGGCAGGCTATTACTTCAGATACTAGGGCATTGGAATCAGGAGAGGAACAACTGTGGTACTCCCCATATTTTCTAATTCCAAAGGAGGACAGAGGATTGAGACCCATCTTGGACTTAAGAAACTTGAACAATTTTCTCAGGAAGGACAAGTTCAAGAGGGTAACTGTTTCTCAGGTCCTTCAGGCCCTCCAGCTTCAGGGTTGGTTGGTATCATTGGACCTTCAGGATGCTTACTTTCACGTGCCGATCTATCACAAGCACAGAAAGTACCTAAGGTTCGCTGTTGGCGGGTCTCAGTATCAGTTTTGGGTTCTGCCATTTGGGCTGACCTCTGCCCGAAGGTTTTCACCAAGCTAATGGCAGTAGTGGTAGTGAGTCTCAGGAGAGGGGGGATTCATGCCTACCCCTGCCTGGACGATTGGTTGATCAGGGCTAGTTCCCCAGAACAGGCCCTAGAACATCTCAACTCTACCTGCCACTTCCTTCTCAGGCTGGGCTTCTCTCCCAACTTCAAGAAGTCCCACATGATGCCATCAAAAAGACTCCCAATTTATCGGGGCAGCCCTGGATGTATCTCTGGGAAAAGCCTGGCCACCAGAGGAGAGGACTCGAGACATTCTACTGATGGTGACCAAATTCCAGAATGCCCACCGTCTACCAGCGTTCGATTTTGTGAGGTTGCACGGCCTCATTGCATCCTGCATTCTTCTGGTGCCAGAGGCTCGCCTGAGAACGAGATCTCTCCAGTGGGCTCTCAGGTCCCAGTGGTCACAATTCTCAGATCTCCTACAAATCCCAAACAGAGTTTCACTGATCTTCAGTGGTTGGCCTGTCGGGAGAACATTTTGAAAGTAGAACCCTTTTGGCAACATGGACGGAGATTACATTAGTGACGGAAGCCTATCGAATTGGGTGCTAATCCCATGCCAACGATTTAATTATCAGCGGTTGTTGGTCTCCATCGGAGTCCAAACTACACATCAACCTTTTGGAGCTGAGAGAAATAACACTAGCGTTGAAGGCCTTTCTGCCATCTGTACGGGGAAAGAATGTCCTGATAATGACGGACAATACAGTGGCCATGTACTACCTCAACAAGCGAGGAGGTGGAGGGTCACTACCACTGTAGAAATCTATCGGCAGTTCACCTAGCCAGAGAGAAGAACACAATGGCGGACGTTCTGAGCAGGCAGAGCACAGTCTCCCACGAGTGGGGGCTAACTCAGGAAGTCGTTCAAGAGATCTTCACTCTTTGGGGAACCCCTCAAGTGGATCTGTTCGCTACCAGTGCCAACAGGAAGTGTGAATGGTACTGCTCAAGGGAATTTCCCCCGAGAGGAACTCTAGGAGACACGTTCGTGGTTGTTATGCAGAATCATCTGCAGTACCCTTAGGGAACACTACAGTCAATTAAGACTTCAAGTGATAGAACAATTTCACCTTTGGTACAAGCCTGTACTACACAGTAAAGTTGTAGCGATGGCTGAGCAGCCAGACTTATTCCAAGAGCAAATGAGCCGTAATAGGGATTACACAAAGGACTACAATTACTGTGACTCAAGCAAACACTGACTCAAGGTTTCTTGTTAAAAAATATAAGTACATTTATTTTTAAACCTTCTGTTCACAAAACACTTCACTACTATTAAATAAAACCACACTGTAAATATACTACACACAACCAATTCCTCTTGTTCAGGTCAATTCAAGGTAACTACATTAGGATTTGACAGACCAGTGTTTCGAAAAACAAAGACGTTACCGTGGGTTATTACGCAATCACTTTTTGACAGTAATGACAGTTCGGTCTTACGAAAGAAAAGCATACCCACGGGAAGAAATGTAACCGTAGTCAAACACACTTAGCACATACAATTAAAACAAGGGAATAGTGGATAAAAAACATAGGCAATACTTTTGTCAAGGCAATAGAATCAGAGGACGTGTTCTAAGAGGCAGATAAAAGTCAATAGGCCTGCGCCAGTGTCAAATGGAGCGGGGGCTCTGTTGTCGAGGATCACACTGTTGTCGAGGACGCACGTTGTCGAGGATTAAGGTTGCCAGGAGTACTGGATATTGTCAAAGGGAGGCAAAAGTTATAAGACGGAAGAAAGAAAGGACAAGCCTTCGGCAAGGAAAAGGGTTCACCCCGATTCCTCAAGGTCAGGCGGAGAGAACGACCAAATGGACACAGTACCTTATTCGGATGAAGAAAGCTGGTGCTACGGCAGTTGTTCCTGCAGACTCACGGTTCCTGAAGCTTCAGTCGTGGGGACAAGGAGGACGAGGTCTGGAGTGATCTGCACTACCCAGGGATGAAGCCAGCAGCAGCAAAGCAACAATGAAAAAAATGTGCGCTCCTTAAAAACAGGAGAGGGCTCTTCTGATGGCTATCCGGACCACTACAGTTCAGTGCAGTGATTTCGACCCAGAAGAGGATTCTCTGGCTGTAGAAGGTAAGCTGGTTGATCCCATCAGGCTCAAGGGAAGAAGACTCCGGACTGGATCTTCTCTGTCATTGAAGGGTAGATAGCTCAGGACTGCAGCAGGGCTTCACCGGGATCCAGGAGTTGCAGCAGCAGTCTTCTTCTCCACATCTCTTCGGTTCTTGTAGTTCCAGTGGCGACTCTGACTTCCAGCCCAAGAGTCCTGCCTTTTATACCAAAATCCACTATTCACACAGCCTGGCTGTCAATCACACAGCAGGGGGGTTGTCCAGCCCGGATAACCACCTCAGCCAATGGACACAAAGTGTGACTTGGGTCTCAAAGGAAACCCTGTACAGGGGGTTACTAAACCCCTCCCTCACATTCAGCCCACCTAGGCACCCAGACGCCAAAGGAGGCCTTCTTCGCAGAAGCCCGCCAAAGGACGGAGAACAAGGAAACCAAACCTGGTTTGGCGCGAAAAGCAAACAAGAAAGACCTTTCCAACACGAAATGGCGAAAAACCACGCTAGGACCCAAGATAAAAATGATATGGGGTAGCAGGTTTTATGTTCACGTCTGTCACCACAGCCAGAACACTAACACGGGAATCAGTGTAAAAATGATAGTTACCACTGCCACCAGCCATGTCGAGTCGGGAAGGGGGACACAAAGTGCCCCTTGAGGTACAGAAGGACAGGGGAAAGATATCCACCACCCCCACCCCCCAGTACTCCATTGTAAGATGGCTTTTACTGGATCTGTAAAAAGGACTAGTAAAGCCAATGGTGACTTTAAATGTTTCTGGGGGACAGTAGTCATCCCCAGAAATGGAGTTCACAAGGGAAGCCTAAAAGACATCCCTGTGAAATTGCACTATAGTAAAAAGATGATGCCTAGGGAGTTGGTGACACTCCATAGCCCTTGAGCACAAAAAGTACAACACACACAAAACAACACTGTAAGAGTGGGAAAAACACTGTTAGAGTGGGAAAAGGGCTCACACTCTTACCAGGTGGAAAAAAGAAACCCCAGAAATCCAGCAAAGCTGCTGAGGGACTCACTAGGTAAGGGAAATTAGCCATAAATGAGAATTCTCCCTAACAGTGGTGGATTAGGAATTTGCACTTCTTTACGCATTTCCTCAAGTCCCGTAATTCCTCGTGTGATAAGGAGGTTCAGGAAAACCATGATCCTAATTGCCTCGAATTGGGCAAGGAGGACATAGTACCTGGACCTTCTAGACATGTCCATCTGTTCTCCAATTCGTCCTCCACAAAGAGAGGACCTTCTCTCATGGGAGGACGGTCGGGTTCTCCATCCGGATATCAGGACGGTCAGCCTTTACGCATGGTTTCTGAGAGGCTGAGATACAAAGATTGGGTCCTCCCGGATGAAGTAATGGAGGTTTTGCTTTCGGCTATAAGGCCAGCAACCAAATATTTATACCGCTGCCATTGGAATAAGTTCTCCAGCTGGTGTAGAGATAAGAATTTTGACCCTTATTTATGCAATACACCAATGGTGTTATCTTTTCTGTTGCACTTGGGAAATCTGGGGCTCCAGATTGGTACGATCAAAGGGTATTTAGCAGCGTTTTCCATCTTCAAGCGTACTGCTGAGCAAGTCTCTAAGATTCCTCTAGTTATTCAATTCTTAAAAGGATTGACTAATGTTTATCCTCCAGCTCCTTTTCAGGTCCCACTGTGGGATCTCAGTTTGGTTTTAAACTGCCTAATGGGCACTCCTTTTCTGCCTCTTCATCTTTGCCCGTTAAGACTCCTTCCCTTGAAGACAGTTTTCTGAGTGGCTTTAACATCTGCCATAAGGGTGAGTGAGCTACAGGCTTTATCCTGCAAGCCTCCTCATAAGTTTTTTCATAAAGATAGAGTGTTATTGAAAGTGAAGCCTAACTTTCTCCCTAAGGTTGATTCTGAATTTCACATCACTCGGCAAATAACCATCCTTTTATCCTCCACCACACCCGGGGAAAGAGGAAGAAAGCCTTCACTGACTCGACCCTAGGCGTGCACTGAGCTTCTCTATTACCAGGTTAGCAAAACTGAGACAGAATGATCAGTTGTTTGTGGGCCCACACAGGTCATAAATTGGGCCTAGCCATCACCAAACAAACCATCTCTAGATGGATTATTTTAACAATGTTAGAATATTACAATCTAGCTGGTAAGGAACCCCCAGAACACTTAAGGGCTCACTCGACCAGGGGTATGGCAGCTTTGTCTGCTTTGCAGAGGGGAGTTCCGATAAAGGATATTTGTGCAGCTGGCACATGGTCCTATGCACACACCTTTACAAAATACTACAGTCTGGATTCCTCTACTACCCAAGAGTCTGTTCTTGGAAAAGGCAGTTCTCTGCACTCTTGATGACTTGAATTTTACTCCTTCTTCCAAATAATATAATATAACTGCTTTGGGAGTATATCAAAGATAAGGAATACATGGACACAATCCATTTGCACAACAAGTTACTTACCCATGGTAACGTTCTTTCGACTGGATGTTCCTCCCACATATTCCTTATCGCCC
Organism: Ambystoma mexicanum; assembly: GCF_040938575.1. Lineage (NCBI taxonomy): Eukaryota > Metazoa > Chordata > Amphibia > Caudata > Ambystomatidae > Ambystoma > Ambystoma mexicanum. Next base: position 31,354,779 of record NC_090921.1, read on the forward strand.
TGCCATCCTACCCACTGTAAAACTTCCCGTGTAGTTACAGTCTGCGCTCTCTCAAGGTTAGTAACCGTCCACTCAAGACAATGCTTCGCTCTTCAAAACAGAACTGAACAATGGGCGCTGCGCGAGCTCCTTATACCCGTGATGAAGTCGATGTCAAGACGGAGGCCTCCGAGTGACATTGACTCAACCAGTCATCGACGCACAGCACCCTCTACTGAACATTGTTTCTGAGGCAGCAAGCTGGATATGGGAAATATCAAAGATAAGGAATACGTGGGAGGAGCATCCAGTCAAAGGAACGTTACAATGGGTATGTAACTTGTTCTTCTCTGCTAATTCCCTTCAAACTTAAAAACCCGCAGCTCTTTTTCTGGACTTTAGGACTTTTAATTTTTATCCTGGAGTGAGTGAGATCTTCTTCTCACTCTCTCATGTCTTTTTGATCTGATTTGAACTCTGTGGTTCTTTGTTTTTGGAGTCTGACAAACTCCATAGGTATTTACCTTTTTGTACTGTGACACACAGCACCTCCAGTGCAGTGCCACAGAGAAGTCCTTTGGATTCCTCGTAAGGTTTAAATACCTTCTCTTGGGTGAACTACTGTTCCCAAGAGTAGTAAAGTGAACTTAACTTTACTTGCCTGTTTTTCCTAGGTAGGTCCAGCACACCCCATCTTATGTGGAAATGCTGGGTGGTTACCTAGTAGCCCCTTTTCCTACGTACTCATGTAACATTTTTTATGTTACCCTCACTACCTTAAATGGCTGATGGTAGTGGTTTAATTTTTCTACCATTGTGCGTTTCTACCGCAGGCTGAATCCTCAGCTGCAGTAGTGCACCCATGGGTGCCCATTTTGTCAAAATGGCCCAGTCTTCTTTTTTTCCCATTTCTTGCTTGTGAGGTCTTTCTTGGGTTTTACTCTGCGCGCCAAACCAGGTTTAACCCTTTAGTTCGTTTTGCCTTTGGCAAGCTTCAGTACTAAAATCTGCTTCTGGCTCCAGTGTTTCTGGCAATGGAGGAAGCGAGGGAGGGGCCCAAAATTCCCTCTCCTTAGTCTCCTTGGTTACCTGAATGCACCCAGTGGTGATTGGCTGGCCGGCTGTCTTTTCAGGACAGCTATCCTCCTGTGTGAGTGACAGCTAGGCTGTGCATGAATGGGAGAAAGCTGGACGAAACATCCAACGAAGGAAACTGGAAGAGAAGCTTGCTGCACCCTCCTGGACCGTTGAACTGACCAGTGAAGCCCTGCTGCAGTGCTGAAGCTCCAATTCCGAATCGATTAGAGAAGGCCCGGAATGTACGACTTTTTCCCTTGGGTTGGTGAGACCAACTGACCCCAAGATTAACTTTGCTGGAGGACCTTCCCCAACTGGCTGTACTTCTTAGCTGCTGCTGCGAGCGAGTGCCAAGGGTTGAAAAATCCATAGTCGAGTGCATCGTCTTTAAGCCGGACCAGAGCTCCAGGAAGATCCTGAGGACCCTCCTTAAACAGGACAACCCAAGCCCCAATCACCTCACCAGAAGCAAGGGAAGCCCATCAAGTGTCCCAAGAACCGCAGTGGTGCTATTTGCCAGTAGCTGAAACCCCGAAGTGCCGCTGATCTGAAAAGAGCCCATAGCCGCCGACGACCTTCGAACTGTAGTGCAGGAGCCCTCCAGACGTCCCCCCTCCTGTCCCCATGACTGAGACCCAGGATCTGCAAGACTGCAACCAGAACAGAAGCCAGCTGGATCCTCTTCTTCAAACCTAAGGTACTGTCTTGACCAAGGGGTACTTTTTTGTCTTTAGCTTGCTTGTTCTCACTGGAGACTTGCAGAAGCTGCTTGTTGCAGAGTTGATTCCAGCTCTGCCCTTCACAAGCCTAATTCCTTTTCTACAAACTCTCTAAAAACATTGTGCAAGACTTTGTGCTATTTAAAGAAGTGCCCTTCATATGTGGTGAATAAGTTTACCTTGTATTGCTGGGAAAGATCTAATCTAGACTTCATTGGGAGTTTGAAAAGTGCTCACAGGCTCTGAGAACCTGTTAACCTTTTCCCTTCCCTAACCTGTTCCTTTTCCACAACCTCAGAATTGCAATAAGTACAAAAAGTGATATATCAATGCCAACATTGTCCTAGTAATTGAAGTCACCTCAGGGTGTAGGAAGTGTGCGTGAGGGTATCTACTTGCTTATCTTAAATCTGAGCAAGTGCTATGAAGTGTATATTTATTCTTGCACATTGCCCTTTTTAAAGAATGCCTATTTAAAACTGACCATTAAATGAATAATTATTTTACCAGAAAACCTTGAGTATAAGTGTTATTTGGATACTTGTGATTGTGAATCTCAGTGTTATATCTTTACAGCTCACATTTACCCCTCTTGAGATAAGTCTGGCTGCTCAGTCACTCTACCAACGTGTGTAGTACAGACCTATACCAATAGGTGGGTTACCTATTACCAAGAGGACAAGGTTGGTTTAGTCTCCCACAGGGTTACTGCATCAAATCTTGCCTAACACTGGTGGCAGGCGGTGAGGATTTGTGTAGAGTGGTAACATTGAGTATTTTGCTGTGCTGTGTCCAACTAAACCATTCACAAAGCTAAGCTCCATCAAAAAGTAAAGCAATTGTAACATACCAGCTATGGATAAATTCAATGAGGCCGCCCTGGTTATTCTGACAGTAGAACAACTGAAAAATATGTGCAAAGCTAGGGGTCTGCCTGTGAAAGGAAAGAAAAGTGAATTGATTGCAAAGTTGTTGAATCACCAAAGTTGGTCCCAAGTAATGTGGAAAGTGATGGGGATGACAGTTTAGGGTCTAACTCTATTCTGCAAGAAAACTCATATGAGGTAGAGGAGTCTCAGGAAAGGAGCCCCTCTTTGCCACAGTCTGCCCTTTTGCTTAAACCCATTTCCATTGGGACCCCACAAGGTCCAACATTAAGCCCAATATATGTTTCTCTTGAAAACAAAAGATTAAAGTTGGAGTTCAAAATGTTAAATGTGCAAACTGGAGTCAGACATCAGACTCAAGGAGTTGGAAATGCAACATGAAATAGATATGAAAAGAATGTCTCTTGAATATGCTACCCTCCCTGGGTCCGCTAGCTCTGCAATTCCCAAGTGGCCTCGCCTGCCCAAAGGAGTAGTGAGTATGTATGATGCAAAACGTGATGTATTGGATTGGCTGGGTACATTTGAATACACCTGTGGTCTTCAAGGAATCCGTCGGAATTGTATAATCCCTTGGCTCATGCCTAGACTCTCCCTGAATGGCTGTGATGCTGTAATGGAGTTTGGTGCCATTGAGAGAAAGGATTTCGAATCAGTGAAGCTGGCACTAATAGCCAGATTTGGGGAAAATCCTTCCCAGTACCTTAAGAGGTTTAGGACCCTCAAAAAAGACTGATGGTTCCCCTTGGGCTACCTGGTATGTGAGTGTTTAAAGAACTTGGATGGTTGGGTTAAGGGTTACAGAGTGAACACTTTTGAAGGAATGAGAAATCTGTTTTTGTTAGAATCTATTTTTGATGCCTGCTCTCCTGAGCTGAGACAGCACTTGACTGACTCAAAGGAGATTGATCTCAAAAAGTTAGAGGGCCACAAACAGAATAGGGGTACAAACCTAGGTCTAGTGAAACCCCTGGTGCCAAACCAGACGTGGGTCCGCAGAAACACCCATTCCAGAGAGCATTTGGGAAATGTTTTGTATGTTGGTCTACTGATCATGTGACAGAAGCTGCCGATAACTTGCAAGCAGATCAGGCTCTGGTCAAACATTGGCAGACCAACCAGCATGGTGTTTACTGCAGACCAGCTTGTTCTACTAATTGTACCTAAAACGCAGAGGGCCTTTCAGGACAAATGGATTGGACCCTTCAAGGTTGTGGGCAAAATTGGAGAAGTCAATTATTTAGTGGACCTCGGCAATCCCAAGGAGGCCCCAAGGGTCTATTACACTAACTTTCTGAAGGCTTGTTGCCAGACTAAAACTAGGAGCTTTGCTATTAGCCTCTGATCAAGAGGAGATGAGAGAGCCTCTCCCTGATCTCCTCAGGGGACAACCTTCTTATGAGAACATTGAAGGAGTAAAACTCTTCAGATCTGAATGTACAACAGGAGGCATGCAGTGCAGGGCTCTGTTAAATCAGTTTGCCTCACTGTTTTAATTGACAGCAGGCTTGTCCCCTTGGGGCCAGCATGATATTCTCACTGGTGACAGTCTCCCTGTCAAAAGCAGGGGTTACAGGATATCAGACCATAAAAGATCCCACATAAAAGAAGAGGTCAAGAAGATGCTTGATCTTGGGGTAATAGAACCATCTGCAAGGCCATGGGCTAGTCCAGTTGTACTAGTGCCAAAAGCAGGCACCAAAGAATTGAGGGTTTGTGTGGACTATATTGTGTGACTTCATGCAGTCACCACGACTGATGCCCATCCTTTACCCAGGATAGATGAGCTGGTGGACAAACTTGGTTCCGCCAAGTCCCTCAGTACACTTGGCCTGACCTCAGGCTATTGGCAAATAGCTCTGACAGACCATACCAAGGACAAAACTACATTTTCCACCCCACGAGGCCTCTTCCAGTTTACGGTTATGCCCTTTGGACTCCAAAATGTACCCGCTACATTCCAGAGGATGGTGAATCAAGTTCTGAATGGGATGAAGGACTTCTGCATGGCATACTGTCATGCCACTTACCTGGGGTGCAGGGCGCGCCTGCAGGTCCCGGCGCGCCCCGTCCTGGCGCATCTACCCCCGATACAGGTTGGTGGGACCTCAGTCATCTGCGGCTCTTGCCGCTTCCGGGTTTTCCCGTTCGCGTGGTTCGCGCATGTGCAGAAGTCCGTGTTTCGCCCTCCGCGCATGCGCCGTCCACAGAGCGCTCGGGAAATCGCAAGCTTGCTTCCCAAGCCTCGTTTTGGGCGTGTCAGCACGCTGGGACAGCGCGGCTTGCATTCCAAGCCTCCCGGGTGCTGCCTGCCCTATATTAAGGGCCAGTTTGTTTGAACAAACCGCGTCTCAACGCGGTTTGTTTCCTGGTCGCGTCCTCGCCTGTGTTACTCTTGAGTAGCACCTTGTCAGCTTTTCCAGCCTTGTTTTCCTTGTCCTTCCTTGCTGGTGTTTCCTTCCCTTGTCTGCCCTTGGGGGATTTCTTGCCTCATTCCTTCCTTGCCAGTAGGTTCCCTGGGCCTCCTTCTTCCTAGCACCCTTCCTGCCTTCCAGTTCTTTTCTCCTTGTTCTGCCCCAGGGTTCCCTGTCCCTCCTGCCTCCTTAGCCTGTTGGCTCAGTGCCTTGCCTCCTGCCTTCTCAGGGGTTTCTCTGCCTACTCTTCCTATCAACTGCACCTGCCAACTTCAGTTCTCTTCATCGGTCTACTGCTACTTCTTTGAACCTTGCTGTTGTATCCTGCTGTGGACTTTCCATCCAGTCAAGACCCGCCTTCCCTGTCAGTGCTTGCACTGTCCCGACGTCACGCAAATCAGGGAAGTGCGCATCCGTGGCGTTGGGAGACGGTTCACCACTGACCTTGTTTGATTTCAGGGTGGGTGTTGCGCTGGTTCCTCGCGTTACACATTCAGCAACCATCAGTCGGACAGCCTGGCTACTTCACCACGACCATCAACTGGAAGTTCAGTTAACACATACTTGGATGACATCGCAGTGTTCAGCCCCACTTGGAAAGAGCATCGTCACCACCTTGGATATGTTTTGCAGGCTCTTGAACAGGCCCATCTGCCATAAAGGCAAGCAAATGTCAAATTGGTGAGAGTAAAGTGGTCTATCTTGGACATGAAGTAGGAGGTGAAATAAGGCCATTGCCTAGCAAACTACTAGCTGTGCAAGACTGGGCCACCCCTACTCCTCAGACCCAAGTGAGAACCTTTCTAGGTCTCACTGGGTTCCACAGGAATTTCATTGAGAACTATGGGACCATAGCTTCTCCCTTGAATGTGATCTCCTCACCCAGATTTCCCAAGAAGGTCAGGTGGAATGAGTAGTGCACTAAGGCTTTTGAAGGACTGAAGACAACCCTTTGTCAAGCTCCAGTCTTGAGAGCTCCTGACTACAACCAATCCTTTATTGTACAGACAGATGCTTCTAATACAGGGATAGGTTCAGTATTGAGTCAACTGGATGAGAAAGGCAGGGAACACCCAATCTGCTTCATCAGTAGGAAACTGAAGGACCATGAAACAAGGTGGGCAAGTATTGAATGTGAGTGTTTTGATATTGTGTGGTCTCTGAAGAATTTTAGACCATACTTGTATGGATCTACTTTTATGATTCAGACAGACCACCAACCCTTGAGATGGTTGATGCACATGAAGGAGGAGAATCCTAAATTGTTAAGATGGTCAATCAGCCTCCAGGGGTTTGATTTCACCATAGAACACAGGTGAGGGTGTAATCACCAAAATACTGATGGTCTCTCCAGAAAGTATGACCAACTGGATTAAGAGATTCATCCAGAAGTGGATTAAATCCTCCTGTTCCTTAGTCTCGAGGGATGGGTGTTAGGGAGATTTCTCATTTATGTGCTAATTCCTTTCAACCTATAGACCACTGGCTCTTTTTCTTGACTTTAGGACTTTTAATTTTTTTCCTGGAGTGAGACCTTTTTCTCACTATCTCATTTCTTTTTGATCTGATTTGGACTCTGTGGTTTTTGATTTTGGAGTCTGATAAACTCCATAGGCGTTTACTTTTTGTATGGTGACACACAACACCTTCGTTGCAGTGCCGCAGAGAAGTCCTTTGGATTTCTCATAAGGTTTAAATACCTTCTCTTGGGTGAACTACTGTTCCCAAGAGTAGTAAAGTGAAATTAACTTTACTTGCCTGTTTTTCCTAGGTAGGTCCAGCACACCCTATCTTATGTGGAAGTGCAGTTGGCTGTCGGGCCCGTCTTCGGCCACCTCTCCTCCCTCCTTCTCTGTCTTTCCCCTGTTCTCCACAGACAAGGTTTATTGACAAGTCCGATCTATGAAAGTCTTGTCGAAACAGGTTTACCCCTGTTCCTCCAAAACCATCAAGGCCACATTGACATCCTGGCTCCGGCTGACTTCTGCAACCACTCCTTGGCCACTGGAGATTTCCCTCCCCCCTGAAGCACTCCCTTGTGCAGCCTCTTCTTAAGAAACCCTCTGCTCACTATCGCCCAATCTCCATCACTCCTTTCCTGGGCAAACTCTTGGAAAAGCTGGCCATCTCCATGCTTAATCTTCACACTGAATCTGTTGGTTGTCTCCATGACCATCAGTCTGGTCTCAGAGCTGCCAGAAGCATGGAAACCGCTCTCCTGAACATCCGTGAAGACCCGTTCTCCAACCTTAATTCCAACACCCCGTGTTTTCATCTTACTTGATCTCTCTTCTGCTTTTGACATGGTCAACCATGCCATCCTGCTCAACCGTCTCCATGATGACCTGGGTATCACCGATCAGGCCCTGGCTTGGCTGACTTTTTTCCTCTCCGATCAACCCTCCAATGTACAACTTGGGTCCTTCCTCTCCTCTGTCTTTATCTCTACCTGTGGTGATATATGATATGATATGGCATTTATAACACGCCTATACACAAGTGTTGAGAACTATGGGACCATAGCTTCTCCCTTGAATGTGATCTCCTCACCCAGATTTCCCAAGAAGGTCAGGTGGAATGAGGATCCAGGGGTCTAACCTCGCTCCTTGGCTGTTCAACCAATACCTGGCACTTCCTGCCCACTGCATTTCTGCTCTCTGCCCCAACTTTCAGTGCTATGCGAATGACACTCAACTAATTTTCAGGCTCCCTTCCGCCACCTCCTCTCCTTCGCTCATCTCTGATTGTCTGTCTGCTATCCAGGAGTGGTGTGCCGCCAATGATCTCTTCCTTAATGCCAATAAGACGGAGATTCTCCTCATGAGCACTCCTGCTCCCTCCTTTCCTGTCACTCTCTGACTGGCCTCTCTTGGCCCACTTCCTACTCCCACCTGTGAGACTCCACACTTTCTTTCTCTCCTCACATCTCTGACGTCGCTAAGAAGTCACACTACCAGCTGCACCTCCTCAGAGGTATTTTTCCTTTCCTCTTCTTCCCCACAGAAGCTCACTGTCACCAGAGCCCTGGTTCTCTCTAAGCTGCACTACTGCAACAGCCTCTATCTAAATCTGCCTGCCTCTACGCTCCACCCTCTGCAACTCATCCAAAACAGGACTGCAAGACTTGTCCTTGGCCTCAAGCCCAGGGATCGTATCTCTCCAGGTCTAAAATAACTGCACTGGCTCCCAGTGGCAGCTAGGATTAAGTTCAAAACCCTCTGCATTGTCCACAAGGCCGCCTGCCGCCTCAATACTTTCAACTCTCTCTTCCTAAATATCTTCCTTCTCGAGCTCTTCGCTCATCTGCCTCCAACTCAGTCAGGGTCAGTCGCTTCTCCAAGCAACGAGTTGGAGGTAGATCTCTTTCTTCTGCTGGGGCCTCCCTCTGGAACAGCCTCCCTGCCTCTGAAACTTAAGGAGAACCATCTACGGTTCCAGAAGCACCTCAAGACCTTCCTATTTGCTTGATCTCCTGGCTGAACCTGAAACTGCACTGGCTACCAGGCAACCCTCTGATCTCGGGCCCAGGTCCCCTCCCCGCCAGTTGCACACCTGCGATGCCCCTCTGGCAGCCCCTGCACCCGGGGACTGTTTCTGTATCCCTAGAACCCCCAACTAGCACTTTACACCTGATGTCTGCTGGAAGTAGTGTAGCCGAGTTACCTCTCTTTATATGGAGGCCGGTCCCCCAGGAATACTCAGTGCTGGAAGTAGTGTAGCAGAGTTACCTCTCTTTATATGGCTGCCGATCCCCCAGGAATACTCAGTGCTGGAAGTAGTGTAGCAGAGTTACCTCTCTTTATATGACTTGCAATCCCCCAGGAATACTCTGTGCTGGAAGTAGTGTAGCTGAGATATCTCTCTTTATATGGCTGCTGATCCCCCGGAATACTCGGTGCTGGAAGTAGTGTAGCAGAGTTACCTCTCATTATATGGCGTTCGATCCCCCAGGAATACTCAGTGCTGGAAGTAGTGTAGCAGAGTTACCTCTCTTTATATGGCTGCAGATCACCCAGGAATTATCAGCGCTGGAAGTATTTGTATTTGTATTTATTTTATTTATAAAGCGCAGCCAGGCCCGGGGGCATATGGGCGCGTAAGTTAGATCTGGTTACAGTTACAATTTAAAGCAGTCAACAATGGTTACGTTACAGTTACAGATAGGTACAAACATAGTATTTCTAGTGCGTACAACTATACATTAAATTGCAGGGTGTGCCGGCAATAGTCTAACGTGCTGGGTTCAGGTTAGGCTGTCGTAGAGTCCAGATTGTGAAGCCAGCACTTCGTGTTGTGTTTGAACAGGTTGAATGAGGATTCTGCTCTCAAAGGCACGGGGATAGTGTTCCATAATTTGGAAGCTAAAGAGAGTAGTGTAGCAGAGTTACCTCTCTTTATATGGCTTCTGATCCCCCAGGAATTCTCACTGCTGGAAGTAGTGTAGCAGAGCTACCTCTCTTTATATGGCTGCCGATCCCCAGGAATACTCAGTGCTGGAAGTAGTGTAGCAGAGTTACCCCTCTTTCTATGGCTGCTGATCCCCTCACGAATACTCAGTGCTGGAAGTAGTGTAGCAGAGTTACCTCTCTTTATATGGCTGCCAATCTCCCAGGAATTCTCAGTGCTGGAAGTAGTGTAGCAGTTGCCTCTCTTTATATGGCTGCTGATCTCCCAGGAATACTCAGTGCTGGAAGTAGTGTAGCAGAGTTACCTCTCTTTATATGGCTGCCGATCTCCCAGGAATACTGAGTGCTGGAAGTAGTGTAGCAGAGTTACCTCTCTTTATATGGCTGCTGATCTCCCAGGAATACTCAGTGCTGGAATTAGTGTAGCAGAGTTACCTCTCTTTATATGTCTGCTGATCACCTTGTAATACTCACTGCTGGAAGTAGTGTAGCAGAGTTACCTCTCTTTATATGGCTTCTGATCCCCCAGGAATTCTCACTGCTGGAAGTAGTGTAGCAGAGCTACCTCTCTTTATATGGCTGTCGATCCCCAGGAATACTCAGTGCTGGAAGTAGTGTAGCAGAGTTACCCCTCTTTCTATGGCTGCTGATCCCCTCACGAATACTCAGTGCTGGAAGTAGTGTAGCAGAGTTACCTATCTTTATATGGCTGCCAATCTCCCAGGAATTCTCAGTGCTGGAAGTAGTGTAGCAGTTGCCTCTCTTTATATGGCTGCTGATCCCCCAGGAATACTTGGTGCTGGAATTAGTGTAGCCGAGTTACCTCTCTTTATATGGCTGCTGATCTCCCAGGAATACTCAGTGCTGGAAGTAGTGTAGCAGAGTTACCTCTCTTTATATGGCTGCTGATCTCCCAGGAATACTCAGTGCTGGAAGTAGTGTAGCAGTTGCCTCTCTTTATATGGCTGCTGATCTCCCAGGAATACTCAGTGCTGGAAGTAGTGTAGCAGAGTTACCTCTCTTTATATGGCTGCCGATCTCCCAGGAATACTGAGTGCTGGAAGTAGTGTAGCAGAGTTACCTCTCTTTATATGGCTGCCGATCCCCCAGGAATTCCCACTGCTGGAAGTAGTGTAGCAGAGCTACCTCTCTTTATATGGCTGCCGATCCCCAGGAATACTCAGTGCTGGAAGTAGTGTAGCAAAATTACCTCTCTTTATATGGCTGCCGATCTCCCAGGAATACTCAGTGCTGGAAGTAGTGTAGCAGTAACCTCTCTTTATATGGCTGCTGAACCCCCAGGAATTCTCAGTACTGGAAGTAGTGTAGCAGAGTTACCCCTCTTTCTATGGCTGCTGATCCCCTCACGAATACTCAGTGCTGGAAGTAGTGTAGCAGAGTTACCTCTCTTTATATGGCTGCTGATCCCCCAGGAATTCCCAGTGCTGGAAGTAGTGTAGCAGTTGCTTCTCTTTATATGGCTGCTGATCCCCCAGGAATACTCGGTGCTGGAAGTAGTGTAGCAGAGTTACCTCTCTTTATATGGCTGCCGATCCCCTAGGAATTCTCACTGCTGGAAGTAGTGTAGCAGTTTTACCTCTCTTTATATGGCTGCCAATCTCCCAGGAATTCTCAGTGCTGGAAGTAGTGTAGCAGAGTTACCTCTCTTTATATGGCTGCTGATCCTCCAGGAATACTCAGTGCTGGAAGTAGTGTAGCAGAGTTACCTCTCTTTATATGGCTGCCGATCCCCCAGGAATACTTAGTGCTGGAAGTAGTGTAGCAGAATTACCCCTCTTTCTATGGCTGCTGATCCCCCAGGAACACTCAGTGCTGGAAGTAGTGTAGCAAAGTTAGCTCTTTTTCTATGGCTGCCGATCACCCAGGAATACTCAGTGCTGGAAGTAGTGTAGCAGTTGCCTCTCTTTATATGGCTGCCAATCCCCCAGGAATATTCAGTGCTGGAAGTAGTGTAGCCGATTTACCTCCCTTTATATGGCTGCCGATTCCCCAGGAATACTGAGTGCTGGAAGTAGTGTAGCAGAGTTACCCCTCTTTCTATGGCTGCCGATCTCCCAGGAATACTCAGTCCTGGACGTAGTGTAGCAGTGTTACCCCTCTTTCTATGGCTGCCGATCTCCCAGGAATACTCAGTGCTGGAAGTAGTGTAGCAGAGTTACCTCTCTTTATATGGCTGCCAATCTCCCAGGAATTCTCAGTGCTGGAAGTAGTGTAGCAGTTGCCTCTCTTTATATGGCTGCTGATCCCCCAGGAATACTCGGTGCTGGAAGTAGTGTAGCAGAGTTACCTCTCTTTATATGGCTGCCAATCTCCCAGGAATTCTCACTGCTGGAAGTAGTGTAGCAGAGTTATCTCTCTTTATATGGCTGCCGATTCCCCAGGAATTCTCAGTGCTGGAAGTAGTGTAGCAGAGTTACCTCTCTTTATATGGCTTCTGATCCTCCAGGAATACCTAGTGCTGGAAGTAGTGTAGCAGAGTTACCCCTCTTTCTATGGCTGATGATCCCCCAGGAACACTCAGTGCCGGAGGTAGTGTAGCAAAGTTAGCTCTCTGATCCCCCAGGAATACTCAGTGCTGGAAGTAGTGTAGCAGAGTTACCTCTCTTTCTATGGCTGCCGATCTCCCAGGAATACTCGGTGCTGGAAGTAGTGTAGCAGTTACCTCTCTTTATATGGCTGCCGATCCCCCAGGAATATTCAGTGCTGGAAGTAGTGTAGCCGATTTATCTCTTTATATGGCTGCCGATTCCCCAGGAATACTGAGTGCTGGAAGTAGTGTAGCAGAGTTACCCCTCTTTCTATGGCTGCCGATCTCCCAGGAATACTCAGTCCTGGAAGTAGTGTAGCAGAGTTACCCCTCTTTTTATGGCTGCCGATCTCCCAGGAATACTCAGTGCTGGAAGTAGTGTAGCAGAGTTACCTTTCTTTATAATCCGTCAGAGCTTGGAAAACATGGCAACTCGTCATTCACATAGGTCTCTGGCTGGAGCCGTGTAAGCCCCATTTTGGGACACCATATTGTACAGTCTACATATGCTTCTGCGTTGCCTCTAGCCTAGGGACCCAGGTGAACAGGCCAATGCGCAATGATTGTATTCGACACCAAGAAAGGCCTGGACGTTCCTCCTCCACGCTTGTGTCACATCCATTCTCATGAGATCGTTTGCACTGTGGCTGATCTCCTTTGGCATTCCACCTAGTAAGGAAAGTCTTGCTTGCTTTAAGATGCTGCAGGTCTCTCCTGCAACTCCCCAATTCCTGCCCTATGGGGTGAAGGAATCGTTTTCTCAAATGTGCCCCTTTTATAGATGTGGTTGGGGTGCGTAATAATCATCACTTTATAGAGCTTCATGCTGGATTCCTCTATTTTTTCTAACACTATTTCTGTTGTGACACTTTGTAATAGTACTCAGTAGGTGTGGGGATGGGGTGGGCTGCACTCCCCAGAACTTGGATCAGGACAAAGATGCTTCGGCTGAGCTTTGAGTCCGATGATTGGTTTTGGGGGTGGGGGGGGAGCAGGTGTACTCACTGCATGTGATTGTCATTAGAAGAAATATATTTGCTTTCAAGACATTTCTCTTTTTTTTTTTCTTTTCAGGGTCTGTGTGCGAGACACCTGCATTCATGGGAACCATTAAAGAAGAAATCTCTTTTGAAGATCTCCAGGGCTCTGAGGAAAGGGTCGGGGTGAACAAGGCATCGGAGCTGTGTGTCAACGACCGTCAAGACTTGGAGGTGAAGCCATCTGTTATTAACTTGAACACTAAAGTGGTTATTAAAGGGGGTGAAGAGACCACTGTCAGAAACTCTCAAGGCTTGGGGGAGAAGGAATTGTTCACAGCCATTCCCTGTTCGGAAAACAGAAAGAGTGTCAGAAAGCAAGGTGCATCTGTTTCCATGGTGACAGAGATGGGGCCATGCGTTCAACACCATGTTGCTTCTGAGAAATGGTGCATCACCAAAACCTACCAGTGTGTGAAGGAGGAGCCGAGTATACCCCAAACGGTGCAAACTCTCCAATCCAACCACAAGTTGTCGGAGCTTGCAAATGGCAGAGATCACGTGGTCCCGGAAGAGGATGCAAGGATGAGAGATGGAGAGTCATCTGGAGAGGGTGTCCACGACTCTGAGGGAAGAGATGGTATCAAAGGACAGGAGCCAGTGGCTCGAGAGCACCAGGAAGAAGCAACGGAGGATATCAAGCAAGAGGCACCATCTACTGGTGATCACATGGACAACCAAGCAGGAGACTGGATCGAGGTGGTGGTAGGCACGTGTGAAAGCTTCACTGCAGGCGAGTATCAACAATTAAAGTTGGGTGTTCTGAAATATTCAGAATGATTCATATTTATCTTGGATTCTGTAGCAGGCTAGGTTTCTCTGTGCCAGACCGATTGCCAATTCTGCAAACAAGTACGTTTACTAGTTCTCTTATACCAAAGCTTAATTTTAAGAAGTCCATTATGCCTTCTTTTTTTGTATAGCACTACTTTGTTTCAGGGGGTCGTTTTAAATGGCCATGGGTCTTGGAGATGAATGCGGATGGAAAACAAAGGGAATGATGGGTCATAACGCTTCAACGGACAAATTGCAGAATATGTGAAGAGCCTGACACAGTTATGATATGATATGATAGGTTATTTATAACGCGCTTAATACCCAGAGGTTTCTAAGCGCGGACCCACGGATCAAACCTGTGTTGCTCCATGTCGTCTTGTTTCCAAGTCGAGCACGCTGCCGCTGAGCTATCCTCCTGGGAGTTAAGCGCCTGTATTGTGCTAGTCTTCCTGTCCATGGGAGATGGTCTCAAGGGCTAGTTCAAAATCCATTATGAACTAACCTTCAGATGTACTGTCCCAGTTCAGCTGCAGTACAATAGGCTGAATGTTTCATGAGTGCAATATTGGCTTTCCATAAAGGACACATACTTGCAATGGAGTCTAGAGAAGGAACACGTCATTCAACAAGGAGGCAAATCAGTAGTCTCCATGAGAAGAGCAGCTGGCGTGAGACTACAACATCCTCTTGACTTGGCAGGCATCAGACACGTGCCAAATAGCCTAAGGGTGCACTATAGCAACTACAACAAGCTAAGGGCCTCTGTAGCCACTACAACAAGTTAAGGGTGCACTATAGCCACTACAAAAAGCTAAGGGTGCACTATAGCCGCTACAAAAAGCTAAAGGCACACTATAGTATACACTATTGTTATTTATCTGTTTCTCCTCTGCTTCGCACTTTCCACTTCTCCCCCGTCCGTGCACTTTCCCCCTCCCCCTCTCCCATGCACTTGCGCGTTCTTAATGTCACTGGGCCTAGTGAGATCGCTGTTTTGTTCTCCCTTGGTCCCCTCCCTTGCCTTGTTACGCTCTGAAACACTTGCGTACGAGCACGATAGAAATAAAATATCAATATAGCCACTACAACAAGCTAAGGGTGCACTATAGCCACTGCAACAAGCTAAGGGTGCATTATGGACACTACTACAAAGTAAGGGAATGCTATTTATTGTGCATTTGTAAGTTGCTTATACATGAAGTAAATTATGTTTCAAAGTGCCCATAGCGACTACAACGAGCTAAGGGTGCAATATAGCCACTACAACAATTTAAGGGCGCTCTATATCCACTACAACAATCTTCAGGGCGCACTAAAGCAACTACCACAGTCTAGGAGTGCACTATAGCAACTAGAATAAGCTAACAATGTACTATAGCCACTACAACAAGCCCAGATGAGAGAATGCAACCAAGAAAAGAAACCATGCACTAAATAAAGCACTGCGACAACCCCACATTTTATATGCACACCTATTTTACTTTTTTTATTTGAATTTGTGTTCATTGCTGGCCATACGCTAGGTTCTTGGAGCACCTTACAAAGTTCAGAAGGGGTGAAGGGGAAATATAAGTTAAAAAACATGTCATCACCCAACTGGCCATCAGTCAGCAGCATCAGGAGATTCTGATGGCCTTAGAGGGGGCTATCACAGAGAGGAGAGAACAAACAGTCCTTCCTCCAACCCTCATACAAACGTTGGGCAATGGCAGGGATCCCACAGCATTCATCAGGAAATGAAGAGTTGCAGAAACATCAGGATGGCTCTGCGATCACTGGGCCAGACACATTGCGCCATTGCTAACTGGGGAAGCCCATGAAGCATTCCAAGCCTTAAATCCTGATGAGAGAACGCCATATGAGGAGCTGAAGCAAGGTATCCTACAGCGGTTAAGCCAGGATCGGGAGCACTACTGCTTCTGTCTTGGATATTTAGGTCTAAGACCAGGTGAAGCTCCAAAGCAGTTTTATCGGGTCCGGGATTGACTTAACAAATGGCTGGCAGGTAGAACTTATGAAGAAGTAAAAGACATGCTGGCACTGGAGCAATTCTTAGATCCACTGCTACCGTTATCTATAAAAGGTTGCCTGACAACGAAATGAGTCACCTTAGTGGCAATGCAACCTCCCAATGCCCCTCCAAGAGCTGTGTATACCAGGGAGCCAGCAATGGAAGCAAAGACCAGTGGCCAGAAATCGGGCATCTGGAAGAGAAGGATGTGCGGTCCTACGTAAATCAGGACCTATTCAGCTGGGGTCTGAATCCAAGCCAAGGCCTACAGCCCCGGTAGACTGGAAGAAACCAGGGACTCCAACCTGCCCAGGTGCGTTAAGGTGTTTATGCCTGTGGGAAGCCTGAACACATGGCTCGATTTTGCCCCGAGAAACCCAAGGATGAACCAATGGTCATTGGGCTTCTTCACAGAGTCACAAACTGCCTTATAGAGATGGAAGACCAACCAGAATGGGCAGAGGGATTAGTCGAACCGAAATACCGTGTGAACCAGTTTCCTTAGGAGCAGGTCCTACCCGAAAATGAAGCATGAGCCATATGCAATACAGAGAAAACCGGCAATAAATTTCACCACCTCATTGTGGTCTTAGGCCTTCAGGCAAAAACTCTGCTAGACTTGTGGAGCAAGAAAACCAGAGTCTGGGCTGACATGTTTGCTGTAGAAGAGCTGCACCCAGGACGTATGGCACTCAATGAATTTGGCCACGGTGGCCTGGATCTGTACCCCCAAGTCACCATCATGATCGTAATGCCGGACTACCAGAGCAGGTTTTATTGGGTACTATTTTGTCACTAGTCGATCTGTGTCTCAGACTGGTCCAAAAGTTGAAAAGCCATTCCTTTTGTATTTGTGAGGGGTAAGTCCGATAGTGGGCAGGGAGAAGGGAGGACTTGGTGGGTGTGGGTGGAGAGCAGGGGTGGGAGGGGGGGGGGGGGGTTTAAGGGTGGAAGTGTGAGAAGATAAGTAATCTGACCTTGTCACCAGGGGATAGAAACACCTCTCAGCCTGGGTAGGGAGTCCTTCTAGGCTGGGATCCAGAGCCAGTCCTACCCCAGAAGGGAATGGTGGCAGTTAAGTGTGCCCCATTTCCTGTCCCCTCCCAAAGGGGACAGGAAATTGTATATTTGCTGTACCAACTTGAATCACCCCATACCTCTATAAACAAGTGGTCAACAAGTGTTCTCTTTCTTTTCTGGAGCCACAAGTTGTACAGAAACAGTCTGGAGGGACCACCCGCACACTGCAGCCAATCGGTGCCCCACGCGACCTTCCCACAGCTATCTAAGCTGCGGAGCAGAGAAGAATGGAGAATGCTAGCGAAAGAAGCACAGGGCATTTTATGTGGCTTTCCAAGGCACAATGCACCACTCCCCTGTATCGGCGCACGGATCAGCAATTGCTCAGCAAGACACTGCTCATCTTGGTGGAAACCATACTATGACTCCCTCACACTCAGACACTTTGTATTGTGGGCTTCCTTTGTTACAGCAAGGCAGCTCCTTGTGAGACAATAGGGCAGGGCTTAACCCACTTCTTGTAACTTCCTGCGTTTGCAACACCTCCTGGACAGGGAAGACGGGGCCAGTAATCCAATGGCATAGCAGGAGGAGATATGATTTGCGGCAGGGAGCAGAAAGATGTGGGTTGTTTAGATCAGAGGAGGAGGAGGTGGCAGATCGAGACAAGCAGGAGCAAGGATGGTGGACTGGAGGCTAAGTGAAGAAAATCTGAGGTATTGGTTGGTGAAAGCAAGTGGATAGTGTGAGTGCAAGATAGATGAGTGAGAGTGCTAGAGGGGAGTGTAGAGAGTACGTGGAAAGTGCTTGTGAGAGTGAAAGGTGGGTGTGTTTTACGAACATGAAGATTAAACCAAGCATTGCACGACCCCACTTGTATGTAAATGTAACTTACATTAAATGCATCTCTGGGTGACACCAGATTACCTTATGTCAACCGGCACCCCCACAGATGAGGTACAACTGGTAGAACAACATTAGACCAAAAACACACTTTTTGTACTCTGGGATCTCGTACCTGACGCATCGAGATAGCACAACTTGTCAGGAAGATTTGTCTAAAACAATTCTTTGGAAATATAACAACGGTAGAAGAGAAGAGTGCAACTAATCTCAAAAATAAATCAATGTACTATCCACCATCAAATGGAATCTCCCCTGAGTCTATTACCTTTGACAATTCCCTTATAAAAAGCTGGAAGATTTAGAACTAAACCAGACACAGACCTACAACAACTTCTCCAAAAGAGAGAAGATGGCATAACAGGCCTTGACTAATAATGACATCATCATCAAACCCGCAGACAAAGGAGGAGCCATGGCCATTATGGATACCGTAAACTACAAAAAGATGGTCATGGATCTCCTGGGAGACCACACCAGTTACAGACAACTAGGTAGTGACCCCACGGAAAACATGCGCTAACTCATCATGCCCATCATAGAAGAAGCAGCAGCAGAAGGACACATTAGTGCCAAAGAATATGAGTTCCTGAACCCAAGAACACCCAGAAGACCGGCTGTTAATGCCTTATCAAAGGTACATAAAGGTAAAATGCCTCCCCCAGGTAGACCAATTGTCTCTGGTATAGGATCAGTCCTTGAACCATCATCCCAATTCCTGGATTTCTTTTTAAAGCCAGAGGTCCCCAAAAGGAGATCCTATCTCAAAGATACGATTGCAGTCCTGCATCTGATTAAAAACCGCCCATTCTGCCCGGAATCACAGCTACTTGTGACTCTAGACATAGAGTCCTTGTACACAAGGATACCACAAATGGCAATACTTCAAGTGATTGAAAAGGTACTCAGAAATTTGGACCCCCTCCAGTAAATATACCAGTCACAGTAATTATGCAATTAGCTGAAGTTGCTTGACTAAAAACTACTTTATGTACGAAAACTCCTTTTTCGATCAAATATCAGACATCGTGATGAGCCCTACATTTGCACCTAGTCTCGCCAATTTATGTGGTAGATTTTGAGGAGAGAGTAATTTACTGTGCCCTCAATCCATGTTCCTCAAAGGGTAACTTGTGGACAAGATATATTGACAACGTACTGATGGTGTTCAATGGCAATGAAGAAGACCTGAAGGCTTTTATGATTTGGCTAAACAACCAGAACAGATATTTAACCTTCTTTGAGACACACAGTAGAGATGTCATCCATTTCCTGGACCTAAATTTCAAAGCAACAAATAGAGACATTCCGAGTACGGTCTTGAACAAACCCACAGACCGGAATTCCTTGCTTCTTTTCAACAGTTATCCACCGAGCCTGAAGAATAACTTGCTGTTTGGACAGTTCCTCTGGTATCGGAGTAACTGTTCCAACCTGGCCGACTACGAAAAATAATCTGGTTTTTTGGAAGCAAAATTATCATGCCGAGGCTACCCAAAACGCACGATCTAATAAGCCAGAGAGAGCCAAAAACATCCCGAGGGACACTACACTAGAAGAACATGAAAGTAGAACGGAAGCCAGCAATATGATCACCTCAGTCTTTAGTTTCTTGCCCATGGTGAAGAAAATCAAAAAAGAAGTACTCAAACTGTGGCCTATCCTCAATGTGGGAGACTCCCGGCTAGAAAAAACATTATTTTCGATGAAAAGTAGACACAATCTCTGCGACGCTCTTATACACACATATAAGGAGCCAAAGGAACAGGAACAAAACACCTTATGGAACCAGCCAGCACCAGAAGGACACACGACGTGTGGCCAGTATAGCGCGTGCCCATACACAAGAAGATCAATGACGATTGACATTGGCTGGCGATACCCATGGTCCCAAAGAACTCTCACTAATTGTAATAGTAGCAATGTAATATATTTGATTACATGCCCATGCACCCTGCTATATGTAGGCATGACAATGCATCCCATAAAGACCAGACAACGTGCTGAAACATCATGGCCCCCAGACTTCACCTGGATCAATATTGAAAAAGTGATTGTACCCAAAAGTGGTGGAAATCTACATAGCCTACTATATAGGAGAGAACAACTTTGGATCTACCGCCTCAAAACGGATACCATTGGCCTGAACGAACAGACCAGTTGGCAAACACTTGCCACCTTGTAAAAAATTCATACAATTTCAAAACTAGCCAACACTGAACATGATCAAACACCTGGCTTGACTTGCAATGCACCGGCAGAAACCGAATGAAAAAACCAAGCAATTCCCTTGATTCTTAGCTGTTCCCACATTAGAGGACGCCCAGTTGATTGATACTGGGTTGTTTTGACACTCCTGAACAAGCATGATGGAATTTAATGTGCATTTGACACACTCTGAACCCAGAGAAACTGCGTCTTACAGTACAAAATTGTCACGCCTACCCTTTCCCGTTCCCCAGCACCCACACGTCTCCCATCAAGTCCCATCCCCGCTCCCGCGAACGCCCCACCCAGCTCCTCGCTTCCTCCCAATACCTGTCTCACCTCCCAACAGCAGCGGCTAAGTTCCTGGCGTCTATGGTCCCGCTGGAGAAAGCCGGCTTTCCATATTTGCGGCCGCTACAGACCGCCGCGCTCACGGGTTGGAACTTCTCGGTCATGGGGTAGCATGCGACGTCACTCGTCTGGACCCGCAACGTTGCAGATGCGATCACGTGACTGGTCGCGTGATCGATCAATCAAGGAAGCAGCCAGTATAAAGAGCTGCCGGCACTGTAGGACCACGCTTCTCACCTGTTGCCTCCAGCATTGAGTGGCGTTACGAACTTTGGTGTGTTTCTGGATCTTTGGACTTTGGCAACAAACTTTTTTTGATTATTTTCTGTAGATTACCCTCTTGGATTTGGCGCACTGCATCTCTTGTTTACCTGTTTTTTTGGAAACTGCCTTGCCTCACGGATTGTTTTGGATTAACCCTTGAATATTGGAACTCTGTATCCTTCACGTGGGAAGTCAACACTGCTTCCCTTTTCTCAAGGTGCAATACACATCTCAGGCCATTACGGGTACTGGTAACACTTCTTCAGCTTGCTGCTGTTGGGCTCCCTGTTCCCTGACCCCATCATAGGGAGGGACAACACGAGGTTGGCTTTCATTACTACCCCTTTACAGGCTACTCTGGTAGGTGTCATTTAATTCCTTATACTAGAAAGTTATTTCAGATATCGTTGTACTGTATTCATACTTGATTGCCTGTTACAGCTGCCTGGTTGCCTGAGTTTCCTTAGTTCCTGCTTTTGCACCTGTGGCCTCAATAACTGGCCAGGGAGTGTTATTGTTTTCTCTCTCTCTGGCCGGTGCTTGGGGACGGAGGTTTACATAGTCACCGTGGTACCTCATCTGAAGATCTTGACAAAAATGAGCTGATAAAAAAAGATCCAAATGAAATGTTTTTGAAACACACACTACACCAGAATCCTTTGGGACAAACCTATCCTTGTTAGTCCCTGGCTTATAAAACACTCTGCCCTCAACGAGAATAACAAAGCAGGGAGAACCAAGCAACACAACTTCTCTATCCTGGTAATATCGAACAGCGGTATTATATCTGCTAAACTTAATCAGCTATGATGACAGTCTGCATAATAGGGAATAATACTCCTTGTAGGTTATAACATATAGATGCGAGATTTTTGAGCTGTTATAGCTTGTTGGAAATAAGCACTCGGTATACCAGAATCCTTTGGGACAACCCAATCCGCGTCAACTATGGGCCCTTTTTCTGAATAACCAGTGGAAGGGAGAATTAAATTCCCCCTGCTAAAAAATTAACTGCAGCATTATATTTGACAAAAGAACCAGACACGCTGATATATCGCGTAATATGAAATAAAACCTCTTATATGTTTCGATACAGAGATGCAGTAAGTTTGACATCTAATGGGTGCCCACATGAACCCAAAAAAAAATGCAACCTCCAAACAGAGGTCTAATATAATCCGTGTTACGATCAAGGCACTCTAAGATGGCACTGCGCATATCATCATGAAAACCGACGGTGCATTAATTCCTCGTTCGCACGCATGCGTAGAGTATGCTATGATGAAAACGGAAGCCTTCTGTTTAAACAAGACGCTGAGCTTTCCAGCTTTGATACAAAACAGATTACTTCCCACGGCGGAACAGGGAACTTTTCAATTTTCTACCCGTGACCAGAACTGAGGTAAGCCATTCAAGCATACCAATGAGAGGGAACATAGATCTGTTCCCCCATGCAGATTACGAAAGCAAATGCAATCGCTTTCTGCGTTTGCCACCAACTGCTACAAGCACCAGTGGTATTAAAACATACAAAAATCGTAATCACAAAAGAAAGTGCCTTTGTGTAGTACTGCATCTGAAATTTTCTGGCATATATTTTTCGTTTTCGGTTGTATTATACATACAACATTTGCAACCATGCACTAAATACTAATAAAAGGTAATGACAGATCGAAAGCTATATGAATCTCTCGAACCTTCCCAACACCCTTTGGATTGTATTGCCCTAGGGTGAACAGGAATGCCAAGGAAATTGCATCCAAGCTGAATACAAACAGTCACCTAACCCAACATTGACAGTGGAGTCTGGTACAAATACGGTAGGGGTAAGGAACGTCTGCATGCATCTATTTGGAGGCAGGTAACCACGCAGAGAGAATAGTGCATTTATTAAGTCATTTTATATGTTTTCTCTTCCCAACCCCTGATCCCCGTTTTATTACTTATAGGTGGGGTGTAAAACCGTCTGAGAAAATTCTCGCTCTCATGTTTTTGCCAGCACTCAAATTAGCGCTTTGGCCCTGAAGAAAGTGGTCAAATTGAACATACCACTGAAACCGGTAGGCCTGTTTTGACCTTTTTTGAAGCAATAGACCACTGGATTGGTCAAAAGGTCTTTCATAGAGGACAATAAAACTCTTCTAACAACATCATAGAAATTTCAGAGTTCATTACCCCTGGTAATGTCAAGTTGGTAGATCGAGTGAGTATGGTTGACCAACCGATGAGAGTTTCTCCATACATTAATATGTTATAAATTGATTGATATATTTTTTTTAAACGCTGAGCATAGAAAAAGAATAAAGAAGAATAGACTTCATTTGCAAAGCACATGCCGCACAATCCATGAAGTGTGTTTTTTAGTTTAGTTTAAATGTGAGCTGTGACTGTGAAAGGATAGTGATACGGTCAGCTCTTGACCTATCCCCTCACCCTAGATAAGCGACCCATCAGCGCTAGCTAGGCATAGACACCACACGAGAGTCCAGTTAGATCTGTTGGAGGGAAAGCTAGTTAAGAGTTACACTATTGGTAAGGTTAAAAAGGAAAGTAATTTCGAGTAGTAACCTGATGTCTTATTGTGTGATGAAACAACATTAGACACACAACTGTATCAACATTGTCAGAACCTTAGGACATGTTACAATTGTTGTTATTGAGGGGCAGTGGAAAGTGTAGTAAATTTCAGTAAACAACATGTTTGTCAGGACTGACCACACAGGTGTGGATCTTCCAGAGTAAGAAGGAGGAATGGCACTCAGACCCCTGAGAACATCATCCACTACCAAATATAGGGAACTAGGGAGGGGTGTTGATCACCAAGGCCGGGGGTGCTGGATCTTACCTCCAGATAGTGTGGATGAGGTCCCTTCTCAGGAGCAGCACCAGAGAGAGAAGCATAGAATTAGCTGAGGGAATCCCTCTCTTGTCCTTTACCCCAATTCCTTTCTCTTGTTTGATTACTCATAATATTCTGACTGCGTGATAGGGTGCTGTGAAAGGCAGGAGTCAAGGTCCCTGGAAGGCCCCGATTCTCAGGGGTTTGGCGGATGGTTCAGATAGGCCAGCAATTACTGTCTTGTTCCATCACAGACCAACGCGGTCAAAAGGTTTGACTCGCTGGCAGTTCCTGCAAAGGTTTTGCAAGCCAGCTAAATAGCTATGGAGTATGTAAGTAGTTCTTGGGAAATGTGTGGCAGCGAATGACTTCAAGCAGCGTGGCAGTGAAACGCGGTCTCTTAAGTGTTGATTTCCGGAGTGCGAGGACTTGTAACGCTGAAACAATAATAAAGCCGATACTTCTGGGTTACGCAGTGACCTCAGCCCACTGCCACATGAGCTAATGCAAACCTCGAAGTGCAGCTCCAGCTGCAATGGTGTTCTGTGGTGGATGCTCCGGCTCCTCTGTTGCGGGAAGTCTTCCCTGCCCCCCCATCAGCCGTTGTGGGTAAACCTGGGTGTCCGGCATGGAAACCATTTCCCTCCAGGTTGGAGATGGGACTGTCTTGGCTCATTGAATGCCCTCGGGGGTACCAGATATGGATGGACCTAAGTAAATAGATAATATTGGTTATGTTTTGAATCAATCGGTTTATTGTTGACAGTTGTGCAAAATAGCAAAAAGGGGACATTAGAATAGCTGGCTTACCTGTGGCATGGGAGCCCAAGGTCCCCTGCAAACCTGCTGCAAAAAGGGGACATGATAATAGCTACCTTACCTGTAGCATGGGAGCCCAAGGTCCCCCTGCTAACCTGCCTCAAAAAGGGTAAATGAGAATAGCTGGCCTACCTGTGGCATGAAAGCCCATGGTCTCCTTGTTAACCTGCCTCAAAAAGGTGGACATGAGGCATGGGAGCCCAAGGTCCCCCTGCTAACCTGCCTTAAAAAGGGGGATATGAGAATAGCTGGCTTACCTGTGGCATCGGAGCCCAAGGTCCCCCTGCTAACCTGCCTCAAAAAGGGGGCACGAGAATAGCTGGCTTACCTGTGGCATGGCGGGCCAAGGTCCCCCTGCTAACCTGCATCAGAAAGGGGACATGACAATAGTTGGCTTACCTGTTGCATGGGAGCCCAAGGTCCTCTTGCTAACCTGCCTCAAAAAGGGGACATGTGAATAGCTGGCTTACCTGTCGCATGGGAGCCCAAGGTCCCCCTGCTAACTTGCCTCAAAAAGGGGACATGAGAATAGCAGGCTAACCTGTGGCATGGGAGCCCAAGGTCCTCTTGCTAACCTGCCTCAAAAAGGGGACATGTGAATAGCTGGCTTACCTGTCGCATGGGAGCCCAAAGTCCTCTTGCTAACCTGCCTCAAAAAGGGGACATGAGAATAGCTGCCTTACCTGTGGCATAGTAGCCTGAAGTCCCCCTGCTAACCTGCCTTAAAAGGGGGACATGAGAATAGCTGGCTTCCCTGTGGCATGGGAGCACAAGGTCCCCCTGCTAACCTGCCTCAAAAAGGGGACATGAAAATAGCTGCCTTACCTGTGGCATGAGAGCCCAAGGTCCCCCTGCTAACCTGTTTCAAAAAGGGGGCATGAGAATAGCTGGCTTGCCTGTGGCATGGGAGCCCAAGGCCCCCCTGCCAACATGCCTCAAAAAGGGGACATGTGAATAGCTGGCTTACCTGTCGCATGGGAGCCCAAAGTCCTCTTGCTAACTTGCCTCAAAAAGGGGACATGAGAATAGCTGCCTTACCTGTGGCATAGTAGCCCGAAGTCCCCCTGCTAACCTGCCTTAAAAGGGGGACATGAGAATAGCTGGCTTACCTGTCGCATGGGAGCCCAAAGTCCTCTTGCTAACTTGCCTCAAAAAGGGGACATGAGAATAGCTGCCTTACCTGTGGCATAGTAGCCCGAAGTCCCCCTGCTAACCTGCCTTAAAAGGGGGACATGAAAATAGCTGCCTTACCTGTGGCATGGGAGCCCAAGGTCCCCCTGCTAACCTACCTCAAAAAGGGGACATGACAATAGCTGGCTTACCTGTTGCATGGGAGCCCAAGGTCCTCTTGCTAACCTGTTTCAAAAAGGGGGCATGAGAATAGCTGGCTTGCCTGTGGCATGGGAGCCCAAGGCCCCCCTGCCAACATGCCTCAAAAGGGGACATGAGAATAGCTGCCTTACCTGTGACATGGGAGCCCAAGGTCCCCCTGCTAACTTGCCTCAAAAAGGGGACATGAGAATAGCGGGCTAACCTGTGGCATGGGAGCCCAAGGTCCTCTTGCTAACCTGCCTCAAAAAGGGGACATGTGAATAGCTGGCTTACCTGTCGCATGGGAGCCCAAAGTCCTCTTGCTAACCTGCCTCAAAAAGGGGACATGAGAATAGCTGGCTTACCTGTCGGGGAGCCCAAGGTCACCCTGCTAATCTACCTCAAAAAGGGGACATGAGAATAGCTGGCTTACCTGTCGCATGGGAGCCCAAGGTCCTATTGCTAACCTGCCTCATAAATGGGACATAAGAATAGCTGGGTTACCTCTCGGGGAGCCTAAGGTCCTCTTGTCCTCTTGCTAACCTGCCTCAAAAAGGGGACATGGGAATAGCTGCCTTACCTGGGGCATGGGAGCCCAAGGTCCCCCTGCTAACCTACCTCAAAAAGGGGACATGACAATAGCTGGCTTACCTGTTGCATGGGAGCCCAAGGTCCTCTTGCTAACCTGTTTCAAAAAGGGGGCATGAGAATAGCTGGCTTGCCTGTGGCATGGGAGCCCAAGGCCCCCCTGCCAACATGCCTCAAAAGGGGACATGAGAATAGCTGCCTTACCTGTGACATGGGAGCCCAAGGTCCCCCTGCTAACTTGCCTCAAAAAGGGGACATGAGAATAGCGGGCTAACCTGTGGCATGGGAGCCCAAGGTCCTCTTGCTAACCTGCCTCAAAAAGGGGACATGTGAATAGCTGGCTTACCTGTCGCATGGGAGCCCAAAGTCCTCTTGCTAACCTGCCTCAAAAAGGGGACATGAGAATAGCTGGCTTACCTGTCGGGGAGCCCAAGGTCACCCTGCTAATCTACCTCAAAAAGGGGACATGAGAATAGCTGGCTTACCTGTCGCATGGGAGCCCAAGGTCCTATTGCTAACCTGCCTCATAAATGGGACATAAGAATAGCTGGGTTACCTCTCGGGGAGCCTAAGGTCCTCTTGTCCTCTTGCTAACCTGCCTCAAAAAGGGGACATGGGAATAGCTGCCTTACCTGGGGCATGGGAGCCCAAGGTCCCCCTGCTAACCTACCTCAAAAAGGGGACATGAGAATAGCTGGCTTACCTGTCGCATGGGAGCCCAATGTCCTCTTGCTAACCCGACTCAAAAAGGGGACATGAGAATAGCTGGCCTACCTGTGGCATGGCAGCCCAAGGTCCCCCTGCTAACCTCTCTTAAAAAGGGGGCATGAGAATGGCTGCATTACCTGTGGCATGGGAGCCCATGGTCCTCTTGCTAACCCGACTCAAAAAGGGGACATGAGAATAGCTGGCCTACCTCTGGCATGGCAGCCCAAGGTCCCCCTGCTAACTTGTCTAAAAAAGGGGATATGAGAATAGCTGACATACCTGTGGCATGGGAGCCCAAGGTTCCCCTGCTAACCTGCCTCCAAAGGGGGGGGCATGAGAATAGCTGGCTTACCTGTGCCATGGGAGCCCAAGGTGTCCCCCTGCTAACCTGCATCAAAAAGGGGACATGAGAATAGCTGGCCTACCTGTGGCATCGGAGCCCAAGGTCCTCTTGCTAACCTGCCTCAAAAAGGCGACTTGAGAATAGCTGGCTTACCTGTGGCATGGCGGGGCAAGGTCCCCCTGCTAACCTGCATCAAAAAGGGTAAATGAGAATAGCTGGCTTACCTGTGGCATGGGAGCCCAAGGTCCCGCAGCTAACCTACCTCAAAAAGGGGACATGAGAATAGCTGGCTTACCTGTGGCATGAGGGCCGAAGGTCCCCCCTGCTAACCTCTCCTAAAAAGGGGGCATGAGAATGGCTGCATTACCTGTGGCATGGAGGCCCAAGGTCCCCCTGCTATCCTGCCTCAACAAGGGGACATGTGAATAGCTGGCTTACCTGTGGCATGGGAGCCCAAGGTCATCTTGCTAACCTGCCTCAAAAAGGCGACTTGAGAATAGCTGGCTTACCTGTGGCATGGCGGGGCAAGGTCCCCCTGCTAACCTGCATCAAAAAGGGTAAATGAGAATAGCTGGCTTACCTGTGGCATGGGAGGCCAAGGTCCCACAGCTAACCTGCCTCAAAAAGGGGACATGAGAATAGCTGGCTTACCTGTGGCATGAGGGCCGAAGGTCCCCCTGCTAACCTGCCTCAAAAAGGGGGCATGGGAATAGCTGGCCTACCTGTGGCATGGGAGCCCAAGGTCCCCCTGCTAACCTGCCTCAAAAAGGGGGCATGAGAATAGTTGGCTTACCTGTCGCATGGGAGCCCAAGGTCCTCTTACTAACCTGCCTCATAAATGGGACATAAGAATAGCTGGCTTACCTGTCGGGGAGCCTAAGGTCCTCTTGCTAACCTGCCTCAAAAAGGGGACATGGGAATAGCTGCCTTACCTGGGGCATGGGAGCCCAAGGTCCCCCTGCTAACCTACCTCAAAAAGGGGACATGAGAATAGCTGGCTTACCTGTCGCATGGGAGCCCAAGGTCCTCTTGCTAACCCGACTCAAAAAGGGGACATGAGAATAGCTGGCCTACCTGTGGCATGGAAGCCCAAGGTCCCCCTGCTAACTTGTCTAAAAAAGGGGACATGAGAATAGCTGACATACCTGTAGTATGGGAGCCCAAGGTTCCCCTGCTAACCTGCCTCCAAAGGGGGGGAATGAGAATAGCTGGCTTACCTGTGCCATGGGAGCCCAAGGCCCCCCTGCTAACCTGGCTCAAAAAAGGGACATGGGAATAGCTGCCTTACCTGTAGCATCGGAGCCCAAGGTCCCCCTGCTAACCTGCCTCAAAAAGGGGACATGTGAATAGCTGGCTCACCTGTGGCATGGCGGCCCAAGGTCCCCCTGCTAACCTGCCTCAAAACGGTGAATGAGAATAGCTGCCTTAGCTGTGGCATGGGAGCCCAAAGTCCCCTGCCTAACATGCCTCAAAAAGGGGACATGAGAATAGCTGGCTTGCCTGAGGCATGGGAGCCAAAGCCCCCCCTGCTAACCTCTCTTAAAAAGGGGGCATGAGAATGGCTGCATTACCTGTGGCATGGAGGCCCAAGGTCCCCCTGCTATCCTGCCTCAAAAAGGCGACTTGAGAATAGCTGGCTTACCTGTGGCATGGCGGGGCAAGGTCCCCTGCTAACCTGCATCAAAAAGGGTAAATGAGAATAGCTGGCTTACCTGTGGCATGGGAGGCCAAGGTCCCACAGCTAACCTGCCTCAAACAGGGGACATGAGAATAGCTGGCTTACCTGTGGCATGAGGGCCGAAGGTCCCCCTGCTAACCTGCCTCAAAAAGGGGGCATGGGAATAGCTGGCCTACCTGTGGCATGGGAGCCCAAGGTCCCCCTGCTAACCTGCCTCAAAAAGGGCGCATGAGAATAGCTGGCTTACCTGTCGCATGGGAGCCCAAGGTCCTCTTACTAACCTGCCTCAAAAAGGGGACATGGGAATAGCTGCCTTACCTGGGGCATGGGAGCCCAAGGTCCCCCTGCTAACCTACCTCAAAAAGGGGACATGAGAATAGCTGGCTTACCTGTCGCATGGGAGCCCAAGGTCCTCTTGCTAAACCGACTCAAAAAGGGGACATGAGAATAGCTGGCCTACCTGTGGCATGGAAGCCCAAGGTCCCCCTGCTAACTTGTCTAAAAAAGGGGACATGAGAATAGCTGACATACCTGTGGTATGGGAGCCCAAGGTTCCCCTGCTAACCTGCCTCCAAAGGGGGGGAATGAGAAAAGCTGGCTTACCTGTGCCATGGGAGCCCAAGGCCCCCCTGCTAACCTGGCTCAAAAAAGGGACATGGGAATAGCTGCCTTACCTGTAGCATCGGAGCCCAAGGTCCCCCTGCTAACCTGCCTCAAAAAGGGGACATGTGAATAGCTGGCTCACCTGTGGCATGGCGGCCCAAGGTCCCCCTGCTAACCTGTCTCAAAAACGGTGAATGAGAATAGCTGCCTTAGCTGTGGCATGGGAGCCCAAAGTCCCCTGGCTAACATGCCTCAAAAAGGGGACATGAGAATAGCTGGCTTGCCTGAGGCATGGGAGCCAAAGGCCCCCCTGCTAACCTCTCTTAAAAAGGGGGCATGAGAATGGCTGCATTACCTGTGGCATGGAGGCCCAAGGTCCCCCTGCTATCCTGCCTCAAAAAGGGGACATGTGAATAGCTGGTTTACCTGTGGCATGGGAGCCCAAGGTCATCTTGCTAACCTGCCTCAAAAGGGGACATGAGAATAGCTGGCTTACCTGTCGCATGGGAGCCCATGATCCTCTTGCTAACCTGCCTCAAAAAGGCGACTTGAGAATAGCTGGCTTACCTGTGGCATGGCGGGGCAAGGCCCCCCTGCTAACTTGCATCAAAAATGGTAAATGAGAATAGCTGGCTTACCTGTGGCATGGAGGCCCAAGGTCCCGCAGCTAACCTACCTCAAAAAGGGGACATGAGAATAGCTGGCTTACCTTTCGCATGGGAGCCCAAGGTCCTCTTGCTAACCTGTCTCAAAAAGGGGACATGAGAATAGCTGGCTTACCTGTGGCATGAGGGCCCAAGGTCCCCCTGCTAACCTGCCTCAAAAAGGCGACATGAGAATAGCTGCCTTACCTGTAGCATGGGAGCACAAGGTCCCCCTGCTAACCTGCCTCAAAAAGGGGGCATGGGAATAGCTGGCCTACCTGTGGCATGGGAGCCCAAAGTCCCCCTGCTAACCTGCCTCAAAAAGGGGACATGAGAATAGCTGCCTTGTGGCATGAGAGCCCAAGGTCCCCCTGCTAACCTGCCTCAAAAAGGGGGCATGAGAATAGCTGCCTTACCTGTGGCATGGGAGCCCAAGGTCCCCCTGCTAACCTACCTCAAAAAGGGGACATGAGAATAGCTGGCTTACCTGTCCCATGGGAGCCCAAGGTCCTCTTGCTAACCTGCCTCATAAATGGGACATATGAATAGCTGGCTTACCTGTCGGGGAGCCTAAGGTCCCCTTGCTAACCTGCCTCAAAAAGGGGACATGGGAATAGCTGCCTTACCTGGGGCATGGGAGATGAAGGTCCCCCTGCTAACCTACCTCAAAAAGGGGACATGAGAATAGCTGGCTTACCTGTCCCATGGGAGCCCAAGGTCCTCTTGCTAACCCGACTCAAAAAGGGGACACGAGAATATCTGACATACCTGTGGTATGGGAGCCCAAGGTCCCCCTGCTAACCTGGCTCAAAAAAGGGACATGGGAAAAGCTGCCTTAGCTGTAGCATCAGAGCCCAAGGTCCCCCTGCTAACCTGCCTCAAAAAGGGGACATATGAATAGCTGGCTCAACTGTGGCATGGCGGCCCAAGGTCCCCCTTCTAACCTGCCTCAAAAACGGTGAATGAGAATAGCTGCCTTAGCTGTGGCATGGGAGCCCAAAGTCCCCTGGCTAACATGCCTCAAAAAGGGGACATGAGAATAGCTGGCTTGCCTGAGGCATGGGAGCCAAAGGCCCCCCTACTAACCTCTCTTAAAAAGGGGGCATGAGAATGGCTGCATTACCTGTGGCATGGAGGCCCGAGGTCCCCCTGCTATCCTGCCTCAAAAAGGGGACATGTGAATAGCTGGCCTACCTGTGGCATCGGAGCCCAAGGTCATCTTGCTAACCTGCCTCAAAAGGGGACATGAGAATAGCTGGCTTACCTGTCGCATGGAAGCCCATGGTCCTCTTGCTAACCTGCCTCAAAAAGGCGACTTGAGAATAGCTGGCTTACCTGTGGCATGAGGGCCCAAGGTCCCCCTGCTAACCTGCCTCAAAAAGGCGACATGAGAATAGCTGCCTTACCTGTGGCATGGCGGGGCAAGGTCCCCCTGCTAACCTGCCTCAAAAAGGCGACATGAGAATAGCTGCCTTACCTGTGGCATGGCGGGGCAAGGTCCCCCTGCTAACCTGCCTCAAAAAGGCGACATGAGAATAGCTGGCTTACCTGTGGCATGGGAGCCCAAGGTCCTCCTGCTAACCTGCCTCAAAAAGGGTAAATGGGAATAGCTGGCTGACCTGTGGCATGGGAGCCTAACGTCCCCCTGCTAACCTGCCTCAAAAAGGGGACATGAGAATAGCTGCCTTACCTGTGGCATGGCGGCCCAAGGTCCCCCTGCTAACTTGCCTCAAAAAGGGGACATGAGAATAGCTGACATACCTGTGGCATCGGAAGCCAAGGTTCCCCTGCTAACCTGCCTCCAAAGGGGCGGGGGGGCATGAGAATAGCTGGCTTACCTGTGCCATGCGAGCCCAAGGTCCCCCTGCTAACCTGCCTCAAAAAGGGGAGATGAGAATAGCTGCCTTACCTGTGGCATGGGAGCCCAAGGTCCCCCTGCTAACCTGCCTCAAAAAGGGGACATGAGAATAGCTGGCTTACCTGTTGTCATGCCTGCTGGACATATCTCTGGACCGGGAACAACCTCTCCATACAAAATGAGTTACGCCCATAGAACCGCTAGACCGTTCTATTCGAAATGGAGGTTGTTTGATGCATTGCCAGGAAAACGACGTCTGCATTTTTCACGTCGTTAAATTCATGTGACTTAGTTCCGTCACGTGTGTCACGGCAGTACGTACATAAGCAGCGTGGAAACGTCGATCGCTGCTTCTGATTAATTAATTTTTGGCGTTTTGTAGCTGAACTCTGAACCTGCGTCCTCGCATTCCCTTCAGCAACTTCTTTGGCCTTTTGTAGCGTGTTTTCCTCCACACGCTAATTCCTGGAGCCTTGTATCCTGTTCGCGTGTCAAATCTCCACGCGAACGCTGTCTCCAAGCGTGGCTGTCCTGAGCTGCGTGTATCCTGTTCGTGTGCCAAATCTCCACGCGGACGCTGTCTCCAAGTGCGGCTGTCCTGAACTGCGTGTATCCTGTTTGCGTGCCAAATCTCCACACGGACGCTGTCTCCAAGCGCGGCTGTCCTGGGCTGCGTGTATCCTGTTTGCGTGCCAAATCTCCACGCGGACGCTGTCTTCAAGCGTGCTGTCGTGGGCTGCGTGTATCCTGTTAGCGTGCCAAATCTCCACGCGGACGCTGTCTTCAAGCGCGGCTGTCCTGGGTTGCGTGTATCCTGTTCGCATGCCAAATCTCCACACGCGGACGCTGTCTTCAAGCGCGGCTGTCCTGGGCTGCGTGTATCCTGTTCGCGTGCCAAATCTCCACACGCGGACGCTGTCTTCAAGCGCGGCTGTCCTGGGCTGCGTGTATCCTGTTCGCGTGCCAAATCTCCACACGCCGACGCTGTCTTCAAGTGCGGCTGTCCTGGCTGCGTGTACGCTGTCGCGTGCAATCCTGCACGTGGTTTTCTGAATTACTTTGAACCTTTGGTACCTGTGATAGTTAACAGGTGAACTTCTATTTTTTGTTCTTCGTGGGAAAAGAAGTATTTCATGAACTATTGGAAGGTGATTGTGCACAGTACTTTGGACGCTATCCTGTGGTGCACCAACCCGGTATCTAGCGTGAGCCTCGTGCCGTTTGGGATAAGTCTCCCTTACTAATCTTCCCCTCCTTTGTCGTTGGTTCAACTCCTGGTTTTCTTCAAGAGACTTTCGTTGAATACTTCAGTTTTTGCCATAAGGTCAGTGTTTTGAATTAATGCTAATACTGTGCTATCATAGTGAGTTGAGTTTGGGACAGTTTCTTATGATACTTTATCTATCTTAGGCTGACTTCCGATACAATACCCACGCCCTTTCCAGGGATCCATCTGTCTGCCTGTTTCTTCAGTCAGAGAGTTGTCCCATTTGGAAGGTCTAATTTGACTTACCTA
This sequence comes from Ambystoma mexicanum, assembly GCF_040938575.1. Classification (NCBI taxonomy): domain Eukaryota; kingdom Metazoa; phylum Chordata; class Amphibia; order Caudata; family Ambystomatidae; genus Ambystoma; species Ambystoma mexicanum. Next base: position 31,388,287 of record NC_090921.1, read on the forward strand.
CAATCAAGTCGTGTGAAAAAAGATCTGGAAGAGCCCTACCAATTGTATCCTTTTTTGGTTACCGTATCCTTTTCAATTGATACATTGGTGATTTATGACACCTGTGGCATGGCTGCCCAAGGTTCCCCTGCTAACCTGCCTCAGAAAGGGTAAATGAGAACAGCTGGCTTACCTGTGGCACGGGATCCCAAGGTCCCCCTGCTAACCTGCCTCAAAAAGGGCCCAAGGTCCCCCTGCTAACCTGCCTCAAAAACATGACATCAGAGTAGCTGGTTTACCTGTGGCATGGGAGCCCAAGGTCCCCCTGCTAACCTGCCTCAAAAAGGGGACATGAGACTAGCTGGCTTTCCTGTGGCATGGGAGCCCACGGTCCGCCTGCTAACCTGCCTTAAAAAGGGGACATGAGAATAGCTGGCTTACCTGTGGCATGGGAGCCCAAGGTCCCCAGGCTAACCTTCCTCAAAAAGGGACATGGGCATAGCTGGCTTATCTATGGCATGGCTTCCCAAGGGGCCCTGCTAACCTCCCTCAAAAAGGGACATGAGCATTGCTGGCTTACCTGTGGCATGGGAGCCCAAAGTCTTCTTGCTAACTGCCTCAAAAAGTGGACATAAGAATAGCTGGCTTACCTGTGGCATGGCGGCCCAAGGTCCCCCTGCTGAACTGCCTCAAAAAGGGTAAATGAGAATAGCTGCCTTACCTGTGGCATGGGAGCCCAAGCTCCCCCTGCTAACCTGCCTCAAAAAGGGGACATGAGACTAGCTGGCTTACCTGTGGCATGGCGGCCCAAGGTCCCCCTGCTAACCTGCCTCAAAAAGGGGACATGAGAATAGCTGGCTTACCTGTTGTCACGCCTGCTGGACATATCTCTGGACCGGGAACAACCTCTCCATACAAAATGAGTTACGCCCATAGAACCGCTAGACCGTTCTATTCGAAATGGAGGTTGTTCGATGCATTGCCAGGAAAACGACGTCTGCAGTTTTCACGTCGTTAAATTCATGTGACTTAGTTCCATCACGTGTGTCACGGCAGTATGTACATAAGCAGCGTGGAAACGTCGATCGCTGCTTCTGATTAATTCATTTTTGGCGTTTTGTAGCTGAACTCTGGACCTGCGTCCTCGCATTCCCTTCAGCAACTTCTTTGGCCTTTTGTAGCGTGTTTTCCTCCACACGCTAATTCCTGGAGCCGTGTATCCTGTTCGCGTGTCAAATCTCCACACAGACGCTGTCTCCAAGCGCGGCTTTTCTGAGCTATGTGTATCCTGTTCGTGTGCCAAATCTCCACGCGGACGCTGTCTCCAAGCGCGGCTGTCCTGAGCTGCGTGTATCCTGTTTGCGTGCCAAATCTCCACGCGGACGCTGTCTCCAAGTGCGGCTGTCCTGGGCTGCGTGTATCCTGTTTGCTTGCCAAATCTCCACGCGGACGCTGTCTGCAAGCGCGGCTGTCCTGGCTGCGTGTACGCTGTCGCGTGCAATCCTGCACGGGGTTTTCTGAACTACTTTGAACCTTTGGTACCGGTGATAGTTAACAGGTGAACTTCTATTTTTTGTTCTTCGTGGGAAAGGAAGTATTTCATGAACTATTGGAAGGTGATTGTGCACAGTACCTTGGACGCTATCCTGTGGTGCACCAACCCGGTATCTAGCGTGAGCCTCGTGCCGTTTGGGATAAGTCTCCCTTACTAATCTTCCCCTCCTTTGTCGTTGGTTCAACTCCTGGTTTTCTTCAAGAGACTTTCGTTGAATACTTCAGTTTTTGCCATAAGGTCAGTGTTTTGAATTAATGCTAATACTGTGCTATCATAGTGAGTTGAGTTTGGGACAGTTTCTTATGATACTTTATCTATCCTAGGCTGACTTCCGATACAATACCCACGCCCTATCCAGTGATCCATCTGTCTGCCTGTTTCTTCAGTCAGAGAGTTGTCTCATTTGGAAGGTCTAATTTGACTTACCTACAATCAAGTCGTGTGAAAAAGGATCCGGAAGAGCCCTACCAATTGTATCCTTTTTTGGTTACCGTATCCTTTTCAATTGATACATTGGTGATTTATGACACCTGTGGCATGGCTGCCCAAGGTTCCCCTGCTAACCTGCCTCAAAAAGGGCCCAAGGTCCCCCTGCTAACCTGCCTCAAAAACATGACATCCGAGTAGCTGGTTTACCTGTGGCATGGGAGCCCAAGGTCCCCCTGCTAACCTGCCTCAAACGTGGGGCATAAGAATAGCTGGCTTACCTGTGGCATGGGGGCCCAAGGTCCCGCAGCTAACCTGCCTCAAAAAGGCGACTTGAGAATAGCTGGCTTCCCCATTGCATGGGAGCCAAAGGTCCTCTTGCTAACTGCCTCAAAAAGGGTACATGAGACTAGCTGGCTTACCTGTGGTATGGGAGCCCAAGCTCTGCTCTACTACCTGATCTGAGAAGACCCTCTGTAGTGCTTTGAACCTTGGACTGGTGGGACCCACCACTCTCAATGCCTTCTCATGCTCCTTCAGTCATGAGCCCTCAAAATTGTCCTTGTACCACCTGATAGACCGACCAGCTCTGAATTGGGCTGCTGCACTAGAAGTGTCGCCATTCCGTGTTTTTGTCTGGAATCTTGGTGTTCTCCAGTTCGTGGCACAAGTCACCTTCCTATCAAGTCGCAGCGTCCCAGCATCATGGAATCTTGCACGGGAAGGAGTTCTGCGACTGGAGAGATGCAGGCTGTCACCTGTGTGCGATGAGTATCGCTGGAACCACCTTTCCTCTCGTAGTGTCCTGAAGGACTTCTTTAACCGCAACTGGATTCAACAGCGGGAAAACCTATCTCTAGTGATTCCCAGTCGATCTGCCCAGTCACTTGGGAAAATCTGGGTCAGGGTGGTGCGTAATTGCAATAGTTACAGCCACCCCTGTCTCCCCTATAAACCTTTGTTATAAACATCTGTTTCAAGAGATAGAAATGGCATTTTACTTACCTGTAATTTTCTAGAGAAGTCTTCTGGAAAAATGTTCACCACCACAAGAACCTTTCCTAACTTTGTTCTGTGAGGGACACAGGGTTGCTATGGTGGTCGCTAAAGACTTTTATCAAATTAAACAGAATTGGAAAAATGCCTCTGTCCCTAAAACTAAGAGAGGTTTCCTTGCCTTAATATAACTCATAAAATTGTCTGTATCAGAATGTCCAACGTAAAGTTCTCCTTCCTGTGTCCAAATCCTATCCTGAACCTCACATGCTAAACGCAATATAATGTGAAAAGTATGTAACTGTCATTTATTTTCTTTTGGGTCTCAGACCCTCTTACTCCATTTCTTATATTCACACTCGAGCTTCCCCGGATCTCCAACATGTTCTGGTAAATACACGTACCTGTCCTCTCTCTCTTGACCGGTACCAGCGCTTCCCTAGCTCTCTTGTGACTCATCGAGGCTCCGGCAGCTCTCTGGCAAATGGCGGCATCTGCAGTGGCACTGCCAGCGTCTCTTTGCTTCTGGTACCGCGTCCTGCTAGGCAACTGTTTTGCCTGAACCTGGATTGCCTGGAGGAAAATGTCAGCAACAACTGGGTCAGTCCTTCCAGCTCAGCCTGCCTTCTGGTTTTCTTTTTCCTCTATCAGCTTCTCTATGCCTTCCCAGTTCTGGCGTCCTGCAGTTCCTCCTCTGAGGATCTCTCGCCCTCTCTTGACCGCCTGAGCATGCTTTTCAACTCCCACACCATCCAGCTGTATCCATTCAGGAGTTTGACAGCTCTGTGAAAACTAGGCTGCTCAATTTGGTTCCTCTGAGCAATCTTGCTCATCCCTGTATTACCATATGGGGGACGTTGTTTCTTCTTCATTTATCCTTCTCCTTGCCTATAACAAAGGACAGGTTAGAGTTACCCAGCTGGTCTAACTTAAGCTGATCTGATTATCAACACCATCATAAACAATAGACTGGTGAGAAGGACTATAAAAGCTGAATGCATTTCTACCCCTAGGACATTCTAGTGTAACATTACAATATGCCATGGAGGCTTGTGGAATTACTGGTGTGTAGTCAGTCACTGAGAGAAAGGGGGGGGGGGTACCATGTTTCACCTGACGAGTCCCCTGCACTCCCATGAGGGTTGCCTCCCCTTATAAGGTCCTCCTTCAGGTAGCCACCCCCAGGATCAGGATTGGGTAGCTTCTGCCTATCCCTGGTAATGTGGGGGGAGCCTTTCCCTGGGAAAGTAGTGATGACCTCTCCAGGTTCATCACAGTCCCCTCTACTGAGAGGAAGCTCTGGTGACTTTTGGGCACAAGGCCCCTTTCAGCATAGGGATTGCACTCATAAAGTTACGGCATTATGCTTGTGAACTGCTTTTACTTACTGCATTGTTACTTCGCTTCCTTTCTGGGGTTTAAGTGAATTGTATGCCTTTCTACAAACCAAAGGTGACCGTGCATATGTTTGATAACTGAGTGTTGTGTGATATTACCTGCTTGATTGCTTTTTTTTGTGTGTGGGCCTATAATTAATATAGTATTTTTGTACGTACTTGTCCAAGTGGAATTATTGTGTGTTTACCGTGTGGACTCATTGTGGACCACTTACCACACTCGCTCCTAAGACTAAGCCTTGATCACTCTCCACGCTTACCTCGATTGGGTTTCGCTAACCTCTGAGTTCCCCTGTTCACTATAACTAGGGTGACTTCCTGAAAACTGTACACCAGGCCAGACTCTATAAATCCATCTTAACAGGTTGGTGTTACAGCGGTGAGGTCTTGGGTCCTCCTGTGTGGTCCACTGGTGTAGTCTCCCAATACCAGTTGCACAGAACACTGGGAATTCAACATAGTAGGAATAGAACAGTTGCTTCTCTACTATTTCTGCTTTGAAATTGTGTAACTTGAGAAAGTGTGTGTGGACAAAGGACTGCCATCATCTGGAAACGAGGCTGATTTAGAACAGAAATTGTTTGATCACCAGGAGTCCAGGATGGTGCCTTTGCCTAGTAAGAGTGATGCAGTAGGTGCTGGCCCTGATCCTAGCAGTAGCAATGGCCTTGTGGTGACTGCCACTGTTGAGGGCACAGGAAGAGCCGGATGAGTCTAACAGTGTTTCCCTCACAACCTCTGAAGCAGAGTTCATGTGGGAGCTTGAGAGAGAAGCTCAGGCTCAGACAGAACGAGCTTGATTTCAACATGGCCAAGCAGAATTTGACAGAGTGGAGGAATGGAAGGATGGGGATCATCAGTTGGGGCGGGCCGGACTACAGTGGGTCTCCATGCTCCTCCAGAATGTCTGGAAGTGGTTCTGGATCCTCTTCTCATCCTAGATTTCCTAAGGATCTGCTCAGTATGAATGATGATGAGAAGAAGAATGACATCTTGGATTGTCTTACAACGTTTGAGTATCCTTGTGAAGTGCAAGATGTGGGTTTGAGTTTGACAAAATTGTATGGTTGCTTAGCAGACTGCCCCATTTTGTCTGCAGTGCCATTATGGAACTGCCAAGAGCTGACAGAAAGGACTTTGACAAATTGTAGCAGGCTCTCCTCCTCAAGTTTGGGAAACCTCCTGCCCAATACTTGGAGGTTCGGAGATTACAAGAAAAAAGAGAATAATCCTTGGGTGTCTTTTTTTACAGATACCCTGGGTAGACGGCCATTGATCAGCATATGTTTGTTAATCCTTCAGTCGATGTCTCCCTCCTATACAACAATCCCTGTTTTAAGAAGAAAAAGGGTCTCCCTTTTTTCTATACCTTCTCCTTCTGGAATAGCCTGTAGAAAGGCTTCACCGAGAGTGCGATCGTTTCGCTGGGCGGAGGCTAGATCGGGCTTTTCTTCATGTTAGGTTTATCAGCTTCCCCAAAGCCTAATGCACCTCTTTCTGTTTTGTCTGGTTAATTTTCTATAAACGGAGGGGATAATGCCCTCTCCAAAATTTCTTGAGCAATTTGATCCCCACGATGTAGATCAAATGGGATTTCGCCATGATTCTGTAAGAGAAACTTTATGTCCTCTCAGAAGTCGGGATCGATGACGCCTGCTAGAACGTCTATACCGAACTTCCTTGCTAGACCAGATTTTGGGGCTAACCTGATGTAACGCCCTGCAGGGGGTATCAAAACCAAATCGATAGGAATCATTCCTCTTTTTCCAAGAGGAATGACAGCTTCCCTACTGCTGCAAATATTGAAACGTATCAATTCTCTTGTGGCAACAGAGGGGTTAGAAGCTTGTTGACTAACGTTTTGAAATTATAGGGTTCCCCATCTGTTTCAATTGAGTCACATCCCACTACTGACACCATATGTAAGGAACTCATGGTGGCAACAGTAAAGCGGACACAAGTGATCACAGTTCAAGGGTGTTTATTGAACTTTATAATGGGTGAGATAAATGCCTAATCTAAATCTAAGATGGGAGCAAGCTACAACCATCAAATAATAATAAGGCAGTTTTAGTGGCGTCTTGTCAAAATAAAAAGCACCAATACAAATAAAATTACTGCCAATCCTTACCACTAAGTTACAAAAGAGTGTGGGATAATGTTCACCAGAACTGATAAGTCAGGATGGTATGGCTGGGTCTCCCTTCCCCACGTTTGAAGCACATGACAAGGCAGGACTTCTGAGCAGAGCACACTCCTGGGCCTACGCAGCACAAGGTTCACAGTTCCCTTATACAACACCAGGACCTTCAGGGGCCAAGTCCCTTTTTTGCAAAGTCTCTTGCCTTACAAGGCCTGCTGGATTAAAACAACAAGCAAACAAGTGTTCCTTCAGTGATCTTGCACATTGGGTGATTACTCTTCGCCCCTTGGATCTTCCTCGCTGGGCTGCCTCTTGCAAAGTGGGCCTCCCTCTGACGGGTTCACTACGGCCTTTCACTCTTAATATCAACACCCTGTTATCGGGTGTATCTTGCTTCACCCCAATTCACAGGCATCCCTCAACCAGGTTCACATTTGCCAATTTCACAGTTCACTTTGCTTTTTTACAATGCAGGATTTACTTTTCTTAGCTTTTCCTCTGGCTCCCCTCCATCGGGTTCACATAGCCATCTTTAACACAGTTAATGAGTTTCTAACACAGTTCATTATTTGCTAATTTCATCAGAAAGCGGGGTTCATTCCACCAGCTCTCTTGGCAGTGGGTCAGAGACTTTCGATTGTACAAGAGATTTGACGTAACCCTTGTAGGACCACTCTGACATCTCACACCATCCTCTCCTAAGGCCTTCTGGTACCTGTAGTTTCAACACAAAACAAAAAGGGCCTTCCAGAGTCCTTCAAACCTTCGAATGAGCACTCCTGCGGCACCTGACCACTCTGCAGCTGGCCCTTCTCTGGGCTTTACCAAAAGTTCAAACACAAACAAGTTCCTTGCGTTCATATAATGCTGCCAATTTGCAACCTTGGGCTCAACACAGTTCAGTTTGCTATCAGCTTTCTCTGACTCACCGGCTGTGATGAACCCGTTGGCTTGTCTTACTTCTGGAGTCAAGGACGGTTCCACGGTAGCCAGCGTGCCTCCCTGCCATTTTATGAACAAGGGAGCCCCCTGTGCACCATTGACACATGTCACACCACACACCAGCTGTACTCCCCGGTCTTGTGATTCCCTTTTCGATGGCTTTGCGGGTCTGAGTTGAAAAGGGCAAGGGCAATTCCCTCCTCCTCGTCCTTTCAGGTATCGCTGCCTTTCCCCTCCGCTTAAACTGCTGGTCCGGAATAGCTGCTTCCTCGTGCGTTCGGCCTTGACCGTAGTGTGCTCTTGTGTCCCCCGCCTTTTATCCCTGTTAGGAAGGTAAAGAGCCGTCAGGTGTGCGTGGTTATTGTCAATTGCCTAACTCTGACTGACCCTTGTGTTGGGACATGTCAGGTAAATGGTTCTGGTGTTAGTCTGTTGTTTGTTACGGTGTAAGAAAATGTTTGTGTCGGAAAAGGGGGCGGGGGTTGGAGCTTCTAAATAACCTACAGGGTAGAATGGGGAAAAGCTGTTACAAGGAAGGGGGTACCACGTCACAACCTTCGGTGTCCCACTTACACTCTCTGAAGACCCCTCATGCAGGTGGTCCACCCCCAGGAACTGGATCCAATGGCGATGGCCGTGTCCTGGCCACCTGGATGACAGATCTCCGGGGACTAGCGGTTGAGACATCTCCAGGTTTCTCACAGTGCCTCTACTATTATCAGCACTGTGCCCAGTCTAACTGTGGTAGATCACACTTTGGTAAACCCAGAGATTCTTCCCAGAGCTCCTCCGGGGACTGCTGAGTTGACTGTAGGGCCCTCTTCCAACTTCTCAGTAATACCTGTCATTATAGCTGTGAATAGTGAAGTGGAGAGCATCTGTCAGCATAAGGAGAAGAATTCCTAGAAGAGTTCTGTCAGAGATTAGATTCCAAGACTTGGGTCCTGAGAGAAACTCTGCAGCCCCTTCAAGCATTAGGTCTCAAGATCAGGCTGTCTTAGCCAAGTCTAAGGGAAAGCCTAAGCCAAAGCAGAAACATAAGGCTAAAGGAGAAAAGAAACAGGGAGGAAGAGGGAAAGAAAACATTCCCCTTCTCCTACCTACAATTCAGGCTGAGGTAGTTGGCCAAGTCCCCGATCCTGATGAGAATGAGGGATGCTAGAAACTCTCTATTCCCATGTGCCTCCTCCACTGCCAAGCTTGAGGAGTACCGTAAGGATGAATGTAGCAAGGGCCAACAGAAAAGACCATCCCTTAAAGGCCTATGGAGCAAGGCCTGTTTCCAATTGGAAGATGTGCCTCGTGTGAAGCAAAGTATCCAACAGGAAGGTGGGTTATTAGTGTGTAAGCACAGAGCTCACTCAAGGAGACCACAAGAGGTTGGTGGTTCCTCAGTATGTGTGTCCCTTCCTCCTGCAGGTGTTGCACGAAGGTCCCCTTGCAGTGCATTGTGGCACCAGGACAACTCAAGTGTGGTCACCCATGCAATCCTGCTGGCCCATGATTGGGGTCCCACTAGCAACCCACTGTAGGCAAGCAATCTGACGAAAAATCCACAAGCACAACTGCCAGTAGTGGGTGCGTCTTTTAAAGAGACAGGACCTAACTTTGTTAGACCTTTACATCTTTGTATCGCCTCGGACAATAGCATTATTCTAGGGGCTGCTGATCACACCACCAGGTTTACTGATGCCAACCCAATCACAATGACTGCCAAGTCGGTTATTAGAGCTTTACTGAACACTTTTACCAGGTGGAGCTACCCAGAAGAAGGCAGCATCTTCAAGTTCATTTATAGCCAGGCCCCGTGGAAGGAAGATGAGGTGACTTATCATTTGTCATCCACATCTCTCCCACAATCAGTTGGTCTTAGAGAGATATTCTTTAGAACACTCCAAAGTATGATTGCAGCCCTTAGGAAGCCAAACAGAAGAGTAATACACCTATTGCCAATCCCTACCTCTAAACACAAATAGTGTGGGAACGAATGTTACGAAAAAGAAGTGTTCACAAAATTATATGTCAGGATGTTCAGGCCGTTAGCCTCCCTTCCCCACATTTTCAGCACGGGACAAGGCGGTACACTTGAGCTAAACACAGTATCTGGCTTCTCTAGTACGAGTATACAGTTCAATCATTAGCATCAGGGCCTTCCATACCCAAGTCAAAGTCTCTTCATTCAGAGGCCCTTATGCACAAACAATACGTTCTTTTCCTCTTTCAGATTATCTCAAGTTCTTAGGCGATTCCCTATTCACCTCGCATCCCCCTCAGCCGGGCTCAGATCCTTTTAGCACAATTATCGTAATTACTCGTAGATTACTCTTTCTCGTGTGACTTGTGGTTCACCCTGGATCCCCCTCAGTTGGGGCTCAGATCTTGTATCCCACTCGGTCAGGCTCAGATCACGGATCCCCTTCAGTCAGGCTCAGATTCCTTTTAACACAATGTTCATAACTTTGCAAAAACCTGCTTTACCCAAAAAGTTCTTAATTGATCGCCCTCTGCCGGGCTCGGACCAACTTTCTTTTTTTAGGATTTTATCAACTATCGAAGACTTTCGAATGTGCACAGTGTTTTGCTTAATCGTTGCAGGACCACTTCGCTGTCACAATTGTCTATCACTCTGTCACACCCCTGGAGTATCTTGCAACTCCTTCCTAGCCACGGAAGCCAAATGCAGTTGCCCCTCCCACCTTGGTTGGCACAGGCTCCTGATTCCAGTATCCAGAGGTAACCTCGAGGCAGCCAATGGGGTTAGGGAGAAGTTGTGGATAGGTAGGGGGTGTTTAGGGTAACCGGGAAAAGGTTTAGGGTTCTCGAATTTGATAGGTATGGGGAATAAAGGGAAAAAACATGCTCATCATAAAATACAGTTGTGTATCATGAAAAAAACCTCCTGCACCTACTCCTTACAGCAGTGCAACATCCTCCATGATTAGAACACTGCCATTAGCACCTGTATCACACACCCTTCATTCTTAATTCAGCGACTAACATAAGCACAAGAAGTGTCATCAGACTAACCTCCTGATAACAGCTATAGCATACAACATGAAAAAGGACATTAGCAGGGAAACATCATATACTTTTGCATCTAATAATTGGCAACCGCACTGGTCCTCCTGACACCCCTTGCCTCACCACCGGGCAGAGGGGATTTCCATGGGATGCGCCTTGGACTTGTAATGTGAATTGAACGTACCTGTCCCCCTTAGGAGTTGACAAGAGCAAGCAGCCATGAACAATACATTATGTCCCTCACACCTCAGTTCACACACAAAAAACATTCAGCATCTAAATTCTGCTTTCTACAGCTTGCACTGTTGTGAGTTCATGAGGATATGCTACAGCGTAGCGCACGTGGCATCAAACAAACTCTCCCATGCTGCCCTGCTCAACGGCATGCACCAATTAGCGTTCATGCAGAGAATAGCGTTGAGACGCTTGTAACATTAGTTAATTCTCATCCTTCCCCAGAGCTGCTCACCCCCTCCCCGGTCACCCATGAGCACTTAACTGAGGCCTGGAGGGGTGGGGGTCTGACGGCACCTCCCCAGGCAATCCAACTCCCGCATTGAGCCGTCACACTGCCATCTTCGTCAGGATGCTTCACGCCTCTGAGAGGGACTGGGGTGAAGCCGAGCCTCCACTGACTCGTTCGTCGTGTCCGGCACACTTCCTCACTACCAGGGCCCGGGTCCATATGCTCTGCAAACTGTTCTCCTCCGGCCCCTGCATGCAACACCAAACAGTCACTGACAAGCAGCACGGGCCGGGGTTTAAATAACCTGCTGAAACATGTGCGCCTCCTCCACCACTCCCATGTCCTCGTGGGAAATGTAGTTTCCTGACTCTCCCAGCCCGCAGAGAGCCTGGCTGTGCTCTCAAACAGCCCCTTTTCCACACACTCTCCACATTTGTGACCTCTCAGCTGGATAGCTAAAAGAGACTTTCGAATGAGCACCCACGTGGTGCCGGACCACTCTGTCTACTGTATTGTTTGTTTCTTTATTTTATTTATATAGCGCTCCAGACCCAGAGGTAAAAGGGCGCTTTTAGAACAGGTTACAACAAAAAACAATATAAATATGATATGCAGTTATACATTTGTGCAGTATGTACATTATATACTGTTTGCCTTGTTATAGTTAGAGTAACAGCAGTGTCGTCAGGCATAGGAGATAGAGAATGGTAAGGTTAGTTTTTCTCCAGTAACCAACCAATGACTTGTTTCCTGAATGGATGAAATGATTCAATTGATTTAATGTTCAATGGTAAGGTATTCCAGAGTTGAGAGGCCAGGACCATGAAGCTGGAGCCTCCGGCTTTTTTTAAAGGTAAATCTGGGCACTTTGAGGCATAGAGTATTGGATGATCTAGTAACTCTGGTGGCTGGTTTCAAGATGAATTTATTGGTGAGATAGGGTGGGGCCGACTGGTTTAAGGCTTTGTAGGTGAGGCATATGGTTTTTAGGTCAATTTTTTGTTGTATAGAGAGCCATTTACAGGATATTCTGGTGGAGGAGAAGTGCTCTCGCCTAGGGATGTTTAGTGCAGCTCGTAGCGTATTATTTTGGAGAACCTGTTTGTTGATTACAGATTGCTTGTATCTTGGCCTCAAAGGTCAGTCATTCATCGCTGATTAATTGTGTTCGCATCGCTTGCCACATACACTTCATACACCATTCTCTTCAGTTTTGATTATACAATGTTGCAGCTCACGCCCTTGGCTTCAACACAGACCGGTTTGGTATCAGTCTCCCCAACTCACCGGCTGTGCTGACTTCACTGGTGATGCTTTGTTGTAGGAGCCAAGGACAGTACCAAGGCAGCAAACGATTCTCCCCGCCTTGGCTATTGATGCGGAAGAACCTCTGACACACAATGCAGCTTTCTTCAGCCCTGATTCCTGGTCTTAAGTTTCCTATTCTCAAAGGTTTCTGAAAGTAACAGTCTTCCGTTGAAAAGATCAAGGGCACTTCTCTTCTTGCAATCAATCCTCTTCAGTTTTGCCGTCCTTGTATCTTGTGTTTAACGCTGCTTCCTCGTGTGCTTTGCCTTGCTCAGAGTGTGCTTTCGTGCTCCGCCTTTTATCTGTGTGGGGAAGTGTTATGGAAGTTGGGTGTGTGTAATGATCAGTAATTGCCCGACACTGCCTGACCATTGTATTGGGAAATGTCAGGTATACGGCTCGGGTGTTAGTCCATTTTCTCTCACAGTGAGCTGTCCGTGAGCAACTGTTTGTGTTGGGAAGGGGGCGGGGGTGTTGAATTCCTAAGTATCCTACCTTGTAGGATGGGGTAAAGGTGTTACAGGGAAGGGGATACTGCATCTCGCCATCCGGTATCCCACTACCACACCCCAAGGACCCCTCACCCAAGTGATTCTCCCGCACCGGTCCACCCCCAGGAACTGGATCCAAAAGCAATGGCCATGTCCTGGCCACCTGGATGACAGATCCCCAGGACTAGCAGGTGAGACACCTTTAGGTTTCACACATACCCTTCCCCTATACGTTGTAGCCACATCTGTTTCACAAAGGAACTGAGAAAGGAAATCCACGTTCTCTTGATCTTTGCCTTTTCGGTGTTTCACAGTCAAACAGTAGGGTTGCACTTATAAGAACCATCGCATGACTTGAGGGTTAGAATCTTTCCACTGGCTAATCCAAACTAGTGGCGAATGATCTGTGATGAGTGTGAACTTTCTTCCTATGAGGTAGTATCTAAGGTGGGTAATGGCCCACTTGATGGCAAGTGCCTCTAATTCCAGCATGGAGTGATTGTATTTAAGTGGGAAGAGTTTGCGAATCGTAAATAAGATAGAATGTTCCATTCTGTTGCATATTTGTGACAAGACTGCTCCTAACACAAACACCTTTGAGAAATCCACTTTAGGATCGAGTTCTGGAACAGGGTTTGCTTTAGGTTGTTGTAACCTAAATTGTCTTCGTCAGTCCAATTAATTTTCTGTGGTTCAGCGTTCTTTAATTTGTCTGTCAGCCTAGCTGTCCTGTCCGAGAAGTTAGGGATAAACCTGCGGTAATTACCGATTAACCCTAAGAATGCTCTGAGGTTTCTTTTAGTTTTAGGCGTAGGGGTATCTAGGCCGGCCTTCACTTTATCACGCTGAGGTTGGACAGTACCATTCCCTTCAAAGAAGCTGATGTATTTCACGGCGGATTGGGCAAGCCCGCATTTGGATGGATTAGCAGTTAGGCAGGCTACTCTGAGTGCTCTCATAATAGTAAAGAGATGGAAAAGATGGTCTTCCCAGGTTTTTACTATCAATGACTATATTGTCAATATAAGCGCCACAGAAATCAGAGTGTGGTTGCAGGGCTCTGTGTATGCCAAAACTGAGGACTTTGAACTGGAACAGTCCTAGGGGCGTTGAGAAAGCTGTCTTTTCCTTATCAGGTCCATGCACTGGGACCTGCTAGTACCCTTTGATTAAGTCTAAGGTTGATAAGAAAGTGCCATTTCTGAGTAATCAATCATTTTGTCGATGCGTTACATGCGATTGGCATCAAAGTCCGATATGGAATTAACTTGACGAATGTCTATGCAAAACCTCCAGGAATGGTCCGGTTTTGTGACCAATACTATAGAAATGGACCATGGGCTTGAAGAGGGTTCAATAATATTCGCTCTTAACATTTTATTCACTTCCTCAACCACTATCTGTTTACGAGCTTCCGGGAGTCTATATGGTTTCAGATGGACCACTTTTCCCTTGGGTGTTCTAATGTAGTCATAAGTGCCTTTCACTCTTCCTGGTTTTTCCGAGAATACATCGGGAAATGTTATAACTAGTTCCTTTAAATCTTCTTCTTGTTGATTAGATAGCTCTTGAGGAATTATTTCAAAGTTATCTATTTCTTCTGGTTCCAAACAGGATAGTATTGTGGCATTGGTGGCAGAAGGGTTTTCCTTTCACTATTTGATTTACGTGGTATAGATGGGTCTTTTGTTACCTGTCAGGTTGTGCTACCTTAGAAGTACAGGTTCCTGTTTGTTCCAATATTTCATATGGCCCATGCCACTTAGAGACTAGTTTGTTTTTTGAGGTAGGCAAGAGGACCAATACTTTTTTTTGGCATAGGTAGACTTTGGTTGTGCTTGGGCTTTTTGCCATATGAGTATAGACTAGATTTCAAAGAAGTTCCACATGTTCTCGCAATCTGGTAGCAATTTGCGAAAGGGTGCCTCTTCTCTTTCTTTCCAGGTCTCCCGGAGCATGTCCACAACATCTCTCGGTTCTCTACCGTAAAGTAGTTCACAAGGAAAGAATCCAGTGGATGCCTAAGGTGTTTTTCTTACTGCAAATATTGCCCAAGGGACCATACAGACCCACTCCTTCCCTTTCTTATTTACCAACTTTCTTAGGATCTTTGTGAATGCTTTTTTAAATCTTTCTACCAATCCGTCTGTTTGGGGATGGTAAACAGAAGTTTATAAGGGGGTGATATGGAGTAACTCCTTGACTTCACCCATGAGCTTTCTCATGAAATTGGATCCTTGATTCCGTTAGGATTTCCTTAGGAAAGCCAACCCTGGAAAAATATGGTAATGGATGTTTTAAATTCTGCTGGCAGGTGGTGTTCCGCATAGGGAATGCCTCGGGATATCTGTTCACAAGGACCTATTTCTTACCCAGTCTTGATGTTTCCAAATGTCCAATGATATCCATCGCAATCCTTGAGAAAGGGACTTGTATTATTGATAAAAGATTCAGAGTGACAGGCAAAGGAATGTGAGTACTAGTTTTTGTGACATATTTCACATGTCTGAATAATGTGTTTTACATCAGCATAGATACCTGTCGAGTAAAACTTCCCACTGATGTGTGGCTGGGTTTTAGATTGTCCTAAGTGTCCCCCTGTCAGATGAGCATGTGCAATGTCTAGTACGATCTTCCGGTGGGTTTTGGGGATTACTGAGTTTTACTTAGGTCTTGTCACACCCTGGAGTATCACACAACTCCTTCCTAGCCACGAAAGCCAAATGTAGTTGACCCCTCCCACCCCACCCTGGTTGGCACGGGCTCCTGATTTTGATTAACATAGGTACCCAGAGGCAGCCTAATGGGGAAGGAGGGTTATGAAGAGGTTGTGGATAGGTAGGGGGTGTTCTAGGGTCACTGGGAAAAGGTATTGGGAGAAAACAACATGACCAAACCATGTAGCATAACTTGCCTTACGCCCTAAATTCCTAAGTAGTGAGTACTCTTCTTAATTGCAGCCTCCTCTGCTTTGCATTCATAGGCATGCCTTAATAGAGCAACAAACATAAGCACATGAAGCATGAATGACATGAGACCATGATACTGTAACAAACATACACATGTGAACAGATATACAGGCACTGTACTTCTTGGTTAGTAATGCCTTCAGATTGTGCCTCTCTCCTTCTTACTGTGGCACCTGAACATGCTTAGACATAACGATTGACTCGAAACATAATTACTTAATACAAAACATGCAATGGACTAAATGAGCAGTCACAAACAACATAGCGTTACTTCACGTCCTGTATTGTTCACTGTCCCCACACTCTCTGAGCATTTTAGCGTTCTGAGGACAACGGTCTGCCTAACATAAGTTCATATTGCTCGAGGCAGAACCTATGTGCGGTTTGAACAGCACGAGAAGCCCTGCTGTTGTATATTCATTCATGCAAGAGTTCTCAAAAGGTGTAGACAGCACCCAACCAAGAAAACACGCTAGTGCAAAACATAACAGCCAAGAGGGGGTATCAAAACTTAGTCTGTGGGAATAATGTATCTCTTCGCTGGAGGGATAGGAGCCCCTCTGCTGCTACAGATATCAAAGCCTATTGATTCTCCCGTGGCAACAGAGGGGTCTGAGGCTCTGACTAAGCTTCTGGAATTTTAGGGTTCCCCAATTTGTTTCAATTGAGTCACATCCACCCTTGATACCACTTGTAAGGGAGGCATGGTATCAACAGTAAGACAGACACAAGTGACCACAGTTAAAGGGCGTTTATTGAACTTCAAAAAGGGTTTGAGAAATGCCTATCCAACCTAAATCTACAGATGGGAGCAAGCTACAACCATCAAATAATAACACAGTTCTCGTGTCCTTTCAAAATAAGAGGGCCTATACCAATAAACCTATTGCCAATCCCTACCTCTAAACATGTATAATCTGGGAAACAACGTTACGAAAAAGAAAGAAGTGTTCACAAAATGATATGTCAGGATGTTCAGGCCATTGGTACCCTTCTGTACCCAAGTGTCCCTGCCTTTCAAAGTCTCTTCATTCTGAGGACCTGATGCAACAAACAAACAATACGTTATTTTCCTCTTTCAGATTATCTCAAGTTCTTAGGCGATTTATTATTCACATCGGATCCCCCTCAGTGGAGCTCAGATCTTTTTACCACAATGTTCATAATTCCTCGTAGGTTACTCTTTCTTGAGTGACTCAAGATACACCCTGGATCCCCCTATCTCAGGCTCAGATCCCCTTCTGTCGGGTTCAGATCTTGGATCCCCCTCGGTCGGGCTCTGATTCTTTTAAACACGATGTTCATAACTTTGCAAAAACTTGCTTTACCCAAAAAGCTTTTAGCTGATCCCCCTATGCCAGGCTCAGACCAACTTCCTTTGCGATTTCATCACCTGAAAATTCAACATAGAGCTTGGACTCATACAGTTAAGGTATTATTTGTCTGAACTGCTTTTCCTTAATTCATCGTTACTTACCTTCCTTTCATGTGTTTAAGGGAATTTTATGTATTTCTACAAACCTAAGATGACTGTATATATGTTTGATAACTGAGTGTTGTGTGATATTACCTCCTCGAATCATTTTTCTACATTTTTTTGTGCCTATAATAAATATAGTATTTTTGCACTTACCTGTGTGCTTCACTGTGTAGACTCATTGTAGACCCTTGACCACACTCAATCACTCCTTGACTAAGCCTTGAACACGCTCAATGCATACATTGATTGGGTTTGGATAATGTGCTTTTTCATGTCCATTCTGACTCCTAAACCTCCATTGCAGAAAAGCTTGCCATGGTTCTGTGCTGCAACTGCGTTTGGTTCTGGGCACCACTTGCTGTCACCTGCTGTGGTGCTTGAGAAACACGACATCTCTTACCATAGCCTTTCTTTTCTGTGGCTGCCTAACCATCTGCACGCCACACCTCACGCGGTGCAGCCACAGCTGAGAGCCGGCGAGGGACCCTACATCTTGGCCGCCCCGTGCAGCACCTAAATCAGCTGATCGTAGTTCCTGACGAGGCCAACCTTGATTGGCTGGCCGTGATTACTTCCTCTTTGCAGGAGCCGGTAGGTGATCGCTGGCCCCTCATAGGGCCATCTAAAAAGATCTTGCCCACCCTGTCTGGCCCTGTCCGGGCCTGGAGGGTCCACATCGCTGCTGACTCGCCAGATCATTTAGACCGCCTTGCTTAAGCACTCTGCTGGTGATCTGCCTGCTGAGGTAAGACCTCTGCTCCTACTACTCCCGACTACTCCCTACTCTTGCTTCAACTCCTGGTCTGGGCTTGCCTGAAACCACCTCTGCCCCACCGCTCAGGCTGTCTACCTCCTCTCACCTTCCTGGCTTTCTTTCCCAGCGTGCTGGCTGGCCATAGCATGCAGCCTGCCACCCTCTTACCTCTTCCTTTATCTGGATCTCTGAACTCCTAACATACCATCCAGCATCTATTGGCCTAATCTCTGCCCTTTCTCCAGCCCTTATCTGGTCCCCTCCCCCACCCCCATCTTTCAAGTCTGTCTTTCATGAACTGATCCTGATCCTTCCTGCAGAGTTCCTGTGAGTAACGCTTTGGACTGCCTTGCTCCCCTATCCGCAGTCCCTGTTTTTAACTTCTGTTCCTGTTTTTGGCTAATCTCTGCTGGTACTGTGTTGCTAGTATTCCTATGCAATTGTCGCCTTTTTATGTCTTGACATCACATTCGGTATGCTCCGACTGTCTGCTCTTAGTCATGAGGCCTTCTTACTTGCTGTCTTTCCGCCTTTAACTGGAATCCTGTGTTCTTTTAACCTGTGCATTCATTATCAACTGCCGCATTGTAGTGCTCTCCTGGAATGTTGCATTTAGCTGTCCTTTTAAACCTGCCCATTGACAATTTGTGCTGTATTTTAGTGCTGAGCTGAAAAGTTGCATCGAGATGTACTTTTAAACCTGCGCATTCTCTATTTCTGATGTATTTTAGCGCACACCCAGACTAGGCTCCTAAAATTCTGCTTCCCTGTGCATTCCTTGGTTACAACACTCCCTCCATCTGTGCCTTCCTGGCTGCGAGACCGCCTTGTGAGCTTATTCATGCACTGTGTAGCTCCCCTGTCTATCTTCCTTCCCACCCCTACTCCGCTTGCCACATGGTACTCTCTATTTCCTCTACCTATTCTAACTGCTATTCTCACACCTATTTTATCTCTCTCACAAAGTCTGGAAGAAATCTTTTTAGAAGAGCTCTCATGGCCTCCAACCCAGGCCTACCTGTTGCTGACACCTACGACAATGCAACTTCCAGACAGACTATTACTGACATC
The DNA here is from genome assembly GCF_040938575.1 of Ambystoma mexicanum. Classification (NCBI taxonomy): domain Eukaryota; kingdom Metazoa; phylum Chordata; class Amphibia; order Caudata; family Ambystomatidae; genus Ambystoma; species Ambystoma mexicanum. The sequence continues at coordinate 31,407,285 of NC_090921.1, forward strand.
CTCTTCTCTGTCCCCTCCCTGGACTTTTGGAGTCCCCGCCTGATCTACACTCTTTCCCATTTCTCCTCCTCACCCATTAATAGAGGCACTAGATGGGAAGTACTCTTGGCATACTTCTCATCCTCTAGATGCATCATTAGTGTCTAGCAGAATGGCACACCAGCAACGGGAATACCATGCCCCTGCACCCCTCCTCGGAAAACTTTAAAAGGTGGTAATCAGCTTCACTTAGCTACTCTGAACGCTTGTTCTGCTGTCAAACACTCCTCTGACATCTGTCACCTTCCTGAAAACTTTGACCTCAACGTCTTTGTCCTTACCGAGACATGGTTCAATGCCAGCTCTGTCACTGGTCTTGACACGCTTCTTCCTGAGGGTTACAAAATCCTCTCCAACCCCATGCCCAACCGGCCCGGAGGTAGAGTGTCCCTGATTTTCTCTGAGTGGGTCCCTGCTGCCACCGTACCTACTTAAACTACTCCTCGTTTGAATACCTCACCTGTAGGGTTGGGGCCTCTCCTACTCTCTCACTCACCTTTGCTACCATCTACAGCCGCCCTGGCCCTATCTCTCTCTTCCACTCTGAATGGGCAGATCTCACCGCCCCCTCTTGACCTCTTCCTCCAAACTCCTCCTCAGAGACTTCAATATCCACTCTGAAAAGCCACCTCAGTGTTCTGGGACCTCTGCGACTCCCTTTCTCTTGCTATTCTGCCTTCTGGTCCGACCCACTCACACACTCTGGATTCCTTCATCTCTGGAGACATCCCTATCTCTAACCCAGTCAGCACTCCCCTCTCCTGGTCTGACCACTCTCTCCTATCCTCCCGCTTGGGGCCCCTTGGTCCTTTGTCCAAGCCGCCCCCCCGCCACCCTGCACTGCTAGCCTCCTTCGCCATCATCGAAGAAGCGAGTGTCAGTCACTGCTTTTGCTTCCACTTTCATCCCACCTGCCACCCCTGATCCTGACCCTCTCTCTGACGTCCTTGCTAACCTGCACCTCTCCATCTGCAACACCCTCGACATCCTTGCCTCTGTCCTGATGATCCACCTGAAGCCTGCCTCTAATTTCGGCGGCTGGTATGATTCCTTCCTGGCATCTCTGAAACGTAAGTGCAAAGTAGCTGAACGGACGTGGCAGACTTCGCGTTCATCCTCTGACAAACTGGCCTCTTACCGGCTCCAAAGGCAGTATTGCTTTTCTACTTGCTCTAAGAAGAGGGCCCACATCCATGCCCACATTTCTGGAGTCACTAAGAACACGGCAGAACTTTTCCAAATCTGAAAGGAACTCACCAATCCATCTGCAGTCTCTACCTCTCTCCCTCCTTCCCAGGCTCTCTGCACTACCTTGGCCTCCTATCTCACCTCTAAAACTCAGGACATCCTGTCTTCACTCTCCATCACCTCCATTCCTGCTCCCACACGCTTGCCTCCCTTGGCCCCCTGCACTCTCCCCCTCCTGTCCATAACACCTGATGAGGTTGCTAAAGTTGTCCGCTCTATGAAGGTCTCATCGCAACAGGTGTTCCCCTGCTCTTCTAGAACCATTAAGGACAACATCTACTCTCCCACCTTGGCCCTTGATGACTTCTGTAACCATTCTTTCACCACTATCTCTTGCCTTCTATCCCTCAAGCACTCCTTTGTGCACCCCCTCCTAAAAAAGCCATCTGTTTACTCTTCTTGCCCAACTATCTATCACTCCATCTCTACCACCCCCTTCCTGGGTAAATTCCTGGAGAAGTTGGCCCTCCTCCAATTGAACCTCCATACCAAACGCGTTGGTTGCCTCCATGACCATCAATCTGGATTCCGGGCATCCAGAAGCACGGAAACTGCTCTCCTGAACATCCATGAGGACATGCTTGCAAATCTTGACTCTAATTCGCCTACTGCTCTTATTCTCCTCGATCTCTCCTCTGCCTTTGATACAGTCAACCACTCTATCCTCATAAAACGGCTCCGAGATACCCTCAGCATCACGGACCGGGCACTTGATTGGCTGACCTCTTTTCTCACTAACCACCCTTCCCACCTGCAGCCAGGCCCTTTCTCCTCCACCACTTCACTCTCTACCTATGGCGTCACCCAGGACTCTATCCTATCGCCATGGCTCTTCAATATCTATCTTGCCCCTCTTGCTCACTTGATCCCCTCCTTCTCTCCTCATTTCCAGCGTTATGCTAATGTAACACAGCTTTCCTTCAAACTTCCCTCTACCACTTCCTCTTCCTCTCCTCTCATTTCCGATTGGCAGAGCGCTATACAGGCATGGCGTGCGGCTAATTACCTCTGTCTTAATGTCAGTAAGACTGAGATCCTTCCTATTGGGACTCCTGCGCCCTCTTGCCCTCCTTCCCTCTGGCCGCCCTCCTTGGGCCCTCTACCTTCACCATCCCTTGAGACCATAACCTCGGGGTAATCTTTGACTCCTCTCTCTCCTTCACCCCTCACATCTGGGACCTTGCCAAGAAGGCCCATTTCCAGCTTCACCTCCTTAAAGACATTCTCCCTTTCCTCACCTTTCCCCAGAAGCTCAATGTTTCCAGTGCTCTGGTCCACTCTAGGCTGAATTACTGCAAAAGCCTCTTCCTCAGTCTCACCCTTTCCTCCCTATGCCCCTTCAGCCAATCCAGAATAGGGCTGCAAGACTTTTCCTTGGCCTCAAGCCAAGGGACTTTACCTCTCCATCACTAAGATCTCTCCACTCGCTCCCGGTGACCGCAAGGATCAAATTTAAGACCCACAAGGCCTAGCAGGACCATGTTTGTATACTTACTGTTCTCCTGCATTGTATTTACTCCCTTTGTTCCCTCCCCATTTGCCTTGTGGTGCTTGGAAACACGATTTTGTTGTAGAAGTGCCCAACAAATGATCAATAAATAAATAGTGCCAAACAGTCACTTGACTGCTTTTAGGGCGCCATATGGTGCAAAATGCTCGTCCCTGCGGCTGACAAAGAGATGATGAGGAGCTACATGGAAATACTACTCACTCAACGTCTTTTGTAAGTCCTCCATTTTTTTCAAATCTTCGGAGTGCTTGATATATTCTGTGGAATGGGTTTCGTAATGAGATGCTCAAGATCTTCGAGAATGCGGCCTCAACCCCCTTCGAAGGACAAGCAGAAAGCCCATGCCCCTGTCGATCTGAAAAAGACGACCAAGGGAAGTCGAAGACAAAATCTTCGAAACTGAGCCTTAAGCCAGTTCTACATCGAGAAAGATCTCGATCTGACGTGAAATCGTTGAGGGCTTTCACGAGTCAGGAACCCAGCCCATCGAGCGTTCCTTCGAAGAAACATAAGTCGACACAGTCGGCGTCGGAGCCGTCGACACCAGTATCGAAGTCGACGCTGACTAAGGCAATCCTGACTTCGAAGCCATTGTCGACAATTACCTCGAAATTATCGGAGCCAGTGGTAGTCCAGGAAAAGGTTTTTAAACCTTTGCTTACAAATACTTTTTAAAGTCTATATCAGCAATTTATGAAGAACAATCTTGTAATGCTAGCACTAGACCATTTGGGTTACAATTCGGGAACCCCTAATGTGCCAGATGAACTAATCTCCGATGAGTCCAGATGAAAGGATTTATATGACAACCTTCATTCAGCCAGTGGGTTAAATACCTCTCCCAAGTTCAAGTTTGGCAAACCAGATCCAACTGAACATGCTGACTCCTCATATAGAAAACTAATGAGTATTGTTATAGAGTTTCTAGGCTGGAGCAGGCCTACTCCTTCTTTTGAACAAGATGACATGACAGACTTGGACCAGGTTCTCCAGAAAGATCCAATTTTGCCATTTCACACTGCATTACAAAAAAGGGTCTCTGCAAAGTGGGAGACACCAGAAACTGGGGCTGCAGTGAATAAAACATTTAAAAAAAAAAACAGACCATCCAGTAGCGACCCAGAGTATCTCCCTAAACATCCGACACCAGAAGGTTTGGTGGTTCAGGCTGCTACTGCTACCACCAAGCAGTCAGCATACCCATCCATCCCTCCTGATAGGGATGATAAGAGAGTAGATGCCTGGGTGAGAAAGGTATTTTCTGCTGGCAGTATGGCATTAAAATCAACTAATGTGACTTGTACCTTGTCAAGGTGTACGTTTACCCTGTGGGACTGAATAGCAGTGGCGGCTGACCACATCTCAGAAGGAGAGGAAAGAGACGCCTTCCTGGCAATCATCAAGGATGGTAAGGAGGCAATGGGTGAATGTCTCCAGTCAGGTCCGGATACTGCAGACAGCACCAGCAGATCCATGGCGGCTAGCACAGTGTTACGCAGATTTGCGTTGTTGAGGCAGTCTGGGTTTGCACCAGATGTGTGGGCTAGACTACTCAACATGCCCTTAGACAGCTCGAGGCTGTTTGGCAGCAAGGCGGATGAGAGTTTGGAAAGCTGCAGACCTCAAAGACGGCGGCTAAATCCCTTAACACCACCATTAGACAGCCTCAACACCCCTACTCTGGCTCATCTTTATGGAGGAGTAAGCCCTTTCGATTCTACTCCTCAATCGGAAGAGGAAGAGGACAAGCCCGTTAAAGAGGTCAGAGAAGATTCCTTCGTGGTGGACGAGGGAAAGGTGCTAAGCCAACCCAAGCAACAGCAGTTTTACCATCTGCTGCCGCGTCAGCCACCTCAAAACCACTCTGAGGCCTTGACTCGCACGACCCCGGTGGGAGGCAGAATTACTCAGAATCTGAATGAATGGCGAGGCATTACTTCAGATGCTTGGGCACTGGAAACTGTAGCCCAAAGTTACTGCCTTCCTTTCCAAAAGAGGCCTCAGGATCATCCACCGGGGAACAACTATTTAAAAATTCTGGATCTGCTCCTTGTGCAGGAAATTTTGACCCTGCTAGAGAAATGTGCAATAGAACATGTACCTGTAGCGGAAAGGAACACGCGTTGTTATTCCCCATACTTTCCGATTCCCAAAAAGGACGGAGGATTGAGACCCATTTTGGACTTAAGAAGCTTGAACAAGTTCCTCAAGAAGGACAAGTTCAAGATGGTTACACTTTCCCAAATCCTTCATGCTCTCCAACTCCAAGACTGGATGGTATTGTTGGACCTTCAGGATGCTTACTTTCATGTGCCTACCCATCCCAAGCACAGAAAGTACCTGAGGTTCGTGGTTGGCAGTTCTCATTATTAGTTTCAAGTTCTGCCATTTGGGCTTACCTCTGCCCCGGGGGTTTTCAGTGGTGGCAGCGAGTCTCAGGAGAGGGGGAATCATGTCTACCCCTACCTAGACGATTGGCTGGTCAGAGCTTGTTCGCCCGAACAAGCCCTGGAACATCTCAGCGTAACCTGCCACTCCACAGACTGGGCTTCTCCCTTCATTACAAGAAGTCCCACATGGTGCCAGTTCAAAGACGTCCATTTATTGGAGCAGTCCTGCATGCTTCCTCGGGGTAAGCCTTGCCACTCGAGTTGAGAGCTCGACCCATTCTGCAGATTGTTTCAAGGTTCCAGAGTGCCCAGCTTATTTCTTGAGGTTGCTCGGTCTCATGCCCTCCTGCATTTTCCTGGTGCCAGAGGCTCGTCTGAGCATTAGATCCCTCCTATGGGCTCTCAGGACTCAATGGTCCCAGTTTTCAGGCAAAATGTCAGACCTCTTGAAAGTTCGGAGCAAAGTTTCTCAGGACCTTCTGTGGTGGGCTTGCTAGGGCAACATTCTCAAGGGAGAATCCTTTTGGTTGGCATGGGCGGAGATAATGGTAGTGACGGACGCCTCACTCACGGGGTGAGGAGCCCACACCAATGATCTGACAATCGCACATCAACCTTTTGGAGCCGAGTGCAATCAGACTAGCGCTGAAGGCCTTTCTGCCCTCTGTACGTGGAAAGAATGTCCAGATAATGGCGGACAACACAGTGGCCTTGTACTACCTCATCAAGAGAGGAGGTGTAGGGTCAACTCTGGTTCTGGGCAATTCAAGAAGGAATCTCCCTATCAGCAGTTCACCTAGCCAGAGAGAAGAACACGGCGGCAGATGCTATGATCAGGCAGAGGACAGTCTCCCACGAGTAGGAATTAGCTCAGGAAGTCCCTCAAGAGATCTTCACCCTTTAGTAAACCCCTCAAGTGGATCTGTTTGCGACCCGTGTCAACCGGAATTGCATACTGTTCTGCTCCAGGGAATTTCACCCCAAGAGGAGCTCTAGGAGACGCTGTTGTGGTGGACTGGGGATTTCCACTCCTGTACGTGTTTCCTCCAGTTCCCATCATTCCTCACGTAATGAGGAGGTTGAGAAAGTTCAGGAAAACCATGATCCTAATGGCCCCGGATCGGGCCAGGAGGACGTGGTACCCGAAACTTCTGGACATGCCCATCTGCCCTCCAATACGTCTTCCACAAAGAGAGGACCTTCTCTCGCAAGAGGAAGGTCGGGTTCTCCATCCAAAGGTCAAGACACTCAAGTCTTCACGCATGGTTTCTGAAAGGCTGAGATACAATGATTGGGACCTCCCGGAAGATGTTATGGAGATTTTGCTTTCAGCCAGAAGGCCAACAACAAAATCGTTGTTGGAACAAGTTCAGCAGCTGGTGCAGGGATAAGAATGTGGATCCCTTTCTATGTGACACACCTATAGTGCTTACTTTCTTGTTACATCTGGCTAATCTGGGGCTCCAGATTGGAACAATGGGGGTCATTACGAGTTTGGAGGCAGCCCTGGTGCTATTAGCACCAGGGCTGCCTCCAAACCCGTGTCCGGGTAGTCAGAATGGGGACTTACCGGGTCATTCCGACCTTGGAGGACCTGGTAGGTCCCCATTCTGAAAACCATTCCCCATTCCCATTTGAGCCCCCATAGGGCTCAATGGGAATGGGGAAGGAGCTAATAACGGGCCCGCAAATAGCGGCCCGTTATTAGCTTCATGGTCCCTTAACGGGTCCTGCTAAAGACAGCTGGGCAGGCCAGCCGGTCCTGGTGGGACCCGCTAAGGGACCTCGGAATGTGGCAGTAGGGGGTTAACGGCACCAGCATCCTTACCGGTGCCGTTAACTCCCTACCGCCATACTCAGAATGAGGCCCAATGAAAGGTTTCCTGGCGGCACTATCTTTTTTCAAGCACTCTTCAGAGACCAAGCCTCACAGATGGAACAAAGATGCCTGTGCAACCTGTCTCAGCCCATCCGAATAGTGCTCCCTACACCGTCTACTTGGTACAACAGAGCTTGCAAAATCTACTAGCTCAGTCTCATTGGCGAGGAGATTGTGTAAAGGGCGGGTATCATTTGTATGATACTCAACCTTGCTGGTGAGTATGGGTATGTTTGCAGCAAATGTCAAAGAAAACTTTCACTAAGCATAGCTGGCCTTTGGGTTTCAGCACTGCTCCAAATATGAAGGGTGCTTATGGTGACATGCACCATTTCACAGAAAGCACTGGGAAATAATTTGACACCCGTTACCATTGTCGATCTATCACCTATCACACACACACGCACGCACGCACGCACAAGCACACACACACACACACACACACACACACACTTTAAAATATGCCCCTTTAAAACGGAGACGAGGAAGAGGCATGTCAAGGATCAGACCAGGCCTTCTAATTGGCAGAATGAGGTCAGGCAAATCACCTTCAGCCCATTGAGAGGCCACAGGTACTTAAAAGTAGACCCAAACCGCACTGAGAACCTGCCTGGAGTGAAGGCCCTGGCGTGTGGGGAGGAGCAGACGTGTACCGGACCGGCAAAGTGGATGGCGTGTGTGCCCAGGGGAGGAAGAAGGTGCTGCAACCTGAAAGAGCCAGGAGAGGACCTAAGCTTCAGCACTGCCGGATATTATGTGTTCGCAGCTGGAACTGGGGTACACGGAGAACTCCTGATTGCTACGGGACGCAGCCGGAAGGTTCTGTGAGCGCTGCTCGCTGTGACTCCCGACGCCTAACCGGGAGGAGAGAGGGGAACGAAGACCAGCGCGAGGACGGGCAAACTGGGCCTTTTCCCAACCCCATTTTCTTTCAATAAATGTTTATAGCCAAAACTATCTTGTGTCTGTTTCATGATGCCTTCACAGTGACCAAAATCCTTCTGGCCCTAACACATACAATCAAGCACCTGCCAGATCAGAGCAGCTCCAGTGAGTACGAGAGAGAAGGTACTCATTCCGGGGTGCTCTGGGGCGAATGCAGCACAGTTAATGGTACTGCATTAGCATGAGACGCGTAACAAGAGGGGTTGGATCCCGGGTGAAGCCAAAAGAGTTGTGCATGAATTACCCAATAATGAAGAAATAATGAGTCATGGAAAAGAGGCCAATATTGAATCCTGAATTAAAAAACGATATGGAAATTGAATAACGTTCTTTGTTGAAAGAAGTGAAAATAGTTACAAGCATTGAGAAAACAAAGTGTAAGTTAGTATGAACAATATTTCAACTCACTTAAAGCAATTGTGAGAAACAAGTAGTCGAGCTCAGAAGAGCAAGCTGGATGCACATTGTGGCAAAGCCAAAAGACTTCCAATATATCGAGGGTGAAATGCAAGTTCTGGCTAAGCCAAAAGACTGCTAATATATCAAGGGTGAAATGTTATGATAAAGTGCATTAAGAAACCACAGCAAATGTCAAGTGTTGACATTGGTGCTAAGTGGAAAACCAGTGTTACTCAAGAGGGATGAAGAGAATCACAAAGTGTCAAGTGTTATTGCTTGCGTGACCTGTAATGGGTGGACCGTGTGGTCTGACAACTGCACCAAGACCAACTAGCCAAGTCTGGTAAAGAGCCAAGAAGGAGCCCGGAGACCAAAGCTGTGTGATGGAAGCGCTGAAGTGAAGAGAACGCATTTGTGATGCAAGTTAAAAGGCGTGCCAGTGGGAATTGTGCAATACTGGTGCATCCTAAGAGACTTGCGCCTGCTTGGAACTGTGCTGATCTTGGAGAAGGGAACCCTGAGATACCCTGGAACTGTGCTGACCGTGGGGAAGGGAACCCTGAGACACCCTGGAACTGAGCTGATCTTGGAGAAGGGAACCCTGAAATACCCTGGAACTGTGCTGATGTTGGGGAAGGGAACCCTGAGAGACCCTGGAACTGTGCTGATCTTGGGGTAGGGAACCCTGACATATGCTGGAACTGTGCTGATCTTGGAGAAGGGAACCCTGACATACCCTGGAACTGTGACAAACTTGGGGAAGAGACCCCTGAGATACCCTGGAACTGTGCTGATCTTGGAGAAGGGAACCTTGAGATACCATGGAACCGTGCTGATCTTGGGTAAGGGAACCCTGAGATACCCTTGAATTCTGCTGATCTTGGGGAAGGGAACCCTGAGATACCATGGAACTGTGCTGATCTTGGAGAAGGAAACCCTGAGATTCCCTGGAACTGTGCTGATCTTGGGGAAGGGCGCCCTGAGATACCCTGGAACTGTGCTGATCTTGGGGAAGGGAATCCTGAGATACCCTGGAACTGTGCTGATCTTGGGGAAGGGAACCCTGAGATACCCTGGAACTGTGCTGATCTTAGGGAAGGGACCCCCGAGAGACCCTGGAACTGTGCTGATCTTGGACAAGGGAACCCTGACATACCCTGGATCTGTGCTGATCTTGAGGAAGGGATCCCTGAGATACCCTGGAACTGTGCTGATCTTGGGGAAGGGAACCCTGATATACCCTGGAACCGTGCTGGTCTTGAGGAAGGGATCCCTGAGATACCCTGGAACTGTGACAAACCTGGGGAAGAGACCTCTAAGATATTTCTGGATTGTGTTACAATTTGGGAAGGGAACCCCAAGCTTTTCTTTATGGAACTATTTGAACTTGGGAAAGGGGAAGTTCAGAACCTTTACTTTTGAACATGGTTTCGTTTTGTGCTGACATCCCCACACATTGTATATCTTTAGTTGTGAGGGCAAAAATAGGTTTTGAATACAGACTATTTATTGGGCATTGGTATGGCACCTCTACACAAGTGTTTCCAAGCGCCACAAGGCAAAAATGGGGAGTGGGGCACATAGGAAAATAAACAACAGTAAACGGTCGTACTAGGCCTTGTGACATTCTTACTGTGCAAGTGTAAAGACAAAGAAGTGCTGAGGAGGATGGAAGTAGGGGGTGGAGGAGAGGTGAAGTACAGACATGGCGGCCGAGGGGAATGAGCAAGTGCTGAGGGGAGCCATGAAGGGCAAATGCCCAGGGAGAAAGGTGGGGGACTGAGGACCAGTGCAGTGGACAGGATGGACCAGATTCAGGCTAGTTTTGGAAGGTTGCCCCGAAAGGCATGGTGCCCAAAAAGCAATTGCTGGCAGGAAGGCTGGGGGAGAATGTTTTTTTATTATGCAGGGGGAGACTCCCTCGCCCTCCCTCCACTTCCCCCTACCTTTTCCTATCCCCTTACTTCACCCCATCCTATGTTTTAAAATGTACCTACTTACCTAACCAATTTGAAGAAACAATCATTTGAAGATTTCTGATTAGGTGAAATTGGATTCACTGAAAAGTACGGTACCGCTTTCGTCCCAAGCAGTGGCTATAGAGGTTGCAGTTCCTACAGGTGGCTTAAGCCCTTTCTGAAAGGAAAACCGATCTTCCGGGCAGCCGCTATGAGTCAGCAGTCATGCTACAGCGGTTTGATGCAGACAGGACTGGTTACCCCTCCCCCTCCAGTTCCCTGCAAGGGAGGCCCCAATGTCTCCTCCTGTGCAGGGTGTAGGATGCACTCCTCATTAGGACAGTAATATGAAGCCCTATAGAAGTTTGCCTCTTTCTAGATTCAGTGTTACTTCCTTGCCAATCCTCAGCTGCTCCTACGAGTCAGGCCACAGTGATATTCCTCATTGCCAACCTTGGCTTGGATGCCCTGCATGGACTATGCCTTACATCGGCGCTCAGGACCCGCTGGTTCATGAATACTCCTGTTTTCTAGGAAACTGATAAGTGATGTATGAAAGATGCTACTCACGCTAAGCAAAAGGTCCAGAGCTATCAATGTTATGCCGGGGGTACAGGGAACTCTTGAGTACATTGCCCAGTTTAAACAACTGGTATCAGAAACCAGTTGATTGGTGGATTAGTCCAAAATGGGCCGTAGGATGAGAGAAAGGATGCCAAGTTTCTGGGCCTCCCAGCCCCCACAACTACTCTTCTAAACATTATCATACAAATTCAATCATGGTTTGCAAGAATGTCATCCAGTTCCATGATGCCTGAAATATGTCCCCATCTGCCTTTTGCCACTGTTCTACTCCAATTCCCCAATGTGCCCCCATGACTGAGGCAGAAAGTAATTGCTAATCCCCAGAAAAGCAGGATTTATTCTCCAAGGATCCCCATATCCCCCCACACCTGTCCATCCCTCAGATAAACGTACAGGCTAGGTGTGGTAGTACTACCAATCTTCCTTTCCTTCAGCCACTTGCCATTACACCTTCCTCGGCCGCTGTGCTCCAGGATCCCGTGGTTAAGCCTTCATTAACATTGCATTGATTGGAAGCAGTGCCTCGTGTCTTTATCGTCATATGCGACATGATGTTGGACATCAACGTGTTTGTTTGATTGAAGCAGAGTCACTACTTCCTCACTGCACTTTTCACTGTCCAGTGTCCAAACATCCCCTTTTCAGCTAAACCTATCTGCCTTGACAAGATATAATCACACTTGCTGGCAGAGCTGCTTTTCTGGCAGACTCCCTAGAAGATGTTGTAAGAAAGGCTTTGTGGAACCCTTTGTTTCAGGAATGATCTCCCATTTTGAATGCAAAGGAAAACATGAAGCTTTGAGGGCCAGCATGAACTACAGCAGGCTGGGTGAGGCTGGGTGAGATTGAGGTTAATTATCCCATATGCTAGGTAATACCACAACCCATTGCCCCTTACACGGAACATATTATCTATTAGTTTTTAACGTGCCAAACACCCACAGGCATCACGGCACACATAAAGACTCCAGACGAAACATAAAGGACAAGACAGTAGGAAAAGGTACAGCAGTTAAACGTATAACAGCGAATGCAAAAAGCTTATTCAAACAGGAAGGTTTTCAAACGCTTCCAAAATTGAGGCGAGTTGCTTTCCTGCTGATGATTTAAAGGCAAGGAATTCCAAATCGTAGGGGCCAGAGTAGAAAAAGATCTTCCGTTACCCATGGCCCGTCTTATTCTTGGGCATGAAAGCAATGAGGTGCCCGTGGACCTTAACACTTGCACAAGCAATCCTTAAGGTAAATAGGTGCATTGCGTGAACACATTTGTAAGTTAGGGTAAGTTTCTTGAAATGCCACGAGCTGCTACAGTGAGCCAGTGCAACTCTTTTCTTATTTCGGATATGTGGGACTTCCGATGTAGGTTTTTAGCGATGCGGAAAGCATTGTTTTGAATAACTTGTGTTGGCACCTCCCAGGAGAGTGTTGCAGTAGTCAATTCTGTGGAGAGTTATGGCACATGCAAGAGAGATATAATTCTGTTCCGAAAGAAATGGCTTCATCTGTCTTAGTACCTTAATTCATGTGACTCCGCACCCAGTGATGCTTGTAGAAACACACTCAGTGTTTTCACCTCATCAAGAACAGGAATCAAGCAGTTTTCGATAGTGAAGCTTGAGTAACTATGAGAACGTTTTGACCCAGGTACAGAGGACCCAAATATCAAGAGCACATCCAATGGGCCGACATCCAGTGCTTAACGGTTTGGCAGATGGAACATAGGTTATCAGCATCTGTCTTGTATGTCTCCTCCAGGTCAAAATGTTGTGTGTGATTGGCATAATTAGTGCACTGCACTCCCATGTTAACCAGAATGTCACAAAGTGGTTTCATGTAGAAGTTGAACAGGGCTGGTGACAAACATGCGCCTTTGTGGACCCCGTAGGATACCAGGACTGAGGCAGTATCACCCGCCCTGATTTCCCGCACTGGGTGCGGGCGAAAGCCAGATGCTTAGAATACATGATATCATATTCCCGGCGTTCTTGAGGTCGCATACTGGCTGGCTTGTCAATCACTTTGAGTAGAAGTGGGAGTTAGTGATCGCTTTATGGTAGCAGAGTCCCTTCGAGTTTAACCCCGTTTTCTTCACCAATGGAATGACATCAGGTACACTGTTGTATGTGAAGGAAGAGTTAGCAAATTGTGTAAGGAAGGGAGCATAACATAAGAGACTAGTTGATGAATACTTGCTTTTTCACAAAATGGGATGTCGCGGACAGCTATTACCTGATTTGTAGCCATTACACTGTTAAGTAAAACACCCACTGTCATATCAGACTTTGCTACTTCTCGTAACTTGTCCTGCCATTTGTGGTACGCAATGCCCCACCAACTTTCCAATTTGCTGGCAACCATGTGTTCCAGGATTTCATTAGAGAACTAACAGTGGTATATTTCAGTGACCTCTTGATCTGCTCCACAACATATCACCAGTCTGTGCATCTTGAAATGGGGCATTGCCTTGAAGTGTTGATGGCCACAAAGATATTTATTGCCATGAAAGTTGACAAATGATACATATTTTGTACAAATTAATGTGGATATATCATTCCATGTGAATTATATGAAGTGTCCAGAATCCTGATCTTGTGTAACTCTGTTTCTTACCCTCGCTTTGGGACAGGGAAGATGTAGTGAACGTTGGGATGAATAATGAGATCAAAGCCTTCAAGTATTAGGGCTTTCAGGATTTCTAGCCTCTCCGCTCTCAGGTCTTACTGCAGCTCTCCCAGGTAGGCCAGGAGGGATAGTTGGCACATGTTTGTTCCCTGTCCTTCCTGTCTTCCTCGTCCCATCCCCTCTGGTCATTTCTAACTAAATTTGCTAGGCCTTTTATACGCCTCTCTTATGCAACTTATGTACCATGGTCTCGTATTGGTAGGTCTCGTTTCTGGGTGCGTCATGATTTTGGACAGGCATGAGCATATTCTGAACTAAGTCCCATACCCGAATGCCATCTTGGGATCAGGCGGAATTTCCGCCCTCAACCAAGGTCTTTGCTGCGGTTCATCATGGCCTCTCCAATACAGCTGGTCTCCGTGCTCTGCAGTTTCCAGTGCCTCTGGATACCTCAGTGTGCCAGCAGGTCTCCACAAGGGACCACCTGACACATTGGATCCTGTATTGAGGGCCAGTATGTTGCACCAATCTCCAGCAATCTCCAGCAAAGGGGGAGATTAGTGCCCAAGAGCAGAGAGGCAAACTGTAAAGAAAAGTGGCCCCAAGACCGAGTCTTGTGGAATACCTACAGTTAGAGGAGTGAGTTGTGAGGTGGTGTTGCTCCAGGAGACAGAGAATTGGTGAGGTGCAAGGCAGGATTCAATCCAGGCAAGGGCTCTAACATCAATCCCAAGAAGAGAGTATTAAGGAGATCAGAGTGATCGAGAATGTCAAAGGCAGCAGACAGGCCAAGAAGAATTAGGATAGAGGATAGGTTGGAGTGCTTTGAAGAGGTGATGAAGTTGGGACGCATTATTGAGAGCCATTTCCGTGGAGTGACAGAAGTGGAAACCTGCTTGTAGGGTGTCTCGAAGGTTGTAGATGTCTAGGAAATTGGTAAGACGGTTGAACACAACCCTTTCAAGCTTTTTAGACTAATGCAGAAGGAGAGACACATGCCAAATTTCGTTGTTAGGTTCATGTCAGCCCCTTGCTTTTTTATGAGAGAGATGACCGTGGCTGTTTTGAAAACGGGCGAGGGGGAGGAATCAGAGTCGAAGGACAGGATGAAGAGTTCAGCAAGGTGAGAGGCCACTAATATCATGTACATTGTGAGCTATACCCACTATGTTTTCATGTTTACATCTTTTGCTCTGCACAGCTGCACTAACTGGGTCATGCCAGTGCTGTGGTGATGGCTCCTGGGGTTAATGGGGAATGAGACCCTGGACAGCTCTACTTTACCCATTGTGTATTATGCACTTCCAAGCAGCATCGGTTCTAAGCTGGATTCCTTCATTCACTGATTCATTCACTCAGGATCTCCTAGTGTGTTTGTGAGAACTAGACAGTGCTTCAGCCTTTAGGATGTGTGATGACTGAAAATTATAACTGCATCTTCTGTTTCTTTCAACAGAAAATGAGGCCATTACAAAAACTGAAAACCTGAAAATAAAGCATAAACCTTGGACCAGCCGCAGAAAGAAGAGAAATTCTCTAGAAGATGGACATGGCCTGTCTAATAAACTGGTAAAGAAATCGGCATACTCGCAAAAAGCCCAAATGTCCTCCACGTGTACAGAATGCGGGGAAACCTTTGTGGACCGAGCCAGCTTCCTAATGCACCAGAGTTGTCACTCGATACCACATCAAAGCACTTACTGCAAAAAGACCCTTTTCTGGCACACCCGACTCGTGAGGCACCTCAAAATCCAAATGAAGAGGAAAGTGATTGGCTGCAGCCTCTGTGGCAAATTCTTCACTAAGAGATCCAGTCTAGTCATTCACAAGAGATTCCACATGGGCAGGAAACACTACAAATGCACAGAGTGTGACAAAAGCTTCACTCAGGGGTTACATTTGTGGAAGCATCAGAAGAGCCACACTGCCAAGGAGCCGCCCAAATGCGCGGACTGTGGTAAACATTTTACTAGGATGTCAGACCTGAGGAACCATCAGATGACACATTCTAGCGAGAAGCCCCATGAGTGCAAGGAATGTGGAAAACACTTTACTCGGAATGCTTCCCTGACGAGACATCAGATGATACATTCTGGAGAGAAGCCCTTCACTTGCCCCGAATGTGGTAAGCGTTTCAATCAGAGATCACACCTGAGGAATCATCAGAGGATACATTCTGGAGAGAAACCCTGTGTGTGCCCCGAATGTGGCGACCATTTCAATCGGACGTCACACCTGAGGAACCATCAGAGGATACATTCTGGAGAGAAGCCCTGCGTGTACCCCGAATGTGGCAAGCATTTCAATCAGACGTCAGACCTGAGGAACCCTCAGGGGATACATTCTAGAGAGAAGCCCAATGAGTGCATGGAATGTGGTAAACACTTTACTCGGATGTCAGACCTGAGGAGGCATCAGAGGATACATTCTGGAGAGAAGCCCTGCGTTTGCCACGAATGTGGCAAGAATTTCAGTCAGATGTCATACCTGAAGAAACATCAGAGTATACATTCTAGTGAGAAGCCCAATGAGTGCATGGAATGTGGTAAACACTTTACTAGGATGTCAGACCTCAGGAGACATCAGATGATACATTCTGGAGAGAAGCCCTGTGTATTCTCTGAAGGTGGCAGGAATTTCAATCAGACGTCAGACCTGAGGAACCATCAGACGATAAATTCTAGTGAGATGCCCAATGAGCGCACGGAATGTGGTAAACCCTTTACAATGATGTCAGACCTGAGGAGACATCTGGGGATACATTCAGGAGAGGCGTCCGGCAAATACACAGATGTGGTAAGTGCTTCCATACAGGTGAGTGACACTGAGGGGGTTAGAACTATACGCAGCCTTAATAAATTGGCAACACCTGTGCAGCGCTGCAAAGAGAGCAGCAACCAATGTAACATCTTCCCTTGAAATTACAGCAGAGAAGTTGCACCGATGGCTCTAAACTGCACAGCAGCCACAGCGCCTATAGGAAAAACTGAACGTAAGTGGGGCACCCCATGCATATTCTATCATCTCTCCTGTGGGGTTAATCTTCTGTAAACCCTAGTTCTAGGCCCACAGCAACAGCCAAAGTGAAATCTCCAGGAGTGGAAACCCTTCACGGAACACCAGGAGAACACAAGGAACTAATGCTTGGCTGAATCCCCAGCAGGACGTTATCCTAACAGGGCCTGGCTCAGGAATAAACACATCTTGCAAACCAGGAGGATAAAGTAAAATAGAGGAAATGAAGCAGCAGGTGCAGAAAATAACCAAAACTTCACTTAAGAAAATGTTCCAGTATATAGGTCATGAATGGGCAGACCACATTTTTAAGAGAAATTGCAGAGAACAGTTTCAAGAATGACTTGAAGATGTACAATAGAGATTGCTGAACTTTCCGACCTGTGCGGCCTATGTATCCACACTGAATGAAATGAAGCAAAATAACAGAACACCTGTTAGTGCCCCATCTCACCCCTTCAAGTATTAAGGATCTAGTTGGAACTGTGATGTTTTTGCTTTGTTACCGTGCAAATAGTTTGGCCAAAAGCCATCACTTTTACAGGCTGTTTCAAGGACCACTCATAAAATGTTCCATACCTAAGTGCCTGACCAGTTATGTTTTCTCTCACCACTGCATTTGACATGCAGGTCCACTCGAACAGAAATGTGACATTTCACTGGGACCAAATGGTGCATTTTAGGTCACAGTTCCGCCAAAGAAATAGATGAAAAAGCTATACGTCCTATAGTCAGTTCAAATAGCCTATGTAGTTAGTTATCTGTAGCTACAGTTATCCAGCATTGGATAGATGCTCATGCTTTGAGTAATTGTGACTTTGAGGTTTATAAAATGCAGAAAGCATTTCTCTTGGTGTGTACCTCGGATATCCGTTCATTTTCCCACCCTGACCCTTCCAAGCAGATTATTAATCCTTCGTTATCAGCGAGAAAATACTCTGGGGGGGAAAGGGGAGCAAAAGAATAAATGTACACATTCATCACAGGTCTTAAGACTTGGACACCAGAGCTGTCCGTCTGTGGTCACAGAGGCCTTACAGGTTCCGACAGCAGATCTATCCCTTTGGTTACACCCATCTTGCAAGCTCAGGCGTCAGAGTTATATGATAAGTTCATAAGCTTACATCGATGTATGCCATGAAATGCCCTTATGTGAGCCCAAGTATACAATCATCAACACAGCAAGAAAGTGTAAAGGACGCAATGCCATAATAGCAGCTGCACTCGTCCCTAATCAGCAGCAAAGTGTCCTTTACATCAAGGACGCAATACCATAATAGCAGCCGCACTCGCCCCTAATCAGCAGCAAAGTGTCCTTTACATCAAGGACGCAATGCCATAATAGCAGCAGCACTCGCCCCCAATCAGCAGGAAAATGTCCTTTACATCAAGGACGCAATGCCACAATAGCAGCAGCACTCGCCCCCAATCAGCAGGAAAGTGTCCTTTACATCAAGGATGCAATGCCATAATAGCAGCAGCACTCGCCCCCAATCAGCAGGAAAATGTCCTTTACATCAAGGACGCAATGCCACAATAGCAGCAGCACTCGCCCCCAATCAGCAGGAAAGTGTCCTTTACATCAAGGATGCAATGCCATAATAGCAGCGGCATTCGCCCCAAATCAGCAGGAAAGTGTCCTTTACATCAAGGACGCAATGCCATATTAGCAGCCGCACTCGCCCTTAATCAGCAGGAAAATATCCTTCACATCTAGGATGCAATGCCATAATAGCAGCAGCACTCGCCCCTTATCAGCAGGAAAGTGTCCTTTACATCAAGGACGCAATGCCACAATAGCAGCAGCACTCGCCCCCAATCAGCAGGAAAGTGTCCTTTACATCTAGGACGCAATGCCATAATAGCAGCCGCACTCGCCCCTAATCAGCAGGAAAGTCTCCTTTACATCAAGGACGCAGTTCCATAATAGCAGCAGCACTCGCCCCTAATCAGCAGGAAAGTGTCCTTTACATCAAGGACGCAATGCCATAATAGCAGCAGCACTCGCCCCTAATCAGCAAGAAAGTGTCCTTTACTTCAAGGACGCAATGCCATAATAGCAGCAGCACTCGCCCCTAATCAGCAGGAAAGTGTCCTTTACGTCAAGGACGCAATGCCATAATAGCAGCCGCACTCGCCCCTAATCAGCAGGAAAGTGTCCTTTACATCAAAGACGCAATGCCATGATAGCAGCAGCGCTCGCCCCTAATCAGCAGGAAAGTGTCCTTTACATCAAGGACGCAATGCCATAATAGCAGCAGCACTCGCCCCTAATCAGCGGGAAAGTGTCCTTTACATCAAGGACGCAATGCCATAATAGCACCAGCAGCACTCGCCCGTAATCAGCGGGAAAGTGTCCTTTACATCAAGGACACAATGCCATAAGAGCAGCAGCACTCGCCCCTAATTAGCAGGAAAGTGTCCTTTACATCAAGGACGTAATGCCATAATAGCACCAGCAGCATTCGCCCCTAATCAGCAGGAAAGTGTCCTTTACATCAAGGACACAATGCCATAATAGCAGCAGCACTTGCCCCTTATCAGCAGGAAAGTGTCCTTTACATCAAGGACGCAATGCCATAATAGCAGCAGCCCTCGCCCCTAATCAGCAGGAAAGTGACCTTTACATCAAGGATGCAATGCCATAATAGCACCAGCAGCACTCGCCCATAATCAGCGGGAAAGTGTCCTTTACATCAAGGACACAATGCCATAAGAGCAGCAGCACTCGCCCCTAATCAGCAGGAAAGTGTCCTTTACATGAAGGACGCAATGCCATAATAGCAGCAGCACTCACCCCTAATCAGCAGCAAAGTGTCCTTTACATCAAGGACGCAATGCCATAATAGCAGCAGCACTGGCTCCTAATCAGCAGCAAAGTGTCCTTCACATCAAGGACTCACCCCTAATCAGCAGCAAAGTGTCCTTTACATCAAGGACGCAATGCCATAATAGCAGCAGCACTCGCCCCTAATTAGCAGGAAAGTGTCCTTTACATCCAGGACGTAATGCCATAATAGCACCAGCAGCATTCGCCCCTAATCAGCAGGAAAGTGTCCTTTACATCAAGGACACAATGCCATAATAGCAGCAGCACTCGCCCCTAATCAGCAGGAAAGTGTCCTTTACATCAAGGATGCAATGTCATAATAGCAGCAGCACTCGCCCCTAATCAGCGGGAAAGTGTCCTCTACATCAAGGACGCAATGCCATAATAGCACCAGCAGCACTCGCCCGTAATCAGCGAGAAAGTGTCCTTTACATCAAGGACACAATGCCATAAGAGCAGCAGCACTCGCCCCTAATCAGCAGGAAAGTGTCCTTTACATCAAGGACGCAATGCCATAATAGCAGCAGCACTCACCCCTAATCAGCAGCAAAGTGTCCTTAACATCAAGGACGCAATGCCATAATAGCAGCAGCACTCGTGCCTAATCAGCAGGAAAGTGTCCTTTACATCAAGGACGCAATGCCATAATAGCATCAGCACTTACCCATAGTCAGCAGCAAAGTGTCCTTTACGTCAAGGACGCAATGCCATAATAGCAGCAGCACTCGCCCCTAATCAGCAGGAAAGTGTCCTTTACATCAAGGACGCAATGCCATAATAGCAGCAACACCCGCCCCTAATCAGCAGGAAAGTGTCCTTTACATCAAGGACGCAATGCCATAATAGCAGCAGCACTCGCCTCTAATCAGCAGGAAATTCTCCTTTACATCTAGGACGCAATGCCATAATAGCACCAGCACTCACCCCTAATCAGCAGGAACTACCAGTCAAGGAGCTGCTTCAAATATTCTGAAAATGCACTCACTGTTTTCCTATAAGTCTTTCTCCCCAAATACCATTTCTAATAAATCATTAATGCTGTCCACATACATCATCCTGTTGCTTTCTGAAAGTACACCAATGTTGTCTAAAATGTCTTAAAATACATTGATTTTGTGTTCAAATGCCACCTCATAATCTTTGACAAAATACAATTCCAAGATGGTGCACCTTTTTAGGTTTGGCTAGAGCAGGCTTTGCTCGCTCATACGTTGAGAGAAGAGCCCTGTGGCCAGCCATGGCCTCCATCATACATAACCAGTGCAGCCGGTTTGGGAGAGATTTGGTGAATGTTGCTTTTAAGAGCTTGTTTTGTTTTCAGTGATGTGTTCTCGAAGCTGCATTACATTCTGCATGCAATTGTCATTGCTGTTGTTATCATTAATAGAAGTGATGTTCCTAATTACTGGGATTCAGTCTGAAAGATACAGACCACGTCATCGCTCTGCACACTACACTTTTCAGAAGCTGTGGCAGGACAAACAACCCTCTCAAAAGCAATGAGCAACGCAGCATTTGTTTGCTTTCTTGTTGTTGAATTGCTCCAGAGACTGTTCAAATGAAGCTGGTCATATAACCTGGTGTAATGTATAGATAAGGAAGAACTCTCTCTACCCTGGGACAATTAGCAGTGTCCCTGTTCTAACCCAGCCATGAAGTAGTGGATTCCTGCCCTGAGCCGTTACTGCTTTGAAAGGTTCTAGTTGCCTTTCTGGGATGACCGGCAAAACACTGCAATCCAGATCCTGCATAACAGAGAGATAGCCCTGCTCCAAACTTCCTACAAATCTAAATATTGCCTCGCATTTATGAATATCTACTCTGTCGCCAGCAGTGCTGCAGAAAGGCAGCTCTTGCGATTACAAATGATTTCAGCTCAGATTCAAACTGCTGACTGCACACAATGGAGACCAGCGTGCAGGTATTTGAGCTATTGGTCAATCGGCAGCAAAGCAAGGAAACCAAGTACTTACTTACTGCTTACTTACTAAGTGGGAAACGGTTTACTTACGTGTTTAGATGATAGTGCAGTCCTCCAGGGGTCATAGCTGGACCGTGATTGGATTAGGTTATGATTTTCTCCATACTCTTGCGTCCCATCCCCTTTCCTCCATACTGCATGTGCGTTCCTTCCTAGGGACGGGAGTCAGAACCTTTTTCACCAGAAAAACCCTTCTTCCCCTTTAAATTTAGAGCGCTGCAGTGCGGCCCTAGGAGCATGCGCTACCCTGACTCCGCCCACCAGATCCACGCCTCAGTTCCCCTTTCTGCATCGACAGTAACAAGCCGATTTCACCAGTGCTCCTGGGTTTGGCTTCGGCCATTTCATACCACGCGCTCTACCCCGGATTCTTCTATCTTTTTCTCTGGCGTCACGCTCCTCCCCGGCACGTGTCGACTTTAGCGGGCTTCAGCGGGTGTCCAGCCTGTGAGGGGCTCTTCCCTACATTTGACCCCCACGACCTTTGTCTCCGTTGCCTTGGCCCCGACCACGGCTGGGAAGGTTGTACCGCATGCGACGCACTGACTCCACATGCACTGAAGAACAGGCTAGCTAGATGGAGGGAGCTCTTCAAAAGGTCGCCTCTAGAGGGCTTGAAGGACTTCGTCATACAGAGATCGAGGCCCAAGGAAGGGCTGCTATTTTCCATCGCATCCCGTAACAGCGACTCTTTCCCGAGGAAACATCTGAGCGGGAGGAACCTCCCAGGTTCTCTCACTGGCACACCTACAGCGGCTAGTCTAGCTACCGGCCTCACAGCCGAGGTGACATTAGATTCTTCAAGAAGCAGTGCTGAGGGGCCACAAGGCTCTTTTACTGTGTGTATACCAGATGGCCAACGCCCTTGTACCGGCTCAATGTCAGAGGAGGCGCCTGCACACAACACTACCAGCGATTCTGCCAAGGGCAATACGCCTTCCAGTCATCGGCCTGAGGTGCAGGGTAGACCTCATGCTCCACCACCAAGAGTCTTGGAGGAGGCCGTGCCCAGGGAGCCAAGCACCATGAATTTGGCACGTGGCACGCTGCTCGACATGATGGCCACTGTGCCAGACAACATGGCCGCTCGCCCGGTGCCACTCCTAAGAATAGAGCAGGTGGGAGAACGAGTTTCAAGGTGGGATTGGTGTCAACCAGGTACATGTCCTACAGTTTATCAGTAGCGCAGGACAGGTTCCCACTGCAAACTAGACAGAGTGCTCTCTGGACCCAGCATCCCCCAGCCACTCCGTCAATACCTCCTGCCACCTCTTCAGCCTCCGAAAACAGGTTCTTCGAAAGGTTCCAGGCGATGATGCGAACCCCCCAGATGGCGGTTCCACAACAGCCTCCGCATCAGCCTCCAGCTTTGGTCGCCACACCGCAGCCCACGGTGCCCAGCACTCCTCCACCCGCTCCGGACAAGCCAGACACTCTGGTGGACACAGACGAGTAGGAGGATCCTGACACGCCGTTGCCAGCTAAAGCCTTCTGCGACAGGCTTGCAGGTTTGGCAGACTATTTGGGCCTCCCTCAACCTGAGGTCGAGCAGCCCGAGGATGGGGTCTTGGCAGAAGTCCTCACCCTATGACCCCCTACCAAAACAGGTATCCCGATGCAGAAAGCCATCGTAGTGTTGGCCAAAAAGGAGTGGCTCAAGCCACACTCTGCCCAACCTATCAATTTGCGCTTCGATGCAACCGCACTCTTTGGTGAGTTCTGCAGCGTTACTTTACTCTAAGCCTCCGTCGTCCTCAGCCACATCGTCCTCGGCGCTGCTAAGCAAGGAGGAGACCATCTTGGAGGTGTACAGGATGAAGCTGTTATCCAACGCCTCCCTGCACATGTGTCAATCCTATGCAGATGCCATGCTGGCAGCCGTTAACCAGAGGCTTTGGCAGGAAACAGCGGATTTCCTTCCAGAACATCCGGTGCAGAGCCAGGCACACTTCAAGGCGTTCTTGGAGTAGCCAAGCGGGTAGCGCAGGACATCATGGAGTCCACTGTGGCCCACCTCTGGCCAGGCCATCTGCATCGCCATGGGTATGAGAAGGACAGCTTGGCTTCTGGCTACTAAGTTTAACACTGATGTCCAGGAACGCATACTGGACCTTCCGTTCAAGGGTAGTGACCTCTTTCACTCTACCACCGATGAGGAATTAGATCAAAAGAATAACAGTTTGAAAACTGCGAAGTCTTTATCCTAACTAAGTCCACGCCCAAGGCGTACACCTAGTCGCATCAATGCTCCGACAAGGGGTATATCGTTTGGTGAGTTCCAGGAATGGAGGTTGAGGCAGCCTGACCGCTCGCCGAGTCAGCACCGGCTCAAACAACAAAAGTGGGGGGCAAGAGCTTTTTCCAGTCCCCCTCCTCAGCAGCAGCCTCGGAAGGAAAGAAAGCATGACGCATCCCTTTGGGTGCACGTGTCTCCGGTGGGGGGGCAGGCTTGCCTTTCATGTGCAATTTTGCTGCCAGAATTTTTCAGACCCCTGCATCCTCTCTGTAGTATGCTCAAGTTTACGCCTACCGGTACCTCCCCCTCCTTCCTCCCCTCCCGCAGATTGGGACGGCAACTTTGTTGGAGGAGATCTGGTCGCTCGTCGAGAGCCAGGCAGTGGAAGAAGTCCTGGGCCTCCCAAAGAGGATTGGGCTTTTATTTCAGGATTTTCGCCATTCAAAAGAAGAACCAGGCTGGCCTGAGAGTTGTGTTGGACCTATCCACCCTCAACCTCTCCCTCCCTCTTTAGAAATTCAAGATGGTTACGCCAGCAATCATTGCAGAGACACTAGACAAGGGAGACTGGATGTGCTCCCTGGATCTGAAGGACACTTATCTACACGTCCCGATTTTGCAGCCACATGGTTCCTTCGTGTGCTTCAGGATCTTGGGCTGCCATTTCCAATACAAGGTGCTACCCTTTGGCCTCAACTCAGCCCCCAGGGTATTTACCAGACTCATAAATGCACTGGCGGCCCTCCTCAGGGCTCAGGGCCGCCACGTCTACCCGTACCTGGACGACTGGCTCATCGGGGCGAAAGCTCCGGGGGGGGGGGTTATCCACACTTCATCTGCGCTTATGAACACACTCCATGACCTGGGGTTTACTATCAACCTCAAGATGTCTCAGCTGCAGCCCACGCAGAGCCTCAACTTCCTAGGTCTCATCTGGGATATGAGCTCTGAGAAGGTCTTTCTCTCGGAGGACAAGGTTGTGGCCATCAAGAGAGCCAATACTCACTTCCTTACCTTACGTCAGCTGGCGTACTAACACTTACTGGGTATCATGGCAGCGGTCCACGAGACTCAGGATGAGGAGGTTACAGCTGCCCTTTGCCACCTCATGGAATCAGGAGAAGGGCTCCCAAGTGGAGCTGGTCAGCATCTCTCCACTCGGACCTCACATGGTGGTCCAGGGACTGCAACCTGCGGACGGAAAGGCCCTTCCGGCAGCCATCCCCGCAGGTCACCATCACAAGTGGCTCCCCATCCCTAGAGGGCTGGGGAGCCACTTGGGACAGCCACAGCGTCCATGGAGTCTGGACCCGGCAGGAGCAGGAGTCTCATATCAACTGGCTGGAGCTGACGGCCATCTGGCTAGCTCTCGGAGCTTTCCTTGAGCTCATTGGGGGCATGACCGTCCTTATCCAGACTGACAACTCCACCAGCATGTACTATGTCAACAAGCATGGGGGGGTACCAAATCCCCTGTACTGTGCAGCCTAGCGGTCAGGATGTGGGAATGGGCCCTGGACATCATCTACCTCACGGCCATCCACCTCCCTGGGGAGCCCAACTTGGAAGTGGACAGGCTCAGCAGGCTGGGAACGGACAATTGCGATTGGCAATTGAACAACCAGGTGCTGCTGGAGGTCTTCAGCAGATGGGGGCATCCTCAGGTGGATCTGTTTGACTCCTGGCAGAACATGACATGCCATCAGTTCGCGTCCTGGCAGGACCCCGGCTCCCTGGGCGACACATTACAGATACGGTTGGACGGCATGACAGCCTATGCCTTTCCTCCCACACCCTGGTCCGCAGGGTAATCCACAAGATAAAGGAAGCTTGTCACCTCAGCATCATTCTGATGGCTCCATGGTGGCCAGCAAGACTGTGGTTCTCCGAACTGCTCAGCCTCACGGACAGACCACCCATTCACCTTCTGCTGGGTCCACCCCATCTCTTGTCCCAGCAGTGGGGCAGGATCAGCCTCCCCGCCCCACAGAAGTTAGCCCTCGCAGCATGGTTCATGAGCAGGTCTCCCTCAGGCACCTGAGCCTCTCACAGGGTAACCTAGAGATCATTCAGGGCGCCAGGCGCAAGGCTACCAGGAGCCAATACAAGAGTAAATGGACTAGGTTCTGTCATTGGGCAGACTGTAAGGAGATTGACCCCCCTTACGTGCACACTGGATGACGTACTCTCCTTCTCTGCACACCTTGTTCACGCAGGTGTACAGGTGGACACATGTCGCACCTATCTGGCAGCACTGGGGCCTACAGAAATTCGGAGGAGGAGGCCTTCTCCTCTTTCAACCCGATAGTCCAGAAACATCTGGCACAACTGTCCAGGCTCTACCCGCCCATCAAGAAGCCATACCCTTTGTGGGAACTCAATGTGGTATTTGGCGCCTTGGCGCAAAAACCCTTTGAGCCAATTTGTATTTATTTTATTTATATAGCGCAAAGCCAGGCCCTAGGGCAACCGGGCGCATATCATAGTAAGGCAATTACATTATATTTACAAGTAGAGAAGCAGTACATTAAATATCATCCTAACAGTCCCGACAAATTGCAACAAGTAAACAATAGACATTACAAATCAGGCATCGATCATCAGTGCAAGTAGGGTCCCAGATGGCCCATTCAATAAAGAGGAGCAGTTGTTAGTAGGAGGTAACTAACCAAAGCTTGGCTTTGTGTTTGAATTGGTTGAAAGAAGGTAGGGTTCTAATCAGGAGTGGTACGGTGTTCCAGAGCTTGGCTGCCAGGACAGGGAAGCTGGCGCCTCCAGCAGATTGAAGCTTAAATCTGGGGATCGCTAGACCTTGGTTTTGTGCAGATCTGAGTGCTCGTGCTGGTGTATAATGAGTGAAGCGCGAGGCTAGGTATGAGGGAGCCTGGTGGTTGACGCATTTGTAGGTGAGGGCCAATGCTTTCAGGGAGATCCTTTGGGCGACTGAGAACCAGTTGAGGTTCTTCCTGATTTCGGAAATGTGGGCAGATCGGGGGATGTTGAGGGCTGCTCTAATGGCATTATTTTGGGTTGTCTGGAGTTTATTAAGATTACCCTGGTTGGTACCCTGGTACAATGCATTGCAGTAGTCCAGTTTGGACATGACCAGGGTCCTGGCCAAGGTGATGCAGTTCTGGGCCGTGAGGAAAGGGCGGCAGGCTGAGATCAATTTGCAGGTGTAAGCAGACGCGGAGGCCACTGCATTGGTTTGTCTAGTGAGTGTCAAGGAGGCGTCCAAGTATATACCCAGAGTTTTGGTGTCTTTGGATACTTTAATCAGATTGCCATCAATGTTGAAGGAGCCGAATAGATGACTTTGTTTGTTAAGTCTCTGCTGTGAGCCTACGATGAGAAGCTCAGTCTTGTCATCGTTGAGGCACAGTTCATGCTGAGCCATCCAAGCCTGTATGACAAGGTAAATGTCATTAAGGGCTTTGGAATCAGCAATGTAGTCACCAGTGATGGGTATGAGTATCTGGGTGTCATCAGCATAGTTAGTGTAGGTGACACCCAGATAGTCAAGCACGTCAAATAAAGGTTTGGTGAAGGCATTGTATAGGGTTGGGAGACACAAGAACCCTGCGGGACTCCACACGGGACTGGTGTGGGATCGGCCGATGCGGTGGGAGAGAAAACTCTCATGTGCCTATTGTCAAGGAATGACCTGATCCAATTGGATGCATTGTCAGAGAAGTGGGCTGCTGACTTCAGATGCCTGCATAGTATTTTGTGATTGACCAAATCAAAGGCAGCTGATAGATCCAGAAGTAGTAGAAGGGCCAATTTACCGTTGTCTTTAAGGTCATCAATTTGAGTTTTGAGATCAAGTAAAGCTGTTTCAGTCCCGTGCTTAGGTCTGAAGCCAGATTGTCTTGAGCCAAGGAGGTTATTGGTTTCTAAGTAATTCTGAATCTGCAAGTAAGCTGCTCTGTCGAGTATATTAAGAAGGAACGGTACGGTGGTAATAGGTCTATAGTTAGTTGGTATTTCAGGGTCTAGAGTCGTTTTTTTTAGGAGGGGGATGACCCATGCGTCCTTTAAGTTTTTAGGTACCGTGCCTGTTAGGAATGAGGAGTTAATGAAGGCAGTTATAAAGGGGGCAAGGTCGTGTGCTGCTTCCTTGATGGGTGCTGGACAGGAGTCGCCTTGGCAGTTAGGGGGTTTTAGATTGCGAATGATGTTTTCGACCTCAAGGATGGTGAGTGGGGTGAAACTAAAAGGGGTGTGAGTAAATGAGGCCGTCGGAGTATAGGAAGGTTTGGTGGGGGGGTTGGTGAGTAGGGTGTTTTGTTTGGCGTTAATTTTAGATTGTAAAGTGGTAATTTTGGAGAGGAGGGCGTTTTGGATGTTATTGCACCATTTACTGTCTTTAGAGCAGGTGTCGGGCGCAGGGATGGTGATTCCAATTCTTTAAGGATTTTAAATAATTCCTCAGTGTTGGATTCCGCTTGAACGATATTGCTTCATATGCCCCACACCACTCCTGCCCACCACTCCTGCCTTCCTCCCAGTCTCACAATCCGCCTCTCCGACCCACTACCACGCATACTTTTCTGATGTCCCGGCTACCAAGCACTTAGATACCTCCAAGCGGAACCCTACGAATATAAGTACATCAAGCCCCACCTTTGGCTCCAGTACCTCCACAACTGCTGACCTTACTGTCTCTCGAACCACCACCCTCACCCCTATTGATCGGAACAAGAGACTTGGTGCCAGAACCCACCACAAGACTAGCACACCCCTAGCTAAGCGACCCAACAAGACCATCAATCACACTGCAATACCTAGCAATTCCACCCTCTCTATTCCTAAAGGAGCTCTTCTAAATGTTAGATCACTAGTCGCCCATTCCATAGAAGTAGCCGACATCATTCTAACTAACAACCTGGACTTCCTTGCTGTTACCGAAACCTGGTTGCATGATGCTGCAGGACCATCTCTCACCCTAGCTATACCAGACAACTTTACCATCCTCAGAGCAGATAGACCCAACGCACGAGGAGGAGGTGTAGCTATCATTTTCAAGTCCTCGCTTAATATTAGACTAGCCTCGTCTCCCCCACTTAAATCATGTGAACTTCTCACATTCAAATTACAAACGTCCCCTAAGAGCACTATTACGATGCATTTAATTTACAGACCCCCGGGCCCACCAGACTCATTTGAGGAAGACATCACCTCACTAGTTGCCGAAAGTTCCAAACTTTCAGCACAAATGATTATACTTGGAGACTTCAATCTTGGGTTTAATGACCCCCACGACACCCCAGCCACTGCCCTGGCCACAGCATTAGAGGAGCATGGCCTCCAACAATTCTGCTCCAAACCTACCCACTCGAAGGGTAGAATCCTCGATTGGGTAACCGCCCTTAACTGCAACATTACCATGAAGGATCCCATACAGCTCGTATGGACTGATCATCATTTCCTCCCATTTGACATTAACACTAGCAGCCTAGTGCATAACAAGCCTGTCTCTATTCCAGCCTGCCTAACTAGGAAAAAGAGTAACATCACAGCGGAAGCCTTAATACCCTTGGTGACCCCTATTCTGAACGCACTACCAGCCACAACTGACCTGAACCAACTGGTCAACGTCTACAATGATTCCATGGCCAAAGCAGTTGACACTATTGCCCCACTAAAAATGCGCAAAGGGAAACCAAAAGCGCACCTGAATACATGGTACACCCCAGAACTTAAACTCCTCCGGCAACAAAAAAGTAAACTGGAAGCACTATGGAAATCAGTGCCCTCAGCAATTAACAGAACTAATCTCACTAATATATCCACTCTCTATAAAAATGAGATTATACGCGCAAAGACAAAGAAAGAATCGCTCAACTCCAGCATCTCGCAGGCAAGTTCCAGCTCAAAGGAGCTCTTTAACATTCTAAAGGAATTAGAAAACCCCATTCCTCCCACGGATACTTGCATTAAAGATAAACCTTGGTGCACAGGGATCCAGAATGCCCTTGTTAACAAAATTTCAGGGCTCCAGTCTAAAATTGACAATAAACAACAACAACTCACTCATGATCCGACTTCCAGTCCCACCCCTCCCCCTCCTACAGCCACCAGCCCAGGGTTTACCTTCAAAAAGGTATCCATACCCGAAGTACAAAAAATTATAGCGTCATCGAAACCTTCGAACTGCAAGGGGGACAGCTGTCCCGCACAGATTATAAAAGATGCTGCCAGGGATCTCTCCCCTTTCATTACAAAATTAATAAACCTGTCATTCTCTGATAACTCGGTCCCTAGCAATCTGAAACAATCCTGGGTCCTACCACTACTAAAAAAAACTTCCCTCGACCCAGATATACCCACGAATTACAGACCCATCACCACTGTCCCATTCTTACTAAAAATTCTTGATAGAGTTGCCTATCTACAAATCCAGGATTACCTCGAGACAAACCATTTACTAGGAATTCGCCAATCCGGCTTTCGCCCACTACACGGGACAGAAACGGCCCTTGTTGATCTCAAGTGCCAGATAGACGACCTCAAAGATAAAGGTAAAGCTGGCATCCTTCTTCTTCTTGACCTATCCGCTGCCTTTGATCTGGTTGATCACAAAATCCTGTGCAACCATCTTGTCATCAGCAGTACACTTCTCCCATTCCGCAATTTCATGGATCCAATCCTTCCTGGACAAAAGGACCATACGGGTTTTCTCACCCCTAGCAGCGGCCGACCCTATCCCTATCACTTGTGGTGTCCCACAAGGATCTTGTGTCTCACCGACTTTGTATAATATTTTTACAAAGCCCCTATTCGACAAGCTGGACCATCTGGGTGTCACCTACACCAACTACGCAGATGACACCCAGATACTCCCACCTTATCCGGCAACTATAATTCGGACGCCAATTGGATCAATGAAGTCTTTTCCATCATTCAGGCATGGATGGCCACACATGGCCTCTGCCTGAATGATGACAAGACTGAACTGCTCCTTGTCGGCTCACCCAACGCCATTCGGAAACTTAGTCCCAGCTACACTAGCTTTACGATTGACGGTAACACCATCCCTATCGCCAAGAGTGTAAAAACCCTTGGTTTCTACCTCGACACGAATACCAATCTAGCCAAACAAATTAATATGACTGCCTCAGCCACGGCCTACACGGGCAAACTAATTAGGGCCTGCAGACCGCTGATCTCCCCTAACAACTGCCTCACCTTAGCCAAAGCACTTATACAATCTAAACTAGATTATTGCAATAGTCTCTATGTAGGTGCCAACAAAACGGTAATTAATAAACTGCAAGTTCTACAAAATAATGCACTCCGTGCCGCCCTGAATATTCCCAGAAGAGAACATATTTCGGCTACCAGAATTGCATGCAAATGGCTCTCCATCCAACAAAAAATAGATCTAAAAACCATCTGCCTCACCTATAAAGCACTCAACTGCCTTGCCCCGTCCTATCTCACCAACAAATTACATTGAGACAGAACACTAGAACCACTAGATCCTCTAATACACTACAACTGACTGTGCCCAAATACTCCCTCAAAAGAGCTGGTGGTTCCAGCTTCCCAGTTCTGGCTTCACAACTCTGGAATTCCATTCCACTTGATATCAAATCCACACCTACCTTCCAGCCTTTTAGAACTAAGGTCATCACCTGGTTACTCAACAATTAACCTACCATGATTGAATGCATACCTACTGCAAGAATGTATTTTGCACTATGTCAGTATATTATTGTCTATGCACTAATTGCTGTCCTGTCAAGTATACCTTTGCTTCATCACTGTACTATTGTGACCTACTTTGCCTGTAACTCGAAGCTCAAGCGCCCATATACCCTTGGGTCAGGTGCGCTATACAAATCAATAAACAAACAAACAAACAAATGGTTATAGGTCTCCTTTTTGGCTTGTAGAATCGCTTCCTTGTAGTTATGGGTAGTAATGATGAGGCGATCTTTGTTAAGGTCACAAGGGTGACTCTTCCAAAGTGATTCAGCCTTGCGTTTTTCTTTGCGTAGGATTCTTAGCTGCGGTGTGAACCAAGAGTTCAGGTGGGCCTGTTGTTTGGCTTTCCGTAGTTTGAGTGGTGCTATATTGTCAATGGCTTTGAGCAGTGTTTGATTGAAGATGTCTACTAGAGCTGTGGGGTCGTTATGTAGGGACACGCATTTGTTCAGGATGGGAAGGATGAGAGGGAGGAGTTTATCCTTAGTGATGTCTTTTTTGTTCCTAGTGGGAATGGCTGGAGCTATGGTAGGAGCAGTGTGGGGGTTGGTCGCTGGTAAGTGGAAGATGATAATGTGATGGTCGGAACAGGTGCAAGCGTGGTTGGAGCTTATGGATGTGTTGCAGTTAAGGTCAGTAATCTAATCAAGCGTCCTGCCCTTAATATGGGTGGGTTCGTCAATGCGTTGTTGGAAGCCTAGATTAGCTAATGTGATAGCTACTTCAGAGGCCAAGTGATCCTTAGTGTCGAGAAGGCCCAGGTTGAGGTCGCCTAGTAGCAGTACCTTAGAGTTGGGTTTCGTATTGACGGTCAGAATGGCCGTGATCTCATCTATGAAAGAGCCAAGTGGTCCTGGAGGTCTATAGATAAGGTGGATGGTGGCAGTGTTAGTTAGAGATAGGGTGAGTTTCACAGAGAGGGATTCTGCGGAACTGAGCTCAATGTTGGGGATGGTTCTGAGTGTAATGTTATTTCTGTGTATAAATGCGACTCCACCTCCTTTAGATGTAGTTTGGCGGTTCGCTCTAGTGATGGAGTAACCGATGGGGATGGCGAGGGCAAGGAGTGGGCCAGAGGCAGCATGTAGCCAGGTTTCCGTAATGGCTAAGAAGTCAATGTTTTGAGTGGTGATAAGGTCGGAGATGTCCAACGCGTGGGCCGTGATAGATCTAGCATTGATGAGGGCGCCTTTGAGTTCTTTGGTAGAGAAGGTACTTGGGGAAGGTGGTATAATCTGTGTAATGGGAGTGTTGTGAGTGTGCTGGGTGCTCGCGGCACGAGGGGCACGGGGCAATCTGGATCCCAGTCTGAGATTCCTGACTTGGAGCGTGCACGGTTGATTAGGTGTAGGTTTGGTGGCAAAGTGTTGGAGCCAAAGGGCAGGGTCATTAAGGTATGGGTTGCTGAGGGGCATAGTGAGAGAGAGTGGGGTGGAGTGACAGTGGTTGATCTTAGCAGTACTGGAGGTGAGGGGGCAGAGCAATGTGGCAATGGTAAGCCCTGCTATGGTAGCAAGTATTAGGTGGCTGCTGGATGGCAGTGGCCGCATATCGTAAGCCAAGTGTCCTAACCGTCTGTACAATGGAGTGGGGGAACACTGGAAGGTATGTGGAGGGGTT
This sequence comes from Ambystoma mexicanum, assembly GCF_040938575.1. Classification (NCBI taxonomy): domain Eukaryota; kingdom Metazoa; phylum Chordata; class Amphibia; order Caudata; family Ambystomatidae; genus Ambystoma; species Ambystoma mexicanum. The sequence goes on from NC_090921.1 coordinate 31,440,257, forward strand.
CTACACTGGTCCGCGTACAGTTTGCTAGGTGAATACATGTACAAGTAGCAACCGGAGGCTCAAAGGCAGTGGTTCAGCTAGTCTGGCAGGGTGGGTACATAGGCAAATGCAATCAATGACTCACAGCAGAAGTTCAGCTAGTCTGGCAAGGTGGGTACATGAGCAAATGCAGAGTGCATATGCAAGCAGGTAGAGTAGACCAGAAGGGTTCACCTGAATGCAGAATTCACAGGTGAGGCTAAAATGGCATGTGCAAGCAGGTACAGTAGACCAAAAGGGTTCGCCTAAAGCAACGCTACATGAATCAATGCTAAATGCAATCATGGTCTATACGACATGGGTAAACTGTGAAAGCAAATGCAAGCTGAGCTGTAAAGCAACGCTACATAAATCAATACTAAATGCAATCATGCTCTATAAGGCATGGGTACACTATACAAGCAAGTGCAAGCTGGGCTCTGAAGCAGCGATGCACAATAAAGAAAAGAGCTGCTGCGGATGGGGCTCTCGAGCAGTGCTGTGCGATTCAATGCTAGATGCAGTAATGGTCTATAAGGCATGGGTACACTGTACAAGCAAGTGCAAGCTGGGCTCTAAAGCAGCGATGCACAATAAAGAAAATGCTACTGTAGATAGGGCTCTAGGCAGCGCTACACGATGCAATGCTGAATGCACGTGGGTTCTGACATGGGGTAGGCATGGGCATAGGTGCGTAGGAGAGCTGATGTCGTACAAACTGGACTCTGGGGCCTCGATGCTCAATGGAGAAATGCTAATGCATCTGGGCTCTGAGGTAAAGCGGTGCGAAGCGATGTTAAGTACAAAGGAACCAGTACAAAATGCTGAATGCAATTGGGACTCAGACGTGAAAGAGCGCAGAGAGTTTAAAGGACACAGGTTAGGCTTGTGCAGGGTGCACATTCAGGAGAATAAAGAGCGAGCTGGCTCTACCGACATGAGCGCATGAGGAAGAAGCTAAATGTAGGTGAGGTGCTGCCGGTCGAGGTGCGAGGCAGCAATGGTAATGGCAGATAACGGTTCCAATAGTAGGCGTGTATTAGCTACTGGAACATGTGTGTTGGGCTAGTTGCTGGTACTGGGTAGGGGTTAGGTTGAGACGATCTGTGTGCTGCGTAGTTCAATGTGGAACAAAATGAATACAATACAACTGTTGCAAGCAATGTTCTAAAGTCATTGAGGAACTCAATGTGACGCGCACGTCGTAATGCAGACAAATAGTTTAATGCGGGTTGTGCCTTCTTACCCGTCGCAGGAGAATGTTTCAATGAGGGCAGAGTTCCTGGCCCTGGTCTCTGTCGGCTCTGGACAGGATCAGGACAGGTGATGTTCCTTTGTGGGGTGGTTCCTTGGTGGGTGGGCCGGCGCTCCACGGACATCAGGCTGGTCACCATTAACAGCTTTGTTAGTGGGCCTCACCTCCGCTCGTAGAGTCAGCGAGAGCCAGCACTGGTGGCCTCAGAACCCTATACTACTTTCTACAGGGATAAGGTTGTCCTGCGGACTCACCCAGCGTTCCTACCGAAGGTACCACCTTCCCTTCCATCTAAACGAGGAAATAGCCTTTACCAAAAAATTTTACTGACCCCAAGGATGAGGCTCAGAGAGTCTTGCACTGTCTGGATGTCAGGCGTGCTCTGAAATTCTATCTGGACAGGACCAACGGTCTCCGCAAGTCAAATGCTCTTTTTGTCACCTTCGGGGGCTCCAAACCCAGTTATCAGGCATCCAAAGCTTTTATTGCACGGTGGATGGTTGCAGCCATCAAAGAGGCCTACGAGGGGCAGCACAAGCCGCTGCCAGCTAACATGCACGCTCACTCTGTCAGAGCAAGGCCATGGCCATTGCATTCCAGTGGTAGGTTTCGTGGCAGGTCATGAGCAGGGCGGCCACCTGGGCCACCCCTTCAGCTTTCTGTAAGCACTACTGTTTGAACAAAGGCTTGACATCAGATGCAGCCTTCGGATAGGTGGTTCTAAGGAACCTATTTGCTGAAGGAGGGTCTCCTCTCCACCCTGGGGCTACATTCAGTTGTAATAGCCCATGCAGTATGGAGGAAAGCAGACAGGACGTAAGAGTAATTATAAGATACCATAGTGACTAACTTACTCTTAGTCCTTAGTCCCCTTTCGACCATACGTCCCACCATCCTCCCCCCTAATAATACTGGAGTCATCAGGCAATGTAAAATATACTTCTGCAGGAGTCTGTCCTGATACATTCTGGTTTCACCATCACCGTCTTGTGGCCAATGCTGGATTTGACTTTTATGGACTTCATTGATTCACAGTGTCACCCTTTCTCAACTCTCATGCTGGCCTTCCTTTGCATCTTGTACTCATGGTGGCCCTGAATCATGCTGTTCCATCATCATCTTGTATCCTGGCTTGCAACATTATGTGTTACTACTGACTTCTGCAATTGTATTCGCTCTCCACTCTTGCTTCTCCACTCTTTTTGACTGCCTACTCTCTGTTCTCTCCTCCTTTCCCTTCTCCCTTTTCCTATCTCCTCCCCTTACTTTCTTCTATGCACTTACTCTATCATAATTTACCCTGGACCTAATATGATAGCAACCTCGTCTGTTTCCTCCACCCTCCCATTACTGTTTTCTTCCACCCCCCCTCCAGCACTATCTGAAATGTCGTCAGGCCTAGTATGATTGTCGCTTGTTTTGTTCCTCCCCTCGCTTTCTGCGCCCCTCTCCCTCACCTTTTGTTTTTCTCCCGCTCTGCCAGAAATGTCATCAGGCCTAGTACGGTAGTCGCCTGTCTGTTTCCATTTCCTTCCCATTCTCCCCCTCCCTTCCTTATCTATGTCTTAGCTCTTGCGCTATCTGAAATGTTGTCAGGCCGAGTACGATAGTTAATTTCACATCCTTACTGTTCATGGCCTGTAACAATGTCATTGTAATTTCCCTTGTTCCTCCCTTGCCTTGAAGCACTTTGAAACACATTGTGTATAGGCGCTATATAAATAAACTATCATATATCATTGTCGACATGTCAGTGGGGACTGAGGTGTTGCATGCTCCCAGGGCCGCACCCCTGTGCGCTGCTAAATTTAAAAGGGAAGAAGGTTTCTTCTGGTGAAAAAGGTTCCGTCTCCCGTCCCTAGGAAGGGATGCCCATGCAGTATGGATGAAAGGGGACTAAGGAGTAAGTTAGTCACTACGGTGAGTAACTTATAATTTTCTTTACATTGCCACCTTTTAGAAGTGATCAAAAATGAAAGCCTGTAACTAGAGTCTAATTCCATGGCATTTGGAATGCTGGGAGTTTACAGTGGGGGAGGGGGCGTTAGCTCTTCTGGCAGAACACCATACACCAAGCAGCACTAAAATTAGTGACACTAGCATTTTATTTTTATTTTCTATTTCAGAAACGCTCAAGCATCACCTTTCTTCCTCTTTAGGTAGAGAAAAGACAGAGCAAATATTTTTCAAAATCCTACAATATATTTAATGTTATAGTGGCATCTCAATTTTGTCTGCCGTGCGTGCAGGGGGCTGGGGGATTTGGGGATAAACACCTTTAATGATTTAGTGCTTGCTGACTTTAGCATGCTGCAGGATAAAATAAGAGGGCTCCCCCAAGCGGCTTCAACACAATGCAAACATATCTATAGAGCCAGCAGACAAGAGCATATGGTAGCTGCCCAATAATATCTAGAAAAAGCCTCTTGCTTGACTACATGAATCACAAGGCAACGTTACTGAAAGCATAAGACTCAGACTGTCAGCAGTTCTGGGGAACTGTAGATACAGGTAAGTAATGCTTCCATACCAAGGCTGTTAGAGAAGCCTTCACACCATCTAACTGTTGCATGCCTTTCCCGGGGGCATTGTGCTCCTAAATTCACTATTTGGCCCATTTATTTCCAAATGCCCGGGGATTGACAGGTTCACTCAGGAATCAAGGACAGAAGCCTCAAAATGTACACAGGCCACTTGTCATGGGAATTGATAATTGGTTCTTGGTGTCTGCTCGATCTCCACCAAGACCCTTCAGAAGGTCCCCAAAGGTTAGTGACGTTGCGATACGATGGTGCGCGAGCCTCTGATTGGGCCTCTTTCCATAGCCATGCTTCCATCAGGCAGAGCAGGACTCGGGAGCACACCTCTTCATCCAATAGGTCAAGGTCCCACAATAGCTCTTCCTGTGGGAAAAATGCTAAAAAGGGTCATACAACCCAAGCTCGAGCTGCCACCTCGTCCACGACACTGTCATCGTCTACGGTCCCATCGGCGACAACTCCGTCCATGAAGACTGCTTCATTGTCTTTGGCTGCTAAATGCCCAATCATTGTCTTCTACTCTACACCCATCATCTGTCAGAAAGCACTAATCCATAGTTCCTTCTGGCCATTTGACGACATCTTCATTTACGACCTCACATACATGCCAAGTCCTCTGTTCCATCGATGCCAATTTCATGAATGACTTTGTCGATGGTTACATCTATGGTGCAACGAATTCCATTGACGTCTGTCACCCTATCTCTCCTGTCCCCTCCCAGGACCTCTGCACGGCCCTTGCTTCTCATTTCATCTCTAAAACTCAGGACATCCTGTCCTCTCTCTCTTCCTCTCACTCTGCCCCCTCTTCTCCCTGCTCTTCCTCTGTCCCTTCTTCGGCCACCTCTCATCCCTCCTTCTCTACCTTTCACCTGTTCTCCCCAGACAAGGTGGTTTCTAGACAAGTCCGATCTAGGAAAGTTTCTTCAAAACAGGTTCACCATAAAACCATAAAGGACCACATTGACACCTTGGCCCCTGCGCTGGCTGACTTCTGCAACCACTCCTTTGCCACTGGGGTCTTCCCTTCCCCCCTGAAGTACTCCCTTGTGCATCCTCTTCTTAAACCCTCTGCCGACCCGTCCTGCCCAGCTAACTATCGCCCAATCTCCATCACTCCTTTCCTGGGCAAACTCCTGGAAAAGCTGGCCATCTACCAGCTTAATCTTCACATGGTTGTCTCCATGACCATCAGCCTGGCTTTAGAGCTGCCAGAAGCACGGAAACTGCTCTCCTGAACATCCATCAAGACCTGCTCTCCAACCTTGACTCTAACACCCCATGACTCCTCATCTTACTTGGTCTCTCTTCTGCCTTTGACACTGTCAACCATGTCATCCTGGTGGCTTGTGGCTCCTGGGCACAGATGGCTAAAGCACTTTCTGAAAGGAAAACCGATCTTCCGGGCAGCCGCTATGAGTCAGCAGTCATGTTATAGCGGATTTGATGCAGACAGGACTGGTTAACCCTCCCCCTCCAGTTCCCTGCAAGGGAGGCCCCAATGTCTCCTCCTGTGCAGGGTGTAGGATATACTCTCCATTTGCTAGGACAGTAATATGGGGCCCTATAGAAGTTTGCCGCTTTCTAGATTCAGTGTTACTTCCTTGCCAATCCTCAGCTGCTCCTACGAGTCAGGCCATGGTAATTTTCCTCATTGCCAACCTTGGCTTGGATGCCCTGCATGGACTATGCCTTACATCGGCGCTCAGGACCCGCTGGTTCATGAATACTCCTGTTTTCTAGGAAACTGATAAGTGATGTATGAAAGATGCTACTCACGCTAAATGCCGGGGGCACAGGGAACTCGTTGAGTACATCGCCCCTTTCAAACGACTGATATCTGAAACCAGTTGGTTGGTGGAGTAGTCCAAAATGGGCCGTAGGATGAGAGAAAGGATGCCATGTGTCTGGCCCTCCCAGCCCCCACAACTATAACCACTCTTCTAAACATGATCCTACAAATTCAATCATGGTTTGCAAGAATGTCATCCAGCTCCATGATGCCCGAAATATGTCCCCATCTGCCTTTTGCCACTGTTCTACTCCAATTCCCCAACGTGCACCCAAGAAGAAAGTAATTGCCAATGACCAGAAAACCAGGAATTGTACTCAAAGGACCGCCCACACCTGTCCCAGCCCTCAGATAAACATACAGTCCAGGTGTGGCAGTACTACCGAGCCTCCTGTCCTTCAGGCACTTGCCATTACACCTTCCTCAGCCACTGTGCTCCAGGATCCCGTGGTTAAACCTTCATAATCATTGCCTTGATTGGAAGCAATGCATCGTGTCTTTACCGCCATATGTGGCATGCTGTTAGACATCCAAAGTACAGCAACATGTTTTTCTGGTTGAGGCAGAGTCCATACTTCCTCGCTGCACTGTTCACTGTCCAAACATCCCTTTTTCAGCTAAACCCAAATGCCTTGACAAGGAATAATCACTCTTGGTGGAGGAGCTGCTTTTCTGCCAGACTCCCTAGAGAATGTGAGAGAAAGGCTTTGAGGAACCCTTTGTCCCTCTCGGATGAACTCTCATTTTGAATGCAAAGGAAAACAGGAAGCTTCGAGAGCCAGCATTAACTGCAGCAGGCTGGGTGAGGCTGGGTGAGGCTGGGTGAGATTGAGGTGAACTATCGAATATGCCAGGTAACACCACAACCCGTTGCCCCTTATACGCATGAGACTACTTGATGAATGCTTGCATTTTCACAAAACTGGATCTTGAGGACAGCGATTACCTGATTTGTAGGCACTAAAGGGATAAGTAAAACACCCACTCTCATATCAAACTTTGCCACTTCTCGTAAACGTATGCCATTTGTGGTATACAATGCCATGCCAGCTTGCCAATGTTTTGTCCCGCGTGTGCTCCAGCATTTCATCATAGAACTCGTAGTGGTATATATCAGCGACCTCTTGATCTGCTCCACAACATATCACCATAATAAGCACATTTGATTTTGTAGTTTAAGAGTCTGTCCATCTTGAAATGGGGCATTGCCTTGAAGCGTTGATGGCCACAAAGAAATTAATTGCAATGAAAGTTGACAAATGATACATAATTTATACAAATTAATGTGGATATATCATGTGACTCGGGCTGTCTCCTCTGTACAGAATCCTGATCTTGCGTAACTCTGTTTCTTACCCTCGCTTTGGGACTGGGATGAATAATGCAATGAAAGCCTTCAAGTATTAGGGCTTTTAGGATTCCTAACCTCTCGGCTCTCTGGTCTTATTGCAGATCTCCCAGGTAGGCTAGGAGGGATAGTTGACAGGTTTGTTCCGTGTCCTTCCTGTCTTCCTCGTCCCATCCCCTCTGGTCATTTCTAACTAAATTTGCTAGGCCTTTTATACGCCTCTTATGCAGTTTATGTACCATGGTCTCGTATTGGTAGGTCTCCTTTCTGGGTGCGTCATGATTTTGGATAGGCATGAGCCTATTCTGAACTAAGTTCCGTTTTTTTCAGGAGCCCTGCAAGGGTTTACAGACCCTGGGCCTCATTACGACTTTGGCAGTAGCCATGCCCTTAATAAGGACATGGCTACAACCAAAACCGGGTCCGGGTTCCCTGAATGGGGAATTACGGGGCCATTCCGAGTTTGGAGGGCCCGGTAATTCCTCCCTCAGGGATCTCGGGCCCAGACCTTCCCCATTCCCATATGAGCCCCCATAGGGCTCAATGGGAATGGGTGCAGGGAGCTAACAACGGGCCGATTATGACCGGCCCGTTGTTAGCTCCCTGGTCCCCTACTGGGTCCTGTGAGGGAACCTCGTAATGAGGTGGAATGGGTTTACGGGTCCGCATCCATTAGCGGCACCCGTTAACCCTTTCCGCCAAGGTTATAATGAGGCCCCCTGACTGCCATTTTAGGATTGGCTGGAATTTCCGCCCTCAACCGGGGTCTTTGCTGTGGTTCATCATGGCATCTCTGCTCCAGCTGGTCTCTGTGCTCTGGAGTTTCCAGTGCTCTGGATGCGTCCGTGTGCCAACAGGTCTCCACAAGGGACCACCTGGCCCGTGGAATCCTGTAGTGAGTGCCAGTATGTTGCGCCAATCTCCAACAGAGTCCCAACTGGCATACGGTGCCACGTGCTATGGGCTGGCAAGTAGTGGTTTTGTTTGGCAGTATCCTCGGGTTTTGTTGGGCACATGTGAATGCCTGCAAGGGTCTCTTCTGGCATACAGGGGGTCCTGAGGTGTGCCTTGGCACTCAGTGCTACAGATTTGTCTGGCTACTGTAGTGGTATAGTGGCCCCACACGCCCATGGACAGTAGTGACATAAAGGCTTGAACCCTGGTCTTACTTATTTTGCTATGGGGTATTGGCCTGACTTTTAGAGGGGGCATGGACTAGGCAGTGGATACTGAGGGTCCCACCCTTGACGCCTGCAGATGGCATTCATCTTTGGCACAAAGTTCTTCTGACTTGGCTTTGTTGTTCAGCAGAGTCCCTTTAATTGGCTGGGATGTGGTTAGGATTTTAACTTCGTCCCATAAGTCACTGCTATCCGCTCAACCTGGAGTAACACGTCAAATTAACAGCAGGAAACTGATTCAACCCCTCTATTGCGGCATTGCAGGAAATCATATTGTGCATTCACGCTACACAGAGCTTTGTTGAAGGATGTCCACACAGGGCTAATGCCCTTATTATGTCACAGGATCAAAACAAATGTGAGAGCCATCATTAACCTGAACACTTGCAGAGTCAACGGGGCTTCAAAGACCAGAGACATCAGTCGCTTCGCTGACTTCTGGGGCTACCGACTGGTTGCGTATCACTTAAACTCTGGTGTGCCTAGCATTTTATTTATTTAAATACAGGAATGCTCCTTTGATCACAGAAGAACATAAATAAATAATGTGATGAATCCGGCAGAGTCCTCACAAAAACTCTACCTAAAATCTCCTCCCAGGTGGCCTGGGCAAGGCAGCCGATACCTGATCCTAACCCGTGGAGCGGGTTATTAGCCCAGAGGATCCCATGGGAGGAGAAAGGCCCCACGGGAACAGGAGGACTCTTTTAGGAGAGACGCCGTATTTGTCTTCCTTAGAGGATCAGATGGCAGTGATGCCAGAATATGTTATGGTTCGGGCCGTAGTGAGGTTTCCTTTCCCAAAGCTACTTACCCTAATGGTTCTGAAAACTGGTATAATCAATCATTTATCAGGAGGAAGAACCTGTTCACGAGTTGCCCATATTTATGGTGATAAAACTCTTGTAGTCAACAGGGGAAAGTCAGAACCACTCCTTGCATTCCCCTGAAACTCATTTGGAAGATATAATTATGAATAGAAGTGGAGTAGGTACATTTGGAACCAATATTCCGAGTAAAAGAGATAACTTGAACATAGGTGACTTCAAGTCCCATAGTGCCCAAAGTACGGGGACGAGCAAGAGGGATACAAAAGCATGCACTGCAAGGTGCAGCCCAGTGATGCTAAGGACCTACACCTCAGAGGGAATGGGCAGTATAAAGGGTCCCTCAGGTGCAGGCCATAAGGAGAAGCAGGAGGTGGAGTGATTGTTGTAACTCCACGTTGCAGTGGTAGCAGAAGTTGAAGGAAAGCTGAGATGCCGAAGCCACCGCTAATTGCAGAGCAGATGCCAGTTCTGAGAGGGTCTCTACCTTTGAAGACCTTGTATGCAGAGGCTGCGCAGCGGGAAGAGCTGTTTTGTAAAGCTTTCCCCATTATAAGTAGGACTCTGGTAGCAGGGCGGGTCCCTGGAGTGGGGAATGGTCCTCTCCCGACTGGCGCGGGCTGCGGGGAGTGCAAAGGAGTGGCCTGCCATTTAGAAAGAAGCAGAGGATTTAGAAGTCACAGTAACAGCGGAGCGAGTGGACGCATATGCAGCAACTGGTGAGTTCACTGATACTGTGTAATCCTGGAACACTCCATATTTGCCCGCTGGCCATTAGTGATAGTTTTCAATACCAAATTGATGTACAGAAGTTAAAGTGGCAGACAAATAATAACTTTAAATACCGAACTCATATAAAGAAGCTAAAGTGGCAGAATAAGGATGTTGGGAACAGACAAGAAGGGTATAACTATACTTTAAAACATTTAAGCAATTGCCAAAGCCAAAAGAGGGCAATATTGAGAGAAGTGAACAAGAACCAATGTTGCCCAAGTTATGAGAAGGCAATTCAGAAACAAGCAGAGTATAACCCATGTTGCCAATAAGAGAAAGAGGCAAGAGTTGTAAAAACAATAAAAAACCATTGTCTGAGCCAAAGAAAAACAAGTGTAATAGGAAGCCATTATCAGCACTTGGTTGATCTAGAAGTGGGAAAACGAGCGGCAGGAGAGCAGCCCTCCTGATAGAAAGTAATCAGGAGGATTGGAGCATAACCTGCATTGTATGTGGCAATCACAAGTGCGGAACAAACAGCACCAATGTGTCTTGTGTTGTCCCAGAAGAAGTAATTAATAGTATTGTTGTTGAAAGTCAAAAGACGTTGCTAAGTTGCTTGAAGTAAAACCTGACCACAGAAGTAGTTGTAGTAGAACCTTTTTAGTTCTGGCAGGTGAGTATACCAGGGCAGGGACTTTGCAGTAGTAGTCCTAGCAGGTGAGTGGACTGGGGGGATGCCATTGCAGTACTGTGTTGTGGTTAAAGACTGTGGAGAAGAAGAAGTGGCAAAAACCACTCAAATACTTTGTGAACTGTTGTGGAATCATCCTGACCAAACCTTATTGTTGATACAGATGAACTGGAAGTGTTTTTGTTACCTTAAAAAGAGTTTGTATTCAACTGTGTTCTACAAGTGGAGACATAAAGACGTGTTGTGTATTTTGAACTGTTGGTCACATTACAAGTGAGAGACTTTTGTAGCAAGAAGAACTTTATCATAAGAACTGTATGGCAAGACAGAACATTCCTATTTTTAACTGTTGAATGAAAATTCTGCTTTAAATCTGGGGAAGGGGATCTCAGCCAGGTAACAAGGAGAAATAGTTATTAGTAGTGTTATATTGAACATAACTGTGATTTCTGTTATAATTGAATTTCCATATATTCCCTTGTTATGTACACGTGTGAGGGGCAGATTCCTTTTGTTGGAGCGTTTCCTTCAGTTTGTTTTGATAGGCAGGGAAATACTCTTTAGGGTAGGGATAGTGAGGCGTCTGTCAAACCCTTTTGAGTTAATAGAATGGCATTTTATGAAAACCCTTTACCAAGTTGTCTGCCTCACAATAGGAAATCAGATTTGACGGGAACTGGTGAGCGTCTTACAATGGTGTGAGTTAGGGGGGCATTAGGGCCAGGTTGTGGAGGGGGGGTAAATAGAACAGTCACCGGGGACAATACACAAGTGGACTTTCATAGATTAAGGACAACCAACATTGCCAACATTGTCAATTTATAAGTGCAGGTAGGCAGTACAGCAAGCTGTGCTCGGGCTGTGACCATGATGGGTGAAGTGCTAGAACAGAGGCAGAGAAAGTGAGAGACAGAGGCAGGTTTGAGGCAAAGGAAAAACTGAGTTAGCAGGCAGATGAGAGTTAGGTTAATAGGGTAACTCGGAGGTGAGGAGGTAGGCTTTCAGTTTAGTTTTGAACAAATCGTGTGGGGTGTTTCTCGGCTGTACGGGGAAGAGAATTGCATGCAATTGGAGCAAGAAGAGAGAGCAGAAGCAAGAGGAAGCACAGGGGGGGGTGAGGAGCCGGAAGGGTAGTCAAGGAGGCAGAGCAGCATACGAGAGGTTTTGTACAATTGGATAGGGGTGATAGATACAGTGGTGCCTTACCGTGGATAGATCTATGAGCCAGGTGAAGAAATTTAAATCTGGCCTGTTTTGCGTCATCAGCCATTCAGCCTGGTGATGGTACAAGGAAGTAGGTGTGTAGTGAGGGATTTCAGTAGCAAGATCATTAACTTCTGGTAGCAAAGTTAATGATCTTGCAGAGAGGACAGAAAGCATAGTTGGGGAGACCAAAGAGGATGCTGGCACAGTAGCCCAGTTTAGAAAAGACTAGAGTGGTTAAGAGATGCTTGGCAGTGTTGGGAGGAAGGAGTTGCCTGATTCTCCTAATATTTAGGAGGTTGTGGGAGATGCTGTTCCTGTTTTGGACATAAATGTAGAGAAGGTGTGAGAAGGGTCATAGATGATGCTGAGGTTTCTAGCTGAAGAAGAGTAGGGCAGAGTGTCCGGTCGGAAATGGATAGGCAGAGGAAGAGGTGAGAGAGAATATTTTACAGGGTAGAAGAGCACCTCTGTTTTGGTAGAGTTTAACATCAGAGAGTGCGAAGCCATCCAACATTTAAAGGCAGAGGAGAGACAGTTGGACATTTTGAAAGACAGATCAGAGGAGAGTTCAGGAAAAGAGAAGATTATTTGGGTGTTGTCCTCAGAGTTGGTACGATACCCAAAGGAGGGGAGTAGTGCCCCAAAAGCAGAGATGAGGAGTGTAAAGAGAAGTGGACCCAAGACAGAGCCATGTGGAACACCAACAGTCAGAGGAGTCAGGTGAGAGGTGTTACTCCAGGAAATTGGTGAGGTGCAAGGTAGGATTAAATCCACGCGAGGGCGTGATCACGAATCCCACGAAGAAAGAGATGAGATCCGTGTGGTCAAAGGCAGCAGACAGGTCAAGAAGAATTAGGATAGAGGATAGGTTGGAGTGCTTTGAAGAGGTGATGAAGTTGGGATGCGTGATTGACAGCTGTTTCCCTTGAGTGACTGAAATGGAAACCTTCTTGTAGGGGGTCTCGAAGGTTGTGGATGTCTAAAAAATTGCTAAGACGGTTCAACACAACCCTTTTATGCACTTTAGTGTAGTGTGGAAGGAGAGACACAGGGCAAGAATTAGCCAGTAGATTTGGGGCGGCCCCTTGCTTTTTTTGGAGAGGCATGACTGTGGCTGTTTTGAAAATAAATGTGAAAGAAATCAGAGTCTAAGGACAGGTTGAAGAGATCAGTGAGGTGAGAGGCCACTAATATCATGTACATTGTGAGCTATACCCAGAATGCACTTTTCTTTCATGTTCACATCTTTTGCTCTGCACAGCTGCACTAACCGGGTCCATCCAGTGCTGTGGTGATGGCTCTTGGGTTTAATGGGGCAGGAGTCACTGGACAGCTCTTCTTTACCCATTGTGTATTATGCACTTCCAAGCAGCATCGGTTCTAAGCTGGATTCATTCATTCATTCACTCAGGATCTCCGTGTGTTAGTGAGAAAAAGACAATACTTCAGCCTTTAGGATTTGTGATGACTGAAAACTGAAAATTATAACTAGAACTTGTTTTTTTTTCCAACAGAAAATGAGGCCATTACAAAAACTGACAACCTGAAAATAAAGCTTCAACCTTGGACCAGCCGCAGAAAGAAGAGAAATTCTCTAGAAGATGGACATGCCCTGTCTAATAAACTGGTAAAGAAATCGGCATACTCGCAAAAAGCCCAAATGTCCACCACGTGTGCAGAATGCGGGGAACGCTTTGTGGACCGTGCCAGCTTCCTAATGCACCAGAGTTGTCACTCCATACCACATAAAAGCACTTACTGCAAAAAGACCCTTTTCTGGCACTCCCGACTCGTGAGGCACCTGAAAATCCAAATGAAGAGGAAAGTGATTGGCTGCCGCCTCTGTGGCAAATTCTTCACTAAGAGATCCAGTCTAGTCATTCACAAGAGATCCCACATGGGCAGGAAACACTACAAATGCACAGAGTGTGACAAAAGCTTCACTCGGGTTACATCTGTGGAAGCATCAGAAGAGCCACACTGCTAAGGAGCCGCCCAAATGCGCGGACTGTGGTAAACATTTTACTAGGATGTCAGACCTGAGGAACCATCAGATGACACATTCTAGCGAGAAGCCGCATGAGTGCACGGAATGTGGTAAACACTTTACTTGGATGTCACAACTACACATACATCAAAGAAATCACACCGGTGAGAGACCAAACCAGTATACGCAGGGCGAGAAGCGCTTCTTTGAAATGAGAAACCTGCAGAATCAGATGATCCACTCTGGGGAGAAGCCCCAGGAGTGCACAGAATCTGGAATACACTTTACTAAGCCATCAGACCTGATGAGACGTCGGAGGATACATTCTGGAGAGAAGCCCCATAAGTGCAAGGAATGTGGTAAACACTTTACTCGGGCGTCTTCCCTAAGGATTCATCAAAGGATATATTCTGGAGAGATGCCCTACACATGCACGGAATGTGGCAAGAATTTTAATCAGATGTCAAATCTGAAGATCCATCAGAAGACACATTCTGGAGTGAAGCCCCATGAATGCACGGAATGTGGTAAACACTTTACTCGGATGTCAGACTTGAGGAACCATCAGAGGATACATTCTAGAGAAAAGCCCTATGAGTGCATGGAATGTGGTAAGCACTTTACTCGGATGTCTTCCCTGAGGGTTCATCAAAGGATACATTCTGGAGAAAAGCCCTGCACATGCACCGAATGTGGCAAGCATTTCAATCAGATGTCAAATCGGAGAAAACATCAGAGTATACATTCTAATGAGAAGCCCCATGAGTGTACGGAATGTGGTAAACAATTTACTGTGATGTCTGACCTTAGGAGACATCTGAGTATACATTCTAGTGAGAAGCCCCATGAGTGTACGGAATGTGGTAAACAATTTACTGTGATGTCTGACCTTAGGAGACATCTGAGTATACATTCTGGAGAGAAGGCCTATGGGTGCACGGATTGCGGCAAAAGCTTTACAAGGATGTCGGACCTAAGGCTACATCAGAGGATACATTCAGGAGAGGAGTCCTGCAAGTGCAGATTCTGGTAAGTGATTTACGCAGACATCTTAACTGAGGAGACATCAGAGATTGCACACTGGTGAGTGACATTGAGGGGAGTTACAACTAAACACAGCATCAATTAATTGGCAATACCTGCGCAGTGCTGCAAAGAGAGCAGTAACTAATGTAACATCTGTGCTTGAAATTACAGCAGAGAAGTTTCACCGATGATGGCCACAAACTGCACAGCAGCCACAACGCATATAGGTAAAACTGAACGTATGTGGGGCACCCCATGCATATTCTATCATCTCTCCTGTGGGGTTAATCTTGTGTAAACCCTAGTTATAGACCCACAGCGAAATCTCCAGGAGTGGAAACCCTTCACGGAACACCAGGAGAACACAAGGAACTAATGCTTGGCTGATTCCCCAGCAGGACGTTATCCTAACAGAGCCTGGCTCAGGAATAAACACATCTGACAAACCAGGAGAATAAAGTAAAATAGAGGAAATGAAGCAGCAGGTGCAGAGAATAACCAAAACTTCACTTATAAAAATGTTCCAATATATATGTCATGAATGGGCGGGCCACATTTTTAAGAGAAATCTCAAAGTTTCAGGAATGACTTGAAGATGTACAAAAGAGACTACTGAACTTTCCTACGTGTGTGGCCTATGTATCCACACTGAACTAAACTAAGCAAGGTAACAAAACCTGTGTTAATCCCCCATTTTACCCCTTCAAGTATAAATGGTCTAATGGGGACTGTAATGGGTTTTATTTTCACAGCTCACATCACTTGTGCAGATTGTTTCAAGGACCACTCATAAAATATTCCAATACTTGATTGACTGAGCACAGATTCTTTCTCTCCACACAGCGTTTGGCATGTGGGTGTGGCGGTCCATTCGCATAGAAATGTGTGATTTCACTGGGACCAAATGGTCCATTTTAGATCACAGTGCCCCAGAGAAATAGATGAAAAAGCCATACATCCTAAGGTCAATTCAAATAGCCTATGTAGTTAATTATCTGTAGCTACAGTTCTCCAGCTTTGGTGTCTTTCATATATGTACATGGTGTGAGTAATTGTGACTTTGAGGTTTATAAAATGCCTATAGCATTTCTCTTGGTGTGTACCTCGGATATCCTTTCATTTTCCCACCCTGACCCTTCCAAGCAGATCCTTCATTATCAGTGAGAATCTACTCCGGGGTAAAGGGGAGCAAAATAATAAATGTACACATTCATCACAAACTTAGGTCTTGGACGGCAGAGCTCTCTCTCTGTGGACAGACCTTACAGGTTCAGAAAGTAACCATATTGCTTAGGTCACAGAGGCCTTACAGGTTCAGACAGCAGATCTGTCCCTTTGGTTACACCCATCTTGCAAGCTCAGGCATCAGAGTTATATGATAAGATCATAAGATTACATCGATGTATGCCATGAAATGCCCTCCCGTGAGCCCAAGTATACAACCATCAACACAGCAAGAAAGTGTAAAGGTCGCCCCTAACCAGCAGCAAAGTGTCCTTTACGTCAAGGACGCAATGCCATAATAGCAGCGGCACTCACTCCTAATCAGCAGGAAAGTGTCCTTTACATCAAGGACCCAATGCCATAATAGCAGCAGCACTCGCCTCTAATCGGCAGGAAAGTGTCCTTTACATCAAGGACGCAATGCCATAATAGCAGCAGCACTCGCCTCTAATCGGCAGGAAAGTGTCCTTTACATCAAGGACGCAATGCCATAATACCAGCAGCACTCACTCCTAATCAGCAGGAAAGTGTCCTTTACGTCAAGGACGCAATGCCATAATAGCAGCGGCACTCGCCTCTAATCAGCAGGAAAGTGTCCTTTACATCAAGGACGCAATGCCACAATAGCAGCAGCACTCGCCCCTAATCAGCAGGAAAGTGTCCTTTACATCAAGGACGCAATGCCATAATAGCAACAGCGCTCGCTCCTAATCAGCGGGAAAGTGTCATTTACATCAAGGACACAATAGCAGCAACACTCGCCCCTAATCAGCAGCAAAGTGTCCTTTACATAAAGGACGCAATGCCACAATAGCAGTGGCACTCGCCCCTAATCAGCAGGAAAGTGTCCTTTACATCAAGGACGCAATGCCATAATAGCAGCAGCACTCGCCCCTAATCAGCAGGAAAGTGTCCTTTACATCAAGGACGCAATGCCATAATAGTAGCGGCACTCCTCCCTATTCAGCAGGAAAGTGTCCTTTACATCAAGGACGCAATGCCATAATAGCAACAGCGGTCGCCCCTAATCAGCAGGAAAGTGTCCTTTACATCAAGGACGCAATGCCATAATAGCAACAGCGGTCGCCCCTAATCAGCAGGAAAGTGTCCTTTACATCAAGGACGCAATGCCATAATAGCAGCGGCACTCCTCCCTATTCAGCAGGAAAGTGTACTTTACATCAAGGACGCAATGCCATAATAGCAACAGCGGTCGCCCCTAATCAGCAGGAAAGTGTCCTTTACATACATCAAGGACGCAATGCCATAATAGCAGCGGCACTCGCCCCTAATCAGCAGGAAATTGTCCTTTACATCAAGGACGCAATGCCATAATAGCAGCGGCACTCCTCCCTATTCAGCAGGAGCTACCACTCCAGTAGCTGCTTGAAATATTCTGAAAATCCACTCACTGTTTCCCTAAAAGTCTTTCCCCAAATACTGTTTCTAATAAATAATTAATGTTGTCCATCATCCTGTTGCTTTCTGAAAGTTCAGAAATGTTGTTTAAAATGTTCCTTTTCAGTAAATTAACCAGTCTTGTCTCCAAATATAAGTTTGCCATTTTCTTAAAATACATTGATTTTGTGTTCAAATGCCACCTCATAATCTTTGAAAAAATACAATTCCAAGATGGTGCACCTTTTTAGGTTTGGCTACAGCAGGCTTTGCTCGCTCATGAAGATACGTTTAGAGAAGAGCCCTGTGGCCAGCCATGGCCTCCATCATACATAACCAGTGCAGCCGGTTTGGGAGATATTTGTTGAATGTTGCTTTTAAGAGCTTGTTTTGTTTTCAGTGATGAGTTCTCAGAGCTGCATTGCATTCTGCTTGCAATTGTCACTGCTCTCGTTATCATTAATTTATCATTAATAGAAGTGATGTTCCTAATTACTGGGATTGAGTCTGAATGATTCAGACCACTTCCTCTCTGCACACTACACGTTTCAGAAGCTGCGGCTGGATAAACAACCTTCTCAAAAGCAATGAGCAACGCAGCATTTTTTTTTGCTTTCTTTTTGTTGAATTGCTCCAGAGACTGTTCAAATGAAGCTGGTCATATAACCTGGTGTAATGTATAGATAAGGAAGAACTCTCTCTACCTCGGGACAATTAGCAGTGTCCTCGTTCTAGCACAGCCATGAAGTAGTGGCTTCCCCCCCTGAGGCGTTACTGCTTTGAAAGTTGCTTGTTGCCTTTCTGGGATGACCGGCAAAACACTGCAATCCAGATCCCTCATAACAGAGAGAATGCCCTGCTCCCAACTTCTTACAAATCTAAATATTGACTCGCATTTGTGAATATCTACTCTGTCGCCAGCAGTGCTGCTGAAAGGCAGCTCTTGCGATTACAAAAGATGTCAGCTCAGATTCAAACTGCTAACTGCACACAATGGAGACCAGAGTGCAGGGATTTGAGCTATCGGTCAATCACCAGCAAAGCAAGGAAACCGCATACTTACTTACTGCTTACTTACTAAGCGAGGAAACAGCTTACTGAATTACTTACTGCTTACTTACTAAGTGAGGAAACAGCTTACTTACTGCTTACTTACTACGCGGGAAACAGTTTACTTACTGCTTACTTACTAAGCGGGAAACAGTGTACTTACTTAATGCTTACTTACTAAGCGAGGAAACAGCTTACTTACTGCTTACTTACTAAGCGGGAAACAGTGTACTTACTTACTGCTTACTTACTAAGCGAGGAAACAGCTTACTTACTTACTGCTTACTTACTAAGCGGAAAACAGCTTACTTACTGCTTACTTACTAAGTGAGGAAACAGCTTACTTACTGCTTACTTACCAAGCGGGAAACAGTGTACTTACTGCTTACTTACGAAGCGAGGAAACAGCTTTCTTACCTGCTGCTTACTTACTAAGCGAGGAAACAGCTTACTTACTAAGCGGGAAACAGCTTACTTACTGCTTACTTACTAAGCGGGAAACAGCTTACTTACTGCTTACTTACTAAGTGAGGAAACAGCTTACTTACAGTTTACTTACTAAGCGAGGAAACTGCTTACTTACTAAGCGGGAAACAGCTTACTTACATGTTTAGGTGATAGTGCAGTCCTCTAGAGGTCACAGGTGGACCATGATCGGATTAGGTTATGTTTTCTCAATTTCTTTACATTGCCACCTTTTGGAAGTGATCATAAATGACAGCCTGTAACCATAGTCTAATTTGATGGCATTTGGAATGCTGGGAGTTTACAGTGGGGGAGGGGGTGTGTGCTCTTCTGGCAGAACACCATACATCAAGCAGCACTAAAATTAGTGACACTAGCATTTTATTTCTATTTTCTATTCCAGAAGCGCTCAAGCATCCCCTTTCTTCCTCTTTAGGCAGAGAGAAGACAGAGCACATTTTTTTCAAAATCCTAGAATATATTTAATGTCACTTTTGTCTGCCGTGCGGGCAGGAGGGCTGGGGGATTTGGGGATAGACACCTTTAATGATTTAGTGCTTGCTGACCTCAGCAAGCTGCAGGATAAAATAAAAAATACAAGGGCTCCCCCAAGAGGCTTCAAGACAGTGCAAACATATAGATATAGAGCCAGCAGACAAGAGCATGTGGTAGCTGCCAAATAATATCCAGAAGAAGCCTCTTGCTTAACTACATGAATCACAAGGCAACATTACTGAATGCGTGAGACTCAGACTGTCAGCAGTTCTGGGGAACTGTAGGTATAGGTATGTAATGCTTCCATACCAAGGCTGTTTGAGCGGCCTTCACACCATCTAACTGTTGCATGTTTTTTCCGGGGGCACTGTGCTCCTAAATTCACTGTTTGGCCCCATTTATTTCCAAATGCCCGGGGATGGTCAGGATCACTCGGGGTCAGTTATGTAAGCCTCAAAATGTACACAGGCCACTTGTCATGGGAATTGATAGTTGGTTCTTGGTGTCCGCTCGTTCTCCACCAAGACACTTCAGGAGGTCCCCAAAGGTTAGTGACGTTGCAATACCGTGGTGCTAGAGCCTCTGATGGGGCCTCTATCCATAGCCATGCTTCCCTCAGGCAGAACAGACCTCTGGAGCACACCTCTTCATCCAAGAGGTCAAGGTCCCACAACCCAAGCTCGAGCTGCCAACTCGTCCACAACACTGTCAACGTCATTGTCCACAGTCCCATTGGTGACAACTCCGTCCATGAAGATTGCTTCTTCGTCGGCATCTTCTACTCTACACCCATCATCTGCAAGAAAGCACCCATCCACACCCCCTTCTGGTCAGTCGACCTCTTCATCTACGACCCCACGACAACTCACAAACATACCAAGTCTTATATTCCATTGACAATGTTGATGATTGCATCTACAGTGCAACAAATTCCATTGATGTCTCACCACTATGACCACTTTGTCCCTGACAAAGGTGCACACGTCATTGTGGAGGCTCTGCGAAGCATCTCTCCAGCTGGAGATTCAGCTTACTCATACACTGTTTACACTGGCTCTATATGTTCCTCCTTCCGCTCCTGGACCTACTGTTAGGACACCACCATTTCCTACTTGCGGCGGTCCTTGAGGGGTCCCTCTGGTCTTGGGCGACACTGGAGACTTTACCCCTGTTACCGCTGGTGGGGTCCACGGGTACATGGGGCACCGTCTTGCGTGAACGCATCTCGCCGACTCCTGAATTCTGCGCATGCGCAGTCGGGCAGCGGCATTGGGCTTGCGTTGCAAGCCACGCTTTCGTGCTTGAGGCGCGCGCGAGGAGGCATTGCTTGCCTGGCCTCGTTCTCGCGGGGACTTCCTTATTAAGCGGTCGGGTCAGGAACTAGTCACGTTTCAATGCGGCTTGGTTCCTGACCCACCGCTTCGCTCCGTGAAAGTTCTGACTTGCTCAGTGCTTTTGTTGTTTCCCTGCCTGTTGGGTAGGGCCCTTGTCCAGCCTTCCCTTCTGGTTCTCTGGGGGGCTGGGTTCCTGCTCCTGGTTCCTCCTGTCCTGGCCCTGCCCTTTCCTGCCTTCCTCCTTCCGAGGTCCTGTCCACCCTATTGTGCCTTCCCCTTGCCTGGAGCCCTGCTCCCTGTTCGTTCCTGGCATTTGGTGGTCACTTGTCTTGGGGGCCTCTTTCAGTTACCTCTGCCTGATCCTGTCTGCTGTTTTCCTCTGGCTTGGGCCTCATCGGACTTGTTACCAGTATACTGCCTTGTTACCGGCATTCTTCATCTCCTGGTTACGGTATCTGGATCCGGACCTGCATCTACCAGCTCTTCCCTCTGGGACGGCCTTCCCTGTCAGTGCTTGCACTGTTCTGGCGCCACATTAAAATCCAGGGAAGTGCTTCAATTGTGGCGTCAGGAGTTAGTTCCCCTTCAACCCTGTGCCATTAGGGGGGGAATGGGGCTGGCTTCTGGCGTTGCCTTTCTCCGGACTACTAACCGACCAACAGCCTGGCATCTCCTCAACGTGCATCTCCTGGAAGCTCAGGTACGCCACGTCCCCGGGACGTATATCTTGACACCTACTATACTTCACACTGATACATAATGCGACCTGCCAGTGATGCAGATTTTGAGCAGGAAGGTGTTTTTTCCGATGACTATGACACCCACATGGAATTTCTACCTTCAGCTCCGGCCAGAGCCTCCACAAGTATGCCACCGACAAGTGCGCTTTCTGCTCCTGCTGGTGTCATGCCTGTCACCTTGCGCTCACCCAGCACATCTCTGGTTCCTAAACACTCCCTCTTACCTGCACACTCGGCCTTCAGATCGGCCAGGCCCTTCTACACACGTTGGAGGTTGTCTGGGAAGCGTCATTACTAATTACATTTTACATGCCCTTGCTGACGGTGTTCGTGATTCTACGGGCGCATTCACTTTGTTTTGCGATGGTCGCAGGCTCTAATCATGTGACACGTATCATTCCAGGAGGAACGTGATTGGCAATGTGAATATGTGCTTGTCATGTGACATGTATTTAACACAGCACCATCAAGCCTGCGGTGCTTCTGATCGTTTTCCGATCCCTCGGCATTCCGGAGCTTGGAGTTTGAATCTTCCAGCATTTGTCGCAAGTACCTTGCCTCCCATGTATCGCTCCATTTAGCTCGGAGAGAATCCTGACTCTGCATTCCTTTGCAGCGTTAACTTTCCACTAGGATTACCCCTCGGAGCCGTCTGCTTCATTCCTTTATCAGTATCCTTCCTGGTACGCTACTCTGCAGCCTTCCCTTCCTGATTTACTACGCTGCAGACACTTTTCACTCCCTGCATATGGCTACCATCTATTTCCTGTTCTGTTTGCTAATCTCCTTTTTCTCACAAACGTTACCATATGCTTTGTAATTAGTTGTTACTGGACTACCACCATTGAAAGACATCTTCTGGTTTTCTTTTGCTGATTTTATCGTGAGTTCAGCCCCTACCTTTTCAGGAATTCACGACTACAAAAGGGCTTACCTATATGGAACAAGGTCTACGTCCCTCCTTCCTGCTTCAATACAGAATAGTGCACTGAACTTGATGGACGCTATCCTGTGTGCACCAACCCAACTCTAGTGCGGCCCTCGTTCCGCCCGGGTTAGATTCCTTTACTATCTGCCTTTCCTGGTCGTTGTTTCCTTTTGGATTACCTCCTGACTCTTGGACATACTTGTGGCTGTGCTGATGAACAGTACCCTAGATAGGCCCTGGTTGTTTCTGTTGGCTTTAGCTTGTTCTAATGTCCTTCCTTTCTACCAACAGCCTGGTGAATCTTGTTGCCCTACACGCCCTTTCCATCAATGACTCTCTTTGGCTGTAGATTGTAATAGTCACAGAGTGACATTGGTTGGAAGGTTCTATCTTGACAGGACATTGTGCTACTTCCAAAAACTGTTACTTATGGAACAGCTATGAGTGTATCCTTTGTTTGGCTACCAGTCTGTATCCTTTTGATTAGTGTCTCATTTGATCTGAGTCACAGACAATCTGTATCCTTTGATTAGTGTCTCGTAGCTAAATCATAACAGCTGGGCCATCTCCATGGCCGGCTCCCACTCATCTGGAGCCGCGTAACCTTTCAATTGACATTCTATCCGCGCAGCAAACGTTAGTATCAGCATTGCAGGAGCTTCTTGATGGCCTGTTGCCTGCTCCTCTGCCAACTGGGTGCCCGTCACACACCCACTCACCTTCTCTTCCTACCAAACACACGGACACTGGTATGGAGGATCACGTCTCCCAAGATGATTTGTATACCCACAATAACATGATATGATATGGCATTTATAACGCGCCTATACACAAGTGTTTCAAGCCGCGACGAGGCAAGGGAGGGGGAACAGAGGGAGAACAGAGACAATACAGGTGACATTCAGATCGCGCAAGTGCATGTGTAGGGGGTTGGGGTAAGTGCGGGGGTAGGGGCCAGTGCAGTACATGGGATAAAAGAATAATTAACAATAAGTAAATGTACAGCCAGCTGGTGGCAAGTGTAAGGGTAAGTGCAGACATCAGGGTTCAAGTGCTGGAAGTGGGAATGTAGGGATACAGAAACAGTCCCCAAGTGGGGGGTTGCCAGGAAGGCAGTGCAGGTGTGTGCGACTGGCGGGGGATGGGACCTGGGCCCGACACCAGAGGGTGGCCAGGTAACCAGTGCAGTTTCAGCCAGGAGAGTCAGCAGGGGAGAGGAGGAGAAAAAGCAGAAGCAAAGAAAAAGGTTTTGAGGTGCTTCTGGAACAAGAGTTAATTCTCCTCAAGTTCCAGAGAGAGGCCCCAGCCGAAGAACGAGGTCTACCACCAACTCGCTACCACCAACTTGTTGCTTGGAGAAGCGACTGACCCTGAGGGAGTTGGAGGCGGATGAGTGAAGAGCTCGAGAAGGATGATATTTAGGAAGAGAGAGTTGAAGGTATTGAGGCCCCAGGCCCCAGAAGGCCTTGTGGACAATGCAGAGGGGTTTGAACTTGATCCTCACAGCCATTGGGAGCCAGTGCAGAGATTTCAGTCCTGGAGGGATACGATCCCTGGGCTTGAGGCCAAGGACAAGTCTTGCAGTCCTGTTCTGGATGAGTTGCAGAGGGCGGAGATGGAAGCAGGCAGATTTAGAAAGAGGTTGTTGCAGTAGTCCAGCCTAGAGAGAACCAGAGCTCTGGAGACAGTGAGCTTCTGGGGGAAGGAGAGGAAAGGAAAAATACCTCTGAGGAGGTGCAGCTGGTAGTGAGACATCAGAGATGTGAGCAGAGAAGGAGAGTATGGAGTTGAAGATGACCCCAAGGTTTTTAGCCTCACAGGAGGGAGCAGGAAGGGGGCCAAGAGAGGCGGGCCAGATTGTGACCGGAAAGAAGGGAGCAGGTGTGCTGATGAGGAGAATCTAAGTCTTACTGGCATATGGGCAAAGATCATTGGCGGCACACAACTCCTGGGTGGCGGACAAACAGTCAGAGATGAGAGAGGGTGAAGGGGTGGCTGAAGGTAGCCTGAAAATGAACACCTCCCCGAGTGTCATCCGCATAGCACTGGACGTTGGGGCAGAGCGTGGCAATGCCGTGGGCAAGAAGTGCCAGGTATTGGTTTAACAGCCAGGGAGAGAGGTTAGACCCCTGGGGAACACCACAGGTAGAGGTAGAGATAGAGGAGAGGAAGGACCCAAGTTGAACTTGGGAGGGTCAATCGGAGAGGAAAGAAGTCAGCCATGTGAGGGCCTGACCGGTGATACCCAGGTTATCATGGAGATGGTTGAGCAGGATGGCATGGTTTACCGTGTCAAAGGTAGAAGAGAGATCAAGTAAGATGAGGACACAGGGGGTGTTGGAATCAAGGTTGGAGAGCAGGTCTTCACATATTTTCAGGAGAGCAGTTTATGTGCTTCTGGCAGCTCTGATGCCAGACTGATGGGGATTAGGTGATAGTTAGCCTGCAGGACGGGTTGGCAGAGGGTTTCTTAAGGAGAGGGTGCACAAGGGAGTGCTTCAGGGGGGAAGGGAAGACTCCAATGGCGAAGGGGTGGTTGCAGAAGTGTGCCAGAGCAGGAGCCAGGAAGTCAATGTGGTCCTTGATAGTTTTGGAGGAACAGGGATGGACCTGTTTTGACAAGACTTTCATAGATCGGACTTGTCTAGAAACCTCATCTGGGGAGAACAGGGGAAAGGCAGAGAAGGAGGGAGGAGAGGTGGCTGCAGAAAGGCCAGAGGAAGAGCAGGGAGTAGAGGGAGGAGGGGGAAAGGAGGAGAGAGAGGAAAGGATGTCCTGAGTTTTAGAGATGAAATGAGAAGCCAGTGCCGCGCAGAGGGCCTGGGAAGGGACAGGAGAGGTAGAGACTGTGGCAGGATTGGCCAGTTGCTTGAAGATTTTAAAGAGTGCAGCCAAGTTGTTTGATGCCGCAGAGATGCGGGCTTGTATGTTATCTCTGTTCTTGGTGAGGATAGAGAGCCGGTATTGCCGTTGGAGCAAGCGGCAGGCAAGTTTGTCAGAGTATGTATCAAAAGCACGCCATTTCCTCTCAGCCACCCTGTAGTTGCGTTTGAGGGTGACGAGGTCTGAGTCGTACCAGGAGTTGCACTTGGCTTTAGTCTTCAGACGGATCCTCGTGACAGGGGCTTCAGGCGGATCCTCATGACAGGGGCAAGAACATCGAGAGTATCAGATATAGCAGAGTGGAGCATGGAAAGGGCTGTGTCAGGGTGTGAGTCAGCCAAAGGGGGAGGATGGATGAGAAAGTGGTGGGCGAATGGCTCAACTGACATGCGCTTCATAGGTCGTATGAATGAGAAAGTAGGTTGCAGTGCTGGAGTTGGCCTGGCCTGAGATGTAGAGAGGGTGAGCTGGGAGGAAAGGAGAAAGTGATCCCTCCAGGAGAGAGGAGTGGTGAGAGGGACAGAAAGGGGAAGGTATGAGATCAGAACATCCAGAGTGTGCCCTGAAGTGTGAGTCGGGCCAGAGGGGAGAATAGAGAGTGAGAGAGAGTCACAAAGGTCGCAAAAGAGTCCAGAGGAAGGACAGGAAGCATCCAGGTGGATGTTGAAGTCTCCAAGAAGGAGGAGTTGAGCGGTTGAGACCAGGAGGAAAGAGGAAAGGTCTGAACATTCAGAGAGGAAGGAGGAGATCTGACCAGGTGGCCGATAGATGGTAGCCACAGTAAGGGAATGGCTAGGAGAGAGCCTGCATTCGAAAGAGGAGTAGGCCTGCGTATGAATGACAGAGGCAGGAATCCACTCTGGGAAGATCAGAGCTACACCCCTCTAGAACGGTTGGACCTGGACGTGGAGAGGATCTTGTAGCCATCAGGGAAGAGAGTGTCAACAGTCGTGACGGAGCTAGTCGTGAACCATGTCTCGGTGAGACCGAGGACATCGAGGTCAAGTTCCTCCAGAAGGCGGCAGATGTTGGAGGAGTGTTTGACAGCTGAACGAGAGTTAAGAGTGGCAATATGGAGAAGTTTGCCGCCCTTGAAAGACTTCCGGGGAGGTGTCCAAATCAGATGTACGCCCTGCGGAGGGGTGGCAGAAAAGGAAGGCGGCGAGGGCAAGGTAGCTGAGGAGGAGGCAGCAGGGCGAGGCAAGGAAGCCGAGGAGGGGGGAGAGGGGACAGCAGGAGAAGAAAGGAAATCGATGAGTTGAGGGAAGCTTCTATTAAAGAGGAGAAGGTTGGCCTGAGGGCCTTGGATCAAGACGTTACCATTCACATAAACATTAATGATGACCTTAGAGGAGTGGAAGGAGGCCAGGAGGCCCTCCCACCGGGTGCCACCATTAATGGGAGAGGAAGAGAAGGGAGAGAGCACAGAGACCATATGTACAGTCCATAGGTCTGGTGAGGGAACGACAAAGAGGATGTCAGTGAAAAGTTTGCCTAGAGGAGGCACTGGTATAGGTGTCAGCGATAGGGAGGCCAGGGTTGGAGATCAGGATGTCCTTTTTAAACTTCTTCCTACCAGATTTAGTGAGGAGAGCAGGATAGTCGATAGAAAAGCAGTTATAGAAGATAGGGGAGACAGAGAGCACCATAGAGTGGTAATGGAGAGGAGAAAATGGGAAGGGAGAGGGTAGGGGAGAACACTAGGGAAGGACACAGGGCAGGGTGCAAGCAAATGAGACAAGTTGACAATTGGACAAGACGACAGATACTCAGATTTTAAGACTATCACAATGCAATTTTTAAGACGGCCGAAAAGCACACATAAGTTTAAGAATCCTGAATAGAGGGAAAAAGGCCTAGGTTTCACAAAGCAATTTTTATTACTTTCACAATGCAATTTTTAGGAAAGGAGAAAAAAACACACCTAAGTTTGAGAGTCTGCTATGTGGCTGGGTATGCAGGGTAGCGTGCAGGTCTGGACCTGGTAGGTGGCTGGCAAATGGCTTCCCCTGCAGACACCTGCAGACATAGCCAGGAGTCGCCTCTGTGGGAGCCGCCCTTTGCCTTGGGGCCCTTAGCCATGGGGGCTGCCGGGCAGGGGCTGTCCTGAAAAGGTCAGTAATGACAGAGGGGAAGGCCAATCAGGGTGGTGGGCAGGCTGGAAGGAGTGAGGGAGGGGAACAAACACAGAGGGGAGAAGGGAACGAGGGGGCAAGGAACACAAAGAAAACAGATAAAATCAAAAAAGGCCAAAGGAGGGTCTCACCAGCACAATCATGTTGCCTGCAGTCACCCACTCAGCCAAGGTGGAATGGTGAGCATGGTGTGCTGCAGGGATGTTACACAAACCAGGAAATCACTGCAGCCAATCAGGGTGGAAGGAAGGAGGGGAACAAACACGGTGGGGAGAAGGGAATGAGGGGGCAAGGAACACAAATAAAACAGAAAATAACATCAAAAAAGGCCCAATTGGTGCTCTCAATTTCCCCCATCTTCTCGAGCTGCTTGTCTATCTCTTATCCTGCTCTTCCCACTAAGACTGGAAGGAAGAAGCTCAGGAAGGGCACCATGGTCTCCAATCCAGGCCTTCCCATTGCAGACACCCATGTCAGTGCTTGCTCCAGAAATACTCTCACCAACATCCACTTTGTTGTTCCTTCTCCCGACCTATGGACCCTTCATATGGTCGCACTTCTCCTTCCTCCTCTTCTTTCATTAATGGTGGCATCCGATGGGCGATCCTCTTGGCCTCCTTCCAATCCTCCAGAGTTGTCATTACTGTCTATATAAACGTCACGGCCACGGGCCCTCAGCCCAATCTCCTACTATTTGATGGGCGCCTCCTTTGCCTCATTAACTTCCTTCTCCTGAGATCCCTTATACCGCTTCTCTGGCTCCTCTGCTACCTCCTTCTACTGCTCTGGCTCCCATGCCATCTACTACTTCTCTGGCTCCTCTGTCACCTCCGCCCTCCCCTCTTTGGCTCCCTTTCCATCCCCTACCTCTTTGGCTCCTCTGCTGCCTCCTCCTTCCACCTCTCTGGCTCCTTGGCCACTTCTGATGGGTACTCCTCTCCCCTCTACCCCTCCCCGGAAGTCTTTCAAAAGTGGCATCCTGCTCCACGTGGCTACTCTCAACTCTTGCTCCGCTGTCAAACACTCCTCTGATATCTGCCACCTCCTTGAACTCCTGGACCTGGATGTTCCCCCTCTTACCGAGACATGGTTCAAGGGCAGCTCTATCATGAGTTTTGACACACTTCTCCCTGAGGGCTACAAAATCCTCTCCGAGCCCAGGCCCAATAGGCCAAGAGGCGAAGTTGCCCTCATCTTTCTTGAGTGGATCCATGCTTTCATCATCCCCACTCAGCCCTATTCCTCTTTTGAATGCCTGGCCTGCAGGCTCTCTATTTCTCTTGGCTTCTCTCTAACCTTGGCCACCATCTATAGCTGGCCATGTCTCTTCCTGTCTGAATGGGCAGACCTCACTTCTTCTCTCCTTTCCCCTACCTCCCAGCTTCTCCTCCTTGGGGATCTCAACATCCACCTTGACTCCTCCCCATACTGCTCTGGGCTTTTCCGCAACGTATGTAACTTTTTCCTCTACCCTCTGGTCCGACTCCATCTGCTGGACACACCTTAGATACTCTCATCTCTTCAGACATCCAACACCCTAATCCTCTCACTTCTCCACTCTCCTGGATCGACCACTTTCTTCTCACTTGAGGCTGCCTGTCTCCATGGTAAAAGCCCACCGATCACTTCCTTTACGGTCATTCGACTTATGAAGTGAGTGTCAGTGCCAACCTTTGGCTCCACTTTCTCTTCCCCACCTACTCCTGTGGCTGACTCCCATCCTACCACAGCCCTTTCCAACCTTCATCTTTCCCTTGCTAACACTCTGGATATCTTTGCCCCTGTCATGAGGATCCCGCTGAAGCCTGCCACCCAGTGCAACTCTTGAAACGCAAGTGCAGAATGGTTAAACGGAAGTGGGGAGCTTTGGGTGCACCCTCTGACACACTGGCCTGCCGCCTGCTCCAAAGGCACAGACTCACCATCTTCTCTAAAAAGAGGGTCCTTATTCAAGCCTGCATCTCTGCGGCCTCTAACAACACTGCCAAACCTTTCAATATCTTCAAGGAGCTGGCCAATCCTACTGTAGTATCTACCTCCTCTACACCTACCCAGGCCCTCTGCATGGCCCTGGCTTCTCATTTCACCACTAAAACCCAGGACATCCTGTCTGCACGCTCCTCCTCTTCTCATCGCTCTCCCTCTACCACCCTCAGGCCCTCCTTGGCTGCCCCCTTCCTCTCCTTCTCTCCTCCCATTCTCCTGTAACGCCTGATGGTGTTTCCAGACATGTCTGTACTATGAAAGTCATATCCAAACAGGTGACCCCGGCTCCTCCAGATCACTTAAGGAGAACATTGGTTCTCTCGCTCCAACCTTGGCTAATTTGTGTAATCACTCCTTCACCACTGGATCTTGCCCCCCTCTGCTCAAGCACTCCCATTCGCACCCCCTACTAAAAAAGCCAACTTCTGACCCCTTCATTCTGGCAAACTATCGTCCTATCAATATCCCTCTTTTCCTGGGCAAACTTCTGGATAAGTTGGCTATCTCCCAGCTAACCCACCACACTGAATCTGTTGGTTGTCTCCATGACCATCAGTCTGGCATCAGAGCAGCCAGAGGCATGGAAACTGTACGCCTGAGCACCTGTGAAGATCTTCTCCCTAATCTTGATGCTAGCCCTCCCTCTGTCCTCATTCTCCTTAACCTTTCCTCTGTATTTGACTTAGTCAAACACAACATCCTGATTATTCATCTCTGTGAGACGCTGTGCATCACAGATCTGCCTCTGGCGTGGCTGGCCTCCTTCATCCTGGACCGACCTTCCCAGGTTCAGCTTGGGTTTTTTCTCTCCACCACCTCTCTCTCTCCACATGTGGTATTCCCCAGGGTTCTGTCCTCTCACCCTGGCTCTTCAATGTCTACCAAGCTCTACCTTTTCCTCTTACTTTCAGTGCTATGCGGATGACGCGCAGCTCTCTTTCGTGCAACCCGTAGCTCCTCATCCTCGCTCATCCCCTGACTGTATAGCCGCTATTCAGGCATGGTGTGCCTCTAACAATCTCTGCCTTAATGCCAGTAAGACTGAGATCCTTCTCATTGGGACCCCTGCTCCTGCTTTTCCTCTCCTACTCTGGCCGCCCTCCTTGGACCCTCTACCCTCTTCTGAGGCAAAAGACCTTGGGGTCATCTTCGACTCCACTCTTTCCTTCCCTCTACACATCACAGACCTTTGCAAGAAGGCCCATTTCCAACTATACCTCCTCAGAGGTATTCTCCCTTTTCTCGCCTTCCCCCAGAAGCTCACTGTCTCCAGAGCTCTGGTTCTCTCTTGGCTGAAGAACTGCAAAAGCCTCAATCTGCCTAACCCTACTCTTCGCCCTCTTCAACTCTTCCAGAACAGCAAGACTTATCCTTGAGCTTAAGCCCAGGGACCACATCTCTCAGGCCCTGAAATCCCTCCACTGTTTCCTGGTGGCTGCTAGGATCAGGTTTAAGACCCTCTGCATCGTCCACAGGGCTTTCTGGGGCTGTGGCCTTCACTGCCCTCAATTCTCTCTTCCTAAGTACCTTCCTCCTAGATCTCTCTCCTCTGCAGGTTCCTCCCTCTAGAATGGCCTACCTGCTCCTCACTGCCTTGAGCCGGAACTCCTTAATTCCCAGAAGCTCCACAAGACCTTCTTTTTCTCTTCTTCTTTCTAGCTCCCTCTCGCCTGCAAACCTTCCTTTGCTCCTGCTCCATCTGCTGACTGGCTGCTCTGTGTCCTCTGAGTCTTAGAGGACACCGGGCCCTCCGGACCAGTCCGCCTGCACTTACCGCCTGGCTTACCTTGCACTGCTGTCTGGCTAAGCTTGCACTACAGGACTGGGACTTCCCCCTTTAGTCCCAGCCTTCCTTGTACCTAACTCAGGGCCCTGCTGCTCTGGGTGCACTTCACGCTGTACCCTCTCCCATGCCCTTCTTGTTGCGCACTTGCACAATCTAAAGATAGTTTGTCTTGTCCTCCTTTGGATCCTCCCCAAAATAGGTCTGACCTGGCTCTGCCTCGTCCCCTCCATTTGCACACCCGAGTGGGAGGACGACCTCTCAAAGTTCATCAAACAGTAGCGTGCCATCACCACGGACAAATGGGTGTTGTTGATCCAGCAGGGCCACTTGATAGAATTCAACGGGTGCCCATCCTCTGTCCCTGCTTCAAAAGTCGAGAAGCACTTACTATTACTCCTACGATAAGGTCAGTCTCTCCTCTCCAAAGGGGCGATCGAGTGCACTCCCCTTCAATAACAAGGTCAAGTTGTATAGGAACGTTCAGAAAAAGTCAGGGGGTTGGAGACCCATTGTCGACCTTCGCCTCCTCAACAAGTTCCTGCGTCCGCAAATCTTCAAGATGGTCACCCTCTTGGATATTTCCACGCAACTGCAAGAAGGGGTTTTCCTGTCATGTTTAGACCAAGAAGACCGGTACTTTCATGTCCCTATCCATCTCCGACACTGAAAAGACCTGCGATTCCCCATCACACGACATTTGCAGGACATTTTCAGTTCGAGGCCTTCCCCTTCGGGCTCCGCTCATTTCCAAGGGTGTTTACGAAATGCCTAGCTCCGGTGGCGGTTCATCTGCGTTGTTCGGGTGTGCACGTTTATAAGTACTTCGATGATTGGCTGGTTCGGGCAGAGTCTCTTCCACTGTCTCGTCAGTACACAGAGGCCACAATGCATTGCTTAACATCACTGGGGTTCTCCGTCAACTTTGCCAAATCGTGCTTGACCCCCTCGCAACACACTCTGTTCTCAGGTGCTTGAATTGACATGCTCCCCTTCGGAGGACATAGTGAAGACCATTCTAGCAAAAACATTGATGCAGTCGCAGAAGACGCCAGCGTGAGTCTGCATGTTGAAGTCCCTGCTAGGTATGATGTCATCTTGCATCCCTTTGATCCAGCAATGCTGTCTTCGAATTCGGCCTTTCCGGGAGTTCCTCGATAGTTGATGGAAACAAGTTTCAGGCGCATGGGAAGATAGGATTCTACTCCTACGTTCCATCCCCTTTCCTTCATACTTGTGGGTATTCCATCCATTGGACGGAACTGGAGCTTTTTTTTTAGAACCATGCAAAAAAGTCTATTTTTTTAGTATTGCTGGCCTTTGCCTATGATTGGCTACAGGCTATGCCTCCCCAAGCCCCGCCTCCAGGCCCCGCCGTTCAGTCCTTTTCTGAGTGGTCGGGCCAGACTCTTCTGAACCAGTGGGTTCACCTTTTCCCTGCCATTTTTCTCCTCCTTCAGGATTTCTTTCCCCTCGCCTCTGGCTTCGCAGGCCTTTTTGTCTGCTTATGCTGTGACAAAAAGGATTTGTTTCCTGCGTGTCGTGCGAATGTAGTTATTCTGCAGCGGATCTTCATGCCCTCTGTCCAGGTCACAGGTGGGACGCATGCTTCGCCTGTGACATACTTTAAGCACGTGCCCTCGCTCGACGTCTTCAGTGCTCAGAATACGTTTTCCATCAGGCATCACCACAGCACAGTCAGCAATTAATCTCGGCGAAGAGACATTTGCTGTGCAGATCCAATCAGACCTTCAACAGTGGGATTGGATCTGTGCAGTGGATGTAAAGGAAGCATATTTACATATCCCCATAGGAGCCCCGCACCGAAAGGTCCTCCTGTTTGGTCTCAACTCAGCACCCAGGGTGTTCACAAAAATGATGGGTGCAGTGGCCTAATTCCTCCGTCTCGAGGGCATACATGTTGATCCATACCTGGCTGACTGGTTGATAAGGGGTCACTCACGGGAGAAAGTGAAAGCTTACTTGCCCCATCTTCCTTACCTGCTATGTGATTTAGACTTGTCAGTCAACTAGAAGAAGTCCAGCCTGATGACGTGTTGATGCTTGGTGTTCATAGGCTTCTTTTGGGACACCCAACAGGCCAAGGTCTTTCCGACAGCCGAGCAGATATTGGACATTCATCAGATATGCTCTCTCTCTTTCTTCCAACAGCACAATGGCCTGGTGGTTCCAGAGACTGCTAGACTTTATGGCTTGATGCGTCCAGTCGGTTCTGCTGGCCACGTTAAAGATGCAGAGAGCCCAGCTAATGCTGAGACGTTCCTGGTCGCAGGGATCAGATTCCCAGTCGCAGCTCATTCAGATTCCTCAGGAACGGGCTCAGGATTTGCTATGGTGTGTAGACCCCCAAGCATCTTTTGCAGGGAGTGCCATTCTGCTACCACGCTCCCCAGGCAGTAATTACAACTGATTCTTCCCTCCTGGGTTGGGGGGCAAAGTTGAACAATCTTTGGATTTTCAACCTGTGGGCGTGGAGGACCGCAAACACCACATCAACTATCTCGAGCTGAAGGCTATATGATTGGCTCTGAAAGCTTTTTTCCCCAATATTCGGGGCACAACAGTGTCAATAAGGACGGACAATGCTGTCTCAATATTCCACATCAACAAATAGAGGGGCACATGGTCATCTCTCCACACCGCTTTAACCCTGGATTTATGGGACGGGGCTGTCGGTCACAAGAGGCAGTCCACCTACCATGTGTGTCAAACACGGAAGCAGACCAACTGAGTCGTCTTGTGGAGGCCAACCACGAGTAGCAGCTCCACCCCTCAGTGGTGAAGGAGCTATTCCTCAGATGGGGGTTTCCCTAGGTGGACCTTTTGGCCACCAACCTAAACATCCACTGTCTAGAATTTGCATCCCGGGCGGGCCAGGGGGAGGGTTCTCTCTGGGACGCTGTAGAGATTTCTTGGGAGGGGAAGTCGGCATACGCCTTTCCAGTAGTACCGCTGATACATCAAGCCCTGCAGAAGTTCCACGAAACAGTGTTGCTCTCTCATAATAGTTGCAACTTGGTGGCCAGCCAGGTTCTGGTTCTCGGATTTGGTGAAACTAGCTGCCCAGAATCCCATTAGCCCTTCCAGTTTGCCAGGACCTGTCAATGGAAGAGGGGAGGATTATTAATCTCCCCTCACAATCTCTCAACTTGGCAGCATGGTACCTGAGGTCAGGTCCCTAGGCCATCTGGGGTTGTCTGATGAAAACATGTGAATCTTGAAAGCAGCATGATAGAAATCCACCAGGGCATGGTAGAAGAGCAAATGGCTTAGATGTTGACCTGGTCTCTCAAAAAGCAGAAGAAACCTTGTTCTACATTGCTGGATGATGGCCTCATGTTAATCGTGCACCTAGCGGTGTCGGTCAATAAGCCTGAAACTTGCAGAACTTATCTGTCAGTGCTGGGGGCCTACCTCAGCTCGGATTATCCATGTTTTTCTATTGGGAACCCGGTGATAAAGCAGTACTTTGAGGGTCTGTGTTGCCTGTTTCCCACAGGAGGCCCCCTCATCCCAAATGGGATTTAAATGTAGTCCTAGCTGCATTGTGCCACAAACCATTCGAGCCACTTGCGTCCGCAGACATCAAGCTGGTGTCCTGGAAGACTGCCTTTTTGGTGGCTATAACTGAATCAGTGAAATACAGGCCTTAGCGGCAGATGAATCATTCACAACATTCAATTGCAACAAGGTAGAAATTGTGTCGGAATTTCACATTAACCCATAAATTTGACTTGCAGTATTTTTTCCAAACCCATCGTTGGAGTCAGAGAGAGTGCTCCACGCAGTGGACGTCTGAAGGGCTCTGAGGTTTTACTTGGATAGGAGCTGGGAATTGAGGAAATCTCCTTGGCTCTTGGTGACTTTTGGCAGAGTGAGTAAGGGCTCCTCGGCGCCGAAGGCAACCATTGCCAGATGGATTGTTACAGAGATTATGGAACAAGATTTCCTCCAGAAACAGCTCTATACGAAGGGAGTTCACACTAGTCAGGGCAAAGGTGGCCTCAGTAGTGTAAGAAACCAAAGGGTGTCTCACTCGCTAGTCCTCTGGGACGTTTCATCCAGGTGGCCAGGACACAGCCATCACTTTTGTATCCAGTTCCTGGGGTGGCCCAGTGCGGGAGGATCACCTGGGTGAGTTGTTTTTGGGAGTGGGGGGTGAGATAGGCGATTGTGAGAGGTGGTATTTCCCCCTTTTTTGTTCATCTACCCCATCCTATTTTGTAGGATTTTCTGAGGACCCAATCCCCTCCCCCTTTTTACACAAACACTGGGCCAAGGAAGAGGGTGACTGAAAGTAACCAGACGAACACTCACATCGTACTGGACATGTCCCGTTAATCGGGTCAGGCAAAGTCAGGCTCTTTACACTAAGTGCATACACCCGATATCACTTAGCTCTCCTCGCACGAATGAAAGGTGACACCTAAAGATAAACTCTGAGCAAGGCAGAACACAAGTACGAGCAGGACTTCCGGGACGAAGGCACACCTACTGGAGCAGAGCAACACACCAAGGGACGAGAGCAGCTGGTTGAAAATCTCAAGGGTTCCCTACTGGAGGTTGTTGCCTCCGACCGACCGCGAAAGACACGTGGAGAAGGCCAGATCCCACAAGTGAAGATTGCATTGTGTTTCCGGCCACGGCCCTCCGAGTGAACAGCAGAGTTGGGGAGGCAAGGCCAAACCTGTGGTACTAACCTTGACTCGTGAATTGGAAATAGCAAAACAAGAAAGAAGCGCACACAGCCTGTGAGTTGGCAAGTGACCTGAGGGGCTGGTGTTTGTTAAAGTAAATGAAGTAGCAACATTATATCCCAAGTGAAGACTGCACATGTGTGGATGAGACGCGAAGAAAGGCACACCTGTGAATGAACTTTGAAGTTGAAAGCAGCTGTGAGATCAGCGATACTAAGTAGCGGAGTGGTCTGCTGAAAGGAAGTAGCCCACTCAAAAGTCTCTGAGAAAGTTACATTGTTTGAAGTTATAAACTGAACAAACGCCAAAGGTGAAATAAGCGAGAGTAAACATGAACTTTGAGTGAAAGTCATCCTGCGGTGGTCTGTAAAGAGAGCCACGCACATTCAAAAGTCTTCGACATCCGAAAGGGGTCTGAGCCTGATTGCGGGAGACCTGAAGTACAATAAGCTTGGGGTAGGGAGCCCTCCGGCAAGTTTGTTTTGAACTGTGACGTGAGAGGTCTGAGCCCTACAGAGGAAGACCTACATGAACTATGTGCTGTAAGGTCTGAGCCCAGTAGAGGGGGACCTTTGTGGACTTTATGTTGGATTACAATTTTGAAAGTCAAGAAAGATACTTTAACGTGGAAGGCCAGTCAGGCCTCAATCCACGGTTTGGAACTGCTTAGTGTGTTAGAAACCCGGCCAGAGCGTGCCATCCTGCTTACAAGGACATCCTTACTCTGAGAGATTCAACTTGAGGTGGAGAGCTGGTTCAACTATCTTTATTCTTTTGAACACTGATTTTTTCTTAGCATACATTTCTCCTTTTTACACTTTTTGTACAAGAGATGGGGCAGGCATTAGTTTTTGTTAGCATTGGCCATTTTGATTTGATGGACTCCACTAGGACTGTTTTATTTATCGTTTGATGGTCGAGACTACTCCCATCTTTGTTATAGGGCAAAGTAGGAGTTTCTCCAACCCCAACATTTTCAATGGAGGTTTTACAAATTGTATCCATTGTGTCAGTGTTAAACTTGTGATACCATGCCTTCCCTACAGTAGCCTTCCAGAGACATGTACCCTAAGATATTATCACAAAAGCAGCAATGTGGGCTTCACCGTCCACCTTTTGCAAGCACTATTGCCTGGACTTGAGCTAAAGCGCTTAGTTTGGGCAGGGAGTGTTTTTATTTTATTCATTTTGTATTTTTTGCAGCGCACTGAACCCAAAAGTATCTAGGCGCTAGTTACATTAGGGAAAGGGGAAGGGGTTTGCAGGTAAGAGTGAGCAGGAAAAGCAAGATGCATAGGTTAATGAGGTTCAATAATGATGCAGTGACATGGCTCAGAGGAGCTTAGCTGAAGAGCCAGGTTTCCAAATGCCTCCTAAAGGTCCAATAGGATGGTTCCATTCTCAAGAACCTAGGGAGATTGTTGCAAAGCTTGGCGGCGACAACAGGGAAGCTAGAGCCGCCTGCAGTTTGGCGACTTTAGCTGGCCACTTTGAGCAAGTGATCGTTTGAGGATCTCAGTGGGCGAACAGGGATGTATTTTTCCTTGTTCTGTTAAAAGTAGGCTGGTGCTGGGAACGGCCTGCTCTAAGTACGGAGTGTTACAATCCTTCGCACTCCCATTCATGATCTGCATACCAACCCAAATATAATGTGTTTGTTACCTTTTCCATGCTTGTAACCGTAGCGACGACTGCGTACTGAGCACTGCATTACACAGATCTATACAACGCCGGTCTAAAGTGTCATTGTAATTGTCATTGCCATTGTTGTAACCTGGTACATAGCCAGCTACGGCTTGCATTCTCATTGCCAAACCGTGTCTCGTACTTCCTGTACAACCTTTGGGATCATGTATTAATGTCCTTTTTATTAAGGTACTTTGTTGGACTATACTGTATATCGCGTACGGCGTAGCCCGCTGTGCTTTTGCACTTTGCTATTCTGCATTGCGTTGCCCACTGTGCTTTTGCGATCATGTATTAATGACCATTGCTGTACTATACTGTATATCGCGTACAGCGTTGCTCGCTGCGCTTTTGCCCTTCGCTATTATGCTTTGCGTTGCCCACTGTGCTTTTGCGATCATTTATTAATGACCATTGCTGTATATTGCGTATGGTGTAGCCCACTGTGCCTTTGCCCACAGCAAAACCATACTGTGTATCCCATTGTGCTCTTGTACTATTGCCCGCGGCCAACCCGTCTTGCTTAGACCCTGCATTTAACCTACCTACATTTTTTTATCCTGTTTTGCATCACACTGCCAATCCTTGTTGCCTACATATTGTACAGCCCACTGTTCTACTGCCCAGCGTTTTTCTGACTAATTTTACTGTGACCACTATCAGTTCTACCTAGGGTAATCTAGCCCATTGTGATCACTTTTGATCTATCCTACAGTGACTTATATTGATTCTGCCCACCATACTCTCTTTTGATCCAGCCTAATGTATCCTCCACTGATCATCCAGCCCACTTTGCCCACCTCTGACCATTATGCTCACCCTCGAAATAGCCTACTGTGCCCACTACTGATCCCACCCAATTGTGTTCATTATTGAAGTTCTCAACTGTCACAAAGCATTAGTCCTTGTGCCGTTACCACTGCCTTCTCATACCACCATGGCCACATTCCACAGAGTCACACTTGCTAAGGTCTCCTTCCTGCCATTATTCCATACCATTACCCCGACTAAATTCCTACCACCTCTCCAATCAATCAATAAAAGCATTTTAACTGGTGATTCCCCCACGAGGACTACAGCCAGTCCCCCTCTCAGCACTCTCGAATGGATACAGCGTTTCACAACACCTCCCACACCACTTATCCCATGCCCTGTCCACGTTAGAAACATGAGACTAGGCTCCCACAAAGTCACTCTAAGGCTGAGCAGTCAACTCACCCAGCCCACACCCAATAAATGCAACCAATCTATTTGCTCAGCAGCAGCGCGTAAGCCTCCGCAACCACCCAACCCCTCAACCTCCACTGTAATTTCTCCACCTACTACCATCCCAACACCCCCTACTAACCTGAGCACAAGAAAACCTGTTCCCGCTCCTCTACCATCCGCCATCAAAGGAGCACTTATCAATGCTCGCTCATTAGTAGCCCACGCCACAGAGATTGCTGACCTTATCATAGGCAACCGCCTGCACTTCCTGGCCATCACAGAAACCTGGCTCCCCCAGACAGCAGACCTAGCACTCTCATTAGCCCTCCCAGAGGGACACACTAGTATCAGGGCTGACAGAAACTCAGGCAAAGGAGGAGGAGTGGCCTTCATTGCAAAAACACTCCTGGGCCTCAGAGCTACCTCCTTAACCAGCCTTTCTTCTGCAGAACTCCTGTCAGTTAAACTCGCACTCTCGCCCACCCAAACCATACTGATGAACCTCATCTACCGTACACCAGGCCCGACCTCGTCCTCTGATGAAGACATCACCAACCCCCTCTCTACCAACGCTAAACTGGGATCCCAAACCATCCTCCTGGGAGACCTCAACCTAGGCTTGCAGGACCCCAATGATCTCCATGCCCTAGCTGTGGAAAATTCCATCGCCCAACTGGGTTTCAAACACAGAATCACAGAACCAACACACACCAAAGGTAGAATATTGGATTGGGTGTCCAACCTCAACTCCTCCATTACAATTCTACAGAATGAACCAGTGGCCTGGTCGGACCACCACTTCATCTCATTCTCCATCCAGGAAACTACCCCCCCCCCCAGCACTTCCATAGCTCCCCCCCACCCTATCTAGGAATTGCTGAAACATCTCAATTGACAGTCTCCAGCCTCTTATCAACAACACCCTGGACGATTCCAAGTTCAAGAACCTTGACACTAACAAGTTGGTCGACCAATATAATACTACACTTAAATCATCGCTAGACACATCCGCACCTCTCAAACTAAGAAAAGCTAAACCAATCGCCCATCTCAATAAGTGGTTTACACCAGAATTAAAAATTGTTAGGAATACCAAAAGGACGGCATAAACCATATGGCGTAAATCACCTACCAATCATAATAAAACCCTGTCCACCTCAGCAGCAGCCACCCATAAAGCAGCTATCGTTTCCTCCAAAAAATAATCTTAAAACAATCCACAATGCAAAATCAAGCACTAAAGAGCTATTTAGTATCCTAAAGGAGCTCGAATCCCCAGCACCCCCGCCCCCTCACAGTACTGCACTAAGGATGTGGTCTGGTGCACAAAAGTCCAGCAGGCACTAGCTGACAAAATCACCTTATTACAAAGCAAGATTGGATCTAAAAAGACTAGTCTTTCAAGCTGCCATCGCCCCAAATCCGCGCTAGAGAAAAGCCATCCGCAATGCACTCCTTTCGCGTTCTCCCAAGTAACACCGAAGGAAGTGTAAGACATTGGGGGTCATTACGAGTACGGCGGTAGGGTGTTAACGGCACCGGTAAGGATGCCGGTGCCGTTAACCCCCTACCGCCGCATTCCGAGGTCCCTTAGTGGGTCCCACTAAGGCCGGCTGGTTTTACCAGGAGCCACATAAATTACCTGCCACTGTAAAAAGCAGTAGGACCTGTCACTGAAATCTGTAGGCGGTAGGGCTGCTTAAAAAACAGTAGCCTACTCCTAAATCTGCAGTGTCCTCCCTGTCCTTGTTGTTTTCTTCTTTCACGCTTCCTTGGACTGCCTCGCTTTTGGTTTTTGGTTTAGGGAGGGGGGTGCTTGCGGGCTCATGCTGTTCTAGCCAGGGTTCTGGAATGGGAACTCCGCTGGGGGCGGATGGAGCTTGGAAGGGAGAAGTTGTATGTACTGTTAACTCTGTGAACTTATAAAGTGAAAGTTAAGTACTGGGACGAGGAAGAGGGACGTGAAGGATGCATTACAAGCGCTGCCCCCGGGGGCGTAATGCACGTGACCCCTGTGATTGGGAGCCCCCCCAACACCGGAAGCCTTCACTGCTTGTTACAAGAAACCCGGTCCCCCGGAAGATGGTCGCTGTCCTGTCCTGTGTGAAGTTCAGTATCTGCGCCCGGAAGTGAGCGCGCTTCCGGTCTCTGCTGCCCCGCCCCCCTGCGCGTGCTCTCGCCCTGTGCTGACGCTGCCCGGAAGCAGCCACTAGCCCCGCCCACGCATCCGGCCACTTCCCGTGATGGCAGCAGTAGGGTCCAGTCGTGTGGAGTGACTGCGTCACGCGGTGACGTCACAGTGAGGTAAGTGTGCCGCCCATTGAATCCCCTCCAAAACACATACCCACCTCCACTGCACACTCCCCTGCCCCCCACCACAGGCCCACCTCCTCACTGCACACGCCCCTGCCCCCCACCACAGCACAAGCCCACTTCCCCACTGAACACACCCCTGCCTCATCCCTGATCCCACACTCCGCCTCCCTGCCCCACACCACAGCACAAGCCCACCTCCCCACTGCACACTCCCCTGCCCCCCACCACAGCACAATCCCACCTCCCCACTGCACACACCCCTGCCTCATCCCTGACTCCACACTTCTCCTCCCTGCCCCCACACCACAGCACAATCCCACCTCCCCACTGCACACGCCCCTGCCTCATCCCTGACCCCACACTTCTCCTCCTTGCCCCCACACCACAGCACAATCCCACCTCCCCACTGCACACTCCCCTGCCCCCCACCACAGCACAATCCCACCTCCCCACTGCACACGCCCCTGCCTCATCCCTGACCCCACACTCCTCCTCTGTGCCCCCACCACAGCACAAGCCCACCTCCCCACTGCACACTCCCCTGCCCCCCACCACAGCACAATCCCACCTCCCCACTGCACACACCCCTGCCTCATCCCTGACCCCACACTCCTCCTCTGTGCCCCCACCACAGCACAAGCCCACCTCCCCACTGCACACTCCCCTGCCCCCCACCACAGCACAATCCCACCTCCCCACTGCACACGCCCCTGCCTCATCCCTGACCCCACACTTCTCCTTGCCCCCACACCACAGCACAATCCCACCTCCCCACTGCACACTCCCCTGCCCCCCACCACAGCACAATCCCACCTCCCCACTGCACACACCCCTGCCTCATCCCTGACCCCACACTCCTCCTCTGTGCCCCCACCACAGCACAAGCCCACCTCCCCACTGCACACTCCCCTGCCCCCCACCACAGGCCCACCTCCTCAATGCACACGCCCCTGCCCCCCACCACAGCACAAGCCCACTTCCCCACTGAACACACCCCTGCCTCATCCCTGATCCCACACTCCGCCTCCCTGCCCCACACCACAGCACAAGCCCACCTCCCCACTGCACACTCCCCTGCCCCCCACCACAGCACAATCCCACCTCCCCACTGCACACACCCCTGCCTCATCCCTGACTCCACACTTCTCATCCCTGCCCCCACACCACAGCACAATCCCACCTCCCCACTGCACACGCCCCTGCCTCATCCCTGACCCCACACTTCTCCTCCTTGCCCCCACACCACAGCACAATCCCACCTCCCCACTGCACACTCCCCTGCCCCCCACCACAGCACAATCCCACCTCCCCACTGCACACGCCCCTGCCTCATCCCTGACCCCACACTCCTCCTCCCTGCCCCCCACCACAGCACAATCCCCTGCCCCCCACTACAGCACAAGGCCACCTCCCACTGCACGCTCCCCCTTCCTGCCCCCACCACAGCATAAACCCACCTCCCCACTGCACACGCCCCTGCCTCATCCCTGACCCCACACTCCTCCTCCCTGCCCCCTGAACAGCACAAGCCCACCTCCCCACAGCACAATCCCCTGCCCCCCACCACAGCACAATCCCCTGCCCCCCACCACAGTACAAGGCCACCTCCCACTGCACGCTCCCCTGCTTCATCCCTGACCCCACACTCCTCCTCCCTACCCCCCACCACAGCACAATCCCACCTCCCCACTGCACACTCCCCCTTCCTGCCCCCACCACAGCATAAACCCACCTCCCCACTGCACACGCCCCTGCCTCATCCCTGACCCCACACTCCTCCTCCCTGCCCCCCACCACAGCACAAGGCCACCTCCCCAGTGCACACGCCCCTGTCTCATGCCTGACGGCCACACTCCTTCTCCCACACTGCCCCCCAAACAGCACAAGCCCACCTCCCCACTGCACACGCCCCTGTCTCATCCCTGACGCCACACTCCCCCTCCCACACTGCCCCCCACACTGCACAAGCCCACCTCCCCACTGCACACGCCCCTGCCTCATCCCTGACGGCCACACTCCTCCTCCCTGCCCCCCTAACCACAGCACAAGCCAACCTCCCCACTGCACACCCCATGCCTCATCCCTGACAGCCACACTCCTCCTCCCTGCACCCCCACCACAGCACAAGCCCACCTCTCCACTGCAGATGCCCCTGCTTCATCCCTGACCCCACACTCCTCCTCCCTGCCCCCCACCACAGCACAAGCCCACCTCCCCACTGAACACACCCCTGCCTCATCCCTGATCCCACACTCCGCCTCCCTGCCCCACACCACAGCACAAGCCCACCTCCCCACTGCACACTCCCCTGCCCCCTACCACAGCACAATCCCCTGCCCCCCCACCACAGCACAAGCCCACCTCCCCACTGCACACGCCCCTGCCTCATCCCTGACCCCACACTCCTCCTCCCTGCCCCCCACAGCACAAGCCCACCTCCCCACTGCACACTCCCCTGCCTCATCCCTGACCCCACACTCCTCCTCTCTGCCCCCCACCACAGCACAAGCCCACCTCCCCTCTGCACACGCCCCTGCCTCATCCCTGACCCCACACTCCTCCTCTCTGCCCCCCACCACAGCACAAGCCCACCTCCCCTCTGCACACGCCCCTGCCTCATCCCTGACCCCACACTCCTCCTCCCTGCCCCCCACAGCACAAGCCCACCTCCCCACTGCACACACCCCTGCCTCATCCCTGACCCCACACTCCTCCTCCCTGCCCCCCACCACAGCACAAGCCCACCTCCCCTCTGCACACGCCCCTGCCTCATCCCTGACCCCACACTCCTCCTCCCTGCCCCCCACCACATCACAAGCCCACCTCCTCACTGCACACGCCCCTGCCCCCCACCACAGCACAAGCCCACCTCCCCACTGCACACGCCTCTGCCTCATCCCTGACCCCACACTCCGTCTCCCTGCCCCCCACCACAGCACAAGCCCACCTCCCCACTGCACACGCCCCTGCCTCATCCCTGATGTCCACACTCCTCCTCCCTGCCCCCCACCACAGCACAAGCCCACCTCCCCACTGCACACGCCCCTGCCTCATCCCTGACGTCCACACTCTTCCTCCCTGCCCCCCACCACAGCACAAGCCCACCTCCCCACTGCACACGCCCTGCCTCATCCCTGACCCCACACTCCTCCCTACCCCCCACAGCACAAGCCCACCTCCCCACTGCACACTCCCCTGCCCCCTACCACAGCATAATCCCCTGCCCCCCCACCACAGCACAAGCCCATCTCCCCACTGCACACGCCCCTGCCTCATCCCTGACAGCCACACTCCTCCTCCCTGCCCCCCACCACAGCACAAGCCCACCTCCCCACTGCACACACCCCTGCCTCATCCCTGACCCCACACTCCTCCCTGCCCCCCACAGCACAAGCCCTCCTCCCCACTGCACACTCCCCTGCCCCCACCACAGCACAAGCCCACCTCCCCACTGCACACGCCCCTGCCTCGT
Organism: Ambystoma mexicanum; assembly: GCF_040938575.1. Lineage (NCBI taxonomy): Eukaryota > Metazoa > Chordata > Amphibia > Caudata > Ambystomatidae > Ambystoma > Ambystoma mexicanum. The sequence goes on from NC_090921.1 coordinate 31,484,667, forward strand.
CCCTGACCCCACACTCGTCCTCCCTGCCCCCCACCACAGCACAAAGCCACCTCCCCACTGCACACGCCCCTGCCTCATCCCTGACGGCCACACTCCTCCCTGCCCCCACCACAGCACAAGCACACCTCCCCACTGCACACGCCCCTGCCTCATCCCTGACCCCACACTCCTCCTCCCTGCCCCCCCACCACAGCACAAGGCCACCTCCCCACTGCACACGCCCTGCCTCATCCCTGACCCCACACTCCTCCTCCCTGCCCCCACCACAGCACAAGCCCACCTCCCCACTGCACACTCCCCTGCCCCCACCACAGCACAAGCCCACCTCCCCACTGCACACGCCCTGCCTCATCCTTGACCCCACAATCCTCCTCCCACCCCCCCCACAGCACAAGCCCACCTCCCCACTGCACACGCCCCTGACCCCCACCCCAGCACAAGCCCACCTCCCCACTGCACACTCCCGTGCCCCCACCACAGCACAAGCCCACCTCCCCACTGCACACTCCCCTGCCCCACCACAGCACAAGCCCACCTCCCCACTGCACACTCCCCTGCCCCCACCACAGCACAAGCCCACCTCCCCACTGCACACGCCCCTGCCACCCACCACAGCACAAGCCCACCTCCCCACTGCACACTCCCCTGCCCCCACCACAGCACAAGCCCACCTCCCCACTGCACACGCCCCTGCCTCATCCCTGACAATCACACTCCTCTTCCCTGCCCCCCCACCACAGCACACGCCCACCTCCCCACTGCACACGCCCCTGCCTCTTCCCTGACCCCACACTCCTCCTCCCTGCCCCCCACCACAGCACAAAGCCACCTCCCCACTGCACACGCCCCTGCCTCATCCCTGACGGCCACACTCCTCCTCCCTGCCCCCACCACAGCACAAGCACACCTCCCCACTGCACACGCCCCTGCCTCATCCCTGACCCCACACTCCTCCTCCCTGCCCCCCCACCACAGCACAAGGCCACCTCCCCACTGCACACGCCCTGCCTCATCCCTGACAGCCACACTCCTCCTCCCACACCACAGCACAAGCCCACCCCCCACTGCACACGCTCCTGCCTCCTCCCTGACCCCACACTCCTCCTCCCCGCCCCCCACCACAGCACAAGCCCATCTCCTCACTGCACACGCCCCTGCCTCATCCCTGACAATCACACTCCTCTTCCCTGCCCCTCCACCACAGCACAAGCCCACCTCCCCACTGCACACGCCCCTGCCTCGTCCCTGACCCCAAACTCCTCCTCCCTGCCCCCCACCACAGCACAAAGCCACCTCCCCACTGCACACGCCCCTGCCTCATCCCTGACGGCCACACTCCTCCTCCCTGCCCCCACCACAGCACAAGCACACCTCCCCACTGCACACGCCCCTGCCTCATCCCTGACCCCACACTCCTCCCCACTGCCCCCCCACCACAGCACAAGGCCACCTCCCCACTGCACACGCCCTGCCTCATCCCTGACCCCACACTCCTCCTCCCTGCCCCCCACCACAGCACAAAGCCACCTCCCCACTGTACACGCCCTGCCTCATCCCTTACAGCCAAACTCCTCCTCCCTGCCCCCACCACAGCACAAGCCCACCTCCCCACTGCACACGCCCCTGCCTCATCCCTGACCCCACACTCCTCCTCCCTGCCCCCCCACCAAAGCACAATGCCACCTCCCCACTGCACATGCCCTGCCTCATCCCTGACCCCACACTCCTCCTCCCCCACCCCTCACCACAGCACAAGCCCACCTCCCCACTGCACACGCCCCTGCCTCATCCCTGACCCCACACTCCACCTCCCTGCCCCCCACCACAGCACAAGGCCACCTCCCCACTGCACACGCCCCTGCCTCATCCCTGACCCCACACTCCTCCTCCCTGCCCCCCCACCACAGCACAAGGCCACCCCCCCACTGCACACGCCCCTGCCTCATCCCTGACCCCACACTCCTCCCTGCCCCCCCACCACAGCACAAGGCCACCTCCCCACTGCACACGCCCTGCCTCATCCCTGACCCCACACTCCTCCTCCCCCAACCCCCAACACAGCACAAGCCCACCTCCCCACTGCACACGCCCCTGCCTCATCCCTGACGGCCACACTCCTCCCTGCCCCCCCACAGCACAAGCCCACCTCCCCACTGCACACTCCCCTGCCCCCTACCACAGCACAATCCCCTGCCCCCCACCACAGCACAAGCCCATCTCCCCACTGCACACGCCCCTGCCTCATCCCTGACAGCCACACTCCTCCACCCTGCCCCCCACCAAAGCATAAGCCCACCTCCCCACTGCACACACCCCTGCCTCATACTCCCACCCCCCCACAGCACAAGCCCACCTCCCCACTGCACACGCCCCTCCCTGCCCCCCACCACAGCACAAGCCCACCTCCTCACTGCACATGCCCCTGCCTCATCCCTGACCCCACACTCCTCCTCCCTGCCCCCAACCACAGCACAAGCCCACCTCCCCACTGCACACGCCCCTGCCTCATTCCTGACACCACCCCCTCCCTGCCCCCCACCACAGCACAAGCCCACCGCCCCACTGCACACGCCCCTGCCTCATCCCTGACCCCACACTCCTCCTCCCACACCCCCCACCACAGCACAAGGCCACCTCCCCACTGCACACGCCCCTGCCTCATCCCTGACAGCCACACTCCTCCTCCCTGCCCCCCCACCACAGCACAAGCCCACCTCCCCACTGCACACGCCCTGCCTCATCCCTGACCCCACACTCCTCCTCCCTGCCCTCCCACCACAGCACAAGCCCACCTCTCCACTGCACACGCCCCTGCCTCATCCCTGATGTCCACACTCCCCCTCCCGGCCCACCCACCACAGCACAAGCCCACTTCCCCACTGCACACGCCCTGCCTCATCCCTGACAGCACATTCCTCCTCCCTGCCCCCCACCACAGCACAAGCCCACCTCCCCACTGCACACGCCCCTGCCTCATCCCTGACAGCCACACACTTCCTCCCTGCCCCCCACCACAATCCCACCTCCCCACTGCACACGCCCTGCCTCATCCCTGACACCACATTCCTCCTCCCTGCCCCCACCACAGCACAAGCCCACCTCCCCACTGCACATGCCCCTGCCTCATCCCTGACAGCCACACTCCTCCACCCTGCCCCCCACCACAGCATAAGCCCACCTCTCCACTGCACACGCCCCTCCCTGCCCCCCACCACTGCACAAGCCCACCTCCTCACTGCACATGCCCCTGCCTCATTCGTGACACCACCCCCTCCCTGCCTCCCACCACAGCACAAGGTCACAAGCCCCACTGCACACTCCCCTGCCTCATCCCTGACACCACACTCCTCCCACACCCCCCACAACAGCACAAGGCCACCTCCCCACTGCACACGCCCCTGCCTCATCACTGACAGCCACACTCTTCCTCCCTGCCCCCCACCACAGCACAAGCCCACCTCCCCACTGCACACGCCCTTCCTCATCCCTGACACCACATTCCTCCTCCCTGCCCCCACCACAGCACAAGCCCACCTCCCCACTGCACACGCCCCTGCCTCATCCCTGACCCCACACTCCTCCTCCCTGCCCCCCACCACAGCACAAGCCCACCTCCCCACTGCACACGCCCCTGCCTCATTCGTGACACCACCCCCTCCCTGCCTCCCACCACAGCACAAGGCCACAAGCCCCACTGCACACTCCCCTGCCTCATCCCTGACACCACACTCCTCCTCCGACACCCCCCACAACAGCACAAGGCCACCTCCCCACTGCACATGCCCCTGCCTCATCCCTGACAGCCACACTCCTCCACCCTGCCCCCCACCACAGCATAAGCCCACCTCTCCACTGCACACGCCCCTCCCTGCCCCCCACCACTGCACAAGCCCACCTCCTCACTGCACATGCCCCTGCCTCATTCGTGACACCACCCCCTCCCTGCCTCCCACCACAGCACAAGGCCACAAGCCCCACTGCACACTCCCCTGCCTCATCCCTGACACCACACTCCTCCTCCCACACCCCCCACAACAGCACAAGGGCACCTCCCCACTGCACACGCCCCTGCCTCATCACTGACAGCCACACTCTTCCTCCCTGCCCCCCACCACAGCACAAGCCCACCTCCCCACTGCACACGCCCTTCCTCATCCCTGACACCACATTCCTCCTCCCTGCCCCCACCACAGCACAAGCCCACCTCCCCACTGCACACACCCCTGCCTCATCCCTGACCCCACACTCCTCCACCCTGCCCCCCACCACAGCATAAGCCCACCTCTCCACTGCACACGCCCCTCCCTGCCCCCCACCACTGCACAAGCCCACCTCCTCACTGCACATGCCCCTGCCTCATTCGTGACACCACCCCCTCCCTGCCTCCCACCACAGCACAAGGCCACAAGCCCCACTGCACACTCCCCTGCCTCATCCCTGACACCACACTCCTCCTCCCACACCCCCCACAATAGCACAAGGCCACCTCCCCACTGCACACGCCCCTGCCTCATCACTGACAGCCACACTCTTCCTCCCTGCCCCCCACCACAGCACAAGCCCACCTCCCCACTGCACACGCCCTTCCTCATCCCTGACACCACATTCCTCCTCCCTGCCCCCACCACAGCACAAGCCCACCTCCCCACTGCACACGCCCCTGCCTCATCCCTGACCCCACACTCCTCCTCCCTGCCCCCCACCACAGCACAAGCCCACCTCCCCACTGCACACGCCCCTGCCTCATTCGTGACACCACCCCCTCCCTGCCTCCCACCACAGCACAAGGCCACAAGCCCCACTGCACACTCCCCTGCCTCATCCCTGACACCACACTCCTCCTCCCACACCCCCCACAACAGCACAAGGCCACCTCCCCACTGCACACGCCCCTGCCTCATCACTGACAGCCACACTCTTCCTCCCTGCCCCCCACCACAGCACAAGCCCACCTCCCCACTGCACACGCCCTTCCTCATCCCTGACACCACATTCCTCCTCCCTGCCCCCACCACAGCACAAGCCCACCTCCCCACTGCACACACCCCTGCCTCATCCCTGACCCCACACTTCTCCTCCCACACCCCCCACCACAGCACAAGGCCACCTCCCCACTGCACACGCCCCTGCTTCATCCCTGACAGCCAAACTCCTCCTCCCTGACCCCCACCACAGCACAAGCCTACCTCCCCACTGCACACCCCCCTGCCTCATCCCTGACAGCCAAACTCCTCCCCCCTGCCCCCCACCACAGCACAAGCCCACCTCCCCACTGCACACCCCCTGCCTCGTCCCTGACACCACATTCCTCCTCCCTGCCCCCACCACAGCACAAGCCCACCTCCTCACTGCACATGCCCCTGCCTCATCCCTGACCCCACACTCCTCCTCCCTGCCCCCAACCACAGCACAAGCCCACCTCCCCACTGCACACGCCCCTGCCTCATTCCTGACACCACCCCCTCCCTGCCCCCCACCACAGCACAAGCCCACCGCCCCACTGCACACGCCCCTGCCTCATCCCTGACCCCACACCCCTCCTCCCACACCCCCCACCATAGCACAAGGCCACCTCCCCACTGCACACGCCCCTGCCTCATCCCTGACAGCCACACTCCTCCTCCCTGCCCCCCCACCACAGCACAAGCCCACCTCCCCACTGCACACGCCCTGCCTCATCCCTGACCCCACACTCCTCCTCCCTGCCCTCCCACCACAGCACAAGCCCACCTCTCCACTGCACACGCCCCTGCCTCATCCCTGATGTCCACACTCCCCCTCCCGGCCCACCCACCACAGCACAAGCCCACTTCCCCACTGCACACGCCCTGCCTCATCCCTGACAGCACATTCCTCCTCCCTGCCCCCCACCACAGCACAAGCCCACCTCCCCACTGCACACGCCCCTGCCTCATCCCTGACAGCCACACACTTCCTCCCTGCCCCCCACCACAATCCCACCTCCCCACTGCACACGCCCTGCCTCATCCCTGACACCACATTCCTCCTCCCTGCCCCCACCACAGCACAAGCCCACCTCCCCACTGCACATGCCCCTGCCTCATCCCTGACAGCCACACTCCTCCACCCTGCCCCCCACCACAGCATAAGCCCACCTCTCCACTGCACACGCCCCTCCCTGCCCCCCACCACTGCACAAGCCCACCTCCTCACTGCACATGCCCCTGCCTCATTCGTGACACCACCCCCTCCCTGCCTCCCACCACAGCACAAGGCCACAAGCCCCACTGCACACTCCCCTGCCTCATCCCTGACACCACACTCCTCCTCCCACACCCCCCACAACAGCACAAGGCCACCTCCCCACTGCACACGCCCCTGCCTCATCACTGACAGCCACACTCTTCCTCCCTGCCCCCCACCACAGCACAAGCCCACCTCCCCACTGCACACGCCCTTCCTCATCCCTGACACCACATTCCTCCTCCCTGCCCCCACCACAGCACAAGCCCACCTCCCCACTGCACACGCCCCTGCCTCATCCCTGACCCCACACTCCTCCTCCCTGCCCCCCACCACAGCACAAGCCCACCTCCCCACTGCACACGCCCCTGCCTCATTCGTGACACCACCCCCTCCCTGCCTCCCACCACAGCACAAGGCCACAAGCCCCACTGCACACTCCCCTGCCTCATCCCTGACACCACACTCCTCCTCCGACACCCCCCACAACAGCACAAGGCCACCTCCCCACTGCACATGCCCCTGCCTCATCCCTGACAGCCACACTCCTCCACCCTGCCCCCCACCACAGCATAAGCCCACCTCTCCACTGCACACGCCCCTCCCTGCCCCCCACCACTGCACAAGCCCACCTCCTCACTGCACATGCCCCTGCCTCATTCGTGACACCACCCCCTCCCTGCCTCCCACCACAGCACAAGGCCACAAGCCCCACTGCACACTCCCCTGCCTCATCCCTGACACCACACTCCTCCTCTCACACCCCCCACAACAGCACAAGGGCACCTCCCCACTGCACACGCCCCTGCCTCATCACTGACAGCCACACTCTTCCTCCCTGCCCCCCACCACAGCACAAGCCCACCTCCCCACTGCACACGCCCTTCCTCATCCCTGACACCACATTCCTCCTCCCTGCCCCCACCACAGCACAAGCCCACCTCCCCACTGCACACACCCCTGCCTCATCCCTGACCCCACACTCCTCCACCCTGCCCCCCACCACAGCATAAGCCCACCTCTCCACTGCACACGCCCCTCCCTGCCCCCCACCACTGCACAAGCCCACCTCCTCACTGCACATGCCCCTGCCTCATTCGTGACACCACCCCCTCCCTGCCTCCCACCACAGCACAAGGCCACAAGCCCCACTGCACACTCCCCTGCCTCATCCCTGACACCACACTCCTCCTCCCACACCCCCCACAACAGCACAAGGCCACCTCCCCACTGCACACGCCCCTGCCTCATCACTGACAGCCACACTCTTCCTCCCTGCCCCCCACCACAGCACAAGCCCACCTCCCCACTGCACACGCCCTTCCTCATCCCTGACACCACATTCCTCCTCCCTGCCCCCACCACAGCACAAGCCCACCTCCCCACTGCACACGCCCCTGCCTCATCCCTGACCCCACACTCCTCCTCCCTGCCCCCCACCACAGCACAAGCCCACCTCCCCACTGCACACGCCCCTGCCTCATTCGTGACACCACCCCCTCCCTGCCTCCCACCACAGCACAAGGCCACAAGCCCCACTGCACACTCCCCTGCCTCATCCCTGACACCACACTCCTCCTCCCACACCCCCCACAACAGCACAAGGCCACCTCCCCACTGCACACGCCCCTGCCTCATCACTGACAGCCACACTCTTCCTCCCTGCCCCCCACCACAGCACAAGCCCACCTCCCCACTGCACACGCCCTTCCTCATCCCTGACACCACATTCCTCCTCCCTGCCCCCACCACAGCACAAGCCCACCTCCCCACTGCACACACCCCTGCCTCATCCCTGACCCCACACTTCTCCTCCCACACCCCCCACCACAGCACAAGGCCACCTCCCCACTGCACACGCCCCTGCTTCATCCCTGACAGCCAAACTCCTCCTCCCTGACCCCCACCACAGCACAAGCCTACCTCCCCACTGCACACCCCCCTGCCTCATCCCTGACAGCCAAACTCCTCCCCCCTGCCCCCCACCACAGCACAAGCCCACCTCCCCACTGCACACCCCCTGCCTCGTCCCTGACACCACATTCCTCCTCCCTGCCCCCACCACAGCACAAGCCCACCTCCCCACTGCTCACGCCTCTGCCTCATCCCTGACAGCCATACTCTTCCTCCCTGCCCCCCACCACAGCACAAGCCCACCTCCCCACTGCACACGCCCCTGCCTCAAACCTGACCCCACACTCCTCCTCCCACACCCCCCACCACAGCACAAGCCCACCTCCCCACGCCCCTGCCTCATCCCTGAAGGCCACACACCTCCTCCCACCCCAGCACAAACCCATCCCCCCACTGCACACGCCCCTGCCTCATCCCTGACAGCCACAGTCCTCCACCCTGCCCCCACCACAGCATAAGCCCACCTCCCCACTGCACACGCCCCTGCCTCATACTCCCACCCCCCCACAGCACAAGCCCACCTCCCCACTGCACACGCCCCTCCCTGCCCCCCACCACTGCACAAGCCCACCTCCTCACTGCACATGCCCCTGCCTCATCCCTGACCCCACACTCCTCCTCCCTGCCCCCCACCACAGCACAAGCCCACCTCCCCACTGCACACGCCCCAGCCTCATTCCTGACACCACCCCCTCCCTGCCCCCCACCACAGCACAAGGCCACAAGCCCCACTGCACACGCCCCTGCCTCATCCCTGACCCCACACTCCTCCTCCCACACCCCCCACAACAGCACAAGGCCACCTCCCCACTGCACACGTCCCTGCCTCATCCCTGACAGCCACACTCCTCCTCCCTGCCCCCCCACCACAGCACAAGCCCACCTCCCCACTGCACACGCCCTGCCTCATCCCTGACCCCACACTCCTCCTCCCTGCCCTCCCACCACAGCACAAGCCCACCTCCCCACTGCACACTCCCCTGCCTCATCTCTGACACCACACTCCTCCTCCCACACCCCCCACAACAGCACAAGGCCACCTCCCCACTGCACACGCCCCTGCCTCATCCCTGACAGCCAAACTCCTCTTCCCTGATGCCCCACCACAGCACAAGCCTACCTCCCCACTGCACACGCCCCTGTCTCATCACTGACAGCCACACTCCTCCTCCCTGCCCCCCACCACAGCACAAGCCCACCTCCCCACTGCACACGCCCTTCCTCATCCCTGACACCACATTCCTCCTCCCTGCCCCCACCACAGCACAAGCCCACCTCCCCACTGCACACGCCCTGCCTCATCCCTGACAGCCAAACTCCTCCTCCCTGACCCCCCACCACAGCACAAGCCTACCTCCCCACTGCACACGCCCCTGCCTCATCCCTGACAGCCAAACTCCTCCTCCCCTGCCCCCCACCACAGCACAAGCCCACATCCCCACTGCACACGCCCTGCCTCATCCCTGACACCACATTCCTCCTCCCTGCCCCCACCACAGCGCAAGCCCACCTCCCCACTGCACACGTCCCTGCCTCATCCCTGACAGCCATACTCTTCCTCCCTGCCCCCCACCACAGCACAAGCCCACCTCCCCACTGCACACGCCCCTGCCTCAACCCTGACCCCACACTCCTCCTCCCACCCCCCCACCACAGCAAAAGCCCACCTCCCCACGCCCCTGCCTCATCACTGACGGCCACACACCTCCTCCCACCCCAGCACAAACCCATCCCCCCCACTGCACACGCCCCTGCCTCATCCCTGACAGCCACACTCCTCCACCCTGCCCCCCACCACAGCATAAGCCCACCTCCCCACTGCACACGCCCCTGCCTCATACTCCCACCCCCCCACAGCACAAGCCCACCTCCCCACTGCACACGCCCCTCCCTGCCCCCACCACAGCACAAGCCCACCTCCTCACTGCACATGCCCCTGCCTCATCCCTGACCCCACACTCCTCCCTGCCCCCACCACAGCACAAGCCCACCTCCCCACTGCACACGCCCCTGCCTCATTCCTGACGCCACCCCCTCCCTGCCCCCACCACAGCACAAGGCCACCGCCCCACTGCACACGCCCCTGCCTCATCCCTGACCCCACACTCCTCCTCCCACACCCCCACCACAGCACAAGGCCACCTCCCCACTGCACACGCCCCTGCCTCATCCCTGACAGCCACACTCCTCCTCCCTGCCCCCCCACCACAGCACAAGACCACCTCCCCACTGCACACGCCCTGCCTCATCCCTGACCCCACACTCCTCCTCCCTGCCCTCCCACCACAGCACAAGCCCACCTCCCCACTGCACACCCCCCAGCCTCATCCCTGGCACCACCCCCTCCCTGCCCCCCACGCCAGCACAAGCCCACCTCCCCACTGCACACCCCCTGCCTCATCCCTGACAGCCACACTCCTCCTCCCTGCCCCCCACCACAGCACAAGCCCACCTCTCCACTGCACACGCCCCTGCCTCATCCCTAATGTCCACACTCCCCCTCCCCGCCCACCCACGCCAGCACAAGCCCACTTCCCCACTGCACACGCCCTGCCTCATCCCTGACAGCACATTCCTCCTCCCTGCCCCCCACCACAGCACAAGCCCACCTCCCCACTGCACACGCCCCTGCCTCATTCCTGACACCACCCCCTCCCTGCCCCCCACCACAGCACAAGGCCACCGCCCCACTGCACACGCCCCTGCCTCATCCCTAACCCCACACTCCTCCTCCCACAACCCCCACCACAGCACAAGGCCACCTCCCCACTGCACACGCCCCTGCCTCATCCCTGACAGCCACACTCCTCCTCTCTGCCCCCCCACCACAGCACAAGCCCACCTCCCCACTGCACACGCCCTGCCTCATCCCTGACCCCACACTCCTCCTCCCTGCCCTCCCACCACAGCACAAGCCCACCTCCCCACTGCACACGCCCCTGCCTCATCCCTGACACCTCCCCCCTCCCTGCCCCCCACGCCAGCACAAGCCCACCTCCCTACTGCACACCCCCTGCCTCATCCCTGACAGCCACACTCCTCCTCCCTACCCCCCACCACAGCACAAGCCCACCTCTCCACTGCACACGCCCCTGCCTCATCACTGATGTCCACACTCCCCCTCCCGGCCCACCCACCACAGCACAAGCCCAGTTCCCCACTGCACACGCCCTGCCTCATCCCTGACAGCAGATTCCTCCTCCCTGCCCCCCACCACAGCACAAGCCCACCTCCCCACTGCACACGCCCCTGCCTCATCCCTGACAGCCACACACCTCCTCCCTGCCCCCTACCACCATCCCACCTCCCCACTGCACACGCCCTGCCTCATCCCTGACACCACATTCCTCCTCCCACACCCCCCACAACAGCACAGGGCCACCTCCCCACTGCACACGCCCCTGCCTCATCCCTGACAGCCAAACTCCTCCTCCCTGACGCCCCACCACAGCACAAGCCTACCTCCCCACTGCACATGCCCCTGCCTCATCACTGACAGCCACACTCCTCCTCCCTGCCCCCCACCACAGCACAAGCCCACCTCCCCACTGCACACGCCCTTCCTCATCCCTGACACCACATTCCTCCTCCCTGCCCCCACCACAGCCCAAGCCCACCTCCCCACTGCACACCCCCCTGCCTCATCCCTGACCCCACACTCCTCCCACACCCCCCACCACAGCACAAGGCCACCTCCCCACTGCACACGCCCCTGTCTCATCCCTGACAGCCAAACTCCTCCTCCCTGACCCCCACCACAGCACAAGCCTACCTCCCCACTGCACACGCCCCTGCCTCATCCCTGACAGCCAAACTCCTCCTCCCCTGCCCCCCACCACAGCACAAGCCCACATCCCCACTGCACACGCCCTGCCTCATCCCTGACACCACATTCCTCCTCCCTGCCCCCACCACAGCACAAGCCCACCTCCCCACTGCACACGCCCCTGCCTCATCCCTGACAGCCATACTCTTCCTCCCTGCCCCCCACCACAGCACAAGCCCTCCTCCCCACTGCACAGGCCCCTGCCTCAACCCTGACCCCACACTCCTCCTCCCACACCCCCCACCACAGCACAAGCCCACCTCTCCACGCCCCTGCTTCATCCCTGACAGCCACACTCCTCCACCCTGCCCCCCACCACAGCATAAGCCCAACTCCCCACTGCACACGCCCCTGCCTCATACTCCCACCCCCCCACAGCACAAGCCCACCTCCCCACTGCACACGCCCCTCCCTGCCCCCCACCACTGCACAAGCCCACCTCCTCACTGCACACGCCCCTGCCTCATCCCTGACCCCACACTCCTCCTCCCACACCCCCCACAACAGCACAAGGCCACCTCCCCACTGCACACGCCCCTGCCTCATCACTGACAGCCACACTCTTCCTCCCTGCCCCCCACCACAGCACAAGCCCACCTCCCCACTGCACACGCCCTTCCTCATCCCTGACACCACATTCCTCCTCCCTGCCCCCACCACAGCACAAGCCCACCTCCCCACTGCACACGCCCCTGCCTCGACAGCCAAACTCCTCCTCCCTGACCCCCACCACAGCACAAGCCTACCTCCCCACTGCACACCCCCCTGCCTCATCCCTGACAGCCAAACTCCTCCCCCCTGCCCCCCACCACAGCACAAGCCCACCGCCCCACTGCACACCCCCTGCCTCGTCCCTGACACCACATTCCTCCTCCCTGCCCCCACCACAGCACAAGCCCACCTCCCCACTGCTCACGCCCCTGCCTCATCCCTGACAGCCATACTCTTCCTCCCTGCCCCCCACCACAGCACAAGCCCACCTCCCCACTGCACACGCCCCTGCCTCAACCCTGACCCCACACTCCTCCTCCCACACCCCCCACCACAGCACAAGCCCACCTCCCCACGCCCCTGCCTCATCCCTGAAGGCCACACACCTCCTCCCACCCCAGCACAAACCCATCCCCCCACTGCACACGCCCCAGCCTCATCCCTGACAGCCACACTCCTCCACCCTGCCCCCACCACAGCATAAGCCCACCTCCCCACTGCACACGCCCCTGCCTCATACTCCCACCCCCCCACAGCACAAGCCCACCTCCCCACTGCACACGCCCCTCCCTGCCCCCCACCACTGCACAAGCCCACCTCCTCACTGCACATGCCCCTGCCTCATCCCTGACCCCACACTCCTCCTCCATGCCCCCACCACAGCACAAGCCCACCTCCCCACTGCACACGCCCCTGCCTCATTCCTGACACCACCCCCTCCCTGCCCCCCACCACAGCACAAGGCCACAAGCCCCACTGCACACGACCCTGCCTCATCCCTGACCCCACACTCCTCCTCCCACACCCCCCACAACAGCACAAGGCCACCTCCCCACTGCACACGCCCCTGCCTCATCCCTGACAGCCACACTCCTCCTCCCTGCCCCCCACCACAGCACAAGCCCACCTCCCCACTGCACACGCCCTGCCTCATCCCTGACCCCACACTCCTCCTCCCTGCCCTCCCACCACAGCACAAGCCCACCTCCCCACTGCACACTCACCTGCCTCATCTCTGACACCACACTCCTCCTCCAACACCCCCCACAACAGCACAAGGCCACCTCCCCACTGCACACGCCCCTGCTTCATCCCTGACAGCCAAACTCCTCCTCCCTGACCCCCCACCACAGCACAAGCCTACCTCCCCACTGCACACGCCCCTGCCTCATCCCTGACACCACACTCCTCCTCCAACACCCCCCACAACAGCACAAGGCCACCTCCCCACTGCACACGCCCCTGCTTCATCCCTGACAGCCAAACTCCTCCTCCATGCCCCCACCACAGCACAAGCCCACCTCCCCACTGCACACGCCCCTGCCTCATTCCTGACACCACCCCCTCCCTGCCCCCCACCACAGCACAAGGCCACAAGCCCCACTGCACACGCCCCTGCCTCATCCCTGACAGCCAAACTCCTCTTCCCTGATGCCCCACCACAGCACAAGCCTACCTCCCCACTGCACACGCCCCTGTCTCATCACTGACAGCCACACTCCTCCTCCCTGCCCCCCACCACAGCACAAGCCCACCTCCCCACTGCACACGCCCTTCCTCATCCCTGACACCACATTCCTCCTCCCTGCCCCCACCACAGCACAAGCCCACCTCCCCACTGCACACGCCCTGCCTCATCCCTGACCCCACACTCCTCCTCCCACACCCCCCACCACAGCACAAGGCCACCTCCCCACTGCACACGCCCCTGCTTCATCCCTGACAGCCAAACTCCTCCTCCCTGACCCCCCACCACAGCACAAGCCTACCTCCCCACTGCACACGCCCCTGCCTCATCCCTGACAGCCAAACTCCTCCTCCCCTGCCCCCCACCACAGCACAAGCCCACATCCCCACTGCACACGCCCTGCCTCATCCCTGACACCACATTCCTCCTCCCTGCCCCCACCACAGTGCAAGCCCACCTCCCCACTGCACACGTCCCTGCCTCATCCCTGACAGCCATACTCTTCCTCCCTGCCCCCCACCACAGCACAAGCCCACCTCCCCACTGCACACGCCCCTGCCTCAACCCTGACCCCACACTCCTCCTCCCACCCCCCCACCACAGCACAAGCCCACCTCCCCACGCCCCTGCCTCATCACTGACGGCCACACACCTCCTCCCACCCCAGAACAAACCCATCCCCCCACTGCACACGCCCCTGCCTCATCCCTGACAGCCACACTCCTCCACCCTGCCCCCCACCACAGCATAAGCCCACCTCCCCACTGCACACGCCCCTGCCTCATACTCCCACCCCCCACAGCACAAGCCCACCTCCCGACTGCACACGCCCCTCCCTGCCCCCCACCACAGCACAAGCCCACCTCCTCACTGCACATGCCCCTGCCTCAACCCTGACCCCACACTCCTCCTCCCTGCCCCCCACCACAGCACAAGCCCACCTCCCCACTGCACACGCCCCTGCCTCATTCCTGACGCCACCCCCTCCCTGCCCCCCACCACAGCACAAGGCCACCGCCCCACTGCACACGCCCCTGCCTCATCCCTGACCCCACACTCCTCCTCCCACACCCCCACCACAGCACAAGGCCACCTCCCCACTGCACACGCCCCTGCCTCATCCCTGACAGCCACACTCCTCCTCCCTGCCCCCCCACCACAGCACAAGCCCACCTCCCCACTGCACACGCCCTGCCTCATCCCTGACCCCACACTCCTCCTCCCTGCCCTCCCACCACAGCACAAGCCCACCTCCCCACTGCACACGCCCCAGCCTCATCCCTGGCACCACCCCCTCCCTGCCCCCCACGCCAGCACAAGCCCACCTCCCCACTGCACACCCCCTGCCTCATCCCTGACAGCCACACTCCTCCTCCCTGCCCCCCACCACAGCACAAGCCCACCTCTCCACTGCACATGCCCCTGCCTCATCCCTGATGTCCACACTCCCCCTCCCCGCCCACCCACCACAGCACAAGCCCACTTCCCCACTGCACACGCCCTGCCTCATCCCTGACAGCACATTCCTCCTCCCTGCCCCCCACCACAGCACAAGCCCACCTCCCCACTGCACACGCCCTGCCTCATCCCTGACTGCACATTCCTCCTCCCTGCCCCCCACCACAGCACAAGCCCACCTCTCCACTGCACACCCCCTGCCTCATCACTGATGTCCACACTCCCCCTCCCGGCTCACCCACCACAGCACAAGCCCAGTTCCCCACTGCACACGCCCTGCCTCATCCCTGACAGCACATTCCTCCTCTCTGCCCCCCACCACAGCACAAGCCCACCTCCCCACTGCACACGCCCCTGCCTCATCCCTGACAGCCACACACCTCCTCCCTGCCCCCTACCACCATCCCACCTCCCCACTGCACACGCCCTGCCTCATCCCTGACACCACATTCCTCCTCCCTGCCCCCACCACAGCACAAGCCCATCTCCCCACTGCACACGCCCCTGCCTCATCCCTGACACCACACTCCTCCTCCCACACCCCCCACAACAGCACAGGGCCACCTCCCCACTGCACACGCCCCTGCCTCATCCCTGATGTCCACACTCCCCCTCCCCACCCACGCCAGCACAAGCCCACCTCCCCACTGCACAAGCCCCTGCCTCATACTCCCACCCCCCCACAGCACAAGCCCACCTCCCCACTGCACACGCCCCTCCCTGCCCCCCACCACTGCACAAGCCCACCTCCTCACTGCACATGCCCCTGCCTCATCCCTGACCCCACACTCCTCCTCCCTGCCCCCCACCACAGCACAAGCCCACCTCCCCACTGCACACGCCCCTGCCTCATTCCTGACACCACCCCCTCCCTGCCCCCCACCACAGCACAAGGCCACAACCCCCACTGCACACGCCCCTGCCTCATCCCTGACCTCACACTCCTCCTCCCACACCCCCCACAACAGCACAAGGCCACCTCCCCACTGCACACGCCCCTGCCTCATCCCTGACAGCCACACTCCTCCTCCCTGCCCCCACCACAGCACAAGCCCACCTCCCCACTGCACACGCCCTGCCTCATCCCTGACCCCACACTCCTCCTCCCTGCCCTCCCACCACAGCACAAGCCCACCTCCCCACTGCACACTCCCCTGCCTCATCTCTGACACCACACTCCTCCTCCAACACCCCCCACAACAGCACAAGCCCACCTCCCCACTGCACACGCCCTTCCTCATCCCTGACACCACATTCCTCCTCCCTGCCCCCACCACAGCCCAAGCCCACCTCCCCACTGCACACCCCCCTGCCTCATCCCTGACCCCACACTCCTCCCACACCCCCCACCACAGCACAAGGCCACCTCCCCACTGCACACGCCCCTGTCTCATCCCTGACAGCCAAACTCCTCCTCCCTGACCCCCACCACAGCACAAGCCTACCTCCCCACTGCACACGCCCCTGCCTCATCCCTGACAGCCAAACTCCTCCTCCCCTGCCCCCCACCACAGCACAAGCCCACATCCCCACTGCACACGCCCTGCCTCATCCCTGACACCACATTCCTCCTCCCTGCCCCACCACAGCACAAGCCCACCTCCCCACTGCACACGCCCCTGCCACATCCCTGACCCCACACTCTTCCTACCTGCCCCCCCACGACAGCACAAGCCCAACTCACCACTGCACACACCCCTGCCCCCCACCACAGCACAAGCCCACCTCCCCACTGCACACTCCCCTGCCTCATTCCTGACACCACCCCCTCCCCGCCCCCCCCACCACAGCACAAGGCCACCTCCCCACTGCACACGCCCCTGCCTCATCCCTGTCACCACCCCCTCCCTGCCGCCCCACCACAGCACAAGCCCATCTCCCCACTGCACACGCCCCTTACTCATCACTGACAGCCACACTCCTCCTCCCTGCACCCCACCACAGCACAAGCCCACCTCCCCACTGCACACGCCCCTGCCTCATCACTGACAGCCGCACTCCTCCTCCCTGCACCCCACCACAGCACAAGCCCACCTCCCCACTGCACACGCCCTTCCTCATCCCTGACACCACATTCCTCCTCCCTGTCCCCACCACAGCACAAGCCCACCTCCCCACTGCACATGCCCCTGCCTCATCCCTGACCCCACACTCCGCCTCCCACACCCCCCACCACAGCACAAGGCCACCTCCCCACTGCACACGCCCCTGCCTCATCCCTGACACCACATTCCTCCTCCCTGCCCCCACCACAGCACAAGCCCACCTCCCCACTGAACACGCCCCTGCCTCATCCCTGACAGCCAAACTCCTCCTCCCTGACCCCCCACCACAGCACAAGCCTACCTCCCCACTGCACACGCCCCTGCCTCATCCCTGACAGCCAAACTCCTCCTCCCCTGCCCCCACCACAGCACAAGCCCACATCCCCACTGCACACGCCCTGCCTCATCCCTGACACCACATTCCTCCTCCCTGCCCCACCACAGCACAAGCCCACCTCCCCACTGCACACGCCCCTGCCTCATCCCTGACAGCCATACTCTTCCTCCCTGCCCCCCACCACAGCACAAGCCCACCTCCCCACTGCACACGCCCCTGCCTCAACCCTGACCCCACACTCCTCCTCCCACACCCCCCACCACAGCACAAGCCCACCTCCCCACGCCCCGGCCTCATCCCTGACGGCCACACATCTCCTCCCACCCCAGCACAAACCCATCCCCCCCACTGCACACGCCCCTGCCTCATCCCTGACAGCAACACTCCTCCACCCTGCCCCCCACCACAGCATAAGCCCACCTCCCCACTGCACACGCCCCTGCCTCATACTCCCACCCCCCCACAGCACAAGCCCACCTCCCCACTGCACACGCCCCTCCCTGCCCCCCACCACAGCACAAGCCCACCTCCTCACTGCACATGCCCCTGCCTCATCCCTGACCCCACACTCCTCCTCCCTGCCCCCACCACAGCACAAGCCCACCTCCCCACTGCACACGCCCCTGCCTCATTCCTGACACCACCTCCTCCCTGCCCCCCACCACAGCACAAGGCCACCGCCCCACTGCACACGCCCCTGCCTCATCCCTGACCCCACACTCCTCCTCCCACACCCCCCACCACAGCACAAGGCCACCTCCCCACTGCACACGCCCCTGCCTCATCCCTGACAGCCACACTCCTCCTCCCCGCCCCCCCACCACAGCACAAGCCCACCTCCCCACTGCACACCCCTGCCTCATCCCTGACCCCACACTCCTCCTCCCTGCCCTCCCACCACAGCACAAGCCCACCTCCCCACTGCACACGCCCCTGCCTCATCCCTGACCCCACACTCCACCTCCCTGCCCCCCACCACAGCACAAGGCCACCTCCCCACTGCACACGCCCCTGCCTCATCCCTGACCCCACACTCCTCCTCCCTGCCCCCCCACCACAGCACAAGGCCACCCCCCCACTGCACACGCCCCTGCCTCATCCCTGAATCCACACTCCTCCTCCCTGCCCCCCCACCACAGCACAAGGCCACCTCCCCACTGCACACGCCCTGCCTCATCCCTGACCCCACACTCCTCCTCCCCCAACCCCCAACACAGCACAAGCCCACCTCCCCACTGCACACGCCCCTGCCTCATCCCTGACGGCCACACTCCTCCCTGCCCCCCCACAGCACAAGCCCACCTCCCCACTGCACACGCCCCTGCCTAATCCCTGACCCCACACTCCTCCTCCCTGCACCCCCACCACAGCACAAGCCCACCCCCCCACTGCACACTCCCCTGCCACATCCCTGACCCCACACTCTTCCTACCTGCCCCCCCACCACAGCACAAGCCCAACTCACCACTGCACACTCCCCTGCCCCCCACCACAGCACAAGCCCACCTCCCCACTGCACACTCCCCTGCCTCATTCCTGACACCACCCCCTCCCCGCCCCCCCCACCACAGCACAAGGCCACCTCCCCACTGCACACGCCCCTGCCTCATCCCTGACACCACCCCCTCCCTGCCGCCCCACCACAGCACAAGCCCACCTCCCCACTGCACACGCCCCTGCCTCATCACTGACAGCCACACTACTCCTCCCTGCACCCCACCACAGCACAAGCCCACCTCCTCACTGCACACGCCCCTGCCTCATCACTGACAGCCACACTCCTCCTCCCTGCACCCCACCACAGCACAAGCCCACCTCCCCACTGCACACGCCCCTCCTCATCCCTGACACCACATTCCTCCTCCCTGCCCCCACCACAGCACAAGCCCACCTCCCCACTGCACATGCCCCTGCCTCATCCCTGACCCCACACTCCGCCTCCCACACCCCCCACCACAGCACAAGGCCACCTCTCCACTGCACACGCCCCTGCCTCATCCCTGACACCACATTCCTCCTCCCTGCCCCCACCACAGCACAAGCCCACCTCCCCACTGAACACGCCCCTGCCTCATCCCTGACAGCCAAACTCCTCCTCCCTGACCCCCCACCACAGCACAAGCCTACCTCCCCACTGCACACGCCCCTGCCTCATCCCTGACAGCCAAACTCCTCCTCCCCTGCCCCCACCACAGCACAAGCCCACATCCCCACTGCACATGCCCTGCCTCATCCCTGACACCACATTCCTCCTCCCTGCCCCACCACAGCACAAGCCCACCTCCCCACTGCACACGCCCCTGCCACATCCCTGACCCCACACTCTTCCTACCTGCCCCCCCACCACAGCACAAGCCCAACTCACCACTGCACACACCCCTGCCCCCCACCACAGCACAAGCCCACCTCCCCACTGCACACTCCCCTGCCTCATTCCTGACACCACCCCCTCCCCGCCCCCCCCACCACAGCACAAGGCCACCTCCCCACTGCACACGCCCCTGCCTCATCCCTGACACCACCCCCTCCCTGCCGCCCCACCACAGCACAAGCCCACCTCCCCACTGCACACGCCCCTGCCTCATCACTGACAGCCACACTCCTCCTCCCTGCACCCCACCACAGCACAAGCCCACCTCCCCACTGCACACGCCCCTGCCTCATCACTGACAGCCGCACTCCTCCTCCCTGCACCCCACCACAGCACAAGCCCACCTCCCCACTGCACACGCCCTTCCTCATCCCTGACACCAAATTCCTCCTCCCTGTCCCCACCACAGCACAAGCCCACCTCCCCACTGCACATGCCCCTGCCTCATCCCTGACCCCACACTCCGCCTCCCACACCCCCCACCACAGCACAAGGCCACCTCCCCACTGCACACGCCCCTGCCTCATCCCTGACACCACATTCCTCCTCCCTGCCCCCACCACAGCACAAGCCCACCTCCCCACTGAACACGCCCCTGCCTCATCCCTGACAGCCACACTCCTCCACCCTGCCCCCCACCACAGCATAAGCCCACCTCCCCACTGCACACGCCCCTGCCTCATACTCCCACCCCCCCACAGCACAAGCCCACCTCCCCACTGCACACGCCCCTGCCTCATCCCTGACAGCCACACTCCTCCACCCTGCCCCCCACCACAGCATAAGCCCACCTCCCCACTGCACACGCCCCTGCCTCATACTCCCACCCCCCCACAGCACAAGCCCACCTCCCCACTGCACACGCCCCTCCCTGCCCCCACCACAGCACAAGCCCACCTCCTCACTGCACATGCCCCTGCCTCATCCCTGACCCCACACTCCTCCTCCCTGCCCCCCACCACAGCACAAGCCCACCTCCCCACTGCACACGCCCCTGCCTCATCCCTGACAGCCACACTCCTCCTCCCTGCCCCCCCACCACAGCACAAGCCCACCTCCCCACTGCACACGCCCTGCCTCATCCCTGACCCCACACTCCTCCTCCCTGCCCTCCCACAACAGCACAAGCCCACCTCCCCACTGCACACCCCCCAGCCTCATCCCTGGCACCACCCCCTCCCTGCCCCCCACGCCAGCACAAGGCCACCTCCCCACTGCACACGCCCCTGCCTCATCCCTGACACCACATTCCTCCTCCCTGCCCCCACCACAGCACAAGCCCACCTCCCCACTGAACACGCCCCTGCCTCATCCCTGACAGCCAAACTCCTCCTCCCTGACCCCCCACCACAGCACAAGCCTACCTCCCCACTGCACACGCCCCTGCCTCATCCCTGACAGCCAAACTCCTCCTCCCCTGCCCCCACCACAGCACAAGCCCACATCCCCACTGCACACGCCCTGCCTCATCCCTGACACCACATTCCTCCTCCCTGCCCCACCACAGCACAAGCCCACCTCCCCACTGCACACGCCCCTGCCTCATCCCTGACAGCCATACTCTTCCTCCCTGCCCCCCACCACAGCACAAGCCCACCTCCCCACTGCACACGCCCTGCCTCATCCCTGACCCCACACTCCTCCTCCCCCAACCCCCAACACAGCACAAGCCCACCTCCCCACTGCACACGCCCCTGCCTCATCCCTGACGGCCACACTCCTCCCTGCCCCCCCACAGCACAAGCCCACCTCCCCACTGCACACGCCCCTGCCTAATCCCTGACCCCACACTCCTCCTCCCTGCACCCCCACCACAGCACAAGCCCACCCCCCCACTGCACACTCCCCTGCCACATCCCTGACCCCACACTCTTCCTACCTGCCCCCCCACCACAGCACAAGCCCAACTCACCACTGCACACTCCCCTGCCCCCCACCACAGCACAAGCCCACCTCCCCACTGCACACTCCCCTGCCTCATTCCTGACACCACCCCCTCCCCGCCCCCCCACCACAGCACAAGGCCACCTCCCCACTGCACACGCCCCTGCCTCATCCCTGACACCACCCCCTCCCTGCCGCCCCACCACAGCACAAGCCCACCTCCCCACTGCACACGCCCCTGCCTCATCACTGACAGCCACACTACTCCTCCCTGCACCCCACCACAGCACAAGCCCACCTCCTCACTGCACACGCCCCTGCCTCATCACTGACAGCCACACTCCTCCTCCCTGCACCCCACCACAGCACAAGCCCACCTCCTCACTGCACACGCCCCTCCTCATCCCTGACACCACATTCCTCCTCCCTGCCCCCACCACAGCACAAGCCCACCTCCCCACTGCACATGCCCCTGCCTCATCCCTGACCCCACACTCCGCCTCCCACACCCCCCACCACAGCACAAGGCCACCTCTCCACTGCACACGCCCCTGCCTCATCCCTGACACCACATTCCTCCTCCCTGCCCCCACCACAGCACAAGCCCACCTCCCCACTGAACACGCCCCTGCCTCATCCCTGACAGCCAAACTCCTCCTCCCTGACCCCCCACCACAGCACAAGCCTACCTCCCCACTGCACACGCCCCTGCCTCATCCCTGACAGCCAAACTCCTCCTCCCCTGCCCCCACCACAGCACAAGCCCACATCCCCACTGCACATGCCCTGCCTCATCCCTGACACCACATTCCTCCTCCCTGCCCCACCACAGCACAAGCCCACCTCCCCACTGCACACGCCCCTGCCACATCCCTGACCCCACACTCTTCCTACCTGCCCCCCCACCACAGCACAAGCCCAACTCACCACTGCACACACCCCTGCCCCCCACCACAGCACAAGCCCACCTCCCCACTGCACACTCCCCTGCCTCATTCCTGACACCACCCCCTCCCCGCCCCCCCCACCACAGCACAAGGCCACCTCCCCACTGCACACGCCCCTGCCTCATCCCTGACACCACCCCCTCCCTGCCGCCCCACCACAGCACAAGCCCACCTCCCCACTGCACACGCCCCTGCCTCATCACTGACAGCCACACTCCTCCTCCCTGCACCCCACCACAGCACAAGCCCACCTCCCCACTGCACACGCCCCTGCCTCATCACTGACAGCCGCACTCCTCCTCCCTGCACCCCACCACAGCACAAGCCCACCTCCCCACTGCACAAGCCCTTCCTCATCCCTGACACCAAATTCCTCCTCCCTGTCCCCACCACAGCACAAGCCCACCTCCCCACTGCACATGCCCCTGCCTCATCCCTGACCCCACACTCCGCCTCCCACACCCCCCACCACAGCACAAGGCCACCTCCCCACTGCACACGCCCCTGCCTCATCCCTGACACCACATTCCTCCTCCCTGCCCCCACCACAGCACAAGCCCACCTCCCCACTGAACACGCCCCTGCCTCATCCCTGACAGCCACACTCCTCCACCCTGCCCCCCACCACAGCATAAGCCCACCTCCCCACTGCACACGCCCCTGCCTCATACTCCCACCCCCCCACAGCACAAGCCCACCTCCCCACTGCACACGCCCCTGCCTCATCCCTGACAGCCACACTCCTCCACCCTGCCCCCCACCACAGCATAAGCCCACCTCCCCACTGCACACGCCCCTGCCTCATACTCCCACCCCCCCACAGCACAAGCCCACCTCCCCACTGCACACACCCCTCCCTGCCCCCACCACAGCACAAGCCCACCTCCTCACTGCACATGCCCCTGCCTCATCCCTGACCCCACACTCCTCCTCCCTGCCCCCCACCACAGCACAAGCCCACCTCCCCACTGCACACGCCCCTGCCTCATCCCTGACAGCCACACTCCTCCTCCCTGCCCCCCCACCACAGCACAAGCCCACCTCCCCACTGCACACGCCCTGCCTCATCCCTGACCCCACACTCCTCCTCCCTGCCCTCCCACAACAGCACAAGCCCACCTCCCCACTGCACACCCCCCAGCCTCATCCCTGGCACCACCCCCTCCCTGCCCCCCACGCCAGCACAAGCCCACCTCCCCACTGCACACCCCCTGCCTCATCCCTGACCCCACACTCCTCCTCCCTGCCCCCACCACAGCACAAGCCCACCTCCCCACTGCACACGCCCCTGCCTCATTCCTGACACCACCTCCTCCCTGCCCCCCACCACAGCACAAGGCCACCGCCCCACTGCACACGCCCCTGCCTCATCCCTGACCCCACACTCCTCCTCCCACACCCCCCACCACAGCACAAGCCCACCTCCCCACGCCCCTGCCTCATCCCTGACGGCCACACATCTCCTCCCACCCCAGCACAAACCCATCCCCCCCACTGCACACGCCCCTGCCTCATCCCTGACAGCAACACTCCTCCACCCTGCCCCCCACCACAGCATAAGCCCACCTCCCCACTGCACACGCCCCTGCCTCATACTCCCACCCCCCCACAGCACAAGCCCACCTCCCCACTGCACACGCCCCTCCCTGCCCCCCACCACAGCACAAGCCCACCTCCTCACTGCACATGCCCCTGCCTCATCCCTGACCCCACACTCCTCCTCCCTGCCCCCACCACAGCACAAGCCCACCTCCCCACTGCACACGCCCCTGCCTCATTCCTGACACCACCTCCTCCCTGCCCCCCACCACAGCACAAGGCCACCGCCCCACTGCACACGCCCCTGCCTCATCCCTGACCCCACACTCCTCCTCCCACACCCCCCACCACAGCACAAGGCCACCTCCCCACTGCACACGCCCCTGCCTCATCCCTGACAGCCACACTCCTCCTCCCCGCCCCCCCACCACAGCACAAGCCCACCTCCCCACTGCACACCCCTGCCTCATCCCTGACCCCACACTCCTCCTCCCTGCCCTCCCACCACAGCACAAGCCCACCTCCCCACTGCACACGCCCCTGCCTCATCCCTGACCCCACACTCCACCTCCCTGCCCCCCACCACAGCACAAGGCCACCTCCCCACTGCACACGCCCCTGCCTCATCCCTGACCCCACACTCCTCCTCCCAGCCCCCCACCACAGCACAAGGCCACCCCCCCACTGCACACGCCCCTGCCTCATCCCTGAATCCACACTCCTCCTCCCTGCCCCCCCACCACAGCACAAGGCCACCTCCCCACTGCACACGCCCTGCCTCATCCCTGACCCCACACTCCTCCTCCCCCAACCCCCAACACAGCACAAGCCCACCTCCCCACTGCACACGCCCCTGCCTCATCCCTGACGGCCACACTCCTCCCTGCCCCCCCACAGCACAAGCCCACCTCCCCACTGCACACGCCCCTGCCTAATCCCTGACCCCACACTCCTCCTCCCTGCACCCCCACCACAGCACAAGCCCACCCCCCCACTGCACACTCCCCTGCCACATCCCTGACCCCACACTCTTCCTACCTGCCCCCCCACCACAGCACAAGCCCAACTCACCACTGCACACTCCCCTGCCCCCCACCACAGCACAAGCCCACCTCCCCACTGCACACTCCCCTGCCTCATTCCTGACACCACCCCCTCCCCGCCCCCCCACCACAGCACAAGGCCACCTCCCCACTGCACACGCCCCTGCCTCATCCCTGACACCACCCCCTCCCTGCCGCCCCACCACAGCACAAGCCCACCTCCCCACTGCACACGCCCCTGCCTCATCACTGACAGCCACACTACTCCTCCCTGCACCCCACCACAGCACAAGCCCACCTCCTCACTGCACACGCCCCTGCCTCATCACTGACAGCCACACTCCTCCTCCCTGCACCCCACCACAGCACAAGCCCACCTCCCCACTGCACACGCCCCTCCTCATCCCTGACACCACATTCCTCCTCCCTGCCCCCACCACAGCACAAGCCCACCTCCCCACTGCACATGCCCCTGCCTCATCCCTGACCCCACACTCCGCCTCCCACACCCCCCACCACAGCACAAGGCCACCTCTCCACTGCACACGCCCCTGCCTCATCCCTGACACCACATTCCTCCTCCCTGCCCCCACCACAGCACAAGCCCACCTCCCCACTGAACACGCCCCTGCCTCATCCCTGACAGCCAAACTCCTCCTCCCTGACCCCCCACCACAGCACAAGCCTACCTCCCCACTGCACACGCCCCTGCCTCATCCCTGACAGCCAAACTCCTCCTCCCCTGCCCCCACCACAGCACAAGCCCACATCCCCACTGCACATGCCCTGCCTCATCCCTGACACCACATTCCTCCTCCCTGCCCCACCACAGCACAAGCCCACCTCCCCACTGCACACGCCCCTGCCACATCCCTGACCCCACACTCTTCCTACCTGCCCCCCCACCACAGCACAAGCCCAACTCACCACTGCACACACCCCTGCCCCCCACCACAGCACAAGCCCACCTCCCCACTGCACACTCCCCTGCCTCATTCCTGACACCACCCCCTCCCCGCCCCCCCCACCACAGCACAAGGCCACCTCCCCACTGCACACGCCCCTGCCTCATCCCTGACACCACCCCCTCCCTGCCGCCCCACCACAGCACAAGCCCACCTCCCCACTGCACACGCCCCTGCCTCATCACTGACAGCCACACTCCTCCTCCCTGCACCCCACCACAGCACAAGCCCACCTCCCCACTGCACACGCCCCTGCCTCATCACTGACAGCCGCACTCCTCCTCCCTGCACCCCACCACAGCACAAGCCCACCTCCCCACTGCACACGCCCTTCCTCATCCCTGACACCAAATTCCTCCTCCCTGTCCCCACCACAGCACAAGCCCACCTCCCCACTGCACATGCCCCTGCCTCATCCCTGACCCCACACTCCGCCTCCCACACCCCCCACCACAGCACAAGGCCACCTCCCCACTGCACACGCCCCTGCCTCATCCCTGACACCACATTCCTCCTCCCTGCCCCCACCACAGCACAAGCCCACCTCCCCACTGAACACGCCCCTGCCTCATCCCTGACAGCCACACTCCTCCACCCTGCCCCCCACCACAGCATAAGCCCACCTCCCCACTGCACACGCCCCTGCCTCATACTCCCACCCCCCCACAGCACAAGCCCACCTCCCCACTGCACACGCCCCTGCCTCATCCCTGACAGCCACACTCCTCCACCCTGCCCCCCACCACAGCATAAGCCCACCTCCCCACTGCACACGCCCCTGCCTCATACTCCCACCCCCCCACAGCACAAGCCCACCTCCCCACTGCACACGCCCCTCCCTGCCCCCACCACAGCACAAGCCCACCTCCTCACTGCACATGCCCCTGCCTCATCCCTGACCCCACACTCCTCCTCCCTGCCCCCCACCACAGCACAAGCCCACCTCCCCACTGCACACGCCCCTGCCTCATCCCTGACAGCCACACTCCTCCTCCCTGCCCCCCCACCACAGCACAAGCCCACCTCCCCACTGCACACGCCCTGCCTCATCCCTGACCCCACACTCCTCCTCCCTGCCCTCCCACAACAGCACAAGCCCACCTCCCCACTGCACACCCCCCAGCCTCATCCCTGGCACCACCCCCTCCCTGCCCCCCACGCCAGCACAAGGCCACCTCCCCACTGCACACGCCCCTGCCTCATCCCTGACACCACATTCCTCCTCCCTGCCCCCACCACAGCACAAGCCCACCTCCCCACTGAACACGCCCCTGCCTCATCCCTGACAGCCAAACTCCTCCTCCCTGACCCCCCACCACAGCACAAGCCTACCTCCCCACTGCACACGCCCCTGCCTCATCCCTGACAGCCAAACTCCTCCTCCCCTGCCCCCACCACAGCACAAGCCCACATCCCCACTGCACACGCCCTGCCTCATCCCTGACACCACATTCCTCCTCCCTGCCCCACCACAGCACAAGCCCACCTCCCCACTGCACACGCCCCTGCCTCATCCCTGACAGCCATACTCTTCCTCCCTGCCCCCACCACAGCACAAGCCCACCTCCCCACTGCACACGCCCCTGCCTCAACCCTGACCCCACACTCCTCCTCCCACACCCCCCACCACAGCACAAGCCCACCTCCCCACGCCCCTGCCTCATCCCTGACGGCCACACATCTCCTCCCACCCCAGCACAAACCCATCCCCCCCACTGCACACGCCCCTGCCTCATCCCTGACAGCAACACTCCTCCACCCTGCCCCCCACCACAGCATAAGCCCACCTCCCCACTGCACACGCCCCTGCCTCATACTCCCACCCCCCCACAGCACAAGCCCACCTCCCCACTGCACACGCCCCTCCCTGCCCCCCACCACAGCACAAGCCCACCTCCTCACTGCACATGCCCCTGCCTCATCCCTGACCCCACACTCCTCCTCCCTGCCCCCACCACAGCACAAGCCCACCTCCCCACTGCACACGCCCCTGCCTCATTCCTGACACCACCTCCTCCCTGCCCCCCACCACAGCACAAGGCCACCGCCCCACTGCACACGCCCCTGCCTCATCCCTGACCCCACACTCCTCCTCCCACACCCCCCACCACAGCACAAGGCCACCTCCCCACTGCACACGCCCCTGCCTCATCCCTGACAGCCACACTCCTCCTCCCCGCCCCCCCACCACAGCACAAGCCCACCTCCCCACTGCACACCCCTGCCTCATCCCTGACCCCACACTCCTCCTCCCTGCCCTCCCACCACAGCACAAGCCCACCTCCCCACTGCACACGCCCCTGCCTCATCCCTGACCCCACACTCCACCTCCCTGCCCCCCACCACAGCACAAGGCCACCTCCCCACTGCACACGCCCCTGCCTCATCCCTGACCCCACACTCCCCTCCCTGCCCCCCCACCACAGCACAAGGCCACCCCCCACTGCACACGCCCCTGCCTCATCCCTGAATCCACACTCCTCCTCCCTGCCCCCCCACCACAGCACAAGGCCACCTCCCCACTGCACACGCCCTGCCTCATCCCTGACCCCACACTCCTCCTCCCCCAACCCCCAACACAGCACAAGCCCACCTCCCCACTGCACACGCCCCTGCCTCATCCCTGACGGCCACACTCCTCCCTGCCCCCCCACAGCACAAGCCCACCTCCCCACTGCACACGCCCCTGCCTAATCCCTGACCCCACACTCCTCCTCCCTGCACCCCCACCACAGCACAAGCCCACCCCCCCACTGCACACTCCCCTGCCACATCCCTGACCCCACACTCTTCCTACCTGCCCCCCCACCACAGCACAAGCCCAACTCACCACTGCACACTCCCCTGCCCCCCACCACAGCACAAGCCCACCTCCCCACTGCACACTCCCCTGCCTCATTCCTGACACCACCCCCTCCCCGCCCCCCCACCACAGCACAAGGCCACCTCCCCACTGCACACGCCCCTGCCTCATCCCTGACACCACCCCCTCCCTGCCGCCCCACCACAGCACAAGCCCACCTCCCCACTGCACACGCCCCTGCCTCATCACTGACAGCCACACTACTCCTCCCTGCACCCCACCACAGCACAAGCCCACCTCCTCACTGCACACGCCCCTGCCTCATCACTGACAGCCACACTCCTCCTCCCTGCACCCCACCACAGCACAAGCCCACCTCCCCACTGCACACGCCCCTCCTCATCCCTGACACCACATTCCTCCTCCCTGCCCCCACCACAGCACAAGCCCACCTCCCCACTGCACATGCCCCTGCCTCATCCCTGACCCCACACTCCGCCTCCCACACCCCCCACCACAGCACAAGGCCACCTCTCCACTGCACACGCCCCTGCCTCATCCCTGACACCACATTCCTCCTCCCTGCCCCCACCACAGCACAAGCCCACCTCCCCACTGAACACGCCCCTGCCTCATCCCTGACAGCCAAACTCCTCCTCCCTGACCCCCCACCACAGCACAAGCCTACCTCCCCACTGCACACGCCCCTGCCTCATCCCTGACAGCCAAACTCCTCCTCCCCTGCCCCCACCACAGCACAAGCCCACATCCCCACTGCACATGCCCTGCCTCATCCCTGACACCACATTCCTCCTCCCTGCCCCACCACAGCACAAGCCCACCTCCCCACTGCACACGCCCCTGCCACATCCCTGACCCCACACTCTTCCTACCTGCCCCCCCACCACAGCACAAGCCCAACTCACCACTGCACACACCCCTGCCCCCCACCACAGCACAAGCCCACCTCCCCACTGCACACTCCCCTGCCTCATTCCTGACACCACCCCCTCCCCGCCCCCCCCACCACAGCACAAGGCCACCTCCCCACTGCACACGCCCCTGCCTCATCCCTGACACCACCCCCTCCCTGCCGCCCCACCACAGCACAAGCCCACCTCCCCACTGCACACGCCCCTGCCTCATCACTGACAGCCACACTCCTCCTCCCTGCACCCCACCACAGCACAAGCCCACCTCCCCACTGCACACGCCCCTGCCTCATCACTGACAGCCGCACTCCTCCTCCCTGCACCCCACCACAGCACAAGCCCACCTCCCCACTGCACAAGCCCTTCCTCATCCCTGACACCAAATTCCTCCTCCCTGTCCCCACCACAGCACAAGCCCACCTCCCCACTGCACATGCCCCTGCCTCATCCCTGACCCCACACTCCGCCTCCCACACCCCCCACCACAGCACAAGGCCACCTCCCCACTGCACACGCCCCTGCCTCATCCCTGACACCACATTCCTCCTCCCTGCCCCCACCACAGCACAAGCCCACCTCCCCACTGAACACGCCCCTGCCTCATCCCTGACAGCCACACTCCTCCACCCTGCCCCCCACCACAGCATAAGCCCACCTCCCCACTGCACACGCCCCTGCCTCATACTCCCACCCCCCCACAGCACAAGCCCACCTCCCCACTGCACACGCCCCTGCCTCATCCCTGACAGCCACACTCCTCCACCCTGCCCCCCACCACAGCATAAGCCCACCTCCCCACTGCACACGCCCCTGCCTCATACTCCCACCCCCCCACAGCACAAGCCCACCTCCCCACTGCACACGCCCCTCCCTGCCCCCACCACAGCACAAGCCCACCTCCTCACTGCACATGCCCCTGCCTCATCCCTGACCCCACACTCCTCCTCCCTGCCCCCCACCACAGCACAAGCCCACCTCCCCACTGCACACGCCCCTGCCTCATCCCTGACAGCCACACTCCTCCTCCCTGCCCCCCCACCACAGCACAAGCCCACCTCCCCACTGCACACGCCCTGCCTCATCCCTGACCCCACACTCCTCCTCCCTGCCCTCCCACAACAGCACAAGCCCACCTCCCCACTGCACACCCCCCAGCCTCATCCCTGGCACCACCCCCTCCCTGCCCCCACGCCAGCACAAGCCCACCTCCCCACTGCACACCCCCTGCCTCATCCCTGACAGCCACACTCCTCCTCCCTGCCCCCCACCACAACACAAGCCCACCTCTCCACTGCACACGCCCCTGCCTCATCCCTGATGTCCACACTCCCCCTCCCCGCCCACCCACGCCAGCACAAGCCCACTTCCCCACTGCACACGCCCTGCCTCATCCCTGACAGCACATTCCTCCTCCCTGCCCCCCACCACAGCACAAGCCCACCTCCCCACTGCACACGCCCCTGCCTCATTCCTGACACCACCCCCTCCCTGCCCCCCACCACAGCACAAGGCCACCGCCCCACTGCACACGCCCCTGCCTCATCCCTAACCCCACACTCCTCCTCCCACACCCCCCACCACAGCACAAGGCCACCTCCCCACTGCACACGCCCCTGCCTCATCCCTGACAGCCACACTCCTCCTCTCTGCCCCCCCACCACAGCACAAGCCCACCTCCCCACTGCACACGCCCTGCCTCATCCCTGACCCCACACTCCTCCTCCCTGCCCCCCACGCCAGCACAAGCCCACCTCCCTACTGCACACCCCCTGCCTCATCCCTGACAGCCACACTCCTCCTCCCTGCCCCCCACCACAGCACAAGCCCACCTCTCCACTGCACACGCCCCTGCCTCATCACTGATGTCCACACTCCCCCTCCCGGCCCACCCACCACAGCACAAGCCCAGTTCCCCACTGCACACGCCCCGCCTCATCCCTGACAGCACATTCCTCCTCCCTGCCCCCCACCACAGCACAAGCCCACCTCCCCACTGCACACGCCCCTGCCTCATCCCTGACAGCCACACACCTCCTCCCTGCCCCCTACCACCATCCCACCTCCCCACTGCACACGCCCTGCCTCATCCCTGACACCACATTCCTCCTCCCTGCCCCCACCACAGCACAAGCCCATCTCCCCACTGCACACGCCCCTGCCTCATCCCTGACACCACACTCCTCCTCCCACACCCCCCACAACAGCACAGGGCCACCTCCCCACTGCACACGCCCCTGCCTCATCCCTGACAGCCAAACTCCTCCTCCCTGACGCCCCACCACAGCACAAGCCTACCTCCCCACTGCACACGCCCCTGCCTCGACAGCCAAACTCCTCCTCCCTGACCCCCACCACAGCACAAGCCTACCTCCCCACTGCACACCCCCCTGCCTCATCCCTGACAGCCAAACTCCTCCCCCCTGCCCCCCACAACAGCACAAGCCCACCGCCCCACTGCACACCCCCTGCCTCGTCCCTGACACCACATTCCTCCTCCCTGCCCCCACCACAGCACAAGCCCACCTCCCCACTGCTCACGCCCCTGCCTCATCCCTGACAGCCATACTCTTCCTCCCTGCCCCCCACCACAGCACAAGCCCACCTCCCCACTGCACACGCCCCTGCCTCAACCCTGACCCCACACTCCTCCTCCCACACCCCCCACCACAGCACAAGCCCACCTCCCCACACCCCTGCCTCATCCCTGAAGGCCACACACCTCCTCCCACCCCAGCACAAACCCATCCCCCCACTGCACACGCCCCTGCCTCATCCCTGACAGCCACACTCCTCCACCCTGCCCCCACCACAGCATAAGCCCACCTCCCCACTGCACACGCCCCTGCCTCATACTCCCACCCCCCCACAGCACAAGCCCACCTCCCCACTGCACACGCCCCTCCCTGCCCCCCACCACTGCACAAGCCCACCTCCTCACTGCACATGCCCCTGCCTCATCCCTGACCCCACACTCCTCCTCCCTGCCCCCCACCACAGCACAAGCCCACCTCCCCACTGCACACGCCCCTGCCTCATTCCTGACACCACCCCCTCCCTGCCCCCCACCACAGCACAAGGCCACAAGCCCCACTGCACACGCCCCTGCCTCATCCCTGACCCCACACTCCTCCTCCCACACCCCCCACAACAGCACAAGGCCACCTCCCCACTGCACACGCCCCTGCCTCATCCCTGACAGCCACACTCCTCCTCCCTGCCCCCCACCACAGCACAAGCCCACCTCCCCACTGCACACGCCCTGCCTCATCCCTGACCCCACACTCCTCCTCCCTGCCCTCCCACCACAGCACAAGCCCACCTCCCCACTGCACACTCCCCTGCCTCATCTCTGACACCACACTCCTCCTCCAACACCCCCCACAACAGCACAAGGCCACCTCCCCACTGCACACGCCCCTGCCTCATCCCTGACAGCCAAACTCCTCTTCCCTGATGCCCCACCACAGCACAAGCCTACCTCCCCACTGCACACGCCCCTGTCTCATCACTGACAGCCACACTCCTCCTCCCTGCCCCCCACCACAGCACAAGCCCACCTCCCCACTGCACACGCCCTTCCTCATCCCTGACACCACATTCCTCCTCCCTGCCCCCACCACAGCCCAAGCCCACCTCCCCACTGCACACCCCCCTGCCTCATCCCTGACCCCACACTCCTCCCACACCCCCCACCACAGCACAAGGCCACCTCCCCACTGCACACGCCCCTGTCTCATCCCTGACAGCCAAACTCCTCCTCCCTGAGCCCCACCACAGCACAAGCCTACCTCCCCACTGCACACGCCCCTGCCTCATCCCTGACAGCCAAACTCCTCCTCCCCTGCCCCCCACCACAGCACAAGCCCACATCCCCACTGCACACGCCCTGCCTCATCCCTGACACCACATTCCTCCTCCCTGCCCCCACCACAGCACAAGCCCACCTCCCCACTGCACACGCCCCTGCCTCATCCCTGACAGCCATACTCTTCCTCCCTGCCCCCCACCACAGCACAAGCCCTCCTCCCCACTGCACAGGCCCCTGCCTCAACCCTGACCCCACAC
The DNA here is from genome assembly GCF_040938575.1 of Ambystoma mexicanum. NCBI lineage: Eukaryota > Metazoa > Chordata > Amphibia > Caudata > Ambystomatidae > Ambystoma > Ambystoma mexicanum. The sequence goes on from NC_090921.1 coordinate 31,519,179, forward strand.
TCCTCCTCCCACACCCCCCACCACAGCACAAGCCCACCTCTCCACGCCCCTGCCTCATCCCTGACAGCCACACTCCTCCACCCTGCCCCCCACCACAGCATAAGCCCAACTCCCCACTGCACACGCCCCTGCCTCATACTCCCACCCCCCCACAGCACAAGCCCACCTCCCCACTGCACACGCCCCTCCCTGCCCCCCACCACTGCACAAGCCCACCTCCTCACTGCACACGCCCCTGCCTCATCCCTGACCCCACACTCCTCCTCCCACACCCCCCACAACAGCACAAGGCCACCTCCCCACTGCACACGCCCCTGCCTCATCACTGACAGCCACACTCATCCTCCCTGCCCCCCACCACAGCACAAGCCCACCTCCCCACTGCACACGCCCTTCCTCATCCCTGACACCACATTCCTCCTCCCTGCCCCCACCACAGCACAAGCCCACCTCCCCACTGCACACGCCCCTGCCTCGACAGCCAAACTCCTCCTCCCTGACCCCCACCACAGCACAAGCCTACCTCCCCACTGCACACCCCCCTGCCTCATCCCTGACAGCCAAACTCCTCCCCCCTGCCCCCCACCACAGCACAAGCCCACCGCCCCACTGCACACCCCCTGCCTCGTCCCTGACACCACATTCCTCCTCCCTGCCCCCACCACAGCACAAGCCCACCTCCCCACTGCTCACGCCCCTGCCTCATCCCTGACAGCCATACTCTTCCTCCCTGCCCCCCACCACAGCACAAGCCCACCTCCCCACTGCACACGCCCCTGCCTCAACCCTGACCCCACACTCCTCCTCCCACACCCCCCACCACAGCACAAGCCCACCTCCCCACGCCCCTGCCTCATCCCTGAAGGCCACACACCTCCTCCCACCCCAGCACAAACCCATCCCCCCACTGCACACGCCCCTGCCTCATCCCTGACAGCCACACTCCTCCACCCTGCCCCCACCACAGCATAAGCCCACCTCCCCACTGCACACGCCCCTGCCTCATACTCCCACCCCCCCACAGCACAAGCCCACCTCCCCACTGCACACGCCCCTCCCTGCCCCCCACCACTGCACAAGCCCACCTCCTCACTGCACATGCCCCTGCCTCATCCCTGACCCCACACTCCTCCTCCCTGCCCCCCACCACAGCACAAGCCCACCTCCCCACTGCACACGCCCCTGCCTCATTCCTGACACCACCCCCTCCCTGCCCCCCACCACAGCACAAGGCCACAAGCCCCACTGCACACGCGCCTGCCTCATCCCTGACCCCACACTCCTCCTCCCACACCCCCCACAACAGCACAAGGCCACCTCCCCACTGCACACGCCCCTGCCTCATCCCTGACAGCCACACTCCTCCTCCCTGCCCCCCACCACAGCACAAGCCCACCTCCCCACTGCACACGCCCTGCCTCATCCCTGACCCCACACTCCTCCTCCCTGCCCTCCCACCACAGCACAAGCCCACCTCCCCACTGCACACTCCCCTGCCTCATCTCTGACACCACACTCCTCCTCCAACACCCCCCACAACAGCACAAGGCCACCTCCCCACTGCACACGCCCCTGCCTCATCCCTGACAGCCAAACTCCTCTTCCCTGATGCCCCACCACAGCACAAGCCTACCTCCCCACTGCACACGCCCCTGTCTCATCACTGACAGCCACACTCCTCCTCCCTGCCCCCCACCACAGCACAAGCCCACCTCCCCACTGCACACGCCCTTCCTCATCCCTGACACCACATTCCTCCTCCCTGCCCCCACCACAGCACAAGCCCACCTCCCCACTGCACACGCCCTGCCTCATCCCTGACCCCACACTCCTCCTCCCACACCCCCCACCACAGCACAAGGCCACCTCCCCACTGCACACGCCCCTGCCTCATCCCTGACAGCCAAACTCCTCCTCCCTGACCCCCCACCACAGCACAAGCCTACCTCCCCACTGCACACGCCCCTGCCTCATCCCTGACAGCCAAACTCCTCCTCCCCTGCCCCCCACCACAGCACAAGCCCACATCCCCACTGCACACGCCCTGCCTCATCCCTGACACCACATTCCTCCTCCCTGCCCCCACCACAGTGCAAGCCCACCTCCCCACTGCACACGTCCCTGCCTCATCCCTGACAGCCATACTCTTCCTCCCTGCCCCCCACCACAGCACAAGCCCACCTCCCCACTGCACACGCCCCTGCCTCAACCCTGACCCCACACTCCTCCTCCCACCCCCCCACCACAGCACAAGCCCACCTCCCCACGCCCCTGCCTCATCACTGACGGCCACACACCTCCTCCCACCCCAGAACAAACCCATCCCCCCACTGCACACGCCCCTGCCTCATCCCTGACAGCCACACTCCTCCACCCTGCCCCCCACCACAGCATAAGCCCACCTCCCCACTGCACACGCCCCTGCCTCATACTCCCACCCCCCCACAGCACAAGCCCACCTCCCGACTGCACACGCCCCTCCCTGCCCACCACCACAGCACAAGCCCACCTCCTCACTGCACATGCCCCTGCCTCAACCCTGACCCCACACTCCTCCTCCCTGCCCCCCACCACAGCACAAGCCCACCTCCCCACTGCACACGCCCCTGCCTCATTCCTGACGCCACCCCCTCCCTGCCCCCCACCACAGCACAAGGCCACCACCCCACTGCACACGCCCCTGCCTCATCCCTGACCCCACACTCCTCCTCCCACACCCCCACCACAGCACAAGGCGACCTCCCCACTGCACACGCCCCTGCCTCATCCCTGACAGCCACACTCCTCCTCCCTGCCCCCCCACCACAGCACAAGCCCACCTCCCCACTGCACACGCCCTGCCTCATCCCTGACCCCACACTCCTCCTCCCTGCCCTCCCACCACAGCACAAGCCCACCTCCCCACTGCACACGCCCCAGCCTCATCCCTGGCACCACCCCCTCCCTGCCCCCCACGCCAGCACAAGCCCACCTCCCCACTGCACACCCCCTGCCTCATCCCTGACAGCCACACTCCTCCTCCCTGCCCCCCACCACAGCACAAGCCCACCTCTCCACTGCACATGCCCCTGCCTCATCCCTGATGTCCACACTCCCCCTCCCCGCCCACCCACCACAGCACAAGCCCACTTCCCCACTGCACACGCCCTGCCTCATCCCTGACAGCACATTCCTCCTCCCTGCCCCCCACCACAGCACAAGCCCACCTCCCCACTGCACACGCCCTGCCTCCTCCCTGACAGCACATTCCTCCTCCCTGCCCCCCACCACAGCACAAGCCCACCTCTCCACTGCACACCCCCTGCCTCATCACTGATGTCCACACTCCCCCTCCCGGCTCACCCACCACAGCACAAGCCCAGTTCCCCACTGCACACGCCCTGCCTCATCCCTGACAGCACATTCCTCCTCCCTGCCCCCCACCACAGCACAAGCCCACCTCCCCACTGCACACGCCCCTGCCTCATCCCTGACAGCCACACACCTCCTCCCTGCCCCCTACCACCATCCCACCTCCCCACTGCACACGCCCTGCCTCATCCCTGACACCACATTCCTCCTCCCTGCCCCCACCACAGCACAAGCCCATCTCCCCACTGCACACGCCCCTGCCTCATCCCTGACACCACACTCCTCCTCCCACACCCCCCACAACAGCACAGGGCCACCTCCCCACTGCACACGCCCCTGCCTCATCCCTGACAGCCACACTCCTCCTCCCTGCCCCCCACCACAGCACAAGCCCACCTACCCACTGCACACGCCCTTCCTCATCCCTGACACCACATTCCTCCTCCCTGCCCCCACCACAGCCCAAGCCCACCTCCCCACTGCACACCCCCCTGCCTCATCCCTGACCCCACACTCCTCCCACACCCCCCACCACAGCACAAGGCCACCTCCCCACTGCACACGCCCCTGTCTCATCCCTGACAGCCAAACTCCTCCTCCCTGACCCCCACCACAGCACAAGCCTACCTCCCCACTGCACACGCCCCTGCCTCATCCCTGACAGCCAAACTCCTCCTCCCCTGCCCCCCACCACAGCACAAGCCCACATCCCCACTGCACACGCCCTGCCTCATCCCTGACACCACATTCCTCCTCCCTGCCCCCACCACAGCACAAGCCCACCTCCCCACTGCACACGCCCCTGCCTCATCCCTGACAGCCATACTCTTCCTCCCTGCCCCCCACCACAGCACAAGCCCTCCTCCCCACTGCACAGGCCCCTGCCTCATCCCTGACAGCCACACTCCTCCACCCTGCCCCCCACCACAGCATGAGCCCAACTCCCCACTGCACACGCCCCTGCCTCATCCTCCCACCCCCCCACAGCACAAGCCCACCTCCCCACTGCACACGCCCCTCCCTGCCCCCCACCACAGCACAAGCCCACCTCCTCACTGCACATGCCCCTGCCTCATCCCTGACCCCACACTCCTCCTCCCTGCCCCCACCACAGCACAAGCCCACCTCCCCACTGCACACGCCCCAGCCTCATCCCTGGCACCACCCCCTCCCTGCCCCCCACGCCAGCACAAGCCCACCTCCCCACTGCACACCCCCTGCCTCATCCCTGACAGCCACACTCCTCCTCCCTGCCCCCCACCACAGCACAAGCCCACCTCTCCACTGCACACGCCCCAGCCTCATCCCTGATGTCCACACTCCCCCTCCCCGCCCACCCACGCCAGCACAAGCCCACTTCCCCACTGCACACGCCCTGCCTCATCCCTGACAGCACATTCCTCCTCCCTGCCCCCCACCACAGCACAAGCCCACCTCCCCACTGCACACGCCCCTGCCTCATTCCTGATACCACCCCCTCCCTGCCCCCCACCACAGCACAAGGCCACCGCCCCACTGCACACGCCCCTGCCTCATCCCTAACCCCACACTCCTCCTCCCACACCCCCCACCACAGCACAAGGCCACCTCCCCACTGCACACGCCCCTGCCTCATCCCTGACAGCCACACTCCTCCTCTCTGCCCCCCCACCACAGCACAAGCCCACCTCCCCACTGCACACGCCCTGCCTCATCCCTGACCCCACACTCCTCCTCCCTTCCCCCCACGCCAGCACAAGCCCACCTCCCTACTGCACACCCCCTGCCTCATCCCTGACAGCCACACTCCTCCTCCCTGCCCCCCACCACAGCACAAGCCCACCTCTCCACTGCACACGCCCCTGCCTCATCACTGATGTCCACACTCCCCCTCCCTGCCCCCCACCACTGCACACGCCCTGCCTCATCCCTGACAGCCACACACCTCCTCCCTGCCCCCTACCACCATCCCACCTCCCCACTGCACACGCCCTGCCTCATCCCTGACACCACATTCCTCCTCCCTGCCCCCACCACAGCACAAGCCCATCTCCCCACTGCACACGCCCCTGCCTCATCCCTGACACCACACTCCTCCTCCCACACCCCCCACAACAGCACAGGGCCACCTCCCCACTGCACACGCCCCTGCCTCATCCCTGACAGCCAAACTCCTCCTCCCTGACGCCCCACCACAGCACAAGCCTACCTCCCCACTGCACACGCCCCTGCCTCATCACTGACAGCCACACTCCTCCTCCCTGCCCCCCACCACAGCACAAGCCCACCTCCCCACTGCACACGCCCATCCTCATCCCTGACACCACATTCCTCCTCCCTGCCCCCACCACAGCCCAAGCCCACCTCCCCACTGCACACCCCCTGCCTCATCCCTGACCCCACACTCCTCCCACACCCCCCACCACAGCACAAGGCCACCTCCCCACTGCACACGCCCCTGTCTCATCCCTGACAGCCAAACTCCTCCTCCCTGACCCCCACCACAGCACAAGCCTACCTCCCCACTGCACACGCCCCTGCCTCATCCCTGACAGCCAAACTCCTCCTCCCCTGCCCCCCACCACAGCACAAGCCCACATCCCCACTGCACACGCCCTGCCTCATCCCTGACACCACATTCCTCCTCCCTGCCCCCACCACAGCACAAGCCCACCTCCCCACTGCACACACCCCTGCCTCATCCCTGACAGCCATACTCTTCCTCCCTGCCCCCCACCACAGCACAAGCCCTCCTCCCCACTGCACAGGCCCCTGCCTCAACCCTGACCCCACACTCCTCCTCCCACACCCCCCACCACAGCACAAGCCCACCTCTCCACGCCCCTGCCTCATCCCTGACAGCCACACTCCTCCACCCTGCCCCCCACCACAGCATAAGCCCAACTCCCCACTGCACACGCCCCTGCCTCATACTCCCACCCCCCACAGCACAAGCCCACCTCCCCACTGCACACGCCCCTCCCTGCCCCCCACCACTGCACAAGCCCACCTCCTCACTGCACACGCCCCTGCCTAATCCCTGACCGCACACTCCTCCTCCCACACCCCCCACAACAGCACAAGGCCACCTCCCCACTGCACACGCCCCTGCCTCATCACTGACAGCCACACTCTTCCTCCCTGCCCCCCACCACAGCACAAGCCCACCTCCCCACTGCACACGCCCTTCCTCATCCCTGACACCACATTCCTCCTCCCTGCCCCCACCACAGCACAAGCCCACCTCCCCACTGCACACGCCCCTGCCTCGACAGCCAAACTCCTCCTCCCTGACCCCCACCACAGCACAAGCCTACCTCCCCACTGCACACCCCCCTGCCTCATCCCTGACAGCCAAACTCCTCCCCCCTGCCCCCCACAACAGCACAAGCCCACCGCCCCACTGCACACCCCCTGCCTCGTCCCTGACACCACATTCCTCCTCCCTGCCCCCACCACAGCACAAGCCCACCTCCCCACTGCTCACGCCCCTGCCTCATCCCTGACAGCCATACTCTTCCTCCCTGCCCCCACCACAGCACAAGCCCACCTCCCCACTGCACACGCCCCTGCCTCAACCCTGACCCCACACTCCTCCTCCCACACCCCCCACCACAGCACAAGCCCACCTCCCCACACCCCTGCCTCATCCCTGAAGGCCACACACCTCCTCCCACCCCAGCACAAACCCATCCCCCCACTGCACACGCCCCTGCCTCATCCCTGACAGCCACACTCCTCCACCCTGCCCCCACCACAGCATAAGCCTACCTCCCCACTGCACACGCCCCTGCCTCATACTCCCACCCCCCCACAGCACAAGCCCACCTCCCCACTGCACACGCCCCTCCCTGCCCCCCACCACTGCACAAGCCCACCTCCTCACTGCACATGCCCCTGCCTCATCCCTGACCCCACACTCCTCCTCCCTGCCCCCCACCACAGCACAAGCCCACCTCCCCACTGCACACGCCCCTGCCTCATTCCTGACACCACCCCCTCCCTGCCCCCCACCACAGCACAAGGCCACAAGCCCCACTGCACACGCCCCTGCCTCATCCCTGACCCCACACTCCTCCTCCCACACCCCCCACAACAGCACAAGGCCACCTCCCCACTGCACACGCCCCTGCCTCATCCCTGACAGCCACACTCCTCCTCCCTGCCCCCCACCACAGCACAAGCCCACCTCCCCACTGCACACGCCCTGCCTCATCCCTGACCCCACACTCCTCCTCCCTGCCCTCCCACCACAGCACAAGCCCACCTCCCCACTGCACACTCCCCTGCCTCATCTCTGACACCACACTCCTCCTCCAACACCCCCCACAACAGCACAAGGCCACCTCCCCACTGCACACGCCCCTGCCTCATCCCTGACAGCCAAACTCCTCTTCCCTGATGCCCCACCACAGCACAAGCCTACCTCCCCACTGCACACGCCCCTGTCTCATCACTGACAGCCACACTCCTCCTCCCTGCCCCCCACCACAGCACAAGCCCACCTCCCCACTGCACACGCCCTTCCTCATCCCTGACACCACATTCCTCCTCCCTGCCCCCACCACAGCACAAGCCCACCTCCCCACTGCACACGCCCTGCCTCATCCCTGACCCCACACTCCTCCTCCCACACCCCCCACCACAGCACAAGGCCACCTCCCCACTGCACACGCCCCTGCCTCATCCCTGACAGCCAAACTCCTCCTCCCTGACCCCCCACCACAGCACAAGCCTACCTCCCCACTGCACACGCCCCTGCCTCATCCCTGACAGCCAAACTCCTCCTCCCCTGCCCCCCACCACAGCACAAGCCCACATCCCCACTGCACACGCCCTGCCTCATCCCTGACACCACATTCCTCCTCCCTGCCCCCACCACAGTGCAAGCCCACCTCCCCACTGCACACGTCCCTGCCTCATCCCTGACAGCCATACTCTTCCTCCCTGCCCCCCACCACAGCACAAGCCCACCTCCCCACTGCACACGCCCCTGCCTCAACCCTGACCCCACACTCCTCCTCCCACCCCCCCACCACAGCACAAGCCCACCTCCCCACGCCCCTGCCTCATCACTGACGGCCACACACCTCCTCCCACCCCAGAACAAACCCATCCCCCCACTGCACACGCCCCTGCCTCATCCCTGACAGCCACACTCCTCCACCCTGCCCCCCACCACAGCATAAGCCCACCTCCCCACTGCACACGCCCCTGCCTCATACTCCCACCCCCCCACAGCACAAGCCCACCTCCCGACTGCACACGCCCCTCCCTGCCCCCCACCACAGCACAAGCCCACCTCCTCACTGCACATGCCCCTGCCTCAACCCTGACCCCACACTCCTCCTCCCTGCCCCCCACCACAGCACAAGCCCACCTCCCCACTGCACACGCCCCTGCCTCATTCCTGACGCCACCCCCTCCCTGCCCCCCACCACAGCACAAGGCCACCGCCCCACTGCACACGCCCCTGCCTCATCCCTGACCCCACACTCCTCCTCCCACACCCCCACCACAGCACAAGGCCACCTCCCCACTGCACACGCCCCTGCCTCATCCCTGACAGCCACACTCCTCCTCCCTGCCCCCCCACCACAGCACAAGCCCACCTCCCCACTGCACACGCCCTGCCTCATCCCTGACCCCACACTCCTCCTCCCTGCCCTCCCACCACAGCACAAGCCCACCTCCCACTGCACACGCCCCAGCCTCATCCCTGGCACCACCCCCTCCCTGCCCCCCACGCCAGCACAAGCCCACCTCCCCACTGCACACCCCCTGTCTCATCCCTGACAGCCACACTCCTCCTCCCTGCCCCCCACCACAGCACAAGCCCACCTCTCCACTGCACATGCCCCTGCCTCATCCCTGATGTCCACACTCCCCCTCCCCGCCCACCCACCACAGCACAAGCCCACTTCCCCACTGCACACGCCCTGCCTCATCCCTGACAGCACATTCCTCCTCCCTGCCCCCCACCACAGCACAAGCCCACCTTCCCACTGCACACGCCCTGCCTCATCCCTGACAGCACATTCCTCCTCCCTGCCCCCCACCACAGCACAAGCCCACCTCTCCACTGCACACCCCCTGCCTCATCACTGATGTCCACACTCCCCCTCCCGGCTCACCCACCACAGCACAAGCCCAGTTCCCCACTGCACACGCCCTGCCTCATCCCTGACAGCACATTCCTCCTCCCTGCCCCCCACCACAGCACAAGCCCACCTCCCCACTGCACACGCCCCTGCCTCATCCCTGACAGCCACACACCTCCTCCCTGCCCCCTACCACCATCCCACCTCCCCACTGCACACGCCCTGCCTCATCCCTGACACCACATTCCTCCTCCCTGCCCCCACCACAGCACAAGCCCATCTCCCCACTGCACACGCCCCTGCCTCATCCCTGACACCACACTCCTCCTCCCACACCCCCCACAACAGCACAGGGCCACCTCCCCACTGCACACGCCCCTGCCTCATCCCTGACAGCCACACTCCTCCTCCCTGCCCCCCACCACAGCACAAGCCCACCTCCCCACTGCACACGCCCTTCCTCATCCCTGACACCACATTCCTCCTCCCTGCCCCCACCACAGCCCAAGCCCACCTCCCCACTGCACACCCCCCTGCCTCATCCCTGACCCCACACTCCTCCCACACCCCCCACCACAGCACAAGGCCACCTCCCCACTGCACACGCCCCTGTCTCATCCCTGACAGCCAAACTCCTCCTCCCTGACCCCCACCACAGCACAAGCCTACCTCCCCACTGCACACGCCCCTGCCTCATCCCTGACAGCCAAACTCCTCCTCCCCTGCCCCCCACCACAGCACAAGCCCACATCCCCACTGCACACGCCCTGCCTCATCCCTGACACCACATTCCTCCTCCCTGCCCCCACCACAGCACAAGCCCACCTCCCCACTGCACACGCCCCTGCCTCATCCCTGACAGCCATACTCTTCCTCCCTGCCCCCCACCACAGCACAAGCCCTCCTCCCCACTGCACAGGCCCCTGCCTCATCCCTGACAGCCACACTCCTCCACCCTGCCCCCCACCACAGCATAAGCCCAACTCCCCACTGCACACGCCCCTGCCTCATCCTCCCACCCCCCCACAGCACAAGCCCACCTCCCCACTGCACACGCCCGTCCCTGCCCCCCACCACAGCACAAGCCCACCTCCTCACTGCACATGCCCCTGCCTCATCCCTGACCCCACACTCCTCCTCCCTGCCCCCCACCACAGCACAAGGCCACCACCCCACTTCACACGCCCCTGCCTCATCCCTGACCCCACACTCCTCCTCCCACACCCCCACCACAGCACAAGGCCACCTCCCCACTGCACACGCCCCTGCCTCATTCCTGACACCACCTCCTCCCTGCCCCCCACCACAGCACAAGGCCACCACCCCACTGCACACGCCCCTGCCTCATTCCTGACACCACCTCCTCCCTGCCCCCCACCACAGCACAAGGCCACCACCCCACTTCACACGCCCCTGCCTCATCCCTGACCCCACACTCCTCCTCCCACACCCCCCACCACAGCACAAGGCCACCTCCCCACTGCACACGCCCCTGCCTCATCCCTGACAGCCACACTCCTCCTCCCTGCCCCCCCACCACAGCACAAGCCCACCTCCCACTGCACACGCCCCTGCCTCATCCCTGACCCCACACTCCTCCTCCCTGCCCCCCACCACAGCACAAGGCCACCCCCCCACTGCACACGCCCCTGCCTCATCCCTGACCCCACACTCCTCCTCCCTGCCCCCCCACCACAGCACAAGGCCACCTCCCCACTGCACACGCCCGGCCTCATCCCTGACCCCACACTCCTCCTCCCCCAACCCCCAACACAGCACAAGGCCACCTCCCCACTGCACACGCCCCTGCCTCATCCCTGACAGCCACACTCCTCCTCCCTGCCCCCCCACCACAGCACAAGCCCACCTCCCCACTGCACACGCCCCTGCCTCATCCCTGACCCCACACTCCTCCTCCCTGCCCCCCACCACAGCACAAGGCCACCCCCCCACTGCACACGCCCCTGCCTCATCCCTGACCCCACACTCCTCCTCCCTGCCCCCCCACCACAGCACAAGGCCACCTCCCCACTGCACACGCCCGGCCTCATCCCTGACCCCACACTCCTCCTCCCCCAACCCCCAACACAGCACAAGCCCACCTCCCCACTGCACACGCCCGTCCCTGCCCCCCACCACAGCACAAGCCCACCTCCCCACTGCACACGCCCCTGCCTCATTCCTGACACCACCTCCTCCCTGCCCCCCACCACAGCACAAGGCCACCACCCCACTTCACACGCCCCTGCCTCATCCCTGACCCCACACTCCTCCTCCCACACCCCCCACCACAGCACAAGGCCACCTCCCCACTGCACACGCCCCTGCCTCATCCCTGACAGCCACACTCCTCCTCCCTGCCCCCCCACCACAGCACAAGCCCACCTCCCCACTGCACACGCCCCTGCCTCATCCCTGACCCCACACTCCTCCTCCCTGCCCCCCACCACAGCACAAGGCCACCCCCCCACTGCACACGCCCCTGCCTCATCCCTGACCCCACACTCCTCCTCCCTGCCCCCCCACCACAGCACAAGGCCACCTCCCCACTGCACACGCCCGGCCTCATCCCTGACCCCACACTCCTCCTCCCCCAACCCCCAACACAGCACAAGCCCACCTCCCCACTGCACACGCCCCTGCCTCATCCCTGACGGCCACACTCCTCCCTGCCCCCCACAGCACAAGCCCACCTCCCCACTGCACACGCCCCTGCCTCATCCCTGACCCCATACTCCTCCTCCCTGCACCCCCACCACAGCACAAGCCCACCCCCCCACTGCACACTCCCCTGCCACATCCCTGACCCCACACTCCTACCTGCCCCCCCACCACAGCACAAGCCCAACTCACCACTGCACACTCCCCTGCCCCCCACCACAGCACAAGCCCACTTCCCCACTGCACACGCCCCTGCCTCATTCCTGACACCACCCCCTCCCCGCCCACCCACCACAGCACAAGGCCACCTCCCCACTGCACACGCCCCTGCCTCATCCCTGACACCACCCCCCTCCCTGCCGCCCCACCACAGCACAAGCCCACCTCTCCACTGCACACGCCCCTGCCTCATCCCTGACAGCCACACACCTCCTCCCTGCCCCCCACCACAGCACAAGCCTACCTCCCCACTGCACACGCCCCTGCCTCATCACTGACAGCCACACTCCTCCTCCCTGCACCCCACCACAGCACAAGCCCACCTCCCCACTGCACACGCCCCTGCCTCATCACTGACAGCCGCACTCCTCCTCCCTGCACCCCACCACAGCACAAGCCCACCTCCCCACTGCACACGCCCTTCCTCATCCCTGACAACACATTCCTCCTCCCTGTCCCCACCACAGCACAAGCCCACCTCCCCACTGCACATGCCCCTGCCTCATCCCTGACCCCACACTCCGCCTCCCACACCCCCCACCACAGCACAAGCCCACTTCCCCACTGCACAAGCCCTGCCTCATCCCTGACAGCACATTCCTCCTCCCTGCCCCCCACCACAGCACAAGCCCACCTCCCCACTGCACACGCCCCTTCCTCATTCCTGACACCACCCCCTCCCTGCCCCCCACCACAGCACAAGGCCACCGCCCCACTGCACACGCCCCTGCCTCATCCCTAACCCCACACTCCTCCTCCCACACCCCCCACCACAGCACAAGGCCACCTCCCCACTGCACACGCCCCTGCCTCATCCCTGACAGCCACACTCCTCCTCCCTGCCCCCCACCACAGCACAAGCCCACCTCCCCACTGCACACGCCCTGCCTCATCCCTGACCCCACACTCCTCCTCTCTGCCCTCCCACCACAGCACAAGCCCACCTCCACACTGCACACGCCCCTGCCTCATCCCTGACACCACCCCCCTCCCTGCCCCCCACGCCAGCACAAGCCCACCTCCCCACTGCACACCCCCTGCCTCATCCCTGACAGCCACACTCCTCCTCCCTGCCCCCCACCACAGCACAAGCCCACCTCTCCACTGCACACGCCCCTGCTTCATCCCTGATGTCCTCACTCCCCCTCCCGGCCCACCCACCACAGCACAAGCCCACTTCCCCACTACACACGCCCTGCCTCATCCCTGACAGCACATTCCTCCTCCCTGCCCCCCACCACAGCACAAGCCCACCTCCCCACTGCACACGCCCCTGCCTCATCCCTGACAGACACACACCTCCTCCCTGCCCCCCACCACCATCCCACCTCCCCACTGCACACGCCCTGCCTCATCCCTGACACCACATTCCTCCTCCCTGCCCCACCACAGCACGAACCAATCTCCCCACTGCACACGCCCCTGCCTCATCCCTGACACCACACTCCTCCTCCCACACCCCCCACAACAGCACAGGGCCACCTCCCCACTGCACACGCCCCTGCCTCATCCCTGACAGCCAAACTCCTCCTCCCTGACGCCCCACCCTAGCACAATCCTACCTCCCCACTGCACACGCCCCTGCCTCATCACTGACAGCCACACTCCTCCTCCCTGCCCCCCACCACAGCACAAGCCCACCTCCCCACTGCACACGCCCTTCCTCATCCCTGACACCACATTCCTCCTCCCTGCCCCCACCACAGCACAAGCCCAACTCCCCATTGCACACGCCCCTGCCTCATCCCTCCCCCCACACTCCTCCCACACCCCCCACCACAGCAGAAGGCCACCTCCCCACTGCACACGCCCCTGCCTCATCCCTGACAGCCAAACTCCTCCGCCCTGACCCCCACCACAGCACAAGCCTACCTCCCCACTGCACACGCCCCTGCCTCATCCCTGACAGCCAAACTCCTCCTCCCCTGCCCCCCACCACAGCACAAGCCCACATCCCCACTGCTCACGCCCTGCCTCATCCCTGACACCACATTCCTCCTCCCTGCCCCCACCACAGCACAATCCCACCTCCCCACTGCACACGCCCCTTCCTCATCCCTGACAGCAATACTCTTCCTCCCTGCCCCCCACCACAGCACAAGCCCTCCTCCCCACTGCACACGCCCCTGCCTCAACCCTGGCCCCACACTCCTCCTCCCACACCCCCCACCACAGCACAAGCCCACCTCTCCACGCCCCTGCCTCATCCCTGACAGCCACACTCCTCCACCCTGCGCCCCACCACAACATAAGCCCAACTCCCCACTGGCCACGGCCCTGCCTCATACTCCCACCCCCCCACAGCACAAGCCCACCTCCCCACTGCACACGCCCCTCCCTGCCCCCCACCACAGCACAAGCCCACCTCCTCACTGCACATGCCCCTGCCTCATCCCTGACCCCACACTCCTCCTCCCTGCCCCCCACCACAGCACAAGCCCACCTCCCCACTGCACACGCCCCTGCCTCATTTCTGACACCACCTCCTCCCTGCCCCCCACCACAGCACAAGGCCACCGCCCCACTGCACACGCCCCTGCCTCATCCCTGACAGCCACACTCCTCCTCCCCGCCCCCCCACCACAGCACAAGCCCACCTCCCCACTGCACACCCCTGCCTCATCCCTGACCCCACACTCCTCCTCCCTGCCCTCCCACCACAGCACAAGCCCACCTCCCCACTGCACACGCCCCTGCCTCATCCCTGACCCCACACTCCACCTCCCTGCCCCCACCACAGCACAAGGCCACCTCCCCACTGCACACGCCCCTGCCTCATCCCTGACCCCACACTCCTCCTCCCTGCCCCCCCACCACAGCACAAGGCCACCCCCCCACTGCACACGCCCCTGCCTCATCCCTGAACCCACACTCCTCCTCCCTGCCCCCCCACCACAGCACAAGGCCACCTCCCCACTGCACACGCCCTGCCTCATCCCTGACCCCACACTCCTCCTCCCCCAACCCCCAACACAGCACAAGCCCACCTCCCCACTGCACACGCCCCTGCCTCATCCCTGACGGCCACACTCCTCCCTGCCCCCCCACAGCACAAGCCCACCTCCCCACTGCACACGCCCCTGCCTAATCCCTGACCCCACACTCCTCCTCCCTGCACCCCCACCACAGCACAAGCCCACCCCCCCACTGCACACTCCCCTGCCACATCCCTGACCCCACACTCTTCCTACCTGCCCCCCCACCACAGCACAAGCCCAACTCACCACTGCACACTCCCCTGCCCCCCACCACAGCACAAGCCCACCTCCCCACTGCACACTCCCCTGCCTCATTCCTGACACCACCCCCTCCCCGCCCCCCCACCACAGCACAAGGCCACCTCCCCACTGCACACGCCCCTGCCTCATCCCTGACACCACCCCCTCCCTGCCGCCCCACCACAGCACAAGCCCACCTCCCCACTGCACACGCCCCTGCCTCATCACTGACAGCCACACTACTCCTCCCTGCACCCCACCACAGCACAAGCCCACCTCCCCACTGCACACGCCCCTGCCTCATCACTGACAGCCACACTCCTCCTCCCTGCACCCCACCACAGCACAAGCCCACCTCCCCTCTGCACACGCCCCTCCTCATCCCTGACACCACATTCCTCCTCCCTGCCCCCACCACAGCACAAGCCCACCTCCCCACTGCACATGCCCCTGCCTCATCCCTGACCCCACACTCCGCCTCCCACACCCCCCACCACAGCACAAGGCCACCTCTCCACTGCACACGCCCCTGCCTCATCCCTGACACCACATTCCTCCTCCCTGCCCCCACCACAGCACAAGCCCACCTCCCCACTGAACACGCCCCTGCCTCATCCCTGACAGCCAAACTCCTCCTCCCTGACCCCCCACCACAGCACAAGCCTACCTCCCCACTGCACACGCCCCTGCCTCATCCCTGACAGCCAAACTCCTCCTCCCCTGCCCCCACCACAGCACAAGCCCACATCCCCACTGCACATGCCCTGCCTCATCCCTGACACCACATTCCTCCTCCCTGCCCCACCACAGCACAAGCCCACCTCCCCACTGCACACGCCCCTGCCACATCCCTGACCCCACACTCTTCCTACCTGCCCCCCCACCACAGCACAAGCCCAACTCACCACTGCACACACCCCTGCCCCCCACCACAGCACAAGCCCACCTCCCCACTGCACACTCCCCTGCCTCATTCCTGACACCACCCCCTCCCCGCCCCCCCCACCACAGCACAAGGCCACCTCCCCACTGCACACGCCCCTGCCTCATCCCTGACACCACCCCCTCCCTGCCGCCCCACCACAGCACAAGCCCACCTCCCCACTGCACACGCCCCTTACTCATCACTGACAGCCACACTCCTCCTCCCTTCACCCCACCACAGCACAAGCCCACCTCCCCACTGCAAACGCCCCTGCCTCATCACTGACAGCCGCACTCCTCCTCCCTGCACCCCACCACAGCACAAGCCCACCTCCCCACTGCACACGCCCTTCCTCATCCCTGACACCACATTCCTCCTCCCTGTCCCCACCACAGCACAAGCCCACCTCCCCACTGCACATGCCCCTGCCTCATCCCTGACCCCACACTCCGCCTCCCACACCCTCCACCACAGCACAAGGCCACCTCCCCACTGCACACGCCCCTGCCTCATCCCTGACACCACATTCCTCCTCCCTGCCCCCACCACAGCACAAGCCCACCTCCCCACTGAACACGCCCCTGCCTCATCCCTGACAGCCAAACTCCTCCTCCCTGACCCCCCACCACAGCACAAGCCTACCTCCCCACTGCACACGCCCCTGCCTCATCCCTGACAGCCAAACTCCTCCTCCCCTGCCCCCACCACAGCACAAGCCCACATCCCCACTGCACACGCCCTGCCTCATCCCTGACACCACATTCCTCCTCCCTGCCCCACCACAGCACAAGCCCACCTCCCCACTGCACACGCCCCTGCCTCATCCCTGACAGCCATACTCTTCCTCCCTGCCCCCCACCACAGCACAAGCCCACCTCCCCACTGCACACGCCCCTGCCTCAACCCTGACCCCACACTCCTCCTCCCACACCCCCCACCACAGCATAAGCCCACCTCCCCACTGCACACGCCCCTGCCTCATACTCCCACCCCCCCACAGCACAAGCCCACCTCCCCACTGCACACGCCCCTCCCTGCCCCCCACCACAGCACAAGCCCACCTCCTCACTGCACATGCCCCTGCCTCATCCCTGACCCCACACTCCTCCTCCCTGCCCCCACCACAGCACAAGCCCACCTCCCCACTGCACACGCCCCTGCCTCATTCCTGACACCACCTCCTCCCTGCCCCCCACCACAGCACAAGGCCACCGCCCCACTGCACACGCCCCTGCCTCATCCCTGACCCCACACTCCTCCTCCCACACCCCCCACCACAGCACAAGGCCACCTCCCACTGCACACGCCCCTGCCTCATCCCTGACAGCCACACTCCTCCTCCCCGCCCCCCCACCACAGCACAAGCCCACCTCCCCACTGCACACCCCTGCCTCATCCCTGACCCCACACTCCTCCTCCCTGCCCTCCCACCACAGCACAAGCCCACCTCCCCACTGCACACGCCCCTGCCTCATCCCTGACCCCACACTCCACCTCCCTGCCCCCCACCACAGCACAAGGCCACCTCCCCACTGCACACGCCCCTGCCTCATCCCTGACCCCACACTCCTCCTCCCTGCCCCCCCACCACAGCACAAGGCCACCCCCCCACTGCACACGCCCCTGCCTCATCCCTGAATCCACACTCCTCCTCCCTGCCCCCCACCACAGCACAAGGCCACCTCCCCACTGCACACGCCCTGCCTCATCCCTGACCCCACACTCCTCCTCCCCCAACCCCCAACACAGCACAAGCCCACCTCCCCACTGCACACGCCCCTGCCTCATCCCTGACGGCCACACTCCTCCCTGCCCCCCCACAGCACAAGCCCACCTCCCCACTGCACACGCCCCTGCCTAATCCCTGACCCCACACTCCTCCTCCCTGCACCCCCACCACAGCACAAGCCCACCCCCCCACTGCACACTCCCCTGCCACATCCCTGACCCCACACTCTTCCTACCTGCCCCCCCACCACAGCACAAGCCCAACTCACCACTGCACACTCCCCTGCCCCCCACCACAGCACAAGCCCACCTCCCCACTGCACACTCCCCTGCCTCATTCCTGACACCACCCCCTCCCCGCCCCCCCACCACAGCACAAGGCCACCTCCCCACTGCACACGCCCCTGCCTCATCCCTGACACCACCCCCTCCCTGCCGCCCCACCACAGCACAAGCCCACCTCCCCACTGCACACGTCCCTGCCTCATCACTGACAGCCACACTACTCCTCCCTGCACCCCACCACAGCACAAGCCCACCTCCCCACTGCACACGCCCCTGCCTCATCACTGACAGCCACACTCCTCCTCCCTGCACCCCACCACAGCACAAGCCCACCTCCCCACTGCACACGCCCCTCCTCATCCCTGACACCACATTCCTCCTCCCTGCCCCCACCACAGCACAAGCCCACCTCCCCACTGCACATGCCCCTGCCTCATCCCTGACCCCACACTCCGCCTCCCACACCCCCCACCACAGCACAAGGCCACCTCTCCACTGCACACGCCCCTGCCTCATCCCTGACACCACATTCCTCCTCCCTGCCCCCACCACAGCACAAGCCCACCTCCCCACTGAACACGCCCCTGCCTCATCCCTGACAGCCAAACTCCTCCTCCCTGACCCCCCACCACAGCACAAGCCTACCTCCCCACTGCACACGCCCCTGCCTCATCCCTGACAGCCAAACTCCTCCTCCCCTGCCCCCACCACAGCACAAGCCCACATCCCCACTGCACATGCCCTGCCTCATCCCTGACACCACATTCCTCCTCCCTGCCCCACCACAGCACAAGCCCACCTCCCCACTGCACACGCCCCTGCCACATCCCTGACCCCACACTCTTCCTACCTGCCCCCCCACCACAGCACAAGCCCAACTCACCACTGCACACACCCCTGCCCCCCACCACAGCACAAGCCCACCTCCCCACTGCACACTCCCCTGCCTCATTCCTGACACCACCCCCTCCCCGCCCCCCCCACCACAGCACAAGGCCACCTCCCCACTGCACACGCCCCTGCCTCATCCCTGACACCACCCCCTCCCTGCCGCCCCACCACAGCACAAGCCCACCTCCCCACTGCACACGCCCCTGCCTCATCACTGACAGCCACACTCCTCCTCCCTGCACCCCACCACAGCACAAGCCCACCTCCCCACTGCACACGCCCCTGCCTCATCACTGACAGCCGCACTCCTCCTCCCTGCACCCCACCACAGCACAAGCCCACCTCCCCACTGCACACGCCCTTCCTCATCCCTGACACCACATTCCTCCTCCCTGTCCCCACCACAGCACAAGCCCACCTCCCCACTGCACATGCCCCTGCCTCATCCCTGACCCCACACTCCGCCTCCCACACCCCCCACCACAGCACAAGGCCACCTCCCCACTGCACACGCCCCTGCCTCATCCCTGACACCACATTCCTCCTCCCTGCCCCACCACAGCACAAGCCCACCTCCCCACTGAACACGCCCCTGCCTCATCCCTGACAGCCACACTCCTCCACCCTGCCCCCCACCACAGCATAAGCCCACCTCCCCACTGCACACGCCCCTGCCTCATACTCCCACCCCCCCACAGCACAAGCCCACCTCCCCACTGCACACGCCCCTGCCTCATCCCTGACAGCCACACTCCTCCACCCTGCCCCCCACCACAGCATAAGCCCACCTCCCCACTGCACACGCCCCTGCCTCATACTCCCACCCCCCCACAGCACAAGCCCACCTCCCCACTGCACACGCCCCTCCCTGCCCCCACCACAGCACAAGCCCACCTCCTCACTGCACATGCCCCTGCCTCATCCGTGACCCCACACTCCTCCTCCCTGCCCCCCACCACAGCACAAGCCCACCTCCCCACTGCACACGCCCCTGCCTCATTCCTGACGCCACCCCCTCCCTGCCCCCACCACAGCACAAGGCCACCGCCCCACTGCACACGCCCCTGCCTCATCCCTGACCCTACACTCCTCCTCCCACACCCCCACCACAGCACAAGGCCACCTCCCCACTGCACACACCCCTGCCTCATCCCTGACAGCCACACTCCTCCTCCCTGCCCCCCCACCACAGCACAAGCCCACCTCCCCACTGCACACGCCCTGCCTCATCCCTGACCCCACACTCCTCCTCCCTGCCCTCCCACCACAGCACAAGCCCACCTCCCCACTGCACACCCCCCAGCCTCATCCCTGGCACCACCCCCTCCCTGCCCCCCACGCCAGCACAAGCCCACCTCCCCACTGCACACCCCCTGCCTCATCCCTGACAGCCACACTCCTCCTCCCTGCCCCCCACCACAGCACAAGCCCACCTCTCCACTGCACACGCCCCTGCCTCATCCCTGATGTCCACACTCCCCCTCCCCGCCCACCCACGCCAGCACAAGCCCACTTCCCCACTGCACACGCCCTGCCTCATCCCTGACAGCACATTCCTCCTCCCTGCCCCCCACCACAGCACAAGCCCACCTCCCCACTGCACACGCCCCTGCCTCATTCCTGACACCACCCCCTCCCTGCCCCCCACCACAGCACAAGGCCACCGCCCCACTGCACACGCCCCTGCCTCATCCCTAACCCCACACTCCTCCTCCCACACCCCCCACCACAGCACAAGGCCACCTCCCCACTGCACACGCCCCTGCCTCATCCCTGACAGCCACACTCCTCCTCTCTGCCCCCCACCACAGCACAAGCCCACCTCCCCACTGCACACGCCCTGCCTCATCCCTGACCCCACACTCCTCCTCCCTGCCCTCCCACCACAGCACAAGCCCACCTCCCCACTGCACACGCCCCTGCCTCATCCCTGACACCTCCCCCCTCCCTGCCCCCCACGCCAGCACAAGCCCACCTCCCTACTGCACACCCCCTGCCTCATCCCTGACAGCCACACTCCTCCTCCCTGCCCCCCACCACAGCACAAGCCCACCTCTCCACTGCACACGCCCCTGCCTCATCACTGATGTCCACACTCCCCCACCCGGCCCACCCACCACAGCACAAGCCCAGTTCCCCACTGCACACGCCCTGCCTCATCCCTGACAGCACATTCCTCCTCCCTGCCCCCCACCACAGCACAAGCCCACCTCCCCACTGCACACGCCCCTGCCTCATCCCTGACAGCCACACACCTCCTCCCTGCCCCCTACCACCATCCCACCTCCCCACTGCACACGCCCTGCCTCATCCCTGACACCACATTCCTCCTCCCTGCCCCCACCACAGCACAAGCCCATCTCCCCACTGCACACGCCCCTGCCTCATCCCTGACACCACACTCCTCCTCCCACACCCCCCACAACAGCACAGGGCCACCTCCCCACTGCACACGCCCCTGCCTCATCCCTGACAGCCAAACTCCTCCTCCCTGACGCCCCACCACAGCACAAGCCTACCTCCCCACTGCACACGCCCCTGCCTCATCACTGACAGCCACACTCCTCCTCCCTGCCCCCCACCACAGCACAAGCCCACCTCCCCACTGCACACGCCCTTCCTCATCCCTGACACCACATTCCTCCTCCCTGCCCCCACCACAGCCCAAGCCCACCTCCCCACTGCACACCCCCCTGCCTCATCCCTGACCCCACACTCCTCCCACACCCCCCACCACAGCATAAGCCCAACTCCCCACTGCACACGCCCCTGCCTCATACTCCCACCCCCCCACAGCACAAGCCCGCCTCCCCACTGCACACGCCCCTCCCTGCCCCCCACCACTGCACAAGCCCACCTCCTCACTGCACACGCCCCTGCCTCATCCCTGACCCCACACTCCTCCTCCCACACCCCCCACAACAGCACAAGGCCACCTCCCCACTGCACACGCCCCTGCCTCATCACTGACAGCCACACTCCTCCTCCCTGCCCCCCACCACAGCACAAGCCCACCTCCCCACTGCACACGCCCTTCCTCATCCCTGACACCACATTCCTCCTCCCTGCCCCCACCACAGCACAAGCCCACCTCCCCACTGCACACGCCCCTGCCTCATCCCTGACAGCCATACTCTTCCTCCCTGCCCCCCACCACAGCACAAGCCCTCCTCCCCACTGCACAGGCCCCTGCCTCAACCCTGACCCCACACTCCTCCTCCCACACCCCCCACCACAGCATAAGCCCAACTCCCCACTGCACACGCCCCTGCCTCATACTCCCACCCCCCCACAGCACAAGCCCACCTCCCCACTGCACACGCCCCTCCCTGCCCCCCACCACTGCACAAGCCCACCTCCTCACTGCACACGCCCCTGCCTCATCCCTGACCCCACACTCCTCCTCCCACACCCCCCACAACAGCACAAGGCCACCTCCCCACTGCACACGCCCCTGCCTCATCACTGACAGCCACACTCTTCCTCCCTGCCCCCCACCACAGCACAAGCCCACCTCCCCACTGCACACGCCCTTCCTCATCCCTGACACCACATTCCTCCTCCCTGCCCCCACCACAGCACAAGCCCACCTCCCCACTGCACACGCCCCTGCCTCGACAGCCAAACTCCTCCTCCCTGACCCCCACCACAGCACAAGCCTACCTCCCCACTGCACACCCCCCTGCCTCATCCCTGACAGCCAAACTCCTCCCCCCTGCCCCCCACCACAGCACAAGCCCACCGCCCCACTGCACACCCCCTGCCTCGTCCCTGACACCACATTCCTCCTCCCTGCCCCCACCACAGCACAAGCCCACCTCCCCACTGCTCACGCCCCTGCCTCATCCCTGACAGCCATACTCTTCCTCCCTGCCCCCCACCACAGCACAAGCCCACCTCCCCACTGCACACGCCCCTGCCTCAACCCTGACCCCACACTCCTCCTCCCACACCCCCCACCACAGCACAAGCCCACCTCCCCACGCCCCTGCCTCATCCCTGAAGGCCACACACCTCCTCCCACCCCAGCACAAACCCATCCCCCCACTGCACACGCCCCTGCCTCATCCCTGACAGCCACACTCCTCCACCCTGCCCCCACCACAGCATAAGCCCACCTCCCCACTGCACACGCCCCTGCCTCATACTCCCACCCCCCCACAGCACAAGCCCACCTCCCCACTGCACACGCCCCTCCCTGCCCCCCACCACTGCACAAGCCCACCTCCTCACTGCACATGCCCCTGCCTCATCCCTGACCCCACACTCCTCCTCCCTGCCCCCCACCACAGCACAAGCCCACCTCCCCACTGCACACGCCCCTGCCTCATCCCTGACAGCCACACTCCTCCACCCTGCCCCCACCACAGCATAAGCCCACCTCCCCACTGCACACGCCCCTGCCTCATACTCCCACCCCCCCACAGCACAAGCCCACCTCCCCACTGCACACGCCCCTCCCTGCCCCCCACCACTGCACAAGCCCACCTCCTCACTGCACACGCCCCTCCTCATCCCTGACACCACATTCCTCCTCCCTGCCCCCACCACAGCACAAGCCCACCTCCCCACTGCACATGCCCCTGCCTCATCCCTGACCCCACACTCCGCCTCCCACACCCCCCACCACAGCACAAGGCCACCTCTCCACTGCACACGCCCCTGCCTCATCCCTGACACCACATTCCTCCTCCCTGCCCCCACCACAGCACAAGCCCACCTCCCCACTGAACACGCCCCTGCCTCATCCCTGACAGCCAAACTCCTCCTCCCTGACCCCCCACCACAGCACAAGCCTACCTCCCCACTGCACACGCCCCTGCCTCATCCCTGACAGCCAAACTCCTCCTCCCCTGCCCCCACCACAGCACAAGCCCACATCCCCACTGCACATGCCCTGCCTCATCCCTGACACCACATTCCTCCTCCCTGCCCCACCACAGCACAAGCCCACCTCCCCACTGCACACGCCCCTGCCACATCCCTGACCCCACACTCTTCCTACCTGCCCCCCCACCACAGCACAAGCCCAACTCACCACTGCACACACCCCTGCCCCCCACCACAGCACAAGCCCACCTCCCCACTGCACACTCCCCTGCCTCATTCCTGACACCACCCCCTCCCCGCCCCCCCCACCACAGCACAAGGCCACCTCCCCACTGCACACGCCCCTGCCTCATCCCTGACACCACCCCCTCCCTGCCGCCCCACCACAGCACAAGCCCACCTCCCCACTGCACACGCCCCTTACTCATCACTGACAGCCACACTCCTCCTCCCTTCACCCCACCACAGCACAAGCCCACCTCCCCACTGCAAACGCCCCTGCCTCATCACTGACAGCCGCACTCCTCCTCCCTGCACCCCACCACAGCACAAGCCCACCTCCCCACTGCACACGCCCTTCCTCATCCCTGACACCACATTCCTCCTCCCTGTCCCCACCACAGCACAAGCCCACCTCCCCACTGCACATGCCCCTGCCTCATCCCTGACCCCACACTCCGCCTCCCACACCCTCCACCACAGCACAAGGCCACCTCCCCACTGCACACGCCCCTGCCTCATCCCTGACACCACATTCCTCCTCCCTGCCCCCACCACAGCACAAGCCCACCTCCCCACTGAACACGCCCCTGCCTCATCCCTGACAGCCAAACTCCTCCTCCCTGACCCCCCACCACAGCACAAGCCTACCTCCCCACTGCACACGCCCCTGCCTCATCCCTGACAGCCAAACTCCTCCTCCCCTGCCCCCACCACAGCACAAGCCCACATCCCCACTGCACACGCCCTGCCTCATCCCTGACACCACATTCCTCCTCCCTGCCCCACCACAGCACAAGCCCACCTCCCCACTGCACACGCCCCTGCCTCATCCCTGACAGCCATACTCTTCCTCCCTGCCCCCCACCACAGCACAAGCCCACCTCCCCACTGCACACGCCCCTGCCTCAACCCTGACCCCACACTCCTCCTCCCACACCCCCCACCACAGCATAAGCCCACCTCCCCACTGCACACGCCCCTGCCTCATACTCCCACCCCCCCACAGCACAAGCCCACCTCCCCACTGCACACGCCCCTCCCTGCCCCCCACCACAGCACAAGCCCACCTCCTCACTGCACATGCCCCTGCCTCATCCCTGACCCCACACTCCTCCTCCCTGCCCCCACCACAGCACAAGCCCACCTCCCCACTGCACACGCCCCTGCCTCATTCCTGACACCACCTCCTCCCTGCCCCCCACCACAGCACAAGGCCACCGCCCCACTGCACACGCCCCTGCCTCATCCCTGACCCCACACTCCTCCTCCCACACCCCCCACCACAGCACAAGGCCACCTCCCCACTGCACACGCCCCTGCCTCATCCCTGACAGCCACACTCCTCCTCCCCGCCCCCCCACCACAGCACAAGCCCACCTCCCCACTGCACACCCCTGCCTCATCCCTGACCCCACACTCCTCCTCCCTGCCCTCCCACCACAGCACAAGCCCACCTCCCCACTGCACACGCCCCTGCCTCATCCCTGACCCCACACTCCACCTCCCTGCCCCCCACCACAGCACAAGGCCACCTCCCCACTGCACACGCCCCTGCCTCATCCCTGACCCCACACTCCTCCTCCCTGCCCCCCCACCACAGCACAAGGCCACCCCCCCACTGCACACGCCCCTGCCTCATCCCTGAATCCACACTCCTCCTCCCTGCCCCCCACCACAGCACAAGGCCACCTCCCCACTGCACACGCCCTGCCTCATCCCTGACCCCACACTCCTCCTCCCCCAACCCCCAACACAGCACAAGCCCACCTCCCCACTGCACACGCCCCTGCCTCATCCCTGACGGCCACACTCCTCCCTGCCCCCCCACAGCACAAGCCCACCTCCCCACTGCACACGCCCCTGCCTAATCCCTGACCCCACACTCCTCCTCCCTGCACCCCCACCACAGCACAAGCCCACCCCCCCACTGCACACTCCCCTGCCACATCCCTGACCCCACACTCTTCCTACCTGCCCCCCCACCACAGCACAAGCCCAACTCACCACTGCACACTCCCCTGCCCCCCACCACAGCACAAGCCCACCTCCCCACTGCACACTCCCCTGCCTCATTCCTGACACCACCCCCTCCCCGCCCCCCCACCACAGCACAAGGCCACCTCCCCACTGCACACGCCCCTGCCTCATCCCTGACACCACCCCCTCCCTGCCGCCCCACCACAGCACAAGCCCACCTCCCCACTGCACACGTCCCTGCCTCATCACTGACAGCCACACTACTCCTCCCTGCACCCCACCACAGCACAAGCCCACCTCCCCACTGCACACGCCCCTGCCTCATCACTGACAGCCACACTCCTCCTCCCTGCACCCCACCACAGCACAAGCCCACCTCCCCACTGCACACGCCCCTCCTCATCCCTGACACCACATTCCTCCTCCCTGCCCCCACCACAGCACAAGCCCACCTCCCCACTGCACATGCCCCTGCCTCATCCCTGACCCCACACTCCGCCTCCCACACCCCCCACCACAGCACAAGGCCACCTCTCCACTGCACACGCCCCTGCCTCATCCCTGACACCACATTCCTCCTCCCTGCCCCCACCACAGCACAAGCCCACCTCCCCACTGAACACGCCCCTGCCTCATCCCTGACAGCCAAACTCCTCCTCCCTGACCCCCCACCACAGCACAAGCCTACCTCCCCACTGCACACGCCCCTGCCTCATCCCTGACAGCCAAACTCCTCCTCCCCTGCCCCCACCACAGCACAAGCCCACATCCCCACTGCACATGCCCTGCCTCATCCCTGACACCACATTCCTCCTCCCTGCCCCACCACAGCACAAGCCCACCTCCCCACTGCACACGCCCCTGCCACATCCCTGACCCCACACTCTTCCTACCTGCCCCCCCACCACAGCACAAGCCCAACTCACCACTGCACACACCCCTGCCCCCCACCACAGCACAAGCCCACCTCCCCACTGCACACTCCCCTGCCTCATTCCTGACACCACCCCCTCCCCGCCCCCCCCCACCACAGCACAAGGCCACCTCCCCACTGCACACGCCCCTGCCTCATCCCTGACACCACCCCCTCCCTGCCGCCCCACCACAGCACAAGCCCACCTCCCCACTGCACACGCCCCTGCCTCATCACTGACAGCCACACTCCTCCTCCCTGCACCCCACCACAGCACAAGCCCACCTCCCCACTGCACACGCCCCTGCCTCATCACTGACAGCCGCACTCCTCCTCCCTGCACCCCACCACAGCACAAGCCCACCTCCCCACTGCACACGCCCTTCCTCATCCCTGACACCACATTCCTCCTCCCTGTCCCCACCACAGCACAAGCCCACCTCCCCACTGCACATGCCCCTGCCTCATCCCTGACCCCACACTCCGCCTCCCACACCCCCCACCACAGCACAAGGCCACCTCCCCACTGCACACGCCCCTGCCTCATCCCTGACACCACATTCCTCCTCCCTGCCCCACCACAGCACAAGCCCACCTCCCCACTGAACACGCCCCTGCCTCATCCCTGACAGCCACACTCCTCCACCCTGCCCCCCACCACAGCATAAGCCCACCTCCCCACTGCACACGCCCCTGCCTCATACTCCCACCCCCCCACAGCACAAGCCCACCTCCCCACTGCACACGCCCCTGCCTCATCCCTGACAGCCACACTCCTCCACCCTGCCCCCCACCACAGCATAAGCCCACCTCCCCACTGCACACGCCCCTGCCTCATACTCCCACCCCCCCACAGCACAAGCCCACCTCCCCACTGCACACGCCCCTCCCTGCCCCCACCACAGCACAAGCCCACCTCCTCACTGCACATGCCCCTGCCTCATCCGTGACCCCACACTCCTCCTCCCTGCCCCCCACCACAGCACAAGCCCACCTCCCCACTGCACACGCCCCTGCCTCATTCCTGACGCCACCCCCTCCCTGCCCCCACCACAGCACAAGGCCACCGCCCCACTGCACACGCCCCTGCCTCATCCCTGACCCCACACTCCTCCTCCCACACCCCCACCACAGCACAAGGCCACCTCCCCACTGCACACACCCCTGCCTCATCCCTGACAGCCACACTCCTCCTCCCTGCCCCCCCACCACAGCACAAGCCCACCTCCCCACTGCACACGCCCTGCCTCATCCCTGACCCCACACTCCTCCTCCCTGCCCTCCCACCACAGCACAAGCCCACCTCCCCACTGCACACCCCCCAGCCTCATCCCTGGCACCACCCCCTCCCTGCCCCCCACGCCAGCACAAGCCCACCTCCCCACTGCACACCCCCTGCCTCATCCCTGACAGCCACACTCCTCCTCCCTGCCCCCCACCACAGCACAAGCCCACCTCTCCACTGCACACGCCCCTGCCTCATCCCTGATGTCCACACTCCCCCTCCCCGCCCACCCACGCCAGCACAAGCCCACTTCCCCACTGCACACGCCCTGCCTCATCCCTGACAGCACATTCCTCCTCCCTGCCCCCCACCACAGCACAAGCCCACCTCCCCACTGCACACGCCCCTGCCTCATTCCTGACCCCACACTCCTCCTCCCACACCCCCCACCACAGCACAAGGCCACCTCCCCACTGCACACGCCCCTGCCTCATCCCTGACAGCCACACTCCTCCTCTCTGCCCCCCCACCACAGCACAAGCCCACCTCCCCACTGCACACGCCCTGCCTCATCCCTGACCCCACACTCCTCCTCCCTGCCCTCCCACCACAGCACAAGCCCACCTCCCCACTGCACACGCCCCTGCCTCATCCCTGACACCTCCCCCCTCCCTGCCCCCCACGCCAGCACAAGCCCACCTCCCTACTGCACACCCCCTGCCTCATCCCTGACAGCCACACTCCTCCTCCCTGCCCCCCACCACAGCACAAGCCCACCTCTCCACTGCACACGCCCCTGCCTCATCACTGATGTCCACACTCCCCCACCCGGCCCACCCACCACAGCACAAGCCCAGTTCCCCACTGCACACGCCCTGCCTCATCCCTGACAGCACATTCCTCCTCCCTGCCCCCCACCACAGCACAAGCCCACCTCCCCACTGCACACGCCCCTGCCTCATCCCTGACAGCCACACACCTCCTCCCTGCCCCCTACCACCATCCCACCTCCCCACTGCACACGCCCTGCCTCATCCCTGACACCACATTCCTCCTCCCTGCCCCCACCACAGCACAAGCCCATCTCCCCACTGCACACGCCCCTGCCTCATCCCTGACACCACACTCCTCCTCCCACACCCCCCACAACAGCACAGGGCCACCTCCCCACTGCACACGCCCCTGCCTCATCCCTGACAGCCAAACTCCTCCTCCCTGACGCCCCACCACAGCACAAGCCTACCTCCCCACTGCACACGCCCCTGCCTCATCACTGACAGCCACACTCCTCCTCCCTGCCCCCCACCACAGCACAAGCCCACCTCCCCACTGCACACGCCCTTCCTCATCCCTGACACCACATTCCTCCTCCCTGCCCCCACCACAGCCCAAGCCCACCTCCCCACTGCACACCCCCCTGCCTCATCCCTGACCCCACACTCCTCCCACACCCCCCACCACAGCATAAGCCCAACTCCCCACTGCACACGCCCCTGCCTCATACTCCCACCCCCCCACAGCACAAGCCCACCTCCCCACTGCACACGCCCCTCCCTGCCCCCCACCACTGCACAAGCCCACCTCCTCACTGCACACGCCCCTGCCTCATCCCTGACCCCACACTCCTCCTCCCACACCCCCCACAACAGCACAAGGCCACCTCCCCACTGCACACGCCCCTGCCTCATCACTGACAGCCACACTCCTCCTCCCTGCCCCCCACCACAGCACAAGCCCACCTCCCCACTGCACACGCCCTTCCTCATCCCTGACACCACATTCCTCCTCCCTGCCCCCACCACAGCACAAGCCCACCTCCCCACTGCACACGCCCCTGCCTCATCCCTGACAGCCATACTCTTCCTCCCTGCCCCCCACCACAGCACAAGCCCTCCTCCCCACTGCACAGGCCCCTGCCTCAACCCTGACCCCACACTCCTCCTCCCACACCCCCCACCACAGCATAAGCCCAACTCCCCACTGCACACGCCCCTGCCTCATACTCCCACCCCCCCACAGCACAAGCCCACCTCCCCACTGCACACGCCCCTCCCTGCCCCCCACCACTGCACAAGCCCACCTCCTCACTGCACACGCCCCTGCCTCATCCCTGACCCCACACTCCTCCTCCCACACCCCCCACAACAGCACAAGGCCACCTCCCCACTGCACACGCCCCTGCCTCATCACTGACAGCCACACTCTTCCTCCCTGCCCCCCACCACAGCACAAGCCCACCTCCCCACTGCACACGCCCTTCCTCATCCCTGACACCACATTCCTCCTCCCTGCCCCCACCACAGCACAAGCCCACCTCCCCACTGCACACGCCCCTGCCTCGACAGCCAAACTCCTCCTCCCTGACCCCCACCACAGCACAAGCCTACCTCCCCACTGCACACCCCCCTGCCTCATCCCTGACAGCCAAACTCCTCCCCCCTGCCCCCCACCACAGCACAAGCCCACCGCCCCACTGCACACCCCCTGCCTCGTCCCTGACACCACATTCCTCCTCCCTGCCCCCACCACAGCACAAGCCCACCTCCCCACTGCTCACGCCCCTGCCTCATCCCTGACAGCCATACTCTTCCTCCCTGCCCCCCACCACAGCACAAGCCCACCTCCCCACTGCACACGCCCCTGCCTCAACCCTGACCCCACACTCCTCCTCCCACACCCCCCACCACAGCACAAGCCCACCTCCCCACGCCCCTGCCTCATCCCTGAAGGCCACACACCTCCTCCCACCCCAGCACAAACCCATCCCCCCACTGCACACGCCCCTGCCTCATCCCTGACAGCCACACTCCTCCACCCTGCCCCCACCACAGCATAAGCCCACCTCCCCACTGCACACGCCCCTGCCTCATACTCCCACCCCCCCACAGCACAAGCCCACCTCCCCACTGCACACGCCCCTCCCTGCCCCCCACCACTGCACAAGCCCACCTCCTCACTGCACATGCCCCTGCCTCATCCCTGACCCCACACTCCTCCTCCCTGCCCCCCACCACAGCACAAGCCCACCTCCCCACTGCACACGCCCCTGCCTCATTCCTGACACCACCCCCTCCCTGCCCCCCACCACAGCACAAGGCCACAAGCCCCACTGCACACGCCCCTGCCTCATCCCTGACCCCACACTCCTCCTCCCACACCCCCCACAATAGCACAAGGCCACCTCCCCACTGCACACGCCCCTGCCTCATCCCTGACAGCCACACTCCTCCTCCCTGCCCCCCACCACAGCACAAGCCCACCTCCCCACTGCACACGCCCTGCCTCATCCCTGACCCCACACTCCTCCTCCCTGCCCTCCCACCACAGCACAAGCCCACCTCCCCACTGCACACTCCCCTGCCTCATCTCTGACACCACACTCCTCCTCCAACACCCCCCACAACAGCACAAGGCCACCTCCCCACTGCACACGCCCCTGCCTCATCCCTGACAGCCAAACTCCTCTTCCCTGATGCCCCACCACAGCACAAGCCTACCTCCCCACTGCACACGCCCCTGTCTCATCACTGACAGCCACACTCCTCCTCCCTGCCCCCCACCACAGCACAAGCCCACCTCCCCACTGCACACGCCCTTCCTCATCCCTGACACCACATTCCTCCTCCCTGCCCCCACCACAGCACAAGCCCACCTCCCCACTGCACACGCCCTGCCTCATCCCTGACCCCACACTCCTCCTCCCACACCCCCCACCACAGCACAAGGCCACCTCCCCACTGCACACGCCCCTGCCTCATCCCTGACAGCCAAACTCCTCCTCCCTGACCCCCCACCACAGCACAAGCCTACCTCCCCACTGCACACGCCCCTCCCTGCCCCCCACCACTGCACAAGCCCACCTCCTCACTGCACACGCCCCTGCCTCATCCCTGACCCCACACTCCTCCTCCCACACCCCCCACAACAGCACAAGGCCACCTCCCCACTGCACACGCCCCTGCCTCATCACTGACAGCCACACTCTTCCTCCCTGCCCCCCACCACAGCACAAGCCCACCTCCCCACTGCACACGCCCTTCCTCATCCCTGACACCACATTCCTCCTCCCTGCCCCCACCACAGCACAAGCCCACCTCCCCACTGCACACGCCCCTGCCTCGACAGCCAAACTCCTCCTCCCGGACCCCCACCACAGCACAAGCCTACCTCCCCACTGCACACCCCCCTGCCTCATCCCTGACAGCCAAACTCCTCCCCCCTGCCCCCCACCACAGCACAAGCCCACCGCCCCACTGCACACCCCCTGCCTCGTCCCTGACACCACATTCCTCCTCCCTGCCCCCACCACAGCACAAGCCCACCTCCCCACTGCTCACGCCCCTGCCTCATCCCTGACAGCCATACTCTTCCTCCCTGCCCCCCACCACAGCACAAGCCCACCTCCCCACTGCACACGCCCCTGCCTCAACCCTGACCCCACACTCCTCCTCCCACACCCCCCACCACAGCACAAGCCCACCTCCCCACGCCCCTGCCTCATCCCTGAAGGCCACACACCACCTCCCACCCCAGCACAAACCCATCCCCCCACTGCACACGCCCCTGCCTCATCCCTGACAGCCACACTCCTCCACCCTGCCCCCACCACAGCATAAGCCCACCTCCCCACTGCACACGCCCCTGCCTCATACTCCCACCCCCCCACAGCACAAGCCCACCTCCCCACTGCACACGCCCCTCCCTGCCCCCCACCACTGCACAAGCCCACCTCCTCACTGCACATGCCCCTGCCTCATCCCTGACCCCACACTCCTCCTCCCTGCCCCCCACCACAGCACAAGCCCACCTCCCCACTGCACACGCCCCTGCCTCATTCCTGACACCACCCCCTCCCTGCCCCCCACCACAGCACAAGGCCACAAGCCCCACTGCACACGCCCCTGCCTCATCCCTGACCCCACACTCCTCCTCCCACACCCCCCACAACAGCACAAGGCCACCTCCCCACTGCACACGCCCCTGCCTCATCCCTGACAGCCACACTCCTCCTCCCTGCCCCCCACCACAGCACAAGCCCACCTCCCCACTGCACACGCCCTGCCTCATCCCTGACCCCACACTCCTCCTCCCTGCCCTCCCACCACAGCACAAGCCCACCTCCCCACTGCACACTCCCCTGCCTCATCTCTGACACCACACTCCTCCTCCAACACCCCCCACAACAGCACAAGGCCACCTCCCCACTGCACACGCCCCTGCCTCATCCCTGACAGCCAAACTCCTCTTCCCTGATGCCCCACCACAGCACAAGCCTACCTCCCCACTGCACACGCCCCTGTCTCATCACTGACAGCCACACTCCTCCTCCCTGCCCCCCACCACAGCACAAGCCCACCTCCCCACTGCACACGCCCTTCCTCATCCCTGACACCACATTCCTCCTCCCTGCCCCCACCACAGCACAAGCCCACCTCCCCACTGCACACGCCCTGCCTCATCCCTGACCCCACACTCCTCCTCCCACACCCCCCACCACAGCACAAGGCCACCTCCCCACTGCACACGCCCCTGCCTCATCCCTGACAGCCAAACTCCTCCTCCCTGACCCCCACCACAGCACAAGCCTACCTCCCCACTGCACACGCCCCTGCCTCATCCCTGACAGCCAAACTCCTCCTCCCCTGCCCCCCACCACAGCACAAGCCCACATCCCCACTGCACACGCCCTGCCTCATCCCTGACACCACATTCCTCCTCCCTGCCCCCACCACAGTGCAAGCCCACCTCCCCACTGCACACGTCCCTGCCTCATCCCTGACAGCCATACTCTTCCTCCCTGCCCCCACCACAGCACAAGCCCACCTCCCCACTGCACACGCCCCTGCCTCAACCCTGACCCCACACTCCTCCTCCCACCCCCCCACCACAGCACAAGCCCACCTCCCCACGCCCCTGCCTCATCACTGACGGCCACACACCTCCTCCCACCCCAGAACAAACCCATCCCCCCACTGCACACGCCCCTGCCTCATCCCTGACAGCCACACTCCTCCACCCTGCCCCCCACCACAGCATAAGCCCACCTCCCCACTGCACACGCCCCTGCCTCATACTCCCACCCCCCCACAGCACAAGCCCACCTCCCGACTGCACACGCCCCTCCCTGCCCCCCACCACAGCACAAGCCCACCTCCTCACTGCACATGCCCCTGCCTCAACCCTGACCCCACACTCCTCCTCCCTGCCCCCCACCACAGCACAAGCCCACCTCCCCACTGCACACGCCCCTGCCTCATTCCTGACGCCACCCCCTCCCTGCCCCCCACCACAGCACAAGGCCACCGCCCCACTGCACACGCCCCTGCCTCATCCCTGACCCCACACTCCTCCTCCCACACCCCCACCACAGCACAAGGCCACCTCCCCACTGCACACGCCCCTGCCTCATCCCTGACAGCCACACTCCTCCTCCCTGCCCCCCCACCACAGCACAAGCCCACCTCCCCACTGCACACGCCCTGCCTCATCCCTGACCCCACACTCCTCCTCCCTGCCCTCCCACCACAGCACAAGCCCACCTCCCCACTGCACACCCCCCAGCCTCATCCCTGGCACCACCCCCTCCCTGCCCCCCACGCCAGCACAAGCCCACCTCCCCACTGCACACCCCCTGCCTCATCCCTGACAGCCACACTCCTCCTCCCTGCCCCCCACCACAGCACACGCCCACCTCTCCACTGCACACGCCCCTGCCTCATCCCTGATGTCCACACTCCCCCTCCCCGCCCACCCACGCCAGAACAAGCCCACTTCCCCACTGCACACGCCCTGCCTCATCCCTGACAGCACATTCCTCCTCCCTGCCCCCCACCACAGCACAAGCCCACCTCCCCACTGCACACGCCCCTGCCTCATTCCTGACACCACCCCCTCCCTGCCCCCCACCACAGCACAAGGCCACCGCCCCACTGCACACGCCCCTGCCTCATCCCTAACCCCACACTCCTCCTCCCACACCCCCCACCACAGCACAAGGCCACCTCCCCACTGCACACGCCCCTGCCTCATCCCTGACAGCCACACTCCTCCTCTCTGCCCCCCCACCACAGCACAAGCCCACCTCCCCACTGCACACGCCCTGCCTCATCCCTGACCCCACACTCCTCCTCCCTGCCCTCCCACCACAGCACAAGCCCACCTCTACACTGCACACGCCCCTGCCTCATCCCTGACACCTCCCCCCTCCCTGCCCCCCACGCCAGCACAAGCCCACCTCCCTACTGCACACCCCCTGCCTCATCCCTGACAGCCACACTCCTCCTCCCTGCCCCCCACCACAGCACAAGCCCACCTCTCCACTGCACACGCCCCTGCCTCATCACTGATGTCCACACTCCCCCTCCCGGCCCACCCACCACAGCACAAGCCCAGTTCCCCACTGCACACGCCCTGCCTCATCCCTGACAGCACATTCCTCCTCCCTGCCCCCCACCACAGCACAAGCCCACCTCCCCACTGCACACGCCCCTGCCTCATCCCTGACAGCCACACACCTCCTCCCTGCCCCCTACCACCATCCCACCTCCCCACTGCACACGCCCTGCCTCATCCCTGACACCACATTCCTCCTCCCTGCCCCCACCACAGCACAAGCCCATCTCCCCACTGCACACGCCCCTGCCTCATCCCTGACACCACACTCCTCCTCCCACACCCCCCACAACAGCACAGGGCCACCTCCCCACTGCACACGCCCCTGCCTCATCCCTGACAGCCAAACTCCTCCTCCCTGACGCCCCACCACAGCACAAGCCTACCTCCCCACTGCACACGCCCCTGCCTCATCACTGACAGCCACACTCCTCCTCCCTGCCCCCCACCACAGCACAAGCCCACCTCCCCACTGCACACGCCCTTCCTCATCCCTGACACCACATTCCTCCTCCCTGCCCCCACCACAGCCCAAGCCCACCTCCCCACTGCACACCCCCCTGCCTCATCCCTGACCCCACACTCCTCCCACACCCCCCACCACAGCACAAGGCCACCTCCCCACTGCACACGCCCCTGTCTCATCCCTGACAGCCAAACTCCTCCTCCCTGACCCCCACCACAGCACAAGCCTACCTCCCCACTGCACACGCCCCTGCCTCATCCCTGACAGCCAAACTCCTCCTCCCCTGCCCCCCACCACAGCACAAGCCCACATCCCCACTGCACACGCCCTGCCTCATCCCTGACACCACATTCCTCCTCCCTGCCCCCACCACAGCACAAGCCCACCTCCCCACTGCACACGCCCCTGCCTCATCCCTGACAGCCATACTCTTCCTCCCTGCCCCCCACCACAGCACAAGCCCTCCTCCCCACTGCACAGGCCCCTGCCTCAACCCTGACCCCACACTCCTCCTCCCACACCCCCCACCACAGCACAAGCCCACCTCTCCACGCCCCTGCCTCATCCCTGACAGCCACACTCCTCCACCCTGCCCCCCACCACAGCATAAGCCCAACTCCCCACTGCACACGCCCCTGCCTCATACTCCCACCCCCCCACAGCACAAGCCCACCTCCCCACCGCACATACCCCTCCCTGCCCCCCACCACTGCACAAGCCCACCTCCTCACTGCACACGCCCCTGCCTCATCCCTGACCCCACACTCCTCCTCCCACACCCCCCACAACAGCACAAGGCCACCTCCCCACTGCACACGCCCCTGCCTCATCACTGACAGCCACACTCTTCCTCCCTGCCCCCCAGCACAGCACAAGCCCACCTCCCCACTGCACACGCCCTTCCTCATCCCTGACACCACATTCCTCCTCCCTGCCCCCACCACAGCACAAGCCCACCTCCCCACTGCACACGCCCCTGCCTCGACAGCCAAACTCCTCCTCCCTGACCCCCACCACAGCACAAGCCTACCTCCCCACTGCACACCCCCCTGCCTCATCCCTGACAGCCAAACTCCTCCCCCCTGCCCCCCACCACAGCACAAGCCCACCGCCCCACTGCACACCCCCTGCCTCGTCCCTGACACCACATTCCTCCTCCCTGCCCCCACCACAGCACAAGCCCACCTCCCCACTGCTCACGCCCCTGCCTCATCCCTGACAGCCATACTCTTCCTCCCTGCCCCCCACCACAGCACAAGCCCACCTCCCCACTGCACACGCCCCTGCCTCAACCCTGACCCCACACTCCTCCTCCCACACCCCCCACCACAGCACAAGCCCACCTCCCCACGCCCCTGCCTCATCCCTGAAGGCCACACACCTCCTCCCACCCCAGCACAAACCCATCCCCCCACTGCACACGCCCCTGCCTCATCCCTGACAGCCACACTCCTCCACCCTGCCCCCACCACAGCATAAGCCCACCTCCCCACTGCACACGCCCCTGCCTCATACTCCCACCCCCCCACAGCACAAGCCCACCTCCCCACTGCACACGCCCCTCCCTGCCCCCCACCACTGCACAAGCCCACCTCCTCACTGCACATGCCCTTGCCTCATCCCTGACCCCACACTCCTCCTCCCTGCCCCCCACCACAGCACAAGCCCACCTCCCCACTGCACACGCCCCTGCCTCATTCCTGACACCACCCCCTCCCTGCCCCCCACCACAGCACAAGGCCACAAGCCCCACTGCACACGCCCCTGCCTCATCCCTGACCCCACACTCCTCCTCCCACACCCCCCACAACAGCACAAGGCCACCTCCCCACTGCACACGCCCCTGCCTCATCCCTGACAGCCACACTCCTCCTCCCTGCCCCCCACCACAGCACAAGCCCACCTCCCCACTGCACACGCCCTGCCTCATCCCTGACCCCACACTCCTCCTCCCTGCCCTCCCACCACAGCACAAGCCCACCTCCCCACTGCACACTCCCCTGCCTCATCTCTGACACCACACTCCTCCTCCAACACCCCCCACAACAGCACAAGGCCACCTCCCCACTGCACACGCCCCTGCCTCATCCCTGACAGCCAAACTCCTCTTCCCTGATGCCCCACCACAGCACAAGCCTACCTCCCCACTGCACACGCCCCTGTCTCATCACTGACAGCCATACTCTTCCTCCCTGCCCCCACCACAGCACAAGCCCACCTCCCCACTGCACACGCCCCTGCCTCAACCCTGACCCCACACTCCTCCTCCCACCCCCCCACCACAGCACAAGCCCACCTCCCCACGCCCCTGCCTCATCACTGACGGCCACACACCTCCTCCCACACCAGAACAAACCCATCCCCCCACTGCACACGCCCCTGCCTCATCCCTGACAGCCACACTCCTCCACCCTGCCCCCCACCACAGCATAAGCCCACCTCCCCACTGCACACGCCCCTGCCTCATACTCCCACCCCCCCACAGCACAAGCCCACCTCCCGACTGCACACGCCCCTCCCTGCCCCCCACCACAGCACAAGCCCACCTCCTCACTGCACATGCCCCTGCCTCAACCCTGACCCCACACTCCTCCTCCCTGCCCCCCACCACAGCACAAGCCCACCTCCCCACTGCACACGCCCCTGCCTCATTCCTGACGCCACCCCCTCCCTGCCCCCCACCACAGCACAAGGCCACCGCCCCACTGCACACGCCCCTGCCTCATCCCTGACCCCACACTCCTCCTCCCACACCCCCACCACAGCACAAGGCCACCTCCCCACTGCACACGCCCCTGCCTCATCCCTGACAGCCACACTCCTCCTCCCTGCCCCCCCACCACAGCACAAGCCCACCTCCCCACTGCACACGCCCTGCCTCATCTCTGACCCCACACTCCTCCTCCCTGCCCTCCCACCACAGCACAAGCCCACCTCCCCACTGCACACCCCCCAGCCTCATCCCTGGCACCACCCCCTCCCTGCCCCCCACGCCAGCACAAGCCCACCTCCCCACTGCACACCCCCTGCCTCATCCCTGACAGCCACACTCCTCCTCCCTGCCCCCCACCACAGCACACGCCCACCTCTCCACTGCACACGCCCCTGCCTCATCCCTGATGTCCACACTCCCCCTCCCCGCCCACCCACGCCAGAACAAGCCCACTTCCCCACTGCACACGCCCTGCCTCATCCCTGACAGCACATTCCTCCTCCCTGCCCCCCACCACAGCACAAGCCCACCTCCCCACTGCACACGCCCCTGCCTCATTCCTGACACCACCCCCTCCCTGCCCCCCACCACAGCACAAGGCCACCGCCCCACTGCACACGCCCCTGCCTCATCCCTAACCCCACACTCCTCCTCCCACACCCCCCACCACAGCACAAGGCCACCTCCCCACTGCACACGCCCCTGCCTCATCCCTGACAGCCACACTCCTCCTCTCTGCCCCCCCACCACAGCACAAGCCCACCTCCCCACTGCACACGCCCTGCCTCATCCCTGACCCCACACTCCTCCTCCCTGCCCTCCCACCACAGCACAAGCCCACCTCCCCACTGCACACGCCCCTGCCTCATCCCTGACACCTCCCCCCTCCCTGCCCCCCACGCCAGCACAAGCCCACCTCCCTACTGCACACCCCCTGCCTCATCCCTGACAGCCACACTCCTCCTCCCTGCCCCCCACCACAGCACAAGCCCACCTCTCCACTGCACACGCCCCTGCCTCATCACTGATGTCCACACTCCCCCTCCCGGCCCACCCACCACAGCACAAGCCCAGTTCCCCACTGCACACGCCCTGCCTCATCCCTGACAGCACATTCCTCCTCCCTGCCCCCCACCACAGCACAAGCCCACCTCCCCACTGCACACGCCCCTGCCTCATCCCTGACAGCCACACACCTCCTCCCTGCCCCCTACCACCATCCCACCTCCCCACTGCACACGCCCTGCCTCATCCCTGACACCACATTCCTCCTCCCTGCCCCCACCACAGCACAAGCCCATCTCCCCACTGCACACGCCCCTGCCTCATCCCTGACACCACACTCCTCCTCCCACACCCCCCACAACAGCACAGGGCCACCTCCCCACTGCACACGCCCCTGCCTCATCCCTGACAGCCAAACTCCTCCTCCCTGACGCCCCACCACAGCACAAGCCTACCTCCCCACTGCACACGCCCCTGCCTCATCACTGACAGCCACACTCCTCCTCCCTGCCCCCCACCACAGCACAAGCCCACCTCCCCACTGCACACGCCCTTCCTCATCCCTGACACCACATTCCTCCTCCCTGCCCCCACCACAGCCCAAGCCCACCTCCCCACTGCACACCCCCCTGCCTCATCCCTGACCCCACACTCCTCCCACACCCCCCACCACAGCACAAGGCCACCTCCCCACTGCACACGCCCCTGTCTCATCCCTGACAGCCAAACTCCTCCTCCCTGACCCCCACCACAGCACAAGCCTACCTCCCCACTGCACACGCCCCTGCCTCATCCCTGACAGCCAAACTCCTCCTCCCCTGCCCCCCACCACAGCACAAGCCCACATCCCCACTGCACACGCCCTGCCTCATCCCTGACACCACATTCCTCCTCCCTGCCCCCACCACAGCACAAGCCCACCTCCCCACTGCACACGCCCCTGCCTCATCCCTGACAGCCATACTCTTCCTCCCTGCCCCCCACCACAGCACAAGCCCTCCTCCCCACTGCACAGGCCCCTGCCTCAACCCTGACCCCACACTCCTCCTCCCACACCCCCCACCACAGCACAAGCCCACCTCTCCACGCCCCTGCCTCATCCCTGACCGCCACACTCCTCCACCCTGCCCCCCACCACAGCATAAGCCCAACTCCCCACTGCACACGCCCCTGCCTCATACTCCCACCCCCCCACAGCACAAGCCCACCTCCCCACTGCACACGCCCCTCCCTGCCCCCCACCACTGCACAAGCCCACCTCCTCACTGCACACGCCCCTGCCTCATCCCTGACCCCACACTCCTCCTCCCACACCCCCCACAACAGCACAAGGCCACCTCCCCACTGCACACGCCCCTGCCTCATCACTGACAGCCACACTCTTCCTCCCTGCCCCCCAGCACAGCACAAGCCCACCTCCCCACTGCACACGCCCTTCCTCATCCCTGACACCACATTCCTCCTCCCTGCCCCCACCACAGCACAAGCCCACCTCCCCACTGCACACGCCCCTGCCTCGACAGCCAAACTCCTCCTCCCTGACCCCCACCACAGCACAAGCCTACCTCCCCACTGCACACCCCCCTGCCTCATCCCTGACAGCCAAACTCCTCCCCCCTGCCCCCCACCACAGCACAAGCCCACCGCCCCACTGCACACCCCCTGCCTCGTCCCTGACACCACATTCCTCCCCCCTGCCCCCCACCACAGCACAAGCCCACCTCCCCACTGCACACGCCCCTGCCTCGACAGCCAAACTCCTCCTCCCTGACCCCCACCACAGCACAAGCCTACCTCCCCACTGCACACCCCCCTGCCTCATCCCTGACAGCCAAACTCCTCCCCCCTGCCCCCACCACAGCACAAGCCCACCTCCCCACTGCTCACGCCCCTGCCTCATCCCTGACAGCCATACTCTTCCTCCCTGCCCCCCACCACAGCACAAGCCCACCTCCCCACTGCACACGCCCCTGCCTCAACCCTGACCCCACACTCCTCCTCCCACACCCCCCACCACAGCACAAGCCCACCTCCCCACGCCCCTGCCTCATCCCTGAAGGCCACACACCTCCTCCCACCCCAGCACAAACCCATCCCCCCACTGCACACGCCCCTGCCTCATCCCTGACAGCCACACTCCTCCACCCTGCCCCCACCACAGCATAAGCCCACCTCCCCACTGCACACGCCCCTGCCTCATACTCCCACCCCCCCACAGCACAAGCCCACCTCCCCACTGCACACGCTCCTCCCTGCCCCCCACCACTGCACAAGCCCACCTCCTCACTGCACATGCCCCTGCCTCATCCCTGACCCCACACTCCTCCTCCCTGCCCCCCACCACAGCACAAGCCCACCTCCCCACTGCACACGCCCCTGCCTCATTCCTGACACCACCCCCTCCCTGCTCCCCACCACAGCACAAGGCCACAAGCCCCACTGCACACGCCCCTGCCTCATCCCTGACCCCACACTCCTCCTCCCACACCCCCCACAACAGCACAAGGCCACCTCCCCACTGCACACGCCCCTGCCTCATCCCTGACAGCCACACTCCTCCTCCCTGCCCCCCACCACAGCACAAGCCCACCTCCCCACTGCACACGCCCTGCCTCATCCCTGACCCCACACTCCTCCTCCCTGCCCTCCCACCACAGCACAAGCCCACCTCCCCACTGCACACTCCCCTGCCTCATCTCTGACACCACACTCCTCCTCCAACACCCCCCACAACAGCACAAGGCCACCTCCCCACTGCACACGCCCCTGCCTCATCCCTGACAGCCAAACTCCTCTTCCCTGATGCCCCACCACAGCACAAGCCTACCTCCCCACTGCACACGCCCCTGTCTCATCACTGACAGCCACACTCCTCCTCCCTGCCCCCCACCACAGCACAAGCCCACCTCCCCACTGCACACGCCCTTCCTCATCCCTGACACCACATTCCTCCTCCCTGCCCCCACCACAGCACAAGCCCACCTCCCCACTGCACACGCCCTGCCTCATCCCTGACCCCACACTCCTCCTCCCACACCCCCCACCACAGCACAAGGCCACCTCCCCACTGCACACGCCCCTGCCTCATCCCTGACAGCCAAACTCCTCCTCCCTGACCCCCCACCACAGCACAAGCCTACCTCCCCACTGCACACGCCCCTGCCTCATCCCTGACAGCCAAACTCCTCCTCCCCTGCCCCCCACCACAGCACAAGCCCACATCCCCACTGCACACGCCCTGCCTCATCCCTGACACCACATTCCTCCTCCCTGCCCCCACCACAGTGCAAGCCCACCTCCCCACTGCACACGTCCCTGCCTCATCCCTGACAGCCATACTCTTCCTCCCTGCCCCCCACCACAGCACAAGCCCACCTCCCCACTGCACACGCCCCTGCCTCAACCCTGACCCCACACTCCTCCTCCCACCCCCCCACCACAGCACAAGCCCACCTCCCCACGCCCCTGCCTCATCACTGACGGCCACACACCTCCTCCCACCCCAGAACAAACCCATCCCCCCACTGCACACGCCCCTGCCTCATCCCTGACAGCCACACTCCTCCACC
This sequence comes from Ambystoma mexicanum, assembly GCF_040938575.1. Lineage (NCBI taxonomy): Eukaryota > Metazoa > Chordata > Amphibia > Caudata > Ambystomatidae > Ambystoma > Ambystoma mexicanum. Next base: position 31,562,849 of record NC_090921.1, read on the forward strand.
CTGCCCCCCACCACAGCATAAGCCCACCTCCCCACTGCACACGCCCCTGCCTCATACTCCCACCCCCCCACAGCACAAGCCCACCTCCCGACTGCACACGCCCCTCCCTGCCCCCCACCACAGCACAAGCCCACCTCCTCACTGCACATGCCCCTGCCTCAACCCTGACCCCACACTCCTCCTCCCTGCCCCCCAACACAGCACAAGCCCACCTCCCCACTGCACACGCCCCTGCCTCATTCCTGACGCCACCCCCTCCCTGCCCCCCACCACAGCACAAGGCCACCGCCCCACTGCACACGCCCCTGCCTCATCCCTGACCCCACACTCCTCCTCCCACACCCCCACCACAGCACAAGGCCACCTCCCCACTGCACACGCCCCTGCCTCATCCCTGACAGCCACACTCCTCCTCCCTGCCCCCCCACCACAGCACAAGCCCACCTCCCCACTGCACACGCCCAGCCTCATCCCTGACCCCACACTCCTCCTCCCTGCCCTCCCACCACAGCACAAGCCCACCTCCCCACTGCACACGCCCCAGCCTCATCCCTGGCACCACCCCCTCCCTGCCCCCCACGCCAGCACAAGCCCACCTCCCCACTGCACACCCCCTGCCTCATCCCTGACAGCCACACTCCTCCTCCCTGCCCCCCACCACAGCACAAGCCCACCTCTCCACTGCACATGCCCCTGCCTCATCCCTGATGTCCACACTCCCCCTCCCCGCCCACCCACCACAGCACAAGCCCACTTCCCCACTGCACACGCCCTGCCTCATCCCTGACAGCACATTCCTCCTCCCTGCCCCCCACCACAGCACAAGCCCACCTCCCCACTGCACACGCCCTGCCTCATCCCTGACAGCACATTCCTCCTCCCTGCCCCCCACCACAGCACAAGCCCACCTCTCCACTGCACACCCCCTGCCTCATCACTGATGTCCACACTCCCCCTCCCGGCTCACCCACCACAGCACAAGCCCAGTTCCCCACTGCACACGCCCTGCCTCATCCCTGACAGCACATTCCTCCTCCCTGCCCCCCACCACAGCACAAGCCCACCTCCCCACTGCACACGCCCCTGCCTCATCCCTGACAGCCACACACCTCCTCCCTGCCCCCTACCACCATCCCACCTCCCCACTGCACACGCCCTGCCTCATCCCTGACACCACATTCCTCCTCCCTGCCCCCACCACAGCACAAGCCCATCTCCCCACTGCACACGCCCCTGCCTCATCCCTGACACCACACTCCTCCTCCCACACCCCCCACAACAGCACAGGGCCACCTCCCCACTGCACACGCCCCTGCCTCATCCCTGACAGCCACACTCCTCTTCCCTGCCCCCCACCACAGCACAAGCCCACCTCCCCACTGCACACGCCCTTCCTCATCCCTGACACCACATTCCTCCTCCCTGCCCCCACCACAGCCCAAGCCCACCTCCCCACTGCACACCCCCCTGCCTCATCCCTGACCCCACACTCCTCCCACACCCCCCACCACAGTACAAGGCCACCTCCCCACTGCACACGCCCCTGTCTCATCCCTGACAGCCAAACTCCTCCTCCCTGACCCCCACCACAGCACAAGCCTACCTCCCCACTGCACACGCCCCTGCCTCATCCCTGACAGCCAAACTCCTCCTCCCCTGCCCCCCACCACAGCACAAGCCCACATCCCCACTGCACACGCCCTGCCTCATCCCTGACACCACATTCCTCCTCCCTGCCCCACCACAGCACAAGCCCACCTCCCCACTGCACACGCCCCTGCCTCATCCCTGACAGCCATACTCTTCCTCCCTGCCCCCCACCACAGCACAAGCCCTCCTCCCCACTGCACAGGCCCCTGCCTCATCCCTGACAGCCACACTCCTCCACCCTGCCCCCCACCACAGCATAAGCCCAACTCCCCACTGCACACGCCCCTGCCTCATCCTCCCACCCCCCCACAGCACAAGCCCACCTCCCCACTGCACACGCCCCTCCCTGCCCCCCACCACAGCACAAGCCCACCTCCTCACTGCACATGCCCCTGCCTCATCCCTGACCCCACACTCCTCCTCCCTGCCCCCCACCACAGCACAAGCCCACCTCCCCACTGCACACGCCCCTGCCTCATTCCTGACACCACCTCCTCCCTGCCCCCCACCACAGCACAAGGCCACCACCCCACTTCACACGCCCCTGCCTCATCCCTGACCCCACACTCCTCCTCCCACACCCCCCACCACAGCACAAGGCCACCTCCCCACTGCACACGCCCCTGCCTCATCCCTGACAGCCACACTCCTCATCCCTGCCCCCCCACCACAGCACAAGCCCACCTCCCCACTGCACACCCCTGCCTCATCCCTGACCCCACACTCCTCCTCCCTGCCCTCCCACCACAGCACAAGCCCACCTCCCCACTGCACACGCCCCTGCCTCATCCCTGACCCCACACTCCACCTCCCTGCCCCCCACCACAGCACAAGGCCACCTCCCCACTGCACACGCCCCTGCCTCATCCCTGACCCCACACTCCTCCTCCCTGCCCCCCACCACAGCACAAGGCCACCCCCCCACTGCACACGCCCCTGCCTCATCCCTGACCCCACACTCCTCCTCCCTGCCCCCCCACCACAGCACAAGGCCACCTCCCCACTGCACACGCCCGGCCTCATCCCTGACCCCACACTCCTCCTCCCCCAACCCCCAACACAGCACAAGCCCACCTCCCCACTGCACACGCCCCTGCCTCATCCCTGACGGCCACACTCCTCCCTGCCCCCCACAGCACAAGCCCACCTCCCCACTGCACACGCCCCTGCCTCATCCCTGACCCCATACTCCTCCTCCCTGCACCCCCACCACAGCACAAGCCCACCCCCCCACTGCACACTCCCCTGCCACATCCCTGACCCCACACTCCTACCTGCCCCCCCACCACAGCACAAGCCCAACTCACCACTGCACACTCCCCTGCCCCCCACCACAGCACAAGCCCACTTCCCCACTGCACACGCCCCTGCCTCATCCCTGACACCACCCCCCTCCCTGCCGCCCCACCACAGCACAAGCCCACCTCTCCACTGCACACGCCCCTGCCTCATCCCTGACAGCCACACACCTCCTCCCTGCCCCCCACCACAGCACAAGCCTACCTCCCCACTGCACACGCCCCTGCCTCATCACTGACAGCCACACTCCTCCTCCCTGCACCCCACCACAGCACAAGCCCACCTCCCCACTGCAAACGCCCCTGCCTCATCACTGACAGCCACACTCCTCCTCCCTGCACCCCACCACAGCACAAGCCCACCTCCCCACTGCACACGCCCTTCCTCATCCCTGACACCACATTCCTCCTCCCTGCCCCCACCACAGCACAAGCCCACCTCCCCACTGCACATGCCCCTGCCTCATCCCTGACCCCACACTCCGCCTCCCACACCCCCCACCACAGCACAAGGCCACCTCCCCACTGCACACGCCCCTGCCTCATCCCTGACACCACATTCCTCCTCCCTGCCCCCACCACAGCACAAGCCCACCTCCCCACTGAACACGCCCCTGCCTCATCCCTGACAGCCAAACTCCTCCTCCCTGACCCCCCACCACAGCACAAGCCTACCCCCCACTGCACACGCCCCTGCCTCATCCCTGACAGCCAAACTCCTCCTCCCCTGCCCCCACCACAGCACAAGCCCACATCCCCACTGCACACGCCCTGCCTCATCCCTGACACCACATTCCTCCTCCCTGCCCCACCACAGCACAAGCCCACCTCCCCACTGCACACGCCCCTGCCTCATCCCTGACAGCCATACTCTTCCTCCCTGCCCCCCACCACCGCACAAGCCCACCTCCCCACTGCACACGCCCCTGCCTCAACCCTGACCCCACACTCCTCCTCCCACACCCCCCACCACAGCACAAGCCCACCTCCCCACGCCCCTGCCTCATCCCTGACGGCCACACACCTCCTCCCACCCCAGCACAAACCCATCCCCCCCACTGCACACACCCCTGCCTCATCCCTGACAGCAACACTCCTCCACCCTGCCCCCCACCACAGCATAAGCCCACCTCCCCACTGCACACGCCCCTGCCTCAAACTTCCACCCCCCCACAGCACAAGCCCACCTCCCCACTGCACACGCCCCTCCCTGCCCCCCACCACAGCACAAGCCCACCTCCTCACTGCACATGCCCCTGCCTCATCCCTGATCCCACACTCCTCCTCCCTGCCCCCCACCACAGCACAAGCCCACCTCCCCACTGCACACGCCCCTGCCTCATTCCTGACACCACCCCCTCCCTGCCCCCCACCACAGCACAAGGCCACCACCCCACTGCACACGCCCCTGCCTCATCCCTGACCCCACACTCCTCCTCCCACACCCCCCACCACAGCACAAGGCCACCTCCCCACTGCACACGCCCCTGCCTCATCCGTGACAGCCACATCCCTGACAGCCAAACTCCTCCTCCCCTGCCACCCACCACAGCGCAAGCCCACCTCCCCACTGCACACGCCCCTGCCTCATCCCTGGCAGCCATACTCTTCCTCCCTGCCCCCCACCACAGAACAAGCCCACCTCCCCACTGCACACGCCCCTGCCTCAACCCTGACCCCACACTCCTCCTCCCACCCCCCCACCACAGCACAAGCCCACCTCCCCACACCCCCTGCCTCATCCCTGACGGCCACACACCTCCTCCCACCCCAGCACAAACCCATCCCCCCACAGCCCCTGCCTCATCCCTGACAGCCACACTCCTCCACCCTGCCCTCCCACTGCACACGCCCCTGCCTCATCCCTGACACCACATTCCTCCTCCCTGCCCCACCACAGCACAAGCCCACATCCCCACTGCACACGCCCTGCCTCATCCCTGACACCACATTCCTCCTCCCTGCCCCACCACAGCACAAGCCCACCTCCCCACTGCACACGCCCCTGCCTCATCCCTGACAGCCATACTCTTCCTCCCTGCCCCCCACCACCGCACAAGCCCACCTCCCCACTGCACACGCCCCTGCCTCAACCCTGACCCCACACTCCTCCTCCCACACCCCCCACCACAGCACAAGCCCACCTCCCCACGCCCCTGCCTCATCCCTGACGGCCACACACCTCCTCCCACCTCAGCACAAACCCATCCCCCCCACTGCACACACCCCTGCCTCATCCCTGACAGCAACACTCCTCCACCCTGCCCCCCACCACAGCATAAGCCCACCTCCCCACTGCACACGCCCCTGCCTCAAACTTCCACCCGCCCCACAGCACAAGCCCACCTCCCCACTGCACACGCCCCTCCCTGCCCCCCACCACAGCACAAGCCCACCTCCTCACTGCACATGCCCCTGCCTCATCCCTGACCCCACACTCCTCCTCCCTGCCCCCCACCACAGCACAAGCCCACCTCCCCACTGCACACGCCCCTGCCTCATTCCTGACACCACCCCCTCCCTGCCCCCCACCACAGCACAAGGCCACCGCCCCACTGCACACGCCCCTGCCTCATCCCTGACCCCACACTCCTCCTCCCACACCCCCCACCACAGCACAAGGCCACCTCCCCACTGCACACGCCCCTGCCTCATCCGTGACAGCCACATCCCTGACAGCCAAACTCCTCCTCCCCTGCCCCCCACCACAGCGCAAGCCCACCTCCCCACTGCACACGCCCCTGCCTCATCCCTGGCAGCCATACTCTTCCTCCCTGCCCCCCACCACAGAACAAGCCCACCTCCCCACTGCACACGCCCCTGCCTCAACCCTGACCCCACACTCCTCCTCCCACCCCCCCACCACAGCACAAGCCCACCTCCCCACACCCCTGCCTCATCCCTGACGGCCACACACCTCCTCCCACCCCAGCACAAACCCATCCCCCCACAGCCCCTGCCTCATCCCTGACAGCCACACTCCTCCACCCTGCCCTCCCACTGCACACGCCCCTGCCTCATCCCTGACCCCACACTCCTCCTCCCTGCCCCCCACCACAGCACAAGCCCACCTCCCCTCTGCACACGCCCCTGCCTCATTCCTGACACCACCCCCTCCCTGCCCCCCACCACAGTACAAGGCCACCGCCCCACTGCACACGCCCCTGCCTCATCCCTGACCCCACACTCCTCCTCCCACACCCCCCACCACAGCACAAGGCCACCTCCCCACTGCACACGCCCCTGCCTCATCCCTGACAGCCACACTCCTCCTCCCTGCCCCCCACCACAGCACAAGCCCACCTCCCCACTGCACACGCCCTGCCTCATCCCTGACCCCACACTCCTCCTCCCTGCCCTCCCACCACAGCAGAAGCCCACCTCCCCACTGCACACGCCCCTGCCTCATCCCGGACACCACCCCCCTCCCTGCCCCCCACGCCAGCACAAGCCCACCTCCCCACTGCACACCCCCTGCCTCATCCCTGACAGCCACACTCCTCCTCCCTGCCCCCACCACAGCACAAGCCCACCTCTCCACTGCACACGCCCCTGCCTCATCCCTGATGTCCACACTCCCCCTCCCGGCTCACCCACCACAGCACAAGCCCACTTCCCCACTGCACATGCCCTGCCTCATCCCTGACAGCACATTCCTGCTCCCTGCCCCCCACCACAGCACAAGCCCACCTCCCCACTGCACACGCCCCTGCCTCATCCCTGACAGCCACACACTTCCTCCCTGCCCCCCACCACAATCCCACCTCCCCACTGCACACGCCCTGCCTCATCCCTGACACCACATTCCTCCTCCCTGCCCCCACCACAGCACAAGCCCAACTCCCCACTGCACACGCCCCTGCCTCATCCCTGACAGCCACACTCCTCCACCCTGCCCCCCACCACAGCATAAGCCCACCTCCCCACTGCACACGCCCCTGCCTCATACTCCCACCCCCCACCCCCCACAGCACAAGCCCACCTCCCCACTGCACACGCCCCTCCCTGCCCCCCACCACTGCACAAGCCCACCTCCTCACTGCACATGCCCCTGCCTCATCCCTGACCCCACACTCCTCCTCCCTGCCCCCCACCACAGCACAAGCCCACCTCCCCACTGCACACGCCCCTGCCTCATTCCTGACACCACCCCCTCCCTGCCCCCACCACAGAACAAGGCCACAAGCCCCACTGCACACGCCCCTGCCTCATCCCTGACACCACACTCCTCCTCCCACACCCCCCACAACAGCACAAGGCCACCTCCCCACTGCACACGCCCCTGCCTCATCACTGACAGCCACACTCCTCCTCCCTGCCCCCACCACAGCACAAGCCCACCTCCCCACTGCACACGCCCTTCCTCATCCCTGACACCACATTCCCCCTCCCTGCCCCCACCACAGCACAAGCCCACCTCCCCACTGCACACGCCCCTGCCTCATCCCTGACCCCACACTTCTCCTCCCACACCCCCCACCACAGCACAAGGCCACCTCCCCACTGCACACGCCCCTGCCTCATCCCTGACAGCCAAACTCCTCCTCCCTGACCCCCACCACAGCACAAGCCTACCTCCCCACTGCACACCCCCCTGCCTCATCCCTGACAGCCAAACTCCTCCTCCCCTTCCCCCCACCACAGCACAAGCCCACATCCCCACTGCACACCCCCTGCCTCGTCCCTGACACCACATTCCTCCTCCCTGCCCCCACCACAGCACAAGCCCACCTCCCCACTGCTCACGCCCCTGCCTCATCCCTGACAGCCATACTCTTCCTCCCTGCCCCCCACCACAGCACACGCCCACCTCCCCACTGCACACGCCCCTGCCTCAACCCTGACCCCACACTCCTCCTCCCACACCCCCACCACAGCACAAGCCCACCTCCCCACGCCCCTGCCTCATCCCTGAAAGCCACACACCTCCTCCCACCCCAGCACAAACCCATCCCCCCCACTGCACACGCCCCTGCCTCATCCCTGACAGCTACACTCCTCCACCCTGCTCCCCACCACAGCATAAGCCCACCTCCCCACTGCACACGCCCCTGCCTCATACTCCCACTCCCCCACAGCACAAGCCCACCTCCCCACTGCACACGCCCCTCCCTGCCCCCCACCACTGCACAAGCCCACCTCCTCACTGCACATGCCCCTGCCTCATCCCTGACCCCACACTCCTCCTCCCTGCCCCCCACCACAGCACAAGCCCACCTCCCCACTGCACACGCCCCTGCCTCATTCCTGACACCACCCACTCCCTGCCCCCCACCACAGCACAAGGCCACAAGCCCCACTGCACACGCCCCTGCCTCATCCCTGACCCCACACTCCTCCTCCCACACCCCCCACCACAGCACAAGGCCACCTCCCCACTGCACACGCCCCTGCCTCATCCCTGACAGCCACACTCCTCCTCCCTGCCCCCCACCACAGCACAAGCCCACCTCCCCACTGCACACGCCCTGCCTCATCCCTGACCCCACACTCCTCCTCCCTGCCCTCCCACCACAGCACAAGCCCACCTCCCCACTGCACACTCCCCTGCCTCATCCCTGACAGCCAAACTCCTCTTCCCTGATGCCCCACCACAGCACAAGCCTACCTCCCCACTGCACACGCCCCTGCCTCATCACTGACAGCCACACTCCTCCTCCCTGCCCCCCACCACAGCACAAGCCCACCTCCCCACTGCACACGCCCTTCCTCATCCCTGACACCACATTCCTCCTCCCTGCCCCCACCACAGCACAAGCCCACCTCCCCACTGCACACGCCCCTGCCTCATCCCTGACCCCACACTCCTCCTCCCACAACCCCCACCACAGCACAAGCCTTCCTCCCCACTGCACACGCCCCTGCCTCATCCCTGACAGCCAAACTCCTCCTCCCCTGCCCCCCACCACAGCACAAGCCCACATTTTCACTGCACACGCCTTGCATCATCCCTGACACCACATTCCTCCTCCCTGCCCCTACCACAGCGCAAGCCCACCTCCCCACTGCACACGTCCCTGCCTCATCCCTGACAGCCATACTCTTCCTCCCTGCCCCCCACCACAGCACAAGCCCACCTCCCCACTGCACACGCCCCTGCCTCAACCCTGACCCCACACTCCTCCTCCCACCCCCCCACCACAGCACAATCCCACCTCCCCACGCCCCTGCCTCATCACTGACGGCCACACACCTCCTCCCACCCCAGCACAAACCCATCCCCCCCACTGCACACGCCCCTGCCTCATCCCTGACAGCCACACTCCTCCACCCTGCCCCCCACCACAGCATAAGCCCACCTCCCCACTGCACATGCCCCTGCCTCATACTCCCACCCCCCCACAGCACAAGCCCACCTCCCCACTGCACACGCCCCTCCCTGCCCCCCACCACAGCACAAGCCCACCTCCTCACTGCACATGCCCCTGCCTCATCCCTGACCCCACACTCCTCCTCCCTGCCCCCCACCACAGCACAAGCCCACCTCCCCACTGCACACGCCCCTGCCTCATTCCTGACGCCACCCCCTCCCTGCCCCCCACCACAGACCAAGGCCACCGCCCCACTGCACATGCCCCTGCCTCATCCCTGACCCCACACTCCTCCTCCCTGCCCCCCACCACAGCACAAGCCCACCTCCCCACTGCACACGCCCGTGCCTCATTCCTGACGCCACCCCCTCCCTGCCCCCCACCACAGCACAAGGCCACCGCCCCACTGCACATGCCCCTGCCTCATCCCTGACCCCACACTCCTCCTCCCACACCCCCCACCACAGCACAAGGCCACCTCCCCACTGCACACGTCCCTGACTCATCCCTGACAGCCACACTCCTCCACCCTGCCCCCCACCACAGCATAAGCCCACCTCCCCACTGCACACGCCCCTGCCTCATACTCCCACCCCCCACCCCCCACAGCACAAGCCCACCTCCCCACTGCACACGCCCCTCCCTGCCCCCCACCACTGCACAAGCCCACCTCCTCACTGCACATGCCCCTGCCTCATCCCTGACCCCACACTCCTCCTCCCTGCCCCCCACCACAGCACAAGCCCACCTCCCCACTGCACACGCCCCTGCCTCATTCCTGACACCACCCCCTCCCTGCCCCCACCACAGAACAAGGCCACAAGCCCCACTGCACACGCCCCTGCCTCATCCCTGACACCACACTCCTCCTCCCACACCCCCCACAACAGCACAAGGCCACCTCCCCACTGCACACGCCCCTGCCTCATCACTGACAGCCACACTCCTCCTCCCTGCCCCCACCACAGCACAAGCCCACCTCCCCACTGCACACGCCCTTCCTCATCCCTGACACCACATTCCCCCTCCCTGCCCCCACCACAGCACAAGCCCACCTCCCCACTGCACACGCCCCTGCCTCATCCCTGACCCCACACTTCTCCTCCCACACCCCCCACCACAGCACAAGGCCACCTCCCCACTGCACACGCCCCTGCCTCATCCCTGACAGCCAAACTCCTCCTCCCTGACCCCCACCACAGCACAAGCCTACCTCCCCACTGCACACCCCCCTGCCTCATCCCTGACAGCCAAACTCCTCCTCCCCTTCCCCCCACCACAGCACAAGCCCACATCCCCACTGCACACCCCCTGCCTCGTCCCTGACACCACATTCCTCCTCCCTGCCCCCACCACAGCACAAGCCCACCTCCCCACTGCTCACGCCCCTGCCTCATCCCTGACAGCCATACTCTTCCTCCCTGCCCCCCACCACAGCACACGCCCACCTCCCCACTGCACACGCCCCTGCCTCAACCCTGACCCCACACTCCTCCTCCCACACCCCCCACCACAGCACAAGCCCACCTCCCCACACCCCTGCCTCATCCCTGAAAGCCACACACCTCCTCCCACCCCAGCACAAACCCATCCCCCCCACTGCACACGCCCCTGCCTCATCCCTGACAGCCACACTCCTCCACCCTGCCCCCCACCACAGCATAAGCCCACCTCCCCACTGCACACGCCCCTGCCTCATACTCCCACTCCCCCACAGCACAAGCCCACCTCCCCACTGCACACGCCCCTCCCTGCCCCCCACCACTGCACAAACCCACCTCCTCACTGCACATGCCCCTGCCTCATCCCTGACCCCACACTCCTCCTCCCTGCCCCCCACCACAGCACAAGCCCACCTCCCCACTGCACACGCCCCTGCCTCATTCCTGACACCACCCACTCCCTGCCCCCCACCACAGCACAAGGCCACAAGCCCCACTGCACACGCCCCTGCCTCATCCCTGACCCCACACTCCTCCTCCCACACCCCCCACCACAGCACAAGGCCACCTCCCCACTGCACACGCCCCTGCCTCATCCCTGACAGCCACACTCCTCCTCCCTGCCCCCCCACCACAGCACAAGCCCACCTCCCCACTGCACACGCCCTGCCTCATCCCTGACCCCACACTCCTCCTCCCTGCCCTCCCACCACAGCACAAGCCCACCTCCCCACTGCACACTCCCCTGCCTCATCCCTGACAGCCAAACTCCTCTTCCCTGATGCCCCACCACAGCACAAGCCTACCTCCCCACTGCACACGCCCCTGCCTCATCACTGACAGCCACACTCCTCCTCCCTGCCCCCCACCACAGCACAAGCCCACCTCCCCACTGCACACGCCCTTCCTCATCCCTGACACCACATTCCTCCTCCCTGCCCCCACCACAGCACAAGCCCACCTCCCCACTGCACATGCCCCTGCCTCATCCCTGACCCCACACTCCTCCTCCCACAACCCCCACCACAGCACAAGCCTACCTCCCCACTGCACACGCCCCTGCCTCATCCCTGACAGCCAAACTCCTCCTCCCCTGCCCCCCACCACAGCACAAGCCCACATTTTCACTGCACACGCCTTGCATCATCCCTGACACCACATTCCTCCTCCCTGCCCCCACCACAGCGCAAGCCCACCTCCCCACTGCACACGTCCCTGCCTCATCCCTGACAGCCATACTCTTCCTCCCTGCCCCCCACCACAGCACAAGCCCACCTCCCCACTGCACACGCCCCTGCCTCAACCCTGACCCCACACTCCTCCTCCCACCCCCCCCACCACAGCACAAGCCCACCTCCCCACGCCCCTGCCTCATCACTGACGGCCACACACCTCCTCCCACCCCAGCACAAACCCATCCCCCCCACTGCACACGCCCCTGCCTCATCCCTGACAGCCACACTCCTCCACCCTGCCCCCCACCACAGCATAAGCCCACCTCCCCACTGCACATGCCCCTGCCTCATACTCCCACCCCCCACAGCACAAGCCCACCTCCCCACTGCACACGCCCCTCCCTGCCCCCCACCACAGCACAAGCCCACCTCCTCACTGCACATGCCCCTGCCTCATCCCTGACCCCACACTCCTCCTCCCTGCCCCCCACCACAGCACAAGCCCACCTCCCCACTGCACACGCCCCTGCCTCATTCCTGACGCCACCCCCTCCCTGCCCCCCACCACAGACCAAGGCCACCGCCCCACTGCACATGCCCCTGCCTCATCCCTGACCCCACACTCCTCCTCCCTGCCCCCCACCACAGCACAAGCCCACCTCCCCACTGCACACGCCCGTGCCTCATTCCTGACGCCACCCCCTCCCTGCCCCCCACCACAGCACAAGGCCACCGCCCCACTGCACATGCCCCTGCCTCATCCCTGACCCCACACTCCTCCTCCCACACCCCCCACCACAGCACAAGGCCACCTCCCCACTGCACACGCCCCTGACTCATCCCTGACAGCCACACTCCTCCTCCCTGCCCCCCCACCACAGCACAAGCCCACCTCCCCACTGCACACGCCCTGCCTCATCCCTGACCCCACACTCCTCCTCCCTGCCCTCCCACCACAGCACAAGCCCACCTCCCCACTGCACACGCCCCTGCCTCATCCCTGGCACCACCCCCCTCCCTGCCCCCCACGCCAGCACAAGCCCACCTCCCCACTGCACACCCCCTGCCTCATCCCTGACAGCCACACTCCTCCTCCCTGCCCCCCACCACAGCACAAGCCCACCTCTCCACTGCACACGCCCCTGCCTCATCCCTGATGTCCACACTCCCCCTCCGGGCCCACCCACCACAGCACAAGCCCACTTCCCCACTGCACAAGCCCTGCCTCATCCCTGACAGCACATTCCTCCTCCCTGCCCCCCACCACAGCACAAGCCCACCGCCCCACTGCACACGCCCCTGCCTCATTCCTGACACCACCCCCTCCCTGCCCCCCACCACAGCACAAGGCCACCGCCCCACTGCACACGCCCCTGCCTCATCCCTAACCCCACACTCCTCCTCCCACACCCCCACCACAGCACAAGGCCACCTCCCCACTGCACACGCCCCTGCCTCATCCCTGACAGCCACACTCCTCCTCCCTGCCCCCCCACCACAGCACAAGCCCACCTCCCCACTGCACACGCCCTGCCTCATCCCTGACCCCACACTCCTCCTCCCTGCCCTCCCACCACAGCACAAGCCCCCCTCCACACTGCACACGCCCCTGCCTCATCCCTGACACCACCCCCCTCCCTGCCCCCCACGCCAGCACAAGCCCACCTCCCCACTGCACACCCCCTGCCTCATCCCTGACAGCCACACTCCTCCTCCCTGCCCCCCACCACAGCACAAGCCCACCTCTCCACTGCACACGCCCCTGCCTCATCCCTGATGTCCTCACTCCCCCTCCCGGCCCACCCACCACAGCACAAGCCCACTTCCCCACTACACACGCCCTGCCTCATCCCTGACAGCACATTCCTCCTCCCTGCCCCCCACCACAGCACAAGCCCACCTCCCCACTGCACACGCCCCTGCCTCATCCCTGACAGCCACACACCTCATCCCTGCCCCCCACCACCATCCCACCTCCCCACTGCACACGCCCTGCCTCATCCCTGACACCACATTCCTCCTCCCTGCCCCACCACAGCACGAACCAATCTCCCCACTGCACACGCCCCTGCCTCATCCCTGACACCACACTCCTCCTCCCACACCCCCCACAACAGCACAGGGCCACCTCCCCACTGCACACGCCCCTGCCTCATCCCTGACAGCCAAACTCCTCCTCCCTGACGCCCCACCCTAGCACAATCCTACCTCCCCACTGCACACGCCCCTGCCTCATCACTGACAGCCACACTCCTCTTCCCTGCCCCCCACCACAGCACAAGCCCACCTCCCCACTGCACACGCCCTTCCTCATCCCTGACACCACATTCCTCCTCCCTGCCCCCACCACAGCACAAGCCCAACTCCCCACTGCACACGCCCCTGCCTCATCCCTCACCCCACACTCCTCCCACACCCCCCACCACAGCAGAAGGCCACCTCCCCACTGCACACGCCCCTGCCTCATCCCTGACAGCCAAACTCCTCCGCCCTGACCCCCACCACAGCACAAGCCTACCTCCCCACTGCACACGCCCCTGCCTCATCCCTGACAGCCAAACTCCTCCTCCCCTGCCCCCCACCACAGCACAAGCCCACATCCCCACTGCTCACGCCCTGCCTCATCCCTGACACCACATTCCTCCTCCCTGCCCCCACCACAGCACAATCCCACCTCCCCACTGCACACGCCCCTGCCTCATCCCTGACAGCAATACTCTTCCTCCCTGCCCCCCACCACAGCACAAGCCCTCCTCCCCACTGCACACGCCCCTGCCTCAACCCTGACCCCACACTCCTCCTCCCACACCCCCCACCACAGCACAAGCCCACCTCTCCACGCCCCTGCCTCATCCCTGACAGCCACACTCCTCCACCCTGCGCCCCACCACAACATAAGCCCAACTCCCCACTGGCCACGGCCCTGCCTCATACTCCCACCCCCCCACAGCACAAGCCCACCTCCCCACTGCACACGCCCCTCCCTGCCCCCCACCACAGCACAAGCCCACCTCCTAACTGCACATGCCCCTGCCTCATCCCTGACCCCACACTCCTCCTCCCTGCCCCCCACCACAGCACAAGCCCACCTCCCCACTGCACACGCCCCTGCCTCATTTCTGACACCACCTCCTCCCTGCCCCCCACCACAGCACAAGGCCACCGCCCCACTGCACACGCCCCTGCCTCATCCCTGACAGCCACACTCCTCCTCCCCGCCCCCCCACCACAGCACAAGCCCACCTCCCCACTGCACACCCCTGCCTCATCCCTGACCCCACACTCCTCCTCCCTGCCCTCCCACCACAGCACAAACCCACCTCCCCACTGCACACGCCCCTGCCTCATCCCTGACCCCACACTCCACCTCCCTGCCCCCCACCACAGCACAAGGCCACCTCCCCACTGCACACGCCCCTGCCTCATCCCTGACCCCACACTCCTCCTCCCTGCCCCCCCACCACAGCACAAGGCCACCCCCCCACTGCACACGCCCCTGCCTCATCCCTGAACCCACACTCCTCCTCCCTGCCCCCCCACCACAGCACAAGGCCACCTCCCCACTGCACACGCCCTGCCTCATCCCTGACAGCAACACTCCTCCACCCTGCCCCCCACCACAGCATAAGCCCACCTCCCCACTGCACACGCCCCTGCCTCATACTCCCACCCCCCCACAGCACAAGCCCACCTCCCCACTGCACACGCCCCTCCCTGCCCCCCACCACAGCACAAGCCCACCTCCTCACTGCATATGCCCCTGCCTCATCCCTGACCCCACACTCCTCCTCCCTGCCCCCCACCACAGCACAAGCCCACCTCCCCACTGCACACGCCCCTCCTCATCCCTGACACCACATTCCTCCTCCCTGCCCCCACCACAGCACAAGCCCACCTCCCCACTGCACATGCCCCTGCCTCATCCCTGACCCCACACTCCGCCTCCCACACCCCCCACCACAGCACAAGGCCACCTCTCCACTGCACACGCCCCTGCCTCATCCCTGACACCACATTCCTCCTCCCTGCCCCCACCACAGCACAAGCCCACCTCCCCACTGAACACGCCCCTGCCTCATCCCTGACAGCCAAACTCCTCCTCCCTGACCCCCCACCACAGCACAAGCCTACCTCCCCACTGCACACGCCCCTGCCTCATCCCTGACAGCCAAACTCCTCCTCCCCTGCCCCCACCACAGCACAAGCCCACATCCCCACTGCACATGCCCTGCCTCATCCCTGACACCACATTCCTCCTCCCTGCCCCACCACAGCACAAGCCCACCTCCCCACTGCACACGCCCCTGCCACATCCCTGACCCCACACTCTTCCTACCTGCCCCCCCACCACAGCACAAGCCCAACTCACCACTGCACACACCCCTGCCCCCCACCACAGCACAAGCCCACCTCCCCACTGCACACTCCCCTGCCTCATTCCTGACACCACCCCCTCCCCGCCCCCCCACCACAGCACAAGGCCACCTCCCCACTGCACACGCCCCTGCCTCATCCCTGACACCACCCCCTCCCTGCCGCCCCACCACAGCACAAGCCCACCTCCCCACTGCACACGCCCCTGCCTCATCACTGACAGCCACACTCCTCCTCCCTGCACCCCACCACAGCACAAGCCCACCTCCCCACTGCACACGCCCCTGCCTCATCACTGACAGCCGCACTCCTCCTCCCTGCACCCCACCACAGCACAAACCCACCTCCCCACTGCACACGCCCTTCCTCATCCCTGACACCACATTCCTCCTCCCTGTCCCCACCACAGCACAAGCCCACCTCCCCACTGCACATGCCCCTGCCTCATCCCTGACCCCACACTCCGCCTCCCACACCCCCCACCACAGCACAAGGCCACCTCCCCACTGCACACGCCCCTGCCTCATCCCTGACACCACATTCCTCCTCCCTGCCCCCACCACAGCACAAGCCCACCTCCCCACTGAACACGCCCCTGCCTCATCCCTGACAGCCAAACTCCTCCTCCCTGACCCCCCACCACAGCACAAGCCTACCTCCCCACTGCACACGCCCCTGCCTCATCCCTGACAGCCAAACTCCTCCTCCCCTGCCCCCACCACAGCACAAGCCCACATCCCCACTGCACACGCCCTGCCTCATCCCTGACACCACATTCCTCCTCCCTGCCCCACCACAGCACAAGCCCACCTCCCCACTGCACACGCCCCTGCCTCATCCCTGACAGCCATACTCCTCCTCCCTGCCCCCCACCACAGCACAAGCCCACCTCCCCACTGCACACGCCCCTGCCTCAACCCTGACCCCACACTCCTCCTCCCACACACCCCACCACAGCACAAGCCCACCTCCCCACGCCCCTGCCTCATCCCTGACGGCCACACATCTCCTCCCACCCCAGCACAAACCCATCCCCCCCACTGCACACGCCCCTGCCTCATCCCTGACAGCAACACTCCTCCACCCTGCCCCCCACCACAGCATAAGCCCACCTCCCCACTGCACACGCCCCTGCCTCATACTCCCACCCCCCCATAGCACAAGCCCACCTCCCCACTGCACACGCCCCTCCCTGCCCCCCACCACAGCACAAGCCCACCTCCTCACTGCATATGCCCCTGCCTCATCCCTGACCCCACACTCCTCCTCCCTGCCCCCCACCACAGCACAAGCCCACCTCCCCACTGCACACGCCCCTGCCTCATCCCTGACAGCCACACTCCTCCTCCCTGCCCCCCCACCACAGCACAAGCCCACCTCCCCACTGCACACGCCCTGCCTCATCCCTGACCCCACACTCCTCCTCCCTGCCCTCCCACCACAGCACAAGCCCACCTCCCCACTGCACACTCCCCTGCCTCATCCCTGACAGCCAAACTCCTCTTCCCTGATGCCCCACCACAGCACAAGCCTACCTCCCCACTGCACACGCCCCTGCCTCATCACTGACAGCCACACTCCTCCTCCCTGCCCCCCACCACAGCACAAGCCCACCTCCCCACTGCACACGCCCTTCCTCATCCCTGACACCACATTCCTCCTCCCTGCCCCCACCACAGCACAAGCCCACCTCCCCACTGCACATGCCCCTGCCTCATCCCTGACCCCACACTCCTCCTCCCACAACCCCCACCACAGCACAAGCCTACCTCCCCACTGCACACGCCCCTGCCTCATCCCTGACAGCCAAACTCCTCCTCCCCTGCCCCCCACCACAGCACAAGCCCACATTTTCACTGCACACGCCTTGCATCATCCCTGACACCACATTCCTCCTCCCTGCCCCCACCACAGCGCAAGCCCACCTCCCCACTGCACACGTCCCTGCCTCATCCCTGACAGCCATACTCTTCCTCCCTGCCCCCCACCACAGCACAAGCCCACCTCCCCACTGCACACGCCCCTGCCTCAACCCTGACCCCACACTCCTCCTCCCACCCCCCCCCACCACAGCACAAGCCCACCTCCCCACGCCCCTGCCTCATCACTGACGGCCACACACCTCCTCCCACCCCAGCACAAACCCATCCCCCCCACTGCACACGCCCCTGCCTCATCCCTGACAGCCACACTCCTCCACCCTGCCCCCCACCACAGCATAAGCCCACCTCCCCACTGCACATGCCCCTGCCTCATACTCCCACCCCCCACAGCACAAGCCCACCTCCCCACTGCACACGCCCCTCCCTGCCCCCCACCACAGCACAAGCCCACCTCCTCACTGCACATGCCCCTGCCTCATCCCTGACCCCACACTCCTCCTCCCTGCCCCCCACCACAGCACAAGCCCACCTCCCCACTGCACACGCCCCTGCCTCATTCCTGACGCCACCCCCTCCCTGCCCCCCACCACAGACCAAGGCCACCGCCCCACTGCACATGCCCCTGCCTCATCCCTGACCCCACACTCCTCCTCCCTGCCCCCCACCACAGCACAAGCCCACCTCCCCACTGCACACGCCCGTGCCTCATTCCTGACGCCACCCCCTCCCTGCCCCCCACCACAGCACAAGGCCACCGCCCCACTGCACATGCCCCTGCCTCATCCCTGACCCCACACTCCTCCTCCCTGCCCTCCCACCACAGCACAAGCCCACCTCCCCACTGCACACGCCCCTGCCTCATCCCTGGCACCACCCCCCTCCCTGCCCCCCACGCCAGCACAAGCCCACCTCCCCACTGCACACCCCCTGCCTCATCCCTGACAGCCACACTCCTCCTCCCTGCCCCCCACCACAGCACAAGCCCACCTCTCCACTGCACACGCCCCTGCCTCATCCCTGATGTCCACACTCCCCCTCCGGGCCCACCCACCACAGCACAAGCCCACTTCCCCACTGCACAAGCCCTGCCTCATCCCTGACAGCACATTCCTCCTCCCTGCCCCCCACCACAGCACAAGCCCACCGCCCCACTGCACACGCCCCTGCCTCATTCCTGACACCACCCCCTCCCTGCCCCCCACCACAGCACAAGGCCACCGCCCCACTGCACACGCCCCTGCCTCATCCCTAACCCCACACTCCTCCTCCCACACCCCCACCACAGCACAAGGCCACCTCCCCACTGCACACGCCCCTGCCTCATCCCTGACAGCCACACTCCTCCTCCCTGCCCCCCCACCACAGCACAAGCCCACCTCCCCACTGCACACGCCCTGCCTCATCCCTGACCCCACACTCCTCCTCCCTGCCCTCCCACCACAGCACAAGCCCCCCTCCACACTGCACACGCCCCTGCCTCATCCCTGACACCACCCCCCTCCCTGCCCCCCACGCCAGCACAAGCCCACCTCCCCACTGCACACCCCCTGCCTCATCCCTGACAGCCACACTCCTCCTCCCTGCCCCCCACCACAGCACAAGCCCACCTCTCCACTGCACACGCCCCTGCCTCATCCCTGATGTCCTCACTCCCCCTCCCGGCCCACCCACCACAGCACAAGCCCACTTCCCCACTACACACGCCCTGCCTCATCCCTGACAGCACATTCCTCCTCCCTGCCCCCCACCACAGCACAAGCCCACCTCCCCACTGCACACGCCCCTGCCTCATCCCTGACAGCCACACACCTCATCCCTGCCCCCCACCACCATCCCACCTCCCCACTGCACACGCCCTGCCTCATCCCTGACACCACATTCCTCCTCCCTGCCCCACCACAGCACGAACCAATCTCCCCACTGCACACGCCCCTGCCTCATCCCTGACACCACACTCCTCCTCCCACACCCCCCACAACAGCACAGGGCCACCTCCCCACTGCACACGCCCCTGCCTCATCCCTGACAGCCAAACTCCTCCTCCCTGACGCCCCACCCTAGCACAATCCTACCTCCCCACTGCACACGCCCCTGCCTCATCACTGACAGCCACACTCCTCTTCCCTGCCCCCCACCACAGCACAAGCCCACCTCCCCACTGCACACGCCCTTCCTCATCCCTGACACCACATTCCTCCTCCCTGCCCCCACCACAGCACAAGCCCAACTCCCCACTGCACACGCCCCTGCCTCATCCCTCACCCCACACTCCTCCCACACCCCCCACCACAGCAGAAGGCCACCTCCCCACTGCACACGCCCCTGCCTCATCCCTGACAGCCAAACTCCTCCGCCCTGACCCCCACCACAGCACAAGCCTACCTCCCCACTGCACACGCCCCTGCCTCATCCCTGACAGCCAAACTCCTCCTCCCCTGCCCCCCACCACAGCACAAGCCCACATCCCCACTGCTCACGCCCTGCCTCATCCCTGACACCACATTCCTCCTCCCTGCCCCCACCACAGCACAATCCCACCTCCCCACTGCACACGCCCCTGCCTCATCCCTGACAGCAATACTCTTCCTCCCTGCCCCCCACCACAGCACAAGCCCTCCTCCCCACTGCACACGCCCCTGCCTCAACCCTGACCCCACACTCCTCCTCCCACACCCCCCACCACAGCACAAGCCCACCTCTCCACGCCCCTGCCTCATCCCTGACAGCCACACTCCTCCACCCTGCGCCCCACCACAACATAAGCCCAACTCCCCACTGGCCACGGCCCTGCCTCATACTCCCACCCCCCCACAGCACAAGCCCACCTCCCCACTGCACACGCCCCTCCCTGCCCCCCACCACAGCACAAGCCCACCTCCTAACTGCACATGCCCCTGCCTCATCCCTGACCCCACACTCCTCCTCCCTGCCCCCCACCACAGCACAAGCCCACCTCCCCACTGCACACGCCCCTGCCTCATTTCTGACACCACCTCCTCCCTGCCCCCCACCACAGCACAAGGCCACCGCCCCACTGCACACGCCCCTGCCTCATCCCTGACAGCCACACTCCTCCTCCCCGCCCCCCCACCACAGCACAAGCCCACCTCCCCACTGCACACCCCTGCCTCATCCCTGACCCCACACTCCTCCTCCCTGCCCTCCCACCACAGCACAAACCCACCTCCCCACTGCACACGCCCCTGCCTCATCCCTGACCCCACACTCCACCTCCCTGCCCCCCACCACAGCACAAGGCCACCTCCCCACTGCACACGCCCCTGCCTCATCCCTGACCCCACACTCCTCCTCCCTGCCCCCCCACCACAGCACAAGGCCACCCCCCCACTGCACACGCCCCTGCCTCATCCCTGAACCCACACTCCTCCTCCCTGCCCCCCCACCACAGCACAAGGCCACCTCCCCACTGCACACGCCCTGCCTCATCCCTGACAGCAACACTCCTCCACCCTGCCCCCCACCACAGCATAAGCCCACCTCCCCACTGCACACGCCCCTGCCTCATACTCCCACCCCCCCACAGCACAAGCCCACCTCCCCACTGCACACGCCCCTCCCTGCCCCCCACCACAGCACAAGCCCACCTCCTCACTGCATATGCCCCTGCCTCATCCCTGACCCCACACTCCTCCTCCCTGCCCCCCACCACAGCACAAGCCCACCTCCCCACTGCACACGCCCCTCCTCATCCCTGACACCACATTCCTCCTCCCTGCCCCCACCACAGCACAAGCCCACCTCCCCACTGCACATGCCCCTGCCTCATCCCTGACCCCACACTCCGCCTCCCACACCCCCCACCACAGCACAAGGCCACCTCTCCACTGCACACGCCCCTGCCTCATCCCTGACACCACATTCCTCCTCCCTGCCCCCACCACAGCACAAGCCCACCTCCCCACTGAACACGCCCCTGCCTCATCCCTGACAGCCAAACTCCTCCTCCCTGACCCCCCACCACAGCACAAGCCTACCTCCCCACTGCACACGCCCCTGCCTCATCCCTGACAGCCAAACTCCTCCTCCCCTGCCCCCACCACAGCACAAGCCCACATCCCCACTGCACATGCCCTGCCTCATCCCTGACACCACATTCCTCCTCCCTGCCCCACCACAGCACAAGCCCACCTCCCCACTGCACACGCCCCTGCCACATCCCTGACCCCACACTCTTCCTACCTGCCCCCCCACCACAGCACAAGCCCAACTCACCACTGCACACACCCCTGCCCCCCACCACAGCACAAGCCCACCTCCCCACTGCACACTCCCCTGCCTCATTCCTGACACCACCCCCTCCCCGCCCCCCCACCACAGCACAAGGCCACCTCCCCACTGCACACGCCCCTGCCTCATCCCTGACACCACCCCCTCCCTGCCGCCCCACCACAGCACAAGCCCACCTCCCCACTGCACACGCCCCTGCCTCATCACTGACAGCCACACTCCTCCTCCCTGCACCCCACCACAGCACAAGCCCACCTCCCCACTGCACACGCCCCTGCCTCATCACTGACAGCCGCACTCCTCCTCCCTGCACCCCACCACAGCACAAACCCACCTCCCCACTGCACACGCCCTTCCTCATCCCTGACACCACATTCCTCCTCCCTGTCCCCACCACAGCACAAGCCCACCTCCCCACTGCACATGCCCCTGCCTCATCCCTGACCCCACACTCCGCCTCCCACACCCCCCACCACAGCACAAGGCCACCTCCCCACTGCACACGCCCCTGCCTCATCCCTGACACCACATTCCTCCTCCCTGCCCCCACCACAGCACAAGCCCACCTCCCCACTGAACACGCCCCTGCCTCATCCCTGACAGCCAAACTCCTCCTCCCTGACCCCCCACCACAGCACAAGCCTACCTCCCCACTGCACACGCCCCTGCCTCATCCCTGACAGCCAAACTCCTCCTCCCCTGCCCCCACCACAGCACAAGCCCACATCCCCACTGCACACGCCCTGCCTCATCCCTGACACCACATTCCTCCTCCCTGCCCCACCACAGCACAAGCCCACCTCCCCACTGCACACGCCCCTGCCTCATCCCTGACAGCCATACTCCTCCTCCCTGCCCCCCACCACAGCACAAGCCCACCTCCCCACTGCACACGCCCCTGCCTCAACCCTGACCCCACACTCCTCCTCCCACACACCCCACCACAGCACAAGCCCACCTCCCCACGCCCCTGCCTCATCCCTGACGGCCACACATCTCCTCCCACCCCAGCACAAACCCATCCCCCCCACTGCACACGCCCCTGCCTCATCCCTGACAGCAACACTCCTCCACCCTGCCCCCCACCACAGCATAAGCCCACCTCCCCACTGCACACGCCCCTGCCTCATACTCCCACCCCCCCATAGCACAAGCCCACCTCCCCACTGCACACGCCCCTCCCTGCCCCCCACCACAGCACAAGCCCACCTCCTCACTGCATATGCCCCTGCCTCATCCCTGACCCCACACTCCTCCTCCCTGCCCCCCACCACAGCACAAGCCCACCTCCCCACTGCACACGCCCCTGCCTCATTCCTGACACCACCTCCTCCCTGCCCCCCACCCGCCCCACTGCACACGCCCCTGCCTCATCTGTGACCCCACACTCCTCCTCCCACACCCCCCACCACAGCACAAGGCCACCTCCCCACTGCACACGCCCCTGCCTCATCCCTGACAGCCACACTCCTCCCTGCCCCCCCACCACAGCACAAGCCCACCTCCCCACTGCACACACCCTGCCTCATCTCTGACCCCACACTCCTCCTCCCTGCCCTCCCACCACAGCACAAGCCCACCTCCCCACTGCACACGCCCCTGCCTCATCCCTGACACCACCCCCCTCCCTGCCTCCCACGCCAGCACAAGCCCACCTCCCCACTGCACACCCCCTGCCTCATCCCTGACAGCCACACTCCTCCTCCCTGCCCCCCACCACAGCACAAGCCCACCTCTCCACTACACACGCCCCTGCCTCATCCCTGATGTCCACACTCCCCCTCCCGGCCCACCCACCACAGCACAAGCCCACTTCCCCACTGCACACGCCCTGCCTCATCCCTGACAGCACATTCCTCCTCCCTGCCCCCCACCACAGCACAATCCCACCTCCCCACTGCACACGCCCCTGCCTCATCCCTGACAGCCACACACTTCCTCCCTGCCCCCCACCACAAGCCCACCTCCCCACTGCACACGCCCTGCCTCATCCCTGACACCACATTCCTCCTCCCTGCCCCCACCACAGCACAAGCCCACCTCCCCACTGCACACGCCCCTGCCTCATCCCTGACAGCCACACTCCTCCACCCTGCCCCCCACCACAGCATAAGCCCACCTCCCCACTGCACACGCCCCTGCATCATACTCGCACCCCCACACAGCACAAGCCCACCTCCCCACTGCACACGCCCCACCCTACCCCCCACCACTGCACAAGCCCACCTCCTCACTGCACATGCCCCTGCCTCATCCCTGACCCCACACTTCTCCTCACTGCCCCGCACCACAGCATAAGCCCACCTCCCCACTGCACACGCCCCTGCCTCATTCCTGACACCACCCCCTCCCTGCCTCCCACCACAGCACAAGGCCACAAGCCCCACTGCACACGCCCCTGCCTCATCCCTGACACCACATTCCTCCTCCTTGCCCCCACCACAGCACAAGCCCACCTCCCCACTGCACACGCCCCTGCCTCATTCCTGACAGCCATACTCTTCCTCCCTGCCCCCCACCACAGCACAAGCCCACCTCCCCACTGCACACGCCCCTGCCTCAACCCTGACCCCACACTCCTCCTCCCACACCCCCCACCACAGCACAAGCCCACCTCCCCACGCCCCTGCCTCATCCCTGACGGCCACACACCTCCTCCCAAACCAGCACAAACCCATCCCCTCCACTGCACACGCCCCTGCCTCATCCCTGACAGCCACACTCCTCCACCCTGCCCCCTACCACAGCATAAGCCCACCTCCCCACTGCACACGCCCCTGCCTCATACTCCCACCCCCCCACAGCACAAGCCCACCTCCCCACTGCACACGCCCCTCCCTGCCCCCACCACAGCACAAGCCCACCTCCTCACTGCACATGCCCCTGCCTCATCCCTGACCCCACACTCCTCCTCCCTGCCCCCCACCACAGCACAAGCCCACCTCCCCACTGCACACGCCCCTGCCTCATTCCTGACGCCACCCCCTCCCTGCCCCCCACCACAGCACAAGGCCACCGCCCCACTGCACATGCCCCTGCCTCATCCCTGACCCCACACTCCTCCTCCCTGCCCCCCACCACAGCACAAGCCCACCTCCCCACTGCACACACCCTGCCTCATCCCTGACCCCACACTCCTCCTTCCTGCCCTCCCACCACAGCACAAGCCCACCTCCCCACTGCACACGCCCCTGCCTCATCCCTGGCACCACCCCCCTCCCTGCCCCCCACGCCAGCACAAGCCCACCTCCCCACTGCACACCCCCTGCCTCATCCCTGACAGCCACACTCCTCCTCCCTGCCCCCCACCACAGCACAAGCCCACCTCTCCACTGCACACGCCCCTGCCTCATCCCTGATGTCCACACTCCCCCTCCCGGCCCACCCACCACAGCACAAGCCCACTTCCCCACTGCACACGCCCTGCCTCATCCCTGACAGCACATTCCTCCTCCCTGCCCCCCACCACAGCACAAGCCCACCTCCCAACTGCACACGCCCCTGCCTCATTCCTGACACCACCCCCTCCCTGCCCCCCACCACAGCACAAGGCCACCGCCCCACTGCACACACCCCTGCCTCATCCCTAACCCCACACTCCTCCTCCCACACCCCCCACCACAGCACAAGGCCACCTCCCCACTGCACACGCCCCTGCCTCATCCCTGACAGCCACACTCCTCCTCCCTGCCCCCCCACCACAGCACAAGCCCACCTCCCCACTGCACACGCCCTGCCTCATCCCTGACCCCACACTCCTCCCTGCCCTCCCACCACAGCACAAGCCCACCTCCCAACTGCACACGCCCCTGCCTCATCCCTGACACCACCCCCCTCCCTGCCCCCCACGCCAGCACAAGCCCCCTCCCCACTGCACACCCCCTGTCTCATCCCTGACAGCCACACTCCTCCTCCCTGCCCCCCACCACAGCACAAGCCCACCTCTCCACTGCACACGCCCCTGCCTCATCCCTGATGTCCACACTCCCCCTCCCGGCCCACCCACCACAGCACAAGCCCACTTCCCCACTTCGCACGCCCTGCCTCATCCCTGACAGCACATTCCTCCTCCCTGCCCCCCACCACAGCACAAGCCCACCTCCCCACTGCACACGCCCCTGCCTCATCCCTGACAGCCACACACCTCCTCCCTGCCCCCCACCACCATCCCACCTCCCCACTGCACACGCCCTGCCTCATCCCTGACACCACATTCCTCCTCCCTGCCCCCACCACAGCACAAGCCCATCTCCCCACTGCACACGCCCCTGCCTCATCCCTGACACCACACTCCTCCTCCCACACCCCCCACAACAGCACAGGGCCACCTCCCCACTGCACACGCCCCTGCCTCATCCCTGACAGCCAAACTCCTCCTCCCTGACGCCCCACCACAGCACAAGCCTACCTCCCCACTGCACACGCCCCTGCCTCATCACTGACAGCCACACTCCTCCTCCCTGCCCCCCACCACAGCACAAGCCCACCTCCCCACTGCACACGCCCTTCCTCATCCCTGACACCACATTCCTCCTCCCAGCCCCCACCACAGCACAAGCCCACCTCCCCACTGCACACGCCCCTGCCTCATCCCTGACCCCACACTCCTCCCACACCCCCCACCACAGCACAAGGCCACCTCCCCACTGCACACGCCCCTGCCTCATCCCTGACAGCCAAACTCCTCCTCCCTGACCCCCACCACAGCACAAGCCTACCTCCCCACTGCACACGCCCCTGCCTCATCCCTGACAGCCAAACTCCTCCTCCCCTGCCCCCCACCACAGCACAAGCCCACATCCCCACTGCACACGCCCTGTCTCATCCCTGACACCACATTCCTCATCCCTGCCCCCACCACAGCACAAACCCTCCTCCCTACTGCACACGCCCCTGCCTCAACCCTGACCCCACACTCCTCCTCCCACACCCCCCACCACAGCACAAGCCCACCTCTCCACGCCCCTGCCTCATCCCTGACGGCCACACACCTCCTCCCACCCCAGCACAAACCCATCCCCCCCACTGCACACGCCCCTGCCTCATCCCTGACAGCCACACTCCTCCACCCTGCCCCCCACCACAGCATAAGCCCACCTCCCCACTGCACACGCCCCTGCCTAATACTCCCACCCCCCCACAGCACAAGCCCACCTCCCCACTGCACACGCCCCTCCCTGCCCCCCACCACAGCACAAGCCCACCTCCTCACTGCACATACCCCTGCCTCATCCCTGACCCCACACTCCTCCTCCATGCCCCCCACCACAGCACAAGCCCACCTCCCCACTGCACACGCCCCTGCCTCATTCCTGACACCACCTCCTCCCTGCCCCCCACCACAGCACAAGGCCACCGCCCCACTGCACACGCCCCTGCCTCATCCCTGACCCCACACTCCTCCTCCCACACCCCCCACCACAGCACAAGGCCACCTCCCCACTGCACACGCCCCTGCCTCATCTCTGACAGCCACACTCCTCCTCCCTGCCCCCCCACCACAGCACAAGCCCACCTCCCCACTGCACACGCCCTGCCTCATCCCTGACCCCACACTCCTCCTCCCTGCCCTCCCACCACAGCACAAGCCCACCTCCCCACTGCACACGCCCCTGCCTCATCCCTGACACCACACTCCTCCTCCCACACCCCCCACAACAGCACAAGGCAACCTCCCCACTGCACACGCCCCTGCCTCATCCCTGACAGCCAAACTCCTCCTCCCTGATGCCCCACGACAGCACAAGCCTACCTCCCCACTGCACACCCCCCTGCCTCATCCCTGACAGCCATACTCTTCCTCCCTGCCCCCCACCACAGCACAAGCCCACCTCCCCATTGCACACCCCCCTGCCTCAACCCTGACCCCACACTCCTCCTCCCACACCCCCCACCACAGCACAAGCCCACCTCCCCACGCCCCTGCCTCATCCCTGACGGCCACACACCTCCTCCCACCCCAGCACAAACCCACCCCCCCACTGCACACGCCCCTGCCTCATCCCTGACAGCCGCACTCCTCCACCCTGCCCCCCACCACAGCATAAGCCCACCTCCCCACTGCACACGCCCCTGCCTCATTCCTGACAGCCACACTCCTCCACCCTGCCCCCCACCACAGCACAAGCCCACCTCCCCACTGCACACGCCCCTCCCTGCCCCCCACCACTGCACAAGCCCACCTCCTCACTGCACATGCCCCTGCCTCATCCCTGACCCCACACTCCTCCTCCCTGCCCCGCACCACAGCACAAGCCCACCTCCCCACTGCACACGCCCCTGCCTCATTCCTGACACCACCCCCTCCCTGCCCCCCACCACAGCACAAGGCCACAAGCCCCACTGCACACGTCCCTGCCTCATCCCTGACCCCACACTCCTCCTCCCACACCCCCCACCACAGCACAAGGCCACCTCCCCACTGCACACACCCCTGCCTCATCCCTGACCCCACACTCCTCCTCCCACCCCCCCCCACCACAGCACAAGGCCACCTCCCCACTGCACACGCCCCTGCCTCATCCCTGACAGCCACTCCTCCACTCCTCCTCCCTGCCCCCCCACCACAGCACAAGCCCAGCTCCCCACTACACACGCCCTGCCTCATCCCTGACCCCACACTCCTCCTCCCTGCCCTCCCACCACAGCAAAAGCCCACCTCCCCACTGCACACGCCCCTGCCTCATCCCTGACACCACACTCCTCCTCCCACACCCCCCACAACAGCACAAGGCCACCTTCCCACTGCACACGCCCCTGCCTCATCCCTGACAGCCAAACTCCTCTTCCCTGACGCCCCACCACAGCACAAGCCTACCTCCCCACTGCACACGCCCCTGCCTCATCCCTGACCCCACACTCCTCCTCCCTGCCCCCCACCACAGCACAAGCCCACCTCCCCACTGCACACGCCCCTGCCTCATCCCTGACCCCACACTCCTCCTCCCACACCCCCCACCACAGCACAAGGCCACCTCCCCACTGCACACGCCCCTGCCTCATCCCTGACCCCACACTCCTCCTCCCACACCCCCCACCACAGCACAAGGTCACCTCCCCACTGCACACGCCCCTGCCTCATTCCTGACAGCCAAACTCCTCCTCCCTGACCCCCACCACAGCACAAGCCTACCTCCCCACTGCACACGCCCCTGCCTCATCCCTGACAGCCAAACTCCTCCTCCCCTGCCCCCCACCACAGCACAAGCCCACATCCCCACTGCACACGCCCTGCCTCATCCCTGACACCACATTCCTCCTCCCTGCCCCCACCACAGCGCAAGCCCACCTCCCCACTGCACACGTCCCTGCCTCATCCCTGACAGCCATACTCTTCCTCCCTGCCCCCCACCACAGCACAAGCCCACCTCCCCACTGCACACGCCCCTGCCTCAACCCTGACCCCACACTCCTCCTCCCACCCCCTCCACCACAGCACAAGCCCACCTCCCCACGCCCCTGCCTCATCACTGACGGCCACACACCTCCTCCCACCCCAGCACAAACCCATCCCCCCCACTGCACACGCCCCTGCCTCATCCCTGACAGCCACACTCCTCCACTCTGCCCCCACCACAGCATAAGCCCACCTCCCCACTGCACACGCCCCTGCCTCATACTCCCACCCCCCCACAGCACAAGCCCACCTCCTCACTGCACATGCCCCTGCCTCATCCCTGACCCCACAATCCTCCTCCCTGCCCCCCACCACAGCAAAAGCCCACCTCCCCACTGCACACGCCCCTGCCTCATTCCTGACGCCACCCCCTCCCTGCCCCCCACCACAGCACAAGGCCACCGCCCCACTGCACATACCCCTGCCTCATCCCTGACCCCACACTCCTCCTCCCTGCCCCCCACCACAGCACAAGCCCACCTCCCCACTGCACACGCCCCTGCCTCATTCCTGACGCCACACCCTCCCTGCCCCCCACCACAGCACAAGGCCACCGCCCCACTGCACATGCCCCTGCCTCATCCCTGACCCCACACTCCTCCTCCCACACCCCCCACCACAGCACAAGGCCACCTCCCCACTGCACACGCCCCTGCCTCATCCCTGACAGCCACACTCCTCCCCCCTGCCCCCCCACCACAGCACAAGCCCACCTCCCCACTGCACACGCCCCTGCCTCATCCCTGGCACCACCCCCCTCCCTGCCCCCCACCACAGCACAAGCCCACCTCTCCACTGCACACGCCCCTGCCTCATCCCTGATGTCCACATTCCCCCTCCCGGTCCACCCACCACAGCACAAGCCCACTTCCCCACTGCACACGCCCTGCCTCATCCCTGACAGCACATTCCTCCTCCCTGCCCCCCACCACAGCACAAGCCCACCTCTCCACTGCACACGCCCCTGCCTCATCCCTGATGTCCACATTCCCCCTCCCGGCCCACCCACCACAGCACAAGCCCACTTCCCCACTGCACACGCCCCTGCCTCAACCCTGACCCCACACTCCTCCTCCCACCCCCTCCACCACAGCACAAGCCCACCTCCCCACGCCCCTGCCTCATCACTGACGGCCACACACCTCCTCCCACCCCAGCACAAACCCATCCCCCCCACTGCACACGCCCCTGCCTCATCCCTGACAGCCACACTCCTCCACTCTGCCCCCACCACAGCATAAGCCCACCTCCCCACTGCACACGCCCCTGCCTCATACTCCCACCCCCCCACAGCACAAGCCCACCTCCTCACTGCACATGCCCCTGCCTCATCCCTGACCCCACAATCCTCCTCCCTGCCCCCCACCACAGCAAAAGCCCACCTCCCCACTGCACACGCCCCTGCCTCATTCCTGACGCCACCCCCTCCCTGCCCCCCACCACAGCACAAGGCCACCGCCCCACTGCACATACCCCTGCCTCATCCCTGACCCCACACTCCTCCTCCCTGCCCCCCACCACAGCACAAGCCCACCTCCCCACTGCACACGCCCCTGCCTCATTCCTGACGCCACACCCTCCCTGCCCCCCACCACAGCACAAGGCCACCGCCCCACTGCACATGCCCCTGCCTCATCCCTGACCCCACACTCCTCCTCCCACACCCCCCACCACAGCACAAGGCCACCTCCCCACTGCACACGCCCCTGCCTCATCCCTGACAGCCACACTCCTCCCCCCTGCCCCCCCACCACAGCACAAGCCCACCTCCCCACTGCACACGCCCCTGCCTCATCCCTGGCACCACCCCCCTCCCTGCCCCCCACCACAGCACAAGCCCACCTCTCCACTGCACACGCCCCTGCCTCATCCCTGATGTCCACATTCCCCCTCCCGGTCCACCCACCACAGCACAAGCCCACTTCCCCACTGCACACGCCCTGCCTCATCCCTGACAGCACATTCCTCCTCCCTGCCCCCCACCACAGCACAAGCCCACCTCTCCACTGCACACGCCCCTGCCTCATCCCTGATGTCCACATTCCCCCTCCCGGCCCACCCACCACAGCACAAGCCCACTTCCCCACTGCACACGCCCTGCCTCATCCCTGACAGCACATTCCTCCTCCCTGCCCCCCACCACAGCACAAGCCCACCTCCCCACTGCACACGCCCCTGCCTCATTCCTGACACCACCCCCTCCCTGCCCCCACCACAGCACAAGGCCACCGCCCCACTGCACATGCCCCTGCCTCATCCCTAACCCTACACTCCTCCTCCCACACCCCCCACCACAGCACAAGCCCACCTCCCCACTGCACACGCCCTGCCTCATCCTTGACCCCACACTCCTCCTCCCTGCCCTCCCACCACAGCACAAGCCCACCTCCCCACTGCACACGCCCCTGCCTCATCCCTGACAGCCACACTCCTCCTCCCTGCCCCCACCACAGCACAAGCCCACCTCTCCACTGCACACGCCCCTGCCTCATCCCTGATGTCCACACTCCCCCTCCCGGCCCACCCACCACAGCACAAGCCCACTTCCCCACTGCACACGCCCTGCCTCATCCCTGACAGCACATTCCTCCTCCCTGCCCCCCACCACAGCACAAGCCCACCTCCCCACTGCACACGCCTCTGCCTCATCCCTGACAGCCACACACCTCCTCCCTGCCCCCCACCACAAGCCCACCTCCCCATTGCACACGCCCTGCCTCCTCCCTGACACCACATTCCTCCTCCCTGCCCCCACCACAGCACAAGCCCACCTCCCCACTGCATACGCCCCTGCCTCATCCCTGACGCCACACTCCTCCTCCCACACCCCCCACAACAGCACAGGGCCACCTCCCCACTGCACACGCCCCTCCCTACCCCCCCACCACAGCACACGCCCACCTCCTCACTGCTCATGCCCCTGCCTCTTCCCTGACCCCACACTCCTCCTCCCTGCCCCCCACCACAGCACAAGCCCACCTCCCCACTGCACATGCCCCTCCCTGCCCCCCCACCACAGCACACGCCCACCTCCTCACTGCTCATGCCCCTGCCTCTTCCCTGACACCACATTCCTCCTCCCTGTCCCCACCACAGCACAAGCCCACCTCCCCACTGAACACGCCCCTGCCTCATCCCTGACAGCCAAACTCCTCCTCCCTGACCCCCCACCACAGCACAAGCCTACCTCCCCACTGCACACGCCCCTGCCTCATCCCTGACAGCCAAACTCCTCCTCCCATGCCCCCACCACAGCACAAGCCCACCTCCCCACTGCACACGCCCCTGCCACATCCCTGACCCCACACTCTTCCTACCTGCCCCCCCACCACAGCACAAGCCCAACTCACCACTGCACACACCCCTGCCCCCACCACAGCACAAGCCCACCTCCCCACTGCACACTCCCCTGCCTCATTCCTGACACCACCCCCTCCCCGCCCCCCCACCACAGCACAAGGCCACCTCCCCACTGCACACGCCCCTGCCTCATCCCTGACACCACCCCCTCCCTGCCGCCCCACCACAGCACAAGCCCACCTCCCCACTGCACATGCCCCTTACTCATCACTGACAGCCACACTCCTCCTCCCTGCACCCCACCACAGCACAAGCCCACCTCCCCACTGCACACGCCCCTGCCTCATCACTGACAGCCGCACTCCTCCTCCCTGCACCCCACCACAGCACAAGCCCACCTCCCCACTGCACACGCCCTTCCTCATCCCTGACACCACATTCCTCCTCCCTGTCCCCACCACAGCACAAGCCCACCTCCCCACTGCACATGCCCCTGCCTCATCCCTGACCCCACACTCCGCCTCCCACACCCCCCACCACAGCACAAGGCCACCTCCCCACTGCACACGCCCCTGCCTCATCCCTGACACCACATTCCTCCTCCCTGCCCCCACCACAGCACAAGCCCACCTCCCCACTGCACACGCCCCTGCCTCATCACTGACAGCCGCACTCCTCCTCCCTGCACCCCACCACAGCACAAGCCCACCTCCCCACTGCACACGCCCTTCCTCATCCCTGACACCACATTCCTCCTCCCTGCCCCACCACAGCACAAGCCCACCTCCCCACTGCACACGCCCCTGCCTCATCCCTGACAGCCATACTCCTCCTCCCTGCCCCCCACCACAGCACAAGCCCACCTCCCCACTGCACACGCCCCTGCCTCAACCCTGACCCCACACTCCTCCTCCCACACACCCCACCACAGCACAAGCCCACCTCCCCACGCCCCTGCCTCATCCCTGACGGCCACACATCTCCTCCCACCCCAGCACAAACCCATCCCCCCCACTGCACACGCCCCTGCCTCATCCCTGACAGCAACACTCCTCCACCCTGCCCCCCACCACAGCATAAGCCCACCTCCCCACTGCACACGCCCCTGCCTCATACTCCCACCCCCCCATAGCACAAGCCCACCTCCCCACTGCACACGCCCCTCCCTGCCCCCCACCACAGCACAAGCCCACCTCCTCACTGCATATGCCCCTGCCTCATCCCTGACCCCACACTCCTCCTCCCTGCCCCCCACCACAGCACAAGCCCACCTCCCCACTGCACACGCCCCTGCCTCATTCCTGACACCACCTCCTCCCTGCCCCCCACCCGCCCCACTGCACACGCCCCTGCCTCATCTGTGACCCCACACTCCTCCTCCCACACCCCCCACCACAGCACAAGGCCACCTCCCCACTGCACACGCCCCTGCCTCATCCCTGACAGCCACACTCCTCCCTGCCCCCCCACCACAGCACAAGCCCACCTCCCCACTGCACACACCCTGCCTCATCTCTGACCCCACACTCCTCCTCCCTGCCCTCCCACCACAGCACAAGCCCACCTCCCCACTGCACACGCCCCTGCCTCATCCCTGACACCACCCCCCTCCCTGCCTCCCACGCCAGCACAAGCCCACCTCCCCACTGCACACCCCCTGCCTCATCCCTGACAGCCACACTCCTCCTCCCTGCCCCCCACCACAGCACAAGCCCACCTCTCCACTACACACGCCCCTGCCTCATCCCTGATGTCCACACTCCCCCTCCCGGCCCACCCACCACAGCACAAGCCCACTTCCCCACTGCACACGCCCTGCCTCATCCCTGACAGCACATTCCTCCTCCCTGCCCCCCACCACAGCACAATCCCACCTCCCCACTGCACACGCCCCTGCCTCATCCCTGACAGCCACACACTTCCTCCCTGCCCCCCACCACAAGCCCACCTCCCCACTGCACACGCCCTGCCTCATCCCTGACACCACATTCCTCCTCCCTGCCCCCACCACAGCACAAGCCCACCTCCCCACTGCACACGCCCCTGCCTCATCCCTGACAGCCACACTCCTCCACCCTGCCCCCCACCACAGCATAAGCCCACCTCCCCACTGCACACGCCCCTGCATCATACTCGCACCCCCACACAGCACAAGCCCACCTCCCCACTGCACACGCCCCACCCTACCCCCCACCACTGCACAAGCCCACCTCCTCACTGCACATGCCCCTGCCTCATCCCTGACCCCACACTTCTCCTCACTGCCCCGCACCACAGCATAAGCCCACCTCCCCACTGCACACGCCCCTGCCTCATTCCTGACACCACCCCCTCCCTGCCTCCCACCACAGCACAAGGCCACAAGCCCCACTGCACACGCCCCTGCCTCATCCCTGACACCACATTCCTCCTCCTTGCCCCCACCACAGCACAAGCCCACCTCCCCACTGCACACGCCCCTGCCTCATTCCTGACAGCCATACTCTTCCTCCCTGCCCCCCACCACAGCACAAGCCCACCTCCCCACTGCACACGCCCCTGCCTCAACCCTGACCCCACACTCCTCCTCCCACACCCCCCACCACAGCACAAGCCCACCTCCCCACGCCCCTGCCTCATCCCTGACGGCCACACACCTCCTCCCAAACCAGCACAAACCCATCCCCTCCACTGCACACGCCCCTGCCTCATCCCTGACAGCCACACTCCTCCACCCTGCCCCCTACCACAGCATAAGCCCACCTCCCCACTGCACACGCCCCTGCCTCATACTCCCACCCCCCCACAGCACAAGCCCACCTCCCCACTGCACACGCCCCTCCCTGCCCCCACCACAGCACAAGCCCACCTCCTCACTGCACATGCCCCTGCCTCATCCCTGACCCCACACTCCTCCTCCCTGCCCCCCACCACAGCACAAGCCCACCTCCCCACTGCACACGCCCCTGCCTCATTCCTGACGCCACCCCCTCCCTGCCCCCCACCACAGCACAAGGCCACCGCCCCACTGCACATGCCCCTGCCTCATCCCTGACCCCACACTCCTCCTCCCTGCCCCCCACCACAGCACAAGCCCACCTCCCCACTGCACACACCCTGCCTCATCCCTGACCCCACACTCCTCCTTCCTGCCCTCCCACCACAGCACAAGCCCACCTCCCCACTGCACACGCCCCTGCCTCATCCCTGGCACCACCCCCCTCCCTGCCCCCCACGCCAGCACAAGCCCACCTCCCCACTGCACACCCCCTGCCTCATCCCTGACAGCCACACTCCTCCTCCCTGCCCCCCACCACAGCACAAGCCCACCTCTCCACTGCACACGCCCCTGCCTCATCCCTGATGTCCACACTCCCCCTCCCGGCCCACCCACCACAGCACAAGCCCACTTCCCCACTGCACACGCCCTGCCTCATCCCTGACAGCACATTCCTCCTCCCTGCCCCCCACCACAGCACAAGCCCACCTCCCAACTGCACACGCCCCTGCCTCATTCCTGACACCACCCCCTCCCTGCCCCCCACCACAGCACAAGGCCACCGCCCCACTGCACACACCCCTGCCTCATCCCTAACCCCACACTCCTCCTCCCACACCCCCCACCACAGCACAAGGCCACCTCCCCACTGCACACGCCCCTGCCTCATCCCTGACAGCCACACTCCTCCTCCCTGCCCCCCCACCACAGCACAAGCCCACCTCCCCACTGCACACGCCCTGCCTCATCCCTGACCCCACACTCCTCCCTGCCCTCCCACCACAGCACAAGCCCACCTCCCAACTGCACACGCCCCTGCCTCATCCCTGACACCACCCCCCTCCCTGCCCCCCACGCCAGCACAAGCCCCCTCCCCACTGCACACCCCCTGTCTCATCCCTGACAGCCACACTCCTCCTCCCTGCCCCCCACCACAGCACAAGCCCACCTCTCCACTGCACACGCCCCTGCCTCATCCCTGATGTCCACACTCCCCCTCCCGGCCCACCCACCACAGCACAAGCCCACTTCCCCACTTCGCACGCCCTGCCTCATCCCTGACAGCACATTCCTCCTCCCTGCCCCCCACCACAGCACAAGCCCACCTCCCCACTGCACACGCCCCTGCCTCATCCCTGACAGCCACACACCTCCTCCCTGCCCCCCACCACCATCCCACCTCCCCACTGCACACGCCCTGCCTCATCCCTGACACCACATTCCTCCTCCCTGCCCCCACCACAGCACAAGCCCATCTCCCCACTGCACACGCCCCTGCCTCATCCCTGACACCACACTCCTCCTCCCACACCCCCCACAACAGCACAGGGCCACCTCCCCACTGCACACGCCCCTGCCTCATCCCTGACAGCCAAACTCCTCCTCCCTGACGCCCCACCACAGCACAAGCCTACCTCCCCACTGCACACGCCCCTGCCTCATCACTGACAGCCACACTCCTCCTCCCTGCCCCCCACCACAGCACAAGCCCACCTCCCCACTGCACACGCCCTTCCTCATCCCTGACACCACATTCCTCCTCCCAGCCCCCACCACAGCACAAGCCCACCTCCCCACTGCACACGCCCCTGCCTCATCCCTGACCCCACACTCCTCCCACACCCCCCACCACAGCACAAGGCCACCTCCCCACTGCACACGCCCCTGCCTCATCCCTGACAGCCAAACTCCTCCTCCCTGACCCCCACCACAGCACAAGCCTACCTCCCCACTGCACACGCCCCTGCCTCATCCCTGACAGCCAAACTCCTCCTCCCCTGCCCCCCACCACAGCACAAGCCCACATCCCCACTGCACACGCCCTGTCTCATCCCTGACACCACATTCCTCATCCCTGCCCCCACCACAGCACAAACCCTCCTCCCTACTGCACACGCCCCTGCCTCAACCCTGACCCCACACTCCTCCTCCCACACCCCCCACCACAGCACAAGCCCACCTCTCCACGCCCCTGCCTCATCCCTGACGGCCACACACCTCCTCCCACCCCAGCACAAACCCATCCCCCCCACTGCACACGCCCCTGCCTCATCCCTGACAGCCACACTCCTCCACCCTGCCCCCCACCACAGCATAAGCCCACCTCCCCACTGCACACGCCCCTGCCTAATACTCCCACCCCCCCACAGCACAAGCCCACCTCCCCACTGCACACGCCCCTCCCTGCCCCCCACCACAGCACAAGCCCACCTCCTCACTGCACATACCCCTGCCTCATCCCTGACCCCACACTCCTCCTCCATGCCCCCCACCACAGCACAAGCCCACCTCCCCACTGCACACGCCCCTGCCTCATTCCTGACACCACCTCCTCCCTGCCCCCCACCACAGCACAAGGCCACCGCCCCACTGCACACGCCCCTGCCTCATCCCTGACCCCACACTCCTCCTCCCACACCCCCCACCACAGCACAAGGCCACCTCCCCACTGCACACGCCCCTGCCTCATCTCTGACAGCCACACTCCTCCTCCCTGCCCCCCCACCACAGCACAAGCCCACCTCCCCACTGCACACGCCCTGCCTCATCCCTGACCCCACACTCCTCCTCCCTGCCCTCCCACCACAGCACAAGCCCACCTCCCCACTGCACACGCCCCTGCCTCATCCCTGACACCACACTCCTCCTCCCACACCCCCCACAACAGCACAAGGCAACCTC
This sequence comes from Ambystoma mexicanum, assembly GCF_040938575.1. Lineage (NCBI taxonomy): Eukaryota > Metazoa > Chordata > Amphibia > Caudata > Ambystomatidae > Ambystoma > Ambystoma mexicanum. Next base: position 31,601,585 of record NC_090921.1, read on the forward strand.
CCCACTGCACACGCCCCTGCCTCATCCCTGACAGCCAAACTCCTCCTCCCTGATGCCCCACGACAGCACAAGCCTACCTCCCCACTGCACACCCCCCTGCCTCATCCCTGACAGCCATACTCTTCCTCCCTGCCCCCCACCACAGCACAAGCCCACCTCCCCATTGCACACCCCCCTGCCTCAACCCTGACCCCACACTCCTCCTCCCACACCCCCCACCACAGCACAAGCCCACCTCCCCACGCCCCTGCCTCATCCCTGACGGCCACACACCTCCTCCCACCCCAGCACAAACCCACCCCCCCACTGCACACGCCCCTGCCTCATCCCTGACAGCCGCACTCCTCCACCCTGCCCCCCACCACAGCATAAGCCCACCTCCCCACTGCACACGCCCCTGCCTCATTCCTGACAGCCACACTCCTCCACCCTGCCCCCCACCACAGCACAAGCCCACCTCCCCACTGCACACGCCCCTCCCTGCCCCCCACCACTGCACAAGCCCACCTCCTCACTGCACATGCCCCTGCCTCATCCCTGACCCCACACTCCTCCTCCCTGCCCCGCACCACAGCACAAGCCCACCTCCCCACTGCACACGCCCCTGCCTCATTCCTGACACCACCCCCTCCCTGCCCCCCACCACAGCACAAGGCCACAAGCCCCACTGCACACGTCCCTGCCTCATCCCTGACCCCACACTCCTCCTCCCACACCCCCCACCACAGCACAAGGCCACCTCCCCACTGCACACACCCCTGCCTCATCCCTGACCCCACACTCCTCCTCCCACCCCCCCCCACCACAGCACAAGGCCACCTCCCCACTGCACACGCCCCTGCCTCATCCCTGACAGCCACTCCTCCACTCCTCCTCCCTGCCCCCCCACCACAGCACAAGCCCAGCTCCCCACTACACACGCCCTGCCTCATCCCTGACCCCACACTCCTCCTCCCTGCCCTCCCACCACAGCAAAAGCCCACCTCCCCACTGCACACGCCCCTGCCTCATCCCTGACACCACACTCCTCCTCCCACACCCCCCACAACAGCACAAGGCCACCTTCCCACTGCACACGCCCCTGCCTCATCCCTGACAGCCAAACTCCTCTTCCCTGACGCCCCACCACAGCACAAGCCTACCTCCCCACTGCACACGCCCCTGCCTCATCCCTGACCCCACACTCCTCCTCCCTGCCCCCCACCACAGCACAAGCCCACCTCCCCACTGCACACGCCCCTGCCTCATCCCTGACCCCACACTCCTCCTCCCACACCCCCCACCACAGCACAAGGCCACCTCCCCACTGCACACGCCCCTGCCTCATCCCTGACCCCACACTCCTCCTCCCACACCCCCCACCACAGCACAAGGTCACCTCCCCACTGCACACGCCCCTGCCTCATTCCTGACAGCCAAACTCCTCCTCCCTGACCCCCACCACAGCACAAGCCTACCTCCCCACTGCACACGCCCCTGCCTCATCCCTGACAGCCAAACTCCTCCTCCCCTGCCCCCCACCACAGCACAAGCCCACATCCCCACTGCACACGCCCTGCCTCATCCCTGACACCACATTCCTCCTCCCTGCCCCCACCACAGCGCAAGCCCACCTCCCCACTGCACACGTCCCTGCCTCATCCCTGACAGCCATACTCTTCCTCCCTGCCCCCCACCACAGCACAAGCCCACCTCCCCACTGCACACGCCCCTGCCTCAACCCTGACCCCACACTCCTCCTCCCACCCCCTCCACCACAGCACAAGCCCACCTCCCCACGCCCCTGCCTCATCACTGACGGCCACACACCTCCTCCCACCCCAGCACAAACCCATCCCCCCCACTGCACACGCCCCTGCCTCATCCCTGACAGCCACACTCCTCCACTCTGCCCCCACCACAGCATAAGCCCACCTCCCCACTGCACACGCCCCTGCCTCATACTCCCACCCCCCCACAGCACAAGCCCACCTCCTCACTGCACATGCCCCTGCCTCATCCCTGACCCCACAATCCTCCTCCCTGCCCCCCACCACAGCAAAAGCCCACCTCCCCACTGCACACGCCCCTGCCTCATTCCTGACGCCACCCCCTCCCTGCCCCCCACCACAGCACAAGGCCACCGCCCCACTGCACATACCCCTGCCTCATCCCTGACCCCACACTCCTCCTCCCTGCCCCCCACCACAGCACAAGCCCACCTCCCCACTGCACACGCCCCTGCCTCATTCCTGACGCCACACCCTCCCTGCCCCCCACCACAGCACAAGGCCACCGCCCCACTGCACATGCCCCTGCCTCATCCCTGACCCCACACTCCTCCTCCCACACCCCCCACCACAGCACAAGGCCACCTCCCCACTGCACACGCCCCTGCCTCATCCCTGACAGCCACACTCCTCCCCCCTGCCCCCCCACCACAGCACAAGCCCACCTCCCCACTGCACACGCCCCTGCCTCATCCCTGGCACCACCCCCCTCCCTGCCCCCCACCACAGCACAAGCCCACCTCTCCACTGCACACGCCCCTGCCTCATCCCTGATGTCCACATTCCCCCTCCCGGTCCACCCACCACAGCACAAGCCCACTTCCCCACTGCACACGCCCTGCCTCATCCCTGACAGCACATTCCTCCTCCCTGCCCCCCACCACAGCACAAGCCCACCTCTCCACTGCACACGCCCCTGCCTCATCCCTGATGTCCACATTCCCCCTCCCGGCCCACCCACCACAGCACAAGCCCACTTCCCCACTGCACACGCCCCTGCCTCAACCCTGACCCCACACTCCTCCTCCCACCCCCTCCACCACAGCACAAGCCCACCTCCCCACGCCCCTGCCTCATCACTGACGGCCACACACCTCCTCCCACCCCAGCACAAACCCATCCCCCCCACTGCACACGCCCCTGCCTCATCCCTGACAGCCACACTCCTCCACTCTGCCCCCACCACAGCATAAGCCCACCTCCCCACTGCACACGCCCCTGCCTCATACTCCCACCCCCCCACAGCACAAGCCCACCTCCTCACTGCACATGCCCCTGCCTCATCCCTGACCCCACAATCCTCCTCCCTGCCCCCCACCACAGCAAAAGCCCACCTCCCCACTGCACACGCCCCTGCCTCATTCCTGACGCCACCCCCTCCCTGCCCCCCACCACAGCACAAGGCCACCGCCCCACTGCACATACCCCTGCCTCATCCCTGACCCCACACTCCTCCTCCCTGCCCCCCACCACAGCACAAGCCCACCTCCCCACTGCACACGCCCCTGCCTCATTCCTGACGCCACACCCTCCCTGCCCCCCACCACAGCACAAGGCCACCGCCCCACTGCACATGCCCCTGCCTCATCCCTGACCCCACACTCCTCCTCCCACACCCCCCACCACAGCACAAGGCCACCTCCCCACTGCACACGCCCCTGCCTCATCCCTGACAGCCACACTCCTCCCCCCTGCCCCCCCACCACAGCACAAGCCCACCTCCCCACTGCACACGCCCCTGCCTCATCCCTGGCACCACCCCCCTCCCTGCCCCCCACCACAGCACAAGCCCACCTCTCCACTGCACACGCCCCTGCCTCATCCCTGATGTCCACATTCCCCCTCCCGGTCCACCCACCACAGCACAAGCCCACTTCCCCACTGCACACGCCCTGCCTCATCCCTGACAGCACATTCCTCCTCCCTGCCCCCCACCACAGCACAAGCCCACCTCTCCACTGCACACGCCCCTGCCTCATCCCTGATGTCCACATTCCCCCTCCCGGCCCACCCACCACAGCACAAGCCCACTTCCCCACTGCACACGCCCTGCCTCATCCCTGACAGCACATTCCTCCTCCCTGCCCCCCACCACAGCACAAGCCCACCTCCCCACTGCACACGCCCCTGCCTCATTCCTGACACCACCCCCTCCCTGCCCCCACCACAGCACAAGGCCACCGCCCCACTGCACATGCCCCTGCCTCATCCCTAACCCTACACTCCTCCTCCCACACCCCCCACCACAGCACAAGCCCACCTCCCCACTGCACACGCCCTGCCTCATCCTTGACCCCACACTCCTCCTCCCTGCCCTCCCACCACAGCACAAGCCCACCTCCCCACTGCACACGCCCCTGCCTCATCCCTGACAGCCACACTCCTCCTCCCTGCCCCCACCACAGCACAAGCCCACCTCTCCACTGCACACGCCCCTGCCTCATCCCTGATGTCCACACTCCCCCTCCCGGCCCACCCACCACAGCACAAGCCCACTTCCCCACTGCACACGCCCTGCCTCATCCCTGACAGCACATTCCTCCTCCCTGCCCCCCACCACAGCACAAGCCCACCTCCCCACTGCACACGCCTCTGCCTCATCCCTGACAGCCACACACCTCCTCCCTGCCCCCCACCACAAGCCCACCTCCCCATTGCACACGCCCTGCCTCCTCCCTGACACCACATTCCTCCTCCCTGCCCCCACCACAGCACAAGCCCACCTCCCCACTGCATACGCCCCTGCCTCATCCCTGACGCCACACTCCTCCTCCCACACCCCCCACAACAGCACAGGGCCACCTCCCCACTGCACACGCCCCTCCCTACCCCCCCACCACAGCACACGCCCACCTCCTCACTGCTCATGCCCCTGCCTCTTCCCTGACCCCACACTCCTCCTCCCTGCCCCCCACCACAGCACAAGCCCACCTCCCCACTGCACATGCCCCTCCCTGCCCCCCCACCACAGCACACGCCCACCTCCTCACTGCTCATGCCCCTGCCTCTTCCCTGACACCACATTCCTCCTCCCTGTCCCCACCACAGCACAAGCCCACCTCCCCACTGAACACGCCCCTGCCTCATCCCTGACAGCCAAACTCCTCCTCCCTGACCCCCCACCACAGCACAAGCCTACCTCCCCACTGCACACGCCCCTGCCTCATCCCTGACAGCCAAACTCCTCCTCCCATGCCCCCACCACAGCACAAGCCCACCTCCCCACTGCACACGCCCCTGCCACATCCCTGACCCCACACTCTTCCTACCTGCCCCCCCACCACAGCACAAGCCCAACTCACCACTGCACACACCCCTGCCCCCACCACAGCACAAGCCCACCTCCCCACTGCACACTCCCCTGCCTCATTCCTGACACCACCCCCTCCCCGCCCCCCCACCACAGCACAAGGCCACCTCCCCACTGCACACGCCCCTGCCTCATCCCTGACACCACCCCCTCCCTGCCGCCCCACCACAGCACAAGCCCACCTCCCCACTGCACATGCCCCTTACTCATCACTGACAGCCACACTCCTCCTCCCTGCACCCCACCACAGCACAAGCCCACCTCCCCACTGCACACGCCCCTGCCTCATCACTGACAGCCGCACTCCTCCTCCCTGCACCCCACCACAGCACAAGCCCACCTCCCCACTGCACACGCCCTTCCTCATCCCTGACACCACATTCCTCCTCCCTGTCCCCACCACAGCACAAGCCCACCTCCCCACTGCACATGCCCCTGCCTCATCCCTGACCCCACACTCCGCCTCCCACACCCCCCACCACAGCACAAGGCCACCTCCCCACTGCACACGCCCCTGCCTCATCCCTGACACCACATTCCTCCTCCCTGCCCCCACCACAGCACAAGCCCACCTCCCCACTGAACACGCCCCTGCCTCATCCCTGACAGCCAAACTCCTCCTCCCTGACCCCCCACCACAGCACAAGCCTACCTCCCCACTGCACACGCCCCTGCCTCATCCCTGACAGCCAAACTCCTCCTCCCCTGCCCCCACCACAGCACAAGCCCACATCCCCACTGCACACGCCCTGCCTCATCCCTGACACCACATTCCTCCTCCCTGCCCCACCACAGCACAAGCCCACCTCCCCACTGCACACGCCCCTGCCTCATCCCTGACAGCCATACTCTTCCTCCCTGCCCCCCACCACAGCACAAGCCCACCTCCCCACTGCACACGCCCCTGCCTCAACCCTGACCCCACACTCCTCCTCCCACACCCCCCACCACAGCACAAGCCCACCTCCCCACGCCCCTGCCTCATCCCTGATGGCCACACATCTCCTCCCACCCCAGCACAAACCCATCCCCCCCACTGCACACGCCCCTGCCTCATCCCTGACAGCAACACTCCTCCACCCTGCCCCCCACCACAGCATAAGCCCACCTCCCCACTGCACACGCCCCTGCCTCATACTCCCACCCCCCCACAGCACAAGCCCACCTCCCCACTGCACACGCCCCTCCCTGCCCCCCACCACAGCACAAGCCCACCTCCTCACTGCACATGCCCCTGCCTCATCCCTGACCCCACACTCCTCCTCCCTGCCCTCACCACAGCACAAGCCCACCTCCCCACTGCACACGCCCCTGCCTCATTCCTGACACCACCTCCTCCCTGCCCCCCACCACAGCACAAGGCCACCGCCCCACTGCACACGCCCCTGCCTCATCCCTGACCCCACACTCCTCCTCCCACACCCCCCACCACAGCACAAGGCCACCTCCCCACTGCACACGCCCCTGCCTCATCCCTGACAGCCACACTCCTCCTCCCTGCGCCTCCACCACAGCACAAGCCCACCTCCCCACTGCACACCCCTGCCTCATCCCTGACCCCACACTCCTCCTCCCTGCCCTCCCACCACAGCACAAGCCCACCTCCCCACTGCACACGCCCCTGCCTCATCCTTGACCCCACACTCCACCTCCCTGCCCCCCACCACAGCACAAGGCCACCTCCCCACTGCACACGCCCCTGCCTCATCCCTGACCCCACACTCCTCCTCCCTGCCCCCCACCACAGCACAAGGCCACCCCCCCACTGCACACGCCCCTGCCTCATCCCTGAATCCACACTCCTCCTCCCTGCCCCCCCACCACAGCACAAGGCCACCTCCCCACTGCACACGCCCTGCCTCATCCCTGACCCCACACTCCTCCTCCCCCAACCCCCAACACAGCACAAGCCCACCTCCCCACTGCACACGCCCCTGCCTCATCCCTGATGGCCACACTCCTCCCTGCCCCCCCACAGCACAAGCCCACCTCCCCACTGCACACGCCCCTGCCTAATCCCTGACCCCACACTCCTCCTCCCTGCACCCCCACCACAGCACAAGCCCACCCCCCCACTGCACACTCCCCTGCCACATCCCTGACCCCACACTCTTCCTACCTGCCCCCCCACCACAGCACAAGCCCAACTCACCACTGCACACTCCCCTGCCCCCCACCACAGCACAAGCCCACCTCCCCACTGCACACTCCCCTGCCTCATTCCTGACACCACCCCCTCCCCGCCCCCCCACCACAGCACAAGGCCACCTCCCCACTGCACACGCCCCTGCCTCATCCCTGACACCACCCCCTCCCTGCCGCCCCACCACAGCACAAGCCCACCTCCCCACTGCACACGCCCCTGCCTCATCACTGACAGCCACACTACTCCTCCCTGCACCCCACCACAGCACAAGCCCACCTCCCCACTGCACACGCCCCTGCCTCATCACTGACAGCCACACTCCTCCTCCCTGCACCCCACCACAGCACAAGCCCACCTCCCCACTGCACACGCCCCTCCTCATCCCTGACACCACATTCCTCCTCCCTGCCCCCACCACAGCACAAGCCCACCTCCCCACTGCACATGCCCCTGCCTCATCCCTGACCCCACACTCCGCCTCCCACACCCCCCACCACAGCACAAGGCCACCTCTCCACTGCACACGCCCCTGCCTCATCCCTGACACCACATTCCTCCTCCCTGCCCCCACCACAGCACAAGCCCACCTCCCCACTGAACACGCCCCTGCCTCATCCCTGACAGCCAAACTCCTCCTCCCTGACCCCCCACCACAGCACAAGCCTACCTCCCCACTGCACACGCCCCTGCCTCATCCCTGACAGCCAAACTCCTCCTCCCCTGCCCCCACCACAGCACAAGCCCACATCCCCACTGCACATGCCCTGCCTCATCCCTGACACCACATTCCTCCTCCCTGCCCCACCACAGCACAAGCCCACCTCCCCACTGCACACGCCCCTGCCACATCCCTGACCCCACACTCTTCCTACCTGCCCCCCACCACAGCACAAGCCCAACTCACCACTGCACACACCCCTGCCCCCCACCACAGCACAAGCCCACCTCCCCACTGCACACTCCCCTGCCTCATTCCTGACACCACCCCCTCCCCGCCCCCCCCACCACAGCACAAGGCCACCTCCCCACTGCACACGCCCCTGCCTCATCCCTGACACCACCCCCTCCCTGCCGCCCCACCACAGCACAAGCCCACCTCCCCACTGCACACGCCCCTGCCTCATCACTGACAGCCACACTCCTCCTCCCTGCACCCCACCACAGCACAAGCCCACCTCCCCACTGCACACGCCCCTGCCTCATCACTGACAGCCGCACTCCTCCTCCCTGCACCCCACCACAGCACAAGCCCACCTCCCCACTGCACACGCCCTTCCTCATCCCTGACACCACATTCCTCCTCCCTGTCCCCACCACAGCACAAGCCCACCTCCCCACTGCACATGCCCCTGCCTCATCCCTGACCCCACACTCCGCCTCCCACACCCCCCACCACAGCACAAGGCCACCTCCCCACTGCACACACCCCTGCCTCATCCCTGACACCACATTCCTCCTCCCTGCCCCCACCACAGCACAAGCCCACCTCCCCACTGAACACGCCCCTGCCTCATCCCTGACAGCCAAACTCCTCCTCCCTGACCCCCCACCACAGCACAAGCCTACCTCCCCACTGCACACGCCCCTGCCTCATCCCTGACAGCCAAACTCCTCCTCCCCTGCCCCCACCACAGCACAAGCCCATATCCCCACTGCACACGCCCTGCCTCATCCCTGACACCACATTCCTCCTCCCTGCCCCACCACAGCACAAGCCCACCTCCCCACTGCACACGCCCCTGCCTCATCCCTGACAGCCATACTCTTCCTCCCTGCCCCCCACCACAAGCCCACCTCCCCACTGCACACGCCCCTGCCTCAACCCTGACCCCACACTCCTCCTCCCACACCCCCCACCACAGCACAAGCCCACCTCCCCACGCCCCTGCCTCATCCCTGACGGCCACACATCTCCTCCCACCCCAGCACAAACCCATCCCCCCCACTGCACACGCCCCTGCCTCATCCCTGACAGCAACACTCCTCCACCCTGCCCCCCACCACAGCATAAGCCCACCTCCCCACTGCACACGCCCCTGCCTCATACTCCCACCCCCCCACAGCACAAGCCCACCTCCCCACTGCACACGCCCCTCCCTGCCCCCCACCACAGCACAAGCCCACCTCCTCACTGCATATGCCCCTGCCTCATCCCTGACCCCACACTCCTCCTCCCTGCCCCCCACCACAGCACAAGCCCACCTCCCCACTGCACACGCCCCTCCTCATCCCTGACAGCACATTCCTCCTCCCTGCCCCCACCACAGCACAAGCCCACCTCCCCACTGCACATGCCCCTGCCTCATCCCTGACCCCACACTCCGCCTCCCACACCCCCCACCACAGCACAAGGCCACCTCTCCACTGCACACGCCCCTGCCTCATCCCTGACACCACATTCCTCCTCCCTGCCCCCACCACAGCACAAGCCCACCTCCCCACTGAACACGCCCCTGCCTCATCCCTGACAGCCAAACTCCTCCTCCCTGACCCCCCCACCACAGCACAAGCCTACCTCCCCACTGCACACGCCCCTGCCTCATCCCTGACAGCCAAACTCCTCCTCCCCTTCCCCCACCACAGCACAAGCCCACATCCCCACTGCACATGCCCTGCCTCATCCCTGACACCACATTCCTCCTCCCTGCCCCACCACAGCACAAGCCCACCTCCCCACTGCACACGCCCCTGCCACATCCCTGACCCCACACTCTTCCTACCTGCCCCCCACCACAGCACAAGCCCAACTCACCACTGCACACACCCCTGCCCCCCACCACAGCACAAGCCCACCTCCCCACTGCACACTCCCCTGCCTCATTCCTGACACCACCCCCTCCCCGCCCCCCCACCACAGCACAAGGCCACCTCCCCACTGCACACGCCCCTGCCTCATCCCTGACACCACCCCCTCCCTGCCGCCCCACCACAGCACAAGCCCACCTCCCCACTGCACACGCCCCTGCCTCATCACTGACAGCCACACTCCTCCTCCCTGCACCCCACCACAGCACAAGCCCACCTCCCCACTGCACACGCCCCTGCCTCATCACTGACAGCCGCACTCCTCCTCCCTGCACCCCACCACAGCACAAGCCCACCTCCCCACTGCACACGCCCTTCCTCATCCCTGACACCACATTCCTCCTCCCTGTCCCCACCACAGCACAAGCCCACCTCCCCACTGCACATGCCCCTGCCTCATCCCTGACCCCACACTCCGCCTCCCACACCCCCCACCACAGCACAAGGCCACCTCCCCACTGCACACGCCCCTGCCTCATCCCTGACACCACATTCCTCCTCCCTGCCCCCACCACAGCACAAGCCCACCTCCCCACTGAACACGCCCCTGCCTCATCCCTGACAGCCAAACTCCTCCTCCCTGACCCCCCACCACAGCACAAGCCTACCTCCCCACTGCACACGCCCCTGCCTCATCCCTGACAGCCAAACTCCTCCCCTGCCCCCACCACAGCACAAGCCCACATCCCCACTGCACACGCCCTGCCTCATCCCTGACACCACATTCCTCCTCCCTGCCCCACCACAGCACAAGCCCACCTCCCCATTGCACACGCCCCTGCCTCATCCCTGACAGCCATACTCTTCCTCCCTGCCCCCCACCACAGCACAAGCCCACCTCCCCACTGCACACGCCCCTGCCTCAACCCTGACCCCACACTCCTCCTCCCACACCCCCCACCACAGCACAAGCCCACCTCCCCACGCCCCTGCCTCATCCCTGACGGCCACACATCTCCTCCCACCCCAGCACAAACCCATCCCCCCCACTGCACACGCCCCTGCCTCATCCCTGACAGCAACACTCCTCCACCCTGCCCCCCACCACAGCATAAGCCCACCTCCCCACTGCACACGCCCCTGCCTCATACTCCCACCCCCCCATAGCACAAGCCCACCTCCCCACTGCACACGCCCCTCCCTGCCCCCCACCACAGCACAAGCCCACCTCCTCACTGCATATGCCCCTGCCTCATCCCTGACCCCACACTCCTCCTCCCTGCCCCCCACCACAGCACAAGCCCACCTCCCCACTGCACACGCCCCTGCCTCATTCCTGACACCACCTCCTCCCTGCCCCCCACCCGCCCCACTGCACACGCCCCTGCCTCATCTGTGACCCCACACTCCTCCTCCCACACCCCCCACCACAGCACAAGGCCACCTCCCCACTGCACACGCCCCTGCCTCATCCCTGACAGCCACACTCCTCCCTGCCCCCCCACCACAGCACAAGCCCACCTCCCCACTGCACACACCCTGCCTCATCTCTGACCCCACACTCCTCCTCCCTGCCCTCCCACCACAGCACAAGCCCACCTCCCCACTGCACACGCCCCTGCCTCATCCCTGACACCACCCCCCTCCCTGCCTCCCACGCCAGCACAAGCCCACCTCCCCACTGCACACCCCCTGCCTCATCCCTGAGAGCCACACTCCTCCTCCCTGCCCCCCACCACAGCACAAGCCCACCTCTCCACTACACACGCCCCTGCCTCATCCCTGATGTCCACACTCCCCCTCCCGGCTCACCCACCACAGCACAAGCCCACTTCCCCACTGCACACGTCCTGCCTCATCCCTGACAGCACATTCCTCCTCCCTGCCCCCCACCACAGCACAATCCCACCTCCCCACTGCACACGCCCCTGCCTCATCCCTGACAGCCACACACTTCCTCCCTGCCCCCCACCACAAGCCCACCTCCCCACTGCACACGCCCTGCCTCATCCCTGACACCACATTCCTCCTCCCTGCCCCCACCACAGCACAAGCCCACCTCCCCACTGCACACGCCCCTGCCTCATCCCTGACAGCCACACTCCTCCACCCTGCCCCCCACCACAGCATAAGCCCACCTCCCCACTGCACACGCCCCTGCATCATACTCGCACCCCCACACAGCACAAGCCCACCTCCCCACTGCACACGCCCCACCCTACCCCCCACCACTGCACAAGCCCACCTCCTCACTGCACATGCCCCTGCCTCATCCCTGACCCCACACTCCTCCTCACTGCCCCCCACCACAGCATAAGCCCACCTCCCCACTGCACACGCCCCTGCCTCATTCCTGACACCACCCCCTCCCTGCCTCCCACCACAGCACAAGGCCACAAGCCCCACTGCACACGCCCCTGCCTCATCCCTGACACCACATTCCTCCTCCTTGCCCCCACCACAGCACAAGCCCACCTCCCCACTGCACACGCCCCTGCCTCATTCCTGACAGCCATACTCTTCCTCCCTGCCCCCCACCACAGCACAAGCCCACCTCCCCACTGCACACGCCCCTGCCTCAACCCTGACCCCACACTCCTCCTCCCACACCCCCCACCACAGCACAAGCCCACCTCCCCACGCCCCTGCCTCATCCCTGACGGCCACACACCTCCTCCCACCCCAGCACAAACCCATCCCCTCCACTGCACACGCCCCTGCCTCATCCCTGACAGCCACACTCCTCCACCCTGCCCCCTACCACAGCATAAGCCCACCTCCCCACTGCACACGCCCCTGCCTCATACTCCCACCCCCCCACAGCACAAGCCCACCTCCCCACTGCACACGCCCCTCCCTGCCCCCACCACAGCACAAGCCCACCTCCTCACTGCACATGCCCCTGCCTCATCCCTGACCCCACACTCCTCCTCCCTGCCCCCCACCACAGCACAAGCCCACCTCCCCACTGCACACGCCCCTGCCTCATTCCTGACGCCACCCCCTCCCTGCCCCCCACCACAGCACAAGGCCACCGCCCCACTGCACATGCCCCTGCCTCATCCCTGACCCCACACTCCTCCTCCCTGCCCCCACCACAGCACAAGCCCACCTCCCCACTGCACACACCCTGCCTCATCCCTGACCCCACACTCCTCCTTCCTGCCCTCCCACCACAGCACAAGCCCACCTCCCCACTGCACACGCCCCTGCCTCATCCCTGGCACCACCCCCTCCCTGCCCCCCACGCCAGCACAAGCCCACCTCCCCACTGCACACCCCCTGCCTCATCCCTGACAGCCACACTCCTCCTCCCTGCCCCCCACCACAGCACAAGCCCACCTCTCCACTGCACACGCCCCTGCCTCATCCCTGATGTCCACACTCCCCCTCCCGGCCCACCCACCACAGCACAAGCCCACTTCCCCACTGCACACGCCCTGCCTCATCCCTGACAGCACATTCCTCCTCCCTGCCCCCCACCACAGCACAAGCCCACCTCCCAACTGCACACGCCCCTGCCTCATTCCTGACACCACCCCCTCCCTGCCCCCCACCACAGCACAAGGCCACCGCCCCACTGCACACGCCCCTGCCTCATCCCTAACCCCACACTCCTCCTCCCACACCCCCCACCACAGCACAAGGCCACCTCCCCACTGCACACGCCCCTGCCTCATCCCTGACAGCCACACTCCTCCTCCCTGCCCCCCCACCACAGCACAAGCCCACCTCCCCACTGCACACGCCCTGCCTCATCCCTGACCCCACACTCCTCCCTGCCCTTCCACCACAGCACAAGCCCACCTCCCCACTGCACACGCCCCTGCCTCATCCCTGACACCACCCCCCTCCCTGCCCCCACGCCAGCACAAGCCCCCTCCCCACTGCACACCCCCTGTCTCATCCCTGACAGCCGCACTCCTCCTCCCTGCCCCCCACCACAGCACAAGCCCACCTCTCCACTGCACACGCCCCTGCCTCATCCCTGATGTCCACACTCCCCCTCCCGGCCCACCCACCACAGCACAAGCCCACTTCCCCACTTCGCACGCCCTGCCTCATCCCTGACAGCACATTCCTCCTCCCTGCCCCCCACCACAGCACAAGCCCACCTCCCCACTGCACACGCCCCTGCCTCATCCCTGACAGCCACACTCCTCCTCCCTGCCCCCCACCACAGCACAAGCCCACCTCCCCACTGCACACGCCCTTCCTCATCCCTGACACCACATTCCTCCTCCCAGCCCCCACCACAGCACAAGCCCACCTCCCCACTGCACACGCCCCTGCCTCATCCCTGACCCCACACTCCTCCCACATCCCCCACCACAGCACAAGGCCACCTCCCCACTGCACACGCCCCTGCCTCATCCCTGACAGCCAAACTCCTCCTCTCTGACCCCCACCACAGCACAAGCCTACCTCCCCACTGCACACGCCCCTGCCTCATCCCTGACAGCCAAACTCCTCCTCCCCTGCCCCCCACCACAGCACAAGCCCACATCCCCACTGCACACGCCCTGTCTCATCCCTGACACCACATTCCTCATCCCTGCCCCCACCACAGCACAAACCCTCCTCCCCACTGCACACGCCCCTGCCTCAACCCTGACCCCACACTCCTCCTCCCACACCCCCCACCACAGCACAAGCCCACCTCTCCACGCCCCTGCCTCATCCCTGACGGCCACACACCTCCTCCCACCCCAGCACAAACCCATCCCCCCCACTGCACACGCCCCTGCCTCATCCCTGACAGCCACACTCCTCCACCCTGCCCCCCACCACAGCATAAGCCCACCTCCACACTGCACACGCCCCTGCCTAATACTCCCACCCCCCCACAGCACAAGCCCACCTCCCCACTGCACACGCCCCTCCCTGCCCCCCACCACAGCACAAGCCCACCTCCTCACTGCACACACCCCTGCCTCATCCCTGACCCCACACTCCTCCTCCATGCCCCCCACCACAGCACAAGCCCACCTCCCCACTGCACACGCCCCTGCCTCATTCCTGACACCACCTCCTCCCTGCCCCCCACCACAGCACAAGGCCACCGCCCCACTGCACACGCCCCTGCCTCATCCCTGACCCCACACTCCTCCTCCCACACCCCCCACCACAGCACAAGGCCACCTCCCCACTGCACACGCCCCTGCCTCATCTCTGACAGCCACACTCCTCCTCCCTGCCCCCCCACCACAGCACAAGCCCACCTCCCCACTGCACACGCCCTGCCTCATCCCTGACCCCACACTCCTCCTCCCTGCCCTCCCACCACAGCACAAGCCCACCTCCCCACTGCACACCCCCCTGCCTCAACCCTGACCCCACACTCCTCCTCCCACACCCCCCACCACAGCACAAGCCCACCTCCCCACGCCCCTGCCTCATCCCTGACGGCCACACACCTCCTCCCACCCCAGCAAAAACCCACCCCCCCCCCACTGCACACGCCCCTGCCTCATCCCTGACAGCCGCACTCCTCCACCCTGCCCCCACCACAGCATAAGCCCACCTCCCCACTGCACACGCCCCTGCCTCATTCCTGACAGCCACACTCCTCCACCCTGCCCCCCACCACAGCACAAGCCCACCTCCCCACTGCACACGCCCCTCCCTGCCCCCCACCACTGCACAAGCCCACCTCCTCACTGCACATGCCCCTGCCTCATCCCTGACCCCACACTCCTCCTCCCTGCCCCGCACCACAGCACAAGCCCACCTCCCCACTGCACACGCCCCTGCCTCATTCCTGACACCACCCCCTCCCTGCCCCCTACCACAGCACAAGGCCACAAGCCCCACTGCACACGTCCCTGCCTCATCCCTGACCCCACACTCCTCCTCCCACACCCCCACCACAGCACAAGGCCACCTCCCCACTGCACACACCCCTGCCTCATCCCTGACCCCACACTCCTCCTCCCACCCCCCCACCACAGCACAAGGCCACCTCCCCACTGCACACGCCCCTGCCTCATCCCTGACAGCCACTCCTCCACTCCTCCTCCCTGCCCCCCCACCACAGCACAAGCCCAGCTCCCCACTGCACACGCCCTGCCTCATCCCTGACCCCACACTCCTCCTCCCTGCCCTCCCACCACAGCAAAAGCCCACCTCCCCACTGCACACGCCCCTGCCTCATCCCTGACACCACACTCCTCCTCCCACATCCCCCACAACAGCACAAGGCCACCTTCCCACTGCACACGCCCCTGCCTCATCCCTGACAGCCAAACTCCTCTTCCCTGACGCCCCACCACAGCACAAGCCTACCTCCCCACTGCACACGCCCCTGCCTCATCCCTGACCCCACACTCCTCCTCCCTGCCCCCCACCACAGCACAAGCCCACCTCCCCACTGCACACGCCCTTCCTCACCCCTGACACCACATTCCTCCTCCCTGCCCCCACCACAGCACAAGCCCACCTCCCCACTGCACACGCCCCTGCCTCATCCCTGACCCCACACTCCTCCTCCCACACCCCCCACCACAGCACAAGGCCACCTCCCCACTGCACACGCCCCTGCCTCATCCCTGACCCCACACTCCTCCTCCCACACCCCCCACCACAGCACAAGGTCACCTCCCCACTGCACACGCCCCTGCCTCATTCCTGACAGCCAAACTCCTCCTCCCTGACCCCCTCCACAGCACAAGCCTACCTCCCCACTGCACACGCCCCTGCCTCATCCCTGACAGCCAAACTCCTCCTCCCCTGCCCCCCCACCACAGCACAAGCCCACATCCCCACTGCACACGCCCTGCCTCATCCCTGACACCACATTCCTCCTCCCTGCCCCCACCACAGCGCAAGCCCACCTCCCCACTGCACACGTCCCTGCCTCATCCCTGACAGCCATACTCTTCCTCCCTGCCCCCCACCACAGCACAAGCCCACCTCCCCACTGCACACGCCCCTGCCTCAACCCTGACCCCACACTCCTCCTCCCACCCCCTCCACCACAGCACAAGCCCACCTCCCCACGCCCCTGCCTCATCACTGACGGCCACACACCTCCTCCCACCCCAGCACAAACCCATCCCCCCCACTGCACACGCCCCTGCCTCATCCCTGACAGCCACACTCCTCCACTCTGCCCCCACCACAGCATAAGCCCACCTCCCCACTGCACACGCCCCTGCCTCATACTCCCACCCCCCCACAGCACAAGCCCACCTCCTCACTGCACATGCCCCTGCCTCATCCCTGACCCCACAATCCTCCTCCCTGCCCCCCACCACAGCACAAGCCCACCTCCCCACTGCACACGCCCCTGCCTCATTCCTGACGCCACCCCCTCCCTGCCCCCCACCACAGCACAAGGCCACCGCCCCACTGCACATGCCCCTGCCTCATCCCTGACCCCACACTCCTCCTCCCTGCCCCCCACCACAGCACAAGCCCACCTCCCCACTGCACACGCCCCTGCCTCATTCCTGACGCCACACCCTCCCTGCCCCCCACCACAGCACAAGGCCACCGCCCCACTGCACATGCCCCTGCCTCATCCCTGACCCCACACTCCTCCTCCCACACCCCCCACCACAGCACAAGGCCACCTCCCCACTGCACACGCCCCTGCCTCATCCCTGACAGCCACACTCCTCCCCCCTGCCCCCCACCACAGCACAAGCCCACCTCCCCACTGCACACGCCCCTGCCTCATCCCTGGCACCACCCTCCTCCCTGCCCCCCACGCCAGCACAAGCCCACCTCCCCACTGCACACCCCCTGCCTCATCCCTGACAGCCACACTCCTCCTCCCTACCCCCCACCACAGCACAAGCCCACCTCTCCACTGCACACGCCCCTGCCTCATCCCTGATGTCCACATTCCCCCTCCCGGCCCACCCACCACAGCACAAGCCCACTTCCCCACTGCACACGCCCTGCCTCATCCCTGACAGCACATTCCTCCTCCCTGCCCCCCACCACAGCACAAGCCCACCTCCCCACTGCACACGCCCCTGCCTCATTCCTGACACCACCCCCTCCCTGCCCCCACCACAGCACAAGGCCACCGCCCCACTGCACATGCCCCTGCCTCATCCCTAACCCTACACTCCTCCTCCCACACCCCCCACCACAGCACAAGGCCACCTCCCCACTGCACACGCCCCTGCCTCATCCCTGACAGCCACACTCCTCCTCCCTGCCCCCCCACCACAGCACAAGCCCACCTCCCCACTGCACACGCCCTGCCTCATCCTTGACCCCACACTCCTCCTCCCTGCCCTCCCACCACAGCACAAGCCCACCTCCCCACTGCACACGCCCCTGCCTCATCCCTGACAGCCACACTCCTCCTCCCTGCCCCCACCACAGCACAAGCCCACCTCTCCACTGCACACGCCCCTGCCTCATCCCTGATGTCCACACTCCCCCTCCCGGCCCACCCACCACAGCACAAGCCCACTTCCCCACTGCACACGCCCTGCCTCATCCCTGACAGCACATTCCTCCTCCCTGCCCCCCACCACAGCACAAGCCCACCTCCCCACTGCACACGCCTCTGCCTCATCCCTGACAGCCACACACCTCCTCCCTGCCCCCCACCACAAGCCCACCTCCCCATTGCACACGCCCTGCCTCCTCCCTGACACCACATTCCTCCTCCCTGCCCCCACCACAGCACAAGCCCACCTCCCCACTGCATACGCCCCTGCCTCATCCCTGACGCCACACTCCTCCTCCCACACCCCCCACAACAGCACAGGGCCACCTCCCCACTGCACACGCCCCTGCCTCATCCTCCCACCCCCCCACATCACAAGCCCACCTCCCCACTGCACACGCCCCTCCCTACCCCCCCACCACAGCACACGCCCACCTCCTCACTGCTCATGCCCCTGCCTCTTCCCTGACCCCACACTCCTCCTCCCTGCCCCCCACCACAGCACAAGCCCACCTCCCCACTGCACATGCCCCTCCCTGCCCCCCCACCACAGCACACGCCCACCTCCTCACTGCTCATGCCCCTGCCTCTTCCCTGACCCCACACTCTTCCTACCTGCCCTCACCACAGCACAAGCCCACCTCCCCACTGCACACGCCCCTGCCTCAACCCTGACCCCACACTCCTCCTCCCACACCCCCCACCACAGCACAAGCCCACCTCCCCACGCCCCTGCCTCATCCCTGATGGCCACACATCTCCTCCCACCCCAGCACAAACCCATCCCCCCCACTGCACACGCCCCTGCCTCATCCCTGACAGCAACACTCCTCCACCCTGCCCCCACCACAGCATAAGCCCACCTCCCCACTGCACACGCCCCTGCCTCATACTCCCACCCCCCCACAGCACAAGCCCACCTCCCCACTGCACACGCCCCTCCCTGCCCCCCACCACAGCACAAGCCCACCTCCTCACTGCACATGCCCCTGCCTCATCCCTGACCCCACACTCCTCCTCCCTGCCCTCACCACAGCACAAGCCCACCTCCCCACTGCACACGCCCCTGCCTCATTCCTGACACCACCTCCTCCCTGCCCCCCACCACAGCACAAGGCCACCGCCCCACTGCACACGCCCCTGCCTCATCCCTGACCCCACACTCCTCCTCCCACACCCCCCACCACAGCACAAGGCCACCTCCCCACTGCACACGCCCCTGCCTCATCCCTGACAGCCACACTCCTCCTCCCCGCCCCCCCACCACAGCACAAGCCCACCTCCCCACTGCACACCCCTGCCTCATCCCTGACCCCACACTCCTCCTCCCTGCCCTCCCACCACAGCACAAGCCCACCTCCCCACTGCACACGCCCCTGCCTCATCCCTGACCCCACACTCCACCTCCCTGCCCCCCACCACAGCACAAGGCCACCGCCCCACTGCACACGCCCCTGCCTCATCCCTGACCCCACACTCCTCCTCCCTGCCCCCCCACCACAGCACAAGGCCACCCCCCCACTGCACACGCCCCTGCCTCATCCCTGAATCCACACTCCTCCTCCCTGCCCCCCCACCACAGCACAAGGCCACCTCCCCACTGCACACGCCCTGCCTCATCCCTGACCCCACACTCCTCCTCCCCCAACCCCCAACACAGCACAAGCCCACCTCCCCACTGCACACGCCCCTGCCTCATCCCTGATGGCCACACTCCTCCCTGCCCCCCCACAGCACAAGCCCACCTCCCCACTGCACACGCCCCTGCCTAATCCCTGACCCCACACTCCTCCTCCCTGCACCCCCACCACAGCACAAGCCCACCCCCCCACTGCACACTCCCCTGCCACATCCCTGACCCCACACTCTTCCTACCTGCCCCCCCACCACAGCACAAGCCCAACTCACCACTGCACACTCCCCTGCCCCCCACCACAGCACAAGCCCACCTCCCCACTGCACACTCCCCTGCCTCATTCCTGACACCACCCCCTCCCCGCCCCCCCACCACAGCACAAGGCCACCTCCCCACTGCACACGCCCCTGCCTCATCCCTGACACCACCCCCTCCCTGCCGCCCCACCACAGCACAAGCCCACCTCCCCACTGCACACGCCCCTGCCTCATCACTGACAGCCACACTACTCCTCCCTGCACCCCACCACAGCACAAGCCCACCTCCCCACTGCACACGCCCCTGCCTCATCACTGACAGCCACACTCCTCCTCCCTGCACCCCACCACAGCACAAGCCCACCTCCCCACTGCACACGCCCCTCCTCATCCCTGACACCACATTCCTCCTCCCTGCCCCCACCACAGCACAAGCCCACCTCCCCACTGCACATGCCCCTGCCTCATCCCTGACCCCACACTCCGCCTCCCACACCCCCCACCACAGCACAAGGCCACCTCTCCACTGCACACGCCCCTGCCTCATCCCTGACACCACATTCCTCCTCCCTGCCCCCACCACAGCACAAGCCCACCTCCCCACTGAACACGCCCCTGCCTCATCCCTGACAGCCAAACTCCTCCTCCCTGACCCCCCACCACAGCACAAGCCTACCTCCCCACTGCACACGCCCCTGCCTCATCCCTGACAGCCAAACTCCTCCTCCCCTGCCCCCACCACAGCACAAGCCCACATCCCCACTGCACATGCCCTGCCTCATCCCTGACAACACATTCCTCATCCCTGCCCCACCACAGCACAAGCCCACCTCCCCACTGCACACGCCCCTGCCACATCCCTGACCCCACACTCTTCCTACCTGCCCCCCCACCACAGCACAAGCCCAACTCACCACTGCACACACCCCTGCCCCCCACCACAGCACAAGCCCACCTCCCCACTGCACACTCCCCTGCCTCATTCCTGACACCACCCCCTCCCCGCCCCCCCCACCACAGCACAAGGCCACCTCCCCACTGCACACGCCCCTGCCTCATCCCTGACACCACCCCCTCCCTGCCGCCCCACCACAGCACAAGCCCACCTCCCCACTGCACACGCCCCTGCCTCATCACTGACAGCCACACTCCTCCTCCCTGCACCCCACCACAGCACAAGCCCACCTCCCCACTGCACACGCCCCTGCCTCATCACTGACAGCCGCACTCCTCCTCCCTGCACCCCACCACAGCACAAGCCCACCTCCCCACTGCACACGCCCTTCCTCATCCCTGACACCACATTCCTCCTCCCTGTCCCCACCACAGCACAAGCCCACCTCCCCACTGCACATGCCCCTGCCTCATCCCTGACCCCACACTCCGCCTCCCACACCCCCCACCACAGCACAAGGCCACCTCCCCACTGCACACGCCCCTGCCTCATCCCTGACACCACATTCCTCCTCCCTGCCCCCACCACAGCACAAGCCCACCTCCCCACTGAACACGCCCCTGCCTCATCCCTGACAGCCAAACTCCTCCTCCCTGACCCCCCACCACAGCACAAGCCCACCTCCCCACTGCACACGCCCCTGCCTCATCCCTGACACCACCCCCCTCCCTGCCTCCCACGCCAGCACAAGCCCACCTCCCCACTGCACACCCCCTGCCTCATCCCTGACAGCCACACTCCTCCTCCCTGCCCCCCACCACAGCACAAGCCCACCTCTCCACTACACACGCCCCTGCCTCATCCCTGATGTCCACACTCCCCCTCCCGGCCCACCCACCACAGCACAAGCCCACTTCCCCACTGCACACGCCCTGCCTCATCCCTGACAGCACATTCCTCCTCCCTGCCCCCCACCACAGCACAATCCCACCTCCCCACTGCACACGCCCCTGCCTCATCCCTGACAGCCACACACTTCCTCCCTGCCCCCCACCACAAGCCCACCTCCCCACTGCACACGCCCTGCCTCATCCCTGACACCACATTCCTCCTCCCTGCCCCCACCACAGCACAAGCCCACCTCCCCACTGCACACGCCCCTGCCTCATCCCTGACAGCCACACTCCTCCACCCTGCCCCCCACCACAGCATAAGCCCACCTCCCCACTGCACACGCCCCTGCATCATACTCGCACCCCCACACAGCACAAGCCCACCTCCCCACTGCACACGCCCCACCCTACCCCCCACCACTGCACAAGCCCACCTCCTCACTGCACATGCCCCTGCCTCATCCCTGACCCCACACACCTCCTCACTGCCCCCCACCACAGCATAAGCCCACCTCCCCACTGCACACGCCCCTGCCTCATTCCTGACACCACCCCCTCCCTGCCTCCCACCACAGCACAAGGCCACAAGCCCCACTGCACACGCCCCTGCCTCATCCCTGACACCACATTCCTCCTCCTTGCCCCCACCACAGCACAAGCCCACCTCCCCACTGCACACGCCCCTGCCTCATTCCTGACAGCCATACTCTTCCTCCCTGCCCCCCACCACAGCACAAGCCCACCTCCCCACTGCACACGCCCCTGCCTCAACCCTGACCCCACACTCCTCCTCCCACACCCCCCACCACAGCACAAGCCCACCTCCCCACGCCCCTGCCTCATCCCTGACGGCCACACACCTCCTCCCACCCCAGCACAAACCCATCCCCTCCACTGCACACGCCCCTGCCTCATCCCTGACAGCCACACTCCTCCACCCCGCCCCCTACCACAGCATAAGCCCACCTCCCCACTGCACACGCCCCTGCCTCATACTCCCACCCCCCCACAGCACAAGCCCACCTCCCCACTGCACACGCCCCTCCCTGCCCCCACCACAGCACAAGCCCACCTCCTCACTGCACATGCCCCTGCCTCATCCCTGACCCCACACTCCTCCTCCCTGCCCCCCACCACAGCACAAGCCCACCTCCCCACTGCACACGCCCCTGCCTCATTCCTGACGCCACCCCCTCCCTGCCCCCCACCACAGCACAAGGCCACCGCCCCACTGCACATGCCCCTGCCTCATCCCTGACCCCACACTCCTCCTCCCTGCCCCCCACCACAGCACAAGCCCACCTCCCCACTGCACACACCCTGCCTCATCCCTGACCCCACACTCCTCCTTCCTGCCCTCCCACCACAGCACAAGCCCACCTCCCCACTGCACACGCCCCTGCCTCATCCCTGGCACCACCCCCCTCCCTGCCCCCCACGCCAGCACAAGCCCACCTCCCCACTGCACACCCCCTGCCTCATCCCTGACAGCCACACTCCTCCTCCCTGCCCCCCACCACAGCACAAGCCCACCTCTCCACTGCACACGCCCCTGCCTCATCTCTGATGTCCACACTCCCCCTCCCGGCCCACCCACCACAGCACAAGCCCACTTCCCCACTGCACACGCCCTGCCTCATCCCTGACAGCACATTCCTCCTCCCTGCCCCCCACCACAGCACAAGCCCACCTCCCAACTGCACACGCCCCTGCCTCATTCCTGACACCACCCCCTCCCTGCCCCCCACCACAGCACAAGGCCACCGCCCCACTGCACACGCCCCTGCCTCATCCCTAACCCCACACTCCTCCTCCCACACCCCCCACCACAGCACAAGGCCACCTCCCCACTGCACACGCCCCTGCCTCATCCCTGACAGCCACACTCCTCCTCCCTGCCCCCCCACCACAGCACAAGCCCACCTCCCCACTGCACACGCCCTGCCTCATCCCTGACCCCACACTCCACCCTGCCCTCCCACCACAGCACAAGCCCACCTCCCCACTGCACACGCCCCTGCCTCATCCCTGACACCACCCCCCTCCCTGCCCCCACGCCAGCACAAGCCCCCTCCCCACTGCACACCCCCTGTCTCATCCCTGACAGCCGCACTCCTCCTCCCTGCCCCCCACCACAGCACAAGCCCACCTCTCCACTGCACACGCCCCTGCCTCATCCCTGATGTCCACACTCCCCCTCCCGGCCCACCCACCACAGCACAAGCCCACTTCCCCACTTCGCACGCCCTGCCTCATCCCTGACAGCACATTCCTCCTCCCTGCCCCCCACCACAGCACAAGCCCACCTCCCCACTGCACACGCCCCTGCCTCATCCCTGACAGCCACACTCCTCCTCCCTGCCCCCCACCACAGCACAAGCCCACCTCCCCACTGCACACGCCCTTCCTCATCCCTGACACCACATTCCTCCTCCCAGCCCCCACCACAGCACAAGCCCACCTCCCCACTGCACACGCCCCTGCCTCATCCCTGACCCCACACTCCTCCCACACCCCCCACCACAGCACAAGGCCACCTCCCCACTGCACACGCCCCTGTCTCATCCCTGACAGCCAAACTCCTCCTCCCTGACCCCCACCACAGCACAAGCCTACCTCCCCACTGCACACGCCCCTGCCTCATCCCTGACAGCCAAACTCCTCCTCCCCTGCCCCCCACCACAGCACAAGCCCACATCCCCACTGCACACGCCCTGTCTCATCCCTGACACCACATTCCTCATCCCTGCCCCCACCACAGCACAAACCCTCCTCCCCACTGCACACGCCCCTGCCTCAACCCTGACCCCACACTCCTCCTCCCACACCCCCCACCACAGCACAAGCCCACCTCTCCACGCCCCTGCCTCATCCCTGACGGCCACACACCTCCTCCCACCCCAGCACAAACCCATCCCCCCCACTGCACACGCCCCTGCCTCATCCCTGACAGCCACACTCCTCCACCCTGCCCCCCACCACAGCATAAGCCCACCTCCCCACTGCACACGCCCCTGCCTAATACCCCCACCCCCCCACAGCACAAGCCCACCTCCCCACTGCACACGCCCCTCCCTGCCCCCCACCACAGCACAAGCCCACCTCCTCACTGCACATACCCCTGCCTCATCCCTGACCCCACACTCCTCCTCCATGCCCCCCACCACAGCACAAGCCCACCTCCCCACTGCACACGCCCCTGCCTCATTCCTGACACCACCTCCTCCCTGCCCCCCACCACAGCACAAGGCCACCGCCCCACTGCACACGCCCCTGCCTCATCCCTGACCCCACACTCCTCCTCCCACACCCCCCACCACAGCACAAGGCCACCTCCCCACTGCACACGCCCCTGCCTCATCTCTGACAGCCACACTCCTCCTCCCTGCCCCCCCACCACAGCACAAGCCCACCTCCCCACTGCACACGCCCTGCCTCATCCCTGACCCCACACTCCTCCTCCCTGCCCTCCCACCACAGCACAAGCCCACCTCCCCACTGCACACCCCCCTGCCTCAACCCTGACCCCACACTCCTCCTCCCACACCCCCCACCACAGCACAAGCCCACCTCCCCACGCCCCTGCCTCATCCCTGACGGCCACACACCTCCTCCCACCCCAGCAAAAACCCACCCCCCCACTGCACACGCCCCTGCCTCATCCCTGACAGCCGCACTCCTCCACCCTGCCCCCCACCACAGCATAAGCCCACCTCCCCACTGCACACGCCCCTGCCTCATTCCTGACAGCCACACTCCTCCACCCTGCCCCCCACCACAGCACAAGCCCACCTCCCCACTGCACACGCCCCTCCCTGCCCCCCACCACTGCACAAGCCCACCTCCTCACTGCACATGCCCCTGCCTCATCCCTGACCCCACACTCCTCCTCCCTGCCCCGCACCACAGCACAAGCCCACCTCCCCACTGCACACGCCCCTGCCTCATTCCTGACACCACCCCCTCCCTGCCCCCCACCACAGCACAAGGCCACAAGCCCCACTGCACACGTCCCTGCCTCATCCCTGACCCCACACTCCTCCTCCCACACCCCCACCACAGCACAAGGCCACCTCCCCACTGCACACACCCCTGCCTCATCCCTGACCCCACACTCCTCCTCCCACCCCCCCCACCACAGCACAAGGCCACCTCCCCACTGCACACGCCCCTGCCTCATCCCTGACAGCCACTCCTCCACTCCTCCTCCCTGCCCCCCCACCACAGCACAAGCCCAGCTCCCCACTGCACACGCCCTGCCTCATCCCTGACCCCACACTCCTCCTCCCTGCCCTCCCACCACAGCAAAAGCCCACCTCCCCACTGCACACGCCCCTGCCTCATCCCTGACACCACACTCCTCCTCCCACACCCCCCACAACAGCACAAGGCCACCTTCCCACTGCACACGCCCCTGCCTCATCCCTGACAGCCAAACTCCTCTTCCCTGACGCCCCACCACAGCACAAGCCTACCTCCCCACTGCACACGCCCCTGCCTCATCCCTGACCCCACACTCCTCCTCCCTGCCCCCCACCACAGCACAAGCCCACCTCCCCACTGCACACGCCCTTCCTCATCCCTGACACCACATTCCTCCTCCCTGCCCCCACCACAGCACAAGCCCACCTCCCCACTGCACACGCCCCTGCCTCATCCCTGACCCCACACTCCTCCTCCCACACCCCCCACCACAGCACAAGGCCACCTCCCCACTGCACACGCCCCTGCCTCATCCCTGACCCCACACTCCTCCTCCCACACCCCCCACCACAGCACAAGGTCACCTCCCCACTGCACACGCCCCTGCCTCATTCCTGACAGCCAAACTCCTCCTCCCTGACCCCCACCACAGCACAAGCCTACCTCCCCACTGCACACGCCCCTGCCTCATCCCTGACAGCCAAACTCCTCCTCCCCTGCCCCCCCACCACAGCACAAGCCCACATCCCCACTGCACACGCCCTGCCTCATCCCTGACACCACATTCCTCCTCCCTGCCCCCACCACAGCGCAAGCCCACCTCCCCACTGCACACGTCCCTGCCTCATCCCTGACAGCCATACTCTTCCTCCCTGCCCCCCACCACAGCACAAGCCCACCTCCCCACTGCACACGCCCCTGCCTCAACCCTGACCCCACACTCCTCCTCCCACCCCCTCCACCACAGCACAAGCCCACCTCCCCACGCCCCTGCCTCATCACTGACGGCCACACACCTCCTCCCACCCCAGCACAAACCCATCCCCCCCACTGCACACGCCCCTGCCTCATCCCTGACAGCCACACTCCTCCACTCTGCCCCCACCACAGCATAAGCCCACCTCCCCACTGCACACGCCCCTGCCTCATACTCCCACCCCCCCACAGCACAAGCCCACCTCCTCACTGCACATGCCCCTGCCTCATCCCTGACCCCACAATCCTCCTCCCTGCCCCCCACCACAGCACAAGCCCACCTCCCCACTGCACACGCCCCTGCCTCATTCCTGACGCCACCCCCTCCCTGCCCCCCACCACAGCACAAGGCCACCGCCCCACTGCACATGCCCCTGCCTCATCCCTGACCCCACACTCCTCCTCCGTGCCCCCCACCACAGCACAAGCCCACCTCCCCACTGCACACGCCCCTGCCTCATTCCTGACGCCACACCCTCCCTGCCCCCCACCACAGCACAAGGCCACCGCCCCACTGCACATGCCCCTGCCTCATCCCTGACCCCACACTCCTCCTCCCACACCCCCCACCACAGCACAAGGCCACCTCCCCACTGCACACGCCCCTGCCTCATCCCTGACAGCCACACTCCTCCCCCCTGCCCCCCACCACAGCACAAGCCCACCTCCCCACTGCACACGCCCCTGCCTCATCCCTGGCACCACCCTCCTCCCTGCCCCCCACGCCAGCACAAGCCCACCTCCCCACTGCACACCCCCTGCCTCATCCCTGACAGCCACACTCCTCCTCCCTACCCCCCACCACAGCACAAGCCCACCTCTCCACTGCACACGCCCCTGCCTCATCCCTGATGTCCACATTCCCCCTCCCGGCCCACCCACCACAGCACAAGCCCACTTCCCCACTGCACACGCCCTGCCTCATCCCTGACAGCACATTCCTCCTCCCTGCCCCCCACCACAGCACAAGCCCACCTCCCCACTGCACACGCCCCTGCCTCATTCCTGACACCACCCCCTCCCTGCCCCCACCACAGCACAAGGCCACCGCCCCACTGCACATGCCCCTGCCTCATCCCTAACCCTACACTCCTCCTCCCACACCCCCCACCACAGCACAAGGCCACCTCCCCACTGCACACGCCCCTGCCTCATCCCTGACAGCCACACTCCTCCTCCCTGCCCCCCCACCACAGCACAAGCCCACCTCCCCACTGCACACGCCCTGCCTCATCTTTGACCCCACACTCCTCCTCCCTGCCCTCCCACCACAGCACAAGCCCACCTCCCCACTGCACACGCCCCTGCCTCATCCCTGACAGCCACACTCCTCCTCCCTGCCCCCACCACAGCACAAGCCCACCTCTCCACTGCACACGCCCCTGCCTCATCCCTGATGTCCACACTCCCCCTCCCGGCCCACCCACCACAGCACAAGCCCACTTCCCCACTGCACACGCCCTGCCTCATCCCTGACAGCACATTCCTCCTCCCTGCCCCCCACCACAGCACAAGCCCACCTCCCCACTGCACACGCCTCTGCCTCATCCCTGACAGCCACACACCTCCTCCCTGCCCCCCACCACAAACCCACCTCCCCATTGCACACGCCCTGCCTCCTCCCTGACACCACATTCCTCCTCCCTGCCCCCACCACAGCACAAGCCCACCTCCCCACTGCATACGCCCCTGCCTCATCCCTGACGCCACACTCCTCCTCCCACACCCCCCACAACAGCACAGGGCCACCTCCCCACTGCACACGCCCCTGCCTCATCCTCCCACCCCCCCACATCACAAGCCCACCTCCCCACTGCACACGCCCCTCCCTACCCCCCCCACCACAGCACACGCCCACCTCCTCACTGCTCATGCCCCTGCCTCTTCCCTGACCCCACACTCCTCCTCCCTGCCCCCCACCACAGCACAAGCCCACCTCCCCACTGCACATGCCCCTCCCTGCCCCCCCCCACAGCACACGCCCACCTCCTCACTGCTCATGCCCCTGCCTCTTCCCTGACCCCACACTCCTCCTCCCTGCCCCCCACCACAGCACAAACCCACCTCCTCACTGCACATGCCGCTGCCTCATCCCTGACGCCAAACTCCTCCTCCCTGCCCCCCACCACAGCACAAGCCCACCTCCCCACTGCACACGCCCCTGCCTGATTCCGGACACCACCCCCTCCCTGCCCCCCACCACAGCACAAGGCCACCTCCCCACTGCACACGCCCCTGCCTCATCCCTGACAGCCAAACTCCTCCTCCCTGACCCCCCACCACAGCACAAGGCCACCTCCCCACTGCACACGCCCCTGCCTCATCCCTGACACCCAAACTCTTCCTCTCTGACCCCCACCACAGCACAAGCCTACCTCCCCACTGCACACGCCCCTGCCTCATTGCTGACAGCCACACTCCTCCTCCCTGCCCCCCACCACAGCACAAGCCCACCTTCCCACTGCACACGCCCCTGCCTCATCCCTGACAGCCACACTCCTCCTCCCTGCCCCCACCACAAGCCCACCTCCCCACTGCACACGCCCTGACTCATCCCTACACCACATTCCTCCTCCCTGCCCCCACCACAGCACAAGCCCACCTCCCCACTGCACATGCCCCTGCCTCATCCCTGACCCCACTCTCCTCCTCCCACACCCCCCACAACAGCACAAGGCCACCTCCCCACTGCACACGCCCCTGCCTCATCCCTAACACCCAAACTCTTCCTCTCTGACCCCCACCACAGCACAAGCCTACCTCCCCACTGCACACGCCCCTGCCTCATTGCTGACAGCCACACTCCTCCTCCCTGCCCCCCACCACAGCACAAGCCCACCTCCCCACTGCACACGCCCTGCCTCATCCCTGACACCACATTCCTCCTCCCTGCCGCACCACAGCACAAGCCCACCTCCCCACTGCACACGCCCCTGCCTCATCCCTGACCCCACACTCCTCCTCCCACACCCATGCCACAGCACAAGCCCACCTCTCCACTGCACACGCCCCTGCCTCATCCCTGACAGCCACACTCCTCCTCCCTGCCCCCCAACCACAGCACAAGCCCACCTCCCCACTGCACACGCCCCTGCCTCATCCCTGACACCACCCCCCTCGCCTCCCCCCACGCCAGCACAAGCCCACCTCCCCACTGCACACGCCCTGCCTCATCCCTGACCCCACACTCCTCCTCCCACACCCCCCACCACAGCACAAGGCCACCTCCCCACTGCACACGCCCCTGCCTCATCCCTGACACCACCCCCTCCCTTCCCCCCCACCACAGCACAAGCCCACCTTCCCACTGCACACGCCCCTGCCTCATCCCTGACAGCCACACTCCTCCTCCCTGCCCCCACCACAAGCCCACCTCCCCACTGCACACGCCCTGACTCATCCCTGCACCACATTCCTCCTCCCTGCCCCCACCACAGCACAAGCCCACCTCCCCACTGCACACGCCCCTGCCTCATCCGTGACACCACCCCCCTCGCCTCCCCCCACGCCAGCACAAGCCCACCTCCCCACTGCACACCCCTGCCTCATCCATGACAGCCACACTCCTCCTTCCTGCCACCCACCACAGCACAAGCCCACCCCCCCACTGCACACGCCCCTGCCTCATCCCTAATGTCCACACTCCCCCTCCCGGCCCCCCCACCACAGCACAAGCCCACCTCCCTACGCCCCTGTCTCATCCCTGACGGCCACACTCCTCCTCCCTGCCCCCCAACCACAGCACAAGCCCACCCCCCCACTGCACACGCCCCTGCCTCATCCCTGACAGCCACACTCCTCCTTCCTGCCACCCACCACAGCACAAGCCCACCTCCCCACTGCACACGCCCCTGCCTCATCCCTAATGTCCACACTCCCCCTCCCGGCCCCCCACCACAGCACAAGCCCACCTCCCTACGCCCCTGTCTCATCCCTGACGGCCACACTCCTCCTCCCTGCCCCCCAACCACAGCACAAGCCCACCTCCCCACTGCACACGCCCCTGCCTCATCCCTGACACCACCCCCCTCGCCTCCCCCCACGCCAGCACAAGCCCACCTCCCCACTGCACACGCCCTGCCTCATCCCTGACCCCACACTCCTCCTCCCACACCCCCCACCACAGCACAAGGCCACCTCCCCACTGCACACGCCCCTGCCTCATCCCTGACACCACCCCCTCCCTTCCCCCCCACCACAGCACAAGCCCACCTTCCCACTGCACACGCCCCTGCCTCATCCCTGACAGCCACACTCCTCCTCCCTGCCCCCACCACAAGCCCACCTCCCCACTGCACACGCCCTG
Source organism: Ambystoma mexicanum (assembly GCF_040938575.1). Lineage (NCBI taxonomy): Eukaryota > Metazoa > Chordata > Amphibia > Caudata > Ambystomatidae > Ambystoma > Ambystoma mexicanum. The sequence continues at coordinate 31,633,130 of NC_090921.1, forward strand.
ACTCATCCCTGCACCACATTCCTCCTCCCTGCCCCCACCACAGCACAAGCCCACCTCCCCACTGCACATGCCCCTGCCTCATCCCTGACCCCACACTCCTCCTCCCACACCCCCCACAACAGCACAAGGCCACCTCCCCACTGCACACGCCCCTGCCTCATCCCTGACACCCAAACTCTTCCTCTCTGACCCCCACCACAGCACAAGCCTACCTCCCCACTGCACACGCCCCTGCCTCATTGCTGACAGCCACACTCCTCCTCCCTGCCCCCCACCACAGCACTAGCCCACCTCCCCACTGCACACGCCCTGCCTCATCCCTGACACCACATTCCTCCTCCCTGCCGCACCACAGCACAAGCCCACCTCCCCACTGCACACGCCCCTGCCTCATCCCTGACCCCACTCTCCTCCTCCCACACCCATGCCACAGCACAAGACCACCTCCCCACTGCACACGCCCCTGCCTCATCCCTGACAGCCAAACTCCTACTCCCTGACCACCCACCACAGCACAAGCCTACCTCCCCACTGCACACGCCCCTGCCTCATCCCTGACAGCCACACTCCTCCTCCTCTGCCCCCCACCACAGCACAAGCCCACTTCCCCACTGCACACGCCCTGCCTCATTCCTGACAGCACATTCCTCCTCGCTGCCCCCACCACAGCACAAGCCCACCTCCCAACTGTACACGCCCTGCCTCATCCCTGACAGCCAAACTCCTCCTCCCTGACCCCCCACCACAGCACAAGCCTACCTCCCCACTGCACACGCCCCTGCCTCATCCCTGACCCCACACTCCTCCTCCCACACCCCCTACCACAGCACAAGGCCATCTCCCCACTGCACACGCCCTTCCTCATCCCTGACAGCCAAACTCGTCCTCCCTGACCCCCTACCACAGACAAGCCTACCTCCCCAGTGCACACGCCCCTGCCTCACCCCTGACAACCACACCCCTCCTCCCTGCCCCCCACCACAGTACAAGCGCACCTCCCCACTGCACACACTCTGCCTCATCCCTGACACCACATTCCTCCTCCCTGCCCCCACCACAGCACAAGCCCACCTCCCCACTGCACACGCCCTGCCTCATCCCTGACCCCACACTCCTCCTCCCTGCCCTCCCACCACAGCACAAGCCCACCTCCCCACTGCACACGCCCCTGCCTCATCCCGGACACCACCCCCCTCGCCTCCCCCCACGCCAGCACAAGCCCACCTCCCCACTGCACACCCCTGCCTCATCCATGACAGCCACACTCCTCCTTCCTGCCACCCACCACAGCACAAGCCCACCTCCCCACTGCACACGCCCCTGCCTCATCCCTAATGTCCACACTCCCCCTCCCGGCCCCCCCACCACAGCACAAGCCCACCTCCCTACGCCCCTGTCTCATCCCTGACGGCCACACTCCTCCTCCCTGCCCCCCAACCACAGCACAAGCCCACCCCCCCACTGCACACGCCCCTGCCTCATCCCTAATGTCCACACTCCCCCTCCCGGCCCCCCACCACAGCACAAGCCCACCTCCCTACGCCCCTGTCTCATCCCTGACGGCCACACTCCTCCTCCCTGCCCCCCAACCACAGCACAAGCCCACCTCCCCACTGCACACGCCCCTGCCTCATCCCTGACACCACCCCCCTCGCCTCCCCCCACGCCAGCACAAGCCCACCTCCCCACTGCACACCCCTGCCTCATCCCTGACAGCCACACTCCTCCTTCCTGTCACCCACCACAGCACAAGCCCACCTCCCCACTGCACACGCCCCTGCCTCATCCCTAATGTCCACACTCCCCCTCCCGGCCCCCCCACCACAGCACAAGCCCACCTCCCTACGCCCCTGTCTCATCCCTGACGGCCACACTCCTCCTCCCTGCCCCCCAACCACAGCACAAGCCTATCCCCCCACTGCACACGCTCCTGCCTCATCCCTGACAGCCACACTCCTCCACCCTGCCCCCCACCAAAGCATAAGCCCACCTCCCTACTGCAAACGCCCCTGCCTCATCCCTGACCCCACACTCCTACTCCCACCGCCCCACAGCACAAGCCCACCTCCCAACTGCACACGTCCCTGCCTCATCCCTGATGGCCACACTCCTCCCCTCGCACCGCCCCCCTGACCAAGCCCCCACCACAGCACAAGCCCACCTCCCCACGCCCCTGCCTCATCCCTGACGGCCACACTCCTCCTCCCTGCCCCCCCAACCAGAGCACAAGCCCACCCCCCCACTGCACACGCCCCTGTCTAATCCCTGAAAGCCACACTCCTCCACCCTGCCCCCCACCACATCACAAGCCCACCTCCCCACTGCACACGCCCCTTCCTACCCCCCCACCACAGCACAAGCCCACCTCCTCACTGCACATGCCCCTGCCTCTTCCCTGACCCCACACTCCTCCTCCCTGCCCCCACCACAGCACAAGCCCACCTCCCCACTGCACACGCCCCTCCCTGCCCCCACCACAGCACAAGCCCACCTCCTCATTGCACATGCCGCTGCCTCATCCCTGACGCCAAACTCCTCCTCCCACCCCCCCCACCACAGCACAAGGCCACCTCCCCACTGCACACGCCCCTGCCTCATCCCTGACACCACCCCCTCCCTTCCCCCCCACCACAGCACAAGCCCACCTTCCCACTGCACACGCCCCTGCCTCATCCCTGACAGCCACACTCCTCCTCCCTACCCCCACCACAAGCCCACCTCCCCGCTGCACACGCACCTGCCTCATTCCGGACACCACCCCCTCCCTGCCCCCCACCACAGCACAAGGCCACCTCCCCACTGCACACGCCCCTGCCTCATCCCTGACAGCCAAACTCCTCCTCCCTGACCCCCCACCACAGCACAAGGCCACCTCTCCACTGCACACGCCCCTGCCTCATCCCTGACCCCACACTCCTCCTCCCACCCCCCCCACCACAGCACAAGGCCACCTCCCCACTGCACACGCCCCTGCCTCATCCCTGACACCACCCCCTCCCTTCCCCCCCACCACAGCACAAGCCCACCTTCCCACTGCACACGCCCCTGCCTCATCCCTGACAGCCACACTCCTCCTCCCTACCCCCACCACAAGCCCACCTCCCCGCTGCACACGCCCTGACACCACATTCCTCCTCCCTGCCCCCACCACAGCACAAGCCTACCTCCCCACTGCACATGCCCCTGCCTCATCCCTGACCCCACACTCCTCCTCCCACACCCCCCACAACAGCACAAGGCCATCTCCCCACTGCACACGCCCCTGCCTCATCCCTGACACCCAAACTCCTCCTCTATGACCCCCCACCACAGCACAAGCCTACCTCCCCACTGCACACGCCCCTGCCTCATTGCTGACAGCCACACTCCTCCTCCCTGCCCCCCACCACAGCACAAGCCCACCTCCCCACTGCACACGCCCTGCCTCATCCCTGACACCACATTCCTCCTCCCTGCCCCCACCACAGCACAAGCCCACCTCCCCACTGCACACGCCCCTGCCTCATCCCTGACCCCACACTCCTCCTCCCACACCCACGCCACAGCACAAGACCACCTCCCCACTGCACACGCCCCTGCCTCATCCCTGACAGCCAAACTTCTCCTCCCTGACCACCCACCACAGCACAAGCCTACCTCCCCACGGCACACGCCCCTGCCTCATCCCTGACAGCCACACTCCTCCTCCTCTGCCCCCCACCACAGCACAAGCCCACTTCCCCACTGCACACGCCCTGCCTCATTCCTGACAGCACATTCCTCCTCCCTGCCCCCACCACAGCACAAGCCCACCTCCCCACTGCACACGCCCCTGCCTCATCCCTGACCCCACACTCCTCCTCCCACACCCATGCCACAGCACAAGACCACCTCCCCACTGCACACGCCCCTGCCTCATCCCTGACAGCCAAACTCCTCCTCCATGACCACCCACCACAGCACAAGCCTACCTCCCCACGGCACACGCCCCTGCCTCATCCCTGACAGCACATTCCTCCTCCCTGCCCCCACCACAGCACAAGCCCACATCCCAACTGCACACGCCCTGCCTCATCCCTGACAGCCAAACTCCTCCTCCCTGATGCCCCACCACAGCACAAGCCTACCTCCCCACTGCACACGCCCCTGCCTCATCCCTGACAGCCACAGTCCTCCTCCCTGCCCCCAACCACAGCACAAGCTCACCTCCCCACTGCACACGCCCCTGCCTCATCCCTGACCACACACTCCTCCTCCCACACCCCCTACCACAGCACAAGCCTACCTCCCCAGTGCACACGCCCCTGCCTCACCCCTGACAACCACACCCCTCCTCCCTGCCCCCCACCACAGCACAAGCGCACCTCCCCACTGCACACACCCTGCCTCATCCCTGACACCACATTCCTCCTCCCTGCCCCACCACAGCACAAGCCCACCTCCCCACTGCACACGCCCTGCCTCATCCCTGACCCCACACTCCTCCTCCCTGCCCTCCCACCACAGCACAAGCCCACCTCCTCACTGCACACGCCCCTGCCTCATCCCTGACACCACCCCCCTCGCCTCCCCCCATGCCAGCACAAGCCCACCTCCCCACTGCACATCCCTGACAGCCACACTCCTCCTTCCTGCCACCCACCACAGCACAAGCCCACCTCCCCACTGCACACGCCCCTGCCTCATCCCTAATGTCCACACTCCCCCTCCCCCTCCCCCACCACAGCACAAGCCCACCTCCCTACGCCCCTGTCTCATCCCTGACAGCCACACTCCTCCTCCCTGCCACCCCAACCACAGCACAAGCCCACCCCCCCCACTGCACACGCCCCTGCCTAATCCCTGACGGCCACACTCCTCCTCCCACCCCAGCACAAGCCCATCCCCCCACTGCACACGTCCCTGCCTCATCCCTGATGGCCACACTCCTCCCTTCACACCGCCCCCCTGACCAAGCCCCCACCACAGCGCACACCCACCTCCCCACTGCACACCCACCTCCCCACTGCACACGCCCCTGCCTCATCCCTGACGGCCACACTCCTCCTCCCTGCCCACCCCCACCACAGCACAAGCCCACCCCCCCCACTGCACACTCCCCTGCCTCATCCCTGATGGCCACACTCCCCCTCCCTGCCCCCCACCACAGCACAAGCCCACCTCCCCACTGCACACGCCCCTGCCTCATCACTGCCCCCCACCACAGCATAAGGCCAACTCCCCACTGCACACGCCCCTGCCTCATCCCTGACAGCCACACTCCTCCTCCCTGCCGGCCCACCACCCCACTGCACACGCCCCTGCCTCCTCCCCGCTCCCCACCACAGCACACGGCCACCTCCCCACTGCTCACGCCCCTGCCTCATCCCTGATGGCCACACTCCTCCTCCCTGCCCTCCCACCACATCACAAGCCTACCTCCCCACTGCACACACCCCTGCCCCATCCCTGATGGCCACTCCACTCCTCGCTGCCCCCCACCACAGCACAAGCCCACCTCCCCACTGCACACCCACCTGCCTCATCCCTGACACCACCCTCCCTGCCCCATCACAGCCACCTCCCCACTGCACACGCACCTGCCTCCTCCCTGCCCCCCACCACAGCACAAGCCCACCTCCCCACTGCACATGCCCCTGCCAGCCCACCACTGCACAAGCCCAGCTCCCAACCACAGCACAAGCCGACCTCCCCACTGCACACACCCCTGCCTCATCCTTGACAGCCACACTCCTCCTCCCCACCACAGCACAAAGCCACCTCCCCACTGCACACGCCCCTGCCTAATCCCTGCCCCCCACCACAGCACAAAGCCACCTTCCCACTGCACACGCCCCTGCCTCCTCCCTGGCGGCCACACTCCTCCTCCCTGCACCCCCACCACAACACAAGCCCACTTCCCCACTCCACACGCCCCTGCCTCATCCCTGACGGCCACACTCCTCCTCTCTGCCCCCCCACCACAGCACACGCCCACCTACCCACTGCACACCCACCTGCCTCATCCCTGACACCACCCTCCCTGCCCCCATCACAGCCACCTCCCCACTGCACACACCCCTGCCTCCTCCCTGCCCCCCAGTACAGCACAAGCCCACCTCCCCACTGCACACGCCCCTGCCTCATCCCTGACAGCCACACCCCTCCTCCCCCCCACATCACAAGCCCACCTCCCCACTGCACACGCCCCTTCCTACCCCCCCACCACAGCACAAGCCCACCTCCTCACTGCACATGCCCCTGCCTCTTCCCTGACCCCACACTCCTCCTCCCTGCCCCCACCACAGCACAAGCCCACCTCCCCACTGCACACGCCCCTCCCTGCCCCCACCACAGCACAAGCCCACCTCCTCATTGCACATGCCGCTGCCTCATCCCTGACGCCAAACTCCTCCTCCCTGCCCCCCACCACAGCACAAGCCCACCTCCCCACTGCACACGCCCCTGCCTCATTCCGGACACCACCCCCTCCCTGCCCCCCACCACAGCACAAGGCCACCTCCCCACTGCACACGCCCCTGCCTCATCCCTGACAGCCAAACTCCTCCTCCCTGACCCCCCACCACAGCACAAGGCCACCTCTCCACTGCACACGCCCCTGCCTCATCCCTGACCCCACACTCCTCCTCCCACACCCCCCACCACAGCACAAGGCCACCTCCCCACTGCACACGCCCCTGCCTCATCCCTGACACCACCCCCTCCCTCCCCCCCCACCACAGCACAAGCCCACCTTCCCACTGCACACGCCCCTGCCTCATCCCTGACAGCCACACTCCTCCTCCCTACCCCCACCACAAGCCCACCTCCCCACTGCACACACCCTGACACCACATTCCTCCTCCCTGCCCCCACCACAGCACAAGCCTACCTCCCCACTGCACATGCCCCTGCCTCATCCCTGACCCCACACTCCTCCTCCCACACCCCCCACAACAGCACAAGGCCATCTCCCCACTGCACACGCCCCTGCCTCATCCCTGACACCCAAACTCCTCCTCTCTGACCCCCCACCACAGCACAAGCCTACCTCCCCACTGCACACGCCCCTGCCTCATTGCTGACAGCCACACTCCTCCTCCCTGCCCCCCACCACAGCACAAGCCCACCTCCCCACTGCACACGCCCTGCCTCATCCCTGACACCACATTCCTCCTCCCTGCCCCCACCACAGCACAAGCCCACCTCCCCACTGCACACGCCCCTGCCTCATCCCTGACCCCACACTCCTCCTCCCACACCCATGCCACAGCACAAGACCACCTCCCCACTGCACACGCCCCTGCCTCATCCCTGACAGCCAAACTCCTCCTCCATGACCACCCACCACAGCACAAGCCTACCTCCCCACGGCACACGCCCCTGCCTCATCCCTGACAGCACATTCCTCCTCCCTGCCCCCACCACAGCACAAGCCCACATCCCAACTGCACACGCCCTGCCTCATCCCTGACAGCCAAACTCCTCCTCCCTGATGCCCCACCACAGCACAAGCCTACCTCCCCACTGCACACGCCCCTGCCTCATCCCTGACAGCCACAGTCCTCCTCCCTGCCCCCAACCACAGCACAAGCTCACCTCCCCACTGCACACGCCCCTGCCTCATCCCTGACCACACACTCCTCCTCCCACACCCCCTACCACAGCACAAGGCCACCTCCCCACTGCACACGCCCTTCCTCATCCCTGACAGCCAAACTCGTCCTCCCTGACCCCCTACCACAGCACAAGCCTACCTCCCCAGTGCACACGCCCCTGCCTCACCCCTGACAACCACACCCCTCCTCCCTGCCCCCCACCACAGCACAAGCGCACCTCCCCACTGCACACACCCTGCCTCATCCCTGACACCACATTCCTCCTCCCTGCCCCACCACAGCACAAGCCCACCTCCCCACTGCACACGCCCTGCCTCATCCCTGACCCCACACTCCTCCTCCCTGCCCTCCCACCACAGCACAAGCCCACCTCCTCACTGCACACGCCCCTGCCTCATCCCTGACACCACCCCCCTCGCCTCCCCCCATGCCAGCACAAGCCCACCTCCCCACTGCACACCCCTGCCTCATCCCTGACAGCCACACTCCTCCTTCCTGCCACCCACCACAGCACAAGCCCACCTCCCCACTGCACACGCCCCTGCCTCATCCCTAATGTCCACACTCCCCCTCCCCCACCACAGCACAAGCCCACCTCCCTACGCCCCTGTCTCATCCCTGACGGCCACACTCCTCCTCCCTGCCACCCCAACCACAGCACAAGCCCACCCCCCCCACTGCACACGCCCCTGCCTCATCCCTGACGGCCACACTCCTCCTCCCACCCCAGCACAAGCCCACCTCCCCACTGCACACCCCCTGCCTCATCCCTGACAGCCACACTCCTCCTCCCTGCCCCCCACCACAGCACAAGCCCACCTCTCCACTGCACACGCCCCTGCCTCATCCCTGATGTCCACACTCCCCCTCCCGGCCCACCCACCACAGCACAAGCCCACTTCCCCACTGCACACGCCCTGCCTCATCCCTGACAGCACATTCCTCCTCCCTGCCCCCCACCACAGCACAAGCCCACCTCCCAACTGCACACGCCCCTGCCTCATTCCTGACACCACCCCCTCCCTGCCCCCCACCACAGCACAAGGCCACCGCCCCACTGCACACACCCCTGCCTCATCCCTAACCCCACACTCCTCCTCCCACACCCCCCACCACAGCACAAGGCCACCTCCCCACTGCACACGCCCCTGCCTCATCCCTGACAGCCACACTCCTCCTCCCTGCCCCCCCACCACAGCACAAGCCCACCTCCCCACTGCACACGCCCTGCCTCATCCCTGACCCCACACTCCTCCCTGCCCTCCCACCACAGCACAAGCCCACCTCCCAACTGCACACGCCCCTGCCTCATCCCTGACACCACCCCCCTCCCTGCCCCCCACGCCAGCACAAGCCCCCTCCCCACTGCACACCCCCTGTCTCATCCCTGACAGCCACACTCCTCCTCCCTGCCCCCCACCACAGCACAAGCCCACCTCTCCACTGCACACGCCCCTGCCTCATCCCTGATGTCCACACTCCCCCTCCCGGCCCACCCACCACAGCACAAGCCCACTTCCCCACTTCGCACGCCCTGCCTCATCCCTGACAGCACATTCCTCCTCCCTGCCCCCCACCACAGCACAAGCCCACCTCCCCACTGCACACGCCCCTGCCTCATCCCTGACAGCCACACACCTCCTCCCTGCCCCCCACCACCATCCCACCTCCCCACTGCACACGCCCTGCCTCATCCCTGACACCACATTCCTCCTCCCTGCCCCCACCACAGCACAAGCCCATCTCCCCACTGCACACGCCCCTGCCTCATCCCTGACACCACACTCCTCCTCCCACACCCCCCACAACAGCACAGGGCCACCTCCCCACTGCACACGCCCCTGCCTCATCCCTGACAGCCAAACTCCTCCTCCCTGACGCCCCACCACAGCACAAGCCTACCTCCCCACTGCACACGCCCCTGCCTCATCACTGACAGCCACACTCCTCCTCCCTGCCCCCCACCACAGCACAAGCCCACCTCCCCACTGCACACGCCCTTCCTCATCCCTGACACCACATTCCTCCTCCCAGCCCCCACCACAGCACAAGCCCACCTCCCCACTGCACACGCCCCTGCCTCATCCCTGACCCCACACTCCTCCCACACCCCCCACCACAGCACAAGGCCACCTCCCCACTGCACACGCCCCTGCCTCATCCCTGACAGCCAAACTCCTCCTCCCTGACCCCCACCACAGCACAAGCCTACCTCCCCACTGCACACGCCCCTGCCTCATCCCTGACAGCCAAACTCCTCCTCCCCTGCCCCCCACCACAGCACAAGCCCACATCCCCACTGCACACGCCCTGTCTCATCCCTGACACCACATTCCTCATCCCTGCCCCCACCACAGCACAAACCCTCCTCCCTACTGCACACGCCCCTGCCTCAACCCTGACCCCACACTCCTCCTCCCACACCCCCCACCACAGCACAAGCCCACCTCTCCACGCCCCTGCCTCATCCCTGACGGCCACACACCTCCTCCCACCCCAGCACAAACCCATCCCCCCCACTGCACACGCCCCTGCCTCATCCCTGACAGCCACACTCCTCCACCCTGCCCCCCACCACAGCATAAGCCCACCTCCCCACTGCACACGCCCCTGCCTAATACTCCCACCCCCCCACAGCACAAGCCCACCTCCCCACTGCACACGCCCCTCCCTGCCCCCCACCACAGCACAAGCCCACCTCCTCACTGCACATACCCCTGCCTCATCCCTGACCCCACACTCCTCCTCCATGCCCCCCACCACAGCACAAGCCCACCTCCCCACTGCACACGCCCCTGCCTCATTCCTGACACCACCTCCTCCCTGCCCCCCACCACAGCACAAGGCCACCGCCCCACTGCACACGCCCCTGCCTCATCCCTGACCCCACACTCCTCCTCCCACACCCCCCACCACAGCACAAGGCCACCTCCCCACTGCACACGCCCCTGCCTCATCTCTGACAGCCACACTCCTCCTCCCTGCCCCCCCACCACAGCACAAGCCCACCTCCCCACTGCACACGCCCTGCCTCATCCCTGACCCCACACTCCTCCTCCCTGCCCTCCCACCACAGCACAAGCCCACCTCCCCACTGCACACGCCCCTGCCTCATCCCTGACACCACACTCCTCCTCCCACACCCCCCACAACAGCACAAGGCAACCTCCCCACTGCACACGCCCCTGCCTCATCCCTGACAGCCAAACTCCTCCTCCCTGATGCCCCACGACAGCACAAGCCTACCTCCCCACTGCACACCCCCCTGCCTCATCCCTGACAGCCATACTCTTCCTCCCTGCCCCCCACCACAGCACAAGCCCACCTCCCCATTGCACACCCCCCTGCCTCAACCCTGACCCCACACTCCTCCTCCCACACCCCCCACCACAGCACAAGCCCACCTCCCCACGCCCCTGCCTCATCCCTGACGGCCACACACCTCCTCCCACCCCAGCACAAACCCACCCCCCCACTGCACACGCCCCTGCCTCATCCCTGACAGCCGCACTCCTCCACCCTGCCCCCCACCACAGCATAAGCCCACCTCCCCACTGCACACGCCCCTGCCTCATTCCTGACAGCCACACTCCTCCACCCTGCCCCCCACCACAGCACAAGCCCACCTCCCCACTGCACACGCCCCTCCCTGCCCCCCACCACTGCACAAGCCCACCTCCTCACTGCACATGCCCCTGCCTCATCCCTGACCCCACACTCCTCCTCCCTGCCCCGCACCACAGCACAAGCCCACCTCCCCACTGCACACGCCCCTGCCTCATTCCTGACACCACCCCCTCCCTGCCCCCCACCACAGCACAAGGCCACAAGCCCCACTGCACACGTCCCTGCCTCATCCCTGACCCCACACTCCTCCTCCCACACCCCCCACCACAGCACAAGGCCACCTCCCCACTGCACACACCCCTGCCTCATCCCTGACCCCACACTCCTCCTCCCACCCCCCCCCACCACAGCACAAGGCCACCTCCCCACTGCACACGCCCCTGCCTCATCCCTGACAGCCACTCCTCCACTCCTCCTCCCTGCCCCCCCACCACAGCACAAGCCCAGCTCCCCACTACACACGCCCTGCCTCATCCCTGACCCCACACTCCTCCTCCCTGCCCTCCCACCACAGCAAAAGCCCACCTCCCCACTGCACACGCCCCTGCCTCATCCCTGACACCACACTCCTCCTCCCACACCCCCCACAACAGCACAAGGCCACCTTCCCACTGCACACGCCCCTGCCTCATCCCTGACAGCCAAACTCCTCTTCCCTGACGCCCCACCACAGCACAAGCCCACCTCCCCACTGCACACGCCCCTGCCTCATCCCTGACCCCACACTCCTCCTCCCACACCCCCCACCACAGCACAAGGCCACCTCCCCACTGCACACGCCCCTGCCTCATCCCTGACCCCACACTCCTCCTCCCACACCCCCCACCACAGCACAAGGCCACCTCCCCACTGCACACGCCCCTGCCTCATCCCTGACCCCACACTCCTCCTCCCACACCCCCCACCACAGCACAAGGTCACCTCCCCACTGCACACGCCCCTGCCTCATTCCTGACAGCCAAACTCCTCCTCCCTGACCCCCACCACAGCACAAGCCTACCTCCCCACTGCACACGCCCCTGCCTCATCCCTGACAGCCAAACTCCTCCTCCCCTGCCCCCCACCACAGCACAAGCCCACATCCCCACTGCACACGCCCTGCCTCATCCCTGACACCACATTCCTCCTCCCTGCCCCCACCACAGCGCAAGCCCACCTCCCCACTGCACACGTCCCTGCCTCATCCCTGACAGCCATACTCTTCCTCCCTGCCCCCCACCACAGCACAAGCCCACCTCCCCACTGCACACGCCCCTGCCTCAACCCTGACCCCACACTCCTCCTCCCACCCCCTCCACCACAGCACAAGCCCACCTCCCCACGCCCCTGCCTCATCACTGACGGCCACACACCTCCTCCCACCCCAGCACAAACCCATCCCCCCCACTGCACACGCCCCTGCCTCATCCCTGACAGCCACACTCCTCCACTCTGCCCCCACCACAGCATAAGCCCACCTCCCCACTGCACACGCCCCTGCCTCATACTCCCACCCCCCCACAGCACAAGCCCACCTCCTCACTGCACATGCCCCTGCCTCATCCCTGACCCCACAATCCTCCTCCCTGCCCCCCACCACAGCAAAAGCCCACCTCCCCACTGCACACGCCCCTGCCTCATTCCTGACGCCACCCCCTCCCTGCCCCCCACCACAGCACAAGGCCACCGCCCCACTGCACATACCCCTGCCTCATCCCTGACCCCACACTCCTCCTCCCTGCCCCCCACCACAGCACAAGCCCACCTCCCCACTGCACACGCCCCTGCCTCATTCCTGACGCCACACCCTCCCTGCCCCCCACCACAGCACAAGGCCACCGCCCCACTGCACATGCCCCTGCCTCATCCCTGACCCCACACTCCTCCTCCCACACCCCCCACCACAGCACAAGGCCACCTCCCCACTGCACACGCCCCTGCCTCATCCCTGACAGCCACACTCCTCCCCCCTGCCCCCCCACCACAGCACAAGCCCACCTCCCCACTGCACACGCCCCTGCCTCATCCCTGGCACCACCCCCCTCCCTGCCCCCCACCACAGCACAAGCCCACCTCTCCACTGCACACGCCCCTGCCTCATCCCTGATGTCCACATTCCCCCTCCCGGTCCACCCACCACAGCACAAGCCCACTTCCCCACTGCACACGCCCTGCCTCATCCCTGACAGCACATTCCTCCTCCCTGCCCCCCACCACAGCACAAGCCCACCTCTCCACTGCACACGCCCCTGCCTCATCCCTGATGTCCACATTCCCCCTCCCGGCCCACCCACCACAGCACAAGCCCACTTCCCCACTGCACACGCCCTGCCTCATCCCTGACAGCACATTCCTCCTCCCTGCCCCCCACCACAGCACAAGCCCACCTCCCCACTGCACACGCCCCTGCCTCATTCCTGACACCACCCCCTCCCTGCCCCCACCACAGCACAAGGCCACCGCCCCACCGCCCCACTGCACATGCCCCTGCCTCATCCCTAACCCTACACTCCTCCTCCCACACCCCCCACCACAGCACAAGCCCACCTCCCCACTGCACACGCCCTGCCTCATCCTTGACCCCACACTCCTCCTCCCTGCCCTCCCACCACAGCACAAGCCCACCTCCCCACTGCACACGCCCCTGCCTCATCCCTGACAGCCACACTCCTCCTCCCTGCCCCCACCACAGCACAAGCCCACCTCTCCACTGCACACGCCCCTGCCTCATCCCTGATGTCCACACTCCCCCTCCCGGCCCACCCACCACAGCACAAGCCCACTTCCCCACTGCACACGCCCTGCCTCATCCCTGACAGCACATTCCTCCTCCCTGCCCCCCACCACAGCACAAGCCCACCTCCCCACTGCACACGCCTCTGCCTCATCCCTGACAGCCACACACCTCCTCCCTGCCCCCCACCACAAGCCCACCTCCCCATTGCACACGCCCTGCCTCCTCCCTGACACCACATTCCTCCTCCCTGCCCCCACCACAGCACAAGCCCACCTCCCCACTGCATACGCCCCTGCCTCATCCCTGACGCCACACTCCTCCTCCCACACCCCCCACAACAGCACAGGGCCACCTCCCCACTGCACACGCCCCTCCCTACCCCCCCACCACAGCACACGCCCACCTCCTCACTGCTCATGCCCCTGCCTCTTCCCTGACCCCACACTCCTCCTCCCTGCCCCCCACCACAGCACAAGCCCACCTCCCCACTGCACATGCCCCTCCCTGCCCCCCCACCACAGCACACGCCCACCTCCTCACTGCTCATGCCCCTGCCTCTTCCCTGACACCACATTCCTCCTCCCTGTCCCCACCACAGCACAAGCCCACCTCCCCACTGAACACGCCCCTGCCTCATCCCTGACAGCCAAACTCCTCCTCCCTGACCCCCCACCACAGCACAAGCCTACCTCCCCACTGCACACGCCCCTGCCTCATCCCTGACAGCCAAACTCCTCCTCCCATGCCCCCACCACAGCACAAGCCCACCTCCCCACTGCACACGCCCCTGCCACATCCCTGACCCCACACTCTTCCTACCTGCCCCCCCACCACAGCACAAGCCCAACTCACCACTGCACACACCCCTGCCCCCACCACAGCACAAGCCCACCTCCCCACTGCACACTCCCCTGCCTCATTCCTGACACCACCCCCTCCCCGCCCCCCCACCACAGCACAAGGCCACCTCCCCACTGCACACGCCCCTGCCTCATCCCTGACACCACCCCCTCCCTGCCGCCCCACCACAGCACAAGCCCACCTCCCCACTGCACATGCCCCTTACTCATCACTGACAGCCACACTCCTCCTCCCTGCACCCCACCACAGCACAAGCCCACCTCCCCACTGCACACGCCCCTGCCTCATCACTGACAGCCGCACTCCTCCTCCCTGCACCCCACCACAGCACAAGCCCACCTCCCCACTGCACACGCCCTTCCTCATCCCTGACACCACATTCCTCCTCCCTGTCCCCACCACAGCACAAGCCCACCTCCCCACTGCACATGCCCCTGCCTCATCCCTGACCCCACACTCCGCCTCCCACACCCCCCACCACAGCACAAGGCCACCTCCCCACTGCACACGCCCCTGCCTCATCCCTGACACCACATTCCTCCTCCCTGCCCCCACCACAGCACAAGCCCACCTCCCCACTGAACACGCCCCTGCCTCATCCCTGACAGCCAAACTCCTCCTCCCTGACCCCCCACCACAGCACAAGCCTACCTCCCCACTGCACACGCCCCTGCCTCATCCCTGACAGCCAAACTCCTCCTCCCCTGCCCCCACCACAGCACAAGCCCACATCCCCACTGCACACGCCCTGCCTCATCCCTGACACCACATTCCTCCTCCCTGCCCCACCACAGCACAAGCCCACCTCCCCACTGCACACGCCCCTGCCTCATCCCTGACAGCCATACTCTTCCTCCCTGCCCCCCACCACAGCACAAGCCCACCTCCCCACTGCACACGCCCCTGCCTCAACCCTGACCCCACACTCCTCCTCCCACACCCCCCACCACAGCACAAGCCCACCTCCCCACGCCCCTGCCTCATCCCTGATGGCCACACATCTCCTCCCACCCCAGCACAAACCCATCCCCCCCACTGCACACGCCCCTGCCTCATCCCTGACAGCAACACTCCTCCACCCTGCCCCCCACCACAGCATAAGCCCACCTCCCCACTGCACACGCCCCTGCCTCATACTCCCACCCCCCCACAGCACAAGCCCACCTCCCCACTGCACACGCCCCTCCCTGCCCCCCACCACAGCACAAGCCCACCTCCTCACTGCACATGCCCCTGCCTCATCCCTGACCCCACACTCCTCCTCCCTGCCCTCACCACAGCACAAGCCCACCTCCCCACTGCACACGCCCCTGCCTCATTCCTGACACCACCTCCTCCCTGCCCCCCACCACAGCACAAGGCCACCGCCCCACTGCACACGCCCCTGCCTCATCCCTGACCCCACACTCCTCCTCCCACACCCCCCACCACAGCACAAGGCCACCTCCCCACTGCACACGCCCCTGCCTCATCCCTGACAGCCACACTCCTCCTCCCCGCGCCTCCACCACAGCACAAGCCCACCTCCCCACTGCACACCCCTGCCTCATCCCTGACCCCACACTCCTCCTCCCTGCCCTCCCACCACAGCACAAGCCCACCTCCCCACTGCACACGCCCCTGCCTCATCCTTGACCCCACACTCCACCTCCCTGCCCCCCACCACAGCACAAGGCCACCTCCCCACTGCACACGCCCCTGCCTCATCCCTGACCCCACACTCCTCCTCCCTGCCCCCCACCACAGCACAAGGCCACCCCCCCACTGCACACGCCCCTGCCTCATCCCTGAATCCACACTCCTCCTCCCTGCCCCCCCACCACAGCACAAGGCCACCTCCCCACTGCACACGCCCTGCCTCATCCCTGACCCCACACTCCTCCTCCCCCAACCCCCAACACAGCACAAGCCCACCTCCCCACTGCACACGCCCCTGCCTCATCCCTGATGGCCACACTCCTCCCTGCCCCCCCACAGCACAAGCCCACCTCCCCACTGCACACGCCCCTGCCTAATCCCTGACCCCACACTCCTCCTCCCTGCACCCCCACCACAGCACAAGCCCACCCCCCCACTGCACACTCCCCTGCCACATCCCTGACCCCACACTCTTCCTACCTGCCCCCCCACCACAGCACAAGCCCAACTCACCACTGCACACTCCCCTGCCCCCCACCACAGCACAAGCCCACCTCCCCACTGCACACTCCCCTGCCTCATTCCTGACACCACCCCCTCCCCGCCCCCCCACCACAGCACAAGGCCACCTCCCCACTGCACACGCCCCTGCCTCATCCCTGACACCACCCCCTCCCTGCCGCCCCACCACAGCACAAGCCCACCTCCCCACTGCACACGCCCCTGCCTCATCACTGACAGCCACACTACTCCTCCCTGCACCCCACCACAGCACAAGCCCACCTCCCCACTGCACACGCCCCTGCCTCATCACTGACAGCCACACTCCTCCTCCCTGCACCCCACCACAGCACAAGCCCACCTCCCCACTGCACACGCCCCTCCTCATCCCTGACACCACATTCCTCCTCCCTGCCCCCACCACAGCACAAGCCCACCTCCCCACTGCACATGCCCCTGCCTCATCCCTGACCCCACACTCCGCCTCCCACACCCCCCACCACAGCACAAGGCCACCTCTCCACTGCACACGCCCCTGCCTCATCCCTGACACCACATTCCTCCTCCCTGCCCCCACCACAGCACAAGCCCACCTCCCCACTGAACACGCCCCTGCCTCATCCCTGACAGCCAAACTCCTCCTCCCTGACCCCCCACCACAGCACAAGCCTACCTCCCCACTGCACACGCCCCTGCCTCATCCCTGACAGCCAAACTCCTCCTCCCCTGCCCCCACCACAGCACAAGCCCACATCCCCACTGCACATGCCCTGCCTCATCCCTGACACCACATTCCTCCTCCCTGCCCCACCACAGCACAAGCCCACCTCCCCACTGCACACGCCCCTGCCACATCCCTGACCCCACACTCTTCCTACCTGCCCCCCACCACAGCACAAGCCCAACTCACCACTGCACACACCCCTGCCCCCCACCACAGCACAAGCCCACCTCCCCACTGCACACTCCCCTGCCTCATTCCTGACACCACCCCCTCCCCGCCCCCCCCACCACAGCACAAGGCCACCTCCCCACTGCACACGCCCCTGCCTCATCCCTGACACCACCCCCTCCCTGCCGCCCCACCACAGCACAAGCCCACCTCCCCACTGCACACGCCCCTGCCTCATCACTGACAGCCACACTCCTCCTCCCTGCACCCCACCACAGCACAAGCCCACCTCCCCACTGCACACGCCCCTGCCTCATCACTGACAGCCGCACTCCTCCTCCCTGCACCCCACCACAGCACAAGCCCACCTCCCCACTGCACACGCCCTTCCTCATCCCTGACACCACATTCCTCCTCCCTGTCCCCACCACAGCACAAGCCCACCTCCCCACTGCACATGCCCCTGCCTCATCCCTGACCCCACACTCCGCCTCCCACACCCCCCACCACAGCACAAGGCCACCTCCCCACTGCACACACCCCTGCCTCATCCCTGACACCACATTCCTCCTCCCTGCCCCCACCACAGCACAAGCCCACCTCCCCACTGAACACGCCCCTGCCTCATCCCTGACAGCCAAACTCCTCCTCCCTGACCCCCCACCACAGCACAAGCCTACCTCCCCACTGCACACGCCCCTGCCTCATCCCTGACAGCCAAACTCCTCCTCCCCTGCCCCCACCACAGCACAAGCCCATATCCCCACTGCACACGCCCTGCCTCATCCCTGACACCACATTCCTCCTCCCTGCCCCACCACAGCACAAGCCCACCTCCCCACTGCACACGCCCCTGCCTCATCCCTGACAGCCATACTCTTCCTCCCTGCCCCCCACCACAAGCCCACCTCCCCACTGCACACGCCCCTGCCTCAACCCTGACCCCACACTCCTCCTCCCACACCCCCCACCACAGCACAAGCCCACCTCCCCACGCCCCTGCCTCATCCCTGACGGCCACACATCTCCTCCCACCCCAGCACAAACCCATCCCCCCCACTGCACACGCCCCTGCCTCATCCCTGACAGCAACACTCCTCCACCCTGCCCCCCACCACAGCATAAGCCCACCTCCCCACTGCACACGCCCCTGCCTCATACTCCCACCCCCCCACAGCACAAGCCCACCTCCCCACTGCACACGCCCCTCCCTGCCCCCCACCACAGCACAAGCCCACCTCCTCACTGCATATGCCCCTGCCTCATCCCTGACCCCACACTCCTCCTCCCTGCCCCCCACCACAGCACAAGCCCACCTCCCCACTGCACACGCCCCTCCTCATCCCTGACAGCACATTCCTCCTCCCTGCCCCCACCACAGCACAAGCCCACCTCCCCACTGCACATGCCCCTGCCTCATCCCTGACCCCACACTCCGCCTCCCACACCCCCCACCACAGCACAAGGCCACCTCTCCACTGCACACGCCCCTGCCTCATCCCTGACACCACATTCCTCCTCCCTGCCCCCACCACAGCACAAGCCCACCTCCCCACTGAACACGCCCCTGCCTCATCCCTGACAGCCAAACTCCTCCTCCCTGACCCCCCCACCACAGCACAAGCCTACCTCCCCACTGCACACGCCCCTGCCTCATCCCTGACAGCCAAACTCCTCCTCCCCTTCCCCCACCACAGCACAAGCCCACATCCCCACTGCACATGCCCTGCCTCATCCCTGACACCACATTCCTCCTCCCTGCCCCACCACAGCACAAGCCCACCTCCCCACTGCACACGCCCCTGCCACATCCCTGACCCCACACTCTTCCTACCTGCCCCCCACCACAGCACAAGCCCAACTCACCACTGCACACACCCCTGCCCCCCACCACAGCACAAGCCCACCTCCCCACTGCACACTCCCCTGCCTCATTCCTGACACCACCCCCTCCCCGCCCCCCCACCACAGCACAAGGCCACCTCCCCACTGCACACGCCCCTGCCTCATCCCTGACACCACCCCCTCCCTGCCGCCCCACCACAGCACAAGCCCACCTCCCCACTGCACACGCCCCTGCCTCATCACTGACAGCCACACTCCTCCTCCCTGCACCCCACCACAGCACAAGCCCACCTCCCCACTGCACACGCCCCTGCCTCATCACTGACAGCCGCACTCCTCCTCCCTGCACCCCACCACAGCACAAGCCCACCTCCCCACTGCACACGCCCTTCCTCATCCCTGACACCACATTCCTCCTCCCTGTCCCCACCACAGCACAAGCCCACCTCCCCACTGCACATGCCCCTGCCTCATCCCTGACCCCACACTCCGCCTCCCACACCCCCCACCACAGCACAAGGCCACCTCCCCACTGCACACGCCCCTGCCTCATCCCTGACACCACATTCCTCCTCCCTGCCCCCACCACAGCACAAGCCCACCTCCCCACTGAACACGCCCCTGCCTCATCCCTGACAGCCAAACTCCTCCTCCCTGACCCCCCACCACAGCACAAGCCTACCTCCCCACTGCACACGCCCCTGCCTCATCCCTGACAGCCAAACTCCTCCTCCCCTGCCCCCACCACAGCACAAGCCCACATCCCCACTGCACACGCCCTGCCTCATCCCTGACACCACATTCCTCCTCCCTGCCCCACCACAGCACAAGCCCACCTCCCCATTGCACACGCCCCTGCCTCATCCCTGACAGCCATACTCTTCCTCCCTGCCCCCCACCACAGCACAAGCCCACCTCCCCACTGCACACGCCCCTGCCTCAACCCTGACCCCACACTCCTCCTCCCACACCCCCCACCACAGCACAAGCCCACCTCCCCACGCCCCTGCCTCATCCCTGACGGCCACACATCTCCTCCCACCCCAGCACAAACCCATCCCCCCCACTGCACACGCCCCTGCCTCATCCCTGACAGCAACACTCCTCCACCCTGCCCCCCACCACAGCATAAGCCCACCTCCCCACTGCACACGCCCCTGCCTCATACTCCCACCCCCCCATAGCACAAGCCCACCTCCCCACTGCACACGCCCCTCCCTGCCCCCCACCACAGCACAAGCCCACCTCCTCACTGCATATGCCCCTGCCTCATCCCTGACCCCACACTCCTCCTCCCTGCCCCCCACCACAGCACAAGCCCACCTCCCCACTGCACACGCCCCTGCCTCATTCCTGACACCACCTCCTCCCTGCCCCCCACCCGCCCCACTGCACACGCCCCTGCCTCATCTGTGACCCCACACTCCTCCTCCCACACCCCCCACCACAGCACAAGGCCACCTCCCCACTGCACACGCCCCTGCCTCATCCCTGACAGCCACACTCCTCCCTGCCCCCCCACCACAGCACAAGCCCACCTCCCCACTGCACACACCCTGCCTCATCTCTGACCCCACACTCCTCCTCCCTGCCCTCCCACCACAGCACAAGCCCACCTCCCCACTGCACACGCCCCTGCCTCATCCCTGACACCACCCCCCTCCCTGCCTCCCACGCCAGCACAAGCCCACCTCCCCACTGCACACCCCCTGCCTCATCCCTGAGAGCCACACTCCTCCTCCCTGCCCCCCACCACAGCACAAGCCCACCTCTCCACTACACACGCCCCTGCCTCATCCCTGATGTCCACACTCCCCCTCCCGGCTCACCCACCACAGCACAAGCCCACTTCCCCACTGCACACGTCCTGCCTCATCCCTGACAGCACATTCCTCCTCCCTGCCCCCCACCACAGCACAATCCCACCTCCCCACTGCACACGCCCCTGCCTCATCCCTGACAGCCACACACTTCCTCCCTGCCCCCCACCACAAGCCCACCTCCCCACTGCACACGCCCTGCCTCATCCCTGACACCACATTCCTCCTCCCTGCCCCCACCACAGCACAAGCCCACCTCCCCACTGCACACGCCCCTGCCTCATCCCTGACAGCCACACTCCTCCACCCTGCCCCCCACCACAGCATAAGCCCACCTCCCCACTGCACACGCCCCTGCATCATACTCGCACCCCCACACAGCACAAGCCCACCTCCCCACTGCACACGCCCCACCCTACCCCCCACCACTGCACAAGCCCACCTCCTCACTGCACATGCCCCTGCCTCATCCCTGACCCCACACTCCTCCTCACTGCCCCCCACCACAGCATAAGCCCACCTCCCCACTGCACACGCCCCTGCCTCATTCCTGACACCACCCCCTCCCTGCCTCCCACCACAGCACAAGGCCACAAGCCCCACTGCACACGCCCCTGCCTCATCCCTGACACCACATTCCTCCTCCTTGCCCCCACCACAGCACAAGCCCACCTCCCCACTGCACACGCCCCTGCCTCATTCCTGACAGCCATACTCTTCCTCCCTGCCCCCCACCACAGCACAAGCCCACCTCCCCACTGCACACGCCCCTGCCTCAACCCTGACCCCACACTCCTCCTCCCACACCCCCCACCACAGCACAAGCCCACCTCCCCACGCCCCTGCCTCATCCCTGACGGCCACACACCTCCTCCCACCCCAGCACAAACCCATCCCCTCCACTGCACACGCCCCTGCCTCATCCCTGACAGCCACACTCCTCCACCCTGCCCCCTACCACAGCATAAGCCCACCTCCCCACTGCACACGCCCCTGCCTCATACTCCCACCCCCCCACAGCACAAGCCCACCTCCCCACTGCACACGCCCCTCCCTGCCCCCACCACAGCACAAGCCCACCTCCTCACTGCACATGCCCCTGCCTCATCCCTGACCCCACACTCCTCCTCCCTGCCCCCCACCACAGCACAAGCCCACCTCCCCACTGCACACGCCCCTGCCTCATTCCTGACGCCACCCCCTCCCTGCCCCCCACCACAGCACAAGGCCACCGCCCCACTGCACATGCCCCTGCCTCATCCCTGACCCCACACTCCTCCTCCCTGCCCCCACCACAGCACAAGCCCACCTCCCCACTGCACACACCCTGCCTCATCCCTGACCCCACACTCCTCCTTCCTGCCCTCCCACCACAGCACAAGCCCACCTCCCCACTGCACACGCCCCTGCCTCATCCCTGGCACCACCCCCTCCCTGCCCCCCACGCCAGCACAAGCCCACCTCCCCACTGCACACCCCCTGCCTCATCCCTGACAGCCACACTCCTCCTCCCTGCCCCCCACCACAGCACAAGCCCACCTCTCCACTGCACACGCCCCTGCCTCATCCCTGATGTCCACACTCCCCCTCCCGGCCCACCCACCACAGCACAAGCCCACTTCCCCACTGCACACGCCCTGCCTCATCCCTGACAGCACATTCCTCCTCCCTGCCCCCCACCACAGCACAAGCCCACCTCCCAACTGCACACGCCCCTGCCTCATTCCTGACACCACCCCCTCCCTGCCCCCCACCACAGCACAAGGCCACCGCCCCACTGCACACGCCCCTGCCTCATCCCTAACCCCACACTCCTCCTCCCACACCCCCCACCACAGCACAAGGCCACCTCCCCACTGCACACGCCCCTGCCTCATCCCTGACAGCCACACTCCTCCTCCCTGCCCCCCCACCACAGCACAAGCCCACCTCCCCACTGCACACGCCCTGCCTCATCCCTGACCCCACACTCCTCCCTGCCCTTCCACCACAGCACAAGCCCACCTCCCCACTGCACACGCCCCTGCCTCATCCCTGACACCACCCCCCTCCCTGCCCCCACGCCAGCACAAGCCCCCTCCCCACTGCACACCCCCTGTCTCATCCCTGACAGCCGCACTCCTCCTCCCTGCCCCCCACCACAGCACAAGCCCACCTCTCCACTGCACACGCCCCTGCCTCATCCCTGATGTCCACACTCCCCCTCCCGGCCCACCCACCACAGCACAAGCCCACTTCCCCACTTCGCACGCCCTGCCTCATCCCTGACAGCACATTCCTCCTCCCTGCCCCCCACCACAGCACAAGCCCACCTCCCCACTGCACACGCCCCTGCCTCATCCCTGACAGCCACACTCCTCCTCCCTGCCCCCCACCACAGCACAAGCCCACCTCCCCACTGCACACGCCCTTCCTCATCCCTGACACCACATTCCTCCTCCCAGCCCCCACCACAGCACAAGCCCACCTCCCCACTGCACACGCCCCTGCCTCATCCCTGACCCCACACTCCTCCCACACCCCCCACCACAGCACAAGGCCACCTCCCCACTGCACACGCCCCTGTCTCATCCCTGACAGCCAAACTCCTCCTCCCTGACCCCCACCACAGCACAAGCCTACCTCCCCACTGCACACGCCCCTGCCTCATCCCTGACAGCCAAACTCCTCCTCCCGGCCCACCCACCACAGCACAAGCCCACTTCCCCACTTCGCACGCCCTGCCTCATCCCTGACAGCACATTCCTCCTCCCTGCCCCCCACCACAGCACAAGCCCACCTCCCCACTGCACACGCCCCTGCCTCATCCCTGACCCCACACTCCTCCCACACCCCCCACCACAGCACAAGGCCATCTCCCCACTGCACACGCCCCTGTCTCATCCCTGACAGCCGCACTCCTCCTCCCTGCCCCCCACCACAGCACAAGCCCACCTCTCCACTGCACACGCCCCTGCCTCATCCCTGATGTCCACACTCCCCCTCCCGGCCCACCCACCACAGCACAAGCCCACTTCCCCACTTCGCACGCCCTGCCTCATCCCTGACAGCACATTCCTCCTCCCTGCCCCCCACCACAGCACAAGCCCACCTCCCCACTGCACACGCCCCTGCCTCATCCCTGACAGCCACACTCCTCCTCCCTGCCCCCCACCACAGCACAAGCCCACCTCCCCACTGCACACGCCCTTCCTCATCCCTGACACCACATTCCTCCTCCCAGCCCCCACCACAGCACAAGCCCACCTCCCCACTGCACACGCCCCTGCCTCATCCCTGACCCCACACTCCTCCCACATCCCCCACCACAGCACAAGGCCACCTCCCCACTGCACACGCCCCTGCCTCATCCCTGACAGCCAAACTCCTCCTCTCTGACCCCCACCACAGCACAAGCCTACCTCCCCACTGCACACGCCCCTGCCTCATCCCTGACAGCCAAACTCCTCCTCCCCTGCCCCCCACCACAGCACAAGCCCACATCCCCACTGCACACGCCCTGTCTCATCCCTGACACCACATTCCTCATCCCTGCCCCCACCACAGCACAAACCCTCCTCCCCACTGCACACGCCCCTGCCTCAACCCTGACCCCACACTCCTCCTCCCACACCCCCCACCACAGCACAAGCCCACCTCTCCACGCCCCTGCCTCATCCCTGACGGCCACACACCTCCTCCCACCCCAGCACAAACCCATCCCCCCCACTGCACACGCCCCTGCCTCATCCCTGACAGCCACACTCCTCCACCCTGCCCCCCACCACAGCATAAGCCCACCTCCACACTGCACACGCCCCTGCCTAATACTCCCACCCCCCCACAGCACAAGCCCACCTCCCCACTGCACACGCCCCTCCCTGCCCCCCACCACAGCACAAGCCCACCTCCTCACTGCACACACCCCTGCCTCATCCCTGACCCCACACTCCTCCTCCATGCCCCCCACCACAGCACAAGCCCACCTCCCCACTGCACACGCCCCTGCCTCATTCCTGACACCACCTCCTCCCTGCCCCCCACCACAGCACAAGGCCACCGCCCCACTGCACACGCCCCTGCCTCATCCCTGACCCCACACTCCTCCTCCCACACCCCCCACCACAGCACAAGGCCACCTCCCCACTGCACACGCCCCTGCCTCATCTCTGACAGCCACACTCCTCCTCCCTGCCCCCCCACCACAGCACAAGCCCACCTCCCCACTGCACACGCCCTGCCTCATCCCTGACCCCACACTCCTCCTCCCTGCCCTCCCACCACAGCACAAGCCCACCTCCCCACTGCACACCCCCCTGCCTCAACCCTGACCCCACACTCCTCCTCCCACACCCCCCACCACAGCACAAGCCCACCTCCCCACGCCCCTGCCTCATCCCTGACGGCCACACACCTCCTCCCACCCCAGCAAAAACCCACCCCCCCCCACTGCACACGCCCCTGCCTCATCCCTGACAGCCGCACTCCTCCACCCTGCCCCCACCACAGCATAAGCCCACCTCCCCACTGCACACGCCCCTGCCTCATTCCTGACAGCCACACTCCTCCACCCTGCCCCCCACCACAGCACAAGCCCACCTCCCCACTGCACACGCCCCTCCCTGCCCCCCACCACTGCACAAGCCCACCTCCTCACTGCACATGCCCCTGCCTCATCCCTGACCCCACACTCCTCCTCCCTGCCCCGCACCACAGCACAAGCCCACCTCCCCACTGCACACGCCCCTGCCTCATTCCTGACACCACCCCCTCCCTGCCCCCTACCACAGCACAAGGCCACAAGCCCCACTGCACACGTCCCTGCCTCATCCCTGACCCCACACTCCTCCTCCCACACCCCCACCACAGCACAAGGCCACCTCCCCACTGCACACACCCCTGCCTCATCCCTGACCCCACACTCCTCCTCCCACCCCCCCACCACAGCACAAGGCCACCTCCCCACTGCACACGCCCCTGCCTCATCCCTGACAGCCACTCCTCCACTCCTCCTCCCTGCCCCCCCACCACAGCACAAGCCCAGCTCCCCACTGCACACGCCCTGCCTCATCCCTGACCCCACACTCCTCCTCCCTGCCCTCCCACCACAGCAAAAGCCCACCTCCCCACTGCACACGCCCCTGCCTCATCCCTGACACCACACTCCTCCTCCCACATCCCCCACAACAGCACAAGGCCACCTTCCCACTGCACACGCCCCTGCCTCATCCCTGACAGCCAAACTCCTCTTCCCTGACGCCCCACCACAGCACAAGCCTACCTCCCCACTGCACACGCCCCTGCCTCATCCCTGACCCCACACTCCTCCTCCCTGCCCCCCACCACAGCACAAGCCCACCTCCCCACTGCACACGCCCTTCCTCACCCCTGACACCACATTCCTCCTCCCTGCCCCCACCACAGCACAAGCCCACCTCCCCACTGCACACGCCCCTGCCTCATCCCTGACCCCACACTCCTCCTCCCACACCCCCCACCACAGCACAAGGCCACCTCCCCACTGCACACGCCCCTGCCTCATCCCTGACCCCACACTCCTCCTCCCACACCCCCCACCACAGCACAAGGTCACCTCCCCACTGCACACGCCCCTGCCTCATTCCTGACAGCCAAACTCCTCCTCCCTGACCCCCTCCACAGCACAAGCCTACCTCCCCACTGCACACGCCCCTGCCTCATCCCTGACAGCCAAACTCCTCCTCCCCTGCCCCCCCACCACAGCACAAGCCCACATCCCCACTGCACACGCCCTGCCTCATCCCTGACACCACATTCCTCCTCCCTGCCCCCACCACAGCGCAAGCCCACCTCCCCACTGCACACGTCCCTGCCTCATCCCTGACAGCCATACTCTTCCTCCCTGCCCCCCACCACAGCACAAGCCCACCTCCCCACTGCACACGCCCCTGCCTCAACCCTGACCCCACACTCCTCCTCCCACCCCCTCCACCACAGCACAAGCCCACCTCCCCACGCCCCTGCCTCATCACTGACGGCCACACACCTCCTCCCACCCCAGCACAAACCCATCCCCCCCACTGCACACGCCCCTGCCTCATCCCTGACAGCCACACTCCTCCACTCTGCCCCCACCACAGCATAAGCCCACCTCCCCACTGCACACGCCCCTGCCTCATACTCCCACCCCCCCACAGCACAAGCCCACCTCCTCACTGCACATGCCCCTGCCTCATCCCTGACCCCACAATCCTCCTCCCTGCCCCCCACCACAGCACAAGCCCACCTCCCCACTGCACACGCCCCTGCCTCATTCCTGACGCCACCCCCTCCCTGCCCCCCACCACAGCACAAGGCCACCGCCCCACTGCACATGCCCCTGCCTCATCCCTGACCCCACACTCCTCCTCCCTGCCCCCCACCACAGCACAAGCCCACCTCCCCACTGCACACGCCCCTGCCTCATTCCTGACGCCACACCCTCCCTGCCCCCCACCACAGCACAAGGCCACCGCCCCACTGCACATGCCCCTGCCTCATCCCTGACCCCACACTCCTCCTCCCACACCCCCCACCACAGCACAAGGCCACCTCCCCACTGCACACGCCCCTGCCTCATCCCTGACAGCCACACTCCTCCCCCCTGCCCCCCACCACAGCACAAGCCCACCTCCCCACTGCACACGCCCCTGCCTCATCCCTGGCACCACCCTCCTCCCTGCCCCCCACGCCAGCACAAGCCCACCTCCCCACTGCACACCCCCTGCCTCATCCCTGACAGCCACACTCCTCCTCCCTACCCCCCACCACAGCACAAGCCCACCTCTCCACTGCACACGCCCCTGCCTCATCCCTGATGTCCACATTCCCCCTCCCGGCCCACCCACCACAGCACAAGCCCACTTCCCCACTGCACACGCCCTGCCTCATCCCTGACAGCACATTCCTCCTCCCTGCCCCCCACCACAGCACAAGCCCACCTCCCCACTGCACACGCCCCTGCCTCATTCCTGACACCACCCCCTCCCTGCCCCCACCACAGCACAAGGCCACCGCCCCACTGCACATGCCCCTGCCTCATCCCTAACCCTACACTCCTCCTCCCACACCCCCCACCACAGCACAAGGCCACCTCCCCACTGCACACGCCCCTGCCTCATCCCTGACAGCCACACTCCTCCTCCCTGCCCCCCCACCACAGCACAAGCCCACCTCCCCACTGCACACGCCCTGCCTCATCCTTGACCCCACACTCCTCCTCCCTGCCCTCCCACCACAGCACAAGCCCACCTCCCCACTGCACACGCCCCTGCCTCATCCCTGACAGCCACACTCCTCCTCCCTGCCCCCACCACAGCACAAGCCCACCTCTCCACTGCACACGCCCCTGCCTCATCCCTGATGTCCACACTCCCCCTCCCGGCCCACCCACCACAGCACAAGCCCACTTCCCCACTGCACACGCCCTGCCTCATCCCTGACAGCACATTCCTCCTCCCTGCCCCCCACCACAGCACAAGCCCACCTCCCCACTGCACACGCCTCTGCCTCATCCCTGACAGCCACACACCTCCTCCCTGCCCCCCACCACAAGCCCACCTCCCCATTGCACACGCCCTGCCTCCTCCCTGACACCACATTCCTCCTCCCTGCCCCCACCACAGCACAAGCCCACCTCCCCACTGCATACGCCCCTGCCTCATCCCTGACGCCACACTCCTCCTCCCACACCCCCCACAACAGCACAGGGCCACCTCCCCACTGCACACGCCCCTGCCTCATCCTCCCACCCCCCCACATCACAAGCCCACCTCCCCACTGCACACGCCCCTCCCTACCCCCCCACCACAGCACACGCCCACCTCCTCACTGCTCATGCCCCTGCCTCTTCCCTGACCCCACACTCCTCCTCCCTGCCCCCCACCACAGCACAAGCCCACCTCCCCACTGCACATGCCCCTCCCTGCCCCCCCACCACAGCACACGCCCACCTCCTCACTGCTCATGCCCCTGCCTCTTCCCTGACCCCACACTCTTCCTACCTGCCCTCACCACAGCACAAGCCCACCTCCCCACTGCACACGCCCCTGCCTCAACCCTGACCCCACACTCCTCCTCCCACACCCCCCACCACAGCACAAGCCCACCTCCCCACGCCCCTGCCTCATCCCTGATGGCCACACATCTCCTCCCACCCCAGCACAAACCCATCCCCCCCACTGCACACGCCCCTGCCTCATCCCTGACAGCAACACTCCTCCACCCTGCCCCCACCACAGCATAAGCCCACCTCCCCACTGCACACGCCCCTGCCTCATACTCCCACCCCCCCACAGCACAAGCCCACCTCCCCACTGCACACGCCCCTCCCTGCCCCCCACCACAGCACAAGCCCACCTCCTCACTGCACATGCCCCTGCCTCATCCCTGACCCCACACTCCTCCTCCCTGCCCTCACCACAGCACAAGCCCACCTCCCCACTGCACACGCCCCTGCCTCATTCCTGACACCACCTCCTCCCTGCCCCCCACCACAGCACAAGGCCACCGCCCCACTGCACACGCCCCTGCCTCATCCCTGACCCCACACTCCTCCTCCCACACCCCCCACCACAGCACAAGGCCACCTCCCCACTGCACACGCCCCTGCCTCATCCCTGACAGCCACACTCCTCCTCCCCGCCCCCCCACCACAGCACAAGCCCACCTCCCCACTGCACACCCCTGCCTCATCCCTGACCCCACACTCCTCCTCCCTGCCCTCCCACCACAGCACAAGCCCACCTCCCCACTGCACACGCCCCTGCCTCATCCCTGACCCCACACTCCACCTCCCTGCCCCCCACCACAGCACAAGGCCACCGCCCCACTGCACACGCCCCTGCCTCATCCCTGACCCCACACTCCTCCTCCCTGCCCCCCCACCACAGCACAAGGCCACCCCCCCACTGCACACGCCCCTGCCTCATCCCTGAATCCACACTCCTCCTCCCTGCCCCCCCACCACAGCACAAGGCCACCTCCCCACTGCACACGCCCTGCCTCATCCCTGACCCCACACTCCTCCTCCCCCAACCCCCAACACAGCACAAGCCCACCTCCCCACTGCACACGCCCCTGCCTCATCCCTGATGGCCACACTCCTCCCTGCCCCCCCACAGCACAAGCCCACCTCCCCACTGCACACGCCCCTGCCTAATCCCTGACCCCACACTCCTCCTCCCTGCACCCCCACCACAGCACAAGCCCACCCCCCCACTGCACACTCCCCTGCCACATCCCTGACCCCACACTCTTCCTACCTGCCCCCCCACCACAGCACAAGCCCAACTCACCACTGCACACTCCCCTGCCCCCCACCACAGCACAAGCCCACCTCCCCACTGCACACTCCCCTGCCTCATTCCTGACACCACCCCCTCCCCGCCCCCCCACCACAGCACAAGGCCACCTCCCCACTGCACACGCCCCTGCCTCATCCCTGACACCACCCCCTCCCTGCCGCCCCACCACAGCACAAGCCCACCTCCCCACTGCACACGCCCCTGCCTCATCACTGACAGCCACACTACTCCTCCCTGCACCCCACCACAGCACAAGCCCACCTCCCCACTGCACACGCCCCTGCCTCATCACTGACAGCCACACTCCTCCTCCCTGCACCCCACCACAGCACAAGCCCACCTCCCCACTGCACACGCCCCTCCTCATCCCTGACACCACATTCCTCCTCCCTGCCCCCACCACAGCACAAGCCCACCTCCCCACTGCACATGCCCCTGCCTCATCCCTGACCCCACACTCCGCCTCCCACACCCCCCACCACAGCACAAGGCCACCTCTCCACTGCACACGCCCCTGCCTCATCCCTGACACCACATTCCTCCTCCCTGCCCCCACCACAGCACAAGCCCACCTCCCCACTGAACACGCCCCTGCCTCATCCCTGACAGCCAAACTCCTCCTCCCTGACCCCCCACCACAGCACAAGCCTACCTCCCCACTGCACACGCCCCTGCCTCATCCCTGACAGCCAAACTCCTCCTCCCCTGCCCCCACCACAGCACAAGCCCACATCCCCACTGCACATGCCCTGCCTCATCCCTGACAACACATTCCTCATCCCTGCCCCACCACAGCACAAGCCCACCTCCCCACTGCACACGCCCCTGCCACATCCCTGACCCCACACTCTTCCTACCTGCCCCCCCACCACAGCACAAGCCCAACTCACCACTGCACACACCCCTGCCCCCCACCACAGCACAAGCCCACCTCCCCACTGCACACTCCCCTGCCTCATTCCTGACACCACCCCCTCCCCGCCCCCCCCACCACAGCACAAGGCCACCTCCCCACTGCACACGCCCCTGCCTCATCCCTGACACCACCCCCTCCCTGCCGCCCCACCACAGCACAAGCCCACCTCCCCACTGCACACGCCCCTGCCTCATCACTGACAGCCACACTCCTCCTCCCTGCACCCCACCACAGCACAAGCCCACCTCCCCACTGCACACGCCCCTGCCTCATCACTGACAGCCGCACTCCTCCTCCCTGCACCCCACCACAGCACAAGCCCACCTCCCCACTGCACACGCCCTTCCTCATCCCTGACACCACATTCCTCCTCCCTGTCCCCACCACAGCACAAGCCCACCTCCCCACTGCACATGCCCCTGCCTCATCCCTGACCCCACACTCCGCCTCCCACACCCCCCACCACAGCACAAGGCCACCTCCCCACTGCACACGCCCCTGCCTCATCCCTGACACCACATTCCTCCTCCCTGCCCCCACCACAGCACAAGCCCACCTCCCCACTGAACACGCCCCTGCCTCATCCCTGACAGCCAAACTCCTCCTCCCTGACCCCCCACCACAGCACAAGCCCACCTCCCCACTGCACACGCCCCTGCCTCATCCCTGACACCACCCCCCTCCCTGCCTCCCACGCCAGCACAAGCCCACCTCCCCACTGCACACCCCCTGCCTCATCCCTGACAGCCACACTCCTCCTCCCTGCCCCCCACCACAGCACAAGCCCACCTCTCCACTACACACGCCCCTGCCTCATCCCTGATGTCCACACTCCCCCTCCCGGCCCACCCACCACAGCACAAGCCCACTTCCCCACTGCACACGCCCTGCCTCATCCCTGACAGCACATTCCTCCTCCCTGCCCCCCACCACAGCACAATCCCACCTCCCCACTGCACACGCCCCTGCCTCATCCCTGACAGCCACACACTTCCTCCCTGCCCCCCACCACAAGCCCACCTCCCCACTGCACACGCCCTGCCTCATCCCTGACACCACATTCCTCCTCCCTGCCCCCACCACAGCACAAGCCCACCTCCCCACTGCACACGCCCCTGCCTCATCCCTGACAGCCACACTCCTCCACCCTGCCCCCCACCACAGCATAAGCCCACCTCCCCACTGCACACGCCCCTGCATCATACTCGCACCCCCACACAGCACAAGCCCACCTCCCCACTGCACACGCCCCACCCTACCCCCCACCACTGCACAAGCCCACCTCCTCACTGCACATGCCCCTGCCTCATCCCTGACCCCACACTCCTCCTCACTGCCCCCCACCACAGCATAAGCCCACCTCCCCACTGCACACGCCCCTGCCTCATTCCTGACACCACCCCCTCCCTGCCTCCCACCACAGCACAAGGCCACAAGCCCCACTGCACACGCCCCTGCCTCATCCCTGACACCACATTCCTCCTCCTTGCCCCCACCACAGCACAAGCCCACCTCCCCACTGCACACGCCCCTGCCTCATTCCTGACAGCCATACTCTTCCTCCCTGCCCCCCACCACAGCACAAGCCCACCTCCCCACTGCACACGCCCCTGCCTCAACCCTGACCCCACACTCCTCCTCCCACACCCCCCACCACAGCACAAGCCCACCTCCCCACGCCCCTGCCTCATCCCTGACGGCCACACACCTCCTCCCACCCCAGCACAAACCCATCCCCTCCACTGCACACGCCCCTGCCTCATCCCTGACAGCCACACTCCTCCACCCCGCCCCCTACCACAGCATAAGCCCACCTCCCCACTGCACACGCCCCTGCCTCATACTCCCACCCCCCCACAGCACAAGCCCACCTCCCCACTGCACACGCCCCTCCCTGCCCCCACCACAGCACAAGCCCACCTCCTCACTGCACATGCCCCTGCCTCATCCCTGACCCCACACTCCTCCTCCCTGCCCCCCACCACAGCACAAGCCCACCTCCCCACTGCACACGCCCCTGCCTCATTCCTGACGCCACCCCCTCCCTGCCCCCCACCACAGCACAAGGCCACCGCCCCACTGCACATGCCCCTGCCTCATCCCTGACCCCACACTCCTCCTCCCTGCCCCCCACCACAGCACAAGCCCACCTCCCCACTGCACACACCCTGCCTCATCCCTGACCCCACACTCCTCCTTCCTGCCCTCCCACCACAGCACAAGCCCACCTCCCCACTGCACACGCCCCTGCCTCATCCCTGGCACCACCCCCCTCCCTGCCCCCCACGCCAGCACAAGCCCACCTCCCCACTGCACACCCCCTGCCTCATCCCTGACAGCCACACTCCTCCTCCCTGCCCCCCACCACAGCACAAGCCCACCTCTCCACTGCACACGCCCCTGCCTCATCTCTGATGTCCACACTCCCCCTCCCGGCCCACCCACCACAGCACAAGCCCACTTCCCCACTGCACACGCCCTGCCTCATCCCTGACAGCACATTCCTCCTCCCTGCCCCCCACCACAGCACAAGCCCACCTCCCAACTGCACACGCCCCTGCCTCATTCCTGACACCACCCCCTCCCTGCCCCCCACCACAGCACAAGGCCACCGCCCCACTGCACACGCCCCTGCCTCATCCCTAACCCCACACTCCTCCTCCCACACCCCCCACCACAGCACAAGGCCACCTCCCCACTGCACACGCCCCTGCCTCATCCCTGACAGCCACACTCCTCCTCCCTGCCCCCCCACCACAGCACAAGCCCACCTCCCCACTGCACACGCCCTGCCTCATCCCTGACCCCACACTCCTCCCTGCCCTCCCACCACAGCACAAGCCCACCTCCCCACTGCACACGCCCCTGCCTCATCCCTGACACCACCCCCCTCCCTGCCCCCACGCCAGCACAAGCCCCCTCCCCACTGCACACCCCCTGTCTCATCCCTGACAGCCGCACTCCTCCTCCCTGCCCCCCACCACAGCACAAGCCCACCTCTCCACTGCACACGCCCCTGCCTCATCCCTGATGTCCACACTCCCCCTCCCGGCCCACCCACCACAGCACAAGCCCACTTCCCCACTTCGCACGCCCTGCCTCATCCCTGACAGCACATTCCTCCTCCCTGCCCCCCACCACAGCACAAGCCCACCTCCCCACTGCACACGCCCCTGCCTCATCCCTGACAGCCACACTCCTCCTCCCTGCCCCCCACCACAGCACAAGCCCACCTCCCCACTGCACACGCCCTTCCTCATCCCTGACACCACATTCCTCCTCCCAGCCCCCACCACAGCACAAGCCCACCTCCCCACTGCACACGCCCCTGCCTCATCCCTGACCCCACACTCCTCCCACACCCCCCACCACAGCACAAGGCCACCTCCCCACTGCACACGCCCCTGTCTCATCCCTGACAGCCAAACTCCTCCTCCCTGACCCCCACCACAGCACAAGCCTACCTCCCCACTGCACACGCCCCTGCCTCATCCCTGACAGCCAAACTCCTCCTCCCCTGCCCCCCACCACAGCACAAGCCCACATCCCCACTGCACACGCCCTGTCTCATCCCTGACACCACATTCCTCATCCCTGCCCCCACCACAGCACAAACCCTCCTCCCCACTGCACACGCCCCTGCCTCAACCCTGACCCCACACTCCTCCTCCCACACCCCCCACCACAGCACAAGCCCACCTCTCCACGCCCCTGCCTCATCCCTGACGGCCACACACCTCCTCCCACCCCAGCACAAACCCATCCCCCCCACTGCACACGCCCCTGCCTCATCCCTGACAGCCACACTCCTCCACCCTGCCCCCCACCACAGCATAAGCCCACCTCCCCACTGCACACGCCCCTGCCTAATACCCCCACCCCCCCACAGCACAAGCCCACCTCCCCACTGCACACGCCCCTCCCTGCCCCCCACCACAGCACAAGCCCACCTCCTCACTGCACATACCCCTGCCTCATCCCTGACCCCACACTCCTCCTCCATGCCCCCCACCACAGCACAAGCCCACCTCCCCACTGCACACGCCCCTGCCTCATTCCTGACACCACCTCCTCCCTGCCCCCCACCACAGCACAAGGCCACCGCCCCACTGCACACGCCCCTGCCTCATCCCTGACCCCACACTCCTCCTCCCACACCCCCCACCACAGCACAAGGCCACCTCCCCACTGCACACGCCCCTGCCTCATCTCTGACAGCCACACTCCTCCTCCCTGCCCCCCCACCACAGCACAAGCCCACCTCCCCACTGCACACGCCCTGCCTCATCCCTGACCCCACACTCCTCCTCCCTGCCCTCCCACCACAGCACAAGCCCACCTCCCCACTGCACACCCCCCTGCCTCAACCCTGACCCCACACTCCTCCTCCCACACCCCCCACCACAGCACAAGCCCACCTCCCCACGCCCCTGCCTCATCCCTGACGGCCACACACCTCCTCCCACCCCAGCAAAAACCCACCCCCCCACTGCACACGCCCCTGCCTCATCCCTGACAGCCGCACTCCTCCACCCTGCCCCCCACCACAGCATAAGCCCACCTCCCCACTGCACACGCCCCTGCCTCATTCCTGACAGCCACACTCCTCCACCCTGCCCCCCACCACAGCACAAGCCCACCTCCCCACTGCACACGCCCCTCCCTGCCCCCCACCACTGCACAAGCCCACCTCCTCACTGCACATGCCCCTGCCTCATCCCTGACCCCACACTCCTCCTCCCTGCCCCGCACCACAGCACAAGCCCACCTCCCCACTGCACACGCCCCTGCCTCATTCCTGACACCACCCCCTCCCTGCCCCCCACCACAGCACAAGGCCACAAGCCCCACTGCACACGTCCCTGCCTCATCCCTGACCCCACACTCCTCCTCCCACACCCCCACCACAGCACAAGGCCACCTCCCCACTGCACACACCCCTGCCTCATCCCTGACCCCACACTCCTCCTCCCACCCCCCCCACCACAGCACAAGGCCACCTCCCCACTGCACACGCCCCTGCCTCATCCCTGACAGCCACTCCTCCACTCCTCCTCCCTGCCCCCCCACCACAGCACAAGCCCAGCTCCCCACTGCACACGCCCTGCCTCATCCCTGACCCCACACTCCTCCTCCCTGCCCTCCCACCACAGCAAAAGCCCACCTCCCCACTGCACACGCCCCTGCCTCATCCCTGACACCACACTCCTCCTCCCACACCCCCCACAACAGCACAAGGCCACCTTCCCACTGCACACGCCCCTGCCTCATCCCTGACAGCCAAACTCCTCTTCCCTGACGCCCCACCACAGCACAAGCCTACCTCCCCACTGCACACGCCCCTGCCTCATCCCTGACCCCACACTCCTCCTCCCTGCCCCCCACCACAGCACAAGCCCACCTCCCCACTGCACACGCCCTTCCTCATCCCTGACACCACATTCCTCCTCCCTGCCCCCACCACAGCACAAGCCCACCTCCCCACTGCACACGCCCCTGCCTCATCCCTGACCCCACACTCCTCCTCCCACACCCCCCACCACAGCACAAGGCCACCTCCCCACTGCACACGCCCCTGCCTCATCCCTGACCCCACACTCCTCCTCCCACACCCCCCACCACAGCACAAGGTCACCTCCCCACTGCACACGCCCCTGCCTCATTCCTGACAGCCAAACTCCTCCTCCCTGACCCCCACCACAGCACAAGCCTACCTCCCCACTGCACACGCCCCTGCCTCATCCCTGACAGCCAAACTCCTCCTCCCCTGCCCCCCCACCACAGCACAAGCCCACATCCCCACTGCACACGCCCTGCCTCATCCCTGACACCACATTCCTCCTCCCTGCCCCCACCACAGCGCAAGCCCACCTCCCCACTGCACACGTCCCTGCCTCATCCCTGACAGCCATACTCTTCCTCCCTGCCCCCCACCACAGCACAAGCCCACCTCCCCACTGCACACGCCCCTGCCTCAACCCTGACCCCACACTCCTCCTCCCACCCCCTCCACCACAGCACAAGCCCACCTCCCCACGCCCCTGCCTCATCACTGACGGCCACACACCTCCTCCCACCCCAGCACAAACCCATCCCCCCCACTGCACACGCCCCTGCCTCATCCCTGACAGCCACACTCCTCCACTCTGCCCCCACCACAGCATAAGCCCACCTCCCCACTGCACACGCCCCTGCCTCATACTCCCACCCCCCCACAGCACAAGCCCACCTCCTCACTGCACATGCCCCTGCCTCATCCCTGACCCCACAATCCTCCTCCCTGCCCCCCACCACAGCACAAGCCCACCTCCCCACTGCACACGCCCCTGCCTCATTCCTGACGCCACCCCCTCCCTGCCCCCCACCACAGCACAAGGCCACCGCCCCACTGCACATGCCCCTGCCTCATCCCTGACCCCACACTCCTCCTCCGTGCCCCCCACCACAGCACAAGCCCACCTCCCCACTGCACACGCCCCTGCCTCATTCCTGACGCCACACCCTCCCTGCCCCCCACCACAGCACAAGGCCACCGCCCCACTGCACATGCCCCTGCCTCATCCCTGACCCCACACTCCTCCTCCCACACCCCCCACCACAGCACAAGGCCACCTCCCCACTGCACACGCCCCTGCCTCATCCCTGACAGCCACACTCCTCCCCCCTGCCCCCCACCACAGCACAAGCCCACCTCCCCACTGCACACGCCCCTGCCTCATCCCTGGCACCACCCTCCTCCCTGCCCCCCACGCCAGCACAAGCCCACCTCCCCACTGCACACCCCCTGCCTCATCCCTGACAGCCACACTCCTCCTCCCTACCCCCCACCACAGCACAAGCCCACCTCTCCACTGCACACGCCCCTGCCTCATCCCTGATGTCCACATTCCCCCTCCCGGCCCACCCACCACAGCACAAGCCCACTTCCCCACTGCACACGCCCTGCCTCATCCCTGACAGCACATTCCTCCTCCCTGCCCCCCACCACAGCACAAGCCCACCTCCCCACTGCACACGCCCCTGCCTCATTCCTGACACCACCCCCTCCCTGCCCCCACCACAGCACAAGGCCACCGCCCCACTGCACATGCCCCTGCCTCATCCCTAACCCTACACTCCTCCTCCCACACCCCCCACCACAGCACAAGGCCACCTCCCCACTGCACACGCCCCTGCCTCATCCCTGACAGCCACACTCCTCCTCCCTGCCCCCCCACCACAGCACAAGCCCACCTCCCCACTGCACACGCCCTGCCTCATCTTTGACCCCACACTCCTCCTCCCTGCCCTCCCACCACAGCACAAGCCCACCTCCCCACTGCACACGCCCCTGCCTCATCCCTGACAGCCACACTCCTCCTCCCTGCCCCCACCACAGCACAAGCCCACCTCTCCACTGCACACGCCCCTGCCTCATCCCTGATGTCCACACTCCCCCTCCCGGCCCACCCACCACAGCACAAGCCCACTTCCCCACTGCACACGCCCTGCCTCATCCCTGACAGCACATTCCTCCTCCCTGCCCCCCACCACAGCACAAGCCCACCTCCCCACTGCACACGCCTCTGCCTCATCCCTGACAGCCACACACCTCCTCCCTGCCCCCCACCACAAACCCACCTCCCCATTGCACACGCCCTGCCTCCTCCCTGACACCACATTCCTCCTCCCTGCCCCCACCACAGCACAAGCCCACCTCCCCACTGCATACGCCCCTGCCTCATCCCTGACGCCACACTCCTCCTCCCACACCCCCCACAACAGCACAGGGCCACCTCCCCACTGCACACGCCCCTGCCTCATCCTCCCACCCCCCCACATCACAAGCCCACCTCCCCACTGCACACGCCCCTCCCTACCCCCCCCACCACAGCACACGCCCACCTCCTCACTGCTCATGCCCCTGCCTCTTCCCTGACCCCACACTCCTCCTCCCTGCCCCCCACCACAGCACAAGCCCACCTCCCCACTGCACATGCCCCTCCCTGCCCCCCCCCACAGCACACGCCCACCTCCTCACTGCTCATGCCCCTGCCTCTTCCCTGACCCCACACTCCTCCTCCCTGCCCCCCACCACAGCACAAACCCACCTCCTCACTGCACATGCCGCTGCCTCATCCCTGACGCCAAACTCCTCCTCCCTGCCCCCCACCACAGCACAAGCCCACCTCCCCACTGCACACGCCCCTGCCTGATTCCGGACACCACCCCCTCCCTGCCCCCCACCACAGCACAAGGCCACCTCCCCACTGCACACGCCCCTGCCTCATCCCTGACAGCCAAACTCCTCCTCCCTGACCCCCCACCACAGCACAAGGCCACCTCCCCACTGCACACGCCCCTGCCTCATCCCTGACACCCAAACTCTTCCTCTCTGACCCCCACCACAGCACAAGCCTACCTCCCCACTGCACACGCCCCTGCCTCATTGCTGACAGCCACACTCCTCCTCCCTGCCCCCCACCACAGCACAAGCCCACCTTCCCACTGCACACGCCCCTGCCTCATCCCTGACAGCCACACTCCTCCTCCCTGCCCCCACCACAAGCCCACCTCCCCACTGCACACGCCCTGACTCATCCCTACACCACATTCCTCCTCCCTGCCCCCACCACAGCACAAGCCCACCTCCCCACTGCACATGCCCCTGCCTCATCCCTGACCCCACTCTCCTCCTCCCACACCCCCCACAACAGCACAAGGCCACCTCCCCACTGCACACGCCCCTGCCTCATCCCTAACACCCAAACTCTTCCTCTCTGACCCCCACCACAGCACAAGCCTACCTCCCCACTGCACACGCCCCTGCCTCATTGCTGACAGCCACACTCCTCCTCCCTGCCCCCCACCACAGCACAAGCCCACCTCCCCACTGCACACGCCCTGCCTCATCCCTGACACCACATTCCTCCTCCCTGCCGCACCACAGCACAAGCCCACCTCCCCACTGCACACGCCCCTGCCTCATCCCTGACCCCACACTCCTCCTCCCACACCCATGCCACAGCACAAGCCCACCTCTCCACTGCACACGCCCCTGCCTCATCCCTGACAGCCACACTCCTCCTCCCTGCCCCCCAACCACAGCACAAGCCCACCTCCCCACTGCACACGCCCCTGCCTCATCCCTGACACCACCCCCCTCGCCTCCCCCCACGCCAGCACAAGCCCACCTCCCCACTGCACACGCCCTGCCTCATCCCTGACCCCACACTCCTCCTCCCACACCCCCCACCACAGCACAAGGCCACCTCCCCACTGCACACGCCCCTGCCTCATCCCTGACACCACCCCCTCCCTTCCCCCCCACCACAGCACAAGCCCACCTTCCCACTGCACACGCCCCTGCCTCATCCCTGACAGCCACACTCCTCCTCCCTGCCCCCACCACAAGCCCACCTCCCCACTGCACACGCCCTGACTCATCCCTGCACCACATTCCTCCTCCCTGCCCCCACCACAGCACAAGCCCACCTCCCCACTGCACACGCCCCTGCCTCATCCGTGACACCACCCCCCTCGCCTCCCCCCACGCCAGCACAAGCCCACCTCCCCACTGCACACCCCTGCCTCATCCATGACAGCCACACTCCTCCTTCCTGCCACCCACCACAGCACAAGCCCACCCCCCCACTGCACACGCCCCTGCCTCATCCCTAATGTCCACACTCCCCCTCCCGGCCCCCCCACCACAGCACAAGCCCACCTCCCTACGCCCCTGTCTCATCCCTGACGGCCACACTCCTCCTCCCTGCCCCCCAACCACAGCACAAGCCCACCCCCCCACTGCACACGCCCCTGCCTCATCCCTGACAGCCACACTCCTCCTTCCTGCCACCCACCACAGCACAAGCCCACCTCCCCACTGCACACGCCCCTGCCTCATCCCTAATGTCCACACTCCCCCTCCCGGCCCCCCACCACAGCACAAGCCCACCTCCCTACGCCCCTGTCTCATCCCTGACGGCCACACTCCTCCTCCCTGCCCCCCAACCACAGCACAAGCCCACCTCCCCACTGCACACGCCCCTGCCTCATCCCTGACACCACCCCCCTCGCCTCCCCCCACGCCAGCACAAGCCCACCTCCCCACTGCACACGCCCTGCCTCATCCCTGACCCCACACTCCTCCTCCCACACCCCCCACCACAGCACAAGGCCACCTCCCCACTGCACACGCCCCTGCCTCATCCCTGACACCACCCCCTCCCTTCCCCCCCACCACAGCACAAGCCCACCTTCCCACTGCACACGCCCCTGCCTCATCCCTGACAGCCACACTCCTCCTCCCTGCCCCCACCACAAGCCCACCTCCCCACTGCACACGCCCTGACTCATCCCTGCACCACATTCCTCCTCCCTGCCCCCACCACAGCACAAGCCCACCTCCCCACTGCACATGCCCCTGCCTCATCCCTGACCCCACACTCCTCCTCCCACACCCCCCACAACAGCACAAGGCCACCTCCCCACTGCACACGCCCCTGCCTCATCCCTGACACCCAAACTCTTCCTCTCTGACCCCCACCACAGCACAAGCCTACCTCCCCACTGCACACGCCCCTGCCTCATTGCTGACAGCCACACTCCTCCTCCCTGCCCCCCACCACAGCACTAGCCCACCTCCCCACTGCACACGCCCTGCCTCATCCCTGACACCACATTCCTCCTCCCTGCCGCACCACAGCACAAGCCCACCTCCCCACTGCACACGCCCCTGCCTCATCCCTGACCCCACTCTCCTCCTCCCACACCCATGCCACAGCACAAGACCACCTCCCCACTGCACACGCCCCTGCCTCATCCCTGACAGCCAAACTCCTACTCCCTGACCACCCACCACAGCACAAGCCTACCTCCCCACTGCACACGCCCCTGCCTCATCCCTGACAGCCACACTCCTCCTCCTCTGCCCCCCACCACAGCACAAGCCCACTTCCCCACTGCACACGCCCTGCCTCATTCCTGACAGCACATTCCTCCTCGCTGCCCCCACCACAGCACAAGCCCACCTCCCAACTGTACACGCCCTGCCTCATCCCTGACAGCCAAACTCCTCCTCCCTGACCCCCCACCACAGCACAAGCCTACCTCCCCACTGCACACGCCCCTGCCTCATCCCTGACCCCACACTCCTCCTCCCACA
Source organism: Ambystoma mexicanum (assembly GCF_040938575.1). NCBI lineage: Eukaryota > Metazoa > Chordata > Amphibia > Caudata > Ambystomatidae > Ambystoma > Ambystoma mexicanum. The sequence continues at coordinate 31,675,971 of NC_090921.1, forward strand.
CCCCCTACCACAGCACAAGGCCATCTCCCCACTGCACACGCCCTTCCTCATCCCTGACAGCCAAACTCGTCCTCCCTGACCCCCTACCACAGACAAGCCTACCTCCCCAGTGCACACGCCCCTGCCTCACCCCTGACAACCACACCCCTCCTCCCTGCCCCCCACCACAGTACAAGCGCACCTCCCCACTGCACACACTCTGCCTCATCCCTGACACCACATTCCTCCTCCCTGCCCCCACCACAGCACAAGCCCACCTCCCCACTGCACACGCCCTGCCTCATCCCTGACCCCACACTCCTCCTCCCTGCCCTCCCACCACAGCACAAGCCCACCTCCCCACTGCACACGCCCCTGCCTCATCCCGGACACCACCCCCCTCGCCTCCCCCCACGCCAGCACAAGCCCACCTCCCCACTGCACACCCCTGCCTCATCCATGACAGCCACACTCCTCCTTCCTGCCACCCACCACAGCACAAGCCCACCTCCCCACTGCACACGCCCCTGCCTCATCCCTAATGTCCACACTCCCCCTCCCGGCCCCCCCACCACAGCACAAGCCCACCTCCCTACGCCCCTGTCTCATCCCTGACGGCCACACTCCTCCTCCCTGCCCCCCAACCACAGCACAAGCCCACCCCCCCACTGCACACGCCCCTGCCTCATCCCTAATGTCCACACTCCCCCTCCCGGCCCCCCACCACAGCACAAGCCCACCTCCCTACGCCCCTGTCTCATCCCTGACGGCCACACTCCTCCTCCCTGCCCCCCAACCACAGCACAAGCCCACCTCCCCACTGCACACGCCCCTGCCTCATCCCTGACACCACCCCCCTCGCCTCCCCCCACGCCAGCACAAGCCCACCTCCCCACTGCACACCCCTGCCTCATCCCTGACAGCCACACTCCTCCTTCCTGTCACCCACCACAGCACAAGCCCACCTCCCCACTGCACACGCCCCTGCCTCATCCCTAATGTCCACACTCCCCCTCCCGGCCCCCCCACCACAGCACAAGCCCACCTCCCTACGCCCCTGTCTCATCCCTGACGGCCACACTCCTCCTCCCTGCCCCCCAACCACAGCACAAGCCTATCCCCCCACTGCACACGCTCCTGCCTCATCCCTGACAGCCACACTCCTCCACCCTGCCCCCCACCAAAGCATAAGCCCACCTCCCTACTGCAAACGCCCCTGCCTCATCCCTGACCCCACACTCCTACTCCCACCGCCCCACAGCACAAGCCCACCTCCCAACTGCACACGTCCCTGCCTCATCCCTGATGGCCACACTCCTCCCCTCGCACCGCCCCCCTGACCAAGCCCCCACCACAGCACAAGCCCACCTCCCCACGCCCCTGCCTCATCCCTGACGGCCACACTCCTCCTCCCTGCCCCCCCAACCAGAGCACAAGCCCACCCCCCCACTGCACACGCCCCTGTCTAATCCCTGAAAGCCACACTCCTCCACCCTGCCCCCCACCACATCACAAGCCCACCTCCCCACTGCACACGCCCCTTCCTACCCCCCCACCACAGCACAAGCCCACCTCCTCACTGCACATGCCCCTGCCTCTTCCCTGACCCCACACTCCTCCTCCCTGCCCCCACCACAGCACAAGCCCACCTCCCCACTGCACACGCCCCTCCCTGCCCCCACCACAGCACAAGCCCACCTCCTCATTGCACATGCCGCTGCCTCATCCCTGACGCCAAACTCCTCCTCCCACCCCCCCCACCACAGCACAAGGCCACCTCCCCACTGCACACGCCCCTGCCTCATCCCTGACACCACCCCCTCCCTTCCCCCCCACCACAGCACAAGCCCACCTTCCCACTGCACACGCCCCTGCCTCATCCCTGACAGCCACACTCCTCCTCCCTACCCCCACCACAAGCCCACCTCCCCGCTGCACACGCACCTGCCTCATTCCGGACACCACCCCCTCCCTGCCCCCCACCACAGCACAAGGCCACCTCCCCACTGCACACGCCCCTGCCTCATCCCTGACAGCCAAACTCCTCCTCCCTGACCCCCCACCACAGCACAAGGCCACCTCTCCACTGCACACGCCCCTGCCTCATCCCTGACCCCACACTCCTCCTCCCACCCCCCCCACCACAGCACAAGGCCACCTCCCCACTGCACACGCCCCTGCCTCATCCCTGACACCACCCCCTCCCTTCCCCCCCACCACAGCACAAGCCCACCTTCCCACTGCACACGCCCCTGCCTCATCCCTGACAGCCACACTCCTCCTCCCTACCCCCACCACAAGCCCACCTCCCCGCTGCACACGCCCTGACACCACATTCCTCCTCCCTGCCCCCACCACAGCACAAGCCTACCTCCCCACTGCACATGCCCCTGCCTCATCCCTGACCCCACACTCCTCCTCCCACACCCCCCACAACAGCACAAGGCCATCTCCCCACTGCACACGCCCCTGCCTCATCCCTGACACCCAAACTCCTCCTCTATGACCCCCCACCACAGCACAAGCCTACCTCCCCACTGCACACGCCCCTGCCTCATTGCTGACAGCCACACTCCTCCTCCCTGCCCCCCACCACAGCACAAGCCCACCTCCCCACTGCACACGCCCTGCCTCATCCCTGACACCACATTCCTCCTCCCTGCCCCCACCACAGCACAAGCCCACCTCCCCACTGCACACGCCCCTGCCTCATCCCTGACCCCACACTCCTCCTCCCACACCCACGCCACAGCACAAGACCACCTCCCCACTGCACACGCCCCTGCCTCATCCCTGACAGCCAAACTTCTCCTCCCTGACCACCCACCACAGCACAAGCCTACCTCCCCACGGCACACGCCCCTGCCTCATCCCTGACAGCCACACTCCTCCTCCTCTGCCCCCCACCACAGCACAAGCCCACTTCCCCACTGCACACGCCCTGCCTCATTCCTGACAGCACATTCCTCCTCCCTGCCCCCACCACAGCACAAGCCCACCTCCCCACTGCACACGCCCCTGCCTCATCCCTGACCCCACACTCCTCCTCCCACACCCATGCCACAGCACAAGACCACCTCCCCACTGCACACGCCCCTGCCTCATCCCTGACAGCCAAACTCCTCCTCCATGACCACCCACCACAGCACAAGCCTACCTCCCCACGGCACACGCCCCTGCCTCATCCCTGACAGCACATTCCTCCTCCCTGCCCCCACCACAGCACAAGCCCACATCCCAACTGCACACGCCCTGCCTCATCCCTGACAGCCAAACTCCTCCTCCCTGATGCCCCACCACAGCACAAGCCTACCTCCCCACTGCACACGCCCCTGCCTCATCCCTGACAGCCACAGTCCTCCTCCCTGCCCCCAACCACAGCACAAGCTCACCTCCCCACTGCACACGCCCCTGCCTCATCCCTGACCACACACTCCTCCTCCCACACCCCCTACCACAGCACAAGCCTACCTCCCCAGTGCACACGCCCCTGCCTCACCCCTGACAACCACACCCCTCCTCCCTGCCCCCCACCACAGCACAAGCGCACCTCCCCACTGCACACACCCTGCCTCATCCCTGACACCACATTCCTCCTCCCTGCCCCACCACAGCACAAGCCCACCTCCCCACTGCACACGCCCTGCCTCATCCCTGACCCCACACTCCTCCTCCCTGCCCTCCCACCACAGCACAAGCCCACCTCCTCACTGCACACGCCCCTGCCTCATCCCTGACACCACCCCCCTCGCCTCCCCCCATGCCAGCACAAGCCCACCTCCCCACTGCACATCCCTGACAGCCACACTCCTCCTTCCTGCCACCCACCACAGCACAAGCCCACCTCCCCACTGCACACGCCCCTGCCTCATCCCTAATGTCCACACTCCCCCTCCCCCTCCCCCACCACAGCACAAGCCCACCTCCCTACGCCCCTGTCTCATCCCTGACAGCCACACTCCTCCTCCCTGCCACCCCAACCACAGCACAAGCCCACCCCCCCCACTGCACACGCCCCTGCCTAATCCCTGACGGCCACACTCCTCCTCCCACCCCAGCACAAGCCCATCCCCCCACTGCACACGTCCCTGCCTCATCCCTGATGGCCACACTCCTCCCTTCACACCGCCCCCCTGACCAAGCCCCCACCACAGCGCACACCCACCTCCCCACTGCACACCCACCTCCCCACTGCACACGCCCCTGCCTCATCCCTGACGGCCACACTCCTCCTCCCTGCCCACCCCCACCACAGCACAAGCCCACCCCCCCCACTGCACACTCCCCTGCCTCATCCCTGATGGCCACACTCCCCCTCCCTGCCCCCCACCACAGCACAAGCCCACCTCCCCACTGCACACGCCCCTGCCTCATCACTGCCCCCCACCACAGCATAAGGCCAACTCCCCACTGCACACGCCCCTGCCTCATCCCTGACAGCCACACTCCTCCTCCCTGCCGGCCCACCACCCCACTGCACACGCCCCTGCCTCCTCCCCGCTCCCCACCACAGCACACGGCCACCTCCCCACTGCTCACGCCCCTGCCTCATCCCTGATGGCCACACTCCTCCTCCCTGCCCTCCCACCACATCACAAGCCTACCTCCCCACTGCACACACCCCTGCCCCATCCCTGATGGCCACTCCACTCCTCGCTGCCCCCCACCACAGCACAAGCCCACCTCCCCACTGCACACCCACCTGCCTCATCCCTGACACCACCCTCCCTGCCCCATCACAGCCACCTCCCCACTGCACACGCACCTGCCTCCTCCCTGCCCCCCACCACAGCACAAGCCCACCTCCCCACTGCACATGCCCCTGCCAGCCCACCACTGCACAAGCCCAGCTCCCAACCACAGCACAAGCCGACCTCCCCACTGCACACACCCCTGCCTCATCCTTGACAGCCACACTCCTCCTCCCCACCACAGCACAAAGCCACCTCCCCACTGCACACGCCCCTGCCTAATCCCTGCCCCCCACCACAGCACAAAGCCACCTTCCCACTGCACACGCCCCTGCCTCCTCCCTGGCGGCCACACTCCTCCTCCCTGCACCCCCACCACAACACAAGCCCACTTCCCCACTCCACACGCCCCTGCCTCATCCCTGACGGCCACACTCCTCCTCTCTGCCCCCCCACCACAGCACACGCCCACCTACCCACTGCACACCCACCTGCCTCATCCCTGACACCACCCTCCCTGCCCCCATCACAGCCACCTCCCCACTGCACACACCCCTGCCTCCTCCCTGCCCCCCAGTACAGCACAAGCCCACCTCCCCACTGCACACGCCCCTGCCTCATCCCTGACAGCCACACCCCTCCTCCCCCCCACATCACAAGCCCACCTCCCCACTGCACACGCCCCTTCCTACCCCCCCACCACAGCACAAGCCCACCTCCTCACTGCACATGCCCCTGCCTCTTCCCTGACCCCACACTCCTCCTCCCTGCCCCCACCACAGCACAAGCCCACCTCCCCACTGCACACGCCCCTCCCTGCCCCCACCACAGCACAAGCCCACCTCCTCATTGCACATGCCGCTGCCTCATCCCTGACGCCAAACTCCTCCTCCCTGCCCCCCACCACAGCACAAGCCCACCTCCCCACTGCACACGCCCCTGCCTCATTCCGGACACCACCCCCTCCCTGCCCCCCACCACAGCACAAGGCCACCTCCCCACTGCACACGCCCCTGCCTCATCCCTGACAGCCAAACTCCTCCTCCCTGACCCCCCACCACAGCACAAGGCCACCTCTCCACTGCACACGCCCCTGCCTCATCCCTGACCCCACACTCCTCCTCCCACACCCCCCACCACAGCACAAGGCCACCTCCCCACTGCACACGCCCCTGCCTCATCCCTGACACCACCCCCTCCCTCCCCCCCCACCACAGCACAAGCCCACCTTCCCACTGCACACGCCCCTGCCTCATCCCTGACAGCCACACTCCTCCTCCCTACCCCCACCACAAGCCCACCTCCCCACTGCACACACCCTGACACCACATTCCTCCTCCCTGCCCCCACCACAGCACAAGCCTACCTCCCCACTGCACATGCCCCTGCCTCATCCCTGACCCCACACTCCTCCTCCCACACCCCCCACAACAGCACAAGGCCATCTCCCCACTGCACACGCCCCTGCCTCATCCCTGACACCCAAACTCCTCCTCTCTGACCCCCCACCACAGCACAAGCCTACCTCCCCACTGCACACGCCCCTGCCTCATTGCTGACAGCCACACTCCTCCTCCCTGCCCCCCACCACAGCACAAGCCCACCTCCCCACTGCACACGCCCTGCCTCATCCCTGACACCACATTCCTCCTCCCTGCCCCCACCACAGCACAAGCCCACCTCCCCACTGCACACGCCCCTGCCTCATCCCTGACCCCACACTCCTCCTCCCACACCCATGCCACAGCACAAGACCACCTCCCCACTGCACACGCCCCTGCCTCATCCCTGACAGCCAAACTCCTCCTCCATGACCACCCACCACAGCACAAGCCTACCTCCCCACGGCACACGCCCCTGCCTCATCCCTGACAGCACATTCCTCCTCCCTGCCCCCACCACAGCACAAGCCCACATCCCAACTGCACACGCCCTGCCTCATCCCTGACAGCCAAACTCCTCCTCCCTGATGCCCCACCACAGCACAAGCCTACCTCCCCACTGCACACGCCCCTGCCTCATCCCTGACAGCCACAGTCCTCCTCCCTGCCCCCAACCACAGCACAAGCTCACCTCCCCACTGCACACGCCCCTGCCTCATCCCTGACCACACACTCCTCCTCCCACACCCCCTACCACAGCACAAGGCCACCTCCCCACTGCACACGCCCTTCCTCATCCCTGACAGCCAAACTCGTCCTCCCTGACCCCCTACCACAGCACAAGCCTACCTCCCCAGTGCACACGCCCCTGCCTCACCCCTGACAACCACACCCCTCCTCCCTGCCCCCCACCACAGCACAAGCGCACCTCCCCACTGCACACACCCTGCCTCATCCCTGACACCACATTCCTCCTCCCTGCCCCACCACAGCACAAGCCCACCTCCCCACTGCACACGCCCTGCCTCATCCCTGACCCCACACTCCTCCTCCCTGCCCTCCCACCACAGCACAAGCCCACCTCCTCACTGCACACGCCCCTGCCTCATCCCTGACACCACCCCCCTCGCCTCCCCCCATGCCAGCACAAGCCCACCTCCCCACTGCACACCCCTGCCTCATCCCTGACAGCCACACTCCTCCTTCCTGCCACCCACCACAGCACAAGCCCACCTCCCCACTGCACACGCCCCTGCCTCATCCCTAATGTCCACACTCCCCCTCCCCCACCACAGCACAAGCCCACCTCCCTACGCCCCTGTCTCATCCCTGACGGCCACACTCCTCCTCCCTGCCACCCCAACCACAGCACAAGCCCACCCCCCCCACTGCACACGCCCCTGCCTCATCCCTGACGGCCACACTCCTCCTCCCACCCCAGCACAAGCCCATCCCCCCACTGCACACGTCCCTGCCTCATCCCTGATGGCCACACTCCTCCCTTCACACCGCCCCCCTGACCAAGCCCCCACCACAGTGCACACCCACCTCCCCACTGCACACGCCCCTGCCTCATCCCTGACGGCCACACTCCTCCTCCCTGCCCACCCCCACCACAGCACAAGCCCACCCCCCCACTGCACACTCCCCTGCCTCATCCCTGATGGCCACACTCCCCCTCCCTGCCCCCCACCACAGCACAAGCCCACCTCCCCACTGCACACGCCCCTGCCTCATCACTGCCCCCCACCACAGCATAAGGCCAACTCCCCACTGCACACGCCCCTGCCTCATCCCTGACAGCCACACTCGTCCTCCCTGCCGGCCCACCACCCCACTGCACACGCCCCTGCCTCCTCCCCGCTCCCCACCACAGCACACGGCCACCTCCCCACTGCTCACGCCCCTGCCTCATCCCTGATGGCCACACTCCTCCTCCATGCCCTCCCACCACATCACAAGCCTACCTCCCCACTGCACACGCCCCTGCCCCATCCCTGATGGCCACTCCACTCCTCGCTGCCCCCCACCACAGCACAAGCCCACCTCCCCACTGCACACCCACCTGCCTCATCCCTGACACCACCCTCCCTGCCCCATCACAGCCACCTCCCCACTGCACACGCACCTGCCTCCTCCCTGCCCCCCACCACAGCACAAGCCCACCTCCCCACTGCACATGCCCCTGCCAGCCCACCACTGCACAAGCCCAGCTCCCAACCACAGCACAAGCCGACCTCCCCACTGCACACACCCCTGCCTCATCCTTGACAGCCACACACCTCCTCCCCACCACAGCACAAAGCCACCTCCCCACTGCACACGCCCCTGCCTAATCCCTGCCCCCCACCACAGCACAAAGCCACCTTCCCACTGCACACGCCCCTGCCTCCTCCCTGGCGGCCACACTCCTCCTCCCTGCACCCACACCACAACACAAGCCCACTTCCCCACTCCACACGCCCCTGCCTCATCCCTGACGGCCACACTCCTCCTCTCTGCCCCCCCACCACAGCACACGCCCACCTACCCACTGCACACCCACCTGCCTCATCCCTGACACCACCCTCCCTGCCCCCATCACAGCCACCTCCCCACTGCACACACCCCTGCCTCCTCCCTGCCCCCCAGTACAGCACAAGCCCACCTCCCCACTGCACACGCCCCTGCCTCATCCCTGACAGCCACACCCCTCCTCCCCACCACAGCACAAAGCCACCTCCCCACTGCATACGCCCCTGCCTAATCCCTGCCCCCACCACAGCACAAAGCCACCTCCCCACTGCACACACTCCTGCTTCCTCCCTGACAGCCACACTCCTCCTCCCTGCCCCCTGCCCCCACCACAGCACACTGCCACCTCCCCACTGCACATGCCCCTGCCTCCTCCCTGCCCCCCCACCACAGCACACGGCCACCTCCCCACTGCACATGCCCACCTCCACCTCCTCACTGCACACGCCCCTGCCTCATCCCTGACAGCCACACCCCTCCTCCCTGCCCCCCACCACAGCACAAGCGCAACTCCCCACTGCACACACCCTGCCTCATCCCTGACACCACATTCCTCCTCCCTGCCTCCACCACAGCACAAGCCCACCTCCTCACTGCACACGCCCTGCCTCATCCCTGACCCCACACTCCTCCTCCCTGCCCTCCCACCTCAGCACAAGCCCACCTCCCCACTGCACAAGCCCCTGCCTCATCCCCGACAGCCACACTCCTCCTTCCTGCCACCCACCACAGCACAAGCCCACCTCCCCACTGCACAAGCCCCTGCCTCATCCCTGATGTCCACACTCCTCCTCCCTGCCCCCCCAACCACAGCACAAGCCCACCCCCCCACTGCACACGCCCCTGCCTCATCCCTGACGGCCACTCCACTCCTCGCTGCCCCCCACCACAGCACAAGCCCACCTCCCCACTGCACACCCACCTGCCTCATCCCTGACACCACCCTCCCTGCCCCATCACAGCCACCTCCCCACTGCACACGCACCTGCCTCCTCCCTGCCCCCCACCACAGCACAAGCCCACCTCCCTACTGCACATGCCCCTGCCAGCCCACCACTGCACAAGCCCAGCTCCCAACCACAGCACAAGCCGACCTCCCCACTGCACACACCCCTGCCTCATCCTTGACAGCCACACTCCTCCTCCCCACCACAGCACAAAGCCACCTCCCCACTGCACACGCCCCTGCCTAATCCCTGCCCCCCACCACAGTACAAAGCCACCTTCCCACTGCACACGCCCCTGCCTCCTCCCTGGCGGCCACACTCCTCCTCCCTGCACCCCCACCACAACACAAGCCCACTTCCCCACTCCACACGCCCCTGCCTCATCCCTGACGGCCACACTCCTCCTCTCTGCCCCCCCACCACAGCACACGCCCACCTACCCACTGCACACCCACCTGCCTCATCCCTGACACCACCCTCCCTGCCCCCATCACAGCCACCTCCCCACTGCACACACCCCTGCCTCCTCCCTGCCCCCCAGTACAGCACAAGCCCACCTCCCCACTGCATACGCCCCTGCCTAATCCCTGCCCCCACCACAGCACAAAGCCACCTCCCCACTGCACACACCCCTGCTTCCTCCCTGACAGCCACACTCCTCCTCCCTGCCCCCTGCCCCCACCACAGCACACTGCCACCTCCCCACTGCACATGCCCCTGCCTCCTCCCTGCCCCCCCACCACAGCACACGGCCACCTCCCCACTGCACATGCCCACCTCCACCTCCTCACTGCACACGCCCCTGCCTCATCCCTGACAGCCACACCCCTCCTCCCTGCCCCCCACCACAGCACAAGCGCACCTCCCCACTGCACACACCCTGCCTCATCCCTGACACCACATTCCTCCTCCCTGCCTCCACCACAGCACAAGCCCACCTCCCCACTGCACACGCCCTGCCTCATCCCTTACCCCACACTCCTCCTCCCTGCCCTCCCACCACAGCACAAGCCCACCTCCCCACTGCACAAGCCCCTGCCTCATCCCCGACAGCCACACTCCTCCTTCCTGCCACCCACCACAGCACAAGCCCACCTCCCCACTGCACACGCCCCTGCCTCATCCCTGATGTCCACACTCCTCCTCCCTGCCCCCCCAACCACAGCACAAGCCCACCCCCCCACTGCACACGCCCCTGCCTCATCCCTGACGGCCACACTCCTCCTCCCACCCCAGCACAAGCCCATCCCCCCACTGCACACGCCCCTGCCTCATCCCTGACAGCCACACTCCTCCACCCTGCCCCCCACCAAAGCATAAGCGCACCTCCCTACTGCACATGCCCCTGCCTCATCCCTGACCCCACACTCCTACTCCGACCCCCCCACAGCACAAGCCCACCTCCCAACTGCACACGTCCCTGCCTCATCCCTGATGGCCACACTCCTCCCCTCACACTGCCCCCCTGACCAAGCCCACACCACAGCGCACACCCACCTTCCCACTGCACACGCCCCTGCCTCATCCCTGACGGCCACACTCCTCCTCCCTGCCCACCCCTACCACAGCACAAGCCCACCCCCCCACTGCACACTCCCCTGCCTCATCCCTGACGGCCACACTCCCACTCCCTGCCCCCCACCACAGCACAAGCCCACCTCCCCACTGCACACGCCCCTGCCTCATCACTGCCCCCCACCACAGCATAAGGCCAACTCCCCACTGCACACGCCCCTGCCTCATCCCTGACAGCCACACTCCTCCTCCCTGCCGGCCCACCTCCCCACTGCACACGCCCCTGCCTCCTCCCTGCTCCCCACCACAGCACACGGCCACCTCCCCACTGCTCACGCCCCTGCCTCATCCCTGATGGCCACACTCCTCCTCCCTGCCCTCCCACCACATCACAAGCCTACCTCCCCACTGCACACGCCCCTGCCTCATCCCTGATGGCCACTCCACTCCTCCCTGACCCCCACCACAGCACAAGCCCACCTCCCCACTGCACACCCACCTGCCTCATCCCTGACACCACCCTCCCTGCCCCATCACAGCCACCTCCCCACTGCACATGCACCTGCCTCCTCCCTGCCGCCCACCACAGCACAAGCCCACCTCCCCACTGCACATGCCCCTGCCAGCCCACCACTGCACAAGCCCAGCTCCCAACCACAGCACAAGCCAACCTCCCCACTGCACACACCCCTGCCTCATCCTTGACAGCCACACTCCTCCTCCCCACCACAGCACAAAGCCACCTCCCCACTGCACACGCCCCTGCCTAATCCCTGCCCCCCACCACAGCATAAACCCACCTCCCCACTGCACACACCCCTGCCTCATACCTGACAGCCACACTCCTCCTCCCTGCACCCCCACCACAACACAAGCCCACCTCCCCACTGCACACGCCCCTGCCTCATTCCTGACGGCCACACTCCTCCTCTCTGCCCCCCCACCACAGCACATGCCCACCTACCCACTGCACACCCACCTGCCTCATCCCTGACACCACCCTCCCTGCCCCATCACAGCCACCTCCCCACTGCACACACCCCTGCCTCCTCCCTGACAGCCACACCCCTCCTCCCCACCACAGCACAAAGCCACCTCCCCACTGCATACGCCCCTGCCTAATCCCTGCCCCCACCACAGCACAAAGCCACCTCCCCACTGCACACACCCCTGCTTCCTCCCTGACGGCCACACTCCTCCTCCCTGCCCCCACCACAGCACACTGCCACCTCCCCACTGCACACACCCCTGCCTCCTCCCTGCCCCCCCACCACAGCACACGGCCACCTCCCCACTGCACATGCCCACCTCCTCCTCCTCACTGCACACGCCCCTGCCTCATCCCTGACAGCCACACTTCTCCTCCCTGCCCACCCCCACCACAGCACAAGCCCACCCCCCACTGCACACTCCCCTGCCTCATCCCTGACGGCCACACTCCCCCTCCCTGCCCCCCACCACAGCACAAGCCCCCCTCCCCACTGCACACGCCCCTGCCTCATCACTGCCCCCCACCACAGCACACGGCCACCTCCCCACTGCACATGCCCACCTCCTCCTCCTCACTGCACACGCCCCTGCCTCATCCCTGACAGCCACACTTCTCCTCCCTGCCCACCCCCACCACAGCACAAGCCCACCCCCCACTGCACACTCCCCTGCCTCATCCCTGACGGCCACACTCCCCCTCCCTGCCCCCCACCACAGCACAAGCCCCCCTCCCCACTGCGCACGCGCCTGCCGCATCCCTGCTCCCCACCACAGCACACGGCCACCTCCCCACTGCTCACGCCCCTGCCTCATCCCTGCTCCCCACCACAGCACACTGCCACTTCCCCACTGCTCACGCCCCTGCCTCATCCCTGATGGCCACACTCCTCCCTGCCGGCCCACCTCCCCACTGCACACGCCCCTGCCTCCTCCCTGCTCCCCACCACAGCACACGGCCACCTCCCCACTGCTCACGCCCCTGCCTCATCCCTGATGGCCACACTCCTCCTCCCTGCCCTCCCTGCCCCATCACAGCCACCTCCCCACTGCACACGCACTTGCCTCCTCCCTGCCCGCCACCACAGCACAAGCCCACCTCCCCACTGCACATGCCCCTGCCTCCCCACCACTGCACAAGCCCACCTCCCAACCACAGCACAAGCCCACCTCCCCACTGCACACACCCCTGCCTCATCCTTGACAGCCACACTCCTCCTCCCCACCACAGCACAAAGCCACCTCCCCACTGCACACGCCCCTGCCTCCCCACCACTGCACAAGCCCACCTCCCAACCACAGTACAAGCCCACCTCCCCACTGCACACACCCCTGCCTCATCCTTGACAGCCACACTCCTCCTCCCCACCACAGCACAAAGCCACCTCCCCACTGCACACGCCCTTGCCTCCTCCCTGACAGCCACACTCCTCCTCCCTGCACCCCCACCACAACACAAGCCCACCTCCCCACTGCACACACCCCTGCCTCATCCCTGATGCCCACACTCCTCCTCTCTGCCCCCCCACCACAGCACACGCCCACCTACCCACTGCACACCCACTTGCCTCATCCCTGACACTACCCTCCTTGCCCCCATCACAGCCACCTCCCCACTGCACACACCCCTGCCTCCTCCCTGCCCCCCAGTACAGCACAAGCCCACCTCCCCACTGCACACGCCCCTGCCTCATCCCTGACAGCCACACCCCTCCTCCCCACCACAGCACAAAGCCACCTCCCCACTGCATACACCCCTGCCTAATCCCTACCCCCCACCACAGCACAAAGCCACCTCCCCACTGCACACGCCCCTGCTTCCTTCCTGACGGCCACACTCCTCCTCCCTGCCCCCTGCCCCCACCACAGCACACTGCCACCTCCCCACTGCACACGCCCCTGCCTCCTCCCTGCCCCCCCACCACAGCACACGGCCACCTCCACCTCCTCACTGCACACGCCCCTGCCTCATCCCTGACAGCCACACTCCTCCACCCTGCCCCCCACCAAAGCATAAGCCCACCTCCCTACTGCACATGCCCCTGCCTCATCCCTGACCCCACACTCCTACTCCCACCCCCCCACAGCACAAGCCCACCTCCCAACTGCACACGTCCCTGCCTCATCCCTGATGGCCACACTCCTCCCCTCACTCCGCCCCCCTGACCAAGCCCCCACCACAGCGCACACCCACCTCCCCACTGCACACGCCCCTGCCTCATCCCTGACGGCCACACTCCTCCTCCCTGCCCACCCCCACCACAGCACAAGCCCACCCCCCCACTGCACACTCCCCTGCCTCATCCCTGAAGGCCACACTCCCACTCCCTGCCCCCCACCTCAGCACAAGCCCACCTCCCCACTGCACACACCCCTGCCTCATCACTGCCCCCCACCACAGCATAAGGCCAACTCCCCACTGCACACGCCCCTGCCTCATCCCTGACAGCCACACTCCTCCTCCCTGCCGGCCCACCTCCCCACTGCACACGCCCCTGCCTCCTCCCTGCTCCCCACCACAGCACACGGCCACCTCCCCACTGCTCACGCCCTGCCTCATCCCTGATGGCCACACTCCTCCTCCCTGCCCTCCCACCACATCACAAGCCTACCTCCCCACTGCACACGCCCCTGCCTCATCCCTGATGGCCACTCCACTCCTCCCTGACCCCCACCACAGCACAAGCCCACCTCCCCACTGCACACCCACCTGCCTCATCCCTGACACCACCCTCCCTGCCCCATCACAGCCACCGCCCCACTGCACATGCACCTGCCTCCTCCCTGCCCCCCACCACAGCACAAGCCCACCTCCCCACTGCACATGCCCCTGCCAGCCCACCACTGCACAAGCCCAGCTCCCAACCACAGCACAAGCCAACCTCCCCACTGCACACACCCCTGCCTCATCCTTGACAGCCACACTCCTCCTCCCCACCACAGCACAAAGCCACCTCCCCACTGCACACGCCCCTGCCTAATCCCTGCCCCCCACCACAGCATAAACCCACCTCCCCACTGCACACACCCCTGCCTCATCCCTGACAGCCACACTCCTCCTCCCTGCACCCCCACCACAACACAAGCCCACCTCCCCACTGCACACGCCCCTGCCTCATCCCTGACGGCCACACTCCTCCTCTCTGCCCCCCCCCACAGCACATGCCCACCTACCCACTGCACACCCACCTGCCTCATCCCTGACACCACCCTCCCTGCCCCCATCACAGCCACCTCCCCACTGCACACACCCCTGCCTCCTCCCTGCCCCCCAGTACAGCACAAGCCCACCTCCCCACTGCACACGCCCCTGCCTCATCCCTGACAGCCACACCCCTCCTCCCCACCACAGCACAAAGCCACCTCCCCACTGCATACGCCCCTGCCTAATCCCTGCCCCCACCACAGCACAAAGCTACCTCCCCACTGCACACGCCCCTGCTTCCTCCCTGACGGCCACACTCCTCCTCCCTGCCCCCACCACAGCACACTGCCACCTCCCCACTGCACACACCCCTGCCTCCTCCCTACCCCCCCACCACAGCACACGGCCACCTCCCCACTGCACATGCCCACCTCCACCTCCTCACTGCACACGCCCCTGCCTCATCCCTGACAGCCACACTCCTCCTCCCTGCCCACCCCCACCACAGCACAAGCCCACCCCCCACTGCACACTCCCCTGCCTCATCCCTGACGGCCACACTCCCCCTCCCTGCCCCCCACCACAGCACAAGCCCACCTCCCCACTGCACACGCCCCTGCCTCCGCCCTGAGGGCCACACTCCATCTCCCTGCCCCCACCACAGCACAAGCCCACCTCCCCACTGCTCACGCCCCTGCCTCATCCCTGCTCCCCACCACAGCACACGGCCACCTCCCCACTGCTCACGCCCCTGCCTCATACCTGATGGCCACACTCCTCCTCCCTGCCGGCCCACCTCCCCACTGCACACGCCCCTGCCTCCTCCCTGCTCCCCACCACAGCACACGGCCACCTCCCCACTGCTCACGCCCCTGCCTCATCCCTGATGGCCACACTCCTCCTCCCTGCCCTCCCTGCCCCATCACAGCCACCTCCCCACTGCACACGCACCTGCCTCCTCCCTGCCCGCCACCACAGCACAAGCCCACCTCCCCACTGCACATGCGCCTGCCTCCCCACCACTGCACAAGCCCACCTCCCAACCACAGCACAAGCCCACCTCCCCACTGCACACACTCCTGCCTCATCCTTGACAGCCACACTCCTCCTCCCCACCACAGCACAAAGCCACCTCCCCACTGCACACGCCCCTGCCTAATCCCTGCCCCCCACCACAGCACAAAGCCACCTCCCCACTGCACACGCCCCTGCCTCCTCCCTGATGCCCACACTCCTCCTCTCTGCCCTCCCACCACAGCACAAGCCCACCTCCCCACTGCACACGCCCCTGCCTCATCCCTGACGGCCGCACTCCTCCTCTCTGCCCCCCCACCACAGCACACGCCCACCTACCCACTGCACACCCACTTGCCTCATCCCTGACACCACCCTCCTTGCCCCCATCACAGCCACCTCCCCACTGCACACACCCCTGCCTCCTCCCTGCCCCCCAGTACAGCACAAGCCCACCTCCCCACTGCACACGCCCCTGCCTCATCCCTGACAGCCACACCCCTCCTCCCCACCACAGCACAAAGCCACCTCCCCACTGCATACACCCCTGTCTAATCCCTGCCCCCCACCACAGCACAAAGCCACCTCCCCACTGCACACGCCCCTGCTTCCTTTCTGACGGCCACACTCCTCCTCCCTGCCCCCTGCCCCCAACACAGCACACTGCCACCTCCTCACTGCACACGCCCCTGCCTCCTCCCTGCCCCCCCACCACAGCACACGGCCACCTCCCCACTGCATACGCCCACCTCCACCTCCTCACTGCACACGCCCCTGCCTCATCCCTGACAGCCACACTCCTCCTCCCTGCCCCACCACCACAGCACAGGCCCACCTCCCCACTGCACACGTCCCTGCCTCATCCCTGACGTCCACACTCCCTCCCTGCCCCCACCACAGCACAAGCCCACCTCCCCAATGCACACGCCCCTGCCTCATCCCTGAGGGCCACACACCTCCTCCCTGCCCCCACCACAGCACAAGCCCACCTCCCCACTGCACACGCCCCTGCCTCATCCCTGATGGTCACACTCCTCCTCTCTGCCCCCCCCACCACAGCACACGCCCACCTACCCACTGCACACCCACCTGCCTCATCCCTGATACCACCCTCCCTGCCCCCCATCACAGCCACCTCCCCACTGCACACACCCTTGCCTCCTCCCTGCCCCCCAGTACAGCACAAGCCGACCTCACCACTGCACACGCCCCTGCCTCCCCACCACAGCACAAGCCCACCTCCCCACTGCACACGCCCCTGCCTCATCCCTGACAGCCACACCCCTCCTCCCCACCACAGCACAAAGCCACCTCCCCACTGCACACGCCCCTGCCTAATCCCTGCCCCCCACCACAGCACAAAGCCACCTCCCCACTGCACACCCCCACCTCCACCTCCTCACTGCACACGCCCTGCCTCATCCCTGACAGCCACACCCCTCCTCCCCACCACAGCACACTGCCACCTCCCCACTGCACACGCCCCTGCCTCCTCCCTGCCCCACCACCACAGCACAGGCCCACCTCCCCACTGCACACGCCCCTGCCTCATCCCTGACAGCCACACTCCTCCTCCCTTCCCCCCACCACAGTACAGGCCCGCCTCCCCACTGCACACGCCCCTGCCTCATCCCTGATGGCCACACTCCCCCCTCCATGCCCCCACCACAGCACAAGCCCACCTCCCCACAGCACACACCCCTGCCTCATCCCTGACGTCCAAACTCCCTCCCTGCCCCCACCAGAGCATATGCCCACCTCCCCACTGCACACGTCCTTGCCTCATCCCTGACGTCCACACTCCCTCCCTGCCCCCACCACAGCACAAGCACACCTCCCCACTGCACACGCCCATGCCTCGTCCCTGACGTCCACACTCCCTCCCTGCCCCCACCACAGCAGAAGCCCACCTCCCCAATGCACACGCCCCTGCCTCATCCCTGAGGGCCACACTCCTCCTCCCTGCCCCCACCACAGCACAAGCCCACATCCCCACTGCACATGCCCCTGCCTCATCCCTGAGGGCCAAACTCCGCCTCCCTGCCCCCACCACAGCACACGGCCACCTCCCCACTGCATACGCCCCTGCCTCATCCCTGAAGACCACAATCCTCCTCCCTGCCCCCACCACAGCGCAAACCCACCTCCCCACTGCACACACCCCTGCCTCATCCCTGACAGCCACACTCCTCCTCCCTGCCCCCCCACCACAGCACAAGCCCACCTCCCCACTGCACACGCCCCTGCCTTATACCTGACGGCCACACTCCTCCTACCTGACCTCCCACCACTGCACAAGCCCACCTTTCCACTGCACACGGCCCTGCCTCATAAATGACGGCCACACTCCTCCTCTCTGCCCTCAACCACAGCACACACCCCTGCCTCATCCCTGACAGCCACACTCCTCCTCCCCACCACAGCACAAAGCCACCTCCCCACTGCACACGCCCCTGCCTCCTCCCTGACGGCCACACTCGTCCTCCCTACCCCCCCACCACAGCACACGGCCACCTCCCCACTGCACACGCCCCTGCCTCCTCCCTGCCCCCCACCACATCACACGGCCACCTCTCCACTGCACACGCCCCTGCCTCTTCCCTGACGGCCACACTCCTCCTCCCTGCGCCCCCACCACAGCACACGGCCACCTCCCCACTGCACACGCCCCTGCCTCATCCCTGAAGACCACAATCCTCCTCCCTGCCCCCACCACAGCACAAACCCACCTCCCCACTGCAAACGCCCCTTCCTCATCCCTGATGGCCACACTCTCCCCTCCATGTCCCCCACCACAGCACACGCCCACCTCCCCACAGCACACGCCCCTGCCTCATCCCTGACATCCACACTCCCTCCCTGCCCCCACCAGAGCACAAGCCCACCTCCCCACTGTACACACCCCTGCCTCATCCCTGACGTCCACACTCCCTCCCTGCCCCCACCACAGCACAAGCCCACCTCCCCACTGCACACGCCCCTGCCTCATCCCTGACCCCACACTCCTCCCTGACCCCACCACAGCAGAAGCCCACCTCCCCACTGCACACGCCCCTGCCTCATCCCTGACAGCCACACTCCTCCTCCTGCCCCCCCCACCACAGTACAGGCCCACCTCCCCACTGCACATGCCCCAGCCTCATCCCTGACAGCCACACTCCCCCCTCCATGCCCCCCACCACAGCACAAGCCCACCTCCCACAGCACACGCCCCTGCCTCATCCCTGATGTCCACACTCCCTCCCTGCCCCCACCACAGCACAAGCCCACCTCCCCACTGCACACGCCCCTGCCTCGTGCCTGATGTCCACACTCCCTCCCTGCCCCACCACAGCACAAGCCCACCTCCCCACTGCACACGCCCCTGCCTCATCCCTGACGTCCACACTCCCCTGCCCCCACCACAGCACAAGCCCACCTCCCCACTCCACACGCCCCTGCCTCATCCCTGACAGCCACACTCCTCCCCCCTGCCCCCACCTCCCCACTGCACACGCCCCTGGCTCATCCCTGACGGCCACTCTCCCCCTCCAGGCCCCTCACCACAGCACAAGCCCACCTCCCCACAGCACACGCCCCTGGCTCATCCCTGACGTCTACCACAGCACAAAGCCACCTCCCCACTGCACACGCCCCTGCCTCCTCCCTGACGGCCACACTCCTCCTCCCTGCCCCCCCCCACCACAGCACACGGCCACCTCCCCACTGCACACGCCCCTGCCTCCTCCCTGCCCCCCCACCACAGCACACGGCCACCTCTCCACTGCACACGCCCCTGCCTCTTCCCAGACGGCCACACTCCTCCCTGCACCCCCCACCACAGCACACGGCCACCTCCCCACTGCACACGCCCCTGCCTCATCCCTGACGGCCACACTCCCCCCTCCAGGCCCCCACCACAGCACAAGCCCATTTACCCACAGCACACGCCCCTGCCTCATCCCTGACGTCCACACTCCCTCCCTGCCCCACCACAGCACAAGCCCACCTCCCCACTGCACACGCCCCTGCCTCATCCCTGAGGCCACAATCCTCCTAACTACCCCGACCACGCACAAGCCCACCTCCCCACTGCACACGCCCCTGCCTCATCCCTGACGGCCACACTCCCCCCCTCCATGCCCCCACCGCAGCACAAGCCCACCTCCCCACTGCACACACCCCTGCCTCATCCCTGACCCCACACTCCTCTTCCCACATCACCCACCACAGCACAAGGCCCCATCCCCACTGCACACGCCCCCCTCCCCACTGCACACGCCCCTGCCTCATCCCTGACGTCCACACTCCCTCCCTGCCCCACCACAGCACAAGCACACCTCCCCACTGCACACGCCCCTGCCTCATCCCTGACGTCCACACTCCCTCCCTGCCCCACCACAGCACAAGCACACCTCCCCACTGTACAAGCCCCTGCCTCATCCCTGACGTCCACTCCCTCCCTGCCCCACCACAACACAAGCCCACCTACCCACTGCACACTACCCTGCCTCGTCCCTGAC
Organism: Ambystoma mexicanum; assembly: GCF_040938575.1. NCBI lineage: Eukaryota > Metazoa > Chordata > Amphibia > Caudata > Ambystomatidae > Ambystoma > Ambystoma mexicanum. The sequence continues at coordinate 31,696,647 of NC_090921.1, forward strand.
CCCACACTCCCTCCCTGCCCCCACCACAAGCCCACCTCCCCACTGCACACGCCCCTGCCTCATCCCTGACAGCGACACTCCTCCCTCCGCCCCCCCACCTCCCCACTGCACACGCCCCTGCCTCATCCCTGACGGCCACACTCCCTCCCTGCCCCACCACAGCACAAGCCCACCTCCCCACAGCACACGCCCCTGCCTCATCCCTGACGTCCACACTCCCTCCCTGGCCCACCACAGCACAAGCCCACTTCCCCACTGCACACGCCCCTGCCTCATCCCTGAGGCCACACTCCTCCTCCCCGCCTCCCTATCACAGCACAAGCCCACCTCTCCACTGCACACGCCCCTGCCTCATCCCTGAGGCCACACTCCTCCTCCCCGCCTCCCCACCACAGCACAAGCCCACCTCCCCACAGCACACGCCCCTGCCTCATCCCTGACGGCCACACTCCCTCCCTGCCCCACCACAGCACAAGCCCACCTCCCCACTGCACACTACCCTGCCTCAACCCTGACCCCACACTCCTCCTTCCTGCCCCCCACCACACTGTGTTTTTCTTGTGCACTTTGTTAAATTCTGGGGTAGCTAATCAGGGCTTGTTTAATCTGTCTTTCCTTTTAGACATGGTACAGTATTGAGCCAATTTCCAAATTTAGTCCAATACATGAGTTGTGTGTTTTTGTCTGAAACATTCCTCGGGGCACAGAAATCGAGTGGTGTCTTGGATCAGGAACAGCTCCGTGTGAATAAGATGAGCACTTTATAAACATATCAATATGAAAATTAATATGATGTGCGTGTCAGTGGTAAACATTTTTTTGGGATTTGGTTTTGTTTCAGCAAACCTTTCCCATACAAAACGAATTACTTAATTACACATTATAAACAGTTAATGTAACACAATGTAGCCAAACGGAGACTTACCAGTCCATCAAACCCACAACTCTCTATATCCTAATGGCTAGGGGTACAGAAGAGCCAGCTAAGCGATGATACCACAGACTCTGATCTGATTCTGAATCTGGCGGGTGCATGGCAGCCTAAAAAAATAATTACCAGTGACATTTAACGAGGTACATATCATAATCCTTAACAGTGGGTTTCTTAGAGAAGCAACGGGACAGTGACGAGCATTCCAATGTATTGCGAATGTTAAGCATTTGCCTCGTAGGTAGGAAATTCAGCTGGCATCGCATGAACAGCGTTCGTAGCTTGCCGTTAGGAAATTTGCTCATGTACATGGAGATGGTATCATGTTTTTTATGCTGGTCTGGTAAGTCCTTTTATATACTTTATAATTCTGAGCAGGTCTTAATCCAATTGGAATCCCAATGAACCGCTTCACGAGCACAGGGGAGTCCATTCTTTGGATGCAAGGTACAGTGATAGGAAATAGAGGGTGAATCCAGTACCGGCTCCCGATTTCCTAATGCCGCAGATTCGGTAAAAATGTCTGCACCATCCGATGAACACGTCTTTAGCCTTCACAAGCCAATGCTTTGCTCCATCTCTGCACAATATTCCCAGTTAGTCCACGACGAGGTCTCAACACCTGCATTGTGTGTTATTTTAAAAATGGACTGACACAGTAACTTGTCTTTCTACTATAGATAAATACACCTTTTTCATTGTAATATTAGCTGTTAAGTTTGCACAGAGGAGACATTACGTATTTTACTTAAAAACCTGGAAGTTGGGCTCACATCTGAGCTCCAGAGAGAACTGGTCTATGCCATCAACCTTATATAGTGAAACCATCCCTTCCTCTAAGGCTGGGCGTTTAATACTGGGCCGTGCAACTTTGACAGGTCCTGCATGGTTCCATCGTTGCATAATCTTTCCAGTTAGTCCAATAAAAGGTTTTATGCACTTCTCTTTTTTCTTGTTTATAAAATAGCAGCAAGAAAACGGGTTTAAGAAAGAAATACTGCTCTCCTCATCCATGGTGCATGCTCCTCCCCTTCTCTCTATCCCACCTGGACTCAAGACTTGCCTTCATCTGTTCCACTGGTAGGAGCGATTGTGTGATGTGCTGCGGGGCAAGACAGTTTGCGGACTATTAGGTCTCCTGTAAGACTGTGGCGTGTTGGGTTGAAGAGCATGCTACCCGGCCAGCTTGGGGATGGTTTCCATCATTTAAATTCACTGCCACGGCACAGGAGATGCAAGGAATCTGCATTCCTCCCTTTGTTGCCACTCGCTCCCCCTTTTCCACAGGGATTACCACGGCGAGAGATGAAGTGCATTGCATGTGTGGCAGTTGTACCAGGCTGCTGAACAAACAATGCTGGGACCGACATTGCATTTAGTTGCTCACTGGCTCTCTCCTGTACCTATCTGGCAGTGCGACGTGTGTGGGTAAAGTAAACTAGGCTGCGTGACCCCCCTTCATAGCAGCCTGAGGGGGCCGTGGCCTCTGCAGAAAGGCAGGCACGTCTGGTCACTTCTGTACATACTATCTCAGACCTCTGAGCGCATCATAGGTGCAAATGTGGGTTTGCCCTTTAAAGACTCTATAGCTAGCAGGGTCTTGAGTGTTGGAGAGTCTCTGACCGTTGCGCTGAAGCAAGCACTAGCAGATACTGCTGATGATGAAGGCCTTGAATGTTGGGGAATCTCTGACCGTTGCGCTGAAGCAAGCACTAGCAGATACTGCTGATGATGAAGGCCTTGAGTGTTGGAGAGTCTCTGACCATTGCGCTGAAGCAAGCACTAGCAGAGATGATGAAGGCCTTGAGTGTTGCAGAGTCTCTGACCGTTGCCCTGAAGCAAGCACTAGCAGATACTGCCAATGATGAAGGCCTTGAGTGTTGGAGAGTCTCTGACCGTTGCGCTGAAGCAAGCACTAGCAGAGATGATGAAGGCCTTGAGTGTTGGAGAGTCTCTGACCGTTGCGCTGAAGCAAGCACTAGCAGATACTGCCGATGATGAAGGCCATGAGTGTTGGAGAGTCTCTGACCGTTGCGCTGAAGCAAGCACTAGCAGATACTGCCGATGATGAAGGCCTTGATTGTTGGAGAGTCTCTGACCGTTGCACTGAAGCAAGCACTAGCAGATACTGCTGATGATGAAGGCCTTGAGTGTTGGAGAGTCTCTGACCGTTGCGCTGAAGCAAGCACTAGCAGATACTGCTGATGATGAAGGCCTTGACTGTTGGAGAGTCTCTGACCGTTGCGCTGAAGCAAGCACTAGCAGATACTGCCGATGATGAAGGCCTTGAGTGTTGGAGAGTCTCTGACCGTTGCGCTGAAGCAAGCACTAGTAGAGATGATGAAGGCCTTGAGTGTTGGAGAGTCTCTGACCGTTGCGCTGAAGCAAGCACTAGCAGATACTGCTGATGATGAAGGCCTTGAGTGTTGGAGAGTCTCTGACCGTTGCACTGAAGCAAGCACTAGCAGATACTGCTGATGATGAAGGCCTTGAGTGTTGGAGAGTCTCTGACCGTTGCGCTGAAGCAAGCACTAGCAGATACTGCTGATGATGAAGGCCTTGAGTGTTGGAGAGTCTCTGACCGTTGCGCTGAAGCAAGCACTAGCAGATACTGCCAATGATGAAGGCCTTGAGTGTTGGAGAGTCTCTGACTGTTGCGCTGAAGCAAGCACTAGCAGAGATGATGAAGGCCTTGAGTGTTGGAGAGTCTCTGACCGTTGCGCTGAAGCAAGCACTAGCAGATACTGCTGATGATGAAGGCCTTGAGTGTTGGAGAGTCTCTGACCGTTGCGCTGAAGCAAGCACTAGCAGATACTGCCAATGATGAAGGCCGTGAGTGTTGGAGAGTCTCTGACCGTTGCGCTAAAGCAAGCACTAGCAGATACTGCCGATGATGAAGGCCTTGACTGTTGGAGAGTCTCTGACCGTTGCGCTGAAGCAAGCACTAGCAGATACTGCCGATGATGAAGGCCTTGAGTGTTGGAGAGTCTCTGACCGTTGCGCTGAAGCAAGCACTAGTAGAGATGATGAAGGCCTTGAGTGTTGGAGAGTCTCTGACCGTTGCGCTGAAGCAAGCACTAGCAGATACTGCTGATGATGAAGGCCTTGAGTGTTGGAGAGTCTCTGACCGTTGCGCTGAAGCAAGCACTAGCAGATACTGCTGATGATGAAGGCCTTGAGTGTTGGAGAGTCTCTGACCGTTGCGCTGAAGCAAGCACTAGCAGATACTGCTGATGATGAAGGCCTTGAGTGTTGGAGAGTCTCTGACCGTTGCGCTGAAGCAAGCACTAGCAGATACTGCCAATGATGAAGGCCTTGAGTGTTGGAGAGTCTCTGACCGTTGCGCTGAAGCAAGCACTAGCAGAGATGATGAAGGCCTTGAGTGTTGGAGAGTCTCTGACCGTTGCGCTGAAGCAAGCACTAGCAGATACTGCTGATGATGAAGGCCTTGAGTGTTGGAGAGTCTCTGACCGTTGCGCTGAAGCAAGCACTAGCAGATACTGCCGATGATGAAGGCCGTGAGTGTTGGAGAGTCTCTGACCGTTGCGCTAAAGCAAGCACTAGCAGATACTGCCGATGATGAAGGCCTTGAGTGTTGGAGAGTCTCTGACCGTTGCGCTGAAGCAAGCACTAGCAGATACTGCCGCTGATGAAGGCCTTGAGTGTTGGAGAGTCTCTGACCGTTGCGCTAAAGCAAGCACTAGCAGATACTGCTGCTGATGAATGAAGGCCTTGAGTGTTGGAGAGTCTCTGACCGTTGCGCTGAAGCAAGCACTAGCAGATACTGCTGATGATGAACAGGTATGATGATGTGAGGGATTTCGAAGGTGCATGGAAATTGGCGCAGAAAAAGCAAAGTGTACAGACCAGTCAAAACTTTGATATTGGAATGTGGCATCCCGAGGGCTGTCGCATTGTTGGGAACACCATTGAGGGGCAACATACGTACACCATCTGGAGCCCCTGGCTGAGGGGAGGACCATTTTCTGCAGAAGGGCGGGAACTAAATTATGACTGGTGCGTGCATTTCATCACAGCATAGTGTGGGAGGGTCAGTAATGTGAGGCTAGGCGGACAATTGCTTGTAGCTTTATCAGTCTTTGACATTTTATTTTAACATTTTATCTCCCTCTGCCACAGCGATTTGGGCCAGGTCCTTTCAGTCATACAGGGGACAGACCACCCCTGCCAGTTCCCCCAGCATCTCTTGTCAGCACTTGCCCTCGGGCACCTTTTCCTGGACTAGCCCAACCTGGTCCTCCCTGTCCACTGCACTCATCCTCACTCCTCCTTCCCCCTGCACTTACCTCCTTGTTCATGCACTTGCACGGTAAGATTGTCAAAATGCCAATATAACGGTTTTTGTTGCTCTACTTCGTTATGCAAATGCCCCCCGAATCCCTTTCTTGTCTTGTGGCCACTGGAAACACTTGTGTATAGGCGCTATACAAACGTCAAATAAATAAACAAGATGACCAAACCACCAGTGTCTTGGATGACTTCTACTTGTCCTCGGTAGATATTGTTCCCCCAGGAATGTCCCAAGTCTTAAATCAGTACTTGAAAAGTTCCAAAGAAACAAAAGTTCACTCAAGCAAAAATCCACTGGGAACAGTTCCTCCTTTGATGAAAATGTTCTCTTTCCATGTACCACAAAGAAAACAGGACCAATGGTATTCCTGAATAACCTCCTTGCAGGAAAGAACAGATCGATTTCAAAACAAAAGGACCACTTCTGCTTGATAACTTGTCTTTTTGTAATCTCTGTAGCGTCTTGAATACAATTTGTCAGGATGCTTCTTCTTAGGGACTGCTATTTTCTTATTAACTCCCTTCTGCCATTGACATTGTGAGAGCAGGCTCCCTCGCTCACAGTCTGCTACTGCTTCTACTACATTCAAATAACAATGTTCTGACAAACGTATAGACAACCACAGTTCTTTTGCAACTTGTAAACTAGGCAACTTAGACCAGACTCTTTGACCTCTACAGGTTGGCAAGGCACTCTTCCTCCTTGAGTGATGAGAGGGTAGCCTCTTTGTCTTTCCTATCAGTCTGGCAGCTACCACGAAATGTGTGTCCGGCTGAGTGTGTCGGACCAGAGGGAAGAATAGAGGGAACGAGACTCAGAGGTTGCAGAGGAGTCCAGAGGGCCACATCAGAGTTGTCGAGGTGAATATTGAAGTCTCCGAGGAGGGGAAGCTTGGAGGAGGAGGCAAGGAGAGAAGAGGTGAGGTCAGCCCATTCGGAGAGGAAGTGGGAGACCTGGCCAGGGGGCCTGTTGATGGTGACCAGAGTCAGAGGGAGGCCATGCCTGCAGCCCAGGCATTCGGAAGATGAGTAGTTCTGAGTGGGTATGAGAGTAGCAGGGACCCACTCGGGGAAGATTAGGGCCACTCCGCCCGCTGCCAGGCGGAAGCCGGCGTCTGACGAAGGCCGATGAAAAAGGCCCTGTTTGCCACTGGGCGACACGGGCTACCTGATATACTTATTTTATCAGCCCATCACTCACTGCCTTATTTAATGCAGTGAGCCGATCCTAATACTGCCTACTACTGCTAAGCGGAACCGTTGGGCACCAGTCCATTGCACGTGAGTACTATGTCCCGCGACCCCCTGCCACCAAGAACATTTGCGATGCCAGATTGCCTCTGCACATGTATTACTTCGAGCAGTATTAGCCTCCAATAGTCTGTGCGCACCGCAAGAACTACGCGAGTGCGGTGCGGGGAATCAACTCCACACCTGGTACCATTTACCACAATGAGAGTCGTTGACACTAACCCTCGCCACTACTACTGCCTCACCTCCCTGTGGCCCCTATGATATGATATGATAAGATATGATATGATATGACATGGTACTTATAACGCGCCTATACACAAGTGTTTTGAGGCGCGACAAGGCAAGGGCGGAAGGACAAAGGGAAGACAGACAACTATCCTAAAAGGACAGGTGTCATTCAGATTGCGCAAGTGCATGGGAGGGGGAAAAGGGAAAAGTGCAAGGGGGAAGGATGAGGGGAAAGTGCAGTACAAAGGGTAGAAGAGAAATAAGATACAAAACAGCCAGAAATGGCAAGTGCAAGGTAAGTGCAGACATAAGTACTGGTACAGGGACTGAAGGGATACAGAAAACAGTCCCCAGGTGCAGGGGTTGCCAGGGAGGCAGTGCAGCTGGCGGTGCCTGGGCCCGAGATCAGGCAGGGTGGCAAGGTACCCAGTGCAGTTTCAGCTAGGAATTCAGCAGGGGAGAGAAAGCAGAAGCAAAGAGGAGGGCTTTGAGGTGCTTCTGGAACCGGAGATGGTTCTCCTCAAGTTTCAGGGAGGTAGGAAGGCTGTTCCAGAGGGAGGCCCCTGCCGAAGAGAGAGATCTACCACTAACTCGTTGCTTGGAGAAGCGACTGTCCCTAAGGGAGTTGGAGGCGGATGAGCGAAGGGCTTGGGAAGGAAGGTATTTAGGAAGAGAGAGTTGAATATATTGCGGCCCCATGCCCCAGATGGCCTTGTGGACAATGCAGAGGGTTTTGAGCTTAGTCCTCGCAGCCACTGGGAGCCAGTGCAGAGATTTCAGTCCTGGAGAGATATGATCCCTGGGCTTGAGGCCAAGGACAAGTCTTGCAGTCCTGTTCTGGATAAGTTGCAGAGGGCGGAGGGTAGAGGCAGGCAGATTTAGATAGAGGCTGTTAAAATAGTCCAGCCTAGAGAGAACCAGGGCTCTGGAGACAGTGAGCTTCTGGGGGAAGGAGAGGAAAGGAAGAATACCTCGGAGGAGGTGCAGCTGGTAGTGTGACTTCTTAGAGACGTCAGAGATGTGAGGAGAGAAGGAGAGTCGAAGATGACCCCAAGGTTTTTTGCCTCAAAGGTGGGAGCAGGAGGAGGGCCAAGAGAGGCCGGCCAGAGAGCAACAGGGAAGGAGGGAGCCGGTGTGCCGATGAGGAGAATCTCAGTCTTGCTGGAATTAAGGCAGAGGTCATTGGCGGCACACCACTCCTGGATAGCAGACAGACAGTCAGAGAGGAGGGACGGAGAGGCGGAGGCAGAGGGTAGCCTGAAAATGAGCTGGGTGTCATCCACATAGCACTGGAAGTTGGGGCAGAGAGTGGCAATGCGGTGGGCAAGGAGTGCCAGATATTGGTTGAACAGCCAGGAAGAGAGGTTAGACCCCTGGGGGACACCACAGGTAGAGGAAAAAGATGTCAGAGAGGAAGGACCCCAGTTGGACCTGGGAGGGTCGATCGGAGAGGAAACAAGTCAGCCACGCCAGAGCCTGACCAGTGATACCCAGGTTATCATGGAGACGGTTGAGCAGAATGGCATGGTTGACAGTATCAAAGGCAGAAGAGAGATCAAGCAAGATGAGGACGCAAGGGGTGTTAGAATCAAGGTTCGAGAGCAGGTCCTCACGGATGTTCAGGAGAGCAGTTTCCGTGCCTCTGGCAGCTCTGAAGCCCGACTGATAGTCATGAAGACTACCAACAGATTCAGTATGGAGATTCAGCTTGGAGATGGCCGGTTTCTCCAGGAGCTTGCCCAGGAAGGGAGTGATAGAGATTGGGTGATAGTTAGCTGGGCAAGTGGGGTCAACAGAGGGGTTTTTAAGAAGGGAGTGCTCCAGGGGGGATGGGAAGACTCCAGTGGCGAAGGAGTGGTTGTAGAGATCAGCCAGGGCAGGGGCCAGGGAGTCGATGTGGTCCTTGATAGTTTTGGAAGAACAGGGGTAAACCTGTTTCGACGAGACTTTCATAGATCAGACTTTTCTAGAAACCTCTTCTGCGGAGAAAAGGGGAAAGGAAGAGAAGGAGGGAGGAGGGGTGGCTGCAGAAGGGCCAGAGGAGGAGCAGGGAGTAGGGGGAAGGAGAGGATAGGAGGAGAGTGCGGACAGGATGTCCTGAGTTTTTGAGACGAAATGAGAGGCCAGTGCCGCACAGAGGGCCTGGGAAGGGACAGGAGAGGTAGAGACTGCGGCAGGATTGGCCAGTTCCTTGCAGATGAGTTTGGCCGAGTTGTTAGATGCCGCAGAGATGCGGCCTTGGATACGAGCTCTCTTCTTGTTTAAGACAGAGAGCAGGTATTGCCTTTGCAGCAGGTGGCAGGCCAGTTTGTCAGAGGATGTACATGAGGCCTGCCATTTCCTCTTGGCCACCCTGCATTTTTGGTTTAGGATGACGAGGTCTGAGTTGTACCAGGAGTTGCTCTTGGCTTTGGGCTTCAGGCGGATACTCATGACAGGGGCAAGGATATCAAGAGTATCGGAGATAGTAGAGTGGAGCTTGGAGAGGGCTTTGTCAGGGTGGGAGTCAGCCAAAGGGGGAGGGAGGGGTGAGAATATGGTGACGAAAGCCTCAGCTGACATGCGCTTCATGGGTCGGATGACTGAGAAGGTAGGTGGCAGAGATGGAGGTGGCTTGGCCTGAGGAGTAGGGAGGGTGAGGTGGGAGGAGAGGAGATAGTGATCACTCCAAGAGAGAGGAGTGGAGAGAGGATCAGAGAGGGGAAGGTCTGAGGATATCGGAGCGTCCAGAGTGTGCCCTAAAGAGGGAGTCGGGCCAGAGGGGAGAATGGTGAGTGAGAGAGTCGCAGAGGCCACGAAAGAGTACGGAGGAGCGACAGGAGGCATCCAGGTGGATATTGAAATCTCCTAGAAGGAGGGGTTGAGTTGTCGCGGCCAGGAGAGAGGAGGAGAGGTCAATAAGTTATATTTGCCTCACCTGCTGCTATACTAAAAACTACTCCCATTGCCAGACCTAACCGTATTGATTGGGATTCGCCATCTTGGCCCTTGTGTCCCTCGTTCAGACCCATCCGATCTGCCTCAGAATTCCTATTTAGTCTATTGGGCCTGTAAAGACCTCGACCAGATTACAATACCTACCTATTGAATATTACTCTAAGCAGTCTAATATGCCTTCTCACACCGTCTAGCCATCACCCAATGCTCTGTCACAGTCTACTGTATACTCTGTAACCTTTCATTCGAGTACACATATTTGCCTTATCATATGTAAGCAATTATCTTGTTTGACCTGTGCATAGGATCTGTCTACACTTGTTAGCCAAGGATATTTTATGCCATCTGTCTTACTATTAATACCACTACTGGCTGTGGTCCATTGATATGGGGCTATGCTGTTATTTTGTTACTGTTTAGGCCAATATGGATTGTATTGTGCTAACTGACCTCATGTATAGGCCGACTGTGATACACAACACGCTTATTCAACACACCCATACTTATTATGCCTGTCTGCTCTGCATTGTCTAACCTGCACTGCCTGCTGTAATGACTAAATAATCAGGGATAAACTGGCTGAGATTCCCTCCACCTTCTCAAAAACGTGTTGCTAAGTTCTAGATTAATTGCCATTCCTACTCATCATAGAATACTACCGCTTGGACTGAGGCGGCCAGTATTAAGGAGCAGATTACAGCACTGTTATAGCTGCCCTCTCACCGAGCATACAGTCATGCTTGGTTTGCTATTCACCTTTATGTTCCCATTTTGCATTGTACCAGACTGCTTACCTTGTTTAGGCAGCTCCTACATTACTCACAGAAATGGCCTCTCCAGAATAGCCTGGTACCGGCACCCTCCCCTCCCTTGCCCCACACCTTTTCTACCCACTACACCATTTTTGCCCATCCAGGACAATTTCAGCACCCCAAGTACTACTGAAAGCTTGAAGTGCGCACCGCCTACTAAGCTTACATCCTTGATAGATCAGGATTACGCCTTAAATAATTTGGTTGATTCGACTACCTACTTGATTCAGGGTACCACTAGACCTCATCGCTTAAGATCACGTACCAAGTTGACCCCCATTAATTATAACTCAGCCTGTGTTCTCCCTAAACAGCCTAAGGCCAACCCTCTGCCTAACAACAAACAACATAAGAGGCCCCCTGGAGTCACCGCCAAACACCCCATTAGTGTCATTGATTATCAGATTTCTATCATTACTTTAGAGCCACCAACAGAGCCATTGTGTAACATTAAAGGTGCCCTTATTAATGCCCGCTCACTAGCAGCCCACGCCATTGAAATCCATGACCTCATTATCGAACAACAACTGGACTTGCTCGTAGTTAGAGACCTGGCTGCACCAAGCTTCTGGACCTCTACTAGCTCTGGCCATCCCACCAGATAACAACATCATCAGGACCGACAGAACTAATGCATAAGGAGGCGGTGTAGCCATAATACTCTGGACTGGATACTTAGGCTTAATTCCAAAATATCTATCGAGTCTATTGTACCCCTTGATTGGACTGACCACCATAGCATAAACTTTTCTCTTACTAGAAAGGAGATAAGCCCTTTAATGACCAAAGCAACAGTTACTTATGAAACAAGAAATATTCGGAAACTAACAGCCGAGAATCTAGCCCCCATTATAACCGATGCGTTGTCCTCCAACATGGTCACTAACAACAACCCCGGTCTCCTGGCAGATGCCTACCATAAGTGGCTTACCACCACTATTGACACAGTAGCACCTTTAACAACCAAAACACGACATGCTGACAAACAAACGAGTTTCTGGTTTAATGAGGAATTAGTCTCGCTAAGACGAACTAAAGAGCGCTTGAACATATTAACAAAAAATACCCTACAACAGACTCTGCCAACGCTTTTAGAGTTGCTAACAAAAATTATAAATCCGCAATTATCACCCACAAAGCTAATGCATATAACACTTGTATTAGCAACGCCACCTCTAACGCTAAAGAGCTCTTCTCCATTCTCAAAGAATTGGAAAACCCAATCCCAGTTACTACTCCTGCCAACTCCAATAAGGAATGGTGCACTATCATCCAAAAGGCGCTAACCTCCAAAATTGAGCTACTCCAAATGAAAATCCTCACTACAAGAAAAATCCTAGCCGAAAAAAATACAATGAATACCAATCTCAATAAAACCAAGGAAAATGTGAACCTGCAATTCCAAATCACCCCAGTGACCTAAGACACAGTGGCAGACACTATCTCTAAATTAAAATCCTCAAACTGCAAAGGGGAAAACTTCCCAGCCCACTTAGTTAAACTCTGCTCTCCCCTCCTGACCCCTACTATTACAAACTATGTGAACGCCTCTTTCACTACTGATACAGTCCCAGCAAGTATAAAAGAAGCGTGGGTGGCCCCTCTGCTGAAAAACCCATCTCTTGATGCAACGTTACCCACTAACTACCGACCAATATCCACGGTACCGTTTTTGCTCAAGATTTTTGACAAAATAGCTTACAATCAAATTCAAGCCCATCTTGAACAAAATCAGCTCCTTGGAGCTAGACAATCTGGATTCAGGCGCAACCACACCACAGAAACGGCCCTTCTGGACTTGCAAATCTAGATAGACACCATCAGGGACTCAGGTAAACTCTGTATACTACTGCTGTTAGATTTATCTGCAGCTTTCGACTTGATAACTGGACCATGATAAACTATGCGCTACTCTAGCAAATGACGTCTGCTTTTCTAAAGATGCCAGCCACCCTCTTGGTGAAATCCTTTCTAGCCGAACGCATGTCCAGAGTAAGCATTGGTTAAGGGGCTGCTGATCCCATACCAGTCCCCATTGGGGTACCCCAAGGGTCATGTCTCTCACCCACCTTATACAATGTGTACACTAAGCTTCTCTTTTCGGCTCTGGACCCAATGGGTGTCATCTACACCAATTTCATAGATGACGCCCAGATCCTCATACCGATCTCAGGGGATTATGCTCAGGACAAGATGATCATTAATAAGATCTATGCAATAATCCAAAATTGGATGGCTCTAAATAGCCTCTGCCACAACAAAGAGAAAACGGAAATTCTCATTGTGGGATCCCAAACTAAAATCAGCGCCCTCTATTCAGACTATTGAAGCATCAACATTGATGGTTCTCTAACCCCAGTATCATAACAGGCCAAAACCCTAGGAGTTTATCTAGATGCTAATCTAACAATGACCAGACATGTAAGCGCTTTTTCATCGTCTACAGCCTACACTTCTAAATGTATTACCCTGAGTCGCTAGTACCTCACACCTACAAACTGCGTCACCTTAGCCAGAGCCTCAGTACTATCTAAGTTGGACTACTGTAACGTAGTCTTATTAGGAACCTCCAATACTAACCTAGGGAAACTACAATTAATGCCAAACAAAGCGCTACGACTCATTGGCTACCCATCAAGGCTAGAATCATCTTTAAATCACTGTGTGTTACCCACAAATGAATCAGCAATAAAGCTCCCATATGTTTAAACAACTCCGTAAGCAAAAAAGACGCTTAAGAGAATGCTCAGATCCAACAATAAGTGGCTCCTTACTGTCCCCCGTTTCAAAAGCTGCAGAGCAGGAGACGGCATCTTCCTAGTCATGGCCCCGAAATTCTGGAACGAGCTCTCACTAAACAATAAAAATGAAGACTCCTTCCATTGTTTTAAAAAATGACTAAAAACCTGGCTTTTCGACCAATTCTAGTGAAACTAAACTACACATAAACTGAAATATCCACCCAGCGTAGGCCTAAATACATGCATCCCCTGGGTTGACTGTTCCCAGAATCTGTAAATAATGCAAGCGACCATGAAATGTATTAACCTATGTAACTTCGTGTACCAATGCTTTATTTGATGTCATTGGAATATTGTGAATTTTATTATAAGATGTCTGCAACAATGCCGTGATACCTGAGGGTTTGGGCGTTTAACAAATGTAATAAATAAATAAACTGATGCAACTAGAGTCAAGTGTCCACAAAGGCTTAAAGACCTAAATTATCATACAGCAGAAGCACAACAACTAGAAGCCCATTATAAGGACAGAGGGAAGACCCTAAATAGAGGGAAAGAGGGGAAAAGCCTTATTTTAAACCAGCAGCAAATGCAACAACACTCAGATTTAACTCTCCTGGAAAAGGGTGTGGGGGGCAGGGCAGCCACCAGGCTACTTGGGACAATTCATCAATGCCAGAAAAGGATATCATATGACTGCCAAGTGCAACAGATTGCAGAATTAGATAATAGAAGTAATAAGAGAGGAGGGACAGTTAAACAGGGAGCAGTAATGGCTGTTTCCCCTGCCCGCAGCTTTCTTATTTTGTCAGTCGCTGCTGCTTGACGGCTGCGCTGCATGCTCCCACAGCAAACACCTTCTGGAGCTGCTACTGTGGGAGCTGCCCTTTGCCACTGGGCCTTTAGCCGCAGGGGTCTGCAATGGGCAGTGGGGCTGCCCTACTGGGTTCACATAAGAGGGCAGAGCTCCTAATCGGGTTGGGGGAGGGGTTGGAGGCTGGTGGGAACAAGGAATGAGAAGGGAAAGGAACGAAAGGAGCCCCAATGTGAGAAGGCCCAGAAAAATAAAGTTTACTTTTAAGAAAGGATCATGGGAGTGCTCAGGAATGGAGAAATACACTCACCCCAGATGGAACAGTAGCAGATTGCCCTGCTGAGCGAACGGCAGGCAGTATGGGTTTGAAATAAGGACTCTGCTAATTAACTTGGCCAAATGTAGATCAATGCTAATCGGAGTTCCAGGTTCTTGTGATTTTTCACAGACTTAAGACTCATTAGGGCTGAAGTGAACCGTAAACAATCACAAGGGATTTATGTAAGTTATCTTGAGGGGCCGATCTATAATGAATGGGCGCAAAAGGAGTCTCCAGGTTCTGCTCAATCCTATTTCATGCAACGATACGGTGGTGACCATTGCATGAAGTAAGGTCAGGCAGTCCAAGGGCGATTGAACAATTGTTCTGGGAAACTCAGTCTGGGTCAGTGGCTTTGAAGGCCTTCTGTATGTCCCCCTTTTGTTCGATTATTGTCAAATTGTATTATTCTCATTTGCAGATGATCTGACCAAACGCTTCTTCTGTAGCCCATCTACCAGACTCTCTCCCCGAGTGTTATCTTCAGATGTTCGGCCGTACGACGGGGCCTCAAATGAGCCTCCCTGGTATCTTTCTTTGCTCCTCTTTTAGGGATAGTTTGGCGACATTTCTGGCATTGGTAACTAGGAACCAAAAGTTCATGCAGCCGCAGAACCCACTCCCCCCCTTTATTTCGGATTGGCTGCTTATAACAGTATTGCATGGGCTGCACATTGTTTGGGGTCTCCAGCGTGGTGCTTTATATCTTATTGTGAGACCGGTTTCATATTGCTGGTAGTGCTAATTGAACCAACTCAGGATATATTGCGCGTTTTAAATTTGGGATATAGAATTGTTGCAAAGTAGGTGCCCTGTGAATATTATACCCTTCCGCTTCAGCTTATACCTTGTCAGCTACAGCTGACGTAAGTGAAGGACAACATATTTCCAAATTGTGATAATCTCTGACGAGGATATGGTATTATCAGCCATTTTCCTAATGCAGCGGCTGTGCTCCTCTTTGTTCCAATGAACTACCCTTTGCCCATTCTCTACTACTCTGGCCTTTCCAAGGGGCAAATGGGATTCCTCTGAATAGGGGGTTGAATGTCTAGCGACAAATTCCTGAGGGCAACCTCGCTGGAATGGATCACAGTCCCTGTCCCCCCTCTTTGTGGCAGCATGCTTCTGTGCAGACTACCTCTATCTCAAGCCTTGCCTGAGGGCAGCAGCGCTTGAATGGATCACAGTTCCTCTCCCACCTCTTTGTGGCAGCATGCTTCTGTGCAGACTGCCTCTATCTCAAGCCTTGCCTGAGGGCAGCAGCGCTCTTTGTGCCAGCATGCTTCTGTGCAGACTACCTCTATCTCAAGCCTTGCCTGAGGGCAGCAGCGCTTGAATGGATCACAGTTCCTCTCCCACCTCTTTGTGGCAGCATGCTTCTGTGCAGACTGCCTCTATCTCAAGCCTTGCCTGAGGGCAGCAGCGCTTTAATGGATCACAGTCCATGTCTCCCCACTCTGTGCCAGCATGCTTCTGTGCAGACTACCTCTATCCCAAGCCTTGCCTGAGGGCAGCAGCACTTGAATGGATCACAGTCCCTGTTCCCGCACTCTGTGCCAGCATGCTTCTGTGCAGACTGCCTCTATCTCAAGCCTTGCCTGAGGGCAGCAGCGCTGGAATGGATCACAGTCCCTGTCCCCCCTCTTTGTGGCAGCATGCTTCTGTGCAGACTGTCTCTGTCTCAAGCCTTGCCTGAGGGCAGCAGCGCTGGAATGGATCACAGTCCCTGTCCCCCCTCTTTGTGGCAGCATGCTTCTGTGCAGACTACCTCAATCTCAAGCCTTGCCTGAGGGCAGCAGCGCTTGAATGGATCACAGTCCCTGTCCCCCCTCTTTGTGGCAGCATGCTTCTGTGCAGATTGCCTCTATCTCAAGTCTTGCCTGAGGGCAGCAGCGCTCTTTGTGCCAGCATGCTTCTGTGCAGATTGCCTCTATCTCAAGCCTTGCCTGAGGGCAGCAGCGCTTGAATGGATCACAGTCCCTGTCCCCCCACTCTGTGCCAGCATGCTTCTGTGCAGACTACCTCTATCTCAAGCCTTGCCTGAGGGCAGCAGCGCTTGAATGGATCACAGTCCCTGTCCCCCCTCTTTGTGCCAGCATGCTTCTGTGCAGACTGTCTCTGTCTCAAGCCTTGCCTGAGGGCAGCAGCGCTTGAATGGATCACAGTCCCTGTCCCCCCACTCTGTGCCAGCATGCTTCTGTGCAGACTACCTCTATCTCAAGCCTTGCCTGAGGGCAGCAGCGCTTGAATGGATCACAGTTCCTCTCCCACCTCTTTGTGGCAGCATGCTTCTGTTCAGACTGCCTCTATCTCAAGCCTTGCCTGAGGGCAGCAGCGCTTGAATGGATCACAGTTCCTGTCCCCCCACTCTGTGCCAGCATGCTTCTGTGCAGACTACCTCTATCCCAAGCCTTGCCTGAGGGCAGCAGCACTTGAATGGATCACAGTTCCTGTCCCCCCACTTTGTGCCAGCATGCTTCTGTGCAGACTACCTCTATCTCAAGCCTTGCCTGAGGGCAGCCTCTCTTGAATGGATCACAGTTCCTGTCCCTCCTCTTGGTGCCAGCATGCTTTTTTCTGCAGACTACCTCTATCTCAAGCTTTGCCTTAGGGCAGCAGCACTTGAATGGATCACAGTTCCTGTCCCTCCACATTGTGCCAGCATGCTTTTTCTGCAGGCTACCTCTATCTCAAGCCTTGCCCGAGGGCAGCAGCGCTGGAATGGATCACAGTTCCTGGCCCCCCACTTTGTGCTAGCATGCTTCTGTGCAGACGTCCTCTATCTCAAGCCTTGCCTGAGGGCAGCAGCGCTTGAATGAATCACAGTTCCTATCCCCCCACTTGGTGCCAGAATGCTTCTGAGTGTCGCTTGAATGGATCACAGTCCATGTCTCCCCTCTTTGTGGCAGCATGCTTCTGTGCAGACTACCTCCATCTCAAGCCTTGCCTGAGGGCAGCAGCGCTTGAATGGATCACAGTCCCTGTCCCCCCTCTTTGTGGCAGCATGCTTCTGTGCAGACTACCTCCATCTCAAGCCTTGCCTGAGGGCAGCAGCGCTTGAATGGATCACAGTCCCTGTCCCCCCTCTTTGTGGCAGCATGCTTCTGTGCAGACTACTTCTATCTCAAGCCTTGCCTGAGGGCAGCAGCTCTTGAATGGATCACAGTTCCTGTCCCCCCACTTGGTGTCAGAATGCTTCTGAGCATCGCTTGAATGGATCACAGTCCCTGTCCCCCCACTCTGTGCCAGCATGCTTTTTTCTGCAGACTACCGCTATCTCAAGCCTTGCCTTAGGGCAGCAGCGCTTGAATGGATCACAGTCCCTGTCCCCCCTCTTTGTGGCAGCATGCTTCTGTGCAGACTACCTCCATCTCAAGCCTTGCCTGAGGGCAGCAGCGCTTGAATGGATCACAGTCCCTGTCCCCCCTCTTTGTGGCAGCATGCTTCTGTGCAGACTACTTCTATCTCAAGCCTTGCCTGAGGGCAGCAGCTCTTGAATGGATCACAGTTCCTGTCCCCCCACTTGGTGTCAGAATGCTTCTGAGCATCGCTTGAATGGATCACAGTCCCTGTCCCCCCACTCTGTGCCAGCATGCTTTTTTCTGCAGACTACCGCTATCTCGAGCCTTGCCTGAGGGCAGCATCACCTAAATGGATCACAGTTCCTGCCCCCCCTCTTTGTGCCAGCATGCTTTTTCTGCAGGCTACCCCTATCTCAAGTCTTGCCTGAGGGCAGCAGCGCTGGAATGGATCACAGTTCCTGGCCCTCCACTTTGTGCTAGCATGCTTCTGTGCAGACTTCCTCTATCTCAAGCCTGGCCTCCACTACCAGATACTTTCCAGCGTCTCTCTGATTCTTTTGGTGACACTTCATCCAGTCCAGCAACCACAAGAGAATAAAAAAGGCGAGATTGGGTGCAGTGCCCCATATTCAAGATACGCACACTGATTCCCGCTCACTACTGAGCTGACTCAGCAGACAGCCAAACGAAGAGAGAGACCCAAAGAAAAGGACACACAAAAATGCGACAATCCTATGGACGTGCACTGCTGGCTTCATTGAATTGCACCACAGAAAGAGTGAATTGCGTGTAGATATTCCGTCACTATGCAGGCGACTGAGGATCATCACATGGCCAATGAGAAACTCTGGTGCGTCCTCACAAAGAGCCCTACACCCCCTAGACACCAGAGACTAAGAGGGGAGAAATGCCCACTGTAAGGGTACAGGAGGAGGAGACTGGCACACAGGTGGCCTGTTTGGGGCTATAGACCTCTATTTTGTCAGATCTAAAGTAAAAGAAAACCTAACTTTTCCTTACTCGAAGAGGGGGTTTCCCTACCCCAACTAAAATCTAAAATACTGTTGGTTATGTCAGAATGTCCGTATGAATTAAATGCCCACCATCCTGTGTCAAAAACTCTACTTCGGTCCCTTCCATCCTAAACTAAAGCTACTATTGATCAGGTTACAGTTCAACAGAAAGTTCAAGTCCTCACCAAGGAAACTGACTCCCGTCTCCTGCTTAAAGATCCAGTAAATTCAATATTTGACGTGACTCCAACAGCCTGGTGGAATGACTCCCTTCTCCAGGTCAGAGTTGTAATCCATCAGAAATAAGACAAAAGTTCCAGCACTTGACAGGCATACCATGTGTCTCCTATCACTATGTACTGTAGAGTATTTGCCTCTTTGGTTACCAGTAAAAGTACTCCCTTCTCCTGGTATCTAGGTTTCACACAGTTCGACAGAACCAGGGAGAATGACTCCCTTCCCTGGTCTCTCTCTCGGTTTTGTTTCATAGTTCAACACAGTGATAAGGTCCTCAATCCAGGCTTGCCCACTATGGCCCACTTGGTTCACTCGCCTGCCAAGTACTGCCACAAGGAAGATGTTTTCCTTTTACTCTTCTCTTGTAGGTGCGGGTCCCAGACTGCCACAAGGAAGGTGACTTGTATCTCTTTCTGGTTCTCTACCTTTGGGGTCCTTGACCCTTTTCTGATGGTTAGAGGCCTTGGGGCTACCACCAACACGAGGAAGATTTCCTCAGATGGAAAAGTCACACTCTCTCACGTTGCAGTACGTGGCCCTTCCCTGGTGGTGAGTGGTTTTAGTGCTTTCACTGAAACAAGGACGATTTCCTCTGATGCAAACTCTCAAGTTGGGGTCTGTTAGGGAGATTCGCAAATGTCCACATGGCTCCAACTCATAGTATAGGCCTTAACCACACAAGTATGTTGATAGCAATGGCAGAGCAGTTGGCTAGGGCTGTAGGAAGGTAAAAGGACCTCACAGCATTACACACAGTCCAAAGAAACCCTTATACACTGTAAAGTTATATACAAATATTGGTTTATTTTATATATCACTTTAAGGCAAAGATAATTCTTTAGAACTGTAAGTACTAAAACACAATCGCACAATGGAAGGACCAATGTAATAGTCACAGTAAGTAATCACTTTTTAAAGTAACCTTTAGAATGGCAGTATGCAAGTCACAGGTAAGTAAAACCACTTTTGTAATGCATTCAGAATATCTTTTTCAAGTAAGAATGGATGAAACAAGACCAGCAAAAAGCAGGTAAATACTTTTTCAGACTTTAAGACTTTTTCAGAGGTCTTCTGCTTTAGTAGACCATCCCCATCTAGTTATGAGTGTCTCAAAGCCAGATTGGAGTGCAGAACAAGCAGGGCACAAACTGTAGAAAGTCAGGAGTTCCGGAGGAGGCTTTATTTACAAGCAAATAAAGATTTTCATTGGAAAAATGGTTCAGGGACTTCGGCAAAGTCTCCCTGAAGACACATAGGCTTTTGGCCTGGGCGAGAGTGAATGGGCGAACACCTAAATACACGAATCGGCACTCCAGCAATGGCGAAACAACTCTAGGTAATTTCTACCTCCAGTTCCACAGTACCTTTTTGGAGTGAAGAAGACCATGCACCCGGATGCCCTCACGATGCAGCAGACCCGGCCACCGGATTCCTACTTGATGTGACGAAAGGTGGATCTTTCAGCAGCAGTCAAGTGGAGGGATGTCCAGCAAAGGATTCCTCATAGCTCTGTAATTTTGGCACCTTCTCTGAAGCACTAGTGAAGAACGGGTACCGCCCGGTCGATTCATCTCGCTTTCTCTGTCCAGTACTGAGGGGAGTTCAAGGAGTGGAATCTTGCCTCTGGAGGTCCAGAAGGAGTTCACCAAAGTTTTAGGAGGATTCGACGGTCTTGAGATGATGCACTGCATGATGGTGGCAGGTCCCACGTTATTGGCGGTTTACAGTCCAGGAAGATCGCAACTCGTGGGATGGCTCAAAATGCAGTTCTTCGTGAGACTGATTAGGCCCACCAGTCAAAGGGAAGGATTGGCTGGGAGATGAACCCAGCCAATCAGCACCCATACACCATTCACACTTTGGGTGGTGGCTGTCCTTTCAGGACAGCCAGCCTCCAAGGTGAAACTGGTTGCAGGCAGGCACAGCAGCAGAAGTCAAAGGCCAGCAGAGTTTCAGAGTCATCCCCAATTTCCTGTCCTCCCGGACACACTGGCACTGTGGCGAGCTTTCGCATGGGAACCGCCTAAGACAAAAGTCAAACCAAGGCCCTCGCCACTCTGCACGGTAGGAGAAGAACCAGGAAAGGATAAGTTATCTTGAATTGGCGGAAAAAGAAAACTCACCATTTTGGGTCAATGGAGACCCTTCTCTGCATTACTGCGGCTGTGAGCACAGCCTGCTAGTAACCATTGCACACAAGCCAGTAGAATGTATCCACTGCCACCAGCCATTCAGATGTACTGGTCACTGTAACCAAAAAATTACAGGGGCAGTGAGAAAGGGGATACAGTTTAACCCCTCAGCACCCCACATAAGGTGGGCTGTGCTGATCCAACAGCAGAAAAGGGAGGAAGAATACAAAAATCCCCATGTCTTTGGGAACTGGTGTTCTCACGAGGAACATTACAGAAGATAAAAAAAGGGGGGCCCATAGGGCTCCCAGCAACACTGCACAGAGATTGCTAAGTGCTGCAAAAGTCAATGACCGATGCCAAAGAACTTGGAGGAAAGCGTGACTCCAAGAAAAAGATATAAAGTAAAATACAAAAAGTACCCATAGACAGAGTAAAGAAATGGGTGAGTGTGGAAAAATATTCCCACTCCAGAGAACTGACAAAAAATCCAGTAGTCCAGTAAAAACTGCTGGGGGGTCTCACAGGTGGAGGAGATGTCACATACAAATAGAAAATCTACCTAACAGTGTCTTCGACTCTGGTGGTTTTTGTTCTCCCAGTTGGCCGAGGAGGCAGTCCCCAGATGCCAGACCCTCTCACTGCCCACGTCTCTACCGGGCTCTCCGAGCTTCCCCGTACCTGTTGCCGGGATGGGGTAGCACTCCGGTTCTTCCTGGGACCGGGCGTCACAGTAGCATCTCTTGCGTTCCTTCGCCTTCTGTACGTCGGCTTCTCTGATCTGCTCTTGGCTTCTCTGTTTCACGCCCCTACCTGACTGTGTAGTCCTCCTGACCATGCTCGCTTCACCGCTGAATTCGACAGGCCAGGAGGGGTGGTTGTTCCTAGCTTGACCACCTTGTGACTCCTACAGCTGCTCGGCGACCTGTTTCACCTGGTTCTTCACTGGATGCGATTCGAACTTCCCGGGTTCGCCATGGACTGAAGACAAGTAGCCTGTCTTCCATTTTCTTATTATGGCGTTTGCTCCTCCCTGGCGTAACGTCAACTCTTGTAACTGTAGTTGTCATGTTACTCTTCGTTTCCTCCTGTGAGTGACCTCTTCCCAGTACTGGTATGTGGTATACAGCTAGTAGTACTATAATAAATGTGTCAAATGGAGAGGTGTGAGAAGGGATAACGGGGGGTTTGAAGGTGACAAAACAGTGAATCCCTTAGATAGACATCCTTGTCCCCTGCGGGCAAATCTCTCCCTATGAAATCCTCCTGCTGTGTATCACCCTCAGGGGGACTATCGGGTAGCAGCCTCAGCACCCTGGCCTCATGGGAAGAAACCCCCTTCGGGGGGAAGTGATGACATCTAAGGATTAGTTGCACTGCCCTCTCCCATTAAACTTACCTCAAGACGCCAATAACAGGGCACCAGATCACAAGCATGAAAACGTGCCTTCTCGTGCCACCAATGTTTAGTGGTGACCTGTGCAGCGGAAGAGGGCAGAGCTAAGCCCACTATTTCTAATTTCACTTGACACATCCATGCCCTGGGTGGGGAAGATGGGTCAAATGGGCAAGGGAAAGAGGGCCAGTTCAAGGAGGGGGCGGGGGACATAAAGGAGCAACAGGAAGCAGGATGTATGGGTTCTCCAGATGAGGCCAGGGGTGGAGGAAGTGAATGACCAAGAGATCAGCAAGAGGGAGGAAGGAGCGGCAGAGTAAGGAGGTGAGGTATTAGCTAGCCACCAAGCCTACTTGAAAACTGAAAAAGCATTGTGGAGATACCTGTGAATATACTTTCCTTTATAATGTTTATGGAGTATATTCCTATCTTGATTTTGTGTTTAGCTGAAGCACGTTACATAGGATTTCATACACTGGCAGCAAACCACTAAATGGGTTTGGAATTAAGGTTCCATGCGCTAGAGCTAGAATCAGCTCCTGCGTGTTGTGCATCACCCAGTTGGCAGGAGCTACTGCTGGGAATCCCAGAGCGAGTACACAGCGCACTTTTTATCCTTTATGTATGCTCCCTCATATTTAAATGTGTTCTAATTCTTCTTTATTTACATTCTCAAACACTCAAAGATAATGTCACATATGCATGTTTATAAGACACCAGTTGGCCTGGGGAGCCAAAAGTCACTCCTGGTAACTGTTGGGTTTAAGCTAACCAGGCTTTCCTCTGGTAAACAGCTCCCTGCTCCCACCAATTGTGAACCGGGCAATAATGACTTGGTAACTAATTAATGCAGCAGATGGACATTCACTGATGATTACTGGATCACTAAATGTTTGTGGTGCTATGCAAACTGCAATCTAACATTGTGAACAGAATAACATTAGCACAACCTTGGCGATTACGGTGTGCGAAGGTGTGAGTGTGCAGCGTAATGACTTAATATGCTTGGAATGCAGGCACCCAAGGTACAGTGACGAGGAAGATGCATTTTCTAACCTCAGGAATCATCCAGGGGTCCCAGATTCATTGTGGATCCTGTGCCATCCCAGCTACTTTGGGGTAGTGGGACCTGTAGAAAATAAAGCAGACAATTATTTAACATATTTGGACTGGGCGTAATAGTCAAGATGAAGTACACCTTCACTTTTCACTTACAGGGTGCCCGGGTTGGGGGATCCTCACACAGTGGGCCTCATTACAAGTTTGCCGGTCTGGTAACAACGGTACCGGTAAGCTCGCTGGTGCAGTTGTTACGGGACCGGCAAACTGCGAGTTCTGCTCGTGGGTGCCTTCCCGCCCGCCAGGTCTGACCTGGCGGGCGTACCGGCACCTGCGAGCAGACCTTGACTGATGCATCGGCACCATTCATGAATGGTGCCGGTGCATCCGACCTCTCCATTCCCATTGAGTCCAATAGGACTCAAATGGGAATGGGGAGTAATAATTACCGGCACCCGGCAAAGGTGATTTACCGGGTCTGCCGGGACTGGAATGCCCCAGTAGATCCCCATTGCCGGGCACCGGTAATTTCATGACTCTGGCAGCAACGTGCCGGTAATTACCGGCATGGCTGCCGTCGGACTCATAATGAGGCCCAGTATCACGTATTTGAGTCTAAAGAAAGTACACTTCCTATGTTTTGAATCAAACCTGCCTTTCTAGAGTAATGTTTATGATTCTTATGCTTTTTAATAACTGTCAGCAGCTGGTGCATTTTAAATTGAATCTGAAGTAGATTGTGGTACCATATACAGACCCTCCAAACCTTTATTTATGGCAGCATTTTTGCAGCACAGTTTGTATTGACTGGAGGGTGCAAGATTGGTACATTGCAAGGAGGCAGCGCGCAAGGCTACAAGAGAGCCAGGCTGTCATTATATGTATCTTTTGTATAACTTTATTAGGAAGAGTCCTAGATGTCTCTGGCTTGGCAAAACAATATTTGTTTTGGCTACGTTTTTTGGTTTAATCTGCATACGTGTTATTATTAACGTTATTAATCATTAACAGTTGTAATGCTAACTGTATTCCCTTTCTATTTTCTCCAATCCCCCAAACACCCACACACCTCTCACCCAACACACCTCACACATCTCACCAATTCCCCATCACAACTTGTATTTTCGAACCTCATGCTCAGTCATACACATACTCACACTAATACATAAAATGCTGATAATTGCGCTATAACCTCTAATTCCCTTCTGTTCAAGATCTAATATACGAGTACCAATCACTCAGTATGTTATAACATATATGTTGAATTCTGATATCGAAACAGCCGACACGTGTTTCTACCCCCTGGTCGTCTTCAAGGCAATTTCATCTGTTAGCTGAGTATCCCTGCTGTGTACGTGTGTATTCCCCCTGGAGTATTTGCACTCAAATTAAGCTTTGTTGATTCCGTAACTAATGCTAGAAATCATTACTTTAAACTTCTTGGAGTATTTGAGCTTGATTTTGACTTAGTTGGCCCCGTAGCTATTGCTATATGTCATCAATTTCAAATAAAGTCGATATCAAGCTGTCCCATTTTCTTGGTGTTATGCTGACTGGTTGCTGAACCACAATCTGTTAGGGCTGCGTGTGATCGCAAATCATTTAACTCTTCCTGGTTCTGATACCATGCGTCAGATTGTTGCAGGTATAAATCCCTCAATGCAAAAGTCGGACCGCGCAGGCCTAACAGACTGGGCTCAACAACCAGTCAGCATAACACCAAGAGAATGGCAAATGACCTGTGACTTGTATGATCGCTCAGTTCTCCAGCATTGGGTCTTGCATGGATTCACACGCTCATGAATATTCGCCGTCATCAGCCTGGGAATCCTTGGTAATATTAAAGCAGTTGTGCTTTAAAAGCTAAAAACTGCTTGTTGCTTATATAGCCTATTGCTGCCAGCATTGGTCCTACTGGCACAACCAATGGCATTCGTCCTCCTTAGCTCCACCCCTGGTGGCCATCATCAGATTTTTACTGCACGTTTACGTGTTGGGGGAGTCCTTGTTTCGTTCCTCGAAATCTTTACTTTTTGGTCCTATTTTTGAGAAAATCCTTCACCATTTCTTCATCTTCAATCACTGTTGTGACTAGCGGCGGTGGGGACCCATCGCTGGTTAAGATCCAGTCCATCGTCTGATCTTCTGATCGTGTTAAGCCTTAGATTTGTGCTTTCACCACACGGCATGGCAGACGCAAGCAAGACAAGTCTCTTCAGAGCCCGTTTCAACTGCAACCTGAAGAACATCTTCATAGTTGACGGTCCTTCTCTTACAAGACTCTACGGGATTGTCATAGAAGGTTGGTGGCTTGGCTGGAGGAGAGATGTCAGGGCCTCTGACACAGCCTCAGTGCTAAGTCATGCCCCTGCCAGGTCGGCAGATATGTTGATTGTACTACTCTGCTAAGAGTACGAGATCCTTTGAGGACAGCGTTTCTTTCCTGAGGAAGAATCCTAAAAAGGACAAAAAGTTGCACGCTCCAACTTCTTCCCGTTCGACGAACCTGCTAGTGGCTACAGCTCCTGTGGCTTTGGCCACATCATCCAGGGCTCCGACAGCACTGTTTATGGCTCTGAGAGCTCCCTCATCTGAAAAACGGTGCACGCAGACTACCTCTCTTCATTGACGAGTCGCACACCGTCAACTAACCACACACGTCCACGAACCGTCACTTCACAAGCCATGTTCCTTTGGCATCGACATCCAAGACACCGTCATTGACTCATCCACTGAAATCTTTGTCTATGGCTAGGCCGTCTACCATCTCGTCAACGGCCTCGTCCATGACACTAACTACATAATTTACAGCCCTGTCGACGACAGCATCTATGTACTCGCCGACTACGACGGCCGTCTCCAGAATTGCTCTACCTCCACAACCTCTGTCTGCTTAATTAGTGCCCTCTACGGCTCTGTTGACGACACCACAAGCGCCTGTAATTGCCTCCTTCCCCAGGTGTGTGAGTGTGGACAAGGAGATACCGCCAGCTCTCTCCTTTCTCCCAAAGCCAGCCAACGCCAAGCAGCTCCTCACCCTGTCATGTGTGGGTTCTCCTGGAGCATCACCGCCTGCTCAGCTAGTGCATGTAAGCACTCTTTCAGACAATGATCCTCTGCAGGCCTTTACTCTGATCTGGAAGAGGTCCAGGGTGACCCTGATCCCATTCTTCCTATGCCTAATCACTCTATGCCTCATCACTCGCCGCAGCCAGATCAACTAACTGCAAACTATTCTGTTTGCCTGCTGCTTCCACGGGAGCTGCGTCAGCACCAAGAGTTCTTCTTCATCCACCTACACCTACGCCTCAGCCGTTTTCCGGCCCTGTGGCTGCCCTCACACATACCATACTAACTCTGACACTGACACTTCACAAGGTGCTCAAGTTACAGATGAGTATAATGATCTGATACCAGCAGACGGTGAATCCCCCAATGTAGATCTGCCCTCCAGAGACTCTCCACCAGATGAAAAAGGGCCATTCAGTGCACTGTTAAATCATGCAGCCATATTATTTCAGAGGTACTCTTTCTTTTCTCACTTTCCCCCTGAAGCTCACTGTCTCCAGAGCTCTGGTTCTCTCTAGGCTGGACTATTGCAACAGCCTCTTTCTAAATCTTGCTTCCTCTACTCTTCGACCTTTACAACTTAACAAGAACCGGACTGTAAGACTTGTCCTTGGACTCAAGCTGAGGGACCGTATCTCTCCATCTGGGAAATCTCTTCACTGGCTCCCAGTGGCTGCAAGAATCGACTTCAGGACCCTCTGCATCGTCCACAATTCTTTCTGGGGCCTGGCTCCGCTCAACCTTCAACTTTCTCTTCCAAAACATCTTCCTTCTCGAGCTCTCCGCTCATCCACCTCCAACTCTCTGAGGATCAGACGCTTCTCCAAGCAGAGAGTTGGGGGCAGATCTATCTCCCCGGCTGGGACCTCTCTCTGGAACAGCCTCCCTGTCTCTCTCAAACTTGAGCAGAACCACCTCCGGTCCCAGAAGCAACTCAAGACCTTCCTTTTTGCTTCAGCTCTCTCTCTTCCTCTCCCCTGCTGATGCACCTGACTTCTGCGCGTACTGGTCCCCCTATGAACTCGGGCCCAGGCTCCTGCATGTCCAGTTGCTCTTGCACTGCCTCCAGGCTCCCCAGCGCCTAAGGGTCTGTATCTGCAACCCTACAGTCCCTTCTCTCTGCACTTATGAGCCACCCACTGGCTGCACTTGAGTTAACTGCACTCCCCCCTTCATCTCCACCCTGGCACTTCTCCCCTTCCCTCTTCCCTGCACGTGCACGATCTGAATGACACAAGCCCTAGTAACATTGTTATTTTCTCCTCCCTTTGTTTCCCGCTTCTTGTCTTGTCGCGCCTAGAAACAGGCACGTTATAAATGCCACATCATATGATATCATATATCATTCAACCTGGTTCCTGAAGAGAAGAAAAAGGAGGGTTTCCAGAGGCAGGAGTTCTCTAGGAAATCATTTGTCGCCCTCCCTGCTTTATGACCTATGGGGAGATGGCTTATTAGTCATTAAGAATCCATTCTCGGCCCCCCCAAAAAAGGATTGCCTAGAGAAGAAGAACTGAGTGCCGGATTCTGCCCCTATGTGTCTTTGTTCCCATACTTCACCAGACTCTGTGACTTTTGCTGAGGCAAGGAAAAGGAAGGTCCACTAACCCTTCCTCTACATGCATGGTTCCAAAAGACCATGAGGGTAGGAAGCTGGACGCGTTTGAGGAACGCTTCATTACCACAACCGCCTTCACCAACAAAGCGGCTAACGCTTTAGCTATCCTCTCAAGATATCCTAGAGTGCTGTGGTACAAGCTGGGACCCATCTTAGAATTTCTCCCAACGAGAAGAAGAGTGAGATGTTGGCGTTATTCCATGAAGGTGTGGTGGCCTAAGATCACACAATTGCTGTCGCTCTAGACATTTCAGTTTCAGGCAACAGGGCAGTACTCCACAGACAAGGTTGGTTGAATGCCACCAATTTCCACCCCAAGGTTCAGTCAAAGGTCATTGATCTGCCTTTTGAGGGCATAGACCTCTTCTGCAAGGCTGTAGATGAGTTCCCTCAGTCCATAAAGATGGGCATGGCATGCTCGTTGGGTACTCTACAACAACATAGGCAGTCCTTTCATTCATCCAAAGGCCCATTCTCCAGGTCTACGAAAGAGTACAGGCCATCATATCGCTAACCTTCATGGTACAGCACGATCGAGGCATACAGAGGACGTGCCCAGTCCTACAGAGGTGGAACACAGCCTCGATGTGGAACATCCTCCAGGACACAAATGCCCAAGCAGGCCTAATCAAGTTTAGGGCCCGGACCCCACTGCAGCACCCCGGTGGGAGGCTGACTATCTCAGTTTGTCAACGAGTGGCCCCACACCTACACTGACATGTGGGTGCTCAGCATAGTCCAACAGGGCCACACCCTTGAATTCCTGGACAAATGCCCGTCTACCCCTCCTGTCAGAAGGAAAGAGCAACACCTTCCGCTATTCTTACAAGAGGTTTGGTCATTGTTTAAAAAAAGGGTCTGTGGAACCTGTGCTCCTACACCTCCGGGGCATCAGAGGGTACTCCAGGTACTTACTGGTGCAGAAGAAGTCAGACGGGTGGAGGCCCATCCTCGACCTAAGACAGCTCAACAAGTTTCTCAAGTCCCAGAAGTTCAGGATGGTCACGTTGCCGCTCGTACTCGAACAGTTGGAACAAGGAGATTTCCTATCATCTCTGGACTTAGAGGATGCCTATTTCCACATCCCCATTCATCGCAGGCACCAACGATTCCTCCGATTTGACGTACACAGCAAACCTTACCAATTCAAGGTTCTACCCTTAGGTCTAATTCCAACTTAAGGTTCTACCCTTTGGCCTAATATCAGCTCCCAGGGTCTTCACAAATTGCCTGGCTCCAGTGGCAACCCATCTTGGATGAGCAGGCTTCTACATCTACCCCTACCTAGATGACTGGCTGCTCCACGCCCGCTCTTAAACGCAGGCCTCACAACACACCAGGGAGACCATTAGGTTCCTGACTTCGCTTGGATTCTCAATAAAGTCATGCGCCTCAGAACGCTCTCTACCTGGGTTCACGTCTCAATGCACTGACGTGCCAAGCTGCCCCCTCCGAGGAAAGGGTCAAAGCCATCTTGGGCAAGGTTTAACAGCTCTCAACTCTTCGTATAGCGACTGTCTGCTCCATCAAATCTCTGCTAGGGATGATGTCTTTGTGCATCCTTATAGTCCCTCATTGCAGGCTGTGCATGAGACCTCTCCAGGAGTTACTGTATGCCAGGTGGCTACAGATATCGGGCTACTGAAACAACAAGATCGCCCTCACTCCGGCGTTCAGGTGAAACCTGCGGTAGCGGTCCATTTGTCAACAACTCATGCAGGGTGCTCCTCTTCGCTTTCCATCACGTTAGGCCACGGTCACCACCAACACCACCCTGAAAGGTTAGGGAGTGCACAAAGGTAAGTTTCATACCAGAGGCTTATAGCAACATGAGGAGAAAGAGTTGCACACAGAGCAGTATTCTGGGATCTGAAGTCCTTTGGGCCCCACTCCAAGGCAAGGTGGTCCGCATCCTTGCGGACAAGATGACCACCATGTTCTACATCAGGAAGCTGGGCAGGATCTGCTCTTCCATTCTATCCAATGAGGCGCAAGCTCTGTAGAACTGGGCAATAGTGCACAAGATGTTTCTCATCCCATTTCTCTTGGCGGGCATTCACAATACCATTGCATATTCGCTCAGTAGGGGGCTGCGATCCTGCCACGGGTGGGAACTCCACCAGACTCAAGTCCTCTTCGTTTTCTCCAAGAGGGGTCACCCTGGATTGACCTATTCGCTACAGCAGCCAACATAAAGTGCACCCGGTTTGCCAGCTGGTAACCTCAACCAAAGAGTCTGGGGGAGGTTGTCTTGTTTCCCTGGGAAGTTGTAAGAAAGGCATGGTATCAACAGTAAGGCAGACACAAGTGACCACAGTTCAAGGGTGTTTATTGAACTTTCACAAGGTTGTGATAACGCCTATCTAAACCTAAATCTACAGCTGGGAGCAAGCTACGACCATCAAATAATAATAATACAGTCCTAGTGGAGTCTTGTCAAAATAAAAGGGTCTATACTAAATAAAAAAAACTATTGCCAATCCTTACTGCTAATTTACAAATAGTGTGAGGTAATGTTCATGGAAAAGAAAGCAGGGTTCACAAAATGATATGTCAAGATGTTCGGGCTGTTGCGCTCCCTTGTTCATGTTTTCAGCACGGGGCAAGGCAGTTCACTTGAGCAAAGCACACACTCTGGCTTCTTCGACACAAGGATACAGTTCGATTTCCAGCAACAGGGTCTTCTGTGCCCAAGTCTCTTTTCTCATCAGTCTCTTGATTAAGAGGGTCTGATGTACACAAAATTAAGATACAGTTATTTTCTTCTTACAAATATTCAACTCGAATGCTTCACCCTGGATCCCCCTCAGCTGGGCTCAGATCCCTATTACATAGTTCAGAGAATATTAGTTTTCTCAGGTGATTCATGGTTCACCCCGGATCACCCTCGGCTGGGCTCAGATCCTTCCCTTTTTCAATTAATCTCCCTCAGCTGGGCTCGGACGAATTGTAGTTTCCCTTTGTTTATCGAATACTTTCGAATGTGCACAGGATTTAGCTTGAAACGTTGCAGGACCACTTTGATACAAACTTCTGTTTTAAAATACAGTCACCATTCAGTTGGATACCTAACGGAGACCTTTGAATGAGCACCCACGGGGCGCCGGATAACTCTGTCTATGGTATCTCACTTGGCCTCCCAAAGTTCATTCACTCCTTTGGTTTCCAATTATATTCGCGTCGCTCATCACATGCATTTCACACACTGTCCTCTTTGGATTTCTTCTTACAACGTTGCTGCTTGCAACCTTGGTGGTTCAAATACAAGCTGGTTTGGTATCTGTTTCTCCGACTCACAGGCTGTGCCTTCTTTACTGGCGATGCTTTATTGTAGGATCTAAGGACAGTACCACATCGGCAATCACTCCTCCCTGCCTTGGTGATCGACGTGGGAGAGCCCCTGGTACCTTTGATGCACAGTGTAGGTTTGTTCAGCTTTAGTTCCAGGTCTTAGGCTTCTTACTTTCCAAGGTTTGTGAAAGTAACAGTCTTTAGAGATCACAGGCACTTCCCTCCTTGCAACCCTCTCTGGTCTTGCCATCTTTCTCCTTGTATTAAACTGCCATCTTGGAACTGCTGCTTCCTTGTGCGCTTTCTTGCTCTGCCTTTTATCAGTGTGGGGAAGCGTGATGAAAGTCAGGTGTGTGTGTAATGATCCGCAATTGCCTGGCCATAGTATCGGGACATGTCAGGTAAACGGCTCTGGTGTTAGTCGGTTGTCGCTCATGGTAAACAGGCCGTGAGAAGGTGTTTGTGTCGGGAAAGTGGGGGGAGGGTTGAGCTCCCAGGTATCCTACCTGGTAGGATGGGGAAAAAGTGTTACAAGAAAGGGGATGCAGCGCTTCACCATCCGGTGCCCCACTTCCACTCCCCGAAGACCCCTCATCCAGGTGATCCTCCCGCACTGGTTCAGCCACAGGTACTGGATCCAAAAGCGATGGCCGTGTCTTGGCCACCTGGATGACCGATCCCCGCGGACTAGCAGGTGAGATACCGTCAGATTTGTCACAAAGGCCTGTTTCTCTACACGTTCCATTCAATTCCTGCGAGTGCTAAGGGCTCTCAAACAGACCCATTGCAAGATGATCCTCATTGCTCCGGCGTGGCCCAGGCAGATCTTCTCCACCTGTCTGTTGCCCCTTGCATCAAACTGCCTCCTCTTCCAGACCTTCTCTCCAGAGACGGAGGATCTGTTCTACACCATGACCCAGCGTCCTTCAAACTGGCGGCTTGGCTTCTGCACCCCTAGAGTTTACCCATTACAAGTTGCCAACTGAATGTAAGGATATCGTGGTTAGAGCTAGGGCACTGTCTACCCTTGCGTGCTATAAGCACAAATGGAAGTGCTTCACTGTGGTGTGTTCTCCTTTTCGCATAAGAGCTCCTGAAATCCTGCTCTCCCTACCAAAGGTGGCCCTAGCCCACGCATCTATCAAGGCACATCTAGCAGCTATCTCTCGATACACCTGGCCACCTGGCAGGCCTTCCTTGTGGCCCCACAAACTTGTTCAGGAATTCCTAAAAGGTATGGTCCGAGCGTTCCCTTCTGTGAAAGCTCCAGCCCCCACATGGGAGCTCAACGTAGTTCTGTCCAAGTTTAATCCTCCTTTTGAGCCCCTTCGCCGTGTTCCGTTAAGGTTTCTGTCTTGGAAGACAGCTTTTCTGGTGGCTATCACTTCTGCCAGATTTGTTGGGGAGATGCCAGCTCTCTTTTGCAAACCACCATATTAGTCTTTCCATCAATCCAAGGTGGTTCTACGCACTCATCCATCTTTCATAACTAAAGTTCCATCAGACTTTTATTTGAATGAGCCTTTAGTTCTGCCAGTCTTCTTCGCCAATCCTGCCTCCTGCAGAACGGGCTCCACATTCGCTGAACGTGGGGTGCCCTGTGAAGTTCTATATCGCATGCACTAACGCTTTTCTGACGTTTAGTCCTGTGGGTCAAGGAAAAGCCCTATGAAGGCTTCCATGTCCAGGTGGCTCTCTGGCTGTATCTCGCATCGCCATCAGCTTGCTAACTGACCGTTGCCAGGACGTCCGAGAGCCCATTCCACCAGAGCCGTGGCATCTACTATGGCGTTCCTGTCCGGTGTTCCCTTTTAGGAAAGATTCCTCTTTACTGCACCTTTCCTTCCATTTCTATGGACCCCCAAACCTTTTGCTTTTATTTTTGTATCTGACCTGTTCTTTGTACCTTGCAGTGAAGCCTTATTATTATTATTATTATTATTATTATTATTATTATTAAGCCTCACTACACTGTCTTTTGCTCATCTGTTATGGGGAAACTGAGATGTTTCCCTTAGTCCTGTTACTTTACTACTTTTAGTAACTTGTTAACACTTGTGATAACTTTTATCATTGTACAATGCATCTTATAATGCAGTGCAGCGGGGTACACTTTTTGTGTTTCCCTAGACTAACACTCAGAAGAGTTTTGGTTACTCTAGGTGTGCTAAATGGACAAGCTGGTAGCGGCAGTGGCTTTTTACCATCTTCTTGTGCATTTAACTGTGGCTAGTGGTCAAAAATGGCCAGGCCACAATATTTTCTGCTTGTGCTGTGGCCATCTTGTCTTTTAACGAGGTATAGTGGCGGAGTGAGTGCACACCTAGGTAAAGACAAATACTTGAAAATAGTATTTAGAAAACTGCAAAAAGCGGTATTAATAATCTTACGAGGTGCAGGGGAGGAAAAGAGGGTTTTGGCACAAAAACCCTATAGTAAACAAGAACATAGGAAGAGGACCCAAGATTCGAGTCCTCCCGTCCCCTGCACTCTCTAAGGCTAGCAGCAAGGGCGTAGATTCTTTAGGAAATAGTTTGCAATATTCGTGTTGAATACTCTTTAAAACTTGATTCAACAGTGTTTATAAATTCAAACAGAAGAACAATGGTTTTGGTTTTTAGGTGTCCAAAAGTAAAGCGAACACCTATTTATTCATACATAAATATGTAGTGAAGGCAGGAGAAATTACAAAATAACAATACAATGTCAACATAATCAAAAATTGGTGAAAATTCCACTTTAAATGGCTTGACGCGTTTCGAGGTAATTCCTCTTCTTCAGAAGCCTCTGTGGATCTACTGTCTAGTCATGATGCATATAGGGAGAGATCAAAAGAAGGTATACATAGATATCTGTTAGACGAATAAAAAACAAATGGCACTGCTTCATTCAAATTAAGTCTACACATGTAGTGTCATAAGAAGTTCAAACATTTAATTCAGTGTAACCAGAATAGCTATATAGCTATGCTTTTAAAATCATAAGCACTGTCTAGTATAATCCCGTGCACCTCTAATGCGAATCCAACATAATAGATCATCAATGGTAATGTAAAACTAGAAACCATAATATAGGCTGTCGCTTCAGCGAGTGTAGGCAGAATCGGAAATATAAGACAATTACATTAGGTCCTACACAGTTTGAATGCAGTCATGAGTACTACCTGTTAGCCCTCTATTCATGGGTAGATTCACTGTTCTCAACTGGGAACCAAGTACATTTACTCAAGGACAAGTGCCTAAAAATGCCTAAGTTCTGTATAGAAATTCAAAAAGGAACGTATCCATATTTAAGGGCCTATTCTACCAATGTGAGTACACTGTTGGACATAATTAGTATAAACTTATCGCTAAAATGTACGTAGAATACACTGACCTAATGAAGTACAATGTTGTAGCAGGGAAGCCTTCTATGGCGAAGAATGACTCCAAAGGGACATGCTTGAAATGTCAACACTGCGTTTTTAGTGTTTTCCAGGTGCAGAAAGAAGATTCAACACTTTGGGCAATCTCTGTGGGGAGCAATAATTATGTTTGGGTGACTGCGTTTAACTAAATAAATATTCACAAACACACAATGCGTTCGTAGGCAATGACAGTGTACCTGCTGTTATTCTTGCGGTGAAGCGGACGGATATATTGTGGCAGAGTTCAATGCAAAGCGAGCGCGCTTGTTCTCTCAGAGTTGCGTTTGCAGTCGCAGGAAAAATGGGTGAAATGAGTCAGAGGACTCGTAACAGCGAACACTTTCTGTTGGAAACAACAGGATCCTAGTAAGTGCATTAGACTATGAGGATCTTCAATGGCACGGTTTAAACGTGTGAAGTATTCTTCATTTAACGCGTACCTGCTTAGTCTCGGTGTGGAGCTAGTACAGCTTCACTCTGTTCGTTGTTAGCACGGTGTCCATGGAAACGAGGGACCGTGTGTAAACAGCCTGGTATTTGGCGGGCAGGATTCAAGAAGTAGAGAACAATAAAGGACTAACCCGGTGATGGAATAATGTGGCGGCCATCTTTAGCAGTGCAGGGAAACCCGCTTCTTTGTTGATAGTGAATGTGATATCGTGTATGTAGTTCTATGTATCACCTTATAGCAGCATAATCAGGTTTTCATTTAGGATAACATGTATTGAACAATATAATTATGTCAGCAACGGTTGATTCACAGAAAAAAAAATTCCACACATTTTTTTTTATACATATCTCTACCTATATGCATAACGCTTCTGCATCATTCAAGCGTCTAACCAATTCACAGCGTGCCAATATGCATCGTTATATCTTATTTGCTGGACAATCTGATACCTGGTATCTGATGTCCTCACATTCTAAGCTATGCACAAAGTCTGCATGCTTAATGTATCGAGTGGCAAATATACATTGCTGTAAGTCCTCTCATGTAACAATACAAACAGGTTTACATGCTGCATAACTTATGATGTAATGACCACAATATGACAGGAACAATTATACCAAAGTCTGCATGCTTAATGTATCGAGTGGCAGATACACATTGCTGTAAGTCCTCTCATGTAACTATACAGTCAGGTTTACATACTGCGTGACTCATGATGTAATGATCAAAGTATGACAGGAACCATTATGCCAAAAGATATTCTTCCATGGCTATAACTGCATAATTCATGGTGCTGCATAATTCAAATGTCTGATTACTTCAAAGGGTGCCATTATGACTCCTATCATCTCATTCACTGGACAATCAGCTGCAGGGTCGCTGCTGTCTTCCCATTCTAAAGCCCATGGTAAAGTGTTGGTGCATAATAGAGAGTGCAAAGTCTACAGAACAGATATTTTTTAAAGATTAATAGTTTCTAAATAAAGCAGTTCAAGGATGTTTCCTCGTTGAGGCCCCTTGGATATTTAGTGTCCAATAGGTATATCCAATACTTTTCTCTTTGTGACAGGAGTCTTATGTAGTTACCACCTCGCTGTGGTTTGCTTACAACTTCAACGACCTGGAATCTCAATTGGCTAATGTTGTGTTTTGCTTCCATAAAATGTCTGGCCACCGGTGATTTCTGGTTTTGGCACCGGATGGTGGACTTATGCTCTGATATCCGTTCTTTCAAAGACCTCGTAGTCTGTCCAATGTACAATTTGCCACAGGGACATTTCAGAGCATATATGACGCCTGATGTTATACAGGTGGCAAAGCTTTTAATCTTTATTTTTTTGCCTGTTGATGGGTGACAGATGGTATTTCCCTTAATTACATTGTTACAGTTGGTACAGTTGAGACATGGAAAGGTCCCCATTTTTTTAGTTTGTAGGAGCATTTGTTTGTCCTTATCTGGTCTCTCAGCTTTCACGAGTCTATCCCTAAAGTTGCGACCCCTTTTGAATGCCATCATCGGTACTCTTGGGAAAAGTTCTTTCAGGTGTTCGTCACTTTGTAGTAAAGGCCAATGCTTTCTTATAGATTTACTAATCTGGAAACTTTGATGTGAATATTTGGAAATATACATCAGTGGAGTAGAGTTGGTTCTGGATTTAGGTACTAACAGGTCTTTCTGTGTTAGATGGTTCAATCTAATGTTGGCATCATGTAGAATGTCATGGGGATATCCTTGTTTCTCAAAGTGCTCAATCAGTTGGGTGCATTCAATGTCAAGACCAGCTAGGTCTGATATGATTCTCTTTAGTCTCAGTATCTGGCTGTAAGGAAGACTTTTCAACATAGGTTTGGGGTGAAAGCTGGTGAAGTGTAGAAGATTATTAGCATCTGTAGGTTTGTGGTAGATGGTAGTCACTATTTTTGCTTCATGGATCTTCAAACTGACATCTAAAAAATGAAGGTCTGGTTCCCCAACGTCCATCGTGAATTTGATTTTTGGATGTACTGTGTTCATGAAAAGTAAAACGTCATCCAATTCCGTTCTTGTGCCGCACCAGACTCCAAATATATCGTCTATAAATCGTTTCCATAGTATGATCTTGGAGGTCCATATGCGATTATTTAAGACGTGTTCTGTTTCGAATCTATACATAAAGGAGTTTGCATAGACAGGTGCTATAGCGGAACCCATGGATGTGCCGGATATTTGATTGTAGAAGGTTTTTTGGAACCGAAAGTAGCTATTGTGCAAGATAAGTTTCAGTAGTTCAATAATGAACTCTGAATTACCTTGTATGTGTTCAGAGTTGGAGAGTAGCCATTCTACAGCGTTAATGCCTTCATCGTGGGGTATCAAAGTGTATAAACTGCATACATCCATACTGAATATAATGCAGTCGGCACTAATGGCTGAAATTTCTGCTAAGCAGTTGAGGAAGTCTGTGGTGTCTTTGAGGTAAGTAGGAATTTCCTGAATTAGAGGTTGTAGAAGGCGGTCGACGTAGATAGCTAGGGGATCGAAGATGCTCTCCGTTCCTGCAACTATAGGTCTTAACTGAGGTTTCTGATTGTCCCTATGGATTTTTGGAAGTCCATAGAATACTGGTGTTATAGGATGTTTTTTGATGAGAAATTGACTGGTTTTAACGCTAATCCAATCATTGTCGAGTGCATTGTCAATTAAGGTTTCAATAATGGTCTTAATGCCCTGAAGAGGGTCGCCGTTCAATCTGCTGTATGTTGTCTGGTCATTGAGTTGTTCGAGGCATTTACTGGTGTAGTAACTCGTGTCCATGACTATTATGGCTCCTCCCTTGTCTGCAGGTTTGATAGTGATCTTTTCATCTTTTGCCAAAGTCTCAATGTGCTCAAGCTGACTATTCTTGATATTAATCGGAGATGATTTGCGGTAATTGATCCGTTTAAGGTCATTAAGTACCTTTTTCTCAAATAGGTCAAGAATGGGATTTTGGATTGGTGGATCGAACGAGCTCTTGGGTCGTAGTTCTAGATTGTCTTCAGGAGTATCATCTTGTCCCGGTTCACTCTCAAAAAACATTTTTAATCTGATCTTTCTCATAAACCGGTGTAGGCAAACTTGCTCTTCGAAGATAGATGTGTTACTCGTGGCTACGAATGATAAGCCCCTGTTCAGGATAAAAAGTTGGTCACTTGATAGATGTTTACTCGAGATATTCATCACTATGTTTTCTGTTACTTGTTTTTTTGTTTTTGTGGCCTTTTTACCTCTTCTGGTCATCTCTTAACCGATCTCTTAGGCCTAAAAAAGCCGCAGACGGTGTTGCTATTCGTCCCGTGTGTTGATCTATTGATGTCTCTAGCGTCCACTGTCTCACTCTGAGATGTCGTTGGTTGGTGTCTTGAGGCTTGGGTAATCGGATCTCCTATACTTCCACTGCTGCTATCACTACCCGAATTGGAAGAATTCGGGTGTGATGGTCTATTTCTGTTCTGGTTCCGGTGATGATAAAACTCTTGCCAAGAGTAGACAATGTCGTTCAAGTAGTCGAAGGTGTCTCGTTTAAACTTTCTTAGCTTTCTTTGTTCAATGTCCACCTTATAGTTATTTAGTTTTTCATTGATATCCTCCAGAAGACCTTTAAGTTCATCCGCTGTTTTGAATTCCGATAATTGCGTTTTTAGAGCCTCAATGTCTGTGTCTATAGTTGTCAATGATTTCGAAAGTTCTTCTATGGTTAATAGAATAAGGTCAAGTGAGCACTTGTTTAAGATCTGGTCCCATTTGGCGATGAATGTTTTGCTCTCGCTGCACAGGGTCGGTCTCAGATATACCCTTAGACCTCTAGGAATCCTCTGGGACTTATAATACTCAACTAATGTTGTAGCGTGAGGTTTTTGTGATATTTCGCGTCTAATCAATTTTTCCAACTGTGAAATTAGTCTCTCCGGATTTGACGTAGTCTGTAGGTTTTTCTCTATTCTTGATCAAAGAATCTTCTTTCTGCACCTGGAAAACACTAAAAACGCAGTGTTGACATTTCAAGCATGTCCCTTTGGAGTCATTCTTCGCCATAGAAGGCTTCCCTGCTACAACATTGTACTTCATTAGGTCAGTGTATTCTACGTACATTTTAGCGATAAGTTTGCACTAATTATGTCCAACAGTGTACTCACATTGGTAGAATAGGCCCTTAAATATGGATACGTTCCTTTTTGAATTTCTATACAGAACTTAGGCATTTTTAGGCACTTGTCCTTGAGTAAATGTACTTGGTTCCCAGTTGAGAACAGTGAATCTACCCATGAATAGAGGGCTAACACGTAGTACTCATGACTCCATTCAAACTGTGTAGGACCTAATGTAATTGTCTTATATTTCCGATTCTGCCTACACTCGCTGAAGCGACAGCCTATATTATGGTTTCTAGTTTTACATTACCATTGATGATCTATTATGTTGGATTCCCATTAGAGGTGCACGGGATTATACTAGACCGTGTTTATGATTTTAAAAGCATAGCTATATAGCTATTCTGGTTACACTGAATTAAATGTTTGAACTTCTTATGACACTACATGTGTAGACCTAATTTGAATGAAGCAGTGCCATTTGTTTTTTATTCGTCTAACAGATATCTATGTATACCTTCTTTTGATCTCTCCCTATATGCATCATGACTAGACAGTAGATCCACAGAGGCTTCTGAAGAAGAGGAATTACCTCGAAACGCGTCAAGCCATTTAAAGTGGAATTTTCACCAATTTTTGATTATATTGACATTGTATTGTTATTTTGTAATTTCTCCTGCCTTCACTACATATTTATGTATGAATAAATAGGTGTTCGCTTTACTTTTGGACACCTAAAAACCAAAACCATTGTTCTTCTGTTTGAATTTATAAACACTGTTGAATCAAGTTTTAAAGAGTGTTCAACACGAATATTGCAAACTATATCCTAAAGAATCTACGCCCTTGCTGCGTAGCCTTAGAGCGTGCAGGGGACGGGATTACTCCAATCTTGGGTCCTCTTCCTATGGCCATCTTGTCTTTTAGCCATATTCTGGGCCTGTGAGGCCAGAAGAATCCTTATGGGGACTTCTAGTGCCCGAAAAGCAGAGGCTTTTGGCAGGCTACTAGAGGGCTATGTGTGTTAGCTGCCAGGAAGTGGGGGGCTGGGACTGTCTGTCCCAATCCACAAACTGGTGCCACTATGTTTGAGTGGTATGCATGAGTTTTGCCACCAGTGGTCCTGATTGGACCACTGTTGGGGTGTTTGTGGGGGCAGATCTGTCATTGGCTAGTGAGAGCTGCTGCTCTTCCCTGGCTTTTAGGATAAGCAGAGAGATCCTGGAAGAAACTGAAGGAGCCAAGACTCCTGTCTAGCCGCAAGACTTGCAAGGAGGGAATCGCCAAAAAGACTGAAGAATAACCTGTATGGCATATTTGACCAAATTTTGCCAATATGAAAATCTCGTATAGCCTAAAAATGTCAACAAATATGCCATACGAAACATAGTGAAGAAGGTCAAGGGGGGCTGCGGGGTTGTCCTCGCTCCCTTCTTCACTGTAATATGACTGGCGGTTGCAGGGATGTCACCTGCAACCCTGACTAAAGTATAAAGAAAAGCGGACCCTGCAGCGCTTGTTCCCGTACACGCAAATGAAGGGAACCAGTGTAGCAGAGGGATGTTGGGGACAGCGGCACACAAGGAGGTGTGCCGCCCACAGGTAAGCAAGGGAGTGGGGCAAGGGCAAAGTCTTAAATGTTCAGGGGAGAGAAAACAAAAAGTTATTTTCAGAAAAATAACTTTCAGTCATTTCTCCTTCGAAAATTTCAACCACGGTCTTACCATGCAAATCCACGAGGAGATCATGGACCCGTCGGAAGAAGGCTTGGCGGCCAACTTCTGCTGCTGCCCTGGTAGAGACCTGTCCTGCGGAAGATCTCCAGCAGTCCTGCGATGGAGCTGCAAACCTTGGAGTAGAGGGAACAGTGATTCTCGGCATCAGCTCGGAGTCCTACGAAGAAGATCCTTCGGAAGTGTCCCAGGACTGCCCTGTGGCTGACCAGCTGAGTTTGGGCTACCGTACTGCGACGTCGCCTTCTGAGTTGAGGCTTGAAACTTGTGGGATCTGTGCTGTGTGCAACAAGATTTAACTCTGCAGAATCTCTTGGTCCTAGCATCAAGTAATCCCTTTGTGTCGCTGTGCATCAGTGGCTGTCGTCCGAAACCGCTCATCTTCATCCATTCCTGT
Organism: Ambystoma mexicanum; assembly: GCF_040938575.1. Classification (NCBI taxonomy): domain Eukaryota; kingdom Metazoa; phylum Chordata; class Amphibia; order Caudata; family Ambystomatidae; genus Ambystoma; species Ambystoma mexicanum. The sequence continues at coordinate 31,738,211 of NC_090921.1, forward strand.
CCTGAGAGGGGCCCTGCATCGACTTCTGCATTCTTCAATTGGGAGACCCTGCACCAGTATTAGACACCGACCAGAGAGCTGCTCGAACCTGCAACCCCTGGGAATCGAGGGCTGAGGCTGACTGCGGCAAATGCGACCTTGGACCTTCTTCAATCGACCTGCCAAGTCCTGGGAAGAATCGGCGCATGGGGGGTAAGTTGTAGCAATACATACCTAACCCCTAAACTCCCTTTTGCCACTGCTTGTTCACACAAGCACTCCGAAAGTTGTGAACACGTTTGTTAGCTAGTTTAACTCATGTATATGTAAATTTGCAGAACTTTTGGGTACAAGGCCCGATACATCTTCGTGATGGACTTCTGCAGTTAGGGTTGAATCTCTCTGGACCTGTAGTGCTAATACTAATCTGTACCTTCCTTTTCAGGGGTTTGATGAGCATTATGCCCTACTCCAGTAAGTGTGTATATGTATCTAATTTTTAGTATTCAGTGCTATTACCTGTTAGCCATTTTGCACTGTGTTATTTGGACATAAGTAAAGAAGTATTTGTATGCATGTTTGTCTAAGTGTGTTCCTTGACTGCTTCACTGTGTGTGCTCTTTGTGGACCACCTTACAAGCTCACCACCTCTTGAGACTTAGCCTAGACCACTCGCACTGCTACCTTGAACTGGTTTGGCTACAGCTCTCAGAGCTGTCCCTGTCACAATATAGGTTGGCCTTCTATACATCTTTCCACCAAGCCTGAGTTTGCAAAATCAGTCCTAACATTCTACTGCTGGCCATTTGCAGGGCTGCTATATGTAGGTCTACGCACACCTTCACTGCGTCGACAGGGCTTCCGGGGAGGAGTCCTGTGAAGGCCAGGCAGTTCTTCGCAACCTGTTTGATTGAGGTGTGTTCAAAGGTTTAGTTATTATTGCTTCTGTAGAGCCTGTTCCACCTCCTGTGGTTGTGTATATGTACTGCTGTATAACCGTATCCATGAGCATGTGAATTCATGCAAGACCCCGTGCTGGAGAAGGAACAAGTTACTTACCTGTATCTTACATGGATTCACAAGCTGCCCCTCCCTCCTACCCCTCTCTGGCTCTTCTTAGTTCCTACTGCCACTTTACATGCGCTTCCAAATCTGAAGATGGTCACCAACGGTGGAGCTAAGTAGGATGTATGTCATTGGTTGGGCCAGTATAACCCAAGCTGACAGCAAAAGGCTATATAAGCGACAAGCAGTTTTTAGATTTTAAAGCCGAAAGTGCTTTAATATTACTGAGGATTCACAGCCTGATGACTGGGAATATTCGTTAGCATGTGAATCCATGTAGGATACCAACGCTGGAGAGCAGGAGTTACAGGTAAGGCTTATTCTCCAGCATTGGATCTTTCATAGATTCAAATGCTTGAATATTCCCTGTCGTCAGACTGGGAATCCTCGGTGATAAATAATTATTAAAAGAAAAATGTTAATATACATACACTGCCAACCAGCATTGCATGTACATAGCCCATTGTAGTCTATGAGCTATTCTATTGTGTAGTCCCTCCACCTCACTTTGGTCCTTTATGGCCCCAACCAATGAGGTGGCAGGGCTTAAGCTTCGCCCCCGGCAGCCATCTGCAGATTTTTCACCGCAGTCTAACAGACACAGGGAATCCTCAAGCTCTCTGAGCTTTTCAAATCTTTTCTACTTTAGCGTGGAATATATTTCTTTCAAATATATTCTGCTTTGTTCCCCTACTTAGGGGCTTTAGTCTCGGTGAAACCTTGAGACAGGAAACTGTTGTTTTCACTACAAAATCGTTGTGTGAAATTTCTCTTTAGAAATGGCTGCACCTCAGGCTGTGAGGAAGCCTTCCCTGTTCAGGGACTGCACGATGTGCAAGAAGAAATTGGTTTACATGAAAGACCCACACAAACATTGCATTTATTGTCTGTACCCACATGACATCCAGAAATGCGATATTTGTAAAACATTTTCCACCAAGACCCTTCAGGACAGGCACAGAAGACTCCTTTTACACCTGGAAGCCAGGGATCAATCCTCGGACAAAGAGTCTGTCAGGACAGCTCCTGTCCAATCCAGCATTCCATCTGAGAGGCAAACTTCAAAGAGAAGGTCGGTCCTCTTCAGTGGAAAGGAGTTCCTCTCCCATAGCTAAAAGCAAGAGGAATCTGGAGTTGATACCCTTTCTGCCTCCACTGGAATCATCAAGCCAAAAGAAGTCACACTCATTGGCAAAATCTACCTCCAAAGGTAAGGAGGAGTTTGCAAAAAACCAGGGGGGGGGGGGTGGACAGTCGTCGACGGGGAAGCCGTCCACGAGCGAAGGGAAAGTTAAAGGCCCGTCATCGGCCACACCATCGACGAAGCCATCATCGACGACGATCACGCATAAAACATCGTCGACGGCAAGATCATCGTTATCAGATTTATCCTCCATGAAGCACTCGATGAAGAAAACACACCATTCGTCCACGAGGCATTCGTCCACGACGCACTCGTCCACGGAGCACTCGTCAACGACCAAACCACATTCGTCGACGGGATGCAGACCGCAATCATCGGCGAAGCACTCGTCGACGGGCAAACCACATTTGTCGACAGGATCCAAAGCACATCCGTCGACGGAAGCACCATCCACGGGAGGCTCGTCAGCGAAGATAGAATCGCCCACAACACCGTTGGCTAGACCTCAAGTTCCTGCAGCTACGGAGGAATTGGAGTACGAGGCACCTTCTGCGCACGATACACCTGTCATTGAAGACAATCTCCTTGAGGGTACTGAAGCTGAACCACTGGTACAGCAAGTTTCACCTCTAGAGGACATGGCAGAACTCCCTGATTTAATTCTCCAGGAAGAATTTTCAGATGCAGAAGTGGTGAAAGAGAGACCTGGCCCCTTCCCGAAACAACACAGTCCTCCTTGGCTGCCGTCCACGGAAGAGGCTGAATATCCTCATGACCCGATACTTATGTTATCTGTACAGAGGATTGTAGAGGAATTCAACAGACATCAAAGGGAAAAGGATATCCCGACTGAGCCCATGGAATCGGAAAACCTTCGGAGAGACTCATCTCCAATTCCAGGCACGTCAGGAAGTTCACCTCACAGGGGTAGACCTCAAAAGCAGACGAGATCACCGGAACCTGCTCGACGATCTAGGAACAGCACTCACAGTGCTTCACCGACAAGAGTCCCATCACCACAGTCATCACTTAGACCTCGATCTCCGGATGGAGATCCAACAATGTTGCTGTCCATCATTTTGGTTTTGGATTGGCAGGAGGATCCTTTTAGAGAATTCTCTGACCCAGAAGAAGGAGAAAAAACGCAGGAGCCTGAAGCAACCAGTAGTGGGATGACTATGTAGTCAAGAAGCCCAGGAAAAGAGATTCAGCAGGCGAGGCCTCACCGCCGGATGATCTGGTTTCCTTCCACACCATAATAGGCAAAGCTGCAGAATTTTTTAAAATTCAGGTTGCATCAGAGGAAAGGAAATCAGTGCTTTATGAGCACAGGGACAAACGCAGGAGAACGGTGACCACCATCCCTCTCCTCAACACCATCTGGGAGTCTGGATCCAAGGTCCTATCTACACCATTATCTACTCCGGCTCTGGTGTCCAGACCAGAGAAGAAATACAAAGCTCCAGAGTCTGCACCGCTTTGTTTGAGAGGTCACACGAAATCGGACTCGGTTATCACAGTGGCAGCAAGAAAGAAACTTGCCAATCCCGCTTCACCCTTGTCGGCACCACCGGACAAAGACGGGCGTAAGCTGGAAGCCATCTGCAGGAAGGTATCATCTTCTGCATCGCTCACCATAAGAGCGGGTAATGCGCTGGCCATGACCGCAAGGTTTGATCGCGAGCTTTGGCTCTGCATGTCCAAATTGGCAAAGCAGCTACCACCAGAGCTCCAGGAAGAGGCTAGGTCAATAATCGCTGCCGGTGAAGCAACATCGGATCATATGATCGACACAGCGGTTGATGTAGCCGAATCAGGCTTCAGACAGAAGGCGCACGGCACAGTACAGTACTCAGAAGGCAGGCCTGGATGAAGGCTACTAATTTTAGGCCTGAAGTCTGAAGGCAAGCGTCCCCAAACAGCACGATCCTCCCCGCAATGAGAGACAATGAAGGACTCTCCCAAAATGGGAATAAGGCCAAGACAGAGTGCGGGTGAGCGTAAATGGGAGTTTATCAATCAGAATAGGGCATGCAAAGAACTCTGCAAACTCTGAGAGCGCTCTGTCTGACAATAGCAAAGACAGGCGTATATATTTACAAAAAACGTCATAAGATCCTACACACTATAGGGGGCACAAGTTCAATGGGATTGGGTGGCGGCGACTAACTATAGGTGCTGCTGCGATGTGGTTGGCTTTGGCTGGATGACGTCACTGGTCAGCCTCGTGGGTTGGGCTGGGCCTGGCAGGTCGGCTGAGTTCATCCGGACGGTGTTGTTGTGCCATTGTGGCCAGTGTCAGAGATGAATGTCTTTTCCTGACTTGGTTGCCCTATGCCATGCACACCGCAGTCATTCAGTCATTTCAATATTGTTTTCTTTAGTAAATCTTCCAATAGGTTATACTACAGGTTAATGCAACACAGGAGGAATGTACCTTGTGAGGGGTCTGGAGGTAATACGTCAGGACATGGTTACCAGTGTCCTGTTGACCGGGGCCATAGGTCGAGGGGCTAAGCTTCAGGGCCTGGGACGGGCGGTACAGGTCTTTCCGCCTTGTTAGAAGTTGTTATGGATGTTCCGCTGTGTTTTGTCAAAGTGTTGGGTGTCCTGATTGCACAGGGCTATAAGTCTGAGATGGTCCGGTGGGTTGTGGGGTTTACGAGGGGGCGCGTGTGTTCAGGCAGAGGTTTACTGCTGTGCTGTAAATAATGCAGGTGGCGGGCCGCGGCCTTGGGTGCTACAGAGGGGGTTACAAGTCTTTGAAGCGGCTCCAGTCTGGTTGGGGGAGGTAAAGCAGCGCGGCGCGGCCTCTGCTCTCATGCCTTGGCAGCCTTCGCAGGGTGGGAGGGGGAATGGCCTTGCACGTATTTCACAGAGGTATCTCCCTCGTGTGTTGCCGATTTAGGTAAAAACATCACAAACATTTGAACACTCTATAATACTTATTCAAATCAATACAAAACATGCATTTAAACTTTGCTGGATGTGTCTTGATTATACCCAGTCTGAGCACCTTATTCATACATTATGTTTTAACAAGTACAGTATTTAGTTATATGCATATATATTTGCAGTAAGTGAGGTAGAATTAGGATTGGTGGAGTACATAGAAAGTAACCCGCCACTGTTCGTGACGGTGGTGGCACATGTGGGGCCTAGACATGCACATTGACAAGCGCCTTCTTGTGCATCCTTCACATAAGTCCTCTGTATGGTTACATTCGTCTTCTCGTGTCCTTTAGCAGCATTAGTTTAGTTATGGCGCAAGCCCATGGAGTGTAAGTTTCCCAGTGATACACGTAACAAATAGATCCCTGGTGCGTTCCTTCATTATTAGCACCCAACTGCAATGGTGTGGGCTCGCCATCGCTTATATCATGGAAGCATGCTTTCTTATATTTATACATTTTACAGGCTTTTGTAATATAAGGGATTTTGTGGAAGAAAGCATACTTTGCGAGTGGTCTTGACATTAATATATAAAGACTGTCTGCCATCTGATGACCATTTTACTGTTCTTTTCATTGCCCAGGCCTGCTGGCCGGGTCATGCTGGGAGCGATGATACACTGCGGGAGGTGAACTGTTACAATGTTAGTGTATTACGCTAGCTCATGTCCGTCTCGTTCGTGGGAACGTGCTCGCAGCGGATCTGCCAGGGTGCTGCGGCGACAGGGATGACTGAGTCTCTCCAAGGGTGGGGGCCGCGCTACAGTGCGCTGAGCTCACACCATCTTTACCAGATAAAATGGTTTCTGGGCCTAGCTAAATTTTAATACATGTGGGCAATCAATACGTGTGGGCAATGTCTCCAGCGGGTGAACCCTCCATCACCTGGGCCCGGGTGGCATGAGGGGACGCCCAATGAGCCATAGCCCTCACCTGGGGAGAAAACGCAGGCGAGGAGGGTCTCCTGGACCAGTCCTCCCCTACAAGTCCAAGCGCAGATATTAGACATGCCCTTTGATGGATAAGATCTCTTTGGAAAGAAGATAGACGACCATCTGAAGGGAATCAAATCAGGCACGGACACAGCCCGAGCCATCAGTTCTTTGAAGGACAAAAATAAGGACCATCGATCTTTTCGTCCCTATAGAGGCTCATCTTCCAAATTCAGAGGATACGGTCGCTCCTCGTATGGGCAGAAAGCACAATGCTGCACGTATCAAGACAATAAATATCAGTCATCAAACAGATACGCCCATAGAGGCAGGCGTGGCTCCGCCCAAGGGAAGTCACAATACAAGCAAAACTGACTATCAAACACTTTCCCCTCAACGCCACACCCTGGTGGGGGGAAGGGTAAGCCAGTTCTTCCAGCGCTGGCAGTCAATTACATCGGACAAATGGGTGTTGCAGGTGATCCGAAAGGGTCACACCTCAGAATTAACCTCCTAAAAGAGTTAGGTTTTTCCATAAACAACACTAAGTCCTTCCCCGTTCCCAGCAAGACAGCTCTCTTCCTTGGAGCTGAGCTCAATACCAGCATTCCCAGAGTGAGGCCATCGACAGAAAGGGTAGCAGCGATTCTATGCTCAACATCGAGCTTCCTGGAGAAAGAGACATCTGTACGCTCTTACAAATCTCTTCTGTGCATAATGTCATCGTGTATATTCCACATACCAAACTGCAGTCTACACATAAGACTGATTCAGGAGGCCCTGGACCACCAATGGAAACAAGCTCTCGGATGCTTGGAGGACACCGTCCAGATTCCATCGACGTTGCACAAAGCTCTGCAATGGTGGAATGTTTTGAGAAATCTTCTGCAGGGGATGCCATTCCAAGCACCGACATCGACCCTTCTGCTGAGGACGGACGCTTCCTTATCAGGCTGGGGCGCTAATCTTGCGAACCGCCAAACCAAGGGCACTTGGTCGACACAAGAGTCCCAACTTCACATCAATGTGTTAGAGCTCAGAGCCATAAGGTTGGCGTTGAAAGCCTTCCTACCAGTGATAGCTGGCCAAGTACTTACAGTACAGACAGACAACACAACCTCCATGCACTACACAAACAAGCAGGGAGGCACGAGGTCAGAAATCTCATCACAGGAAGCCCAACAGCTATGGGCATGGGCCTTGCACCACGGAGTGCAAATCAAGGCAGAGCATCTTCCGGGAGTGGACAATATCCTAGCGGACAGACTAAGCAGGGAATACATGTCGTCCTACGAGTGGGAACTGGACGAAAAGGAAACCCAATGGATTTTTGCCTTATAGGGCCAACCGCATATTGACCTTTTTGCCACCAGGAACAACAAAAAGTGCAAGAGGTTTGCCTCGAGATACCCAGAGTACCAATCACTGGGAGACGCGCTCTCTGTGAATTGGATGGGGAAGTTCCTCTATGCCTTTCCTCCCATTCCCCTCATGGCGAGGGTACTTCGCAGGGTGAAAGAACAGGATTGTTCTATGCTCCTAATCGCACCGGATTGGGCGTGGCAAGTCTGGTACTCGACACTGAAGAATCTATCCCGTCGGCCCCCGATTCGCCTCGAGATGCATCAATATTGACACAACAGAAGCGCAAGGTGTTCCACCACGACCCCAGAAGCCTATCTCTCAAGGCATAGTTCCTGAGCAGCGCAAACCGATGAACCTGAAGCTAGCATCAGAATGCTGGGATATCACCAGGGCCGCGAGAGCCCCTTCGACACAAGTTACCTACACCAGGAAATGGACCCGTTTCTCCAAATGGTGCGAGAACTCTGCAATCGATCCTCTCACGGTCTCGGTTGATCAGGTGCTGCCCTACTTGTTGTACCTAGCTAAGTCAGGGCTCTCATTGCCCTCCATCAATGTCCATCTGTCAGCCATATGGGCGTACACAACAATCCCGGAGATGCAATCCTTGCTCTCTTTACCAGCGGTTAAAGTCTTCCTGAAAGGGCTGATGCACACTTATCCTCCTCCGCCCTCGCCAGTCCTGAACTGGAGCGTCAACACCGTCTTGACAGCCTTCATGCAACCTCCCTTCGAACCCATACACAGATGCAAAGTGAAATTCTTGTCCTGGAAAACAGCTTTTCTGATAGCCATCACATCAGCCAGAAGGATCAGTGAGTTCCAAGCTTTGTCTTCTAAGCCTCCGTTTACTTTGTTCCAGAAGGACCGCGTCATCTTAAGGCCACAGCCTAAGTTCCTTCCCAAGGTGCTTTCGGAGATGACACTCACTGAGCGCATTGTTTTACCAAACTTTTTCCAGAATCCCGCTTCTGAAGCGGAAAGAACATTACATTCTCTAGACGTTTCTAGAGTATTGAAGTTTTTATTTACAGAGAACCAAGGAGTTCCGCTCCTCAAATCGACTGTTCATTGCCTTCTCTGGCCGTACCAAAGGTCAACATATCTCTAAACAAAGTCTGGCACGCTGGGTATCGTCTAGCATCACCCACTGCCATCAGCTGAAAGGCGACCCTCTAATTAGACCGCCATCTGCACACTCCACCAGAGGAAGGGCGGCGACAACAGCATTCCATGCAGGGGTGGCCTTGAAGGACATATGCAGTGGCGCCACGTTAAGCACTCTGCACACCTTCGCAAAACACTACTGCCTGGCTGAAGATACCAACAAAGAAACTGCAGTTGGACAGGGAGTGCTCTGCCATCTCTTTGCATAAGGTAGGACTAGCCTCTTTTCCCACCTTTCCCAAGGTATGTAACCGTTGTGTTGCTGCATGGTAAAGGTTTGATCAGAAACATGTTTTTTCTGTATTTATGCATGTATGTAATGATGGTGGCCTGTTTAACTGCTTGGTATTCTATTCAAGCATCTGAATCTATGAAACATCCAATGCTGGAGAAGTCTTAGTTACTTACCTGTAACTGTATTTCTCCAGCATTGGTATCTCTTATGGATTCACATGCGCCCGCCCGCCTCCCCTGGGAGGCTGCTCCTATGCTCGGCATCCATCATACTGTAATCTCTTCGGTTCAAAATCTGAAGATGGCTGCCGGGGGCAGAGCTTAAGCCCTGCCATCTCATTGGTTGGGGCCATAAAGCAGCAAAGTGAGGTGGAGGGACTACACAATAGAATGGCTCATAGGCTACAATTGGCTATGTACATGCACTGCTGGTTGGCAGTGTATATATAAACATTCTCTTTTAATAATTATTTATCACCGAGGATTCCCAGTCTGACGACGGGGAATATTCAAGCATGTGAATCTATGAAAGATACCAATGCTGGAGAAATACAGTTACAGGTAAGTAACTAAGACTTGCTTCTAGCACAACTGTTGAAATTCAATAGAAACCATTCTTCCCTCTCAAGGTGACTAGTTCAAAGCGTACCTATTCAAGTTGTACGTGGTGTGTGAAATACCTACAAGGGATCAGGAAACCTTGTGTAAGTTGAGAAGTATAATTAATAACTGCAGAAAAAACCTGCGGGTAAATAAGCAGCAAACTTGCCAATCTCTACATATGGCAGTGTGTCTACAAGGTCTGAAGGGAGCTTATTCACGTAGTCCCTAAATTGCTGCTATTTGTAATGTAGCATGAAAACCCAATCAATCCTCCTTTAGACCTAGTGTGGCCGGTACGGATAGTATCTTCGATCCATTGTTGAAATATTTGGATCAACGGCTTCAACCTTTAGTACAATGTACGTTGACTTACCTAAGGGATACCTCTCACATCTTGAATTCACTTAAAGGTTTACATAACCTGAATACCGAGTCCATTCTTTTCTCACTCGATGTTCAAAGTTTGTACACTTCCATCCCACATTGTGATGGTCTCGCTGCCTTAGAATGGATATTACTCCAGCAGGAAATATTTCAGTCAAGTAAGACCTTTGCTTTGGAATTAGCGAAAATTATCTTGTATAACAACTATTTTCGTTTCAATAAGACTTATTTTCTCCAGGTTTCAGGGACTTCCATAGGGTCAGGAATGATCCCAACTTACATGAACCTCTTTATGTATCATTTTGAGACTCAGAACATCCGTACACATCAACATCAGTCCAAGAAACTGTCATATTGGAAATGATACATCGATGATAATTGTGGGATTTGGAACACTAGTCCTAGTGAATTGCTTGAATTCATTGATTTTCAGAACGCATGTCACCCGAGGATTCATTTCCCCCTTGAAATATGCAATCCTTGCCTCCATTTCCTTGATGTAGAGATATCATTAAGGGACCAGGAACTTGTGACCACCATTTTCCAAAATCCGATAGCTGTTAACAGCATTTTACATTTCTCAAGTTTTCTTCTGCAATACCTAAACAATTGCTTGCTGTTCATTAAATTCTTAATTCTAAAAAGCGTCCGGGTTCAGCAACAAAACCAGTACATATTCTCCAGATCCAGGGTCCTGTACCAGAGCTTGTACATATTCTGTAAGCCTAGCTATTCATACCCTGACTCCAGATCAAGGGTCCGGCACCATAGCTTGTACATATTCTGTAAGCCTAGCTATTCATACCCTGACTCCAGATCCAGGGTCCGGCACCATAGCTTGTGCATATTTGGTACGCCTAGCTGTTCATACCCTGACTCCAGATCCAGGGTCTGGCACCATAGCTTGTACATTTTCTGTAAGCCTAGCTATTCATACCCTGACTCCAGAACCAGGGTCCGACACCATAACTTGTACATATAATGTAAGCCTAGCTATTCATACCTTGACTCCAGATCCATGGTCCGGCACCAAAGCTTGTACATATTCTGTAAGCCTAGCTGTTCATACCCTGACTCTAGATCCAGGGTCCGACACCATAGCTTGTACATATTCTGTAAGCCTAGCTATTCATACCCTGACTCCAGATCCAGGGCCCGGCACCATAGCTTGTACATATTCTGTAAGCCTAGCTATTTATACCCTGACTCCAGATCCAGGGTCTGGCACCGTAGCTTGTGTATTTTCTGTAAACCTAGCTATTCATACCCTGACTCCAGATCCAGGGCCCGGCAGCATAGCTTGTGCATATTCTGTAAGCCTAGCTATTCATACCCTGACTCCAGTTCCAGGGTCCTGCACCACAGCTTGTACATATTTTGTAAGCCTAGCAATTCATACCCTGACTCCTGTTCCAGGGTCCTGCACCATAGCTTGTACATATTCTGTAAGCCTAGCTATTCATACCTTGACTCCAGATCCAAGGTCCGACGTCATAGCTTGTATATATTCTGTAAGCCTAGCTATTCATATCCTGACTCCAGATCCAGGGTCCGGCACCATAGCTTGTACATATTCTGTAAGCCTAGCTATTCATACCCTGACTCCAGATCCAGGGTCCGGCACCATGGCTTGCGCATATTCTGTAAGCCTAGCTATTCATACCCTGACTCCAGATCCAGGGTCCGGCACCATAGCTTGTACATATTCTGTAAACCTAGCTATTCATACCCTGACTCCAGATCCAGGGTCCGGCACCATAGCTTGTGCATATTTGGTACGCCTAGCTGTTCATACCCTGACTCCAGATCCAGGGTCTGGCACCATAGCTTGTACATTTTCTGTAAGCCTAGCTATTCATACCCTGACTCCAGAACCAGGGTCCAACACCATAACTTGTACATTTTCTATAAGCCTAGCTATTCATACCTTGACTCCAGATCCATGGTCCGGCACCAAAGCTTGTACATATTCTGTAAGCCTAGCTGTTCATACCCTGACTCTAGATCCAGGGTCCGACACCATAGCTTGTACATATTCTGTAAGCCTAGCTATTCATACCCTGACTCCAGATCCAGGGCCCGGCACCATAGCTTGTACATATTCTGTAAGCCTAGCTATTTATACCCTGACTCCAGATCCAGGGTCCAGCACCCTAGCTTGTGTATTTTCTGTAAGCCTAGCTATTCATACCCTGACTCCAGATCCAGGGCCCGGCAGCATAGCTTGTACATATTCTGTAACCCTAGCTAGTCATACTCTGACTCCAGATCCAGAGTCCGGCACCATAGCTTGTACATATTCTGTAAGCCTAGCTATTCATACACTAACTCCACATCCAGGGCCTGGCACCATATCCCGGTTATATTATGTAAACATTGCTGTCCATACACTGACTCCAGATCCACAGCCCAGCACCATATTCTGTGCATATGCTGTAAACTATCCGTACACACTAAAGTAGCACAAAAAGTCCTCTTTTTTTTTTGATGTAGGATTTTTTTGGGATGCGGACATTAGAACATCATAGAAAACATATTCCAAACAAGCTACCCTCTTTGTTGCACAATGAGCTGGAGGCAATTATTGACACAAAGAGTGATACCATCTTTCTAAACTTATATGAAGAACGGTAGTAGTCAGTGGAACAAGATACAGTAGAATGTATTAGTACACAAATAATAAAAAGAACATAAACCACGTGGTCTTGAACTGGTATTCAAAAACACTTAAAACATGTAAACATGAATCCTAATGTTTTCTTGAGCAGTTTAGCTTTTAGCTGCTCTAAAACACTTTGCTTATTACAGACCAAGGTGATGTTAGTAACCTATGAGTGACTTTTTACAATTTTATTTTTACACAAAAAAGCCCTTGAATAACAGTGTCGACAGTTAAGTCTTGATATTTTACTTTCAGCCTTCTTGGGTTACTCAAAATTGAGCAATAGTTCAAGGCTGTCTTCAGGGCACAGTATCCCTTGATGGGGGAAACGTGATACAATTTTAGGATTCTTGGATTGTGAATGCTGAACACACGTGTCTAAAAACAAACATATAAAACATTTTTAAAGAAAAGGTTTTAGAACAGACTGACCAACATAATGCAAAACTCTTTATTTCTTTTCACTCTATTTGTTCAACTTGTTCTACCAACACCATTATTCTTGAGTGCACACCATTATATTTCATTCATAATGTCTTTCCTTACATTTGCTTTTGAAGACCTTCGTTTTCGCTAATTTAGTCAGAAAACACAATAGTTTCTCCCCTGATTTATTGTAAGCAATTTTAGGCCAAAAGGGGAAGTGTAATGGCCGCCATTCGATTTTATTAATCCGTACCATTATTTGTACACACTTTCATTTTTGTTTAGGAACGTGACAATACTGTTCTCTGATAGTTATTCTACATAACGGTCATCCCATGTGGATGGTTGCTGGTATCTCAAGTGTGTTATTAAGAGACAGTCCAGTCTTATATTTTTCTGAAAGAAATGGTCAGCCAAATGTGCCAATATGCCATCAATTGTTCAATTGCCACAGTCTACTACAGACAGTTCGAATGAAGCCATTATACAATATGACATAATATTTGTCATGCTGACCCACTGTTAGGCAGAATCACATGCAGTGCCCGTGGGGAACACTACCTGCAATTAAGACTACAAGTGTCAGTACAATTTCACCTTTGGTACAAGCCTGTACTACACAGTAATGCGGTAGCAGTGGCTAAGCAGCCCGACTTATCTCAAGAGTTTAAGTGAGCAGTAGAACAAGTTACACAAAGAACCAACAAATACAGTGGTGCAAACAAACACTTAAGGTTTCTTGGTAAAAGAATATACATTTATTTACACAGTCATTTGGAAAACACTACACTAGCAAGAGCAGCTCAATATCATATACTATAAATACACAACCAATATGTTACTGAACAAGTTCAGCTCCCCTGAAGTGGGAGCAAAATGGCACTTCAGTTACTTTAAAAAGGGATAAAAAGCCAAGGTTATAAGAAAAGAAGCACAAATACTTTCATAGGCAGGGCAAAGGGTTTCAGTTAACTACAACCAGCAATTCAGTTCATAGGCCTGGGCCAAAGTCAATGGTTAAGAGTCTTTGTATAGGATAGCACAGTTCTGGTAGTAAACAGTTAAGTCTTTGCCACGGATCTTAGAAGAATTTGATCAGACGAAAAGTTAGATGTTGGTTTAGGGAAGGACAAGCCTTCAAAGTTGGGAAAGTTTCACAAACTTTCACTGTGGCCGAAAAGATTTCCGTACCGCGTTTGCACAGTACCTTTAAAGTGAAGAAGAGCTGTAGCTGAGGCAGTTGTTCCTGGCAGTTCGAGCAGATCTTGCTGTTCCTGAGCTTCAGTTGTGGGGACAAGAAGGTGGAAGTCGGGAGGTTCCTGCACTGCCCATGGATGAGGCCACAAGCTTGGTAAAAAGTCGGTTTAAGGTGTGAGTGCCTTAAAGACCACAAACTGGTATCCTTCCCACTTGCTATCCCGTTTTCTACAGCACTCTGCAGAAAATTCGACCAGGAGCGGACGGTGTCCAGGCGGCTTGCGAGTTGGTTGTTCCCACCAAACTCAACGGAAGAAGTTAACCTTGAAGCGCTTCTTTGTCGATGGTGTTTCAGGCAATTCAGACCTGCAGCACGGCTTCACCGGTCGTCCAGGAGTTGCAGCAGTTGTCTTCCTTCAGTTCGTCTTTGGTTCTTTCGTTCCAGTGGTCGACTCTGCTTTCCAAGTCCCAGAGACCTGCTTTTAAACAGTTTTCCCCCATTCATTCCAGCCTGGCTGTCACTCACACAGCAGGGTGGCTGTCCTTGCCGGACAGCCATCCGGCCAATCACGCCAGAGTGCATTCAGGTCTCCTAGGAGACTAACCACAGGGAATATCAGACACCTCCCTCACATCCTGTCCACCCAGACACTCGAGCGCCAGAGGAAGCCTTCAGTCCTGAAGCCCGCCAAAGGCCAACGAACAAAGGGACCAAACCTGGTTTGGCATGCATAGTTAAACACAAGAAGGACTTTTCCAAAAAGAAATGTCAAAAAAAGTTGACCGGAGTCTGTTTTTACAGATAGGTCTTGGGCGCCATATTGAAAAACATGGCTGACCCGATATGTAGCTATATGTTCGCGGTCGGGGAAAATCATGGTAGTTTGTTCTAAGCCACTGCCATCAGCCATTTCAAGTAGGAAAGGGTAGCATTTTACTGTTACATGAGTGTTTTGACTCAGGATGCTAGGCAACCCCTCCAGCACTCTATAGGAAGATAGTGTGTGCTGGGTCTGTACATTTAAAGAGACTAGTAAAGTCAATTTCACTTTACATGCTCTGGGAGACGGTAGTCAGTCCCAGAGAAGGTATTTAAACCTTGAGAAGTCTGAAAGACACCCCTGTGCCACTGCACTAAAGGTGCTGTGTGACACACAGAAAAAGATGATGCCTATGAGTTGTTTAAAACTCCATAACCAAAGAGCACAAAAGTAAAACACACATCAAAATACACGGAAGAGTGGGAAAAAAAGCTCACACTCTAAAAGGTCTCAAAAGGTAAAGGAAATTAGCACATTCTTGAGAATTCTCCCTAACACCCACATTCGTGTCAGTAATTGTTATTTTTTTCAGGGAACCGGATTACCGTATTCACATATTCTTCAGTATCATCCAAAGGATATTTGTTCATTTGTTGGATTTTCTGCACCTCCGTAGATTGCCCCATACAACAAGCCTAAGAGGAAACCATAATAAAAAAAGGGTTCCAGATTCAGTAAGTCAGAAGAACACATCAAATATTGCTATCCGTACACTGGCTCCAGATCCAGGGCCTGGCACCATATTCTGGACATATGCTGTAAACATTGCTATCCGTACACTGGCTCCTGATCCAGGGCCCGGCACCATATGCTGTAAACATTGCTATCCGTACACTGGCTCCATATCCAGGGCCTGGCACTATATTCTGTACATATGCTGTAAACATTGCTATCCGTACACTGGCTCCAGATCCAGGGCCTGGCACTACACCCTGTGCATGTTGTGTCAACATTCATGTCTGGACTCTGGCTCCAGGTCTCAACCACCATTAAGAAATGGTCTGAATCTGCTGCAAGTTATTTAAATTTGGTGCTGATGTATCTCACAAGAAAGACCATGGAGTACATTTCTGATTGTGGCGTAAAGTGAATGAATGGTGAAAAAAGACTTGAGTAAGGCTTATACGCCTTTAATTGATGCCATGCCACATTTTGAATCGTTTGTATGATGGAGCGGAGGGGCAAATTATAATTGTGAACGCTCCATCCATGAATGTTAAGCAGTGTTCGCAATTAAAAGTAAATGCTGCCTGGCATGCAAGCATGGCAGCCAACGTTTACTCACTTTGTACGTCGAAGTGCAAAAGGGCAGGGCAAAAGACGGCGTACGTGTCATCATTTGGCAGCGGGGACCTGGTTAAGCCGGAGTGCAAATTTACCAGGTCCCCGTCACCAAATTACATTTTGGAGCAAACAAGCTCCACTGTTGTGCCCATGAAACACTAGCTCTCCCCATCGTTTTTCTCTTCATCTTATTGTTTTTTTTCTTGTTAAATAATGTTAGTAACATTTTGAAGAATGATGAATTGATAATAGTTCTTGTTACAGGTTTTGAATCCAGGTTTGGGGTGGTATCATTCTCCTCTTCTGGGGACCCTATCTGGGCAGCACCACTTTTAACAAATATTTGTACTGTTCTCGTGCCGCGCTTGGATAATCAGTTCAGAGTGTTAGCAGTCTGAATAGGGAACACATAATGGAGAAAGAACACATTAAAAGCAACTATTACTTGTGTTGATGTAACGTTGTAAAGTACCCTCCACCTCCTGGAACCCTCGGTTGGACACGCCATTTTTTTATCATTGCCAGATTTGTTAACAGATTTGTACATTTTCCCTCTGCAGACACCTGAGACCTGGATATCAAACATCTAAATGGGAAGAAGGAAAGTCCAGCACTTGCCTGAGCGCGCAGCAGCACCACCACCAGCCGGACCTGCTTGTAGCGTCTCTATTGTAAGAGGCATGCCTGAGCTTCGCTTCCCGCCAGAAGACTCTGTAAGGATGGCGCCTGACGTCTGGGAAAGGGTAATACCTGTAGAGGTTGGAACGCTTCCACCATCGGATACCTCAGTCAAGAGCCCTTTCAAAAACCGGCAAAGTGTTTTTGAGGCTGAGCCCCCTGCACGGCATGGCACCAGCATGGAAATCTGTGCCACGCTACGAGACCTGCAGGCAAAAATAGATTGCTTGCAAAATACTATGGAGCACATGCCCCTTAAAGTTGCAGAGATTATGAAGCAAAGCTGGCTAACAAAGGGTCAAGATTACCTGAAAAGCCATGTAATGCCTTCGGATATGGTAAGTCCCGCAATAGGCAGACACTGTGATCTACATGGATTTCGTCCACCTCCTCTTCAAGACAATACAGTGGAACCCAGCCTGAGTCTTGACCAAGTGTTTACTGATAGCCTGGGCCAACAGCAGAACCACTGCCCACAACCGGTGACTACTGATGGGAAGAACCAACTGAACCACTGCCTACAACCAGTGACTACTGAGGGGCAGAGCCCATGGAACTACTGCCTACAACCGGTGAGTACTGATGGGCAGAGCCAACAGAACCATTGCTTACAACCAGTGACTACTGATGGGCAGAGCCAACGGAACCATTGCTTACAACCAGTGACTACTGATGGGCAAAGCCAACAGAACCACTCCCTACAACCAGTGACTACTGATGGGCCGAGCCAAAAGAACCACTGCATATCAGCAGTATTTGGTGGTTTTCATTGCCAGCACGAGAGTCTGGCCTTGCGCCCAACTTGCATTGATAGACCGAGCCCAGAGGAGAGTCTGTGCACTCAACCAATATTCACTGTTGATTGGAACCCACAACAAATCCTCAAGCATGAACCGTTGAGTCCTGAAGAGAATGGACAGGATAAGGACCAAGTCCCACAGCAGGCTTTTTATTATGGACCGCGACCAGATCTGAGCTGCAAGTTCGACCCGTGGTGTTCAAATGGACTGGGCCCAGCTGAACCTGCCATATCCCTGGCATCAAACGCTCTTCCTGCAGGTGGAGCTGCCTTCATAGGCTCCTTAACCAGAAGAAATGCAGCCTCAGAAAGGCCTCTATGCAAAGCCACCCCAGGTATGTTTGTTAAACCAATGATTTGTGTCTTGAATAGGATGTGCACTGATACAGTAATTGAACACACCTTAATAGAAAATGTTAGCATCCGGTGTAACATATGTGTTAGTCTTTGATATTCACAGACAAAATGCCCTCTTGATCCCTTCTTTGGCAAAGCAAAATTATCTGAAGCATATTGAAGTCTGGACATATGCAGGGCAGTCTGCTCAGTACAAGGGTATCTGAAGCAAAGTCTGAGGTGGGGCAGAAGGCAGGGCAGTCTGTTGACTCTTAAGGGGATCTGGAGCACAGTGTGAGGTGGGGCAGAAGGCAGGGCAGCCTGTAGATTCTAAGTGGATCTGAAGCACAGTCTGAGGTGGGTATGTGGAGAGAGCAGTCGCTAGAGTGGAAGTGGATCTGAAGCACAGTCTGAGGTGGATATGTGGAGAGAGCAGTCGCTAGAGTGGAAGTGGATCTGAAGCACAGTCTGAGGTGGGTATGTGGAGAGAGCAGTCGCTAGAGTGGAAGTGGATCTGAAGCACAGTCTGAGGTGGGTGTGTGGGGAGGGCAGTCGCTAGAGTGGAAGTGGATCTGAAGCACAGTCTGAGGTGGGTGTGTGGAGAGAGCAGTCGCTAGAGTGGAAGTGGATCTGAAGCACAGTCTGAGGTGGGTGTGTGGAGAGAGCAGTCGCTAGAGTGGAAGTGGATCTGAAGCACAGTCTGAGGTGGGTATGTGGAGAGAGCAGTCGCTAGAGTGGAAGTGGATCTGATGCACAGTCTGAGGTGGGTATGTGGAGAGAGCAGTCGCTAGAGTGGAAGTGGATCTGAAGCACAGTCTGAGGTGGGTATGTGGAGAGAGCAGTCGCTAGAGTGGAAGTGGATCTGAAGCACAGTCTGAGGTGGGTATGTGGAGAGAGCAGTCGCTAGAGTGGAAGTGGATCTGAAGCACAGTCTGAGGTGGATATGTGGAGAGAGCAGTCACTAGAGTGGAAGTGGATCTGAAGCACAGTCTGAGGTGGGTATGTGGAGAGAGCAGTCGCTAGAGTGGAAGTGGATCTGAAGCACAGTTTGAGGTGGGTATGTGGGGAGGGCAGTCGCTAGAGTGGAAGTGGATCTGAAGCACAGTCTGAAGTGGGTGTGTGGGGAGGGCAGTCGCTAGAGTGGAAGTGGATCTGAAGCACAGTCTGAGGTGGGTGTGTGGAGAGAGCAGTCGCTAGAGTGGAAGTGGATCTGAAGCACAGTCTGAGATGGGTGTGTGGAGAGAGCAGTCGCTAGAGTGGAAGTGGATCTGAAGCACGGTCTGAGGTGGGTATGTGGAGAGAGCAGTCGCTAGAGTGGAAGTGGATCTGAAGCACAGTCTGAGGTGGATATGTGGAGAGAGCAGTCGCTAGAGTGGAAGTGGATCTGAAGCACAGTCTGAGGTGGGTATGTGGAGAGAGCAGTCGCTAGAGTGGAAGTGGATCTGAAGCACAGTCTGAGGTGGATATGTGGAGAGAGCAGTCGCTAGAGTGGAAGTGGATCTGAAGCACAGTCTGAGGTGGGTATGTGGAGAGAGCAGTCGCTAGAGTGGAAGTGGATCTGAAGCACATTCTGAGGTGGGTATGTGGAGAGAGCAGTCGCTAGAGTAGAAGTGGATATGAAGCACAGTCTGAGGTGGGTATGTGGAGAGAGCAGTCGCTAGAGTGGAAGTGGATCTGAAGCACAGTCTGAGGTGGGTATGTGGAGAGAGCAGTCGCTAGAGTGGAAGTGGATCTGAAGCACAGTCTGAGATGGGTATGTGGAGAGAGCAGTCGCTAGAGTGGAAGTGGATCTGAAGCACAGTCTGAGGTGGGTATGTGAATATAGGAGTGCAGTCTGTAGAGTCTAAGGGGATCTGAAGCACAGTCTGAGGTGGGTATGTGGGGAGGGCAGTTTGTAGAGTGTAAGAGGATCTGAAGCACAGTCAGATGGGTATGTGAATATAGTAGTGCAGTCGCTAGAGTGGAAGTGGATCTGAAGCACAGTCTGAGGTGGATATGTGGAGAGAGCAGTCGCTAGAGTGGAAGTGGATCTGAAGCACAGTCTGAGGTGGGTATGTGGAGAGAGCAGTCGCTAGAGTGGAAGTGGATCTGAAGCACAGTCTGAGGTGGGTATGTGGAGAGAGCAGTCGCTAGAGTGGAAGTGGATCTGAAGCACAGTCTGAGGTGGGTGTGTGGAGAGAGCAGTCGCTAGAGTGGAAGTGGATCTGAAGCACAGTCTGAGGTGGGTATGTGGAGAGAGCAGTCGCTAGAGTGGAAGTGGATCTGAAGCACAGTCTGAGGTGGGTGTGTGGAGAGAGCAGTCGCTAGAGTGGAAGTGGATCTGAAGCACAGTCTGAGGTGGGTGTGTGGAGAGAGCAGTCGCTAGAGTGGAAGTGGATCTGAAGCACAGTCTGAGGTGGGTATGTGGAGAGAGCAGTCGCTAGAGTGGAAGTGGATCTGAAGCACAGTCTGAGGTGGGTATGTGGAGAGAGCAGTCGCTAAAGTGGAAGTGGATCTGAAGCACAGTCTGAGGTGGGTATGTGGAGAGAGCAGTCGCTAGAGTGGAAGTGGATCTGAAGCACAGTCTGAGGTGGATATGTGGAGAGAGCAGTCGCTAGAGTGGAAGTGGATCTGAAGCACAGTCTGAGGTGGGTATGTGGAGAGAGCAGTCGCTAGAGTGGAAGTGGATCTGAAGCACAGTCTGAGGTGGGTATGTGGAGAGAGCAGTCGCTAGAGTGGAAGTGGATATGAAGCACAGTCTGAGGTGGGTATGTGGAGAGAGCAGTCGCTAGAGTGGAAGTGGATCTGAAGCACAGTCTGAGGTGGGTATGTGGAGAGAGCAGTCGCTAGAGTGGAAGTGGATCTGAAGCACAGTCTGAGATGGGTATGTGGAGAGAGCAGTCGCTAGAGTGGAAGTGGATCTGAAGCACAGTCTGAGGTGGGTATGTGAATATAGGAGTGCAGTCTGTAGAGTCTAAGGGGATCTGAAGCACAGTCTGAGGTGGGTATGTGGGGAGAGCAGTCGCTAGAGTGGAAGTGGATCTGAAGCACAGTCTGAGGTGGATATGTGGAGAGAGCAGTCGCTAGAGTGAAAGTGGATCTGAAGCACAGTCTGAGGTGGGTATGTGGAGAGAGCAGTCGCTAGAGTGGAAGTGGATCTGAAGCACAGTCTGAGGTGGGTATGTGGAGAGAGCAGTCGCTAGAGTAGAAGTGGATATGAAGCACAGTCTGAGGTGGGTATGTGGAGAGAGCAGTCGCTAGAGTGGAAGTGGATCTGAAGCACAGTCTGAGGTGGGTATGTGGAGAGAGCAGTCGCTAGAGTGGAAGTGGATCTGAAGCACAGTCTGAGATGGGTATGTGGAGAGAGCAGTCGCTAGAGTGGAAGTGGATCTGAAGCACAGTCTGAGGTGGGTATGTGAATATAGGAGTGCAGTCTGTAGAGTCTAAGGGGATCTGAAGCACAGTCTGAGGTGGGTATGTGGGGAGGGCAGTTTGTAGAGTGTAAGAGGATCTGAAGCACAGTCAGATGGGTATGTGAATATAGTAGTGCAGTCGCTAGAGTGGAAGTGGATCTGAAGCACAGTCTGAGGTGGGTATTTGGGGAGGGCAGTCGCTAGAGTGGAAGTGGATCTGAAGCACAGTCTGAGGTGGGTGTGTGGAGAGAGCAGTCGCTAGAGTGGAAGTGGATCTGAAGCACAGTCTGAGGTGGGTATGTGGAGAGAGCAGTCGCTAGAGTGGAAGTGGATCTGAAGCACAGTCTGAGGTGGTTATGTGGAGAGAGCACTCGCTAGAGTGGAAGTGGATCTGAAGCACAGTCTGAGGTGGGTATGTGGAGAGAGCAGTCGTTAGAGTGGAAGTGGATCTGAAGCACAGTCTGAGGTGGGTATGTGGAGAGAGCACTCGCTAGAGTGGAAGTGGATCTGAAGCACAGTCTGAGGTGGGTATGTGGAGAGAGCAGTCGCTAGAGTGGAAGTGGATCTGAAGCACAGTCTGAGGTGGGTATGTGGAGAGAGCAGTCGCTAGAGTGGAAGTGGATCTGAAGCACAGTGAGATGGGTATGTGAATATAGGAGTGCAGTCTGTAGAGTGTAAGGGGATCTGAAGCTCAGTCTGAGGTGGGTATATGGGGAGGGCAGTTTGTAGAGTGTAAGAGGATCTGAAGCACAGTGAGATGGGTATGTGAATATAGTAGTGCAGTCGCTAGAGTGGAAGTGGATCTGAAGCACAGTCTGAGGTGGGTATTTGGGGAGGGCAGTCGCTAGAGTGGAAGTGGATCTGAAACTTTCTGAGGTGGGTATGTGGGAGGGTGCATTGCAAGCAGATATGAAGCACAGTCTAAGGTGAGTGTGTGCGGAGAGCAGTCTGCAGACTGTAAGGGGATCTGAAGCACAGTGTGAGGTGGGTGTGTGGAGAGGGCACAGTTCAAGGTGACCGGAGACACAGTGGGATGTGGAGCTGCTGGGAGGGTAGAGTGCAAGGTGATGTGAGGCACAGTGTGATTTGTGGCTGTGGGGAGGGCACAGTGCGAGGTGGTGATGTGGGGTGGACACAGTGCAAGGTGATCCGAGGGACAGAGTGATCTGAATACACAGTGTGAAGTGGGGCTGTGGGGAGGGCTGTCTGATCAGCACATTGGAGAGCTAAAGAGGAGGCTGGAGTTTCAGAGTTGGAGTGGGTGGGCCAAAATACAGGCAAGAAGGTAATCTAAAGATTGTGCTTTCACAATCCTGCTCTGGGTGTGACTGTAACAGAGGAGAACAGTTTCTGCTCCTCAGACACTGGCAGTGGAGCTTTCATCACGTTTTTTATCTTGGGCATTTCAGCATCCCTGTGTAGGTCTAATCTGTCTTGGTAGGATGGGTCCCGGGTCTCCTCACACCGTCTGCCATCCTATTCTATGAGGAGTCGGGGTATGTGCTCTGTCTTATCAGTTTGAGCTGCAGAAGCGGGGTTTCTCTAGCCGCAGCTTTCCCTATATGATATTTGGGCCTGATTTGGTATTGGTTAGGGCAGTGAACTCTGGTTGTCAATCTTAAAATATACTGAGATGGTCCAACGTTCCCATCAAGGTTGTCTTCCACTTCTTCAGACGAAGAAGGTAAGACCACCAAATGCATCTGCTGAGAGGGTATAACATAGTAGAACTGGGACAGTCAGTCCTGAATTTCCTAGCTGTGATCTCTGGGTAGAACATGCAGCACGCATGGGACTTTCTAAGATTGGCAAGTTATGTCCCCATGAAACCAGAGCTGGTTTTCATATTCTGTGTTGCCAATGATAGACTGAGTACCTTTGTGCGTCTCTAGCGGTTCAGTGATGTGGTGGTTGTAGAAAACAGCATTTATCATCTATGGTTACCATGTGGGGGGGTATTGATGTCCTCAGCCATGATCATCCCATGTGGAATGTTTCGCCCCTCTGTGACTTGCTGTGCTGTATTCTATCACGTGATGCGTCCCTTGCACCTTCAACCTCCTCCTAATCTATATTGCCTTTTTCTAACCCTCTGTATCCCCTCCACACTTGCGTCACGTCCATTCGCATGAGAACTTGTGCGCTATGGCTGATCTCCTTTGGCATGCCATCTAGTAGGGAACGTCTTTACACTCTGAGAGACCAGAATTGAGGACATTGTTTTAAGATGCTGCATGTCTCTCCTGCACCTGAAACCCTTGTGTATAGGTGCGTTATAAATGCCATATATCATATCATATAACTCCCCTATTCCTGCCCTATTGGTTGAAGGAATAGTTTTCTCAATTCTCCAGCATTGGATCTTTCATAGATTCACATGTTGTGAATATTCCCCGTCGTCAGGCTGGGAATCCTCAGTAACATAGAGCAGGTTAAACTTAAACTGAAAACTTTCACTTACTTGTGTGCTCTATTAAAGTCATTTTGGGTCATACTGCCCACACCCAATAGGAACACCTCCCTTAATTCCTCCTCTGTTGGCCATCTTCAGATCTTTTACCTCACGTTAGTGTAAGGAGTTCTCAAAAATCATCTTCTAGAAATAATTTTGGAACATCAAGAAAAATTAATATCTTTCGACGGCTACTTGACGACCAGCGTTAGAGGCAACAGTGCTAGCTTCGTAGAGCGTTCCTGCCGCTGGTAATCTTCGACAAAGCTTTGTCTGCGCAGTCGGGCCTACGTCATAGCTGAATCCACGAGGAAGAGCCTGTTCAAGGCCTGTGCCCACTGTGGACTGAATAATGTCTAAGTAGAGGATCACCATGATGACTGCCTCTACTGCCTTCATCCCCACCTTGCCATCCAGGACTGCGAGATCTGCCAGTCGTTCTCCCAACAAGATGCTGAGGGATCGTCATCTCATTGTGTGGCTCTAGGAGGCTGCCGGGGCTCTGACTCTGCGTCGGTACGGCATCATGCCTCATTATGGCAAGGCAGGACGGCTCGGCAAACCACCTCTAGTAAGAGGTCCAAGCCATGAGCAAGGGTAAGGATAAAGACACCTCTGGCAGCAAGCCCAGATCTCTCTCAAAGACCCGTCTTCACCAAAGGTCAGTGCCCAAGGGGTGTCGTCAGGGAAGGAGAGGCCCTTTCCATCGCCCGAAGGAAGCAACGTCTTCTAAGGCTGGCTCATCATCAAAATCGGCTTCAAGTACGTCATCGTCAACGACCAAGCCTCCATTCATGTTGTCTACCCCAAGGCTCTCTACGTCGTCCACCGGCGCCCTGTTCAACTAAGCCGTCAACTACTAAACTGTCAACAGCCTCAACGACTACTATTACGTCATTGAGGATCTAGTCCGCGCCATCTATGTCGATGGCTGTGATACCCTCGTCGTAGGCACAGTTGACTACCCCGTTGACGGGAAGAAGTGGATTATCCCATAGGATTGTTACCACTGGCATTGTTAGTGGTATCGCAGACCCCCACACTAGCAGTTTTTTTTAAATATTAAAATGTATTGTCTTTAGTTTGCATGAATTAAAAACAAACATTTACAAAAAACAAATAACACTTTTTTTCCAAGTAAATAAACTAATAATAACTTAACAAGGTGTACAAGACTCAGCATATTACTTATAAATGTCATAATTTCACAACATTCCAACAATAGTCGAACACAATAAAATGTAATATACACTATTACTTTTTAAATAGCATCCACTTTTTAAATAGCATCCACTATGAACTCTCATAAAATGTGTCCTTTGTTGCTTCCTCATTGCAAACCCAGAACTATATTAAACGCATAAATCATCTTTGTCTCATTGTTTGGTCGCATTGGCCATATATAACCTCTCTTTTCGATTTTCTGAAATAGTCTAAACAAAGCCAATATTACACGTATGGAATTTCATGATATACATCTGTCCCAAAATGTAACACGGGATATGTCATTATCTACAGGAGCCAAAATTCCTTAAAGTCGGCGCCTTTCCCCCTCTAGGTACGGACAATATACCACAATATGTTTTAGAGTTTCTTTCTGCAAACCGTTTTTGCAGAATCGACAACTCGTATCAACCTTTTCCGAAGATGGTTGACACCATAATGCAGTGCGTTCCAATGTGCGAAACTGATTGACCTTAAATCTTAAATGCATTTGGCGAACTTTGTCACAAGGACACTTGATTGAATATAAAGAACGCATTTCCCTCTTTCGTGAATATTGTGCATATTCTCCATATGTTTTATATTTTTTGATGGCGTCGATCGTCGAGATCCAATCGACTTCATATAATTTACGCTTTTTCTTTTGTAAGGCCCAATATTAAATCTTCAACAGTCACATTTATGTTAAGCAAAATTTGCTTCATATTGTCTATACAATTTACCATCGATGGGAGATTTCCTTCCCTCATTATCCTATGTAAATCTTGAAAAAGAGAATTGGTGCCGGTGACAGAATTTTTGAGTAAATGGACAATTTGCACAATGCCCATCTTGAAGCCAAAGAAGAAAGGCCCAATTTGTGGCGAACTGTGGCATTAGGCACTGAAGCCACTAAGCCAAATGTGCCTTTCCATAATTGCCCCTGCAAACTATTAAGAATGCCATCAATTTCCAATAAACAGGTATCGAGACCAAATAGTAATATTGGTTCTACTTTTAATAAATAGAAATCAATTAGTGGGAGTAGAGAAAATTTGCAATACTGTCGAAGAATGATCTTCATCATGCAAGCTAAAGGTTGTGCTTTGATTTTGAGAGAAGAAGCCCAAGATTGAATCGAGTTTGCGTCCGAAAGCGTATAACCAAGATACCGTAAGGCAACTGCTCAATCAATTTTGGCATGACCAATAGACCAGACAATGTGTAAGTTTGGATCCTTTCCCGATAGTAAAGATAATAATTTTGGATTTTGATGAATTTATCTGCAAATTGTGACAGATAGCATACTTATCAAAGCAATTTAGTTCGTTTTGTAGCTCATAAGGAGTCCTATCCATTAGCAAAATGTAATCTGCAAAGCAGGTCCAATGCAATTTCATTGACCCAAGCCATATTGGATACATGGAGGACTCCAGCCATAGTTTATCCATATCACAAATATAGAGATTAAAAATGGTTGCTGCCAAATTACAGCCCTGTTTTACACTGGTCTTGGTCACAATGGGAGATGTAAGAGGAGCTATTCCTAATGATTCTAATTTGAAAAGTAGTCTCTGAATGAAACATGGCTATCAGTTGTACCAACCTAGTAGGAAAGCCCAATGCCAAAAGTGTTGCCCACAATACCTCTCTAGTTACGGTGTCAAAAGCAAGCAAATGATCGAGTGCTGCCAAGTATATGGGGCCCGAATTTGATACTTTGGACTTCGCAAGAATATGTGCTACGATGGTTGCATTTAGGGAAGTTCCCATCTCCCTACGGAAACCAATTTGGTTTTTTGGAATAGATGTTATTTTCAACAATAAAGGCTTGAGGATGGTTTAATAATAATATAGCAAAGACGTTGGCAGCCGCATTCATCAAGGCAATGGGGCGAAAGCTGGCGGGATCACTTGGATCACCTTGTTTAAAAATAGGTATTATGATTGCGTTTCGCCATGAGACCGGCATTTGATTGGTACGTAGAATATTTTCAAATTTGGTATACAAAATGGTTGACTAAAACAAAGGATCAGATTTAAAAATGCAAGCTCTAATCCCATCAGGCCCGGGAGCCTTGGAGGGCTTCAGATTCTTGATGGCCACCAGTATCTCATCTCTAGAGAATGTAATGGGCTCCTCACATGAGTGAAGAATGTCCGATTCAAACCCTTGGAAAGCCAGAGGCAAATTGAACTTATCAGCGATATAGGTCTGCCAACTATCCGCCGATAGAGAAGAAGCCAGCGCATTTGTGTCATCATTTTGTCTGTCGTTAAGTGTGGACAAAATATTTCGAGTATCCCTCTTGACTACCAATGACATAATTTATTAGTTGTCTTCGCAATGTCTGCGATGTTTTATAACTTTCATGTGGTTACGATATGTATGGGGACGCTCACTTTCAGATACCTTAGGCATGGAACGCTTGAGCGCTCGGATGTTTAAGTGTTTTCCCCGTTTCATAGCAGCTATGATCGGGTTGAATGTTGACTGGTCTGAATAAAATACAGCAGCCCGACTAGATACTGCTTTTAAGTGAAATTGAATCGTATCATTATTCCATTCCTCTCTAAGGGGTGAGTTAAATGTGGAGTCAACATGTGCTCTCCAAAAGTCCCTATTAATCAAGTAAGTGAATTCTCTACATAGGCGTGGATTCCATTTGATGGATTTGTGCGCCCGATCTATTTCGAGCAAACTTAGAGAGGGGTCTGATGTCAACACGTTGCATCTCTGATACATAGATAGCAATAAAGGGACTTGATCACTCAACTGGCATTCCATTCCATAAACCTTTTCAACCATTGGCAGAACACCAGCAGACACAAAGAAATAATCGATGTATGATGAAAGAGTGCCCCTGGACCAAGTTCCTGATGATACATTCGCACCAAACTGAAATAGCCATAAGACAAACCAAATTAAAATCCCCACCTAAAATGATACAGTACTCAGGGTTTTTCAAATAGGCGTCTTGCAACACCAAGTTAAATGCGTCTAAAAGTTCATCAAGCGATTGCCTTGCAGGATTGAAATACAAATTAGTAACATTTGGTTGCAGGGTTCTAAAGAGGAGCTATAATCAATTGCCAATATTTCATTTGAGGAAGCAAAAATAGAAGCCGTGGGATCAAAAGCATTGTTAATTGAAATCACTATACCACCTCCGGGGCGGCCTGTCAGAGAATGTATTGCAGGTACAAAAAAGGTGGTAAAACCACCAATGACTATATCCTTTGAGCACATTGTTTCGTGCAGAAGAAACACTGCTGGATACATTTCACTTGACATTGATGCAAAGCAGACCGCAAAACTATATAGCCCACAACAATTCCATGATATCATCTTAAAAGCCTCCTGGCTAGGATTGTTTAGAATTCTTTGTCATTTCAATGATAGTTGATAATAAAGGCGCTAGCCAGGTGATGTTTTAGGCCGCTCCTACCAACGCAGAAATCTGCATAACCAAATCCACTTCATGATAGAAGGATGAGGATTGCTTTCTCCTTGCACAGATGCCCGCCCAGATACAAGAAGAGGTTCTTCAAGAAAGGTAGTTGCCTCTTCGATATTTCGAAAGAGGCAAATAGAGAGCCCTTGCATTGCAAAGTCTTCTCTGTGATCCCATAATAACTTCAATATGATTATCGATTGGGGTGCACATATCAGTCGATAGCTATTATGAATAGCCAATCGGAGCCACTCTATGTAATCTGAGATTAAAGTGCGCAGTTGCAGACTACCTCTGAATTTGTTAAACATAAATAATCTGTTTAATCGCTGGGAGCCATTTATTTTTGGATCACTAATCCATCCCATGATGAACGCAGAATTCTTATCAAATTCAACCTTGTCAAATTCAGTTTTTACGTTATTGGAATTTGGACTAGATCACCCCATTCGAACCTAGAGTCCATATTAGATACCACATGTTCAATCGTAGCTTCTTTAGATATACCCTTTTGCTGTTTCACAGCCTGCTCAACCGTAATTGCATTAGTTTGAATAGGATTCTTAATATGTGATGTGTCAATCACGGGAGCCGGGACCGCCGCTGTCTGGTAAGGAGAGAAGTATATTAGATGCATGAGGGGAATTGGCTACATTTCAAAGATGTATGCCTCCACACTCCTGGACTGTACCCTGAACTGATTTGACACCAGTTTTTTTTATTTTTGGTGATCACAGGATAATATTTGAATAGTTGCGCTTGGGAGTAATCCGCAAGCCCCACCACCACTGAGGGAATCTTTTCACGAGCTTCAGAGGTTGTCAGCGAGATGTTTGGCATCAATTCGATCCCTTGACCCCCATTCATTTCCAAGTTTAAGGCCATTTTAGATTCTGTATTCAATTGGGTCAAATCTATATGCACTTCTCCTCCGGATAAATTGATAGGTTGTTTGTTGTCAACCTTGACATCCTTTGATTTGAAAAGTTTTTGTTTTTTGTGTGTATTGTTTAGGAATGTTTCTGTTGAGACCTAATCATCATTTTTTTATGTCGTTTTTATTGTGTTTTAGAGCCCTCACATGAGCGTGACACATTTTACGTGAAAATAGAAATTGATTTGTGTCGGCAACAGCTTTATCAGAATTTGGATCGTTTCCAATAACTGTATCTATGCCTTCCGGACAAGACTTAGAAATTAGTTCAGAGTCCAATTTGGGAGCTGTTTGCTCGATAATGGTAACAAGCGGAGAAGGGCTATCTGGAGTAGGCACTGACTTTTCCAGTTGTGTCACTGTCTGGTCGTGTGTGCAAGCTACAGGTTTTACCCTTTCAGTGCAACTTTGGTGTTGAGAAATTAAATAACGAAAGACATCGCCTCGTTTCAATGAATTTAATTGGATAGCATCTAATAGAGGGGTAGCCGTGGCCAAATAAGTGTTAGCAGTGTTGTCAAACCCCGTTGTCACCACATTAGCATAAGACCGACAAGAAAAATCTTCTCCTAATTACCTGTCTAAAATTTGTGTGGATTTATGACAAACATCCGGATCAGTCGGACTCAACAACTTCAATATTGCTGAATCCAACAGACCCGATTTCTCAGATTGACGTAGCACTTGTGCGGTCATAAATCCCTCTAGTTTGCTTACTTTTAAAGCAAGCTCAACAAGCATTTGTTTGACATTATCAAGAGAAGTGTGCATTAGTTTGTGCCCTTTGACCAAAAGGTTCAAAAGACCCGAAATTACAGGGAAAGGGGAGGATTCTTTAGAAGAATCAACATGAAGATTTGCCTTCTCGGTATCTATGGTAAATTTGCCTATGACTTTTGCAGTTAAAGATCGATCAATCTGCTCTCCATTGGAGGAGCCATATGAATGCCTATTCGTAAGGCCAATACAAAGGGAGCTAGTCGAGGGCAATCCTGCTCTAGGCGTACATTGTGCAGGAAACCCATGACATTGGCCCATGCCACCTTCATTAGGCAAAGTATGTAGGCAAATACGTCCAACCTCTGCGGGGAGGAACACTGCCGGAGAACTAGGATTCAATGATATCTGGCAGCTTTTCGGCCACTCATTTGATAGCGTAGGCACTAAAATTGACACATCAGAGATCTGATTATCAAACATTTCGCCAGCAATCTGTAATTCAGTGGTGGTATAGTCGCCTATTTCTGCTGATTTGCTATTGTCCAGATAAAGATGGTAATTTTCACTAGAGTTGTGAAGTGGCCGTAGCGATGACTTCCGCATACGAGTGACCAGTGGGTTTAGCACCGCACTGTCATTGGGTTCTATGTCCAAGAATTGTTGGCTATAGGTCGCAGTGTGGGTATCCATAATGCGTTCAGTATATGACTGACTAACGGCAAATCAAGGTCGGCAGAAGAGTCGTGTAACTGAATAGGAGCGGTGTTATTTAAAATTGCACAAGCATTAGGGTCTGAGAGATGTTTCCCGCTCCTAAGACTGCCAACCGTTATTGAACTAGACAGAGATTATCTGTGCTTTCAAACACTTAATAACGGCCACTTCAAAACAATGTATTTCAGCAGCAAGGAAGACGCTTGTCATACACACTTGCACACGCTATTCAGCTTATCAATAATAATAATGTGCAATGGATGCAAAAGCAACTTACATTTACTCCTTACCGCCACCTTCCAGCCAACAGCCCAACAGCCACTACACTTTCAATACACTTCCGGATGCGCGCGCACAGGAACTTTAAAGGTAAGAAAACTCAAACGAGGCTGCAGCAATGGGCGTGTTAGGGGGAGGGGTGGGTCAGCAGGCAGAATTGAGTGAATATTGCCAAGTCCCAGTCCGTGTTTCCAATAGTACAAACTTCCTCTTGGCGACTAGTCGGTTGCCGCAAAAATTAGCAGGAGCAAGCACAGACAAACAGCGTGGCAGCCCAACAGCCACTACACTTTCAATACACTTCCGGATGCCAGCACAGTGTCTGCGTTGATGGCCTGTCCACAGGCTTCATTCCCTAACCTTGGGGTGGCCTTGCTACTAGGAGCTATTGTTATATCAGAGCCGAGTCTGTCTCAATTTGAGGCTGTAGAGGAAGCAGAGAAAGAGGCCATCATGTCGCTTCCATTGTCAGCAGCACACAAGCCCCTGTACCTCCCCCACCCCAAGGCAATCTGGTTCACGAAGTGAGGCAAGCCTGATACTACCACCTACTCAGGCACAGGACATCACTCTACCACCTTTGCCTCTTCAACATACATCGCAGGCGCAGGACAGTTTGTCTGTAATGCATCCAGCTTCGTTGCTGCCCCCACAAAGAGAAATGTCACTGGACATTGTATCTACTTTAACCACTCTGGTGGCAACCTTTCAACAACGGCTGCCTGCACCAGTCCCGGTTCCGGAGCCTCTTAGGCAACCTCACACAGAGGTCCCCGGTCCATCCAGGAAAGTGGATGACATCCCTCACCCCCCCAGAAGGGGTGAACACCTGTCAGTACGGCAAAGGCTATCTGATACTGGGACAGACACAGATCCCGACCAGTTGGAGAATGTGGTTTCCACACACACGTCCCACACTGACGAATTTGATGATTTCATCGCGGGTGATGGAGAACCAGATGAGAGTCCACTCAGGGACTCGCCCGCTGATAAGGTAGGGGCCTTACACGCGCTCAAGTCCAGGGCAGCCAAGATGTTCGGCCTTACACCTGAGGAGCGGCGAAAGGAGTGTGTGTTGTACCAGCACAGAGAGCAGCGCAGGAAGTCTTGTCATGCCCATCCCGCTGTTAGAAGACATCTGGGAAGATGGCCTCGTCATCCTGGCGCATCCTGCTACTGTCCCGGCTAAAAAAAGACTTGTTCGACAAAACGTACCGGGTCCCAGAGAGCGCTGCCTCTGCACCCAACCCACGCCAGACTCTGTTTCTGTTGCTGCCAGAAAAAGGTCTGCTAACCCATTGTCATCCTGCTCTGTCCCTTCAGACAAGGAAGACTCAATGCCTTTGGTAAGAAGATCATTACCACCGCAGACACGACTAGGCCGAAGTCCTTCTGTTCAGGGAAAGGGCCTTATGGCAGTACCTCGTGGAATAACGGCTCCACGTACCAGTCTTCCTCCTCTGACAATACCCCATACTCATCAGGTGACCAGTACAGAAAAAAGTCCCAGTCCTACAGGGGTTCACAGTGATGCCGTAGCTGCTTCTAATCAAACAGGCATGACCAGCCCAGGACCAAGTCCTCCTGTTTCAGCACCCTGGTGGGAGGACGACTGTCTAGGTTCGTCGACGAATGGGCGCACATCACAAATGACGAATGGGTGCTATCCCTCCCCCAGCACAGCCACTCACTGGAGTTCGTGGACTATCCACCAGATATTCTGCCCGCCCACAAACCACAAAAGTTGCAGCACCTCTTGCTACAGGAGGTACAAGCTATGCAGCTGAAGGGCACAGTGGAGAAGGTTCCAAAGGACAAACCCGGCACAGGTGTCTACTTCTGCTACTTCCTGATAAGGAAGTCATGGCAAAACAAGTCAGGGGGTTGCAGGCCCATATTAGATCTAAGGGTGCTCAACAAGTTCCTAAAGGCACAGACGTTCCGCATGGTCACACTGCAAAAGGTGCTATCCCAGCTACAACAAGGAGATTTCTTGGCGTCCCTCGACTTAGAGGACGCCTATTTTCACATCCCTATTTGCTGCTCACACCGGCGCTACCTACTCCTTGTGGTGGCAGGAGTACATTATCAGTTCAAGGCCCTTCGATTCGTCCTGCGGTCTGCTCCGCGGGCGTTTAACAAATGCCTTGCATCATTGGTGGCACACCTGCGTCGACGGGGTGTTCACGTCTACCCATATTTAGGGTATCACTACATATTATCCCGACCAAAAATATCACCGTATATATGGTCGTCTGGAACGGCCATAGGCGATATTTTATGGGGGGGATCATTTTTGGGGTTCTTGGGAGCTGTGACCCTGCTCCTTTAAAAATAATGCGGGGGTTGCAGGCGTATCCCCCGCAGGTTCCATGCCGTAATATCGCCACAAGAATATGCCGATATTTTTGTATGGTGATATTTTTGCTAGAATATTAACACATGGAACCATATTTAGACCACTGGTTGGTGAGAGCACCCTCCACTCCACTGGCAAAGGCCAACACCACCACCGCCATCCAGTGTCTACAGCAATTGGGTATCTCCATCAACTTCCCATAGTCATGCCTGGTCCCAACGCAACAGGCACTCTATCTCAGAGCAAGACTCAAACCCAAACCTGCACTGCCAGGCCTTCGGACAAAAGGGTGGCCGCTCTTCTGGTAAAGGTGCGTAGTCTCAACGGCACCCAGGTAACACCAGTCTGCAACTACAAATCCCATCTGTGGATGTTGCCATCATGCATCCTGTTGGTCACCAACTGCCAGTTACACATGAGGCTGGTGCAGGAATTTCTGGATGCCCGCTGGATCCAAGCCTCAGGGTCCTGGGACGATCTCATTACCCTGACACCGGGTTTCAGGCGCAGCCTTCGCTGGTGGTCAGTGAGGGAACATCTGGTGCAGGGAGCCCCCTTCAGGTTGCCGGACCATCAGGCCACCATCACGCCGGATGCGTCACTGAAGTGCTGGGGCATCCACTGTGAATACCAACTCACCCGGGGCCTTTGGTTGGAGGAGGAAAAGAGCCAGCACACCAGCCTGCTGGAGCTACGAGTTTATTGTTTTTTTAGGCCCAATTTCTTTCCTCATCTCCTGACGGGAAAAGTGGTGCAGATTTATACCGACAACACAGCATCCATGTTTTATGTCCGCAAGCAAGGAGGCCACAGCTTTGCAGGGAGGCCCAAGTCCGGTGACATTGGGCTCTACAGCACAGCATGTTTCTCATTCCCCTTCATCTACTGGTGATTCAGAACACCCTGCCGTACTCCCTCAGCAGGGAGTTGCGCTCGGGTCGTGAGTGGAAACTGCACAGCGATCAGCTTCACTTGCTGTTTCAGATGTGGGGTACTTGGGAATGAACCGTTTGCCACCTGCGACTACAGTCGCTGCAAAATCTTTGGCAGCAGCTTCTCCCATCCGGAGAGCATGGGGGAAGCCTTTGCATTTCCATAGGAAGGGAAGTTTCTGTGTGCTTTCCCCCAATCCCTCTGGTGCCTCGAGTCCTACACACCTTCAGACTGTATTGGTGCAGACTGATATTAGTGGCCCCTGCATGGCTGGGACAGTTTTGGTACTCCAACCTCCTTGCCCTCTCGTCAGCGGTGCCGATCAAGCTGCGCCCGCATCAATCGCTCCTGTCTAGGAATCGGGGGGGTGGTGCTGCACCACGACGAGGCCTCTCGCAATCTGACAGCCTGGCTCCTGTGTTCTTAGATTTCTGGGCCCTGTTCTTTCCGCGAGATTGCCAGGAGATCCTGGCTAGGGCTACCGCACTGTTCACCTTGAAGTGCTACAAGAGCAAATGGAGATGTTTTCAAGTATGGTGCCCAAACCATCGACTGGGGCCTCAAGCTGTCCGGCCAGAGGATCTGTTGCTTTAGTTGTTGTCTTTTTCTCAGTCTGGCTTAACGCATGCTTCCATCAAGGTGCACCTGACGGCAATCTCCAGGTACAACCGCTCCATAGGGGTCCCATCCCTGTGATCCCACCAGCTAGTGTAGGAGTGCTTGCGTGGGCTGTTCCGGTCTTTTCCACATGTCGGTCGCCCCGCGCCAGCATGGGAGCTAATTGTGCTACTCGCTAGGTTCATGATGCTGCCTTTCGAGCCCATGCACCAAGCATCCATTAAACATCCTTACTGGAAAATTGCGTTCTTGGTGGCCATAACTTCGGCCAGACGAGTAGGTGAAATCCAGGCGTTCTCCTCAAAACAGCCCTACTTTACGTTTCACAAGGACAAGGCTCTTCTACATACTAATCCTACCTTTATGCCTAAAGGGCCATCTTCTTTCCATCTCAATCAGCAGATGGATTTGCCCGTATTCTTTGGTACACCGTC
This sequence comes from Ambystoma mexicanum, assembly GCF_040938575.1. Taxonomy (NCBI): domain Eukaryota; kingdom Metazoa; phylum Chordata; class Amphibia; order Caudata; family Ambystomatidae; genus Ambystoma; species Ambystoma mexicanum. The sequence goes on from NC_090921.1 coordinate 31,773,731, forward strand.
TCCAGCTGAACGAGCCTTGTACACGCTAGATGGGGAGCGCGCCCTCAAGTACTATGTGGCACATACTAAGTCATTCCAGACAACTAACCAACTGTTTTTTATTTGGACATTCTGGACCCAGGAAGGCTCTCTCAAAGTCCTCCATTTCAAGATGGATTGCAACCTGCATCTCGTTCTGCCATCAACAGGCAGGCAGGCCGCTTCCTGGCAGGCCCAGGGCGCACTCCACCAGGGGAGTGGCTGTAAACACTGGTTTCTACTCAGGAATTCCGCTGACTGACATCTGCCCTACAGCCACCGGGAGATAGGTGCATACTTTCACCAGGTTCTACTGTGCCGACAGAGATTCTGCACAAGAGTCTAGAGTTGTCCAGTCTGTTGTGCAGAACCTGTTTGCACAAGGTTAGTAAGTCTCCACTGGTAAATTGTGCTGGGAGCTTGCCTCCACCCTTATGTATTGTGGTAATTCTGCTTTGTAATCTATTCACAGCATGTGAATCTATGACAGATCCAATGTTGGAGAAGGAATAAATTACTTACCTGTACCTCTGGTTACCCAGCATTGGTATCTTTCACAGATTCACATGTGACCAACCCTGCACGGCTTGTCTTTTGGCTCTGACTGCCCCTCACATGCTCTTGCCAAGTTTGAAGATGGCTGACAGGGGAGGAGTTAAGGGAGGTGTTCCTCTTGGCTGTGGGCAGTGTGAGAAACCTAAACGTGTCTCCCAATCTAGTCCCCAGGGATCTGTCATCCAGGTGGCCAGGACACGGCCATCGCTATTGGATGCAGTTCCTGGGGTGGACTGGTGCGGGAGGATCACCTGGATTTTGGGGTCCTCGAGAAGTGGAATGGATACACCCAACGAGTGAGACGCAGTATTCCCTTTCTGCCAAACTCCCTTCCCTTCCTTATACAGGACATTCAACCTCTCTACCCCCACACACCTCTTTTCTTACACAAACACTTTCGCAAAGCACGAAAGACAAGAGACTGACACCAGTGCCATTTACCTGACATGTCCCGATACAAGGGTCAAGCAAAGTCAGACAATTGACCATAATTGTACACACCTGACGGCCCTTTTCCTTACCCACAGGAATAAAAGGTGGAGCACAACAGCACAGGACGAGCAAGGCAGAACCCACAACGTAAGAGCTAACTCACTCAGGCAGTTCAAGAGAAGGCGAAAGACGGCACGAATCGAGAGGCTACAAGGGGAAGAGTGACCTTGCCCTTATCGACAGAGACCCGTGAAGCCTCGAGAGAAGGAATCGTAAGGCCAGGAAAAATGGCATATGTGTGTTTGTCCAAGGTACCCGGGCGCCTCCTCAGCTGACGGCCAACCCGTGGAGAGACGCATGGTCCAATGATACCGGCCTTGACTCTACAGACAAGAATGCAAAACAGTTCATAACGGTCGGTGAGTCGAAGGAAGAGCCGATAAAGAAACCGAACTGTGTTCAACAAAAGTAGCAAGTGAACTTTGAGCAAACAAAGGAACTGTTACAGAACAGGGGAAAACCAGCACAGCAGAGTCAAGTACTACGTGGGAGCGTGCTCATGGCGATTTCCCTATTATTGAACTAGAGTAACTAGAAGGCCTTAGGAAAAGGTAAAAGAAGGTCAAAGTGGTCATACAGGGGTCTTGTCAAATCCTCCGTACCATCGAAAGTCTTTGACCGGCAGATGATTATGAAGCTAAGGGAAGTGAATCCCGCTTCATAGAATTTGAACCAGAGAAAATATTGCAACTGAGAAGATTGGCAAGAGTGAACCCAAAGGAGGGAGCCAAAAAAGAAGGGGCAGAGTCTGAAGCCCCAAAATGACAGTGTGTTGACAAGAGTGAACCCGGTAGAGGGATGTTCACAAATGAACTGTGTTACAAAATACATTAAGATTTGGGGAATGCCGCAAAAAAGATTGCATTGAGATTTGTGAGCTTAAGAGAAGCCATTGTGAACCCGAACGAGGGAGGCTGACAAAGGTTGGCAGGAGTTATCCCGGTGGAGGGATGCTAACGAGAAGGGGCGAGGCCTGAAGTCCCTGTAAATGGTGTTCTGACAGGAGTGAACCTACCGAGGGACACCTACAGGGATCCCGGAAGAGGGAAGCCGACGAGCAGGGGTGAACCCTGAAGAGTTGTTCAAAAGGACATTAAGATTCATGAGAATGAGAAGTATTGCAAGACAAGGAGAAGTGCCCTAACCCGCTTGTCATTTGGGGTCCGAGCCCAGCTGAGGGAGATCCATAGGTGAAAAGTTATCAACCAAAGTGAATTGAAAAAGGAACTGTTAATTTGATTTATTGAGAGCGACTCTGAGGGGTCTGCGCATAGAAGAGGGGGAGGCAGGGGTGCAGCCATCACCCAAAGTCCTACGTGAAATAGAACTTTTGTGTTTGTTGAAACTATCAGGCCCTCGAGGGCAAGAGACTTTTTATTGGAAAGAGACTCTAACCCATCGGAGAACCTGATAGCTAGAACGCAACTATCGGCTCGTGCTGGGAAAGCTTGAGTGTGTGCTGTGCTCAGGTGACCCACCTTGTCCCGTGCTGAAAACGTCGGACAGGGAGACCCCTGGCAATCACACCCTGACTTATTATTTAAGAACACTTCTTTCTTTATTGAACCCCTATCCCACACTTTTTTGTATTTAGCGCCGGGATTGGCAATAGGTTTGTCTTATTATAGGCCCTTTTTATTTTGACACAATGCCCCTAGGACTGCCTTATTTTTCATTTGATGGTCGACGCTTGTCACATCTTAGATTTAGGTTTAGCTTAGGAGTATTTCCACCCTGCATTAATAGTTCAATAAACACCCTTGAACTGTGATCACGTGTGTCTGTCTTTAATGTTGCCACCATGAGTTCATGAGCACAAAAGTGATGGAAAGTTTTCAGTTTACGTTTAAACTGCTCTGTTACCGAAGATTTCCAGCCTGACGACAGGGAATATTCACAGCATGTGAATCTAAGAAAGATTCCAGTGCAGGAGAGCAGGAATTACAGGTAAGTAACTTACTCCATGTGCCCCTTTTATAGACGTGGTTGGGGTGCACAATACTCATCTCTTTATAGAGCTTCATGCTGGATTCCTCTATCTCGTCAATACTAGTTCTGTTATGACCCATTTTAATAGTACTCAGTAGATGGGTGTGTGGGGTTGGCTGCACCCTCCAGAGCTTGGATCAGGACAGAGATGCTTCTGCTGAGCTTTGAGTCTGATGATTGGTTTCGGGGGGGGGGAGGGGACAGGTCTACTCACTGCATGTGATCATTACTACAAAAAATGTATTTGCTTTAAAGACATTTCTCTTTTTTTCTTTTCAGGGTCACCTACATTCATAGAAACGATTAAAGAAGAAATCTCTTTTGAAGATCTCCAGAGCTCTGAGGAAAGGTTCGGGGTGAACAAGGCATCGGAGCTGTGTGTCACCGACCCTCACGACTTGGAGGTGAAGCCGTCTGTTATTGACTTGAACACTAAAGTGGTTATTAAAGGGGGTGAAGAGACCACTGTCAGAAACTCTCAAGGCTTGGGGGAGAAGCAATTGTCCAGAGCCATTCCCTGTTCGGAAAACAGAAAGCGTGTCAGAAAGCAAGGTGCATCTGTTTCCATGGTGACAGAGATGGCGCCATGCGTTCAACACCATGTTGCTTCTGAGAAATGGCACATCACCAAAACCTACCAGTGTATGAAAGAAGAGCAGAGTATACCCCAAATGGTGAAAACTCTCCAATCCAACCACAAGTTGTCAGAGATTGTAAATGGCAGAGATCACGTAGTCCCGGAAGAGGATGGAAGAATGAGAGATGAAGAGTCATCTGGAGAGGGAGTCCACGACTCTGAGGGAAGAGATGGGATCAAAGGGCAGAATCCAGTGGCTTCGGAGCACCAGGAAGAAGCAACGGAGGAGATCAAACAAGAGGCACCATCTACTGGGGATCACGACTGGATTGAGGTGGTGGTAGGCACGTGTGAAAGCTTCACTGCAGGCGAGTATCACTAATTAAAGTGGAGTGTTCTGAAATATTCAAATGATTCATATTTATCTTGGATTCTGTAACAGGCTAGGTTTCTTTGTGCCAGACTTATTGCCAATTCTGCAAACCAGTACTTTTACTATTTCTCTTATACCAGGGCTTAATTTTAATGAGTCCATGTATGCCTTCACTTTTGTATAGAAATACTTTGTTTAAGGGCGTAGTTTTGAAAAGGCCAAGGGTCTTCTGGAGGTTGGCATATTATGCCTCCCACCTGCGCATCCAGATCTAAGTCTGCAGATGCAAAAGAGTGGGGATGGTAAAGTCGATAAAATGCCACAGAAACAGGGATTGGGTGTTGTAGAAGAGAAAAAGAAAGTTTTTCGTGGGTGCATTGTCCATAGATCAGGATTGCAGAAATCACGGTTTGCCGCAAGCATGTTTATCATTAAACGGATTGTCTATGTGAATCAGTTTCGAGGAGCGATAGGTAGTTAATAACGTGTGATATTTTGGTGCATCTGCTAGGTAGAGCCTTAAAATATTGTGAAATAAGAAATGTTTTCCCTTTGGCAAACTTGGAAATAGTAATTCTGAGACTGCCAAATAATTAATTCCCATTGGAATCCCGATCATGCGCTTAGAAACCAATCTCTGGTATTAAGCATGTTCTAAAAGAACAATTCTAAGGGCACATTATAGCCACTACAACAAGCTAAGGGCACATTATAGCCACTATAACAAGCTAAGGGCGTCTTATAGTAACTAAAACAAGATAAGCATGCACTATAGCAAATACAAGAAGCTAAGGGTGCACTATAGCCATTACAACAAGCTCAGGGCACACTATAGCCACTACAGCAAGCTAAGGATGCATGATTGCCACTACACCATAGCTCAGGGGCAACGCGTTTGTCTTGGAAGCAAAAAAACGCAGCGCAACACAGTTTTGAATCCCAATCCTGCACTTAGAAATCAATCTATGGTATTAAGCGCATTATAAAAGAACAATTATAAAGGCACACTACAGCATTCTTCAGGAATTTCAAGAGTTGCAGAAACATCAGGATGGCTCTGCGATCACTGGGCCAGACACATTGCGCCATTGCTAACAAGCCTTAAATCCTGATGAGAGAACGCCATATGAGGAACTGAAGCAAGGTATTCTTCAGAGGTTAGGCCAGGATCGGGAGCACTAGTGTTTCTGTCGTGGATACCTAGGTCTAAGACAAGGAGAAACTCCAATCGTTTACTTATCATGTCTGGGATTTACTTAACAAATGGCTGTCGGGTAGAATTTATGAAGAAGTGAAAGACATGCTGGTACTGGAGCAATTTGTAGATCCACTTCTACCATATCTATAAACGGTTGCCTGGCAACGAGTCCACCTTAGAAGCAATGAAACCTGCTAATTCCCGTCCTAGAGCTGTGTATACCAGGCACACACCTGTCAAGAAAGTGGTGGGGGCATGCTGCAGGCTTCACATTAGGGCTTGCACGTCCTGATATTGCAGTGTTTGAAAGCCACAAACTACGTTTCCCTGGCTTCCCTGGGCTATGCACACGCATGCAGCAGCTGTGCACCAGTAATAGAGGAGCATTTAAGCCGCTGGCCACCTGCGCCAGCTTCAGAATTATTGAGAGCCACAGCACTGGCGGACGTGGCGTTCCAGGCAGCTAGGGGCAGTCAGCGTCGGCACCAGCCACAGAGAAGGAAGTATGAAATTCGGGCCATGTGGCGGTGACAGAGGGTGAAAGACTCTGGTGCAGTACACTGAAATACCATCTCATCTCTGTAGCCTCACGGGGCTCCTGGATTAAAGCGAAGTACTCGCGCTGCATTGAAAACGTTACATTGCTCATGATTAACGCATGTGGGGCAAAACGGCTATGCGTGTTGCCTACCGGGGCTTTGTGTTAATTTTGACTTTCAGTGCTTGAGAATTGGGAAAAGGCAAAATCTCATGGTACTATGTTTAGTACTGCAGAAAGTAATGTGTGGAGTTAACATGTTGCTAAACTAAAGCGGAAAACTACAATTTCCGGATTGACGATTCAAAGTCTAGCTGTAATGAACTATTTAAAATTCTAAAAGAATTTGAGAGTCGTACATCTCCATTCCCTCCTACAAAAAAGGACTTGGCTTGGTGTCAATCTATTCAGAATGAATTCTCGACCAAAACTTCTGGTCATAACCAACACCCGCAAATTAGGTAGGAAGAACCCAGGCACAATGAAATGAAAATAGCAAAGTCATTTGTTGAAATTTGATATTTTGTCAAATTTCAAAAACAAAAAAAGTAAACCTCGAGCGATTCTTTTTATTCAACAAACTGTCCTTTGTCTATGCACATCCTGCTTGCTGCCCACCATGCCCTGTGCTGAGGTCAGAGCCACATCAGGAGGCGTTCTCTGTAGCCTCGTGGCATTTTTAAAGATGGCCACTGCATTTTCAGAGCTCTGAAAGGCTCACTGCCATCACCAGCATCTGCCTCATAGCCTGCCATTGGCCACCTGCAACACTTATTGGCCCATGATGGACGGGCAGGCTCTTAGCCGGCCCACCCCTTCCAAGGCCCACTTACTAAGGCCCTGTCTGTTCCCTGTCTGTGGCCTGGTTGGGTCTGTGGGTCCTCTCCCCCAGACCCAATTGTGCACATGGAGGCTGAGGAAAACGTCCATGTTCTCTGGACACACTGAAACAATGGACCACCTAACATTTCTTTTAAGGTCAGTTCCCTCTCAATCCCTTCCTTCACACATGGAACTGTTCGACCCTCACTTCACCTCCTCTGGACTTCCACCAATTTTAACCTGCCCAGTTGCTGCATGTATTTCTCCTGTCCTGCTGAAGATCGTGTTTAGCCTGCCCAAGGTAGATACTCAAAGGTGGCAAGCTGCTCTACATTGCCACTCTCAACACTTGCTCTGCCGTCAAACACTCTACTGACGTCTGTAACCACCTCAAACCCATGGATCTCGATGTGCTCGCCATCACTGAGACCTGGTACAAGGAAAGCTCTGCCACAAGCTTTGACCCACTGCTCCCTGAAGGCTACAATATCCTCTCTGCACCCAGGCCTCAGAAGGCAGGTGGAGGGGTGGTGCTTATCTTACCAGAATGTATACATGTGTCCATCATCCCTACTCAGGCGTATTCCTCCTTCGAGTGCCTATTTTGCAGAGACTCACTCTCCCCAAAATCTTGTCTCATTATGGCCATCTTCTATCGGCCACCAGGTTGGACCACTCTCTTCATCTCGGAATGGGCTGACCTGGCCTCCTCTCTACTTTCCTCCTCCTCTCAACTCCTCCTGAGGGATGATCTCAACATCCATCTGGACTCTCCTGACTCCTCAGGTCCTTTCAACAACCTTTGCAACACTTTCACCCTTTCCATCCTTCCCTCTGGCCCCACGCACACCGCGGGCCACACCTTGGATGCTCTCATCTCTTCTGACATTCCTCTCTCTATACCTCTCACTACCTCCCTCTCTTGGAATGACCACTCTCTTCTCTCCACACACCTTAAGCTCTCCTCTCCTCTTGGAGCAATACATACGGCACAGCCACTGGGCTTCGAAGTTACCAGACCTATGAAAAAGGGACAGTGGCTGCTTTTGCCTCCTCCTACACCTTCTCCCTCGGCTAACTCCCACCCTGACACAGCCCTCACTAACCTCAATCTCTCTATCTCCAACACCCTTGACACCCTTGCCCCTGTCATGAGGGTCCAAACTGGTACGACGCCAAACTGGCTGCCCTTAAACGCAAGTGTATGGCAGCTGAGCGGAAATGCAATGCGTCGGGCGAACCATCTGACAAATTGGCCTGCCGCCTCCTTCAAAGACACTATCGCCTCTGCATCTGGACCAAGAAAAGAGTCTTTATTCAAGCCCGCATCTCTGCGGCATCAAACAACATGGCCAAACTCTTCAAAGTCTGCAAAGAACTGGCCAATCCTGCAGCAGCCTCTTCTTCTGTCACACCCACCCAGGACCTTTGCTCGGCCCTGGCTGCACATTTCACCGCAAAAACCCAAGGCATCCTTTCCACCATCTCTTCCACACCACAGCATCACTTGGCTAGCCTCCCTCTCTTCTCTCTCACCTGTCACATCAGATGAGGTCACCAGACAGGTCTGATCTATGAAGGCTTCATCTAAACAGGCGTACCCCTGCCCCTCAAAAACCATTAAAGACAATATTGACTCCCTCGCCCCAGCCTTGGCTGATCTCTGCAATCTCTCCTTCTCCACTGGAGTTTCCCAACTGCACTGAAGCACTCCCTTGTGCACCCTCTGCTAAAAACTACCGCCCTATCTCCATCACTCCCTTCCTGGGCAAAATCCTGGAGAAGTTGGCTATCTCTCAGCTGATCCTCCTCACTGAATCTATTGGTTACTCCCATGATCATCAAAATGGCTTTAGAGCATCCAGAGGCACAGAAACTGCTCTTCTGAACACCCGTGAAGACCTGCTCTCAAATCCTCACACTAACACCCCATCTATCCTCATTTTCCTTGACCTCTCCACTGCCTTTAACACGGTAAACCACAACACCCTTATCACACGTCTCTGTGACACCCTGGGAATCACAGGTCAGGCTCTGGCGTGGTTAACCGCCTTCCTCTCTGACCGGCCATCCCAGGTGGATCTTGGAGCATTTCACTCAACTGTCACTCTCTCAACCTATAGCGTTCCCCAGGGATCTAACCTATTCACCTGGTTCTCAAACTTCTATATGGCTGCCCAGGCACAGGTGATTGCCATCTTCAGCTCTAATTTCCAGTGTCCTGCAGATGACACGCAACTATCTTTCAGGCTACCCTCAGCCGCCTCCTCCCCCTCGCTGATATCTGACTATCCTCTATTCAGTCATGGTGTGCTGCAAACAACTTCTACCTCAACGCCACTAAGATTGAGATTGTTCACATTGGGACCCCTGCTTCCGCTTTCCCACTTTCACTCTGGCCGGCCTCCCTTGGCCCTGCACCCACCTGCGAAGCAGGAAACCTTGGGGTCATCTTTGATTCCACTCTCTCCTTCTCTCACATTTCAGACATCTCTAAAAAGTCTTATCAGTTACACCTCCTCAGAGGTACTCTACCCTTTCTCACTTTCCCCCAGAGGCTCACTGTCTCCAGCGCCCTGGTTCTCTCCAGGCTGGACTATTGCAACAGCCTCTTCCTCAACCTCCCTTCTTCTGCCCTGCGCTCTCTGCAACTCATCCAGAACAGAACTGCAAGACTTATTCTTGGCATCAAGCCAAGTGACCGCATCTCTCTGGCGCTGAAATCCCTCTACTGGCTCCCTGTGGCTGCAAGGATCAAATTCAAGACCCTTTGCATTGTTCACAAGGCTTTCTGGGGCCCTGGACCCACCTACCTTCAACGCTGCCTGCCTAAATATGGTCCCTCACAAGCCCTCTGCTCATTTACCTCCAACCTTCTGCAAGTGAGCCGGTTCTCCAAGCAGAGATTTGGTGGGAGATCCTTATCCTCACCAGGTGCCTCCCTCTGCAATAGCCTCCCTGCCACCCTACATCTTGAACCAAATCTCCTGAAATTCTGGAAACTCCTTAAGACCTTCCTCTTCTCCTCTTCCTTCTCTCTCCCGCTACCTGCTAACCTAGTTCTGTCCTTTCCCTCTCTCTCTCCTATGCAATACATCATTCTGACTGGCCGCCTGGTGTACCTCAGAGTCTCGCTGGTCCCCTACACCCCACCCACACTCAATGCGCTGTGAAATTAACCCAAGATAGTGGCTCTCTCTGCACTTACCCCAGTCTCAACCGACCGGGTGCACTTGATCCTCCCCTCCCTGTGACCCTCTGTGCACTTGCACGATCCGTAGGCACCACGCCTGAAGATCGTTTGTCTGTTTCTCCCTGTCTTCACCCTAATTGTACTGTTAAAATTGCAGGATCACCATCAGGCCTATTTGCTATATCCCATACTGTTAAATGTATTTTATGCACTTACTCTGCCTGTGCAGACTATTATCGTCTCAGATTTTCCAGAGCTCTGAGTGACTGTTGTTTCGAGGGGATTGGGTCCTCCGACGTATTCCATATCTATGACAGGTAATCACCACAGCTGTGCTGCTTCGGAAACTTTTCCGGCGTCTACGTCCTGCGTCGATGACGTCGATACGCCGACGTCTAGGACCTCCTCCGACGTCCGACGTCATCCGATGTGATAAGTAGGACGCACGACGCCTGTAGCCTCAGTTCCGTTTTTTCCGCGAACGTGTTGCTTCGTGTTTCTCGGTTCTAAGCCTCGTCTCTTTGGAGTTCTGTTCTTTCTGGTTCTTCGAACCTGTTCGTTTGTGAATTTCGGCGATGTCTTCCACTTCGTCTTCAACCCCGCGTCCGGGCTTTAAGAAGTGCGGGGAGTGTGGGTCCAAGATGTCGGTGACTGACTCGCACGACGCCTGCCTCTGGTGCCTCGGGGAGGCCCACGACACGGATGACTGTGTTGACTGCCTGTCGCTCACGTCCAAAGCCTTACGCGAACGTAAGAAGAAGTTGTCGGTAGGTCGGGTGTCCAAGCCCCGGAAGTCGAAGTCGGCGGGGCTTTCGACGGATGATTCGAGGGGTGACTCTCCGCGTCATCGTCGGAAGTCTCGTCGGTCTTCTTCTAGGAGTGGGTCTCGCCACTCCTCAGCCTCTTCGAGGCATTCTCGGAAGCGCCGTCACCGGTCGCCTTCCAGGTCCTCTTCCGAGGATTCTGCCCGGCACGTCGGTTACCCCGCCAGCCGTGCGACGCCGGAGGAATGGGCTTCCTTCGGGAAGAAAATGTTGGCGATTCTTGAGTCGCAGGGTACTCAGCCGTCCGCGCCCCCGAGTGGGGTCGGCCGTGTGAGGTCGAGAGACGCCGCTCGCAAGAGTGGTCGGCACGAGTCACGGGAGCGGTCCCGTTCGGACAAGGAGGCTCGTTCTCGCCGTACCCGTTCCAGGTCCCGGTCCTCGACGCGTTCGAGACCGTGTGCTCCTGTGAAGTCTTCGAGGAAGACGTCGACGTCTGAGGCGTCGAGGGCGTCGACAGGCTTTCTCGAGGCTCCGGCTTCGAGGACGTCGTCGAGGCCGTCGACGTTCAGGTCGTCGAGGGACACGCTCGGGGCTCCGGCCTCGAGGGCTGTGTCGACGCCGCCGATACTGGAGGCGCTGCATCTGACGTCGACGCCGATTTCCTCGACGTCGACGCCGATCCTCTCGGCGCCGTTGCCGGTTTTCTCGGCGTCGGCGCCGATTCGCTCGACGCCATCGATGCCTTTCGTATCGGAGGTGCCCCGTGTCACGGGTGTACCCCCTAGGAAGGCTCTGGTTAAGAGCAAGCACTCTCGGGTGCCTTTTCGCCACCTGGAATTTATTTCGGAGGCGGATGAGGATTCTGATGGCCTGGTTCCTAGTCTGGTGCCTGATGAAATTGTCTCGGGCCATAGTCAGTTTGACGATTTGAGGCAGTCACTGCATGATGCCAGTGGACTGGACACCTCCCCGGAGGTGGACTTTTGTAGGCCTGAGCCTGGCTCCCATGCCGATTCCTCGTACCGGCGCCTTATGGCTAGGGTGTCTGAGTATTTGGGATGGTCTGCTCCCCCAGGGGAGTTTGTGCAGGATGATCTGACGGACATCCTTGATGTTGGTCCCCCAACTGACCCGGTACTGCCGTTCCATATGGCTTTACAGAGAAGGGTGGCGGCGGCTTGGACTGCTCCGGAGAGTCTCCCGGCGGTGGGCAGATCCTTGTCGCGTAAATACCGTCCAGCCAGTAGCGACCCCTGCTACTTGACCAGGCACCCCACTCCGGAGAGTTTGGTGGTGCAGGCGGCCACGGCCCCGGCAAAGCAGGCGTCGTACCCTACCATCCCTCCTGATAGGGACGACAAACGTTTTGATGGCTGGGCGAAGAAAGTGTTTTCTTCTGGTGGTATGGCGCTTCAGGCGGCCAACTCCATTTGTGCCTTGTCACGTTTCACGCACACTCTGTGGAACTGTGTTGCGTTAGCGGCTGAACATATTCCCGAAGGGGTTGAACGGGAGGGTTTCCTTGCTATGGTCCAGGATGGTAAGGATGCCATGTGTGAGTCCGTTCAGTCGGGTCTGGACTTGGCTGAATGCGTCAGTGGGTCCATGGCGGCGAGCACCGTGATACGCAGGTTTGCGTGGTTGCGGAAGTCGGGGTTTGCTCCTGATGTGCAGTCCCGGCTCCTCAACATGCCCTTTGATGGTGAACGCCTTTTTGGCAGCAAGGCTGACGAGAGCCTTGAGAGGTTGCAGACCTCAAAAGCTGCAGCGAAGTCGTTGGGCGCTGCAGTTCGCCAACCTCCGCCTTTTCGTCCTAGGGGACAGCAGTGGAGGGGTGGTTCCTTTCGCTATTACTCATCCTTCAGTAGAGCGAGAGGAGCTGGCAGTCAAAGAGGCCAACGCAGGGGTACCAGAGGTGGACGACAGGGTACCCGTGGTGCCGGGGCCGCTCGGGCAGTTGCCTCTTTGCCCTCGGGTAACGCCGCAGCCGCTCCTACTCAGTCATGAGGCCATGTCCCATGGTTCGCCGGTTGGGGGAAGGCTGGCGCAGCATCTTGTAGAGTGGCAAGCCATTACTTCAGATGTGTGGGTTCTGGAGATCATAGCCCACGGCTACTGTCTTCCCTTTCGGCACAGGCCTCGCGACAATCCACCGGGGAACCTCTCTTTGAAGTGTCCGGATCCGCTCCTTGCGCAGGAAATTCAAGCCCTGCTGGTGAAAGGCGCTATAGAACTGGTGCCTGTAGCGGAGAGGAACAAGGGATGGTATTCCCCTTATTTTTTGATTTCCAAGAAAGACGGGGGATTGAGACCCATCATGGACTTGCGCGGTTTGAACAAACTCCTCAGGAAGGACAAGTTCAAGATGGTTACTCTCTCTCAAGTCCTCCAGGCCCTTCAGCTTCAGGACTGGTTGGTGTCACTCGACCTCAAGGATGCTTACTTCCATGTGCCGATCCATCCCAAGCACAAGAAGTACCTGAGGTTCGCGGTTGGCGACTCGCACTTTCAGTTTCGGGTCCTGCCGTTCGGATTGACCTCCGCCCCGAGGGTTTTCACCAAGCTCATGGTGGTGGTGGCAGCGCATCTCAGGCAAGGGGGGATTCACGTCTACCCCTACCTGGACGATTGGTTGATCAGGGGGAGCTCTTCCGAGCAAGTCCTGGATCATCTGTCCGTCACCTGCCACTCCCTCCACAGGCTGGGCTTCTCCCTCAATTTAAAGAAGTCCCATTTGACGCCAACGCAGAGGCTCCAGTACATCGGAGCAGTGCTCGACACTTCCCTGGGGCAGTGTTTTCCTCCCCAGGTGAGGGCTCTTCACATTCAGCAGATGGTGCACAAGTTTCAGCATGCCCGGACGCTCCCAGCGTTCGAGTTCTTGAGGTTGCTCGGCCTCATGGCATCCTGCATTCTTCTGGTGCCAGAGGCTCGCCTGCGCATGAGATCTTTGCAGTGGGCACTCAAGATGCAATGGTCGCAGTCCTCCGGCAGGATGTCGGACCCGATTCAGGTGCCGCCCTCGGTCGCCCAGGACCTTCTGTGGTGGGCCGTCGAAGGCAACTTGATGAAGGGGGCTCCATTTTGGCTTCCCTGGCCGGAGGTGACGATCGTGTCGGATGCATCCCTCACGGGATGGGGAGCTCATGCCAGCGAGCTGACAGTCAGCGGTCGTTGGTCTCCGTCGGAGTCCAGACTCCATATCAATCTGTTGGAGCTGAGGGCCGTCAGGCTAGCCCTGAAGGCTTTTCTGCCGACTGTGCGAGGAAGGAATGTCCTGATCCTGACGGACAACACGGTGGCCATGCACTACCTCAACAAAAAAGGGGGGGCAGGGTCACTTCCTCTGTGCAGGGAGGCGATGCAGCTCGAGTTCTGGGCCATCCAGCAGGAAGTTTCGGTCTCGGCAGTTCATCTGGCCGGAGTCGAAAACGTGACGGCGGACGCTCTGAGCAGGCAGAGCGCGATCTCTCACGAGTGGGAGTTGGCTCAGGAGATTCTCCTGGAGATCTTCGCCCTTTGGGGGACCCCTCAAGTGGATCTCTTCGCCTCCAGTGTCAACCGGAAGTGCGGGAGGTTCTGCTCGCGGGAATTTCCTCCAAGAGGGGCCTTAGGAGACGCGTTCGTGGTGGATTGGTCGTTCCCGCTGCTGTACGCGTTTCCTCCTGTCCCCGTCATCCCGCAAGTGCTGCGGAGGTTGCGGAAGTTCGGTTCCCGGATGATCCTCATTGCTCCGGCGTGGGCTCGGAGGACGTGGTACCCGGACCTTCTCGACTTGTCCATCTGCCCTCCACGTCGTCTTCCCTACCGAGACGATCTGCTCTCACGGGAAGGGGGTCTGGTTCTCCATCCAGAGGTCAGTTCCCTCAACCTTCACGCTTGGCTTCTGAAAGGTTGAGGTATAGGGATTGGGACCTCCCTGAAGACGTGATGGAGGTGTTGCTTTCGGCCCGAAGGCCAGCAACTAAGTCTCTGTACCGTTGCCGTTGGCGTAAGTTCTGCGACTGGTGCAGAGTTCGGAATGTGGATCCTTTTGCATGTGACATCCCCATGGTTCTGTCCTTTTTGCTTTCTTTGGCCCACAGGGGCTTGCAAGTGGGTACCATTAAAGGTTACCTGGCAGCGCTGTCCATCTTTAAGCGCTCGTCTGATGAGTGTTCTTACTTTAAGATCCCTTTAATTTCACAGTTTCTGAAAGGGCTCACTAATGTGTTCCCTCCGTCACCTTTCCTGGTGCCCGGTTGGGATTTAAACCTTGTTCTTAGGTTTCTTATGGGTGCTCCGTTTGAGCCTTTACATTCTTGCCCTTTGAGGCTGTTAACTCTGAAAACTGTGTTTTTAGTTGCGGTTACTTCCGCTCGCAGAGTGAGTGAGTTACAGGCACTTTCAGTTAAGCCACCCTTCACTGTATTTCACAAGGACAGGGTTGTCCTTCGAGTTCGTCCTTCTTTTCTTCCGAAGGTAGTGACGGAATTTCATTTAGCCCAGAAGGTTGTTCTTCCGGCATTCTATCCTCCTCCGCATCCTGGTAAGGAAGAGGAGAGGCTCCATAGGCTTGATCCTAGGAGAGCTTTAAGCTTTTATGTTTCACGCATGTCCCGGGTCAGAGTGGACGATCAACTCTTTATTGGTTACGCTGGTAAGCGTTTGGGGCAAGCTGTGACGAAACAGACTTTGTCCCGCTGGATTGTTTTGGCCATCTCGGAGTGTTACCGCTTGGCGGGTAAGGACCCACCGGCTGGCTTGCGGGCCCATTCTACCAGGGGCATGGCTGCATCTACTGCCCTGCAGAGGGGTGTTCCTATTCGCAACATCTGTGATGCAGCCACCTGGGCTTCAGTACATACATTTGTACGGCATTATTCCCTCGATTCCATCAGAGGGCAGGATCTGGCCTTTGGCAAGGCCGTCCTTTGCTCTGCTATTTGATTGGCTATTCTAAAATTGTTTATAAATTCTTTCCCTCCTCCTTGCTCTGGTACTGCTTTGGGAGTCTGTCATAGATATGGAATACGTCGGAGGACCCAATCCCCTTGAAGAACAAGTTACTTTCTTACCTGGTAACGTTCTTTCGATGGGATGGTCCGACGACGTATTCCATATCGCTCCCGCCCTGCCTTCCCCGCTGCAGAATTTCTTTTGCGATTGCAGCTTACGTTCCGCAAGGCTTTGTGTCTGACTGGCAGTTGACTTCTGTCACACGTTCTGGGGGAAAAAACTACAACTGAGGCTACAGGCGTCGTGCGTCCTACTTATCACATCGGATGACGTCGGACGTCGGAGGAGGTCCTAGACGTCGGCGTATCGACGTCATCGACGCAGGAAGCAGACGCCGGAAAAGTTTCCGAAGCAGCACAGCTGTGGTGATTACCTGTCATAGATATGGAATACGTCGTCGGACCATCCCATCGAAAGAACGTTACCAGGTAAGAAAGTAACTTGTTCTTCTTCCCTGTGTCCCTCCCCAGCCCCCCCTTGAGCGCTTAAAACACTTGCCTGTGTATAGGCGCTATATAAATAAACAATACCATAAACTGGCTATTGCTGAACAGCAGGCCAGATTGGAATTGCATGAAAACCAAGATCTTGTGAAAACCTTAGTTGGGAATAACATCAACCCACCTACTCCTAAATTTGAGTTTTGCAGCTGTTCAGAATCAGATATTCTGTACATAGTGAAAAAACGTACGCCCACAGCATGCCTTGGGGATGTCTGCCCCACCAACATCTTGAAAGGATCTCTGTATGTTCTCATTTCCTGGATAATCAGAATGGTTAATATGTCCTTCAGGGATGGGATTGTGCCTGCCTCCTTGTAAAATGTTTGGATAGCTCCTCTTTTAAAGAACACCACCCTCGGGCCATCCATAGCCAAGAACTATAGGCCAATCACCAACGTGATCTATTGACAATCATTGACAGAATAGCGTATCTACAGCTACAGAAATTCATAGAAGAGAATGAGATCCTTAACGCCTATCAATCTGGATTCAGAGCCCATCATGGAACTGTGACAGCTCTACTAAATCTCAAATCTAATATTATAGGGGGTCATAGAACAAGGTCAGCCAGCCCTACTCATGCTCTTGGACATCTCTGCAGCCTTCTATCTATCTTATCGATCACATTTTGCTGCAGGAGAGGTTTAAAAACATTGCCAACTGTTCAGGGGGGGTTGCCATTGGATTACATCATTCTTGGGACCCAGAATATCTAGAGTGGCAGTAGAGAATGCCCACTCATTACCAATCTCCTCCACCTGCTGAGTACCACAGGGATCTTGCCTGTCTCCGATCCTATTGAATATCTAAACTAGACCTCTTCTTGACCTTCTAAACTGACTGGGTGTTAAATACGTGAACTACGCAGATGACACCAAGGTACTATTCGAACGTACTGGGATACACTCAAGGACATTGTGAATGGAGTTTACCTGGAAATACAATCATGGATGCCACGAAACTCCTTGGCCCTGAGTGTTGCAAAGACATAGGTTCTCATTATCGCCTCTGGCCCCCAGATGAGAAAACCTGATGACCTGTATGCCCATTTCACCATCACTGGGATTCAGATTACAGTCAGCAAATCTGTAAAAACCTGGGGTGTTATCCTGGACCACGAGCTGGCCATGAAACAACAGGTTTCACAAACTTGCTCCTCTTGTGGCCATGTGATCAAATTATTGCACCAAATTCGACCCCATCTTTCTACAGAAATCTGATCTCTCCTGGTAACTGCTCTAGTCCATTCCCCTCTAGACTACTTTAACAGTCTTCTGGCCGGCACTTCAGAGGCTAATTTACAACGCCTGCAGACCTCAAAATTGCACTATCTGGACCCTTTATGGCTTAACCAGACGCAAGCATATCTCTTCCTTTAGGAAAGCACTGCATTGGCTACCTGTTAAACAAAGAATTAGGCATAAGGTCCTATCTTTGACCTACAAATGCCAGCACAAGGCAGCCCCCCCGGTATCTGACGGACAGACTTTCCTCTAAACAACTCGTTTGGATACTACGCTCTAATGACACCCACACTCTGAACCAACCACATTACCGCTGGAAGAATTTGGTGGTAGAAGTCTTGAGATTCCTGCTTCTAGGGAATGGAGTGTGCTTCCGCTGAGAAGAAGAGTCTCATCCTCCTTGATGATCTTCCAGAAGTCTGTGAAGACCTTCCTCTTCAACTCAGTAGACTAATCGCCCTGTTGCTTTCCACCCTCGCCTCTAGCTTCCTCTTCGCTCTTATGCACTCTGAGGCCTATGGGCGTGCAGTGCTTGATAAACGTGTAATTAAATAAATGGGTTGAGCAGAGCTAGTGTTTTCTGTTTGCTAGCCATATGTTGTGTTGTCTATTGATGCAACTCTTAGCCCAGTTGTTAGTTCCATTACGCTTGCCATGTCATACGGTTAATTGTTTCATGTTGAACAGGCAATGCATGTTATATTATGAGTGCAGGTATGTCGGGTTATGCTACAGGCAGGATGTGCAACAATAGTATGTGTTGCATGGTATCAAGGTGTGTTTTTCCCTAAGACTTCCCCTCTACCCATCCAATCTTGCCGCCCTAACCCTTTTTCCAGTTTCCCTAACTTCCCCTTCCTATCCACAACCTCACCCTAATCACACCCCACCCCAATTGGCTGTCATGTGGTCTCCTTTTATTCTAACATCAGGAGCCCGTGCCAACCACGGTGGAAGGGTGGATCCCATTCAGCTTCTGTGGTTTGGGAGAGGGTGGCGATATTCTCCCTTACGTTTTTGACCACACCAATGGAAACGTAGACCAGTGGCCAAAAATCGGGTATCTGGAAGAGAAGGATGTGCCGTCCGATGTAAATCGCGACCCATTCAGCCACGGTCTGAATCAAAGCCAAGGCCTACAACCCCAGTAGACTGGCTGAAATCAGGGACTCCAACCTGTCCAGATGTGTTAAGGTGTTATGCCTGTGGGAAATCTGGCTCGGTCTTTGCCCCAAGAAACCCAAGGTGGAAGCGATAGTGATTGGGCTTCTCCATATGGTCCCAAACCGCCTTATAGAGATGAAGGACCGACCAGAATGGGCATTGGTGGAACCAGAAATACCTTGTGAACCTGGGGGAGTGTTCAGCTTCTTATAGTAG
This sequence comes from Ambystoma mexicanum, assembly GCF_040938575.1. NCBI lineage: Eukaryota > Metazoa > Chordata > Amphibia > Caudata > Ambystomatidae > Ambystoma > Ambystoma mexicanum. The sequence continues at coordinate 31,792,375 of NC_090921.1, forward strand.
GGGGGAGGGCCCGAAACTGCATCATGGCCCAAATGCACGACAGAGAAAACAGACAATGCATTTCACCTCCCTGTCATGGTCCAAGGCATTCAGGCCAAAGCTCTACTAGACTTGTGGAGCAAGAAAACCAGAGTCTGGGCCGACATGATTGCTATAGAAGAGCTGCACCCAGGAAGTATGGCACAAATTGAATTTGTCTATGGAGTCATTGATCTATACCCCCAAGCCACCATCATGATCGTAATGCTGGACTACCAGAGAAGGTTTTATTGGGTACTATTTTATCACTATTCGATCTATGCCTCAGACGGGTCCAGAAGTCGAAAACCCATTCCTAGGGGCATGTCAGATAGTAGCCAAGGAGAAGGGGAGGACTTTGTGGGTGGAGAACAGGTATGGGGGCAGGGTTAAGGGCAGAAGAGTGAGAAGATAAGTGATCTGTCACCAGGGGATAGAAACACATCTCAGGCTGGGGTGGGAGGCCTACCAGGGTGGAATCCAGAGCGAGTCCTACCCCAGAAGAGAGTGGTGGCACTTGAGTGGGCCACATTTCCTGTACCCCCACCCCCATACCTCTTGAAACAAGTGCTGACCAAGTGTTCTCTTTCTTTTCTGGAGCTGCAAGATATACAGAAACAGTCTAGAGAGACCACCCGCATACTGCAGCCATTCAGTTCCCCACGCGACCTGCCACAGCAATCTGAGCTGCACAGCTGACAAGAATGGAGAACGTCAGCGAAAGAAGCACAGGAAATCTTGTGTGGCTTTCCAAGGCACCATGCACCACCCCCCTGTATCGGCGCACGGAGAAGCTGGCCCAGTACAGCTGACCTAGCCCACCAAGGAATTATTGTTTTATTATTATATATGGTTTCAAATAAACCTTTACAAAAGAACTTGACAAAAAATCTTTTTTAAAACATTTAATATTCTTAATAAAACACATCCTTAAAATGTGTCAATTTCATCCTGTACAATAATCTTAAAATTCATTACATTACCTGCTATTGTATGTTTAATGTTAAAACAGGAGACCACCAGGGGGCACGGACCAAGATATCCACATAGAGACGGAACTCCGCCACACACCGTCTGTTTAGAGGGACAGTGGCCTCCCCCGGCACCGAGAGAAGCATTCCCACATGTAGCGGGAGCAGCAGAGACCAGAGGCATACACCCGGTGCGGAGCGGCAGTGTTTAAAGCATTTCCCAGCAGAGGCAGCCAGGCCAGGCCTAAGGAGCATTGAGGCAGGAGCCTCGGGTTATCCGGAGCAGCTGGTGCGGAGTGACCACAACACCCGCACCCCGCTGACGACCAGACGTAGTGCCGAATCAGCCCAACAGTAGCGCAACGTGAGGAGACCCAATTAGGAGACTGCCGCTGAGCAGCCCGGACCATAGAGACAGCGGGTGCCACGGAACACGAAGAACACTCAAGGTGAGGAGCTGCCCCAGGCCTGAGAGGTGAAATCAGACCAGAGACTGGGCCCCGACCCCAGTGACAGAAGTGTGGTGGTATAGCCTGCACCGCTGAAACCCACAAGAGAGAGGAAACAGGAAAGGGCCAACCACAAACTACCACCTGGGCTGGGGGTGGCCCGCACCCTCCTCCTCCCAACCACGGTGCCACCGACACCACAGCACAGGAACGCCAGGCCAGTACGGGGCAACCTAAGGGAACAGAAATTCAGAGCGACAGAGGTGGGGGTTGAGCCCCAGAGCATAGGAGAGTGGGGGGCGCCCAACTCCTCAGTGGAGTAGTCTTACCAGCACAACACATGCTTAGGCCCCTAAGGCTGGCACCTCCCCCGAAGACACAGGCGCTAGGGGGCACGAGGGGCACCTACCAACAACAAGGAAGCAAAAGAGTGGCTGGAGCGGCCATCACTGGCAAAAATCAGGCTCACTGCGCCGGGATACGCTGTGAGCAAGGGAGATGCCACTCAGGACTCGGCCCAGCAGGATAGAGTAGGGTCAGGTGGGGGAACTGACCCAAGACAGTCCAGATTTAGCCAGCCACACTGGAGAGACCTCGGGCCAGGTCCCACAGCAGAGGGGTCCAGGGTCCTTAAAGCGTTTCAGGGGGCAATTAGGGGGGAACCAGGCGACACCTCAAGTACAAACGACATGATGATGGCTGAGGGCAAGGGCGTACCAGCCCTGACCAGACACGATTTAAAAGAGATTTTCCAGAAACCGAGGCCGTCCGCACTGACATCCAAGCATCAATATGTGACCTCAAGGGAAGGGTAGACAAACTTGAGGATGAAATGGAAGGGATGGAAAATAACCATCTGCAGGTCGACCTTCTAGACATGAAGTATGAGGCGCGGCTAACAGACCTAGAGTCCCGTGAATAAGATACGCTGTTAAAACTGAACGACCTCGAAAACAGGGAGTGTCGCAACAACCTACTCATTCTTGGGATAAAAGAGCAGAAGGGAGAGACGGCCGCAGACGTCAGAAGGAAGTTCCAAGGACGTATTAACTCCATCTTTATGGCAGATGGAGGGAAGGCTGTCCAGCTGGAGAGGGCCCACAGAGGTGGCGGTGGAGGTGGCAGGAGCCTGAGGTTGGTAGTGGTCTGCTTCCTGAGGTACAGGGAAAAGATGGAAGTGCTTGAGAAAGTCAAGCGCCTGGGCAGTATCCAATTTGAGGGAGACACAGCCCAAGTATTTTAGGACCTATCAGGTCTTACCCTGTCCCGATGTAGACTGCCACCCATTGACCCAATGGCTCACGGAGAAGGGTATCAGATGCAGCTTGTCCTTCCCTTTTGCGCTAACATTTGAAAGAGGAGAAATGGACTACCGAATCACAAGTAGCCAGTAGGCGCAACAGGTTTTACATGTTTTAAAGGAGGAGATTTTGAACGAAGGCCCTGGAGGAGATGCGGGCGAGGCACCAATTCAACTGAGCCAGGAAGGGACTCGAAGTGTAAAGAGAAGGATGCTGGGAGGCAGGACATATAAGAAGCTGAACACTTCCCCCAATGGCAAAATAGGACTTGAGGCCCCAGTAGAGAAATGCAGACTTATGTAAATAACAGGTCTCAGGGGGCCTGCAACGTTTAGGGGCAGACTCGGGGAAGGGAGATTATAGGGGAGACGGTGGGCGAAGCATTGGTCACCTCTGATGGCCCATCACAAGGTGGGCGTCTCACATGGAAGGGGGGGTTCCAGGGCAGGAGGGGTGGAGGGAAAATGTGGGGGGAGCGGTGGGGTGAAGGTTCCAGCCAGAAGGGTGGGATATCTGTTCCCATATGGGAGGACGCACAAGCCCCGCGTGGAGGAAAGGGCACGCTGTTAACTGCTGTACGACTGGGGAACAGGAAAACTGCTTCTCTTACCTGGAATCTCCTTGCTTGACTAAGTATCTTCACCCGCTCCGATTCGCTTAAGTCCGTCAGGCTGAACTAGCTGACAGCAGTTGAGGCGAGTGGAATCTGGAAACAGGACGTTTTGCATCCTCACGTGATTGGGTCACGTGTCCTTGGAGGCCACGACCCCTGAATAGTCCTTTATAATCATAACAGCGCGACCCTTGCGGCGTGAAGCCCGCGTGGAGGAAAGGGCGCACTGTTAACTGCTGTTTACAGCTGGAGTCGCCGGAATCAATTGGTGAGTGCTCATAAGAAAATTCAAAGTATAAAGACACATAGTTAATCTTGAAGTACTTGTTCATATATTACAACATTCAACCCAAAATGGAATTGTCCAAACCACGTACAAGACTACAAGAGAAACTAGAAGAATCTGTAGCCTTGGTTTATAAAATCACAAATCGGCCAGATCTGAATGGGAAAGCTATGACACCCACTAAATCCAAAAATGGGAGGATCGGCTCACATAAAACTAACGAGAGCCTCATTCAAAAACAAGATATAAAAGACAAATTGGGCGAACACCGAACCAAGGTATTCTTGCCAACGGACTGTAACATGGCAGACCAAGACCACAATACAACTAGAAGTGCACCAAACCTGACAAAGGAGTTATCAATTGAAACTCTACCCCAAATTACTAATAGGGAGAGTAGTATGATCCCAATACAGGCATCCATCAAATCTTTTAAAACCAATAGCTTGATAACTCAATTACCAACCACAGAGAAAGCGCAACAGGATAATTTACCACTCGATGCTAGTACACCAGTTTCATTGATCCAAGCTCAAAGCAAAACCACAAGTAAAAAATTACAAAAAGCAAAATCTGAAGATATCACTCTTACACCTTCATTGCAAGAGAGAGCCAGGATAGCCAAACAACAATGGCACTCAACATACTATCCTACTGACTCCATTAATGATGACTACACCAAATCTGTGCCTATCCGAATAGCACGGCTGTCGCTCGATATTACAGAGATAGATGCAATAATGGATTCCCAAGAAAAAAGATCTGAAGTGTTTAATGGAGTCCTCACACCAGCCCAAATTAAACAGATTAATACTTCAACGCTGATTATACCTAAAGGAACAGAAGATCCTGAATCTCAATCCATGAGTATGAAAGATGAATTATCAAGGAATGTGTCTAAATCTCCATACAGTGTGCCTACGACGATGCTAGATCTACAGAACACCTTGGTAGCAGTTCTGTCAAATGCAATGATTCCATTTCTAAAAATCCAGGAATATATGGTTGATGCAACAAAAAATCAAGCAACTCTTCTTGCCATGATCATGACTAAACAAACCCAGCTTGAATCCTTTACAAATATCATACAAGAGAGACTGAAATTTGAAGCTGAAACATCCAGGATGTGGCAAACACGATTAGCGGACATGGCAAGAGTAGATCGCATAGACAAACAAAATTTGGTAGAAACTGTGTCAACTATAACAAACAAATTGATAGATGACAAAGCGAAGAAACATATACTCATGCCGTCCGAACTACAATCTCTGGCTAAAGAAACACAAACTGAGGAAAAAATGGATGTCAAAGTCATGAACACTGGCCAAACAACACAATATGAAATGCAAAAATTCCCTACTGAAACATGTAATCTTCCAGTCCCGACATTCCCAGGCAATAACGAACCACCGATATGCACACCCTTTGACATTTTTGACTTGACCAAACGGAGAACTGTAGATCAAGATGCATCGAACAAACCAATGCAAAAAAAAGCTATTAAGAAAACGCAAACGGGTTCTCGTGCATTTCTCCGAAAAATGCAAACAGTCCAAAAATCGTTAGGCGACAAGACCCAGCCAACTAAGCAGCGAGATAGTACTAAGAACATGGCACAACAGGGACGGAACTTGAACTTGCCAACAATTAAGATACTAACAACAATACCTCAAAAAGCTAATCACATCTAGCCTGAACCATTGGATGAGTTATTAGCAGAAATTAATCAGGATACAACAAATAAGCAAAACACTCAGTCAACAACCCCAGAGATATTGATAATTGATGAATGAACAGAAAGTAATGCAACCTCTATAAACTCACAAGATGAGGCATTACTAATCATAGATGAATGCTATGATACAACCACGGATCGTTCAATAAATACACAATGCTCGGATGAACAAATAAACAACTTCTCGCTCACATACTCATCGGTATCGAATGAGGAAATTTGGTCATCTTCAGCAGTGCAAGATGGAAGAAGAGAAAATGAAAGATCCATCTCCTGTGGAAGCCCACCAATCACGAGACCAAAATTTCACAACCCATTGAGCTCTACGCACGCTTACAGAATATCTCTATTTCCAATTACGACAACTACAGAAGCACTTGTGATGCTCAACAGATCCAATATTCTGCGGCTATTCAAAGCTATACACCAACTGAAGTCGATTGGATCTGATGATATCGAAGTAATCATCTTTCCAAATAAAAATCACATGGAAGAAGCTCACATTCTGAAGAGACTATGCAACGTGTATTAGCGGCAAATCATTCACTAGGAAAACTAGGATTCAAAACAGAAGAAATCTTTGTAACAAGATGCATGGCTTAAAAAAAAAACAAGAATATAGCGCGTTCGGGCCAAAATCAAAATGAGAGAAAAAGGGATCAAACAAACAGAGATAAAAACTGGAGAGAGTCTATAAGTACTCCAATATTAAACTCTGAATTTAGAAGACCAAGCCAAAGTCAAGAGAGAGGAAAACACACTTATAACAACCAAAAGAGAAAGAAGTCCAGCCAAATAAAATATCCTTAACATCTTGGAACACGAGAGAACATAAACATCTTCTTGAAGATCCGTCACTAACTCTTGCAGAATCAGAAATAATCTGTCTTCAAGAAACCTGGTTGACAGAAGAGATCCTATGTGAGGGATACATAACTTGGATGAATCCTGCAATAACTTCGACTTTAGGTAGGCCCGCATCATGAATGATGATTTTAATGAAAAACATTCCTACATGGTCAATAGTAGCTAGAAAGAACATCCATCCTTGGGCTCAATACATCACCATTAACATGTCTAGTGATAATGACAACAACCTGACCCAGTGCAGGGATTCCGGGTGTATATCAGTCTTTAACATCTATTGGAACCCGACAGCTATTAATGACAACAAACTAATTGATTCGATATGCGACAAAATTGACATTATCGCCCTTTCCAACAGCGATAATGAATTCATCATTGTAGGAGATCTCAATATACATCTATTTAATAAAGGAGGAACCAAATATAACAGCCAAGAATTGACAAGTCGAGCAAGAAAATGGATGAAAGAAATGAGAATTCGTAATATCACTTTATGTGAACAACCTACGAACGACAAGGGTTTACCTCACCCAACTTGGACATATGAAAACTCCACCTCAATCATTGATTATATATTCATGTCAGTGAGTCTATAGAAATTAATAATTGTGACTAACAATATACCACACATTGCAAGCGATCACCATCAAATATCAATCACATGGACCACTAAGAGAACAAAAGCTGATCGTTTACATTTACCAGCACTTGAAGTGACAAATGGGCTGAATAAACTTCGAATACAACAACATCAAGTACCTGAAATACTTGCTTCGATGGAAAATGCGCCTCGTAAAGACCATTCAAAATTGAATTATGGCTGGATACTAGAAAAATATAAATATGCCAACTCAAAGCCCAAGTATACATTAAACCATATACATAAACATCAATACAACATAGAAATTAAACAAACGAAACAGCAACACCAAAAAAGATTGCGACAATTGAAAAAAAAGAAAGAACCTGATTATAAAAAGCAAATCAGAAAAGAAAAACAAAATAAGGCAATGATGAAACAAAAGGACGCTGAATCAATTCTTGCGGCACTACAAAAGAAAAATACGAGACATTTCTGGTCAATGATGAACGACGTAGCAAAACAACAAACAATGATCCAAGAAGTAGAGTCCAACATATGGGTCAAGCATTATACAGGATTGTATAAGAACAAAGCGCAGAAGTTGATCAAAGATACCGAAAAGGATGTGTCCCTGTGGAACCTTAATCAGGATGAAGAAGATGTCATAAACACCATCAAGGCCCTAAATTCATCCAGAGCACCAGGCCCAGATGGCCTGTCAAATACAATGCTCAAGGCAGCTCCGGAAATATGGGCATAGTTTCTTCTTCATCTGCTCCAACTCATGGAAAAGACAAAGGAGATCCCACACACCTGGACAATTGCCATCTTGATTCCGATCTTCAAAGCAGGTGATCGAAAGAATCCGGGTAATTATAGACCAATAGCCCTTTGTTACTAAGATTCAAACTAATGTAAATCTTTTACTATTGAATGTTCTAAAATCAGAAGCATTTGCCAGAAACCAATAAATCTATGCTCTTTTCATAGACTTAAAGATGGCGTTTGACTCCGTAAACAGGCATAAACTTTGTATCAAATTAACTTCATGTGGTTGTCTTTCTTGTTTTCTAAACCCAATAAAAAAACTGTATTCAAATACATCTGTGCGAGTGTGTCTAACAACCGATGGTATGGTTACTCAATCCATCCCCACTTGGAATGGGTTGAAGCAAGGATGCCCCGTAGCAGCACGCTTATACAACTTGTATACCAATTACTTTGGAGAAAAAATACAAAATACTAAAGCAAATCCACCAAAAATCAATAGTGAACCAATTCAAACACTAATCTATGCGGATGACATCATCATTCTCGATAAAACTGTGAAAGGATTACAACAAACTCTGGACAAAGCACAAGACTATATGTTGGGAAATGACTTACAAATCAATACTTGCAAAACAAAAGTTATGAAACTTTCAACACAGAAGACCAAAATTCAACAAACCATAAAAATTATGCTAGAAAGTCAAGAAATTAACACAACGAAGACAATAAAATACTTGGGTGCTTTGATCAACCCCTCAAAGAACGAAAAAGAATGGAATGAATACATCGAAGGATAGGCCAGATCCTTGGCAAGACAAGGGCGATTTTTTCACCTGAAATATGGAACATACTCGGTTAAAGCAACAACCTTGTTATATAAACAAAAGGTAATTCCAATATTAACATATGCAAGTGAAACCCTAGTCAACCAGGAGGCAATCAAGTGGTCTTACCTTGAAGGAATATATTGGCGAAAGACACTAGCCCTTCCAAAATCATTTCCAATAATTAGAATCAGATTTGAATTGGGTCTGCAGTCCATTCAATCCATAGTACTATGGAAGCAGATGGACTTGTATAGAAAAATAATATCGGAGGATAAGATTCCATCTTTGGAAATATTAAAAGAAAAAGAACAAGCCATGCAAGTCTCAGCTCTTTCGAAATGGACTTCTGAAATAAAAAAGAAAATGCAGATAGAGGAAATCACAGACGAAATGCTGACAAAAAGACCACAACAGGCGAAACGAAAATTAAAAACTAATGATTGGATAAAAACGATAGATCTCCAAACAAGCTATAAACGCTACCTTAAATGTGGAAATGAAGTAAGAACACTCAACGAACTACCTCAATATCTAAAGCAATTTCCAGATACCAAGATCCGTGATCTCTTTCTGCGGTTTCGATTTAATATACTACCAACTCGAGACTAGTTAGCGATGATCGACAAAACAGCCAATATATCTCCTGCATGTAGATTTTGTGAAGAACCGGAAGTAATGGAAACCTTATTTCACCTGAATATGATTTGCCAAGCGCTGAAAGAAAAAAGAGAACTGTATAGAGACTTCTTTAAGATTTCGAAAAATCCAATGACGACAGAAGAGAGATGGGCACACTTGCTACAAGGAAAGAACCAATGACTCATTGTTACAGTAATTACATTTTGGATGGAGATCACAAAAGAGACTTAATTGGCCGAAAGAATTGAAAGGAACTGTTTTACTAACATAATTGCTCTGTATGAAATTGAGTGAGAATTATAAATGAAATGTTTGTAAAATCAAACAAAACATTTTAATAAAAAAAAAAACAAAAAAAAAACAAGCCCCGCGAGAGCCCCAGGGGGACTACGAGGTGTGGAGGGAGGGGATTGGGATTAGGGAGGGCAGTCCAGGAGCAGTTGAATTTCAGGGTGTTGCTAGGAATAGAGTGGTCAGGACACTTGATTAATGCTCTGAATGGCATGAATTGACACAGGGGACCGGGGTGATGGCCTTAAGATTGGGACTTTAAATGTCAAAGGCCTGAATTCTCCCACTAAGCGATCATTGCAGGGCAGGGAATTTCGGGACAGGGGTCTGAACATGTTGATGGTACAAGAGACGAAGCTGATTCGGGGGGAGGAAAGGCGCATCCCAGGGGCCCAAGTTGGACAAATATTTTGGGCATCACGGCCTACCAAGAAGGGTGGAGTGGGCATCCTCATGAATCGGATGAATTTGCATAGGTGAACCACGGGTTTGCATGGGGGCAGAAGGGTGGAGTGTTAGGCAGAGTCACATACAGTACCCTTTGGGAACACTACAGGTAATTGGGACTACAAGTGTAAGCACAATTTCACCTTTGGTACAAGCCTGTACTACACAGTAAAGTGGTAGCGATGGCTCAGCAGCCAGACTTATCTCAAGAGTTGAGTGAGCAGTAGAACAAGGTATACAAAGGACCAACCAATACTTTGATTCAAGTAAACACTTACTCAAGGTTTCTCAGTAAAATAATTTCTGATGTTTGTTAATCTGCTTAGAATCACATGCTGTGCATAGGTCCGACATCCAGTGGTCACTGCGGAGTATTGCATTTTGTTTTTCATAGTCGAAAAGGGGACGTCGACAAGGCGTGTCTGAAACACTATCCCTATAGTGACGTGCGTTGTACCCACAATCCCTCACGCGTCGAGGTCCCTCAGATTGTTTTTTTCCGCCCAGCTACTGGTCGCCTTTACGCGGAGCTCCTCGAGAGACATTGCAGATTTCATCTCCTCGACCTTTGGTCGTTTTCTTATTAATGTATAACACATAGATCCCTCCCTCGACGCAGTTGTGAAGCTGTTTCTCTGCCGAGCAAGATCTTCGACGGAGGGGACGAGCGGAGGAGATCCTTCGGCGTTGCCGAACACGTGGCCTGGCCTCGCAGGCCAAATACAGTAGGGAGAGTGGGGTCGTGGGACATCTCTTGTTTCCTTTCTGAGAATGCCTTTCCCTTTCCCCTTCCTTTCCCTTGGGGTCGTTATCACGATTTACTGCTGCAGCTATGGAGAGGACACCCTTTAGGTTTTGCCCGCGTTGTAAGGGCAAGTTCACTTGGAAGGACAAGCATTCACGGTGTAACCGCTGCTTGCCCCTCGATCACAAGGAGGAGGGTTGCACGGCTTGTCGGTTTCTTAAGCCAAAGACTCTAAAAGACCGTAGGGTCAAGAGGTGGGCGGCCTACGCTATGTCGAAGGCCGATTCCTCACCCGCCGCTGCTACCACCGACAGTGACGAGGAACGTGATAACACGACCTCCGCTACGGAAGTCGTAGACCCCTCTAAAGAGCGCTCGCGCTCTTTGTCGTCTGTCCCCGGCCCCGACGGGCTCGGCTCACGCCCTGCTTATGGGGATGAACACCCCGGCGACACTGACGCACACGATACGACCCATAAGCACACAACCCACGGCTCTTCTTCGTCGAAGACGAAGAAAGCATCAGCGCCCAAGGAGACGCAGGTTCCACCGGCGGCCTCCTCGGACCGTTCAGGTTTGAAGCCCCTCTCGCAGCCGCGACCAGCGACTGGGCTTTCGGCAAATAAGGGCGCCGCCCCCAAACCATCAGCCGGCGCGCACCAGCAGAGAGCGCACGCCGCCGTAGAACGATCGACACCCGTAACGTCGAAACCACAGCCCTCCTCTGACAAACTAGTCGCAGAGAGCTTGGCGAGGATCGTTGTAGCCGACGCCCAGAAGCATACGCCGAAAGACAAGTCGAGCGCTACGCAAAGGGCGAAAGAGACGCCGAAAAGGCCCGAAGAAAGACAGGGACTACCCCCTTCAGTCGGGGGGACCCCCAGCACTCCGGAAGGCTTTTCTGACGGCGACGGGAAACTTTCCTCAACGTTATGGGAGAGGTTGAGCCGTTTTCAGGCGGAAGACACTAATTTTCCCCCGCTAGACCGCTCAGGGGTACCCCATGAGACCACGGAAAGGCTCCATCTCTGCATGGAGAGGATGGAGAGGTTTATGAAGACCCAGAACCCTCCCACTCCCAAGAGAACAAGAGAAGGGCCTCAGGAGGACCCCAGGGCTAAATATCTGAGACTATTCAACCCCTCCCAGCAGGACACAGCCTCAGATTTCCATAATGTGTATGACCTCACTGGTGAGGAGCAATACTTGGAGGAGGAGGATGAATTTGTGGACGATGAAGAGGGACAGAACCAGGAGGAAGGTCTGGAAGACAGCCCAGACATGGTAGGAGAAGGCTTCGGAGAAAATCCAGAAGAAGGGCCTTCACATCCCTTGCAATCCCCATCAGTATATTCAGACACTGATGTCCTGAACCTAAATCCTCCTGACAATTCACCTGTTAGGAACACATCTCCCATAGACGATCAGCCCACATTCAATGCCCTGTTGCGCAGAGCAGCAGCACATTTCGAACTGGACACTGGGGAGATGTCTCCTGAAATAGACTTTGTGGAAAGAGTAATTAAGGAGAAACCCCCGGTCAGCCAGACCATTCCCCTCCTCGCTTCAGTGAAGAGAAGAATCATCCCTTCGCTATCCACGCCCGCACTAATCAGAGGCGTTAATCCAAGAATTGAAAAACGTTTCACTTCTTCACCCTCAGACCCGCTGTACATCAGGGGACATTCTATTCCTGACTCCCTTGTAGTAACTAATACAAGGAAGAGGGCAGAGGTGCCGCTGTCCACCAGCGAGGCACCACCTGACAAGGAGGGCAAGAGATTATATGCCCTTGGAAAGAGAGTCACATCCTCGGCTGCCTTTTCTGCAAGAATTGCGAACAACAATTCCTTGCTAGCTAGCTACGCGGACGCACAGTGGGCCAAACTGCGCAAAGACGCCGAAGAAGCGCCGGAACCGCTACGGACACGCCTGCTATCAACTATTGGCGAGGGAACCCAGGTCAACCAGAGCATTGTGAAGAACTCTCTGGATGCTGCACAGACAGCGGGACGTTCCCTGGTTCAGGGAATACTCCTAAAACGCCATGTATGGCTGCGTAACTCAGGGTTCTAACCGGAGACACAGGCGTCTTTAATAAATAAACCTATTGAAGACTCAAACCTCTTCGGGAAAGCGGTGGATGAGGCTCTGGAGATGGCTAAAAAAGAGTTCGATACTATCAAAACTCTTGACCAGATCTCTAAGCCCACTACCAGACGCAGCTATGGCAACAAACGCTTTTTTCGTGGCCAACGCCAACAACAGAATCAGCAGCAACAGTACCCTGCCTCCAATTACCAGACCAATAGTGGGCAGTACAGCCAAAGAGGCCAGCGCCGTGGCAAAGGGAGAGGTCGGGGGTCCACCCCCAGAGGCTCCCAAGCCCCCAACAACACCAAGTGACGCGAAGATTCGCGTCCCCTCCCATGCAACACCGGTCGGGGGCCGGCTAACATCCTGTCTTCCAGCATGGGAGGGAATAACGTCAGACCGCTGGGTACTTTCCACCGTAGCCCACGGATACTGCATCGAATTCAACGGTTCCCCAACATACAGACCCCCGAGGGGACGACGCATGACACCAGAACACCTTGCCATCCTTCTCCAAGAAGTAGACCAACTGCTGGAAAAAGGAGCCATAGAAGTTGTGCCTCTATCTCAGGTAACGGAAGGTATTTATTCAGTGTACTTCCTTGTACCCAAAAAGGATCTAACCATGCGCCCTGTATTAGATCTGCGCCCAGCGAATGTTTGTCAAACCCCAGAAGTTTCGTATGGTGACCTTACAGGAAGTGATCAACCTGCTATCACAAGGAGATTACATGACAACACTAGACATGAAAGATGCATACTTTCATATTTTAATGTTGCCAGCGCACAGAAAATACCTCAGGTTCATGATAGAGGGCAAACACTACCAGTTCAGAGTGCTACCCTTCGGTATAGCATCTGCACCAAGGGTATTCACGAAGGTACTGGCAGTGGCAGCGGCCCACCTGCGCAGGTTGTCCTTCCCAGTTTACCCTTACCTCGACGACTTGCTCATAACAGGGGATTCTTACGAAACATGCTTCTCCAATACCCAAAAGACTGTAGACCTTTTGTTCCAGCTGGGCTTCTCCATCAACGAAAAGAAGTCCAGCCTAGACCCCAGCCAGATCAAACAATTCCTAGGGGCTCTAATTCAAACAAAGGACGGCCTCGTCTTCCCCTCCAACGAGAGGGTCCAAAACATGCTGTTTCAGATCCCTCAATATGTGGCCGGTCGAGAGGTGACGGTACGCAAAGCAATGCGCTTGCTAGGAATGATGGCGTCGTGTATTTATTTGGTACCTCACGCGCGCCTGTGCATGCGCCCAATGCAAGAGTGGCTCAACAGCCAGTGGTGTCAGGCCAACGGACTATGGGACGATCTAGTCGTGGTCTTGCAGGCCTTGGTTCTCTCGCTACGGTGGTGGACAAGGGAAAACCTGGTAAGAGGGAAACCCTTTGCCACACCCGCGGCGGAAGCCACTCTAACCACAGACGCATCCCTCACAGGATGGGGGGCTCACCTATCCCATCAGACTGCTCATGGAGTGTGGACTCCGAACATAGCATCCAAACACATAAATCTACTGGAGCTACTAGCTGTGTTCAAGGCGCTAAAAGCCTTCCAGGAACACCTATAAGGCAAAACAGTGATGGTCCTTACAGACAGCACCACAGCCATGTACTACATCAACAAGCAGGGGGGCACCCACTCTCCAGGACTGTCCAAACTGGCCCAAAATATATGGAAGTGGGCTCTCAAACAAAACATGTTCCTACTGTCACAACATGTACCAGGGGAACTCAATCTGCTGGCAGACAAACTCAGCAGAGATTTCCCCCTGCCCGAAGAGTACGAATGGCGACTGCACGAAGACATCGTCTTCGACGTCTTCACGCAATGGGGATTCCCAGAAATAGACCTGTTCGCAACCCTGGAGAACTCACAATGCCAAAGTTACGCCTCCAGGTACCCCCAGAACCAATCCAAGGGGAACGGTCTGTCGATTCAATGGTCAGGGAAATTTGTTTACGCTTTTCCCCCGACTCCCCTTCTCAACAAGGTGGTGCACAAGATGCACCAGGAACAAGTGACCATGATACTGGTGGCCCCAATGTGGGCCCGACAGCCATGGTTCGCTCACTTGATGGAGATGTCTCTATCTCCCCCAGTGAAACGCCCCTGCCCGTACAACATGCTGTCACAAGACAAGGGCAGGACTCTGAATCCATGCCCCCAGAACATGAACTTAGCAGCTTGGCTCCTGAGATCATAGAATGTGGACATCTACAGCTCCCGCAGAGATGCATGGACATCCTCAGGGAAGCCAGAAAACCTAACACTCGCCACTGCTATTCTAGCAAGTGGAAGAGATTTGTCATCTGGTGCAGAGGAAAGAGCATCAACCCGATTGACTGCTCTCCCACACATATTGTTCTATACCTGACCCATTTATTGGATTCAGGTCTAGTGTTCAATTCCATTAAAGTCCACCTAGCGGCACTTTCTGCATACACCACTTCCCAACTCAAAGTGTCGTGGTGGAAGATCCCTGTTATAAAGGCCTTCATGAAGGGAGTAAAGAGAATACACCCCCCGATAGCTGACCCAGCTCCCGGATGGGACCTTAACGTGGTACTTACCAGACTCATGGGCTCACCATTTGAACCCATGCACAAAGCATCTCTTAAAGACTTCACTCTTAAGACAGCTTTTCTAATAGCTATCACCTCCATCAGGAGAGTAAGTGAACTACAGGCTCTTTCTGTTCTAGACCCCTTTGTTACAGTTCACAGAGATAAGGTGGTTCTACGCACGCACCCAAGGTTTGCACCGAAATTCATCTCGAAATTCCACGTAAACCAGTCTATAGAACTACCAACGTTCTTTCAAAATCCTTCCAACTTGGGAGAAAAAAGTCTGCACACACTGGATGTGCGCAGAGCGGTCATGTTCTACATGGAAAGAACCAGACCACTGAGGAATACTAATCAGTTCTTCGTCTCGGTGGCAGCAGGAAGAGAAGGGGATGCAGTCTCTAAATCCACTATTTCTAGATGGATTGTTCAATGCATCACTCTCTGCTATACTCTTGCTAAGAGAGAACTGCCCTTTAAGCCAAGAGCACATTCTACTCGAGGCACGGGGGCGTCCATAGCATTCATTGCAAATGTTCCCCTTGAGTCCATCTGCAAAGCGGCTACCTGGAGTTCTGTGCACACCTTTACAAAACACTACTGTCTAGATGCACACTCGAGATCTGACTCCCAGGTGGGACAGGCAGTATTAAGACATCTTTTCTCTACTGTTCCTTCTCATAACCCACCGCCAACTCCGGGTACTGCTCGCTAGTCTATGCACAGCATGTGATTCTAAGCAGATTAACAAACATCAGAAGACAATGCATTACTTACCGTAAAAGCATTTCTGATGGTTGTATCTGCTTAGATTCACATGCGCCCACCCTTCCTCCCCGCTCGGATGGAAGGAACATAGACTTCCTTTTATATCTCTCTTTTCTGTACTCACTCACGTCTAGAAGGCTCCCTCAGGGCAGAAAAATACAAACAGAGGGACCTCGACGCGTGAGGGATTGTGGGTACAACGCACGTCACTATAGGGATAGTGTTTCAGACACGCCTTGTCGACGTCCCCTTTTCGACTACGAAAAACAAAATGCAATACTCTGCAGTGACCACTGGATGTCGGACCTATGCACAGCATGTGAATCTAAGCAGATACAACCATCAGAAATGCTTTTACGGTAAGTAATGCATTGTCATACATTTATTTACTCAATCATTTATAAAACATTACATTAGCAAAAGCAGCTCAATATCACACACTAATACACTACAAAAATCCAACCGGTAAGTAACTAAACAAGTTTAGCTCAAAAATGAAGTGTGAGCAAAATGGCACTTTAGAAACTTAGAAAGGGGGGGAAAAGACAAGGTTATAAGAATAGACAGCCCAAATACAATCATAGGCAGAGCAAAGGGTTCAAGTTAAATACAACCAGCAATTCTTCTCATAGGCCTGGGCCAAAGTCAATGGTTCAGAGTCTCTTGTATAGGATAGCACAGTTCTGGTATGTGGTATGTAACAGTTAAGTCTTTGCCACAGATTTGTTTTTAAGGATTGGGCTAGGTAAAAAGTTTGCCGAATGTTTAGAGAAGGACAATCCTTCGTAGTTGAGGAAAGTTTCATGCGTTTTCTCGATGGCCGAAAAGATTTCCGGACCGCGTTTGCACAGTACCATTGAAACGAAGAAAGCTGTAGCTGAGGCAGTTGTTCCTGTAAATTGCTGCAGATCTCACTCTTCCTGAGCTTCAGTCGTGGGGACAAGGAGGACGTCGGGAGGTTCCTGCACTGCCCAGGAAAGAGGCCAAAAGCTGTAGCAAGACATCGGTTTAAGGTGTGAGTACTTGAAGGGCTTCTCTGTCATCGGAGTTTCAGGCAATTAGGACCAGCAGCAGGGCTTCATCGGTCGTCCAGGAGTTGCAGCAGTCCTCTTCCTTCCTCTCCTCTTCAGTTCTTTCGTTCCAGTGGTCGACTCTGCTTTCCAAGTCCCAGAGACCTGCTTTTAAAATGTTTTCCCCCATTCATTCAGCCTGGCTGTTGCACACCCAGCAGGGTGGCTGTTCTTGCTGGGATTTTCCTAAAAGAAATGGCGAAAAAAGTTGACCGGAGTCTGTTTTTACAGATAGGTCTTGGGCGCCATATTGAAAAACATGGCTACCCTTGATTTTTAGCTACCCTTGTTAGCGGTCGGGAAAAATCACAGTAGTTGATCTAAACCACTGCCACCTGCCATTTAAAGTAGGAAAAGATAACGTTTTACTGTTACATGAGTGTTTTGACTCAGGGGAAGCTAACCAACCCCTCCAGCACTCTATAGGAAAATAGTGTGTGCTGGGTCAGTAAAGTTAAAGAGACTAGTAAAGTCAATTTAACTTTACATACTCTGGGACGCAGTAGTCAGTTCCAGAGACGGTATTTAAACCTTGGGAAGTCTGAACGACACCCCTGTGCCACTGCACTGAAGGTGCTGTGTGACACACAGAAAAAGATGTTGCCATGGAGTTTGTTTAAAACCACATATCCAAAGAACATAAAAGTACAACACACATCAAAATACATGAAAGAGTGGGAAAAAAAGGTTCACACTCTTTCCAAGTAAAAAAAATCAAATCCCAGAAATCCAGCAAAGTTGCTGGGGGTCTCAAAAGGTAAGGGAAATTAGCACATTTGGAGAATTCTCCCTAACCTGGACCCTTGTGGTTTTTGGGACCATGGAGGGAGTTCAGGTGACCTTTGCCAAAGTATACTGCCCGAACGCAGGTCAGTCCCAGTTCCTACCTGGAGTAATGGGAGAGATACTTAACTGAATAGTGGGACTCCTCTTGCTGGTAGGTGAGTTAACATGTGGGCAGATCGGCCCATGGATCACAGTGGTGGTCAAGGTCAATTGGGAGGTGGTGACACACAAGTGGAAAGGGGCCTCCTCGGGTATATGACTGATCAGGGCTTAATTGATGTATGGAGGGAGTGCAATCCTGCCACAAGAGGTTTCACTTTCTTCTCCCCAGTCCACGGGTCCCGAACGAGGACCGATTACTGGTTCGTACAGCATCGGCACATGCAGAGGGTAACAACCAGTGAAATTATTCCCATTAGCTGGTCAGACCATCACATGTTCGACATGGGTATAGTGCGGACAGGCCTCAGACCCAGAGAATCACTATGGTGCTGCAACAATATGTTACTAAAGGACCTGGGCTTCATTAAAGAAATGAGAGAGGCGATAGAGGACTACTTTAGTTTTAATGACACTGGAGAGGTGGGCCTGGATACGGTCTGGGAGGCAGCTACAGCCATCTGGAGAGGCCTCCTTCTAAGGGAGGGCGCCTCCAATAAGATGGTAAGGACCTATCAGATGGAGAAGATGAGATGTGAGATCCGCGGTCTGGAAGCTGGGGAACTAGAGAGGGGGCTGAAGGACGACAACTAACTGAGAATGGCAAGAGAGAAACGACACGAGCTGAGGGAATTGGAAGTGGGGAAGGCGGTCTCTGGCCTACAGTTTCTTAAACAGAGATATTAAGAGAAAGGAGACAAGACGGACGCTTTGTTGGCATCGAGGCTCAGGGGGCAGAGGGCGGACAGGTGGGTCTCCAAAGTTGTAGACTCGGGGGTGGGGGGAGACAACTACACTCCATGACAGGCGAAATAACAGAGGAATTTGCAACATTCTATGAGCAATTATATTTATTTATATAGTGCGCCAAACCATCAGGTATCTGGGCGCATTGCGTAGGTTACGACATATTGTTTACATAACATACAGATAAAATAGAATACAAGGAGAAATCTATAGGTACAACACAGATATATACAAGTTAAGGAGAATGGCCAAGACATTTAGGGTGCATTCTGTGAAAGGAGCCAGGATTAGAAATTGTTCCTGGAGCAGTAGTAGGAAGGTTCTGCTCTTAAGGCTACAGGCAGCAAGTTCAATGATTTTGCTGCATGGGAAGCTGCTGCCTCCTGCTTTTTCTAACTTAAATCTGGGATCCTTGAGGCAGTGTGCTTGTGAGGACCTAGTGGGTCGGTCAGATGAATTTCTAGTAAATTTGCAGGCCAAATATTTTGTGGCTGAATTAGAAAGACATTTGTGTGTGAGTGCTAAAGTTTTGAATTCGATTCTATCTTTGACTGAAAGCCAGTGCGTGTTGCGTCTCATTGCCGAAATGTGACAAGTTTTTGGGATGTTAAGTGCAAATCTTAATGCATTATTTTGGAGTATTTGCAGGTTTTTTTTATTTCGTTTATTTGTTCCTAAGTACAAGGCATTCTAGTTTAGATAGTATGAGCGCACTTTCCAAGGACATGCAACTGGCTGTTGATAAGGAAGGTCTGCAAGCATTGATTAGCTTACAGGTGTAGGCTGTGGCAGAGGCTGTCACGCTAACTTGCCTAGTCAAGGTAAGTGCAGAGTCAAGGTAGATTCCAAGTGTTTTCACTTCCTTGGAAACATTTATAATGATGCCATCTATGTTAAGAGCTTTGAACTGGGTGTCTAGTTTGTTCAGTCTAGACTGGGATCCAAGGAATAGTAACTCAGTCTTATCATCATTAAGACATAGGCCATGTGTAGCCATCCAATCTTGAATGATTGCGTACATTTTGTTGAGCAGTTTCGTGTCAGTGTCCTAGTCCCCAGTAATGGGGATAAGAATTTTGGTGTCATCTTCATAGTTTGTGTAGGTGACACCCAAATAGTCAAGGTTATCGAAAATGGTCTTCGTAAATATGTTGTAAAGCGTTGAGGATACGCATGAGCCCTGCGATGGCTTTTGGTAGAAAAGTTGGCAGCTGTTGAGAGGTGTTTGCATAAGACTTTGATTAACTAAATCGAATGCAGCTGATAAGTGTAGTAAGAGAAAGAGGGCTAGATTGCCTTTATCTCTTATATCGTCCATCTGGGGTTTTAAGTCTAACAAGGCTGTTTCAGTGGCATGTCTCAGTCTGAAGCCAGATTGTCGCAAGCCGAGAATATTATTAGTTTCAAGATGTTTCTGTATCTGTAGGTATGCTGCCCTGTCTAGGATATTTAAAGGAAAAGGTACTGTCGTTATCGGTCTGTAATTTGTGGGAATGTTGGGTCAAGGCACGGTTTTTTTAATAGTGGGAGGACCCAGGCATCTTTTAAATTAGTTGGGACTGTGCTAGATTCAAAGGATGAGTTTATTAGTGTGGTGATGAAGGGCGCGAGATCCCTCGCAGCATCTGGATGGTTTAAGGCTGGTTATTATATCGCTACTTCTTTAATAGTAAGAGGGGAGAACTTGAATAAGTTGCAAGGTATTGTGGCAGGGTTCTGGTCTTCGTGTACATGCGTGTCAGATGCAAGACTCCTTTTTTTTGTTTAAATTTTGGCTTGAAGAAGCACTATTTTATCCAGCAGTGCTGAAACGCCAGGTCAGGTCTTTATTGCAAGTTTCTGGTGGTGGTATGGGGATTCCAATTCTCTAAGTATAATGAATAGTTCTCTTGTGGATGAATTTGCTTTGTTGATTCTATCATTATAAGTGTAACTTTTAGTCTGGTGGATGGCAGTTTTGTAGCTATTGGAAGCTTTTGTAAATATTTCTTTGTTCGGAGTTGAGGAGTGTTTTTTGCCTACTAATTTCCACCCTTCTTTTATTCTTGCGTAAGGTTTTGAGATTAGTGGCGAACCAAGAATGTAAATGCCCGTGTGGTTTAGCTATACCCATTTTCAATGGGGCTACTGCGTCAATGGCTTGGAGTATCGTTCGATTATATAGCTCTACTAGAATTGATGGAGAAGAGAGGGTGGTGGAGTAGGAGGAGCTTAACAGATACCTGAGGGAGGTGTCCCTCCCAACTCTCCAGGAAAGTGAGGTCACAGATTTAGAAAAACCGATCAAACAGGAAGAGTTATTGAGAGCAATCAGTGGACTAAAGGCAGTAAAGGCCCCCAGCGACGATGGTTATACGGTGGGATTTTGGGATTTTATAAGGAATTCGCGGGCTGCCTGGCCCAGCACATGGCTAAACTGTTGAATAACATCTTGGCCTCAGGGAAGGACCCCCCCCACCCTCGTTCGGCAGAGCACTAATTACAGTCCTAGCCAAGGCAGGAAAGGACCCCAAGAGCTGTAAGTCATACCGTCCTATATCCCTTTTAAATGTTGATGCTAAGATCTTCACCAGGGATCTGGCCACGAGGATGGAGGGGCTCATGCCAAAACTGGTCCATTCCGACCAAGTGGTATTTATCCAGGGAAGACAGAGGGCCGATAGAGTGCGCAAAATGCTGCCCAGTGCTGATCTTCCTAGATGCTGAGAAAGCATTTGACCGAGTGGACTCAGGTTTCCTCTATGGGGTTCTGCAGAAATATTGGTTGGGAGACCAGTTCCTGGAGGGGATACAGGCATTGTACGCATCCCTGGTAGCTCGAATGACAGTCAGTGGGAGCACGATGATGAGGGGCACGAGGCAGGGCTGGCCACTCTCGCAACTCCTATTTGCGCTTACGCTGGAGGTGCTTGCGGAACGGCTCAGAAGGGACCCACAGGTAGAGGGGATTAGGTTTGAAGAGGGGGAATTCAAGGTAGTGCTATGCGTGGACAACGTCTTGCTGCACCTGGTGAACCCATTAAGCTCAACCCTGGCTGCCCTAGAAATAATTGAGGAATACAGGTACTTCTCGGGCTTCAAGGTGAACAAAGAAAAGTCAGTTGTGTTTCCCTTTGCAGGAGATGACCAAAGGGATGTGGAGGCGCTGCAGGCTCTGGGGTTGGAAATCCAACTGGAAAATATACAATATCTGGGGGTCACCATAGTCAGGCCAGGGGAAGACCTAGGTGAAGCCAACTACCCTCCTCTCTTTAATACCCAGTAAAACAAAATGGCGGGAAGAGGTAAGGGACAGATCTCATGGATGGGGAGGCTCAACACCCTAAAAATGAACCTCCTACCAAGGGTTCTCTACCTGTTTCAGATGTTGCCTGTCTGGTCCCCGAGACTCTCCTGAGACAAGCCAAAGCCTGAGTGATGTGGTTCCTGTGGCAGAACCAAAAATACAGACTAGGCTACAATAAATTGATATTGCCAAAAGATCGAGGGGGTGTGGGGCTCCCAGACCTGATGCAATATTACTCGCCAGCATAGCTCAGAGCAATGCCCAACACCTGAGGGAAGACCCCGAAAAACAGTGGGTTTTCCTGGAAAACCAACATATGCACCCTGCAACGGTAGGGGAATGGCTCTGGGTCCCAAGGGGGCAGGTCCCGAGGAGAATTAGGGAACACCTGTTTTGGGGGGTTTACTGGGAAGTGTTGAGTAAGGGAGCCAGGACACGGAGAATCACCTTATGCCCCTCCCCAATGAGTCATATCTGGAACCCCACTCCCCCCGTGCGGATCGAGATGTCCTAGCTGGAAAGTTACCAAAAATGGTTTGAGGCAGGACTCTCCAGAGTCGGTCATCTGTGAGAGCGGGGAAATTCATAGCACAGCAGGAGCTGGAAACTAGTCAAGGTATTGGAAGGTTGCTAGTGCTCCTATACCTCTGGCTGAAAGGAGTTTTCACCGCAGAGAAATGGAAGAAAAGATACAAAGAGACCTCACCCCTGTGAAGAAGGTTCTCGATAGACACACAGAGATGATGGGTCTCATCTCACTACTCTATAGAGCCCTATTGAAAACATCAAAGAACTTAGTGGAGGGTCTCCGACAGAAGTGGGAGCGGGATATGGGCCTGGAACTGGACAGACACCTTTGGCAGCTTATGTGTAGGAGTACCTTCAAAACATCAATGACCTGCCAGTACAAACTCCATGGCTTGAAGCTACTTCACAGATGGCAATATGACCTGGCGCGGCTATCTACGATGTTCCCTACTGTTATCCCCTATGCTGGCATGGCTGCTGGCACATGTGCTGGAGTTGCCCGAAGGTCCATGTATATTGGGCCTAGGTTCTGGGGTGAATCAAAGATGTGGGGGGGAGGGAATGGATGCTGGAACCTATGCTGGTGTTGTCTGGCTTGGACAAGAAACAGGAGCAATGACATCCCCTGCCCTCCATGGTTCACTTTTTCTTATTAGGAGCGAGAGCGTGCCAGACAGATATTGGAAGAAAAGCAAACTTCTGAGTCTAAAGGAATGGTCTGACACGGCAAAGGACATCTATCTCATGGAAAAGATCACGGCTGCATTTCATGGGGGAAGCGCAGATGTGGAGGGGGAATGGGTTAGGATAATATAACATCCATATAGCTAAGATATTTCGGCTCGGCCCGGCATAGACAGGAGCAGTCATAGGACATAATCTGACTTCATGAAGAAATGTGCTTGACCGCTACACGTTTGAGTTGTTAGTTTTGAGCCTGAAAATTCACATATAAGTTGAGTTGTATGTTGGAGGACTGGTGGGTGCCAATGGGAGGGGCGTGAATAAGTTCAAATGAAAGATCCAGGGCTGTAAGCATTTACAGAGGGCAGATAACTCGTTCTCTGGACATTCAATGAAGGGCAATGCACTGCCAAGGGCTTGAATGTTTCTACTATGCCCACATTCTTACAGAATCTACACGTCACTGCGTAGAAAGGATCTTGCCCCGCCTGAGGAGAACCTCCTTAGTTGGGAACATGTTCCTCCAAAATCTTAATAGAATCTAACTATAAAAATTATTGGGAAATTGTACTAAGTAGGGTGAGATTATTCCTCTCAAGGAATTCAAACAGAGCAGCATTCGCTCACCTGGGTGGAAACCGTACTGTGCCCCCCTAACACTCAGACACTTTGTATTGTGGGCCGCCATTGTTCCATCATGGCAGCCCATATGGAACAATGCGGCGGGGCTTAACCCACTACTGTGCTTGCAACTCCTCCTGGACAGGGAAGACCGGGTCACTAATGCAATGGGATAGGAAGGAGTAGATAAGATTGGCGACACGGAGCAGGAAGATGTGGGTTGGTTGGGTAAGGTCAGAAGAAGAGGAGGTGGCAGATCAAGAGACAAGCAGGAGCAAGGACGGTAGACTGGAGTGCAGAGGCTAATTGAAGGAAAATGGAGGTATTGGTTGGAGAGTGTGAGTGCAAGGTAAGTGAGTGAGAGTGTTAGAGGGGAGTGTAGAGAGTAGTGGAAAGTGCTTGTGAGAGTGAAAGATCGGTATGTTTCACCACCATTAAGATGAGACCAAACTTGTTAACAAGAGTTGCGCAACTCCACTTGTATATATATGAATTAAATGTACTCTGGGTGATACCAATTACCTTAAATGTCAAACGACACCCTACAGCTTAGGCACAACTGGCGGAACAACATTAGACATGCAGCTGTATCCCCATTGTCAGAGCCATAGTACATGTTAAAATTGTTATTGAGGGGCAGTGTAAAGTGTAGTAAGTGTCAGTAAACAACATGGCTGTCATGACTGACCACACAGGTGTCGATCTTCCAGAGTAATGCGGAGGAATGGCACTCAGACCCCTGAGAACATCATCCACTCCCAAATATAGGGAACTAGGGAGGGGTGTTGATCACCAAGGCGGGAATGCTAGATTTTACCTCTAGATAGTGTGGACGAGTTCACTTCTCAGTAAAGAAGCATAGAGTTAGCAGAGGGAATCCCTTCTCTTGTACTTTACCCCATTTCCTTTCCCTTGTATGATTACTCATACAATTCTCACTGCGTGATAGGGTGCTATGAAAGGCAGGAGTCGAGGTCCCTGGAAGGCCCTGATTCTCAGGGATTTGCCGGATGGTTCAGATAGGCCAGCACTTACTGTCTTGTTCCATCAAAGACCGCCATGGTCAAAAGGTTTGACTCACTGGAAGTTCCTACAAAGGTCTTTCAAGCCAGCTAAATAGCTATGGAGTATGTAAGTAGTTCTTGGGAAATGTGTGGCAGAGAATAACTTCCAGCAGCGTGGCAGTGAAGAGACTAAAACACTGTCTCTTCAGGTTTGATTTCGGGAGTGCAAGGACTTGTAAAGCTGAAACAATAATAAAGACGTTACTTCTGGATTATGCAGTGACCTCAGCCCACTGCCGCGTCGGCTAATGCGAACCTCGAAGTGCAGGTTGGGCTGCGATGGTGTTCTGCGGTGGATGCTCCGGCTCCCCTGCTGCGGGAAGTGCCCCTCCCCCCCATCAGCTGTGGTGGGTATACCTGTGTATCTGGCATCGCAACCATCTCCCTCCTAGTTCTAGATGGGACTGTCTTGGCTCATTGCATGCTCCCGTGGGGTACCAGACCTGGATGGACCTACCCACAGGTTCATGGCCGCAGATTTTTCCTATGCGGTTATATATGTAATTAATTCAAGTACCTTTATAAACCTCCTTTAGAAATGTATAATGCGTAAAATAGATTATATTGGTTATGTTCTGAATCAGGCGGTTTATTGCTGACAGTAGTGCAACATAGTAAAAAGGGTACATTAGAATAACAGACTTGTCTGTGGCATGTGAGCGCACGGTCCCCTTGCTAACCTGCCTCAAAAAGGGGTCATTAGAATAGCTGGCTTACCTGTGGCATGGCAGCCCATGGTCTCCTTGCTAACAAGCCTCAAAAAGGGGGCATGAGAGTAGCTGGCTTACCTCTGGCATGAGACCCCAAGGTCCCCCTGCTAAACTGCCTCAAAAAGGAGGACATGAGAATAGCTGGCTTGCCTGAGGCAGCCCAAGGTCCCCCTGATAACCTGCCTCAAAAGGGGACCAGAGAATAGCTGGCTTAACTGTGGCATGGGAGCCCAAGGTCCCTCGGCTAACCTACCTCAAAAAGGGGACATGAGAAAAGCTGGTATACGTGAGGAATCTGAGGGGGTCCTCACTTCTTTCCCCCCGGTATCCTCTTCTCATGTGGCCAGGTAAAGGCCATTGCTTTTGGATCCTGACTATGGGGATGGATATGCGAGGGAAGATCACCTAGTTGGAGGAGACTTGGGGAGTGGGGAGCGGGGGTCCTTAGGTGAGACATGGTGTCCCCATTTCCCTTTCACCACGAACCCTCCATCCCTCAAGCATTTCTAGGCTTTTGTCAGCCCTTTCCCTGTGATTTCTCCAAAGTATTCACCAAATTGCACCAGTATGCTACTGGGACGAAGAAGACACCTTCTCACTTTGCGAAAACAAACCTCTATTGACCCCAGTCAGGTACTGGGTCAAGGGGGAGGGCCACAAGAGCAAAACAGGACTACTGCTTTAAAAATGAGCGGTCTAGTTCTTTTTGGAACAAGAATGGAGGCGGGAGCTTTAAAAGCAGGATTCCCAAAAGAAATGGAGTCAGCTGTGGGAGAACGCCCACGAACTGCTGGGTGCAGGCAGACTTCTCTGGTGTGGCAGGAGAAGCGCTCAAGACCTGTGGAAAGGTGCAGAGCGTACGCAGCGGCAAGCAAAGGTCTAGGACGTCAGAGGCCGGTGGCCAGCCGTGAGGAGGAGGCCGCTGAGACCGAGTGAAACGGTTGTGTGAGTCCTACTTCGCAAAGGAAACACTGCTGAGTGTGTGCGATCCACAGAAGACCGCTGGGAGAAACCGTGAGGGACCGCACAGAGAGAAGAAAACCTGTGGCAGGGTAAGACCAACTGGTGAGTGAAACCAAAAGTCGGGGGGTACACTGGCAGGATTTCACAGGAATAAAGCAGCTATGGCCATTAATATAAATGAAAGCAAGGCATTTTGAATACTGAACGAAATGAAAGCAAGGCATTTTGAATACTGAACGCAATGAAAGCAAGGCATTTTGAATACTGAACGCAATGAAAGCAAGGCATTTTGAATACTGGATGCAATGATAGCAAGTTAAAGCAGATTTAAAGGCCTTTTGAATAACGAACAAAGTGAAAGCAAGTTGGGAACTCTTGCATCTTGCGAGGAGTGAAAGAAAGATTGTGAATCTTACTGAAAGTAGGTTTTTGAACTTGTTAAGAGATTTTGTCTTATTGGGGTAAATGCGGGATTTGGCGGTATTTTCTTACCGTAAAAATATTGGCAGTAAACTAGTCTTACATTTAGAGTGGGTCTGGTATCACACTATTTTAGTGATCATACCTTGTTAGCTTATATTGGTGGTAATTTTAGTGGTATCTTGCTTTGCAGTATTTTCAGAATTATCTTATTCCTGTGGTATAGTGGTGAGCATGTTTTTTTTCATACTATAACCCCATCATAAAACAAACCTTTCCTTTATATTAGAATGCCTTCTAGTCGCCTGTAGAGAGCCCCAGACTTAGAACACTCCTGAGAACCCAATGAATGTATTCAAGGCGCCACCTATAGTTTGTGGCTGGCATTACTGGCTTATGTACATCCAGTAATCTATGTGCCAGATTAGGCACTCCTTCCCATCAGCATGCAAGGAAGGGCTCACTCGTCACAATGCACACAACTCTCTACTTTGTAGCTGTTTGTTACCGACTTTCTCTTGTTTGCTATTTTAGTTACAGTGGTAAATTGGTAAATGCACTACTGCACTGATATGAGCCTCCCCTCTGTATTTCAATTACATGAATAATTCACAGATGCATGAATTACACTAAAATCTCAGTTGTTTTTATATATGCTTTGTATTACATGTCATTTACAAGTCACCATATCTTACCATGTGTTATTTACAGCATCATCTGCAATATAAGAACAAAATAGAACAAGCAGGTATTTTGCAAACATGAATTAATGTTCCCACACTTTGAATATATAGAGAAAATACACATATAATAGCTCTATCCTCTCTACACTGCAATAAATCTTAGCCACACACGTACGGCATACAATCTGTTCCTCATTTAACACTTCTTACCAAAGCCAGAATTCTTTGAAGTCCCTGCACGACCTTGCTGTGTTTCGCAATCTAGTCTCAGTGCGAAACTTCCCCGTATGTGTGTTGGGAGCGCCAACTGATTAGATCCAAAGTCAGCACTCCACCCTCTGAAAACCCTTTCTTTCAGTCTCCTGAACCCAGCACAAACTGCCAACCCTCCTCCTTTCTCTTCTTTAAGAAAACTGATCCAGCCCTTTATTGACTTGGCTTGTCTGCCTACAATTTCTACCAATCATAATAAAAAGAATGTGCCCTGTGCCAGCCTTCCTTTTCAGAACAATGAAAGCTTCATGTCCAGAATAACTGCTTCGTTTTGCTTCCTGCATCTTATATATGCTCTGTTCTCCACAAGCTGAATACAAAGCTAGAGTGCATTTCCTCACCCAACACATTATCATTTTAAAAATTAGCACTTAGTATTTGAGTTAGGTTAGTAATGTTAGTCAGTTATGTATTCTAATGTAGTCTTCACACAGGAGGCATCCAGCATATATTGTGCACCTCATTATTGTAACCTGGCACCAGACTACGTTTTTCTATGTTTGCTCTGACTGTCTGCAATTTCAAACTGGGCCTGGCTGTGTACTTTATATCCTGTACTTTGCATGCTGGCAACAACGCTATATATTATACACTGGCAAAATGCTACATATTACATGCTAGCAAAAATGCTATATCATATGCTGGCAAAAATGCTATACATATCCTTACAAACTGCATTGAAATATTGAACTGCATTAACTGAAAACAAGTGCAGGCAAAGCCAAAAGAGCACAAAGAGTTGAATGCAGGATGTGAGAAATCCAGCATTGACGGCAGCCAAGAAAGTAAAAAAGAACTATGTTATAAGGAAACGAGCATTGGCAAGAGCTAAAGGAAACAAGAAAGTGCAAAATAACTATGTTATAAGAAAACAAGTATTGGCAAAAGCCAAAGGAAACAGAAGAAAGTGCAAAATAACTGTATGTTATAAGGAAACGAGCATTGGCAAGAGCCAAAGGAAACAAGAAAGTGCAAAATAACTCTGTTGTAAGGAAACAAGCATTGGCAAGAGCCAAACGAAAAAGAAGCAAGTGTAACAAGTGCATGGTGGCCACCCAATCCACCATAGAGTGTAAAGAGAGTGTGAGACACATGTGACTGAGGCAAGCTTCGCTGCTGCGGAAAAGCAGTGGACTAGAAAGTGCCACAAGTGCATGGTGGCCAACCAAGCCACAATACAGTGTCAAGAGAGTGTGAGACATGTGACTGAGGCAAGACTCACTGCTGAGGAAAAGCAGTGGACTAGAAAGTGCAACAAGTACATGGTGGCCAGCCAAGCCACAATACAGTGTCAGGAGTGAGGGGCATGTGACTGAGGCAAGCCTCGCTGATGAGGAGTCGCAGTGGACTAGAAAGTGCAACAAGTGCATGGTGGCCAACCAAGCCACAATATAGTGTCAGGAGTGAGGGACATGTGACTGAGGCAAGCCTTGCTGCTGAAGAAAAGCAGTGGATTAGAAAGTGCAACAAGTGCATGGTGGCCAGCCAAGCCACCATTCAGTGTCAAGAGAGTGTGGCACATGTGACTGAGGCAAGCCTCGCTGATGAGGAGTCGCAGTGGACTAGAAAGTGCAACAAGTGCATGGTGGCCAACCAAGCCACAATACAGTGTCAGGAGAGTGTGGCACATGTGACTGAGGCAAGCCTCGCTGCTGAGGGGTCACAGTGGACTAGAAAGTGCCACAAGTGCATGGTGGCCAGCCAAGCCACCATTCAGTGTCAGGAGTGTGAGACATGTGACTGAGGCAAGCCTCGCTGCTGAGGAAAAGCAGTGGACTAGAAAGTGCAACAAGTGCATGGTGGCCAGCCAAGCCATAATACAGTGTCAGGAGAGTGTGGCACATGTGACTGAGACAAGCCTCGCTGCTAAGGAAAAGCTGTGGACTAGAAAGTGCAACAAGTACATGGTGGCCAAACAAGCCACCATACAGTGTCAGGAGTGAGAGACATGTGACTGAGGCAAGCCCCGCTGCTGATGAGTCACAGTGGACTAGAATGTGCAACAAGTGCATGGTGGCCAACCAAGCCACCATACAGTGTCAAGAGAGTGTGACACACGTGACTGAGGCAAGCCTCGCTGCTGAGGAGAAGCAGTGGACTAGAAAGTGCAACAAGTGCATGGTGGCCAACCAAGCCACAATATAGTGTCAGGAGTGAGGGACATGTGACTGAGGCAAGCCTCGCTGCTGAGGAGTCACAGTGGACTAGAAAGTGCAACAAGTGCATGGTGGCCAGCCAAGCCACCATTCAGTGTCAAGAGAGTGGGTGACATGTGATTGAGGCAAGCCTCGCTGCTGAGGAAAAGCAGTGGATTAGAAAGTGCAACAAGTGCACGGGACCAGCCAAGCCACAATACAGTGTCAAGAGAGTGTGGCACATGTGACTAAGGCAAGCCTCGCTGATGAGGAGTCACAGTGGACTAGAAAGCCCAACAAGTGCATGGTGGCCAACCAAGCCACAATACAGTGTCAAGAGAGTGTGACACATGTGACTGAGGCAAGCCTCGCTGCTGAGGAGTCACAGTGGACTAGAAAGTGCAACAAGTGCATGGTGGCCAACCAAGCCACAATACAGTGTCAAGCGAGTGTGAGACATGTGACTGAGGCAAGCCTCGCCGCTGAGGAAAAGCAGTGGACTACAAAGTGCCACAAGTGCATGGTGGCCAACCAAGCCACAATACAGTGTCAAGAGAGTGGGAGCCATGTGACTGAGGCAAGCCTCGCTGCTGAGGAAAAGCAGTGGACTAGAAAGCACAACAAGTACATGGTGGCCAGCCAAGCCACCATTCGGTGTCAGGAGTGTGAGACATGTGACTGAGGCAAGCCTCGCTGCTGAGGAAAAGCAGTGGACTAGAAAGTGCAACAAGTGCATGGTGGCCAGCCAAGCCACAATACAGTGTCAGAAGTAAGGGACATGTGACTGAGGCAAGCCTCACTGCTGAGGAGAAGCAGTGGACTAGAAAGTGCAACAAGTGCATGGTGGCCAATCAAGCCACCTCACAGTGTCAAGAGAGTGTGACACATGTGACTGAGGCAAGCCTCGCTGCTGAGGAGAAGCAGTGGACTAGAAAGTGCAACAAGTGCATGGTGGCCAACCAAGCCACAATATAGTGTCAGGAGTGAGGGACATGTGACTGAGGCAAGCCTCGCTGCTGAGGAGTCGCAGTGGACTAGAAAGTGCAAGAAGTGCATGGTGGCCAGCCAAGCCACCATTCAGTGTCAAGAGAGTGGGTGACATGTGATTGAAGCAAGCCTCGCTGCTGAGGAAAAGCAGAGGATTAGAAAGTGCAACAAGTGCACGGTGACCAGCCAAGCCACCATTCAGTGTCAAGAGAGTGTGGCACATGTGACTGAGGCAAGCCTTGCTGCTGAGGAGTCACAGTGGACTAGAAAGTGCAACAAGTGCATGATGGCCAACCAAGCCACAATACAGTGTCAAGAGAGTGTGAGACATGTGACTGAGGCAAGCCTCGCTGCTGAGGAGAAGCAGTGGACTAGAAAGTGCAACAAGTGCATGGTGGCCAACCAAGCCACAATACAGTGTCAAGAGAGTGTGGCACATGTGACTGAGGCAAGCCTTGCTGCTGAGGAGTCACAGTGGACTAGAAAGTGCAACAAGTGCATGGTGGCCAACCAAGCCACAATACAGTGTCAAGAGAGTGTGACACATGTGACTGAGGCAAGCCTCGCTGCTGAGGAGTCACAGTGGACTACAAAGTGCAACAAGTGCATGGTGGCCAACCAAGCCACAATACAGTGTCAAGCGAGTGTGAGACATGTGACTGAGGGAAGCCTCGCCGCTGAGGAAAAGCAGTGGACTACAAAGTGCCACAAGTGCATGGTGGCCAACCAAGCCACAATACAGTGTCAAGAGAGTGTGAGACATGTGACTGAGGCAAGCCTCGCTGCTGAGGAAAAGCAGTGGACTAGAAAGTGCAACAAGTGGATGGTGGCCAGCCAAGCCACAATATAGTGTCAGGAGTGTGGGACATGTGACTGAGGCAAGCCTCGCTGCTGAGGAAAAGCAGTGGACTAGAAAGTACAAAAAGTACATGGTGGCCAGCCAAGCCACCATTCAGTGTCAGGAGTGTGAGACATGTGACTGAGGCAAGCCTCGCTGCTGAGGAAAAGCAGTGGACTAGAAAGTGCAACAAGTGCATGGTGGCCAGCCAAGCCACAATACAGTGTCAGGAGAGTGGGTGACATGTGACTGAGGCAAGCCTCGCTGCTGAGGAGAAGCAGTGGATTAGAAAGTGCCACAAGTGCATGGTGGCCAGCCAAGCCACAATACAGTGTCAGGAGTGAGGGACATGTGACTGAGGCAAGCCTTGCTGCTGAGGAAAAGCAGTGGACTAGAAAGTACAAGTGCATGGTGGCCAACCAAGCCACAATACAGTGTCAGGAGAGTGGGTGACATGTGACTGAGGCAAGCCTCGCTGCTGAGGAAAAGCAGTGGACTAGAAAGTACAACAAGTACATGGTCGCCAAACAAGTCACCATACAGTGTCAAGAGTGTGTGACACATGTGACTGAGGCAAGCCTCGGTGCTAAGGAAAAGCAGTGGATTAGAAAGTGCAACAAGTGCATAGTGACCAGCCAAGCCACCATTCAGTGTCAGGAGAGTGGGTGACATGTGACTGAGGCAAGCCTCGCTGCTGAGGAGTCAAGTGCAGGGTGGCCAACCAAGCCACAATACAGTGTCAAGCGACTGTGACACGTGTGACTGAGGCAAGACTTGCTACTGAGGAGAAGCTGTGGACTAGAAAGTGCAACAAGTACATGGTGGACAACCAAGCCACAATACAGTGTCAGGAGTGAAGGACATGTGACTGAGGCAAGCATCGCTGCTGAGGAAAAGCAGTGGATTAGAAAGTGCAACAAGTGCATAGTGACCAGCCAAGCCACCATTCAGTGTCAGGAGAGTGGGTGACATGTGACTGAGGCAAGCCTCGCTGCTGAGGAGTCACAGTGGACTAGAAAGTGTAACAAGTACATGGTGGCCAACCAAGCCACCATACAGTGTCAAGAGAGTGTGACACATGTAACTGAGGCAAGCCTCGCTGCTGAGGAGTCGCAGTCAACTAGAAAGTACAAGTACAAGTACATGGAGGCCATCCAAGCCACAATACAGTGTCAGGAGTGAGGGACGTGACTGAGGCAAGCCTTGCTGCTGAGGAAAAGCAGTGGACTAGAAAGTGTAACAAGTGCAGGGTGGCCAACCAAGCCACAATACAGTGTCAAGCGAGTGTGACACGTGTGACTGAGGCAAGCCTTGCTACTGAGGAGAAGCAGTGAACTAGAAAGTGCCATAAGTGCATGGTGGCCAGCCAAGCCACAATACAGTCTCAAGAGAGTGTGGCACATGTGACTGAGGCAAGCCTCGCTGCTAAGGAAAAGCTGTGGACTAGAAAGTGCAACAAGTACATGGTGGCCAACCAAGCCACAATACAGTGTCAAGAGAGTGTGACACATGTGACTGAGGCAAGCCTTGCTGCTGAGGAGTCGCAGTCAACTAGAAAGTACAAATACAAGTACATGGTGGCCATCCAAGCCACAATACAGTGTCAGGAGTGAGGGACATGTGACTGAGGCAAGCCTCGCTGCTGAGGAAAAGCAGTGGACTAGAAAGTGTAACAAGTGCAGGGTGGCCAACCAAGCCACAATACAGTGTCAAGCGACTGTGACACGTGTGACTGAGGCAAGACTTGCTACTGAGGAGAAGCAGTGGACTAGAAAGTGCCACAAGTGCATGGTGGCCAGCCAAGCCACAATACAGTCTCAAGAGAGTGTGGCACATGTGACTGAGGCAAGCCTCGCTGGTGAGGAAAAGCAGTGGACTAGAAAGTGCAACAAGTGCATGGTGGCCAACCAAGCCACCATGTAGTGTCAAGAGAGCGTGAGACATGTGACTGAGGCAATCCTTGCTGCTGAGGAGAAGCAGTGGACTAGAAAATGCCACAAGTGCATGGTGGCCAACCAAGCCACAATACAGTGTCTGGAGAGTGTGGCACATGTGACTGAGGCAAGCCTCGCCGCTGATGAAAAGCAGTGGACTAGAAAGTGCCACAAATGCATGGTGGCCAACCAAGCCACCATGTAGTGTCAAGAGTGTGTGAGACATGTGACTGAGGCAAGCCTTGCTGCTGAGGAGAAGCAGTGGACTAGAAAGTGCAACAAGTGCATGGTGGCCAAACAAGCCACCATACAGTGTCAGGAGTGAGGGACATGTGACTGAGGCAAGCCTCGCTGCTGAGGAAAATCAGTGGATTAGAAAGTGTAACAAGTGCATGGTGGCCAAACAAGCCACCATACAGTGTCAGGAGTGTGAGACATGTGACTGAGGCAAGCCTCGCTGCTGAGGAAAAGCAGTGGACTAGAAAGTACAACAAGTACATGGTGGCCAGTCAAGAAACAATACAGTGTCTGGAGAGTGTGGCACATGTGACTGAGGCATGCCTCGCTGCTGAGGAAAAGCAGTGGACTAGAAAGTGCAACAAGTACATGGTGGCCAACCAAGCCACAATACAGTGTCAGGAGTGAAGGAAATGTGACTGAGGCAAGCCTCGCTGCTGAGGAAAATCAGTGGATTAGAAAGTGTAACAAGTGCATGGTGGCCAAACAAGCCACCATACAGTGTCAGGAGTGTGAGACATGTGACTGAGGCAAGCATCGCTGCTGAGGAAAAGCAGTGGACTAGAAAGTACAACAAGTACATGGTGGCCAGCCAAGCCACAATACAGTGTCTGGAGAGTGTGGCACACGTGACTGAGGCATGCCTCGCTGCTGGGGAAAAGCAGTGAACTAGAAAGTGCCACAAGTGCATGGTGGCCAGCCAAGCCACAATACAGTCTCAAGAGAGTGTGGCACATGTGACTGAGGCAAGCCTCGCTGCTAAGGAAAAGCTGTGGACTAGAAAGTGCAACAAGTACATGGTGGCCAACCAAGCCACAATACAGTGTCAGGAGTGAAGGACATGTGACTGAGGCAAGCCTCGCTGCTGAGGAAAAGCAGTGGATTAGAAAGTGCAACAAGTGCATGGTGACCAGCCAAGCCACCATTCAGTGTCAGGAGAGTGGGTGACATGTGACTGAGGCAAGCCTCGCTGCTGAGGAGTCACAGTGGACTAGAAAGTGTAACAAGTACATGGTGGCCAACCAAGCCACCATGCAGTGTCAAGAGAGTGTGACACATGTGACTGAGCCAAGCCTTGCTGCTGAGGAGTCGCAGTCAACTAGAAAGTACAAGTACAAGTACATGGTGGCCATCCAAGCCACAATACAGTGTCAGGAGTGAGGGACATGTGACTGAGGCAAGCCTTGCTGCTGAGGAAAAGCAGTGGACTAGAAAGTGTAACAAGTGCAGGGTGGCCAACCAAGCCCCACAATACAGTGTCAAGCGAGTGTGACACGTGTGACTGAGGCAAGCCTTGCTACTGAGGAGAAGCAGTGGACTAGAAAGTGCCACAAGTGCATGGTGGCCAGCCAAGCCACAATACAGTCTCAAGAGAGTGTGGCACATGTGACTGAGGCAAGCCTTGCTGCTGAGGAAAAGCAGTGGACTAGAAAGTGCAACAAGTGCATGGTGGCCAACCAAGCCAAAATACAGTGTCAGGACTGAGGGACATGTGACTGAGGCAAGCCTCGCTGCTGAGGAAAAGCAGTGGACTAGAAAGTGCAACAAGTGCATGGTGGCCAACCAAGCCACAATACAGTGTCAGGAGTGAGGGACATGTGACTGAGGCAAGCCTCGCTGCTGAGGAAAAGCAGTGGACTAGAAAGTGCAACAAGTACATGTTGGCCAACCAAGCCACCATGTAGTGGCAAGAGAGTGTGAGACATGTGACTGAGGCAAGCCTTGCTGCTGAGGAGAAGCAGTGGACTAGAAAATGCCACAAGTGCATGGTGGCCAACCAAGCCACAATACAGTGTCTGGAGAGTGTGGCACATGTGACTGAGGCAAGCCTCGCCGCTGAGGAAAAGCAGTGGACTAGAAAGGGCCACAAGTGCATGGTGGCCAACCAAGCCACCATGTAGTGTCAAGAGTGTGTGAGACATGTGACTGAGGCAAGCCTCGCTGCTGAGGAAAAGCAGTGGAATAGAAAGTGCCACAAGTGCATGGTGGCCAACCAAGCCACCATGTAGTGTCAAGAGAGTGTGAGACATGTGACTGAGGCAAGCCTTGCCGCTGAGGAAAAGCAGTGGACTAGAAAGTGCCACACGTGCATGATGGCCAACCAAGCCACCATTCAGTGTCAAGAGAGTGTGGCACATGTGACTGAGGCAAGCCTCGCTGATGAGGAGTCGCAGTGGACTAGAAAGTACAACAAGTGCATGGTGGCCAGCCAAGCCACAATACAGTGTCACGAGTGAGAGACATGTGACTGAGGCAAACCTTGCTGCTGAGGAGAAGCAGTGGACTAGAAAGTGCAACAAGTGCATGGTGGCCAATCAAGCCACCATACAGTGTCAAGAGAGTGTGACACATGTGATTGAGGCAAGCCTCGCTGCTGAGGAGAAGCAGTGGACTAGAAAGTGCAACAAGTGCATGGTGGCCAAACAAGCCACCATAAGTGTCAAGAGAGTGAGGGACATGTGACTGAGGCAAGCCTCGCTGCTGAGGAGAAGCAGTGGACTAGAAAGTGCAACAAGTGCATGGTGGCCAAACAAGCCACCATACAGTGTCAGGAGTGAGGGACATGTGACTGAGGCAAGCCTCGCTGCTGAGGAAAATCAGTGGATTAGAAAGTGTAACAAGTGCATGGTGGCCAAACAAGCCACCATACAGTGTCAGGAGTGTGAGACATGTGACTGAGGCAAGCCTCGCTGCTGAGGAAAAGCAGTGGACTAGAAAGTACAACAAGTACATGGTGGCCAGCCAAGCCACAATACAGTGTCTGGAGAGTGTGGCACATGTGACTGAGGCATGCCTCGCTGCTGAGGAAAAGCAGTGGACTAGAAAGTGCAACAAGTACATGGTGGCCAGCCAAGCCACCATTCAGTGTCAGGAGTGTGAGACATGTGACTGAGGCAAGCCTCACTGCTGAGGAAACGCAGTGGACTAGAAAGTGCAACAAGTGCATGGTGGCTAGCCAAGCCAAAATACAGTGTCAAGAGAGTGTGGCACATGTGACTGAGGCAAGCCTCGCTGCTGAGGAGAAGCACTGGACTAGAAAGTGCCACAAGTGCATGGTGGCCAGCCAAGCCACAGTACAGTGTCAGGAGTGAGGGACATGTGACTGAGGCAAGCCTCGCTGCTGAGGAAAAGCAGTGGATTAGAAAGTGCAACAAGTGCATGGTGACCAGCCAAGCCACCATTCAGTGTCAGGAGAGTGGGTGACATGTGACTGAGGCAAGCCTCGCTGCTGAGGAGTCACAGTGGACTAGAAAGTGTAACAAGTACATGGTGGCCAACCAAGCCACCATACAGTGTCAAGAGAGTGTGACACATGTGACTGAGCCAAGCCTTGCTGCTGAGGAGTCGCAGTCAACTAGAAATTACAAGTACAAGTACATGGTGGCCATCCAAGCCACAATACAGTGTCAGGAGTGAGGGACATGTGACTGAGGCAAGCCTCGCTGCTGAGGAAAAGCAGTGGACTAGAAAGTGTAACAAGTGCAGGGTGGCCAACCAAGCCCCACAATACAGTGTCAAGCGAGTGTGACACGTGTGACTGAGGCAAGCCTTGCTACTGAGGAGAAGCAGTGGACTAGAAAGTGCCACAAGTGCATGGTGGCCAGCCAAGCCACAATACAGTCTCAAGAGAGTGTGGCACATGTGACTGAGGCAAGCCTCGCTGCTGAGGAAAAGCAGTGGACTAGAAAGTGCAACAAGTGCATGGTGGCCAACCAAGCCAAAATACAGTGTCAGGACTGAGGGACATGTGACTGAGGCAAGCCTCGCTGCTGAGGAAAAGCAGTGGACTAGAAAGTGCAACAAGTGCATGGTGGCCAACCAAGCCACAATACAGTGTCAGGAGTGAGGGACATGTGACTGAGGCAAGCCTCGCTGCTGAGGAAAAGCAGTGGACTAGAAAGTGCAACAAGTACATGTTGGCCAACCAAGCCACCATGTAGTGTCAAGAGAGTGTGAGACATGTGACTGAGGCAAGCCTTGCTGCTGAGGAGAAGCAGTGGACTAGAAAATGCCACAAGTGCATGGTGGCCAACCAAGCCACAATACAGTGTCTGGAGAGTGTGGCACATGTGACTGAGGCAAGCCTCGCCGCTGAGGAAAAGCAGTGGACTAGAAAGGGCCACAAGTGCATGGTGGCCAACCAAGCCACCATGTAGTGTCAAGAGTGTGTGAGACATGTGACTGAGGCAAGCCTCGCTGCTGAGGAAAAGCAGTGGAATAGAAAGTGCCACAAGTGCATGGTGGCCAACCAAGCCACCATGTAGTGTCAAGAGAGTGTGAGACATGTGACTGAGGCAAGCCTTGCCGCTGAGGAAAAGCAGTGGACTAGAAAGTGCCACACGTGCATGATGGCCCACCAAGCCACCATTCAGTGTCAAGAGAGTGTGGCACATGTGACTGAGGCAAGCCTCGCTGATGAGGAGTCGCAGTGGACTAGAAAGTACAACAAGTGCATGGTGGCCAGCCAAGCCACAATACAGTGTCACGAGTGAGAGACATGTGACTGAGGCAAACCTTGCTGCTGAGGAGAAGCAGTGGACTAGAAAGTGCAACAAGTGC
The DNA here is from genome assembly GCF_040938575.1 of Ambystoma mexicanum. Taxonomy (NCBI): domain Eukaryota; kingdom Metazoa; phylum Chordata; class Amphibia; order Caudata; family Ambystomatidae; genus Ambystoma; species Ambystoma mexicanum. The sequence goes on from NC_090921.1 coordinate 31,831,042, forward strand.
ATGGTGGCCAATCAAGCCACCATACAGTGTCAAGAGAGTGTGACACATGTGATTGAGGCAAGCCTCGCTGCTGAGGAGAAGCAGTGGACTAGAAAGTGCAACAAGTGCATGGTGGCCAAACAAGCCACCATACAGTGTCAAGAGAGTGAGGGACATGTGACTGAGGCAAGCCTCGCTGCTGAGGAGAAGCAGTGGACTAGAAAGTGCAACAAGTGCATGGTGGCCAAACAAGCCACCATACAGTGTCAGGAGTGAGGGACATGTGACTGAGGCAAGCCTCGCTGCTGAGGAAAATCAGTGGATTAGAAAGTGTAACAAGTGCATGGTGGCCAAACAAGCCACCATACAGTGTCAGGAGTGTGAGACATGTGACTGAGGCAAGCCTCGCTGCTGAGGAAAAGCAGTGGACTAGAAAGTACAACAAGTACATGGTGGCCAGCCAAGCCACAATACAGTGTCTGGAGAGTGTGGCACATGTGACTGAGGCATGCCTCGCTGCTGAGGAAAAGCAGTGGACTAGAAAGTGCAACAAGTACATGGTGGCCAGCCAAGCCACCATTCAGTGTCAGGAGTGTGAGACATGTGACTGAGGCAAGCCTCACTGCTGAGGAAACGCAGTGGACTAGAAAGTGCAACAAGTGCATGGTGGCTAGCCAAGCCACAGTACAGTGTCAGGAGTGAGGGACATGTGACTGAGGCAAGCCTCGCTGCTGAGGAAAATCAGTGGATTAGAAAGTGTAACAAGTGCATGGTGGCCAAACAAGCCACCATACAGTGTCAGGAGTGTGAGACATGTGACTGAGGCAAGCCTCGCTGCTGAGGAAAAGCAGTGGACTAGAAAGTACAACAAGTACATGGTGGCCATCCAAGCCACAATACAGTGTCTGGAGAGTGTGGCACATGTGACTGAGGCAAGCCTCGCTGATGAGGAGTCACAGTGGACTAGAAAGTACGGCAAGTGCATGGTGACCAGCCAAGCCACAATACAGTGTCAAGAGTGAGAAACATGTGACTGAGGCAAGCCTCGCTGCTGGGGAAAAGCAGTGGACTAGAAAGTGCAACAAGTGCATGGTGGTCAGCCAAGCCACCATTCAGTGTCAGGAGTGTGAGACATGTGACCGAGGCAAGCCTCGCTGCTGAGGAGTCGCAGTGGACTAGAAAGTGCAACAAGTGCATGGTGGCCAACCAAGCCACAATACAGTGTCAGGAGTGTGAGACATGTGACTGAGGCAAGCCTCGCTGCTGAGGAAAAGCAGTGGACTAGAAAGTTCCACAAGTGCATGATGGCCAACCAAGCCACAATACAGTGTCAGGAGTGAGGGACATGTTACTGAGGCAAGCCTCGCTGCTGAGGAAAAGCAGTGGACTAAAGTGCCACAAGTGCATGGTGGCCACCCAAGCCACAATATAGTACTAGGAGAGTGGGTGACATGTGACTGAGGCAAGCCTTGCTGCTGAGGAAAAGCAGTGGACTAGAAAGTGCAACAAGTGCATGGTGGCCAACCAAGCCACCATACAGTGTCAAGAGAGTGTGGCACATGTGACTGAGACAGGCCTCGCTGCTGAGGAGTCACAGTGGACTAGAAAGTGCAACAAGTCCATGGTGGCCAAACAAGCCACCATACAGTGTCAAGAGAGTGTGGCACATGTGACTGAGGCAAGCCTCGCTGCTGAGGAGTCACAGTTGACTAGAAAGTGCAACAAGTGCATGGTAGCCAACCAAGCCACCATACAGTGTCAAGAGAGTGTGGCACATGTGACTGAGGCAAGCCTTGCTGCTGAGGAGTCACAGTGGACTAGAAAGTGCAACAAGTACATGGTGGCCAAACAAGCCACCATACAGTGTCAAGAGAGTGTGGGACATGTGACTGAGGCAAGCCTCGCTGCTGAGGAAAAGCAGTGGACTCGAAAGTGCAACAAGTACATGGTGGCCAACCAAGCCACAATATAGTGTCAAGAGAGTGTGGCACATGTGACTGAGGCAAGCCTCGCTGCTGAGGAGTCACAGTGGACTAGAAAGTGCAACAAGTGCATGGTGGCCAAACAAGCCACCATACAGTGTCAAGAGAGTGTGGCACATGTGACTGAGGCAAGCCTCGCTGCTGAGGAGTCACAGTGGAATAGAAAGTGCAACAAGTGCATGGTGGCCAAACAAGCCACCATACAGTGTCAAGAGAGTGTGGCACATGTGACTGAGGCAAGCCTCGCTGCTGAGGAAAAGCAGTGGACTAGAAAGTGCAACTAGTGCATGGTGGCCAACCAAGCCACAATACAGTGTCATGAGAGTGGGTGACATGTGATTGAGGCAAGCCTCGCTGCTGAGGAGAAGCAGTGGACTAGAAAGTGCAGCAAATGCATGGTGGCCAGCCAAGCCACCATTCAGTGTCAGGAGAGTGGGTGACATGTGACTGAGGCAAGCCTCTCTGCTGAGGAGTCACAGTGGACTAGAAAGTGCAACAAGTGCATGGTGGCCAACCAAGCCACAATACAGTGTCAGGAGTGAGGGACATGTGATTGAGGCGAGCCTCGCCACAGAGGAAAAGCAGTGGACTAGAAAGTACAAGTACATGGTGGCCAGCCAAGCCACAGTACAGTGTCTGGAGAGTGTGAGACATGTGACTGAGGCAAGCCTGGCTGCTGAGGAAAAGCAGTGGACTAGAAAGTGCAACAAGTGCATGGTGGCCAGCCAAGCCACAATACAGTGTCAAGAGAGTGTGGCACATGTGACTGAGGCAAGCCTCGCTGCTGAGGAAAAGCAGTGGACTAGAAAGTGCAACAAGTGCATGGTGGTCAGCCAAGCCACCATTCAGTGTCAGGAGTGTGAGACATGTGACCGAGGCAAGCCTCGCTGCTGAGGAGTCGCAGTGGACTAGAAAGTGCAACAAGTGCATGGTGGCCAACCAAGCCACAATACAGTGTCAGGAGTGTGAGACATGTGACTGAGGCAAGCCTCGCTGCTGAGGAAAAGCAGTGGACTAGAAAGTGCAACAAGTACATGGTGGCCAACCAAGCCACCATACAGTGTCTGGAGAGTGTGGCACATGTGACTGAGGCAAGCCTCGCTGCTGAGGAGTCGCAGTGGACCAGAAAGTGCAACAAGTGCATGGTGGCCAACCAAGCCACAAAACAGTGTCAGGAGTGAGGGACATGTGACTGAGGCAAGCCTCGCTCCTGAGGAAAAGCAGTGGACTAGAAAGTGTAACAAGTGCTTGGTGGCCAAACAAGCCAAAATACAGTGTCAGGAGTGAGGGACATGTGACTGAGGCAAGCCTCGCTGCTGAGGAAAAGCAGTGGACTAGAAAGTGCCACAAGTGCATGATGGCCAACCAAGCCACAATACAGTGTCAGGAGTGAGGGACATGTGACTGAGGCAAGCCTCGCTGCTGAGGAAAAGCAGTGGACTACAAAGTGCCACAAGTGCATGGTGGCCACCCAAGCCACAATACAGTGTCAGGAGAGTGGGTGACATGTGACTGAGGCAAGTCTCGCTGCTGAGGAAAAGCAGTGGACTAGAAAGTGCCACAAGCGCATGGTGGCCAACCAAACCACAATATAGTGCTAGGAGAGTGGGTGACATGTGACTGAGGCAAGCCTTGCTGCTGAGGAAAAGCAGTGGACTAGAAAGTGCAACAAGTGCATGGTGGCCAACCAAGCCACCATACAGTGTCAAGAGAGTGTGGAACATGTGACTGAGACAGGCCTCGCTGCTCAGGAGTCACAGTGGACTAGAAAGTGCAACAAGTGCATGGTGGCCAAACAAGCCACCATACAGTGTCAAGAGAGTGTGGCACATGTGACTGAGGCAAGCCTCGCTGCTGAGGAGTCACAGTGGACTAGAAAGTGCAACAAGTGCATGGTGGCCAAACAAGCCACAATACAGTGTCAGGAGTGAGGGACATGTGATTGAGGCGAGCCTCGCCGCTGAGGAAAAGCAGTGGACTAGAAAGTACAAGTACATGGTGGCCAGCCAAGCCACAGTACAGTGTCAAGAGAGTGGGTGACATGTGACTGACGCAAGCCTCGCTGCTGAGGAAAAGCAGTGGACTAGAAAGTGCAACAATTACATGGTGGCCAGCCAAGCCACCATTCAGTGTCTGGAGAGTGTGAGACATGTGACTGAGGCAAGCCTGGCTGCTGAGGAAAAGCAGTGGACTAGAAAGTGCAACAAGTGCATGGTGGCCAGCCAAGCCACAATACAGTGTCAAGAGAGTGGGTGACATGTGACTGAGGCAAGCCTTGCTGCTGAGGAAAAGCAGTGGACTAGAAAGTGCAACAAGTGCATGGTGGTCAGCAGAGCCACCATTCAGTGTCAGGGGTGTGAGACATGTGACTGAGGCAAGCCTCGCTGCTGAGGAAAAGCAGTGGACTAGAAAGTGTAACAAGTGCATGGTGGCCAAACAAGCCAAAATACAGTGTCAGGAGTGAGGGACATGTGACTGAGGCAAGCCTCGCTGCTGAGGAAAAGCAGTGGACTACAAAGTGCCACAAGTGCATGGTGGCCACCCAAGCCACAATACAGTGTCAGGAGAGTGGGTGACATGTGACTGAGGCAAGTCTCGCTGCTGAGGAAAAGCAGTGGACTAGAAAGTGCCACAAGTGCATGGTGGCCAACCAAGCCACAATATAGTGCTAGGAGAGTGGGTGACATGTGACTGAGGCAAGCCTTGCTGCTGAGGAAAAGCAGTGGACTAGAAAGTGCAACAAGTGCATGGTGGCCAACCAAGCCACCATACAGTGTCAAGAGAGTCTGGCACATGTGACTGAGACAGGCCTCGCTGCTGAGGAGTCACCGTGGACTAGAAAGTGCAACAAGTGCATGGTGGCCAAACAAGCCACCATACAGTATCAAGAGAGTGTGGTACATGTGACTGAGGCAAGCCTTGCTGCTGAGGAGTCACAGTTGACTAGAAAGTGCAACAAGTGCATGGTGGCCAACCAAGCCACCATACAGTGTCAAGAGAGTGTGGCACATGTGACTGAGGCAAGCCTCGCTGCTGAGGAGTCACAGTGGACTAGAAAGTGCAACAAGTGCATGGTGGCCAAACAAGCCACCATACAGTGTCAAGAGAGTGTGGGACGTGTGACTGAGGCAAGCCTCGCTGCTGAGGAAAAGCAGTGGACTAGAAAGTGCAACAAGTACATGGTGGCCAACCAAGCCACAATATAGTGTCAAGAGAGTGTGGCACATGTGACTGAGGCAAGCCTCGCTGCTCAGGAGTCACAGTGGACTAGAAAGTGCAACAAGTGCATGGTGGCCAAACAAGCCACCATACAGTGTCAAGAGAGTGTGGCACATGTGACTGAGGCAAGCCTCGCTGCTGAGTAGTCACAGTGGACTAGAAAGTGCAACAAGTGCATGGTGGCCAAACAAGCCACCATACAGTGTCAAGAGAGTGTGGCACATGTGACTGAGGCAAGCCTCGCTGCTGAGGAAAAGCAGTGGACTAGAAAGTGCAACAAGTACATGGTGGCCAACCAAGCCACAATACAGTGTCAAGAGAGTGTGGCACATGTGACTGAGGCAAGCCTCGCTGCTGAGGAAAAGCAGTGAACTAGAAAGTGCAACAAGTGCATGGTGGCCAGCCAAGCCACCATTCAGTGTCAAGAGAGTGGGTGACATGTGACTGAGGCAAGCCTCGCTGCTGAGGAAAAGCAGTGGACTAGAAAGTGCAACAAGTGCATGGTGGCCAACCAAGCCACAATACAGTGTCAGGAGTGAGGGACATGTGACTGAGGCAAGCCTCGCTGCTGAGGAAAAGCAGTGGACTAGAAAGTGCAACAAGTGCATGGTGGCCAACCAAGCCACAATATAGTGTCAGGAGAGTGGGTGACATGTGACTGAGGGAAGCCTCGCTGCTGAGGAGTCGCAGTGGACTAGAAAGTGCAACAAGTGCATGGTGGCCAGCCAAGCCACCATACAGTGTCAAGAGAGTGTGGCACATGTGACTGAGGCAAGCCTCGCTGCTGAGGAAAAGCAGTGGACTAGAAAGTGCAACAAGTACATGGTGGCCAACCAAGCCACAATACAGTGTCAAGAGAGTGTGGCACATGTGACTGAGGCAAGCCTAGCTGCTGAGGAAAAGCAGTGGACTAGAAAGTGCAGCAAGTGCATGATGGCCAACCAAGCCACCATTCAGTGTCAGGAGTGTGAGACATGTGACTGAGGCAAGCCTCGCTGCTGAGGAGTCGCAGTGGACTAGAAAGTACAAGTGCATGGTGGCCATCCACCATTCATTGTCAGGAGTGTGAGTTGTGAATGAGGCAAGCCTCGCTGCTGAGGAGTCACAGTGGACTAGAAAGTGCAACAAATGCATGGTGGCCAGCCAAGCCACCATTCAGTGTCAGGAGTGTGAGACATGTGACTGAGGCAAACCTCGCTGCTGAGGAGTCGCAGTGGACTAGAAAGTACAAGTGCATGGTGGCCAGCCAAGCCACCATTCAGTGTCAGGAGTGTGAGACATGTGACTGAGGCAAGCCTCGCTGCTGAGGAGTCGCAGTGGACTAGAAAGTGCAACAAGTGCATGGTGACCAACCAAGCCACAATACAGTGTCAGGAGTGAGGGACATGTGACTGAGGCAAGCCTCGCCGCTGAGGAAAAGCAGATGACTAGAAAGTGCAACAAGTACATGGTGGCCAACCAAGCCACCATGTAGTGTCAAGAGAGTGTGAGACATGTAACTGAGACAAGCCTCGCTGCTGAGGAGTCGCCGTGGACTAGAAAGTGCAACAAGTGCATGGTGGCCAGCCAAGCCACCATTCAGTGTCAGGAGTGTGAGACATGTGACTGAGGCAAGCCTCGCTGCTGAGGAGTCGCAGTGGACTAGAAAGTGCAACAAGTGCATGGTGGCCAACCAAGCCACAATACAGTGTCAGGAGTGAGGGACATGTGACTGAGGCAAGCCTCGCTGCTGAGGAGTCGCAGTCTGGAGAGTGTGAGACATGTGACTGAGGCAAGCCTCGCTGCTGAGGAAAAGCAGTGGACTAGAAAGTGCAACAAGTGCATGGTGGCCAACCAAGCCACAGTACAGTGTCAAGAGAGTGGGTGACATGTGACTGAGGCAAGCCTCGCTGCTGAGGAAAAGCAGTGGACTAGAAAGTGCAACAAGTACATGGTGGCCAGCCAAGCCACCATTCAGTGTCAGGAGTGTGAGACATGTGACTGAGGCAAGCCTCGCTGCTGAGGAGTCGCAGTGGACTAGAAAGTACAACAAGTGCATGGTGGCCAGCCACCATTCAGTGTCAGGAGTGTGAGTTGTGACTGAGGCAAGCCTCGCTGCTGAGGAGTCGCAGTGGACTAGAAAGTGCAACAAGTGCATGGTGGCCAGCCAAGCCACCATTCAGTGTCAGGAGTGTGAGACATGTGACTGAGGCAAGCCTCGCAGCTGAGGAGTCGCAGTGGACTAGAAAGTGCAACAAGTGTATGGTGGCCAACCAAGCCACAATACAGTGTCAGGAGAGAGGGACATGTGACTGAGGCAAGCCTCGCTGCTGAGGAGTTGCAGTGGACTAGAAAGTGCAACAAGTTCATGGTGGCCAACCAAGCCACAATACAGTGTCAGGAGTGAGGTACATGTGACTGAGGCAAGACTCGCTGCTGAGGAGAAGCAGTGGACTAGAAAGTGCAACAAGTGCATGGTGGCCAACCAAGCCACAATACAGTGTCAGGAGTGAGGGACATGTGACTGAGGCAAGACTCGCTGCTGAGGAGAAGCAGTGGACTAGAAAGTGCAACAAGTGCATGGTGGCCAGCCAAGCCACCATTCAGTGTCAGGAGAGTGGGTGACATGTGACTGAGGCAAGCCTCTCTGCTGAGGAGTCACAGTGGACTAGAAAGTGCAACAAGTGCATGGTGGCCAGCCAAGCCACAATACAGTGTCAAGAGAGTGGGTGACATGTGACTGAGGCAAGCCTCGCTGCTGAGGAAAATCAGTGGACTAGAAAGTGCAACAAGTTCATGGTGGCCAGCCAAGCCACCATTCAGTGTCAGGAGTGTGAGACATGTGACTGAGGCAAGCCTCGCTGCTGAGGAGTCGCAGTGGACTAGAAAGTACAACAAGTGCATGGTGGCCAGCCAAGCCACCATTCAGTGTCAGGAGTGAGAGACATGTGACTGAGGCAAGCCTCGCTGCTGAGGAAAAGCAGTGCACTAGAAAGTGCAACAAGTGCATGGTGGCCAACCAAGCCACAATACAGTGTCAAGAGAGTGGGTGACATGTGACTGAGGCAAGCCTCGCTGCTGAGGAAAATCAGTGGACTAGAAAGTGCAACAAGTTCATGGTGGCCAGCCAAGCCACCATTCAGTGTCAGGAGTGTGAGACATGTGACTGAGGCAAGCCTCGCTGCTGAGGAGTCGCAGTGGACTAGAAAGTACAACAAGTGCATGGTGGCCAGCCACAATTCAGTGTCAGGAGTGTGAGTTGTGACTGAGGCAAGCCTCGCTGCTGAGGAGTCGCAGTGGACTAGAAAGTACAACAAGTGTATGGTGGTCAGCCAAGCCACCATTCAGTGTCAGGAGTGTGAGACATGTGACTGAGGCAAGCCTCGCTGCTGAGGAGTCGCAGTGGACTAGAAAGTGCAACAAGTGCATGGTGGCCAACCAAGCCACAATACAGTGTCAGGAGTGAGGAACATGTGACTGAGGCAAGCCGTGCTGCTGAGGAAAAGCAGTGGACTAGAAAGTGCAACAAGTACATGGTGGCCAACCAAGCCACCATGTAGTGTCAAGAGAGTATGAGACATGTGACTGAGGCAAGCCTCGCTGCTGAGGAGTCGCCGTGGACTAGAAAGTGCAACAAGTGCACTGTGGCCAGCCAAGCCACCATTCAGTGTCAGGAGTGTGAGACATGTGACTGAGGCAAGCCTCGCTGCTGAGGAGTCGCAGTGGACTAGAAAGTACAACAAGTGCATGGTGGCCAGCCAAGCCACCATTTAGTGTCAGGAGTGTGAGACATGTGACTGAGGCAAGTCTTGCTGCTGAGGAGTCGCAGTGGACTAGAAAGTGCAACAAGTGCATGGTGGCCAACCAAGCCACAATACAGTGTCCGGAGTGAGGGACATGTGACTGAGGCAAGCCACGCTGCTGAGGAGTCGCAGTGGACTACAAAGTGCAACACGTGCATGGTGGCCAGCCAAGCCACAATACAGTGTCAGGAGTGAGGTACATGTGACTGAGGCAAGCCTCGCTGCTGAGGAGAAGCAGTGGACTAGAAAGTGCAACACGTGCATGGTGGCCAGCCAAGCCACCATTCAGTGTCAGGAGAGTGGGTGACATGTGACTGAGGCAAGCCTCTCTGCTGAGGAGTCACAGTGGACTAGAAAGTGCAACAAGTGCATGATGGCCAACCAAGCCACAATACAGTGTCATGAGTGAGAGACATGTGACTGAGGCAAGCCTCGCTGCTGAGGAGAAGCAGTGGACTAGAAAGTGCAACAAGTGCATGGTGGCCAGCCAAGCCACAATACAGTGTCAGGAGTGAGGGACATGTGACTGAGGCAAGCCTCGCTGCTGAGGAGAAGCAGTGGACTAGAAAGTGCAACAAGTGCATGGTGGCCAGCCAAGCCACAATACAGTGTCAGGAGTGAGGGACATGTGACTGAGGCAAGCCTCGCTGCTGAGGAGTCACAGTGGACTAAAAAGTTCCACAAGTGCATGGTGGCCAGCCAAGCCACCATTCAGTGTCAGGAGTGTGAGACATGTGACTGAGGCAAGCCTCGCTGCTGAGGAGAAGCAGTGGACTAGAAAGTACAACAAGTGCATGGTGGCCAACCAAACCACAATACAGTGTCAGCAGTGGGTGACATGTGACTGAGGCAAGCCTCGCTGCTGAGGAGAAGCAGTGGACTAGAAAGTGCAACAAGTGCATGGTGGCCAGCCAAGCCACAATACAGTGTCAGAAGTGAGGGACATGTGACTGAGGCAAGCCTCGCTGCTGAGGAGAAGCAGTGTACTAGAAAGTGCAACAAGTGCATGGTGGCCAGCCAAGCCACAATACAGTGTCAGGAGTGAGGGACATGTGACTGAGGCAAGCCTCGCTGCTGAGGAGTCACAGTGGACTAAAAAGTTCCACAAGTGCATGGTGGCCAGCCAAGCCACAATACAGTGTCAGGAGTGAGGGACATGTGACTGAGGCAAGCCTCGCTGCTGAGGAGTCGCAGTGGACTAGAAAGTACAACAAGTGCATGGTGGCCAGCCACAATTCAGTGTCAGGAGTGTGAGTTGTGACTGAGGCAAGCCTCGCTGCTGAGGAGTCGCAGTGGACTAGAAAGTGCAACAAGTGCATGGTGGCCAGCCAAGCCACCATTCAGTGTCAGGAGTGTGAGACATGTGACTGAGGCAAGCCTCGCTGCTGAGGAGTCGCAGTGGACTAGAAAGTACAACAAGTGTATGGTGGCCAGCCAAGCCACCATTCAGTGTCAGGAGTGTGAGACATGTGACTGAGGCAAGCCTCGCTGCTGAGGAGTCGCAGTGGACTAGAAAGTGCAACAAGTGCATGGTGGCCAACCAAGCCACAATACAGTGTCAGGAGTGAGGGACATGTGACTGAGGCAAGCCTTGCCGCTGAGGAAAAGCAGTGGACTAGAAAGTGCAACAAGTACATGGTGGCCAACCAAGCCACCATGTAGTGTCAAGACAGTATGAGACATGTGACTGAGGCAAGACTCGCTGCTGAGGAGTCGCCGTGGACTAGAAAGTACAACAAGTGCATGGTGGCCAGCCAAGCCACCATTTAGTGTCAGGAGTGTGAGACATGTGACTGAGGCAAGTCTTGCTGCTGAGGAGTCGCAGTGGACTAGAAAGTGCAACAAGTGCATGGTGGCCAACTAAGCCACAATACAGTGTCCGGAGTGAGGGACATGTGACTGAGGCAAGCCACGCTGCTGAGGAGTCGCAGTGGACTACAAAGTGCAACAAGAGCATGGTGGCCAGCCAAGCCACAATACAGTGTCAGGAGTGAGGTACATGTGACTGAGGCAAGCCTCGCTGCTGAGGAGTCGCAGTGGACTAGAAAGTACAACAAGTGTATGGTGGCCAGCCAAGCCACCATTCAGTGTCAGGAGTGTGAGACATGTGACTGAGGCAAGCCTCGCTGCTGAGGAGTCGCAGTGGACTAGAAAGTGCAACAAGTGTATGGTGGCCAGCCAAGCCACCATTCAGTGTCAGGAGTGTGAGACATGTGACTGAGGTAAGTCTTGCTGCTGAGGAGTCGCAGTGGACTAGAAAGTACAACAAGTGCATGGTGGCCAGCCACAATTCAGTGTCAGGAGTGTGAGTTGTGACTGAGGCAAGCCTCGCTGCTGAGGAGTCGCAGTGGACTAGAAAGTGCAACAAGTGCATGGTGGCCAGCCAAGCCACCATTCAGTGTCAGGAGTGTGAGACATGTGACTGAGGCAAGCCTCGCTGCTGAGGAGTCGCAGTGGACTAGAAAGTACAACAAGTGTATGGTGGCCAGCCAAGCCACCATTCAGTGTCAGGAGTGTGAGACATGTGACTGAGGCAAGCCTCGCTGCTGAGGAGTCGCAGTGGACTAGAAAGTGCAACAAGTGCATGGTGGCCAACCAAGCCACAATACAGTGTCAGGAGTGAGGGACATGTGACTGAGGCAAGCCTTGCCGCTGAGGAAAAGCAGTGGACTAGAAAGTGCAACAAGTACATGGTGGCCAACCAAGCCACCATGTAGTGTCAAGAGAGTATGAGACATGTGACTGAGGCAAGCCTCGCTGCTGAGGAGTCGCCGTGGACTAGAAAGTGCAACAAGTGCATGGTGGCCAGCCAAGCCACCATTTAGTGTCAGGAGTGTGAGACATGTGACTGAGGCAAGCCCCGCTGCTGTGGAGTCGCAGTGGACTAGAAAGTGCAACAAGTGCATGGTGGCCAGCCAAGCCACAATACAGTGTCAGGAGTGAGGTACATGTGACTGAGGCAAGCCTCGCTGCTGAGGAGAAGCAGTGGACTAGAAAGTGCAACACGTGCATGGTGGCCAGCCAAGCCACCATTCAGTGTGAGGAGAGTGGGTGACATGTGACTGAGGCAAGCCTCGCTGCTGAGGAGAAGCAGTGGACTAGAAAGTGCAACAAGTGCATGGTGGCCAGCCAAGCCACAATACAGTGTCAGGAGTGAGGGACATGTGACTGAGGCAAGCCTCGCTGCTGAGGAGTCACAGTGGACTAAAAAGTTCCACAAGTGCATGGTGGCCAGCCAAGCCACCATTCAGTGTCAGGAGTGTGAGACATGTGACTGAGGCAAGCCTCGCTGCTGAGGAGAAGCAGTGGACTAGTAAGTACAACAAGTGCATGGTGGCCAACCAAACCACAATACAGTGTCAGCAGTGGGTGACATGTGACTGAGGCAAGCCTCGCTGCTGAGGAGAAGCAGTGGACTAGAAAGTGCAACAAGTGCATGGTGGCCAGCCAAGCCACAATACAGTGTCAGAAGTGAGGGACATGTGACTGAGGCAAGCCTCGCTGCTGAGGAGAAGCAGTGTACTAGAAAGTGCAACAAGTGCATGGTGGCCAGCCAAGCCACAATACAGTGTCAGGAGTGAGGGACATGTGACTGAGGCAAGCCTCGCTGCTGAGGAGTCACAGTGGACTAAAAAGTTCCACAAGTGCATGGTGGCCAGCCAAGCCACCATTCAGTGTCAGGAGTGTGAGACATGTGACTGAGGCAAGCCTCGCTGCTGAGGAGTCGCAGTGGACTAGAAAGTACAACAAGTGCATGGTGGCCAGCCACAATTCAGTGTCAGAAGTGTGAGTTGTGACTGAGGCAAGCCTCGCTGCTGAGGAGTCGCAGTGGACTAGAAAGTGCAACAAGTGCATGGTGGCCAGCCAAGCCACCATTCAGTGTCAGGAGTGTGAGACATGTGACTGAGGCAAGCCTCGCTGCTGAGGAGTCGCAGTGGACTAGAAAGTACAACAAGTGTATGGTGGCCAGCCAAGCCACCATTCAGTGTCACGAGTGAGAGACATGTGACTGAGGCAAACCTTGCTGCTGAGGAGAAGCAGTGGACTAGAAAGTGCAACAAGTGCATGGTGGCCAATCAAGCCACCATACAGTGTCAAGAGAGTGTGACACATGTGATTGAGGCAAGCCTCGCTGCTGAGGAGAAGCAGTGGACTAGAAAGTGCAACAAGTGCATGGTGGCCAAACAAGCCACCATACAGTGTCAAGAGAGTGAGGGACATGTGACTGAGGCAAGCCTTGCTGCTGAGGAGAAGCAGTGGACTAGAAAGTGCAACAAGTGCATGGTGGCCAAACAAGCCACCATACAGTGTCAGGAGTGAGGGACATGTGACTGAGGCAAGCCTCGCTGCTGAGGAAAATCAGTGGATTAGAAAGTGTAACAAGTGCATGGTGGCCAAACAAGCCACCATACAGTGTCAGGAGTGTGAGACATGTGACTGAGGCAAGCCTCGCTGCTGAGGAAAAGCAGTGGACTGGAAAGTACAACAAGTACATGGTGGCCAGCCAAGCCACAATACAGTGTCTGGAGAGTGTGGCACATGTGACTGAGGCATGCCTCGCTGCTGAGGAAAAGCAGTGGACTAGAAAGTGCAACAAGTACATGGTGGCCAGCCAAGCCACCATTCAGTGTCAGGAGTGTGAGACATGTGACTGAGGCAAGCCTCACTGCTGAGGAAACGCAGTGGACTAGAAAGTGCAACAAGTGCATGGTGGCTAGCCAAGCCAAAATACAGTGTCAAGAGAGTGTGGCACATGTGACTGAGGCAAGCCTCGCTGCTGAGGAGAAGCACTGGACTAGAAAGTGCCACAAGTGCATGGTGGCCAGCCAAGCCACAGTACAGTGTCAGGAGTGAGGGACATGTGACTGAGGCAAGCCTCGCTGCTGAGGAAAAGCAGTGGATTAGAAAGTGCAACAAGTGCATGGTGGCCAGCCAAGCCACAATACAGTGTCAGAAGTGAGGGACATGTGACTGAGGCAAGCCTCGCTGCTGAGGAGAAGCAGTGTACTAGAAAGTGCAACAAGTGCATGGTGGCCAGCCAAGCCACAATACAGTGTCAGGAGTGAGGGACATGTGACTGAGGCAAGCCTCGCTGCTGAGGAGTCACAGTGGACTAAAAAGTTCCACAAGTGCATGGTGGCCAGCCAAGCCACCATTCAGTGTCAGGAGTGTGAGACATGTGACTGAGGCAAGCCTCGCTGCTGAGGAGTCGCAGTGGACTAGAAAGTACAACAAGTGCATGGTGGCCAGCCACAATTCAGTGTCAGAAGTGTGAGTTGTGACTGAGGCAAGCCTCGCTGCTGAGGAGTCGCAGTGGACTAGAAAGTGCAACAAGTGCATGGTGGCCAGCCAAGCCACCATTCAGTGTCAGGAGTGTGAGACATGTGACTGAGGCAAGCCTCGCTGCTGAGGAGTCGCAGTGGACTAGAAAGTACAACAAGTGTATGGTGGCCAGCCAAGCCACCATTCAGTGTCACGAGTGAGAGACATGTGACTGAGGCAAACCTTGCTGCTGAGGAGAAGCAGTGGACTAGAAAGTGCAACAAGTGCATGGTGGCCAATCAAGCCACCATACAGTGTCAAGAGAGTGTGACACATGTGATTGAGGCAAGCCTCGCTGCTGAGGAGAAGCAGTGGACTAGAAAGTGCAACAAGTGCATGGTGGCCAAACAAGCCACCATACAGTGTCAAGAGAGTGAGGGACATGTGACTGAGGCAAGCCTTGCTGCTGAGGAGAAGCAGTGGACTAGAAAGTGCAACAAGTGCATGGTGGCCAAACAAGCCACCATACAGTGTCAGGAGTGAGGGACATGTGACTGAGGCAAGCCTCGCTGCTGAGGAAAATCAGTGGATTAGAAAGTGTAACAAGTGCATGGTGGCCAAACAAGCCACCATACAGTGTCAGGAGTGTGAGACATGTGACTGAGGCAAGCCTCGCTGCTGAGGAAAAGCAGTGGACTAGAAAGTACAACAAGTACATGGTGGCCAGCCAAGCCACAATACAGTGTCTGGAGAGTGTGGCACATGTGACTGAGGCATGCCTCGCTGCTGAGGAAAAGCAGTGGACTAGAAAGTGCAACAAGTACATGGTGGCCAGCCAAGCCACCATTCAGTGTCAGGAGTGTGAGACATGTGACTGAGGCAAGCCTCACTGCTGAGGAAACGCAGTGGACTAGAAAGTGCAACAAGTGCATGGTGGCTAGCCAAGCCAAAATACAGTGTCAAGAGAGTGTGGCACATGTGACTGAGGCAAGCCTCGCTGCTGAGGAGAAGCACTGGACTAGAAAGTGCCACAAGTGCATGGTGGCCAGCCAAGCCACAGTACAGTGTCAGGAGTGAGGGACATGTGACTGAGGCAAGCCTCGCTGCTGAGGAAAAGCAGTGGATTAGAAAGTGCAACAAGTGCATGGTGACCAGCCAAGCCACCATTCAGTGTCAGGAGAGTGGGTGACATGTGACTGAGGCAAGCCTCGCTGCTGAGGAGTCACAGTGGACTAGAAAGTGTAACAAGTACATGGTGGCCAACCAAGCCACCATACAGTGTCAAGAGAGTGTGGCACATGTGACTGAGGCAAGCCTCGCTGCTGAGGAGTCACAGTGGACTAGAAAGTGCAACAAGTGCATGGTGGCCAAACAAGCCACCATACAGTGTCAAGAGAGTGTGGGACGTGTGACTGAGGCAAGCCTCGCTGCTGAGGAAAAGCAGTGGACTAGAAAGTGCAACAAGTACATGGTGGCCAACCAAGCCACAATATAGTGTCAAGAGAGTGTGGCACATGTGACTGAGGCAAGCCTCGCTGCTCAGGAGTCACAGTGGACTAGAAAGTGCAACAAGTGCATGGTGGCCAAACAAGCCACCATACAGTGTCAAGAGAGTGTGGCACATGTGACTGAGGCAAGCCTCGCTGCTGAGTAGTCACAGTGGACTAGAAAGTGCAACAAGTGCATGGTGGCCAAACAAGCCACCATACAGTGTCAAGAGAGTGTGGCACATGTGACTGAGGCAAGCCTCGCTGCTGAGGAAAAGCAGTGGACTAGAAAGTGCAACAAGTACATGGTGGCCAACCAAGCCACAATACAGTGTCAAGAGAGTGTGGCACATGTGACTGAGGCAAGCCTCGCTGCTGAGGAAAAGCAGTGAACTAGAAAGTGCAACAAGTGCATGGTGGCCAGCCAAGCCACCATTCAGTGTCAAGAGAGTGGGTGACATGTGACTGAGGCAAGCCTCGCTGCTGAGGAAAAGCAGTGGACTAGAAAGTGCAACAAGTGCATGGTGGCCAACCAAGCCACAATACAGTGTCAGGAGTGAGGGACATGTGACTGAGGCAAGCCTCGCTGCTGAGGAAAAGCAGTGGACTAGAAAGTGCAACAAGTGCATGGTGGCCAACCAAGCCACAATATAGTGTCAGGAGAGTGGGTGACATGTGACTGAGGGAAGCCTCGCTGCTGAGGAGTCGCAGTGGACTAGAAAGTGCAACAAGTGCATGGTGGCCAGCCAAGCCACCATACAGTGTCAAGAGAGTGTGGCACATGTGACTGAGGCAAGCCTCGCTGCTGAGGAAAAGCAGTGGACTAGAAAGTGCAACAAGTACATGGTGGCCAACCAAGCCACAATACAGTGTCAAGAGAGTGTGGCACATGTGACTGAGGCAAGCCTAGCTGCTGAGGAAAAGCAGTGGACTAGAAAGTGCAGCAAGTGCATGATGGCCAACCAAGCCACCATTCAGTGTCAGGAGTGTGAGACATGTGACTGAGGCAAGCCTCGCTGCTGAGGAGTCGCAGTGGACTAGAAAGTACAAGTACATGGTGGCCATCCACCATTCATTGTCAGGAGTGTGAGTTGTGAATGAGGCAAGCCTCGCTGCTGAGGAGTCACAGTGGACTAGAAAGTGCAACAAATGCATGGTGGCCAGCCAAGCCACCATTCAGTGTCAGGAGTGTGAGACATGTGACTGAGGCAAACCTCGCTGCTGAGGAGTCGCAGTGGACTAGAAAGTACAAGTGCATGGTGGCCAGCCAAGCCACCATTCAGTGTCAGGAGTGTGAGACATGTGACTGAGGCAAGCCTCGCTGCTGAGGAGTCGCAGTGGACTAGAAAGTGCAACAAGTGCATGGTGACCAACCAAGCCACAATACAGTGTCAGGAGTGAGGGACATGTGACTGAGGCAAGCCTCGCCGCTGAGGAAAAGCAGATGACTAGAAAGTGCAACAAGTACATGGTGGCCAACCAAGCCACCATGTAGTGTCAAGAGAGTGTGAGACATGTAACTGAGACAAGCCTCGCTGCTGAGGAGTCGCCGTGGACTAGAAAGTGCAACAAGTGCATGGTGGCCAGCCAAGCCACCATTCAGTGTCAGGAGTGTGAGACATGTGACTGAGGCAAGCCTCGCTGCTGAGGAGTCGCAGTGGACTAGAAAGTGCAACAAGTGCATGGTGGCCAACCAAGCCACAATACAGTGTCAGGAGTGAGGGACATGTGACTGAGGCAAGCCTCGCTGCTGAGGAGTCGCAGTCTGGAGAGTGTGAGACATGTGACTGAGGCAAGCCTCGCTGCTGAGGAAAAGCAGTGGACTAGAAAGTGCAACAAGTGCATGGTGGCCAACCAAGCCACAGTACAGTGTCAAGAGAGTGGGTGACATGTGACTGAGGCAAGCCTCGCTGCTGAGGAAAAGCAGTGGACTAGAAAGTGCAACAAGTACATGGTGGCCAGCCAAGCCACCATTCAGTGTCAGGAGTGTGAGACATGTGACTGAGGCAAGCCTCGCTGCTGAGGAGTCGCAGTGGACTAGAAAGTACAACAAGTGCATGGTGGCCAGCCACCATTCAGTGTCAGGAGTGTGAGTTGTGACTGAGGCAAGCCTCGCTGCTGAGGAGTCGCAGTGGACTAGAAAGTGCAACAAGTGCATGGTGGCCAGCCAAGCCACCATTCAGTGTCAGGAGTGTGAGACATGTGACTGAGGCAAGCCTCGCAGCTGAGGAGTCGCAGTGGACTAGAAAGTGCAACAAGTGTATGGTGGCCAACCAAGCCACAATACAGTGTCAGGAGAGAGGGACATGTGACTGAGGCAAGCCTCGCTGCTGAGGAGTTGCAGTGGACTAGAAAGTGCAACAAGTTCATGGTGGCCAACCAAGCCACAATACAGTGTCAGGAGTGAGGTACATGTGACTGAGGCAAGACTCGCTGCTGAGGAGAAGCAGTGGACTAGAAAGTGCAACAAGTGCATGGTGGCCAACCAAGCCACAATACAGTGTCAGGAGTGAGGGACATGTGACTGAGGCAAGACTCGCTGCTGAGGAGAAGCAGTGGACTAGAAAGTGCAACAAGTGCATGGTGGCCAGCCAAGCCACCATTCAGTGTCAGGAGAGTGGGTGACATGTGACTGAGGCAAGCCTCTCTGCTGAGGAGTCACAGTGGACTAGAAAGTGCAACAAGTGCATGGTGGCCAGCCAAGCCACAATACAGTGTCAAGAGAGTGGGTGACATGTGACTGAGGCAAGCCTCGCTGCTGAGGAAAATCAGTGGACTAGAAAGTGCAACAAGTTCATGGTGGCCAGCCAAGCCACCATTCAGTGTCAGGAGTGTGAGACATGTGACTGAGGCAAGCCTCGCTGCTGAGGAGTCGCAGTGGACTAGAAAGTACAACAAGTGCATGGTGGCCAGCCAAGCCACCATTCAGTGTCAGGAGTGAGAGACATGTGACTGAGGCAAGCCTCGCTGCTGAGGAAAAGCAGTGCACTAGAAAGTGCAACAAGTGCATGGTGGCCAACCAAGCCACAATACAGTGTCAAGAGAGTGGGTGACATGTGACTGAGGCAAGCCTCGCTGCTGAGGAAAATCAGTGGACTAGAAAGTGCAACAAGTTCATGGTGGCCAGCCAAGCCACCATTCAGTGTCAGGAGTGTGAGACATGTGACTGAGGCAAGCCTCGCTGCTGAGGAGTCGCAGTGGACTAGAAAGTACAACAAGTGCATGGTGGCCAGCCACAATTCAGTGTCAGGAGTGTGAGTTGTGACTGAGGCAAGCCTCGCTGCTGAGGAGTCGCAGTGGACTAGAAAGTACAACAAGTGTATGGTGGTCAGCCAAGCCACCATTCAGTGTCAGGAGTGTGAGACATGTGACTGAGGCAAGCCTCGCTGCTGAGGAGTCGCAGTGGACTAGAAAGTGCAACAAGTGCATGGTGGCCAACCAAGCCACAATACAGTGTCAGGAGTGAGGAACATGTGACTGAGGCAAGCCGTGCTGCTGAGGAAAAGCAGTGGACTAGAAAGTGCAACAAGTACATGGTGGCCAACCAAGCCACCATGTAGTGTCAAGAGAGTATGAGACATGTGACTGAGGCAAGCCTCGCTGCTGAGGAGTCGCCGTGGACTAGAAAGTGCAACAAGTGCACTGTGGCCAGCCAAGCCACCATTCAGTGTCAGGAGTGTGAGACATGTGACTGAGGCAAGCCTCGCTGCTGAGGAGTCGCAGTGGACTAGAAAGTACAACAAGTGCATGGTGGCCAGCCAAGCCACCATTTAGTGTCAGGAGTGTGAGACATGTGACTGAGGCAAGTCTTGCTGCTGAGGAGTCGCAGTGGACTAGAAAGTGCAACAAGTGCATGGTGGCCAACCAAGCCACAATACAGTGTCCGGAGTGAGGGACATGTGACTGAGGCAAGCCACGCTGCTGAGGAGTCGCAGTGGACTACAAAGTGCAACACGTGCATGGTGGCCAGCCAAGCCACAATACAGTGTCAGGAGTGAGGTACATGTGACTGAGGCAAGCCTCGCTGCTGAGGAGAAGCAGTGGACTAGAAAGTGCAACATGTGCATGGTGGCCAGCCAAGCCACCATTCAGTGTCAGGAGAGTGGGTGACATGTGACTGAGGCAAGCCTCTCTGCTGAGGAGTCACAGTGGACTAGAAAGTGCAACAAGTGCATGATGGCCAACCAAGCCACAATACAGTGTCATGAGTGAGAGACATGTGACTGAGGCAAGCCTCGCTGCTGAGGAGAAGCAGTGGACTAGAAAGTGCAACAAGTGCATGGCGGCCAGCCAAGCCACAATACAGTGTCAGGAGTGAGGGACATGTGACTGAGGCAAGCCTCGCTGCTGAGGAGAAGCAGTGGACTAGAAAGTGCAACAAGTGCATGGTGGCCAGCCAAGCCACAATACAGTGTCAGGAGTGAGGGACATGTGACTGAGGCAAGCCTCGCTGCTGAGGAGTCACAGTGGACTAAAAAGTTCCACAAGTGCATGGTGGCCAGCCAAGCCACCATTCAGTGTCAGGAGTGTGAGACATGTGACTGAGGCAAGCCTCGCTGCTGAGGAGAAGCAGTGGACTAGAAAGTACAACAAGTGCATGGTGGCCAACCAAACCACAATACAGTGTCAGCAGTGGGTGACATGTGACTGAGGCAAGCCTCGCTGCTGAGGAGAAGCAGTGGACTAGAAAGTGCAACAAGTGCATGGTGGCCAGCCAAGCCACAATACAGTGTCAGAAGTGAGGGACATGTGACTGAGGCAAGCCTCGCTGCTGAGGAGAAGCAGTGTACTAGAAAGTGCAACAAGTGCATGGTGGCCAGCCAAGCCACAATACAGTGTCAGGAGTGAGGGACATGTGACTGAGGCAAGCCTCGCTGCTGAGGAGTCACAGTGGACTAAAAAGTTCCACAAGTGCATGGTGGCCAGCCAAGCCACAATACAGTGTCAGGAGTGAGGGACATGTGACTGAGGCAAGCCTCGCTGCTGAGGAGTCGCAGTGGACTAGAAAGTACAACAAGTGCATGGTGGCCAGCCACAATTCAGTGTCAGGAGTGTGAGTTGTGACTGAGGCAAGCCTCGCTGCTGAGGAGTCGCAGTGGACTAGAAAGTGCAACAAGTGCATGGTGGCCAGCCAAGCCACCATTCAGTGTCAGGAGTGTGAGACATGTGACTGAGGCAAGCCTCGCTGCTGAGGAGTCGCAGTGGACTAGAAAGTACAACAAGTGTATGGTGGCCAGCCAAGCCACCATTCAGTGTCAGGAGTGTGAGACATGTGACTGAGGCAAGCCTCGCTGCTGAGGAGTCGCAGTGGACTAGAAAGTGCAACAAGTGCATGGTGGCCAACCAAGCCACAATACAGTGTCAGGAGTGAGGGACATGTGACTGAGGCAAGCCTTGCCGCTGAGGAAAAGCAGTGGACTAGAAAGTGCAACAAGTACATGGTGGCCAACCAAGCCACCATGTAGTGTCAAGAGAGTATGAGACATGTGACTGAGGCAAGACTCGCTGCTGAGGAGTCGCCGTGGACTAGAAAGTACAACAAGTGCATGGTGGCCAGCCAAGCCACCATTTAGTGTCAGGAGTGTGAGACATGTGACTGAGGCAAGTCTTGCTGCTGAGGAGTCGCAGTGGACTAGAAAGTGCAACAAGTGCATGGTGGCCAACTAAGCCACAATACAGTGTCCGGAGTGAGGGACATGTGACTGAGGCAAGCCACGCTGCTGAGGAGTCGCAGTGGACTACAAAGTGCAACAAGAGCATGGTGGCCAGCCAAGCCACAATACAGTGTCAGGAGTGAGGTACATGTGACTGAGGCAAGCCTCGCTGCTGAGGAGTCGCAGTGGACTAGAAAGTACAACAAGTGTATGGTGGCCAGCCAAGCCACCATTCAGTGTCAGGAGTGTGAGACATGTGACTGAGGCAAGCCTCGCTGCTGAGGAGTCGCAGTGGACTAGAAAGTGCAACAAGTGTATGGTGGCCAGCCAAGCCACCATTCAGTGTCAGGAGTGTGAGACATGTGACTGAGGTAAGTCTTGCTGCTGAGGAGTCGCAGTGGACTAGAAAGTACAACAAGTGCATGGTGGCCAGCCACAATTCAGTGTCAGGAGTGTGAGTTGTGACTGAGGCAAGCCTCGCTGCTGAGGAGTCGCAGTGGACTAGAAAGTGCAACAAGTGCATGGTGGCCAGCCAAGCCACCATTCAGTGTCAGGAGTGTGAGACATGTGACTGAGGCAAGCCTCGCTGCTGAGGAGTCGCAGTGGACTAGAAAGTACAACAAGTGTATGGTGGCCAGCCAAGCCACCATTCAGTGTCAGGAGTGTGAGACATGTGACTGAGGCAAGCCTCGCTGCTGAGGAGTCGCAGTGGACTAGAAAGTGCAACAAGTGCATGGTGGCCAACCAAGCCACAATACAGTGTCAGGAGTGAGGGACATGTGACTGAGGCAAGCCTTGCCGCTGAGGAAAAGCAGTGGACTAGAAAGTGCAACAAGTACATGGTGGCCAACCAAGCCACCATGTAGTGTCAAGAGAGTATGAGACATGTGACTGAGGCAAGCCTCGCTGCTGAGGAGTCGCCGTGGACTAGAAAGTGCAACAAGTGCATGGTGGCCAGCCAAGCCACCATTTAGTGTCAGGAGTGTGAGACATGTGACTGAGGCAAGCCCCGCTGCTGTGGAGTCGCAGTGGACTAGAAAGTGCAACAAGTGCATGGTGGCCAGCCAAGCCACAATACAGTGTCAGGAGTGAGGTACATGTGACTGAGGCAAGCCTCGCTGCTGAGGAGAAGCAGTGGACTAGAAAGTGCAACACGTGCATGGTGGCCAGCCAAGCCACCATTCAGTGTGAGGAGAGTGGGTGACATGTGACTGAGGCAAGCCTCGCTGCTGAGGAGAAGCAGTGGACTAGAAAGTGCAACAAGTGCATGGTGGCCAGCCAAGCCACAATACAGTGTCAGGAGTGAGGGACATGTGACTGAGGCAAGCCTCGCTGCTGAGGAGTCACAGTGGACTAAAAAGTTCCACAAGTGCATGGTGGCCAGCCAAGCCACCATTCAGTGTCAGGAGTGTGAGACATGTGACTGAGGCAAGCCTCGCTGCTGAGGAGAAGCAGTGGACTAGTAAGTACAACAAGTGCATGGTGGCCAACCAAACCACAATACAGTGTCAGCAGTGGGTGACATGTGACTGAGGCAAGCCTCGCTGCTGAGGAGAAGCAGTGGACTAGAAAGTGCAACAAGTGCATGGTGGCCAGCCAAGCCACAATACAGTGTCAGAAGTGAGGGACATGTGACTGAGGCAAGCCTCGCTGCTGAGGAGAAGCAGTGTACTAGAAAGTGCAACAAGTGCATGGTGGCCAGCCAAGCCACAATACAGTGTCAGGAGTGAGGGACATGTGACTGAGGCAAGCCTCGCTGCTGAGGAGTCACAGTGGACTAAAAAGTTCCACAAGTGCATGGTGGCCAGCCAAGCCACCATTCAGTGTCAGGAGTGTGAGACATGTGACTGAGGCAAGCCTCGCTGCTGAGGAGTCGCAGTGGACTAGAAAGTACAACAAGTGCATGGTGGCCAGCCACAATTCAGTGTCAGAAGTGTGAGTTGTGACTGAGGCAAGCCTCGCTGCTGAGGAGTCGCAGTGGACTAGAAAGTGCAACAAGTGCATGGTGGCCAGCCAAGCCACCATTCAGTGTCAGGAGTGTGAGACATGTGACTGAGGCAAGCCTCGCTGCTGAGGAGTCGCAGTGGACTAGAAAGTACAACAAGTGTATGGTGGCCAGCCAAGCCACCATTCAGTGTCACGAGTGAGAGACATGTGACTGAGGCAAACCTTGCTGCTGAGGAGAAGCAGTGGACTAGAAAGTGCAACAAGTGCATGGTGGCCAATCAAGCCACCATACAGTGTCAAGAGAGTGTGACACATGTGATTGAGGCAAGCCTCGCTGCTGAGGAGAAGCAGTGGACTAGAAAGTGCAACAAGTGCATGGTGGCCAAACAAGCCACCATACAGTGTCAAGAGAGTGAGGGACATGTGACTGAGGCAAGCCTTGCTGCTGAGGAGAAGCAGTGGACTAGAAAGTGCAACAAGTGCATGGTGGCCAAACAAGCCACCATACAGTGTCAGGAGTGAGGGACATGTGACTGAGGCAAGCCTCGCTGCTGAGGAAAATCAGTGGATTAGAAAGTGTAACAAGTGCATGGTGGCCAAACAAGCCACCATACAGTGTCAGGAGTGTGAGACATGTGACTGAGGCAAGCCTCGCTGCTGAGGAAAAGCAGTGGACTAGAAAGTACAACAAGTACATGGTGGCCAGCCAAGCCACAATACAGTGTCTGGAGAGTGTGGCACATGTGACTGAGGCATGCCTCGCTGCTGAGGAAAAGCAGTGGACTAGAAAGTGCAACAAGTACATGGTGGCCAGCCAAGCCACCATTCAGTGTCAGGAGTGTGAGACATGTGACTGAGGCAAGCCTCACTGCTGAGGAAACGCAGTGGACTAGAAAGTGCAACAAGTGCATGGTGGCTAGCCAAGCCAAAATACAGTGTCAAGAGAGTGTGGCACATGTGACTGAGGCAAGCCTCGCTGCTGAGGAGAAGCACTGGACTAGAAAGTGCCACAAGTGCATGGTGGCCAGCCAAGCCACAGTACAGTGTCAGGAGTGAGGGACATGTGACTGAGGCAAGCCTCGCTGCTGAGGAAAAGCAGTGGATTAGAAAGTGCAACAAGTGCATGGTGACCAGCCAAGCCACCATTCAGTGTCAGGAGAGTGGGTGACATGTGACTGAGGCAAGCCTCGCTGCTGAGGAGTCACAGTGGACTAGAAAGTGTAACAAGTACATGGTGGCCAACCAAGCCACCATACAGTGTCAAGAGAGTGTGGCACATGTGACTGAGGCAAGCCTCGCTGCTGAGGAGTCACAGTGGACTAGAAAGTGCAACAAGTGCATGGTGGCCAAACAAGCCACCATACAGTGTCAAGAGAGTGTGGGACGTGTGACTGAGGCAAGCCTCGCTGCTGAGGAAAAGCAGTGGACTAGAAAGTGCAACAAGTACATGGTGGCCAACCAAGCCACAATATAGTGTCAAGAGAGTGTGGCACATGTGACTGAGGCAAGCCTCGCTGCTCAGGAGTCACAGTGGACTAGAAAGTGCAACAAGTGCATGGTGGCCAAACAAGCCACCATACAGTGTCAAGAGAGTGTGGCACATGTGACTGAGGCAAGCCTCGCTGCTGAGTAGTCACAGTGGACTAGAAAGTGCAACAAGTGCATGGTGGCCAAACAAGCCACCATACAGTGTCAAGAGAGTGTGGCACATGTGACTGAGGCAAGCCTCGCTGCTGAGGAAAAGCAGTGGACTAGAAAGTGCAACAAGTACATGGTGGCCAACCAAGCCACAATACAGTGTCAAGAGAGTGTGGCACATGTGACTGAGGCAAGCCTCGCTGCTGAGGAAAAGCAGTGAACTAGAAAGTGCAACAAGTGCATGGTGGCCAGCCAAGCCACCATTCAGTGTCAAGAGAGTGGGTAACATGTGACTGAGGCAAGCCTCGCTGCTGAGGAAAAGCAGTGGACTAGAAAGTGCAACAAGTGCATGGTGGCCAACCAAGCCACAATACAGTGTCAGGAGTGAGGGACATGTGACTGAGGCAAGCCTCGCTGCTGAGGAAAAGCAGTGGACTAGAAAGTGCAACAAGTGCATGGTGGCCAACCAAGCCACAATATAGTGTCAGGAGAGTGGGTGACATGTGACTGAGGGAAGCCTCGCTGCTGAGGAGTCGCAGTGGACTAGAAAGTGCAACAAGTGCATGGTGGCCAGCCAAGCCACCATACAGTGTCAAGAGAGTGTGGCACATGTGACTGAGGCAAGCCTCGCTGCTGAGGAAAAGCAGTGGACTAGAAAGTGCAACAAGTACATGGTGGCCAACCAAGCCACAATACAGTGTCAAGAGAGTGTGGCACATGTGACTGAGGCAAGCCTAGCTGCTGAGGAAAAGCAGTGGACTAGAAAGTGCAGCAAGTGCATGATGGCCAACCAAGCCACCATTCAGTGTCAGGAGTGTGAGACATGTGACTGAGGCAAGCCTCGCTGCTGAGGAGTCGCAGTGGACTAGAAAGTACAAGTACATGGTGGCCATCCACCATTCATTGTCAGGAGTGTTAGTTGTGAATGAGGCAAGCCTCGCTGCTGAGGAGTCACAGTGGACTAGAAAGTGCAACAAATGCATGGTGGCCAGCCAAGCCACCATTCAGTGTCAGGAGTGTGAGACATGTGACTGAGGCAAACCTCGCTGCTGAGGAGTCGCAGTGGACTAGAAAGTACAAGTGCATGGTGGCCAGCCAAGCCACCATTCAGTGTCAGGAGTGTGAGACATGTGACTGAGGCAAGCCTCGCTGCTGAGGAGTCGCAGTGGACTAGAAAGTGCAACAAGTGCATGGTGACCAACCAAGCCACAATACAGTGTCAGGAGTGAGGGACATGTGACTGAGGCAAGCCTCGCCGCTGAGGAAAAGCAGATGACTAGAAAGTGCAACAAGTACATGGTGGCCAACCAAGCCACCATGTAGTGTCAAGAGAGTGTGAGACATGTAACTGAGACAAGCCTCGCTGCTGAGGAGTCGCCGTGGACTAGAAAGTGCAACAAGTGCATGGTGGCCAGCCAAGCCACCATTCAGTGTCAGGAGTGTGAGACATGTGACTGAGGCAAGCCTCGCTGCTGAGGAGTCGCAGTGGACTAGAAAGTGCAACAAGTGCATGGTGGCCAACCAAGCCACAATACAGTGTCAGGAGTGAGGGACATGTGACTGAGGCAAGCCTCGCTGCTGAGGAGTCGCAGTCTGGAGAGTGTGAGACATGTGACTGAGGCAAGCCTCGCTGCTGAGGAAAAGCAGTGGACTAGAAAGTGCAACAAGTGCATGGTGGCCAACCAAGCCACAGTACAGTGTCAAGAGAGTGGGTGACATGTGACTGAGGCAAGCCTCGCTGCTGAGGAAAAGCAGTGGACTAGAAAGTGCAACAAGTACATGGTGGCCAGCCAAGCCACCATTCAGTGTCAGGAGTGTGAGACATGTGACTGAGGCAAGCCTCGCTGCTGAGGAGTCGCAGTGGACTAGAAAGTACAACAAGTGCATGGTGGCCAGCCACCATTCAGTGTCAGGAGTGTGAGTTGTGACTGAGGCAAGCCTCGCTGCTGAGGAGTCGCAGTGGACTAGAAAGTGCAACAAGTGCATGGTGGCCAGCCAAGCCACCATTCAGTGTCAGGAGTGTGAGACATGTGACTGAGGCAAGCCTCGCAGCTGAGGAGTCGCAGTGGACTAGAAAGTGCAACAAGTGTATGGTGGCCAACCAAGCCACAATACAGTGTCAGGAGAGAGGGACATGTGACTGAGGCAAGCCTCGCTGCTGAGGAGTTGCAGTGGACTAGAAAGTGCAACAAGTTCATGGTGGCCAACCAAGCCACAATACAGTGTCAGGAGTGAGGTACATGTGACTGAGGCAAGACTCGCTGCTGAGGAGAAGCAGTGGACTAGAAAGTGCAACAAGTGCATGGTGGCCAACCAAGCCACAATACAGTGTCAGGAGTGAGGGACATGTGACTGAGGCAAGACTCGCTGCTGAGGAGAAGCAGTGGACTAGAAAGTGCAACAAGTGCATGGTGGCCAGCCAAGCCACCATTCAGTGTCAGGAGAGTGGGTGACATGTGACTGAGGCAAGCCTCTCTGCTGAGGAGTCACAGTGGACTAGAAAGTGCAACAAGTGCATGGTGGCCAGCCAAGCCACAATACAGTGTCAAGAGAGTGGGTGACATGTGACTGAGGCAAGCCTCGCTGCTGAGGAAAATCAGTGGACTAGAAAGTGCAACAAGTTCATGGTGGCCAGCCAAGCCACCATTCAGTGTCAGGAGTGTGAGACATGTGACTGAGGCAAGCCTCGCTGCTGAGGAGTCGCAGTGGACTAGAAAGTACAACAAGTGCATGGTGGCCAGCCAAGCCACCATTCAGTGTCAGGAGTGAGAGACATGTGACTGAGGCAAGCCTCGCTGCTGAGGAAAAGCAGTGCACTAGAAAGTGCAACAAGTGCATGGTGGCCAACCAAGCCACAATACAGTGTCAAGAGAGTGGGTGACATGTGACTGAGGCAAGCCTCGCTGCTGAGGAAAATCAGTGGACTAGAAAGTGCAACAAGTTCATGGTGGCCAGCCAAGCCACCATTCAGTGTCAGGAGTGTGAGACATGTGACTGAGGCAAGCCTCGCTGCTGAGGAGTCGCAGTGGACTAGAAAGTACAACAAGTGTATGGTGGTCAGCCAAGCCACCATTCAGTGTCAGGAGTGTGAGACATGTGACTGAGGCAAGCCTCGCTGCTGAGGAGTCGCAGTGGACTAGAAAGTGCAACAAGTGCATGGTGGCCAACCAAGCCACAATACAGTGTCAGGAGTGAGGAACATGTGACTGAGGCAAGCCGTGCTGCTGAGGAAAAGCAGTGGACTAGAAAGTGCAACAAGTACATGATGGCCAACCAAGCCACCATGTAGTGTCAAGAGAGTATGAGACATGTGACTGAGGCAAGCCTCGCTGCTGAGGAGTCGCCGTGGACTAGAAAGTGCAACAAGTGCACTGTGGCCAGCCAAGCCACCATTCAGTGTCAGGAGTGTGAGACATGTGACTGAGGCAAGCCTCGCTGCTGAGGAGTCGCAGTGGACTAGAAAGTACAACAAGTGCATGGTGGCCAGCCAAGCCACCATTTAGTGTCAGGAGTGTGAGACATGTGACTGAGGCAAGTCTTGCTGCTGAGGAGTCGCAGTGGACTAGAAAGTGCAACAAGTGCATGGTGGCCAACCAAGCCACAATACAGTGTCCGGAGTGAGGGACATGTGACTGAGGCAAGCCACGCTGCTGAGGAGTCGCAGTGGACTACAAAGTGCAACACGTGCATGGTGGCCAGCCAAGCCACAATACAGTGTCAGGAGTGAGGTACATGTGACTGAGGCAAGCCTCGCTGCTGAGGAGAAGCAGTGGACTAGAAAGTGCAACACGTGCATGGTGGCCAGCCAAGCCACCATTCAGTGTCAGGAGAGTGGGTGACATGTGACTGAGGCAAGCCTCTCTGCTGAGGAGTCACAGTGGACTAGAAAGTGCAACAAGTGCATGATGGCCAACCAAGCCACAATACAGTGTCATGAGTGAGAGACATGTGACTGAGGCAAGCCTCGCTGCTGAGGAGAAGCAGTGGACTAGAAAGTGCAACAAGTGCATGGTGGCCAGCCAAGCCACAATACAGTGTCAGGAGTGAGGGACATGTGACTGAGGCAAGCCTCGCTGCTGAGGAGAAGCAGTGGACTAGAAAGTGCAACAAGTGCATGGTGGCCAGCCAAGCCACAATACAGTGTCAGGAGTGAGGGACATGTGACTGAGGCAAGCCTCGCTGCTGAGGAGTCACAGTGGACTAAAAAGTTCCACAAGTGCATGGTGGCCAGCCAAGCCACCATTCAGTGTCAGGAGTGTGAGACATGTGACTGAGGCAAGCCTCGCTGCTGAGGAGAAGCAGTGGACTAGAAAGTACAACAAGTGCATGGTGGCCAACCAAACCACAATACAGTGTCAGCAGTGGGTGACATGTGACTGAGGCAAGCCTCGCTGCTGAGGAGAAGCAGTGGACTAGAAAGTGCAACAAGTGCATGGTGGCCAGCCAAGCCACAATACAGTGTCAGAAGTGAGGGACATGTGACTGAGGCAAGCCTCGCTGCTGAGGAGAAGCAGTGTACTAGAAAGTGCAACAAGTGCATGGTGGCCAGCCAAGCCACAATACAGTGTCAGGAGTGAGGGACATGTGACTGAGGCAAGCCTCGCTGCTGAGGAGTCACAGTGGACTAAAAAGTTCCACAAGTGCATGGTGGCCAGCCAAGCCACAATACAGTGTCAGGAGTGAGGGACATGTGACTGAGGCAAGCCTCGCTGCTGAGGAGTCGCAGTGGACTAGAAAGTACAACAAGTGCATGGTGGCCAGCCACAATTCAGTGTCAGGAGTGTGAGTTGTGACTGAGGCAAGCCTCGCTGCTGAGGAGTCGCAGTGGACTAGAAAGTGCAACAAGTGCATGGTGGCCAGCCAAGCCACCATTCAGTGTCAGGAGTGTGAGACATGTGACTGAGGCAAGCCTCGCTGCTGAGGAGTCGCAGTGGACTAGAAAGTACAACAAGTGTATGGTGGCCAGCCAAGCCACCATTCAGTGTCAGGAGTGTGAGACATGTGACTGAGGCAAGCCTCGCTGCTGAGGAGTCGCAGTGGACTAGAAAGTGCAACAAGTGCATGGTGGCCAACCAAGCCACAATACAGTGTCAGGAGTGAGGGACATGTGACTGAGGCAAGCCTTGCCGCTGAGGAAAAGCAGTGGACTAGAAAGTGCAACAAGTACATGGTGGCCAACCAAGCCACCATGTAGTGTCAAGAGAGTATGAGACATGTGACTGAGGCAAGACTCGCTGCTGAGGAGTCGCCGTGGACTAGAAAGTACAACAAGTGCATGGTGGCCAGCCAAGCCACCATTTAGTGTCAGGAGTGTGAGACATGTGACTGAGGCAAGTCTTGCTGCTGAGGAGTCGCAGTGGACTAGAAAGTGCAACAAGTGCATGGTGGCCAACTAAGCCACAATACAGTGTCCGGAGTGAGGGACATGTGACTGAGGCAAGCCACGCTGCTGAGGAGTCGCAGTGGACTACAAAGTGCAACAAGAGCATGGTGGCCAGCCAAGCCACAATACAGTGTCAGGAGTGAGGTACATGTGACTGAGGCAAGCCTCGCTGCTGAGGAGTCGCAGTGGACTAGAAAGTACAACAAGTGTATGGTGGCCAGCCAAGCCACCATTCAGTGTCAGGAGTGTGAGACATGTGACTGAGGCAAGCCTCGCTGCTGAGGAGTCGCAGTGGACTAGAAAGTGCAACAAGTGTATGGTGGCCAGCCAAGCCACCATTCAGTGTCAGGAGTGTGAGACATGTGACTGAGGTAAGTCTTGCTGCTGAGGAGTCGCAGTGGACTAGAAAGTACAACAAGTGCATGGTGGCCAGCCACAATCCAGTGTCAGGAGTGTGAGTTGTGACTGAGGCAAGCCTCGCTGCTGAGGAGTCGCAGTGGACTAGAAAGTGCAACAAGTGCATGGTGGCCAGCCAAGCCACCATTCAGTGTCAGGAGTGTGAGACATGTGACTGAGGCAAGCCTCGCTGCTGAGGAGTCGCAGTGGACTAGAAAGTACAACAAGTGTATGGTGGCCAGCCAAGCCACCATTCAGTGTCAGGAGTGTGAGACATGTGACTGAGGCAAGCCTCGCTGCTGAGGAGTCGCAGTGGACTAGAAAGTGCAACAAGTGCATGATGGCCAACCAAGCCACAATACAGTGTCAGGAGTGAGGGACATGTGACTGAGGCAAGCCTCGCTGCTGAGGAAAAGCAGTGGACTACAAAGTGCCACAAGTGCATGGTGGCCACCCAAGCCACAATACAGTGTCAGGAGAGTGGGTGACATGTGACTGAGGCAAGTCTCGCTGCTGAGGAAAAGCAGTGGACTAGAAAGTGCCACAAGCGCATGGTGGCCAACCAAACCACAATATAGTGCTAGGAGAGTGGGTGACATGTGACTGAGGCAAGCCTTGCTGCTGAGGAAAAGCAGTGGACTAGAAAGTGCAACAAGTGCATGGTGGCCAACCAAGCCACCATACAGTGTCAAGAGAGTGTGGAACATGTGACTGAGACAGGCCTCGCTGCTCAGGAGTCACAGTGGACTAGAAAGTGCAACAAGTGCATGGTGGCCAAACAAGCCACCATACAGTGTCAAGAGAGTGTGGCACATGTGACTGAGGCAAGCCTCGCTGCTGAGGAGTCACAGTGGACTAGAAAGTGCAACAAGTGCATGGTGGCCAAACAAGCCACAATACAGTGTCAGGAGTGAGGGACATGTGATTGAGGCGAGCCTCGCCGCTGAGGAAAAGCAGTGGACTAGAAAGTACAAGTACATGGTGGCCAGCCAAGCCACAGTACAGTGTCAAGAGAGTGGGTGACATGTGACTGACGCAAGCCTCGCTGCTGAGGAAAAGCAGTGGACTAGAAAGTGCAACAATTACATGGTGGCCAGCCAAGCCACCATTCAGTGTCTGGAGAGTGTGAGACATGTGACTGAGGCAAGCCTGGCTGCTGAGGAAAAGCAGTGGACTAGAAAGTGCAACAAGTGCATGGTGGCCAGCCAAGCCACAATACAGTGTCAAGAGAGTGGGTGACATGTGACTGAGGCAAGCCTTGCTGCTGAGGAAAAGCAGTGGACTAGAAAGTGCAACAAGTGCATGGTGGTCAGCAGAGCCACCATTCAGTGTCAGGGGTGTGAGACATGTGACTGAGGCAAGCCTCGCTGCTGAGGAAAAGCAGTGGACTAGAAAGTGTAACAAGTGCATGGTGGCCAAACAAGCCAAAATACAGTGTCAGGAGTGAGGGACATGTGACTGAGGCAAGCCTCGCTGCTGAGGAAAAGCAGTGGACTACAAAGTGCCACAAGTGCATGGTGGCCACCCAAGCCACAATACAGTGTCAGGAGAGTGGGTGACATGTGACTGAGGCAAGTCTCGCTGCTGAGGAAAAGCAGTGGACTAGAAAGTGCCACAAGTGCATGGTGGCCAACCAAGCCACAATATAGTGCTAGGAGAGTGGGTGACATGTGACTGAGGCAAGCCTTGCTGCTGAGGAAAAGCAGTGGACTAGAAAGTGCAACAAGTGCATGGTGGCCAACCAAGCCACCATACAGTGTCAAGAGAGTGTGGCACATGTGACTGAGACAGGCCTCGCTGCTGAGGAGTCACCGTGGACTAGAAAGTGCAACAAGTGCATGGTGGCCAAACAAGCCACCATACAGTATCAAGAGAGTGTGGCACATGTGACTGAGGCAAGCCTTGCTGCTGAGGAGTCACAGTTGACTAGAAAGTGCAACAAGTGCATGGTGGCCAACCAAGCCACCATACAGTGTCAAGAGAGTGTGGCACATGTGACTGAGGCAAGCCTCGCTGCTGAGGAGTCACAGTGGACTAGAAAGTGCAACAAGTGCATGGTGGCCAAACAAGCCACCATACAGTGTCAAGAGAGTGTGGGACGTGTGACTGAGGCAAGCCTCGCTGCTGAGGAAAAGCAGTGGACTAGAAAGTGCAACAAGTACATGGTGGCCAACCAAGCCACAATATAGTGTCAAGAGAGTGTGGCACATGTGACTGAGGCAAGCCTCGCTGCTCAGGAGTCACAGTGGACTAGAAAGTGCAACAAGTGCATGGTGGCCAAACAAGCCACCATACAGTGTCAAGAGAGTGTGGCACATGTGACTGAGGCAAGCCTCGCTGCTGAGTAGTCACAGTGGACTAGAAAGTGCAACAAGTGCATGGTGGCCAAACAAGCCACCATACAGTGTCAAGAGAGTGTGGCACATGTGACTGAGGCAAGCCTCGCTGCTGAGGAAAAGCAGTGGACTAGAAAGTGCAACAAGTACATGGTGGCCAACCAAGCCACAATACAGTGTCAAGAGAGTGTGGCACATGTGACTGAGGCAAGCCTCGCTGCTGAGGAAAAGCAGTGAACTAGAAAGTGCAACAAGTGCATGGTGGCCAGCCAAGCCACCATTCAGTGTCAAGAGAGTGGGTGACATGTGACTGAGGCAAGCCTCGCTGCTGAGGAAAGGCAGTGGACTAGAAAGTGCAACAAGTGCATGGTGGCCAACCAAGCCACAATACAGTGTCAGGAGTGAGGGACATGTGACTGAGGCAAGCCTCGCTGCTGAGGAAAAGCAGTGGACTAGAAAGTGCAACAAGTGCATGGTGGCCAACCAAGCCACAATATAGTGTCAGGAGAGTGGGTGACATGTGACTGAGGGAAGCCTCGCTGCTGAGGAGTCGCAGTGGACTAGAAAGTGCAACAAGTGCATGGTGGCCAGCCAAGCCACCATACAGTGTCAAGAGAGTGTGGCACATGTGACTGAGGCAAGCCTCGCTGCTGAGGAAAAGCAGTGGACTAGAAAGTGCAACAAGTACATGGTGGCCAACCAAGCCACAATACAGTGTCAAGAGAGTGTGGCACATGTGACTGAGGCAAGCCTAGCTGCTGAGGAAAAGCAGTGGACTAGAAAGTGCAGCAAGTGCATGATGGCCAACCAAGCCACCATTCAGTGTCAGGAGTGTGAGACATGTGACTGAGGCAAGCCTCGCTGCTGAGGAGTCGCAGTGGACTAGAAAGTACAAGTGCATGGTGGCCATCCACCATTCATTGTCAGGAGTGTGAGTTGTGAATGAGGCAAGCCTCGCTGCTGAGGAGTCACAGTGGACTAGAAAGTGCAACAAATGCATGGTGGCCAGCCAAGCCACCATTCAGTGTCAGGAGTGTGAGACATGTGACTGAGGCAAACCTCGCTGCTGAGGAGTCGCAGTGGACTAGAAAGTACAAGTGCATGGTGGCCAGCCAAGCCACCATTCAGTGTCAGGAGTGTGAGACATGTGACTGAGGCAAGCCTCGCTGCTGAGGAGTCGCAGTGGACTAGAAAGTGCAACAAGTGCATGGTGACCAACCAAGCCACAATACAGTGTCAGGAGTGAGGGACATGTGACTGAGGCAAGCCTCGCCGCTGAGGAAAAGCAGATGACTAGAAAGTGCAACAAGTACATGGTGGCCAACCAAGCCACCATGTAGTGTCAAGAGAGTGTGAGACATGTAACTGAGACAAGCCTCGCTGCTGAGGAGTCGCCGTGGACTAGAAAGTGCAACAAGTGCATGGTGGCCAGCCAAGCCACCATTCAGTGTCAGGAGTGTGAGACATGTGACTGAGGCAAGCCTCGCTGCTGAGGAGTCGCAGTGGACTAGAAAGTGCAACAAGTGCATGGTGGCCAACCAAGCCACAATACAGTGTCAGGAGTGAGGGACATGTGACTGAGGCAAGCCTCGCTGCTGAGGAGTCGCAGTCTGGAGAGTGTGAGACATGTGACTGAGGCAAGCCTCGCTGCTGAGGAAAAGCAGTGGACTAGAAAGTGCAACAAGTGCATGGTGGCCAACCAAGCCACAGTACAGTGTCAAGAGAGTGGGTGACATGTGACTGAGGCAAGCCTCGCTGCTGAGGAAAAGCAGTGGACTAGAAAGTGCAACAAGTACATGGTGGCCAGCCAAGCCACCATTCAGTGTCAGGAGTGTGAGACATGTGACTGAGGCAAGCCTCGCTGCTGAGGAGTCGCAGTGGACTAGAAAGTACAACAAGTGCATGGTGGCCAGCCACCATTCAGTGTCAGGAGTGTGAGTTGTGACTGAGGCAAGCCTCGCTGCTGAGGAGTCGCAGTGGACTAGAAAGTGCAACAAGTGCATGGTGGCCAGCCAAGCCACCATTCAGTGTCAGGAGTGTGAGACATGTGACTGAGGCAAGCCTCGCAGCTGAGGAGTCGCAGTGGACTAGAAAGTGCAACAAGTGTATGGTGGCCAACCAAGCCACAATACAGTGTCAGGAGAGAGGGACATGTGACTGAGGCAAGCCTCGCTGCTGAGGAGTTGCAGTGGACTAGAAAGTGCAACAAGTTCATGGTGGCCAACCAAGCCACAATACAGTGTCAGGAGTGAGGTACATGTGACTGAGGCAAGACTCGCTGCTGAGGAGAAGCAGTGGACTAGAAAGTGCAACAAGTGCATGATGGCTAACCAAGCCACAATACAGTGTCAGGAGTGAGGGACATGTGACTGAGGCAAGACTCGCTGCTGAGGAGAAGCAGTGGACTAGAAAGTGCAACAAGTGCATGGTGGCCAGCCAAGCCACCATTCAGTGTCAGGAGAGTGGGTGACATGTGACTGAGGCAAGCCTCTCTGCTGAGGAGTCACAGTGGACTAGAAAGTGCAACAAGTGCATGGTGGCCAGCCAAGCCACAATACAGTGTCAAGAGAGTGGGTGACATGTGACTGAGGCAAGCCTCGCTGCTGAGGAAAATCAGTGGACTAGAAAGTGCAACAAGTTCATGGTGGCCAGCCAAGCCACCATTCAGTGTCAGGAGTGTGAGACATGTGACTGAGGCAAGCCTCGCTGCTGAGGAGTCGCAGTGGACTAGAAAGTACAACAAGTGCATGGTGGCCAGCCAAGCCACCATTCAGTGTCAGGAGTGAGAGACATGTGACTGAGGCAAGCCTCGCTGCTGAGGAAAAGCAGTGCACTAGAAAGTGCAACAAGTGCATGGTGGCCAACCAAGCCACAATACAGTGTCAAGAGAGTGGGTGACATGTGACTGAGGCAAGCCTCGCTGCTGAGGAAAATCAGTGGACTAGAAAGTGCAACAAGTTCATGGTGGCCAGCCAAGCCACCATTCAGTGTCAGGAGTGTGAGACATGTGACTGAGGCAAGCCTCGCTGCTGAGGAGTCGCAGTGGACTAGAAAGTACAACAAGTGCATGGTGGCCAGCCACAATTCAGTGTCAGGAGTGTGAGTTGTGACTGAGGCAAGCCTCGCTGCTGAGGAGTCGCAGTGGACTAGAAAGTACAACAAGTGTATGGTGGTCAGCCAAGCCACCATTCAGTGTCAGGAGTGTGAGACATGTGACTGAGGCAAGCCTCGCTGCTGAGGAGTCGCAGTGGACTAGAAAGTGCAACAAGTGCATGGTGGCCAACCAAGCCACAATACAGTGTCAGGAGTGAGGAACATGTGACTGAGGCAAGCCGTGCTGCTGAGGAAAAGCAGTGGACTAGAAAGTGCAACAAGTACATGGTGGCCAACCAAGCCACCATGTAGTGTCAAGAGAGTATGAGACATGTGACTGAGGCAAGCCTCGCTGCTGAGGAGTCGCCGTGGACTAGAAAGTGCAACAAGTGCACTGTGGCCAGCCAAGCCACCATTCAGTGTCAGGAGTGTGAGACATGTGACTGAGGCAAGCCTCGCTGCTGAGGAGTCGCAGTGGACTAGAAAGTACAACAAGTGCATGGTGGCCAGCCAAGCCACCATTTAGTGTCAGGAGTGTGAGACATGTGACTGAGGCAAGTCTTGCTGCTGAGGAGTCGCAGTGGACTAGAAAGTGCAACAAGTGCATGGTGGCCAACCAAGCCACAATACAGTGTCCGGAGTGAGGGACATGTGACTGAGGCAAGCCACGCTGCTGAGGAGTCGCAGTGGACTACAAAGTGCAACACGTGCATGGTGGCCAGCCAAGCCACAATACAGTGTCAGGAGTGAGGTACATGTGACTGAGGCAAGCCTCGCTGCTGAGGAGAAGCAGTGGACTAGAAAGTGCAACACGTGCATGGTGGCCAGCCAAGCCACCATTCAGTGTCAGGAGAGTGGGTGACATGTGACTGAGGCAAGCCTCTCTGCTGAGGAGTCACAGTGGACTAGAAAGTGCAACAAGTGCATGATGGCCAACCAAGCCACAATACAGTGTCATGAGTGAGAGACATGTGACTGAGGCAAGCCTCGCTGCTGAGGAGAAGCAGTGGACTAGAAAGTGCAACAAGTGCATGGTGGCCAGCCAAGCCACAATACAGTGTCAGGAGTGAGGGACATGTGACTGAGGCAAGCCTCGCTGCTGAGGAGAAGCAGTGGACTAGAAAGTGCAACAAGTGCATGGTGGCCAGCCAAGCCACAATACAGTGTCAGGAGTGAGGGACATGTGACTGAGGCAAGCCTCGCTGCTGAGGAGTCACAGTGGACTAAAAAGTTCCACAAGTGCATGGTGGCCAGCCAAGCCACCATTCAGTGTCAGGAGTGTGAGACATGTGACTGAGGCAAGCCTCGCTGCTGAGGAGAAGCAGTGGACTAGAAAGTACAACAAGTGCATGGTGGCCAACCAAACCACAATACAGTGTCAGCAGTGGGTGACATGTGACTGAGGCAAGCCTCGCTGCTGAGGAGAAGCAGTGGACTAGAAAGTGCAACAAGTGCATGGTGGCCAGCCAAGCCACAATACAGTGTCAGAAGTGAGGGACATGTGACTGAGGCAAGCCTCGCTGCTGAGGAGAAGCAGTGTACTAGAAAGTGCAACAAGTGCATGGTGGCCAGCCAAGCCACAATACAGTGTCAGGAGTGAGGGACATGTGACTGAGGCAAGCCTCGCTGCTGAGGAGTCACAGTGGACTAAAAAGTTCCACAAGTGCATGGTGGCCAGCCAAGCCACAATACAGTGTCAGGAGTGAGGGACATGTGACTGAGGCAAGCCTCGCTGCTGAGGAGTCGCAGTGGACTAGAAAGTACAACAAGTGCATGGTGGCCAGCCACAATTCAGTGTCAGGAGTGTGAGTTGTGACTGAGGCAAGCCTCGCTGCTGAGGAGTCGCAGTGGACTAGAAAGTGCAACAAGTGCATGGTGGCCAGCCAAGCCACCATTCAGTGTCAGGAGTGTGAGACATGTGACTGAGGCAAGCCTCGCTGCTGAGGAGTCGCAGTGGACTAGAAAGTACAACAAGTGTATGGTGGCCAGCCAAGCCACCATTCAGTGTCAGGAGTGTGAGACATGTGACTGAGGCAAGCCTCGCTGCTGAGGAGTCGCAGTGGACTAGAAAGTGCAACAAGTGCATGGTGGCCAACCAAGCCACAATACAGTGTCAGGAGTGAGGGACATGTGACTGAGGCAAGCCTTGCCGCTGAGGAAAAGCAGTGGACTAGAAAGTGCAACAAGTACATGGTGGCCAACCAAGCCACCATGTAGTGTCAAGAGAGTATGAGACATGTGACTGAGGCAAGACTCGCTGCTGAGGAGTCGCCGTGGACTAGAAAGTACAACAAGTGCATGGTGGCCAGCCAAGCCACCATTTAGTGTCAGGAGTGTGAGACATGTGACTGAGGCAAGTCTTGCTGCTGAGGAGTCGCAGTGGACTAGAAAGTGCAACAAGTGCATGGTGGCCAACTAAGCCACAATACAGTGTCCGGAGTGAGGGACATGTGACTGAGGCAAGCCACGCTGCTGAGGAGTCGCAGTGGACTACAAAGTGCAACAAGAGCATGGTGGCCAGCCAAGCCACAATACAGTGTCAGGAGTGAGGTACATGTGACTGAGGCAAGCCTCGCTGCTGAGGAGTCGCAGTGGACTAGAAAGTACAACAAGTGTATGGTGGCCAGCCAAGCCACCATTCAGTGTCAGGAGTGTGAGACATGTGACTGAGGCAAGCCTCGCTGCTGAGGAGTCGCAGTGGACTAGAAAGTGCAACAAGTGTATGGTGGCCAGCCAAGCCACCATTCAGTGTCAGGAGTGTGAGACATGTGACTGAGGTAAGTCTTGCTGCTGAGGAGTCGCAGTGGACTAGAAAGTACAACAAGTGCATGGTGGCCAGCCACAATTCAGTGTCAGGAGTGTGAGTTGTGACTGAGGCAAGCCTCGCTGCTGAGGAGTCGCAGTGGACTAGAAAGTGCAACAAATGCATGGTGGCCAGCCAAGCCACCATTCAGTGTCAGGAGTGTGAGACATGTGACTGAGGCAAGCCTCGCTGCTGAGGAGTCGCAGTGGACTAGAAAGTACAACAAGTGTATGGTGGCCAGCCAAGCCACCATTCAGTGTCAGGAGTGTGAGACATGTGACTGAGGCAAGCCTCGCTGCTGAGGAGTCGCAGTGGACTAGAAAGTGCAACAAGTGCATGGTGGCCAACCAAGCCACAATACAGTGTCAGGAGTGAGGGACATGTGACTGAGGCAAGCCTTGCCGCTGAGGAAAAGCAGTGGACTAGAAAGTGCAACAAGTACATGGTGGCCAACCAAGCCACCATGTAGTGTCAAGAGAGTATGAGACATGTGACTGAGGCAAGCCTCGCTGCTGAGGAGTCGCCGTGGACTAGAAAGTGCAACAAGTGCATGGTGGCCAGCCAAGCCACCATTTAGTGTCAGGAGTGTGAGACATGTGACTGAGGCAAGCCCCGCTGCTGTGGAGTCGCAGTGGACTAGAAAGTGCAACAAGTGCATGGTGGCCAGCCAAGCCACAATACAGTGTCAGGAGTGAGGTACATGTGACTGAGGCAAGCCTCGCTGCTGAGGAGAAGCAGTGGACTAGAAAGTGCAACACGTGCATGGTGGCCAGCCAAGCCACCATTCAGTGTGAGGAGAGTGGGTGACATGTGACTGAGGCAAGCCTCGCTGCTGAGGAGAAGCAGTGGACTAGAAAGTGCAACAAGTGCATGGTGGCCAGCCAAGCCACAATACAGTGTCAGGAGTGAGGGACATGTGACTGAGGCAAGCCTCGCTGCTGAGGAGTCACAGTGGACTAAAAAGTTCCACAAGTGCATGGTGGCCAGCCAAGCCACCATTCAGTGTCAGGAGTGTGAGACATGTGACTGAGGCAAGCCTCGCTGCTGAGGAGAAGCAGTGGACTAGTAAGTACAACAAGTGCATGGTGGCCAACCAAACCACAATACAGTGTCAGCAGTGGGTGACATGTGACTGAGGCAAGCCTCGCTGCTGAGGAGAAGCAGTGGACTAGAAAGTGCAACAAGTGCATGGTGGCCAGCCAAGCCACAATACAGTGTCAGAAGTGAGGGACATGTGACTGAGGCAAGCCTCGCTGCTGAGGAGAAGCAGTGTACTAGAAAGTGCAACAAGTGCATGGTGGCCAGCCAAGCCACCATTCAGTGTCAGGAGTGTGAGACATGTGACTGAGGCAAGCCTCGCTGCTGAGGAGTCGCAGTGGACTAGAAAGTACAACAAGTGCATGGTGGCCAGCCACAATTCAGTGTCAGAAGTGTGAGTTGTGACTGAGGCAAGCCTCGCTGCTGAGGAGTCGCAGTGGACTAGAAAGTGCAACAAGTGCATGGTGGCCAGCCAAGCCACCATTCAGTGTCAGGAGTGTGAGACATGTGACTGAGGCAAGCCTCGCTGCTGAGGAGTCGCAGTGGACTAGAAAGTACAACAAGTGTATGGTGGCCAGCCAAGCCACCATTCAGTGTCACGAGTGAGAGACATGTGACTGAGGCAAACCTTGCTGCTGAGGAGAAGCAGTGGACTAGAAACTGCAACAAGTGCATGGTGGCCAATCAAGCCACCATACAGTGTCAAGAGAGTGTGACACATGTGATTGAGGCAAGCCTCGCTGCTGAGGAGAAGCAGTGGACTAGAAAGTGCAACAAGTGCATGGTGGCCAAACAAGCCACCATACAGTGTCAAGAGAGTGAGGGACATGTGACTGAGGCAAGCCT
The DNA here is from genome assembly GCF_040938575.1 of Ambystoma mexicanum. Classification (NCBI taxonomy): domain Eukaryota; kingdom Metazoa; phylum Chordata; class Amphibia; order Caudata; family Ambystomatidae; genus Ambystoma; species Ambystoma mexicanum. Next base: position 31,871,887 of record NC_090921.1, read on the forward strand.
TGCTGCTGAGGAGAAGCAGTGGACTAGAAAGTGCAACAAGTGCATGGTGGCCAAACAAGCCACCATACAGTGTCAGGAGTGAGGGACATGTGACTGAGGCAAGCCTCGCTGCTGAGGAAAATCAGTGGATTAGAAAGTGTAACAAGTGCATGGTGGCCAAACAAGCCACCATACAGTGTCAGGAGTGTGAGACATGTGACTGAGGCAAGCCTCGCTGCTGAGGAAAAGCAGTGGACTAGAAAGTACAACAAGTACATGGTGGCCAGCCAAGCCACAATACAGTGTCTGGAGAGTGTGGCACATGTGACTGAGGCATGCCTCGCTGCTGAGGAAAAGCAGTGGACTAGAAAGTGCAACAAGTACATGGTGGCCAGCCAAGCCACCATTCAGTGTCAGGAGTGTGAGACATGTGACTGAGGCAAGCCTCACTGCTGAGGAAACGCAGTGGACTAGAAAGTGCAACAAGTGCATGGTGGCTAGCCAAGCCAAAATACAGTGTCAAGAGAGTGTGGCACATGTGACTGAGGCAAGCCTCGCTGCTGAGGAGAAGCACTGGACTAGAAAGTGCCACAAGTGCATGGTGGCCAGCCAAGCCACAGTACAGTGTCAGGAGTGAGGGACATGTGACTGAGGCAAGCCTCGCTGCTGAGGAAAAGCAGTGGATTAGAAAGTGCAACAAGTGCATGGTGGCCAGCCAAGCCACAATACAGTGTCAGAAGTGAGGGACATGTGACTGAGGCAAGCCTCGCTGCTGAGGAGAAGCAGTGTACTAGAAAGTGCAACAAGTGCATGGTGGCCAGCCAAGCCACAATACAGTGTCAGGAGTGAGGGACATGTGACTGAGGCAAGCCTCGCTGCTGAGGAGTCACAGTGGACTAAAAAGTTCCACAAGTGCATGGTGGCCAGCCAAGCCACCATTCAGTGTCAGGAGTGTGAGACATGTGACTGAGGCAAGCCTCGCTGCTGAGGAGTCGCAGTGGACTAGAAAGTACAACAAGTGCATGGTGGCCAGCCACAATTCAGTGTCAGAAGTGTGAGTTGTGACTGAGGCAAGCCTCGCTGCTGAGGAGTCGCAGTGGACTAGAAAGTGCAACAAGTGCATGGTGGCCAGCCAAGCCACCATTCAGTGTCAGGAGTGTGAGACATGTGACTGAGGCAAGCCTCGCTGCTGAGGAGTCGCAGTGGACTAGAAAGTACAACAAGTGTATGGTGGCCAGCCAAGCCACCATTCAGTGTCACGAGTGAGAGACATGTGACTGAGGCAAACCTTGCTGCTGAGGAGAAGCAGTGGACTAGAAAGTGCAACAAGTGCATGGTGGCCAATCAAGCCACCATACAGTGTCAAGAGAGTGTGACACATGTGATTGAGGCAAGCCTCGCTGCTGAGGAGAAGCAGTGGACTAGAAAGTGCAACAAGTGCATGGTGGCCAAACAAGCCACCATACAGTGTCAAGAGAGTGAGGGACATGTGACTGAGGCAAGCCTTGCTGCTGAGGAGAAGCAGTGGACTAGAAAGTGCAACAAGTGCATGGTGGCCAAACAAGCCACCATACAGTGTCAGGAGTGAGGGACATGTGACTGAGGCAAGCCTCGCTGCTGAGGAAAATCAGTGGATTAGAAAGTGTAACAAGTGCATGGTGGCCAAACAAGCCACCATACAGTGTCAGGAGTGTGAGACATGTGACTGAGGCAAGCCTCGCTGCTGAGGAAAAGCAGTGGACTAGAAAGTACAACAAGTACATGGTGGCCAGCCAAGCCACAATACAGTGTCTGGAGAGTGTGGCACATGTGACTGAGGCATGCCTCGCTGCTGAGGAAAAGCAGTGGACTAGAAAGTGCAACAAGTACATGGTGGCCAGCCAAGCCACCATTCAGTGTCAGGAGTGTGAGACATGTGACTGAGGCAAGCCTCACTGCTGAGGAAACGCAGTGGACTAGAAAGTGCAACAAGTGCATGGTGGCTAGCCAAGCCAAAATACAGTGTCAAGAGAGTGTGGCACATGTGACTGAGGCAAGCCTCGCTGCTGAGGAGAAGCACTGGACTAGAAAGTGCCACAAGTGCATGGTGGCCAGCCAAGCCACAGTACAGTGTCAGGAGTGAGGGACATGTGACTGAGGCAAGCCTCGCTGCTGAGGAAAAGCAGTGGATTAGAAAGTGCAACAAGTGCATGGTGACCAGCCAAGCCACCATTCAGTGTCAGGAGAGTGGGTGACATGTGACTGAGGCAAGCCTCGCTGCTGAGGAGTCACAGTGGACTAGAAAGTGTAACAAGTACATGGTGGCCAACCAAGCCACCATACAGTGTCAAGAGAGTGTGGCACATGTGACTGAGGCAAGCCTCGCTGCTGAGGAGTCACAGTGGACTAGAAAGTGCAACAAGTGCATGGTGGCCAAACAAGCCACCATACAGTGTCAAGAGAGTGTGGGACGTGTGACTGAGGCAAGCCTCGCTGCTGAGGAAAAGCAGTGGACTAGAAAGTGCAACAAGTACATGGTGGCCAACCAAGCCACAATATAGTGTCAAGAGAGTGTGGCACATGTGACTGAGGCAAGCCTCGCTGCTCAGGAGTCACAGTGGACTAGAAAGTGCAACAAGTGCATGGTGGCCAAACAAGCCACCATACAGTGTCAAGAGAGTGTGGCACATGTGACTGAGGCAAGCCTCGCTGCTGAGTAGTCACAGTGGACTAGAAAGTGCAACAAGTGCATGGTGGCCAAACAAGCCACCATACAGTGTCAAGAGAGTGTGGCACATGTGACTGAGGCAAGCCTCGCTGCTGAGGAAAAGCAGTGGACTAGAAAGTGCAACAAGTACATGGTGGCCAACCAAGCCACAATACAGTGTCAAGAGAGTGTGGCACATGTGACTGAGGCAAGCCTCGCTGCTGAGGAAAAGCAGTGAACTAGAAAGTGCAACAAGTGCATGGTGGCCAGCCAAGCCACCATTCAGTGTCAAGAGAGTGGGTGACATGTGACTGAGGCAAGCCTCGCTGCTGAGGAAAAGCAGTGGACTAGAAAGTGCAACAAGTGCATGGTGGCCAACCAAGCCACAATACAGTGTCAGGAGTGAGGGACATGTGACTGAGGCAAGCCTCGCTGCTGAGGAAAAGCAGTGGACTAGAAAGTGCAACAAGTGCATGGTGGCCAACCAAGCCACAATATAGTGTCAGGAGAGTGGGTGACATGTGACTGAGGGAAGCCTCGCTGCTGAGGAGTCGCAGTGGACTAGAAAGTGCAACAAGTGCATGGTGGCCAGCCAAGCCACCATACAGTGTCAAGAGAGTGTGGCACATGTGACTGAGGCAAGCCTCGCTGCTGAGGAAAAGCAGTGGACTAGAAAGTGCAACAAGTACATGGTGGCCAACCAAGCCACAATACAGTGTCAAGAGAGTGTGGCACATGTGACTGAGGCAAGCCTAGCTGCTGAGGAAAAGCAGTGGACTAGAAAGTGCAGCAAGTGCATGATGGCCAACCAAGCCACCATTCAGTGTCAGGAGTGTGAGACATGTGACTGAGGCAAGCCTCGCTGCTGAGGAGTCGCAGTGGACTAGAAAGTACAAGTACATGGTGGCCATCCACCATTCATTGTCAGGAGTGTGAGTTGTGAATGAGGCAAGCCTCGCTGCTGAGGAGTCACAGTGGACTAGAAAGTGCAACAAATGCATGGTGGCCAGCCAAGCCACCATTCAGTGTCAGGAGTGTGAGACATGTGACTGAGGCAAACCTCGCTGCTGAGGAGTCGCAGTGGACTAGAAAGTACAAGTGCATGGTGGCCAGCCAAGCCACCATTCAGTGTCAGGAGTGTGAGACATGTGACTGAGGCAAGCCTCGCTGCTGAGGAGTCGCAGTGGACTAGAAAGTGCAACAAGTGCATGGTGACCAACCAAGCCACAATACAGTGTCAGGAGTGAGGGACATGTGACTGAGGCAAGCCTCGCCGCTGAGGAAAAGCAGATGACTAGAAAGTGCAACAAGTACATGGTGGCCAACCAAGCCACCATGTAGTGTCAAGAGAGTGTGAGACATGTAACTGAGACAAGCCTCGCTGCTGAGGAGTCGCCGTGGACTAGAAAGTGCAACAAGTGCATGGTGGCCAGCCAAGCCACCATTCAGTGTCAGGAGTGTGAGACATGTGACTGAGGCAAGCCTCGCTGCTGAGGAGTCGCAGTGGACTAGAAAGTGCAACAAGTGCATGGTGGCCAACCAAGCCACAATACAGTGTCAGGAGTGAGGGACATGTGACTGAGGCAAGCCTCGCTGCTGAGGAGTCGCAGTCTGGAGAGTGTGAGACATGTGACTGAGGCAAGCCTCGCTGCTGAGGAAAAGCAGTGGACTAGAAAGTGCAACAAGTGCATGGTGGCCAACCAAGCCACAGTACAGTGTCAAGAGAGTGGGTGACATGTGACTGAGGCAAGCCTCGCTGCTGAGGAAAAGCAGTGGACTAGAAAGTGCAACAAGTACATGGTGGCCAGCCAAGCCACCATTCAGTGTCAGGAGTGTGAGACATGTGACTGAGGCAAGCCTCGCTGCTGAGGAGTCGCAGTGGACTAGAAAGTACAACAAGTGCATGGTGGCCAGCCACCATTCAGTGTCAGGAGTGTGAGTTGTGACTGAGGCAAGCCTCGCTGCTGAGGAGTCGCAGTGGACTAGAAAGTGCAACAAGTGCATGGTGGCCAGCCAAGCCACCATTCAGTGTCAGGAGTGTGAGACATGTGACTGAGGCAAGCCTCGCAGCTGAGGAGTCGCAGTGGACTAGAAAGTGCAACAAGTGTATGGTGGCCAACCAAGCCACAATACAGTGTCAGGAGAGAGGGACATGTGACTGAGGCAAGCCTCGCTGCTGAGGAGTTGCAGTGGACTAGAAAGTGCAACAAGTTCATGGTGGCCAACCAAGCCACAATACAGTGTCAGGAGTGAGGTACATGTGACTGAGGCAAGACTCGCTGCTGAGGAGAAGCAGTGGACTAGAAAGTGCAACAAGTGCATGGTGGCCAACCAAGCCACAATACAGTGTCAGGAGTGAGGGACATGTGACTGAGGCAAGACTCGCTGCTGAGGAGAAGCAGTGGACTAGAAAGTGCAACAAGTGCATGGTGGCCAGCCAAGCCACCATTCAGTGTCAGGAGAGTGGGTGACATGTGACTGAGGCAAGCCTCTCTGCTGAGGAGTCACAGTGGACTAGAAAGTGCAACAAGTGCATGGTGGCCAGCCAAGCCACAATACAGTGTCAAGAGAGTGGGTGACATGTGACTGAGGCAAGCCTCGCTGCTGAGGAAAATCAGTGGACTAGAAAGTGCAACAAGTTCATGGTGGCCAGCCAAGCCACCATTCAGTGTCAGGAGTGTGAGACATGTGACTGAGGCAAGCCTCGCTGCTGAGGAGTCGCAGTGGACTAGAAAGTACAACAAGTGCATGGTGGCCAGCCAAGCCACCATTCAGTGTCAGGAGTGAGAGACATGTGACTGAGGCAAGCCTCGCTGCTGAGGAAAAGCAGTGCACTAGAAAGTGCAACAAGTGCATGGTGGCCAACCAAGCCACAATACAGTGTCAAGAGAGTGGGTGACATGTGACTGAGGCAAGCCTCGCTGCTGAGGAAAATCAGTGGACTAGAAAGTGCAACAAGTTCATGGTGGCCAGCCAAGCCACCATTCAGTGTCAGGAGTGTGAGACATGTGACTGAGGCAAGCCTCGCTGCTGAGGAGTCGCAGTGGACTAGAAAGTACAACAAGTGCATGGTGGCCAGCCACAATTCAGTGTCAGGAGTGTGAGTTGTGACTGAGGCAAGCCTCGCTGCTGAGGAGTCGCAGTGGACTAGAAAGTACAACAAGTGTATGGTGGTCAGCCAAGCCACCATTCAGTGTCAGGAGTGTGAGACATGTGACTGAGGCAAGCCTCGCTGCTGAGGAGTCGCAGTGGACTAGAAAGTGCAACAAGTGCATGGTGGCCAACCAAGCCACAATACAGTGTCAGGAGTGAGGAACATGTGACTGAGGCAAGCCGTGCTGCTGAGGAAAAGCAGTGGACTAGAAAGTGCAACAAGTACATGGTGGCCAACCAAGCCACCATGTAGTGTCAAGAGAGTATGAGACATGTGACTGAGGCAAGCCTCGCTGCTGAGGAGTCGCCGTGGACTAGAAAGTGCAACAAGTGCACTGTGGCCAGCCAAGCCACCATTCAGTGTCAGGAGTGTGAGACATGTGACTGAGGCAAGCCTCGCTGCTGAGGAGTCGCAGTGGACTAGAAAGTACAACAAGTGCATGGTGGCCAGCCAAGCCACCATTTAGTGTCAGGAGTGTGAGACATGTGACTGAGGCAAGTCTTGCTGCTGAGGAGTCGCAGTGGACTAGAAAGTGCAACAAGTGCATGGTGGCCAACCAAGCCACAATACAGTGTCCGGAGTGAGGGACATGTGACTGAGGCAAGCCACGCTGCTGAGGAGTCGCAGTGGACTACAAAGTGCAACACGTGCATGGTGGCCAGCCAAGCCACAATACAGTGTCAGGAGTGAGGTACATGTGACTGAGGCAAGCCTCGCTGCTGAGGAGAAGCAGTGGACTAGAAAGTGCAACACGTGCATGGTGGCCAGCCAAGCCACCATTCAGTGTCAGGAGAGTGGGTGACATGTGACTGAGGCAAGCCTCTCTGCTGAGGAGTCACAGTGGACTAGAAAGTGCAACAAGTGCATGATGGCCAACCAAGCCACAATACAGTGTCATGAGTGAGAGACATGTGACTGAGGCAAGCCTCGCTGCTGAGGAGAAGCAGTGGACTAGAAAGTGCAACAAGTGCATGGCGGCCAGCCAAGCCACAATACAGTGTCAGGAGTGAGGGACATGTGACTGAGGCAAGCCTCGCTGCTGAGGAGAAGCAGTGGACTAGAAAGTGCAACAAGTGCATGGTGGCCAGCCAAGCCACAATACAGTGTCAGGAGTGAGGGACATGTGACTGAGGCAAGCCTCGCTGCTGAGGAGTCACAGTGGACTAAAAAGTTCCACAAGTGCATGGTGGCCAGCCAAGCCACCATTCAGTGTCAGGAGTGTGAGACATGTGACTGAGGCAAGCCTCGCTGCTGAGGAGAAGCAGTGGACTAGAAAGTACAACAAGTGCATGGTGGCCAACCAAACCACAATACAGTGTCAGCAGTGGGTGACATGTGACTGAGGCAAGCCTCGCTGCTGAGGAGAAGCAGTGGACTAGAAAGTGCAACAAGTGCATGGTGGCCAGCCAAGCCACAATACAGTGTCAGAAGTGAGGGACATGTGACTGAGGCAAGCCTCGCTGCTGAGGAGAAGCAGTGTACTAGAAAGTGCAACAAGTGCATGGTGGCCAGCCAAGCCACAATACAGTGTCAGGAGTGAGGGACATGTGACTGAGGCAAGCCTCGCTGCTGAGGAGTCACAGTGGACTAAAAAGTTCCACAAGTGCATGGTGGCCAGCCAAGCCACAATACAGTGTCAGGAGTGAGGGACATGTGACTGAGGCAAGCCTCGCTGCTGAGGAGTCGCAGTGGACTAGAAAGTACAACAAGTGCATGGTGGCCAGCCACAATTCAGTGTCAGGAGTGTGAGTTGTGACTGAGGCAAGCCTCGCTGCTGAGGAGTCGCAGTGGACTAGAAAGTGCAACAAGTGCATGGTGGCCAGCCAAGCCACCATTCAGTGTCAGGAGTGTGAGACATGTGACTGAGGCAAGCCTCGCTGCTGAGGAGTCGCAGTGGACTAGAAAGTACAACAAGTGTATGGTGGCCAGCCAAGCCACCATTCAGTGTCAGGAGTGTGAGACATGTGACTGAGGCAAGCCTCGCTGCTGAGGAGTCGCAGTGGACTAGAAAGTGCAACAAGTGCATGGTGGCCAACCAAGCCACAATACAGTGTCAGGAGTGAGGGACATGTGACTGAGGCAAGCCTTGCCGCTGAGGAAAAGCAGTGGACTAGAAAGTGCAACAAGTACATGGTGGCCAACCAAGCCACCATGTAGTGTCAAGAGAGTATGAGACATGTGACTGAGGCAAGACTCGCTGCTGAGGAGTCGCCGTGGACTAGAAAGTACAACAAGTGCATGGTGGCCAGCCAAGCCACCATTTAGTGTCAGGAGTGTGAGACATGTGACTGAGGCAAGTCTTGCTGCTGAGGAGTCGCAGTGGACTAGAAAGTGCAACAAGTGCATGGTGGCCAACTAAGCCACAATACAGTGTCCGGAGTGAGGGACATGTGACTGAGGCAAGCCACGCTGCTGAGGAGTCGCAGTGGACTACAAAGTGCAACAAGAGCATGGTGGCCAGCCAAGCCACAATACAGTGTCAGGAGTGAGGTACATGTGACTGAGGCAAGCCTCGCTGCTGAGGAGTCGCAGTGGACTAGAAAGTACAACAAGTGTATGGTGGCCAGCCAAGCCACCATTCAGTGTCAGGAGTGTGAGACATGTGACTGAGGCAAGCCTCGCTGCTGAGGAGTCGCAGTGGACTAGAAAGTGCAACAAGTGTATGGTGGCCAGCCAAGCCACCATTCAGTGTCAGGAGTGTGAGACATGTGACTGAGGTAAGTCTTGCTGCTGAGGAGTCGCAGTGGACTAGAAAGTACAACAAGTGCATGGTGGCCAGCCACAATTCAGTGTCAGGAGTGTGAGTTGTGACTGAGGCAAGCCTCGCTGCTGAGGAGTCGCAGTGGACTAGAAAGTGCAACAAGTGCATGGTGGCCAGCCAAGCCACCATTCAGTGTCAGGAGTGTGAGACATGTGACTGAGGCAAGCCTCGCTGCTGAGGAGTCGCAGTGGACTAGAAAGTACAACAAGTGTATGGTGGCCAGCCAAGCCACCATTCAGTGTCAGGAGTGTGAGACATGTGACTGAGGCAAGCCTCGCTGCTGAGGAGTCGCAGTGGACTAGAAAGTGCAACAAGTGCATGGTGGCCAACCAAGCCACAATACAGTGTCAGGAGTGAGGGACATGTGACTGAGGCAAGCCTTGCCGCTGAGGAAAAGCAGTGGACTAGAAAGTGCAACAAGTACATGGTGGCCAACCAAGCCACCATGTAGTGTCAAGAGAGTATGAGACATGTGACTGAGGCAAGCCTCGCTGCTGAGGAGTCGCCGTGGACTAGAAAGTGCAACAAGTGCATGGTGGCCAGCCAAGCCACCATTTAGTGTCAGGAGTGTGAGACATGTGACTGAGGCAAGCCCCGCTGCTGTGGAGTCGCAGTGGACTAGAAAGTGCAACAAGTGCATGGTGGCCAGCCAAGCCACAATACAGTGTCAGGAGTGAGGTACATGTGACTGAGGCAAGCCTCGCTGCTGAGGAGAAGCAGTGGACTAGAAAGTGCAACACGTGCATGGTGGCCAGCCAAGCCACCATTCAGTGTGAGGAGAGTGGGTGACATGTGACTGAGGCAAGCCTCGCTGCTGAGGAGAAGCAGTGGACTAGAAAGTGCAACAAGTGCATGGTGGCCAGCCAAGCCACAATACAGTGTCAGGAGTGAGGGACATGTGACTGAGGCAAGCCTCGCTGCTGAGGAGTCACAGTGGACTAAAAAGTTCCACAAGTGCATGGTGGCCAGCCAAGCCACCATTCAGTGTCAGGAGTGTGAGACATGTGACTGAGGCAAGCCTCGCTGCTGAGGAGAAGCAGTGGACTAGTAAGTACAACAAGTGCATGGTGGCCAACCAAACCACAATACAGTGTCAGCAGTGGGTGACATGTGACTGAGGCAAGCCTCGCTGCTGAGGAGAAGCAGTGGACTAGAAAGTGCAACAAGTGCATGGTGGCCAGCCAAGCCACAATACAGTGTCAGAAGTGAGGGACATGTGACTGAGGCAAGCCTCGCTGCTGAGGAGAAGCAGTGTACTAGAAAGTGCAACAAGTGCATGGTGGCCAGCCAAGCCACAATACAGTGTCAGGAGTGAGGGACATGTGACTGAGGCAAGCCTCGCTGCTGAGGAGTCACAGTGGACTAAAAAGTTCCACAAGTGCATGGTGGCCAGCCAAGCCACCATTCAGTGTCAGGAGTGTGAGACATGTGACTGAGGCAAGCCTCGCTGCTGAGGAGTCGCAGTGGACTAGAAAGTACAACAAGTGCATGGTGGCCAGCCACAATTCAGTGTCACAAGTGTGAGTTGTGACTGAGGCAAGCCTCGCTGCTGAGGAGTCGCAGTGGACTAGAAAGTGCAACAAGTGCATGGTGGCCAGCCAAGCCACCATTCAGTGTCAGGAGTGTGAGACATGTGACTGAGGCAAGCCTCGCTGCTGAGGAGTCGCAGTGGACTAGAAAGTACAACAAGTGTATGGTGGCCAGCCAAGCCACCATTCAGTGTCACGAGTGAGAGACATGTGACTGAGGCAAACCTTGCTGCTGAGGAGAAGCAGTGGACTAGAAAGTGCAACAAGTGCATGGTGGCCAATCAAGCCACCATACAGTGTCAAGAGAGTGTGACACATGTGATTGAGGCAAGCCTCGCTGCTGAGGAGAAGCAGTGGACTAGAAAGTGCAACAAGTGCATGGTGGCCAAACAAGCCACCATACAGTGTCAAGAGAGTGAGGGACATGTGACTGAGGCAAGCCTTGCTGCTGAGGAGAAGCAGTGGACTAGAAAGTGCAACAAGTGCATGGTGGCCAAACAAGCCACCATACAGTGTCAGGAGTGAGGGACATGTGACTGAGGCAAGCCTCGCTGCTGAGGAAAATCAGTGGATTAGAAAGTGTAACAAGTGCATGGTGGCCAAACAAGCCACCATACAGTGTCAGGAGTGTGAGACATGTGACTGAGGCAAGCCTCGCTGCTGAGGAAAAGCAGTGGACTAGAAAGTACAACAAGTACATGGTGGCCAGCCAAGCCACAATACAGTGTCTGGAGAGTGTGGCACATGTGAGTGAGGCATGCCTCGCTGCTGAGGAAAAGCAGTGGACTAGAAAGTGCAACAAGTACATGGTGGCCAGCCAAGCCACCATTCAGTGTCAGGAGTGTGAGACATGTGACTGAGGCAAGCCTCACTGCTGAGGAAACGCAGTGGACTAGAAAGTGCAACAAGTGCATGGTGGCTAGCCAAGCCAAAATACAGTGTCAAGAGAGTGTGGCACATGTGACTGAGGCAAGCCTCGCTGCTGAGGAGAAGCACTGGACTAGAAAGTGCCACAAGTGCATGGTGGCCAGCCAAGCCACAGTACAGTGTCAGGAGTGAGGGACATGTGACTGAGGCAAGCCTCGCTGCTGAGGAAAAGCAGTGGATTAGAAAGTGCAACAAGTGCATGGTGACCAGCCAAGCCACCATTCAGTGTCAGGAGAGTGGGTGACATGTGACTGAGGCAAGCCTCGCTGCTGAGGAGTCACAGTGGACTAGAAAGTGTAACAAGTACATGGTGGCCAACCAAGCCACCATACAGTGTCAAGAGAGTGTGGCACATGTGACTGAGGCAAGCCTCGCTGCTGAGGAGTCACAGTGGACTAGAAAGTGCAACAAGTGCATGGTGGCCAAACAAGCCACCATACAGTGTCAAGAGAGTGTGGGACGTGTGACTGAGGCAAGCCTCGCTGCTGAGGAAAAGCAGTGGACTAGAAAGTGCAACAAGTACATGGTGGCCAACCAAGCCACAATATAGTGTCAAGAGAGTGTGGCACATGTGACTGAGGCAAGCCTCGCTGCTCAGGAGTCACAGTGGACTAGAAAGTGCAACAAGTGCATGGTGGCCAAACAAGCCACCATACAGTGTCAAGAGAGTGTGGCACATGTGACTGAGGCAAGCCTCGCTGCTGAGTAGTCACAGTGGACTAGAAAGTGCAACAAGTGCATGGTGGCCAAACAAGCCACCATACAGTGTCAAGAGAGTGTGGCACATGTGACTGAGGCAAGCCTCGCTGCTGAGGAAAAGCAGTGGACTAGAAAGTGCAACAAGTACATGGTGGCCAACCAAGCCACAATACAGTGTCAAGAGAGTGTGGCACATGTGACTGAGGCAAGCCTCGCTGCTGAGGAAAAGCAGTGAACTAGAAAGTGCAACAAGTGCATGGTGGCCAGCCAAGCCACCATTCAGTGTCAAGAGAGTGGGTAACATGTGACTGAGGCAAGCCTCGCTGCTGAGGAAAAGCAGTGGACTAGAAAGTGCAACAAGTGCATGGTGGCCAACCAAGCCACAATACAGTGTCAGGAGTGAGGGACATGTGACTGAGGCAAGCCTCGCTGCTGAGGAAAAGCAGTGGACTAGAAAGTGCAACAAGTGCATGGTGGCCAACCAAGCCACAATATAGTGTCAGGAGAGTGGGTGACATGTGACTGAGGGAAGCCTCGCTGCTGAGGAGTCGCAGTGGACTAGAAAGTGCAACAAGTGCATGGTGGCCAGCCAAGCCACCATACAGTGTCAAGAGAGTGTGGCACATGTGACTGAGGCAAGCCTCGCTGCTGAGGAAAAGCAGTGGACTAGAAAGTGCAACAAGTACATGGTGGCCAACCAAGCCACAATACAGTGTCAAGAGAGTGTGGCACATGTGACTGAGGCAAGCCTAGCTGCTGAGGAAAAGCAGTGGACTAGAAAGTGCAGCAAGTGCATGATGGCCAACCAAGCCACCATTCAGTGTCAGGAGTGTGAGACATGTGACTGAGGCAAGCCTCGCTGCTGAGGAGTCGCAGTGGACTAGAAAGTACAAGTACATGGTGGCCATCCACCATTCATTGTCAGGAGTGTTAGTTGTGAATGAGGCAAGCCTCGCTGCTGAGGAGTCACAGTGGACTAGAAAGTGCAACAAATGCATGGTGGCCAGCCAAGCCACCATTCAGTGTCAGGAGTGTGAGACATGTGACTGAGGCAAACCTCGCTGCTGAGGAGTCGCAGTGGACTAGAAAGTACAAGTGCATGGTGGCCAGCCAAGCCACCATTCAGTGTCAGGAGTGTGAGACATGTGACTGAGGCAAGCCTCGCTGCTGAGGAGTCGCAGTGGACTAGAAAGTGCAACAAGTGCATGGTGACCAACCAAGCCACAATACAGTGTCAGGAGTGAGGGACATGTGACTGAGGCAAGCCTCGCCGCTGAGGAAAAGCAGATGACTAGAAAGTGCAACAAGTACATGGTGGCCAACCAAGCCACCATGTAGTGTCAAGAGAGTGTGAGACATGTAACTGAGACAAGCCTCGCTGCTGAGGAGTCGCCGTGGACTAGAAAGTGCAACAAGTGCATGGTGGCCAGCCAAGCCACCATTCAGTGTCAGGAGTGTGAGACATGTGACTGAGGCAAGCCTCGCTGCTGAGGAGTCGCAGTGGACTAGAAAGTGCAACAAGTGCATGGTGGCCAACCAAGCCACAATACAGTGTCAGGAGTGAGGGACATGTGACTGAGGCAAGCCTCGCTGCTGAGGAGTCGCAGTCTGGAGAGTGTGAGACATGTGACTGAGGCAAGCCTCGCTGCTGAGGAAAAGCAGTGGACTAGAAAGTGCAACTGGTGCATGGTGGCCAACCAAGCCACAGTACAGTGTCAAGAGAGTGGGTGACATGTGACTGAGGCAAGCCTCGCTGCTGAGGAAAAGCAGTGGACTAGAAAGTGCAACAAGTACATGGTGGCCAGCCAAGCCACCATTCAGTGTCAGGAGTGTGAGACATGTGACTGAGGCAAGCCTCGCTGCTGAGGAGTCGCAGTGGACTAGAAAGTACAACAAGTGCATGGTGGCCAGCCACCATTCAGTGTCAGGAGTGTGAGTTGTGACTGAGGCAAGCCTCGCTGCTGAGGAGTCGCAGTGGACTAGAAAGTGCAACAAGTGCATGGTGGCCAGCCAAGCCACCATTCAGTGTCAGGAGTGTGAGACATGTGACTGAGGCAAGCCTCGCAGCTGAGGAGTCGCAGTGGACTAGAAAGTGCAACAAGTGTATGGTGGCCAACCAAGCCACAATACAGTGTCAGGAGAGAGGGACATGTGACTGAGGCAAGCCTCGCTGCTGAGGAGTTGCAGTGGACTAGAAAGTGCAACAAGTTCATGGTGGCCAACCAAGCCACAATACAGTGTCAGGAGTGAGGTACATGTGACTGAGGCAAGACTCGCTGCTGAGGAGAAGCAGTGGACTAGAAAGTGCAACAAGTGCATGGTGGCCAACCAAGCCACAATACAGTGTCAGGAGTGAGGGACATGTGACTGAGGCAAGACTCGCTGCTGAGGAGAAGCAGTGGACTAGAAAGTGCAACAAGTGCATGGTGGCCAGCCAAGCCACCATTCAGTGTCAGGAGAGTGGGTGACATGTGACTGAGGCAAGCCTCTCTGCTGAGGAGTCACAGTGGACTAGAAAGTGCAACAAGTGCATGGTGGCCAGCCAAGCCACAATACAGTGTCAAGAGAGTGGGTGACATGTGACTGAGGCAAGCCTCGCTGCTGAGGAAAATCAGTGGACTAGAAAGTGCAACAAGTTCATGGTGGCCAGCCAAGCCACCATTCAGTGTCAGGAGTGTGAGACATGTGACTGAGGCAAGCCTCGCTGCTGAGGAGTCGCAGTGGACTAGAAAGTACAACAAGTGCATGGTGGCCAGCCAAGCCACCATTCAGTGTCAGGAGTGAGAGACATGTGACTGAGGCAAGCCTCGCTGCTGAGGAAAAGCAGTGCACTAGAAAGTGCAACAAGTGCATGGTGGCCAACCAAGCCACAATACAGTGTCAAGAGAGTGGGTGACATGTGACTGAGGCAAGCCTCGCTGCTGAGGAAAATCAGTGGACTAGAAAGTGCAACAAGTTCATGGTGGCCAGCCAAGCCACCATTCAGTGTCAGGAGTGTGAGACATGTGACTGAGGCAAGCCTCGCTGCTGAGGAGTCGCAGTGGACTAGAAAGTACAACAAGTGCATGGTGGCCAGCCACAATTCAGTGTCAGGAGTGTGAGTTGTGACTGAGGCAAGCCTCGCTGCTGAGGAGTCGCAGTGGACTAGAAAGTACAACAAGTGTATGGTGGTCAGCCAAGCCACCATTCAGTGTCAGGAGTGTGAGACATGTGACTGAGGCAAGCCTCGCTGCTGAGGAGTCGCAGTGGACTAGAAAGTGCAACAAGTGCATGGTGGCCAACCAAGCCACAATACAGTGTCAGGAGTGAGGAACATGTGACTGAGGCAAGCCGTGCTGCTGAGGAAAAGCAGTGGACTAGAAAGTGCAACAAGTACATGGTGGCCAACCAAGCCACCATGTAGTGTCAAGAGAGTATGAGACATGTGACTGAGGCAAGCCTCGCTGCTGAGGAGTCGCCGTGGACTAGAAAGTGCAACAAGTGCACTGTGGCCAGCCAAGCCACCATTCAGTGTCAGGAGTGTGAGACATGTGACTGAGGCAAGCCTCGCTGCTGAGGAGTCGCAGTGGACTAGAAAGTACAACAAGTGCATGGTGGCCAGCCAAGCCACCATTTAGTGTCAGGAGTGTGAGACATGTGACTGAGGCAAGTCTTGCTGCTGAGGAGTCGCAGTGGACTAGAAAGTGCAACAAGTGCATGGTGGCCAACCAAGCCACAATACAGTGTCCGGAGTGAGGGACATGTGACTGAGGCAAGCCACGCTGCTGAGGAGTCGCAGTGGACTACAAAGTGCAACACGTGCATGGTGGCCAGCCAAGCCACAATACAGTGTCAGGAGTGAGGTACATGTGACTGAGGCAAGCCTCGCTGCTGAGGAGAAGCAGTGGACTAGAAAGTGCAACACGTGCATGGTGGCCAGCCAAGCCACCATTCAGTGTCAGGAGAGTGGGTGACATGTGACTGAGGCAAGCCTCTCTGCTGAGGAGTCACAGTGGACTAGAAAGTGCAACAAGTGCATGATGGCCAACCAAGCCACAATACAGTGTCATGAGTGAGAGACATGTGACTGAGGCAAGCCTCGCTGCTGAGGAGAAGCAGTGGACTAGAAAGTGCAACAAGTGCATGGTGGCCAGCCAAGCCACAATACAGTGTCAGGAGTGAGGGACATGTGACTGAGGCAAGCCTCGCTGCTGAGGAGAAGCAGTGGACTAGAAAGTGCAACAAGTGCATGGTGGCCAGCCAAGCCACAATACAGTGTCAGGAGTGAGGGACATGTGACTGAGGCAAGCCTCGCTGCTGAGGAGTCACAGTGGACTAAAAAGTTCCACAAGTGCATGGTGGCCAGCCAAGCCACCATTCAGTGTCAGGAGTGTGAGACATGTGACTGAGGCAAGCCTCGCTGCTGAGGAGAAGCAGTGGACTAGAAAGTACAACAAGTGCATGGTGGCCAACCAAACCACAATACAGTGTCAGCAGTGGGTGACATGTGACTGAGGCAAGCCTCGCTGCTGAGGAGAAGCAGTGGACTAGAAAGTGCAACAAGTGCATGGTGGCCAGCCAAGCCACAATACAGTGTCAGAAGTGAGGGACATGTGACTGAGGCAAGCCTCGCTGCTGAGGAGAAGCAGTGTACTAGAAAGTGCAACAAGTGCATGGTGGCCAGCCAAGCCACAATACAGTGTCAGGAGTGAGGGACATGTGACTGAGGCAAGCCTCGCTGCTGAGGAGTCACAGTGGACTAAAAAGTTCCACAAGTGCATGGTGGCCAGCCAAGCCACAATACAGTGTCAGGAGTGAGGGACATGTGACTGAGGCAAGCCTCGCTGCTGAGGAGTCGCAGTGGACTAGAAAGTACAACAAGTGCATGGTGGCCAGCCACAATTCAGTGTCAGGAGTGTGAGTTGTGACTGAGGCAAGCCTCGCTGCTGAGGAGTCGCAGTGGACTAGAAAGTGCAACAAGTGCATGGTGGCCAGCCAAGCCACCATTCAGTGTCAGGAGTGTGAGACATGTGACTGAGGCAAGCCTCGCTGCTGAGGAGTCGCAGTGGACTAGAAAGTACAACAAGTGTATGGTGGCCAGCCAAGCCACCATTCAGTGTCAGGAGTGTGAGACATGTGACTGAGGCAAGCCTCGCTGCTGAGGAGTCGCAGTGGACTAGAAAGTGCAACAAGTGCATGGTGGCCAACCAAGCCACAATACAGTGTCAGGAGTGAGGGACATGTGACTGAGGCAAGCCTTGCCGCTGAGGAAAAGCAGTGGACTAGAAAGTGCAACAAGTACATGGTGGCCAACCAAGCCACCATGTAGTGTCAAGAGAGTATGAGACATGTGACTGAGGCAAGACTCGCTGCTGAGGAGTCGCCGTGGACTAGAAAGTACAACAAGTGCATGGTGGCCAGCCAAGCCACCATTTAGTGTCAGGAGTGTGAGACATGTGACTGAGGCAAGTCTTGCTGCTGAGGAGTCGCAGTGGACTAGAAAGTGCAACAAGTGCATGGTGGCCAACTAAGCCACAATACAGTGTCCGGAGTGAGGGACATGTGACTGAGGCAAGCCACGCTGCTGAGGAGTCGCAGTGGACTACAAAGTGCAACAAGAGCATGGTGGCCAGCCAAGCCACAATACAGTGTCAGGAGTGAGGTACATGTGACTGAGGCAAGCCTCGCTGCTGAGGAGTCGCAGTGGACTAGAAAGTACAACAAGTGTATGGTGGCCAGCCAAGCCACCATTCAGTGTCAGGAGTGTGAGACATGTGACTGAGGCAAGCCTCGCTGCTGAGGAGTCGCAGTGGACTAGAAAGTGCAACAAGTGTATGGTGGCCAGCCAAGCCACCATTCAGTGTCAGGAGTGTGAGACATGTGACTGAGGTAAGTCTTGCTGCTGAGGAGTCGCAGTGGACTAGAAAGTACAACAAGTGCATGGTGGCCAGCCACAATTCAGTGTCAGGAGTGTGAGTTGTGACTGAGGCAAGCCTCGCTGCTGAGGAGTCGCAGTGGACTAGAAAGTGCAACAAGTGCATGGTGGCCAGCCAAGCCACCATTCAGTGTCAGGAGTGTGAGACATGTGACTGAGGCAAGCCTCGCTGCTGAGGAGTCGCAGTGGACTAGAAAGTACAACAAGTGTATGGTGGCCAGCCAAGCCACCATTCAGTGTCAGGAGTGTGAGACATGTGACTGAGGCAAGCCTCGCTGCTGAGGAGTCGCAGTGGACTAGAAAGTGCAACAAGTGCATGGTGGCCAACCAAGCCACAATACAGTGTCAGGAGTGAGGGACATGTGACTGAGGCAAGCCTTGCCGCTGAGGAAAAGCAGTGGACTAGAAAGTGCAACAAGTACATGGTGGCCAACCAAGCCACCATGTAGTGTCAAGAGAGTATGAGACATGTGACTGAGGCAAGCCTCGCTGCTGAGGAGTCGCCGTGGACTAGAAAGTGCAACAAGTGCATGGTGGCCAGCCAAGCCACCATTTAGTGTCAGGAGTGTGAGACATGTGACTGAGGCAAGCCCCGCTGCTGTGGAGTCGCAGTGGACTAGAAAGTGCAACAAGTGCATGGTGGCCAGCCAAGCCACAATACAGTGTCAGGAGTGAGGTACATGTGACTGAGGCAAGCCTCGCTGCTGAGGAGAAGCAGTGGACTAGAAAGTGCAACACGTGCATGGTGGCCAGCCAAGCCACCATTCAGTGTGAGGAGAGTGGGTGACATGTGACTGAGGCAAGCCTCGCTGCTGAGGAGAAGCAGTGGACTAGAAAGTGCAACAAGTGCATGGTGGCCAGCCAAGCCACAATACAGTGTCAGGAGTGAGGGACATGTGACTGAGGCAAGCCTCGCTGCTGAGGAGTCACAGTGGACTAAAAAGTTCCACAAGTGCATGGTGGCCAGCCAAGCCACCATTCAGTGTCAGGAGTGTGAGACATGTGACTGAGGCAAGCCTCGCTGCTGAGGAGAAGCAGTGGACTAGTAAGTACAACAAGTGCATGGTGGCCAACCAAACCACAATACAGTGTCAGCAGTGGGTGACATGTGACTGAGGCAAGCCTCGCTGCTGAGGAGAAGCAGTGGACTAGAAAGTGCAACAAGTGCATGGTGGCCAGCCAAGCCACAATACAGTGTCAGAAGTGAGGGACATGTGACTGAGGCAAGCCTCGCTGCTGAGGAGAAGCAGTGTACTAGAAAGTGCAACAAGTGCATGGTGGCCAGCCAAGCCACAATACAGTGTCAGGAGTGAGGGACATGTGACTGAGGCAAGCCTCGCTGCTGAGGAGTCACAGTGGACTAAAAAGTTCCACAAGTGCATGGTGGCCAGCCAAGCCACCATTCAGTGTCAGGAGTGTGAGACATGTGACTGAGGCAAGCCTTGCTGCTGAGGAGTCGCAGTGGACTAGAAAGTACAACAAGTGCATGGTGGCCAGCCACAATTCAGTGTCAGAAGTGTGAGTTGTGACTGAGGCAAGCCTCGCTGCTGAGGAGTCGCAGTGGACTAGAAAGTGCAACAAGTGCATGGTGGCCAGCCAAGCCACCATTCAGTGTCAGGAGTGTGAGACATGTGACTGAGGCAAGCCTCGCTGCTGAGGAGTCGCAGTGGACTAGAAAGTACAACAAGTGTATGGTGGCCAGCCAAGCCACCATTCAGTGTCACGAGTGAGAGACATGTGACTGAGGCAAACCTTGCTGCTGAGGAGAAGCAGTGGACTAGAAAGTGCAACAAGTGCATGGTGGCCAATCAAGCCACCATACAGTGTCAAGAGAGTGTGACACATGTGATTGAGGCAAGCCTCGCTGCTGAGGAGAAGCAGTGGACTAGAAAGTGCAACAAGTGCATGGTGGCCAAACAAGCCACCATACAGTGTCAAGAGAGTGAGGGACATGTGACTGAGGCAAGCCTTGCTGCTGAGGAGAAGCAGTGGACTAGAAAGTGCAACAAGTGCATGGTGGCCAAACAAGCCACCATACAGTGTCAGGAGTGAGGGACATGTGACTGAGGCAAGCCTCGCTGCTGAGGAAAATCAGTGGATTAGAAAGTGTAACAAGTGCATGGTGGCCAAACAAGCCACCATACAGTGTCAGGAGTGTGAGACATGTGACTGAGGCAAGCCTCGCTGCTGAGGAAAAGCAGTGGACTAGAAAGTACAACAAGTACATGGTGGCCAGCCAAGCCACAATACAGTGTCTGGAGAGTGTGGCACATGTGACTGAGGCATGCCTCGCTGCTGAGGAAAAGCAGTGGACTAGAAAGTGCAACAAGTACATGGTGGCCAGCCAAGCCACCATTCAGTGTCAGGAGTGTGAGACATGTGACTGAGGCAAGCCTCACTGCTGAGGAAACGCAGTGGACTAGAAAGTGCAACAAGTGCATGGTGGCTAGCCAAGCCAAAATACAGTGTCAAGAGAGTGTGGCACATGTGACTGAGGCAAGCCTCGCTGCTGAGGAGAAGCACTGGACTAGAAAGTGCCACAAGTGCATGGTGGCCAGCCAAGCCACAGTACAGTGTCAGGAGTGAGGGACATGTGACTGAGGCAAGCCTCGCTGCTGAGGAAAAGCAGTGGATTAGAAAGTGCAACAAGTGCATGGTGACCAGCCAAGCCACCATTCAGTGTCAGGAGAGTGGGTGACATGTGACTGAGGCAAGCCTCGCTGCTGAGGAGTCACAGTGGACTAGAAAGTGTAACAAGTACATGGTGGCCAACCAAGCCACCATACAGTGTCAAGAGAGTGTGACACATGTGACTGAGCCAAGCCTTGCTGCTGAGGAGTCGCAGTCAACTAGAAAGTACAAGTACAAGTACATGGTGGCCATCCAAGCCACAATACAGTGTCAGGAGTGAGGGACATGTGACTGAGGCAAGCCTTGCTGCTGAGGAAAAGCAGTGGACTAGAAAGTGTAACAAGTGCAGGGTGGCCAACCAAGCCCCACAATACAGTGTCAAGCGAGTGTGACACGTGTGACTGAGGCAAGCCTTGCTACTGAGGAGAAGCAGTGGACTAGAAAGTGCCACAAGTGCATGGTGGCCAGCCAAGCCACAATACAGTCTCAAGAGAGTGTGGCACATGTGACTGAGGCAAGCCTTGCTGCTGAGGAAAAGCAGTGGACTAGAAAGTGCAACAAGTGCATGGTGGCCAACCAAGCCAAAATACAGTGTCAGGACTGAGGGACATGTGACTGAGGCAAGCCTCGCTGCTGAGGAAAAGCAGTGGACTAGAAAGTGTAACAAGTGCAGGGTGGCCAACCAAGCCCCACAATACAGTGTCAAGCGAGTGTGACACGTGTGACTGAGGCAAGCCTTGCTACTGAGGAGAAGCAGTGGACTAGAAAGTGCCACAAGTGCATGGTGGCCAGCCAAGCCACAATACAGTCTCAAGAGAGTGTGGCACATGTGACTGAGGCAAGCCTCGCTGCTGAGGAAAAGCAGTGGACTAGAAAGTGCAACAAGTGCATGGTGGCCAACCAAGCCAAAATACAGTGTCAGGACTGAGGGACATGTGACTGAGGCAAGCCTCGCTGCTGAGGAAAAGCAGTGGACTAGAAAGTGCAACAAGTGCATGGTGGCCAACCAAGCCACAATACAGTGTCAGGAGTGAGGGACATGTGACTGAGGCAAGCCTCGCTGCTGAGGAAAAGCAGTGGACTAGAAAGTGCAACAAGTACATGTTGGCCAACCAAGCCACCATGTAGTGTCAAGAGAGTGTGAGACATGTGACTGAGGCAAGCCTTGCTGCTGAGGAGAAGCAGTGGACTAGAAAATGCCACAAGTGCATGGTGGCCAACCAAGCCACAATACAGTGTCTGGAGAGTGTGGCACATGTGACTGAGGCAAGCCTCGCCGCTGAGGAAAAGCAGTGGACTAGAAAGGGCCACAAGTGCATGGTGGCCAACCAAGCCACCATGTAGTGTCAAGAGTGTGTGAGACATGTGACTGAGGCAAGCCTCGCTGCTGAGGAAAAGCAGTGGAATAGAAAGTGCCACAAGTGCATGGTGGCCAACCAAGCCACCATGTAGTGTCAAGAGAGTGTGAGACATGTGACTGAGGCAAGCCTTGCCGCTGAGGAAAAGCAGTGGACTAGAAAGTGCCACACGTGCATGATGGCCAACCAAGCCACCATTCAGTGTCAAGAGAGTGTGGCACATGTGACTGAGGCAAGCCTCGCTGATGAGGAGTCGCAGTGGACTAGAAAGTACAACAAGTGCATGGTGGCCAGCCAAGCCACAATACAGTGTCACGAGTGAGAGACATGTGACTGAGGCAAACCTTGCTGCTGAGGAGAAGCAGTGGACTAGAAAGTGCAACAAGTGCATGGTGGCCAATCAAGCCACCATACAGTGTCAAGAGAGTGTGACACATGTGATTGAGGCAAGCCTCGCTGCTGAGGAGAAGCAGTGGACTAGAAAGTGCAACAAGTGCATGGTGGCCAAACAAGCCACCATACAGTGTCAAGAGAGTGAGGGACATGTGACTGAGGCAAGCCTCGCTGCTGAGGAGAAGCAGTGGACTAGAAAGTGCAACAAGTGCATGGTGGCCAAACAAGCCACCATACAGTGTCAGGAGTGAGGGACATGTGACTGAGGCAAGCCTCGCTGCTGAGGAAAATCAGTGGATTAGAAAGTGTAACAAGTGCATGGTGGCCAAACAAGCCACCATACAGTGTCAGGAGTGTGAGACATGTGACTGAGGCAAGCCTCGCTGCTGAGGAAAAGCAGTGGACTAGAAAGTACAACAAGTACATGGTGGCCAGCCAAGCCACAATACAGTGTCTGGAGAGTGTGGCACATGTGACTGAGGCATGCCTCGCTGCTGAGGAAAAGCAGTGGACTAGAAAGTGCAACAAGTACATGGTGGCCAGCCAAGCCACCATTCAGTGTCAGGAGTGTGAGACATGTGACTGAGGCAAGCCTCACTGCTGAGGAAACGCAGTGGACTAGAAAGTGCAACAAGTGCATGGTGGCTAGCCAAGCCACAGTACAGTGTCAGGAGTGAGGGACATGTGACTGAGGCAAGCCTCGCTGCTGAGGAAAATCAGTGGATTAGAAAGTGTAACAAGTGCATGGTGGCCAAACAAGCCACCATAC
Organism: Ambystoma mexicanum; assembly: GCF_040938575.1. Classification (NCBI taxonomy): domain Eukaryota; kingdom Metazoa; phylum Chordata; class Amphibia; order Caudata; family Ambystomatidae; genus Ambystoma; species Ambystoma mexicanum. Next base: position 31,894,687 of record NC_090921.1, read on the forward strand.
AGTGTCAGGAGTGTGAGACATGTGACTGAGGCAAGCCTCGCTGCTGAGGAAAAGCAGTGGACTAGAAAGTACAACAAGTACATGGTGGCCATCCAAGCCACAATACAGTGTCTGGAGAGTGTGGCACATGTGACTGAGGCAAGCCTTGCTGATGAGGAGTCACAGTGGACTAGAAAGTACGGCAAGTGCATGGTGACCAGCCAAGCCACAATACAGTGTCAAGAGTGAGAAACATGTGACTGAGGCAAGCCTCGCTGCTGGGGAAAAGCAGTGGACTAGAAAGTGCAACAAGTGCATGGTGGTCAGCCAAGCCACCATTCAGTGTCAGGAGTGTGAGACATGTGACCGAGGCAAGCCTCGCTGCTGAGGAGTCGCAGTGGACTAGAAAGTGCAACAAGTGCATGGTGGCCAACCAAGCCACAATACAGTGTCAGGAGTGTGAGACATGTGACTGAGGCAAGCCTCGCTGCTGAGGAAAAGCAGTGGACTAAAGTGCCACAAGTGCATGGTGGCCACCCAAGCCACAATATAGTACTAGGAGAGTGGGTGACATGTGACTGAGGCAAGCCTTGCTGCTGAGGAAAAGCAGTGGACTAGAAAGTGCAACAAGTGCATGGTGGCCAACCAAGCCACCATACAGTGTCAAGAGAGTGTGGCACATGTGACTGAGACAGGCCTCGCTGCTGAGGAGTCACAGTGGACTAGAAAGTGCAACAAGTCCATGGTGGCCAAACAAGCCACCATACAGTGTCAAGAGAGTGTGGCACATGTGACTGAGGCAAGCCTTGCTGCTGAGGAGTCACAGTGGACTAGAAAGTGCAACAAGTACATGGTGGCCAAACAAGCCACCATACAGTGTCAAGAGAGTGTGGGACATGTGACTGAGGCAAGCCTCGCTGCTGAGGAAAAGCAGTGGACTCGAAAGTGCAACAAGTACATGGTGGCCAACCAAGCCACAATATAGTGTCAAGAGAGTGTGGCACATGTGACTGAGGCAAGCCTCGCTGCTGAGGAGTCACAGTGGACTAGAAAGTGCAACAAGTGCATGGTGGCCAAACAAGCCACCATACAGTGTCAAGAGAGTGTGGCACATGTGACTGAGGCAAGCCTCGCTGCTGAGGAGTCACAGTGGACTAGAAAGTGCAACAAGTGCATGGTGGCCAAACAAGCCACCATACAGTGTCAAGAGAGTGTGGCACATGTGACTGAGGCAAGCCTCGCTGCTGAGGAAAAGCAGTGGACTAGAAAGTGCAACTAGTGCATGGTGGCCAACCAAGCCACAATACAGTGTCATGAGAGTGGGTGACATGTGATTGAGGCAAGCCTCGCTGCTGAGGAGAAGCAGTGGACTAGAAAGTGCAGCAAATGCATGGTGGCCAGCCAAGCCACCATTCAGTGTCAGGAGAGTGGGTGACATGTGACTGAGGCAAGCCTCTCTGCTGAGGAGTCACAGTGGACTAGAAAGTGCAACAAGTGCATGGTGGCCAACCAAGCCACAATACAGTGTCAGGAGTGAGGGACATGTGATTGAGGCGAGCCTCGCCACTGAGGAAAAGCAGTGGACTAGAAAGTACAAGTACATGGTGGCCAGCCAAGCCACAGTACAGTGTCTGGAGATTGTGAGACATGTGACTGAGGCAAGCCTGGCTGGTGAGGAAAAGCAGTGGACTAGAAAGTGCAACAAGTGCATGGTGGCCAGCCAAGCCACAATACAGTGTCAAGAGAGTGTGGCACATGTGACTGAGGCAAGCCTCGCTGCTGAGGAAAAGCAGTGGACTAGAAAGTGCAACAAGTGCATGGTGGTCAGCCAAGCCACCATTCAGTGTCAGGAGTGTGAGACATGTGACCGAGGCAAGCCTCGCTGCTGAGGAGTCGCAGTGGACTAGAAAGTGCAACAAGTGCATGGTGGCCAACCAAGCCACAATACAGTGTCAGGAGTGTGAGACATGTGACTGAGGCAAGCCTCGCTGCTGAGGAAAAGCAGTGGACTAGAAAGTGCAACAAGTACATGGTGGCCAACCAAGCCACCATACAGTGTCTGGAGAGTGTGGCACATGTGACTGAGGCAAGCCTCGCTGCTGAGGAGTCGCAGTGGACCAGAAAGTGCAACAAGTGCATGGTGGCCAACCAAGCCACAAAACAGTGTCAGGAGTGAGGGACATGTGACTGAGGCAAGCCTCGCTCCTGAGGAAAAGCAGTGGACTAGAAAGTGTAACAAGTGCATGGTGGCCAAACAAGCCAAAATACAGTGTCAGGAGTGAGGGACATGTGACTGAGGCAAGCCTCGCTGCTGAGGAAAAGCAGTGGACTAGAAAGTGCCACAAGTGCATGATGGCCAACCAAGCCACAATACAGTGTCAGGAGTGAGGGACATGTGACTGAGGCAAGCCTCGCTGCTGAGGAAAAGCAGTGGACTACAAAGTGCCACAAGTGCATGGTGGCCACCCAAGCCACAATACAGTGTCAGGAGAGTGGGTGACATGTGACTGAGGCAAGTCTCGCTGCTGAGGAAAAGCAGTGGACTAGAAAGTGCCACAAGCGCATGGTGGCCAACCAAACCACAATATAGTGCTAGGAGAGTGGGTGACATGTGACTGAGGCAAGCCTTGCTGCTGAGGAAAAGCAGTGGACTAGAAAGTGCAACAAGTGCATGGTGGCCAACCAAGCCACCATACAGTGTCAAGAGAGTGTGGAACATGTGACTGAGACAGGCCTCGCTGCTCAGGAGTCACAGTGGACTAGAAAGTGCAACAAGTGCATGGTGGCCAAACAAGCCACCATACAGTGTCAAGAGAGTGTGGCACATGTGACTGAGGCAAGCCTCGCTGCTGAGGAGTCACAGTGGACTAGAAAGTGCAACAAATGCATGGTGGCCAAACAAGCCACAATACAGTGTCAGGAGTGAGGGACATGTGATTGAGGCGAGCCTCGCCGCTGAGGAAAAGCAGTGGACTAGAAAGTACAAGTACATGGTGGCCAGCCAAGCCACAGTACAGTGTCTGGAGAGTGTGAGACATGTGACTGAGGCAAGCCTGGCTGGTGAGGAAAAGCAGTGGACTAGAAAGTGCAACAAGTGCATGGTGGCCAGCCAAGCCACAATACAGTGTCAAGAGAGTGTGGCACATGTGACTGAGGCAAGCCTCGCTGCTGAGGAAAAGCAGTGGACTAGAAAGTGCAACAAGTGCATGGTGGTCAGCCAAGCCACCATTCAGTGTCAGGAGTGTGAGACATGTGACCGAGGCAAGCCTCGCTGCTGAGGAGTCGCAGTGGACTAGAAAGTGCAACAAGTGCATGGTGGCCAACCAAGCCACAATACAGTGTCAGGAGTGTGAGACATGTGACTGAGGCAAGCCTCGCTGCTGAGGAAAAGCAGTGGACTAGAAAGTGCAACAAGTACATGGTGGCCAACCAAGCCACCATACAGTGTCTGGAGAGTGTGGCACATGTGACTGAGGCAAGCCTCGCTGCTGAGGAGTCGCAGTGGACCAGAAAGTGCAACAAGTGCATGGTGGCCAACCAAGCCACAAAACAGTGTCAGGAGTGAGGGACATGTGACTGAGGCAAGCCTCGCTCCTGAGGAAAAGCAGTGGACTAGAAAGTGTAACAAGTGCATGGTGGCCAAACAAGCCAAAATACAGTGTCAGGAGTGAGGGACATGTGACTGAGGCAAGCCTCGCTGCTGAGGAAAAGCAGTGGACTAGAAAGTGCCACAAGTGCATGATGGCCAACCAAGCCACAATACAGTGTCAGGAGTGAGGGACATGTGACTGAGGCAAGCCTCGCTGCTGAGGAAAAGCAGTGGACTACAAAGTGCCACAAGTGCATGGTGGCCACCCAAGCCACAATACAGTGTCAGGAGAGTGGGTGACATGTGACTGAGGCAAGTCTCGCTGCTGAGGAAAAGCAGTGGACTAGAAAGTGCCACAAGCGCATGGTGGCCAACCAAACCACAATATAGTGCTAGGAGAGTGGGTGACATGTGACTGAGGCAAGCCTTGCTGCTGAGGAAAAGCAGTGGACTAGAAAGTGCAACAAGTGCATGGTGGCCAACCAAGCCACCATACAGTGTCAAGAGAGTGTGGAACATGTGACTGAGACAGGCCTCGCTGCTCAGGAGTCACAGTGGACTAGAAAGTGCAACAAGTGCATGGTGGCCAAACAAGCCACCATACAGTGTCAAGAGAGTGTGGCACATGTGACTGAGGCAAGCCTCGCTGCTGAGGAGTCACAGTGGACTAGAAAGTGCAACAAATGCATGGTGGCCAAACAAGCCACAATACAGTGTCAGGAGTGAGGGACATGTGATTGAGGCGAGCCTCGCCGCTGAGGAAAAGCAGTGGACTAGAAAGTACAAGTACATGGTGGCCAGCCAAGCCACAGTACAGTGTCAAGAGAGTGGGTGACATGTGACTGACGCAAGCCTCGCTGCTGAGGAAAAGCAGTGGACTAGAAAGTGCAACAATTACATGGTGGCCAGCCAAGCCACCATTCAGTGTCTGGAGAGTGTGAGACATGTGACTGAGGCAAGCCTGGCTGCTGAGGAAAAGCAGTGGACTAGAAAGTGCAACAAGTGCATGGTGGCCAGCCAAGCCACAATACAGTGTCAAGAGAGTGGGTGACATGTGACTGAGGCAAGCCTTGCTGCTGAGGAAAAGCAGTGGACTAGAAAGTGCAACAAGTGCATGGTGGTCAGCAGAGCCACCATTCAGTGTCAGGGGTGTGAGACATGTGACCGAGGCAAGCCTCGCTGCTGAGGAGTCGCAGTGGACTAGAAAGTGCAACAAGTGCATGGTGGCCAACCAAGCCACAATACAGTGTCAGGAGTGTGAGACATGTGACTGAGGCAAGCCTCGCTGCTGAGGAAAAGCAGTGGACTAGAAAGTGCAACAAGTACATGGTGGCCAACCAAGCCACCATACAGTGTCTGGAGAGTGTGGCACATGTGACTGAGGCAAGCCTCGCTGCTGAGGAGTCGCAGTGGACCAGAAAGTGCAACAAGTGCATGGTGGCCAACCAAGCCACAAAACAGTGTCAGGAGTGAGGGACATGTGACTGAGGCAAGCCTCGCTGCTGAGGAAAAGCAGTGGACTAGAAAGTGTAACAAGTGCATGGTGGCCAAACAAGCCAAAATACAGTGTCAGGAGAGAGGGTCATGTGACTGAGGCAAGCCTCGCTGCTGAGGAAAAGCAGTGGACTAGAAAGTGCCACAAGTGCATGATGGCCAACCAAGCCACAATACAGTGTCAGGAGTGAGGGATATGTGACTGAGGCAAGCTTCGCTGCTGAGGAAAAGCAGTGGACTACAAAGTGCCACAAGTGCATGGTGGCCACCCAAGCCACAATACAGTGTCAGGAGAGTGGGTGACATGTGACTGAGGCAAGTCTCGCTGCTGAGGAAAAGCAGTGGACTAGAAAGTGCCACAAGTGCATGGTGGCCAACCAAGCCACAATATAGTGCTAGGAGAGTGGGTGACATGTGACTGAGGCAAGCCTTGCTGCTGAGGAAAAGCAGTGGACTAGAAAGTGCAACAAGTGCATGGTGGCCAACCAAGCCACCATACAGTGTCAAGAGAGTGTGGCACATGTGACTGAGACAGGCCTCGCTGCTGAGGAGTCACCGTGGACTAGAAAGTGCAACAAGTGCATGGTGGCCAAACAAGCCACCATACAGTATCAAGAGAGTGTGGCACATGTGACTGAGGCAAGCCTCGCTGCTGAGGAGTCACAGTTGACTAGAAAGTGCAACAAGTGCATGGTGGCCAACCAAGCCACCATACAGTGTCAAGAGAGTGTGGCACATGTGACTGAGGCAAGCCTCGCTGCTGAGGAGTCACAGTGGACTAGAAAGTGCAACAAGTGCATGGTGGCCAAACAAGCCACCATACAGTGTCAAGAGAGTGTGGCACATGTGACTGAGGCAAGCCTCGCTGCTGAGGAAAAGCAGTGGACTAGAAAGTGCAACAAGTACATGGTGGCCAACCAAGCCACAATACAGTGTCAAGAGAGTGTGGCACATGTGACTGAGGCAAGCCTCGCTGCTGAGGGAAAGTAGTGAACTAGAAAGTGCAACAAGTGCATGGTGGCCAGCCAAGCCACCATTCAGTGTCAAGAGAGTGGGTGACATGTGACTGAGGCAAGCCTCGCTGCTGATGAAAAGCAGTGGACTAGAAAGTGCAACAAGTGCATGGTGGCCAACCAAGCCACAATACAGTGTCAGGAGTGAGGGACATGTGACTGAGGCAAGCCTCGCTGCTGAGGAAAAGCAGTGGACTAGAAAGTGCAACAAGTGCATGGTGGCCAACCAAGCCACAATATAGTGTCAGGAGAGTGGGTGACATGTGACTGAGGGAAGCCTCGCTGCTGAGGAGTCGCAGTGGACTAGAAAGTGCAACAAGTGCATGGTGGCCAGCCAAGCCACCATACAGTGTCAAGAGAGTGTGGCACATGTGACTGAGGCAAGCCTCGCTGCTGAGGAAAAGCAGTGGACTAGAAAGTGCAACAAGTACATGGTGGCCAACCAAGCCACAATACAGTGTCAAGAGAGTGTGGCACATGTGACTGAGGCAAGCCTAGCTGCTGAGGAAAAGCAGTGGACTAGAAAGTGCAGCAAGTGCATGATGGCCAACCAAGCCACCATTCAGTGTCAGGAGTGTGAGACATGTGACTGAGGCAAGCCTCGCTGCTGAGGAGTCGCAGTGGACTAGAAAGTACAAGTGCATGGTGGCCATCCACCATTCATTGTCAGGAGTGTGAGTTGTGAATGAGGCAAGCCTCGCTGCTGAGGAGTCACAGTGGACTAGAAAGTGCAACAAATGCATGGTGGCCAGCCAAGCCACCATTCAGTGTCAGGAGTGTGAGACATGTGACTGAGGCAAACCTCGCTGCTGAGGAGTCGCAGTGGACTAGAAAGTACAAGTGCATGGTGGCCAGCCAAGCCACCATTCAGTGTCAGGAGTGTGAGACATGTGACTGAGGCAAGCCTCGCTGCTGAGAAGTCGCAGTGGACTAGAAAGTGCAACAAGTGCATGGTGACCAACCAAGCCACAATACAGTGTCAGGAGTGAGGGACATGTGACTGAGGCAAGCCTCGCCGCTGAGGAAAAGCAGATGACTAGAAAGTGCAACAAGTACATGGTGGCCAACCAAGCCACCATGTAGTGTCAAGAGAGTGTGAGACATGTAACTGAGACAAGCCTCGCTGCTGAGGAGTCGCCGTGGACTAGAAAGTGCAACAAGTGCATGGTGGCCAGCCAAGCCACCATTCAGTGTCAGGAGTGTGAGACATGTGACTGAGGCAAGCCTCGCTGCTGAGGAGTCGCAGTGGACTAGAAAGTGCAACAAGTGCATGGTGGCCAACCAAGCCACAATACAGTGTCAGGAGTGAGGGACATGTGACTGAGGCAAGCCTCGCTGCTGAGGAGTCGCAGTCTGGAGAGTGTGAGACATGTGACTGAGGCAAGCCTCGCTGCTGAGGAAAAGCAGTGGACTAGAAAGTGCAACAAGTGCATGGTGGCCAACCAAGCCACAGTACAGTGTCAGGAGTGTGAGACATGTGACTGAGGCAAGCCTCGCAGCTGAGGAGTCGCAGTGGACTAGAAAGTGCAACAAGTGCATGGTGGCCAGCCAAGCCACCATTCAGTGTCAGGAGTCTGAGACATGTGACTGAGGCAAGCCTCGCAGCTGAGGAGTCGCAGTGGACTAGAAAGTGCAACAAGTGTATGGTGGCCAACCAAGCCACAATACAGTGTCAGGAGAGAGGGACATGTGACTGAGGCAAGCCTCGCTGCTGAGGAGTCGCAGTGGACTAGAAAGTGCAACAAGTTCATGGTGGCCAACCAAGCCACAATACAGTGTCAGGAGTGAGGTACATGTGACTGAGGCAAGACTCGCTGCTGAGGAGAAGCAGTGGACTAGAAAGTGCAACAAGTGCATGGTGGCCAACCAAGCCACAATACAGTGTCAGGAGTGAGGGACATGTGACTGAGGCAAGACTCGCTGCTGAGGAGAAGCAGTGGACTAGAAAGTGCAACAAGTGCATGGTGGCCAGCCAAGCCACCATTCAGTGTCAGGAGAGTGGGTGACATGTGACTGAGGCAAGCCTCTCTGCTGAGGAGTCACAGTGGACTAGAAAGTGCAACAAGTGCATGGTGGCCAGCCAAGCCACAATACAGTGTCAAGAGAGTGGGTGACATGTGACTGAGGCAAGCCTCGCTTCTGAGGAAAATCAGTGGACTAGAAAGTGCAACAAGTTCATGGTGGCCAGCCAAGCCACCATTCAGTGTCAGGAGTGTGAGACATGTGACTGAGGCAAGCCTCGCTGCTGAGGAGTCGCAGTGGACTAGAAAGTACAACAAGTGCATGGTGGCCAGCCAAGCCACCATTCAGTGTCAGGAGTGAGAGACATGTGACTGAGGCAAGCCTCGCTGCTGAGGAAAAGCAGTGCACTAGAAAGTGCAACAAGTGCATGGTGGCCAACCAAGCCACAATACAGTGTCAAGAGAGTGGGTGACATGTGACTGAGGCAAGCCTCGCTGCTGAGGAAAATCAGTGGACTAGAAAGTGCAACAAGTTCATGGTGGCCAGCCAAGCCACCATTCAGTGTCAGGAGTGTGAGACATGTGACTGAGGCAAGCCTCGCTGCTGAGGAGTCGCAGTGGACTAGAAAGTACAACAAGTGCATGGTGGCCAGCCACAATTCAGTGTCAGGAGTGTGAGTTGTGACTGAGGCAAGCCTCGCTGCTGAGGAGTCGCAGTGGACTAGAAAGTACAACAAGTGTATGGTGGTCAGCCAAGCCACCATTCAGTGTCAGGAGTGTGAGACATGTGACTGAGGCAAGCCTCGCTGCTGAGGAGTCGCAGTGGACTAGAAAGTGCAACAAGTGCATGGTGGCCAACCAAGCCACAATACAGTGTCAGGAGTGAGGAACATGTGACTGAGGCAAGCCTTGCTGCTGAGGAAAAGCAGTGGACTAGAAAGTGCAACAAGTACATGGTGGCCAACCAAGCCACCATGTAGTGTCAAGAGAGTATGAGACATGTGACTGAGGCAAGCCTCGCTGCTGAGGAGTCGCCGTGGACTAGAAAGTGCAACAAGTGCACTGTGGCCAGCCAAGCCACCATTCAGTGTCAGGAGTGTGAGACATGTGACTGAGGCAAGTCTTGCTGCTGAGGAGTCGCAGTGGACTAGAAAGTGCAACAAGTGCATGGTGGCCAACCAAGCCACAATACAGTGTCCGGAGTGAGGGACATGTGACTGAGGCAAGCCACGCTGCTGAGGAGTCGCAGTGGACTACAAAGTGCAACACGTGCATGGTGGCCAGCCAAGCCACAATACAGTGTCAGGAGTGAGGTACATGTGACTGAGGCAAGCCTCGCTGCTGAGGAGAAGCAGTGGACTAGAAAGTGCAACACGTGCATGGTGGCCAGCCAAGCCACCATTCAGTGTCAGGAGAGTGGGTGACATGTGACTGAGGCAAGCCTCTCTGCTGAGGAGTCACAGTGGACTAGAAAGTGCAACAAGTGCATGATGGCCAACCAAGCCACAATACAGTGTCATGAGTGAGAGACATGTGACTGAGGCAAGCCTCGCTGCTGAGGAGAAGCAGTGGACTAGAAAGTGCAACAAGTGCATGGTGGCCAACTAAGCCACAATACAGTGTCCGGAGTGAGGGACATGTGACTGAGGCAAGCCACGCTGCTGAGGAGTCGCAGTGGACTACAAAGTGCAACAAGAGCATGGTGGCCAGCCAAGCCACAATACAGTGTCAGGAGTGAGGTACATGTGACTGAGGCAAGCCTCGCTGCTGAGGAGTCGCAGTGGACTAGAAAGTACAACAAGTGTATGGTGGCCAGCCAAGCCACCATTCAGTGTCAGGAGTGTGAGACATGTGACTGAGGCAAGCCTCGCTGCTGAGGAGTCGCAGTGGACTAGAAAGTGCAACAAGTGTATGGTGGCCAGCCAAGCCACCATTCAGTGTCAGGAGTGTGAGACATGTGACTGAGGTAAGTCTTGCTGCTGAGGAGTCGCAGTGGACTAGAAAGTACAACAAGTGCACGGTGGCCAGCCACAATTCAGTGTCAGGAGTGTGAGTTGTGACTGAGGCAAGCCTCGCTGCTGAGGAGTCGCAGTGGACTAGAAAGTGCAACAAGTGCATGGTGGCCAGCCAAGCCACCATTCAGTGTCAGGAGTGTGAGACATGTGACTGAGGCAAGCCTCGCTGCTGAGGAGTCGCAGTGGACTAGAAAGTACAACAAGTGTATGGTGGCCAGCCAAGCCACCATTCAGTGTCAGGAGTGTGAGACATGTGACTGAGGCAAGCCTCGCTGCTGAGGAGTCGCAGTGGACTAGAAAGTGCAACAAGTACATGGTGGCTAACCAAGCCACCATGTAGTGTCAAGAGAGTATGAGACATGTGACTGAGGCAAGCCTCGCTGCTGAGGAGTCGCCGTGGACTAGAAAGTGCAACAAGTGCATGGTGGCCAGCCAAGCCACCATTTAGTGTCAGGAGTGTGAGACATGTGACTGAGGCAAGCCCCGCTGCTGTGGAGTCGCAGTGGACTAGAAAGTGCAACAAGTGCATGGTGGCCAGCCAAGCCACAATACAGTGTCAGGAGTGAGGTACATGTGACTGAGGCAAGCCTCGCTGCTGAGGAGAAGCAGTGGACTAGAAAGTGCAACACGTGCATGGTGGCCAGCCAAGCCACCATTCAGTGTGAGGAGAGTGGGTGACATGTGACTGAGGCAAGCCTCTCTGCTGAGGAGTCACAGTGGACTAGAAAGTGCAACAAGTGCATGGTGGCCAGCCAAGCCACAATACAGTGTCAGGAGTGAGGGACATGTGACTGAGGCAAGCCTCGCTGCTGAGGAGAAGCAGTGGACTAGAAAGTGCAACAAGTGCATGGTGGCCAGCCAAGCCACAATACAGTGTCAGGAGTGAGGGACATGTGACTGAGGCAAGCCTCGCTGCTGAGGAGTCACAGTGGACTAAAAAGTTCCACAAGTGCATGGTGGCCAGCCAAGCCACCATTCAGTGTCAGGAGTGTGAGACATGTGACTGAGGCAAGCCTCGCTGCTGAGGAGAAGCAGTGGACTAGAAAGTACAACAAGTGCATGGTGGCCAACCAAACCACAATACAGTGTCAGCAGTGGGTGACATGTGACTGAGGCAAGCCTCGCTGCTGAGGAGAAGCAGTGGACTAGAAAGTGCAACAAGTGCATGGTGGCCAGCCAAGCCACAATACAGTGTCAGAAGTGAGGGACATGTGACTGAGGCAAGCCTCGCTGCTGAGGAGAAGCAGTGTACTAGAAAGTGCAACAAGTGCATGGTGGCCAGCCAAGCCACAATACAGTGTCAGGAGTGAGGGACATGTGACTGAGGCAAGCCTCGCTGCTGAGGAGTCACAGTGGACTAAAAAGTTCCACAAGTGCATGGTGGCCAGCCAAGCCACCATTCAGTGTCAGGAGTGTGAGACATGTGACTGAGGCAAGCCTCGCTGCTGAGGAGTCGCAGTGGACTAGAAAGTACAACAAGTGCATGGTGGCCAGCCACAATTCAGTGTCAGAAGTGTGAGTTGTGACTGAGGCAAGCCTCGCTGCTGAGGAGTCGCAGTGGACTAGAAAGTGCAACAAGTGCATGGTGGCCAGCCAAGCCACCATTCAGTGTCAGGAGTGTGAGACATGTGACTGAGGCAAGCCTCGCTGCTGAGGAGTCGCAGTGGACTAGAAAGTACAACAAGTGTATGGTGGCCAGCCAAGCCACCATTCAGTGTCAGGAGTGTGAGACATGTGACTGAGGCAAGCCTCGCTGCTGAGGAGTCGCAGTGGACTAGAAAGTGCAACAAGTGCATGGTGGCCAACCAAGCCACAATACAGTGTCAGGAGTGAGGGACATGTGACTGAGGCAAGCCTTGCCGCTGAGGAAAAGCAGTGGACTAGAAAGTGCAACAAGTACATGGTAGCCAACCAAGCCACCATGTAGTGTCAAGAGAGTATGATACATGTGACTGAGGCAAGCCTCGCTGCTGAGGAGTCGCCGTGGACTAGAAAGTGCAACAAGTGCATGGTGGCCAGCCAAGCCACCATTTAGTGTCAGGAGTGTGAGACATGTGACTGAGGCAAGCCTCGCTGCTGTGGAGTCGCAGTGGACTAGAAAGTACAACAAGTGCATGGTGGCCAGCCAAGCCACCATTTAGTGTCAGGAGTGTGAGACATGTGACTGAGGCAAGTCTTGCTGCTGAGGAGTCGCAGTGGACTAGAAAGTGCAACAAGTGCATGGTGGCCAGCTAAGCCACAATACAGTGTCCGGAGTGAGGGACATGTGACTGAGGCAAGCCACGCTGCTGAGGAGTCGCAGTGGACTACAAAGTGCAACAAGAGCATGGTGGCCAGCCAAGCCACAATACAGTGTCAGGAGTGAGGTACATGTGACTGAGGCAAGCCTCGCTGCTGAGGAGTCGCAGTGGACTAGAAAGTACAACAAGTGTATGGTGGCCAGCCAAGCCACCATTCAGTGTCAGGAGTGTGAGACATGTGACTGAGGCAAGCCTCGCTGCTGAGGAGTCGCAGTGGACTAGAAAGTGCAACAAGTGTATGGTGGCCAGCCAAGCCACCATTCAGTGTCAGGAGTGTGAGACATGTGACTGAGGCAAGTCTTGCTGCTGAGGAGTCGCAGTGGACTAGAAAGTACAACAAGTGCATGGTGGCCAGCCACAATTCAGTGTCAGGAGTGTGAGTTGTGACTGAGGCAAGCCTCGCTGCTGAGGAGTCGCAGTGGACTAGAAAGTGCAACAAGTGCATGGTGGCCAGCCAAGCCACCATTCAGTGTCAGGAGTGTGAGACATGTGACTGAGGCAAGCCTCGCTGCTGAGGAGTCGCAGTGGACTAGAAAGTACAACAAGTGTATGGTGGCCAGCCAAGCCACCATTCAGTGTCAGGAGTGTGAGACATGTGACTGAGGCAAGCCTCGCTGCTGAGGAGTCGCAGTGGACTAGAAAGTGCAACAAGTGCATGGTGGCCAACCAAGCCACAATACAGTGTCAGGAGTGAGGGACATGTGACTGAGGCAAGCCTTGCCGCCGAGGAAAAGCAGTGGACTAGAAAGTGCAACAAGTACATGGTGGCCAACCAAGCCACCATGTAGTGTCAAGAGAGTATGAGACATGTGACTGAGGCAAGCCTCGCTGCTGAGGAGTCGCCGTGGACTAGAAAGTGCAACAAGTGCATGGTGGCCAGCCAAGCCACCATTTAGTGTCAGGAGTGTGAGACATGTGACTGAGGCAAGCCTCGCTGCTGTTGAGTCACAGTGGACTAGAAAGTACAACAAGTGCATGGTGGCCAGCCAAGCCACCATTTAGTGTCAGGAGTGTGAGACATGTGACTGAGGCAAGTCTTGCTGCTGAGGAGTCGCAGTGGACTAGAAAGTGCAACAAGTGCATGGTGGCCAACTAAGCCACAATACAGTGTCCGGAGTGAGGGACATGTGACTGAGGCAAGCCACGCTGCTGAGGAGTCGCAGTGGACTACAAAGTGCAACAAGAGCATGGTGGCCAGCCAAGCCACAATACAGTGTCAGGAGTGAGGTACATGTGACTGAGGCAAGCCTCGCTGCTGAGGAGAAGCAGTGGACTAGAAAGTGCAACACGTGCATGGTGGCCAGCCAAGCCACCATTCAGTGTGAGGAGAGTGGGTGACATGTGACTGAGGCAAGCCTCTCTGCTGAGGAGTCACAGTGGACTAGAAAGTGCAACAAGTGCATGATGGCCAACCAAGCCACAATACAGTGTCAGGAGTGAGAGACATGTGACTGAGGCAAGCCTCGCTGCTGAGGAGAAGCAGTGGACTAGAAAGTGCAACAAGTGCATGGTGGCCAGCCAAGCCACAATACAGTGTCAGGAGTGAGGGACATGTGACTGAGGCAAGCCTCGCTGCTGAGGAAAAGCAGTGGACTGGAAAGTGTAACAAGTGCAGGGTGGCCAACCAAGCCCCACAATACAGTGTCAAGCGAGTGTGACACGTGTGACTGAGGCAAGCCTTGCTACTGAGGAGAAGCAGTGGACTAGAAAGTGCCACAAGTGCATGGTGGCCAGCCAAGCCACAATACAGTCTCAAGAGAGTGTGGCACATGTGACTGAGGCAAGCCTCGCTGCTGAGGAAAAGCAGTGGACTAGAAAGTGCAACAAGTGCATGGTGGCCAACCAAGCCAAAATACAGTGTCAGGACTGAGGGACATGTGACTGAGGCAAGCCTCGCTGCTGAGGAAAAGCAGTGGACTAGAAAGTGCAACAGGTGCATGGTGGCCAACCAAGCCACAATACAGTGTCAGGAGTGAGGGACATGTGACTGAGGCAAGCCTCGCTGCTGAGGAAAAGCAGTGGACTAGAAAGTGCAACAAGTACATGTTGGCCAACCAAGCCACCATGTAGTGTCAAGAGTGTGTGAGACATGTGACTGAGGCAAGCCTCGCTGCTGACGAAAAGCAGTGGAATAGAAAGTGCCACAAGTGCATGGTGGCCAACCAAGCCACCATGTAGTGTCAAGAGAGTGTGAGACATGTGACTGAGGCAAGCCTTGCCGCTGAGGAAAAGCAGTGGACTAGAAAGTGCCACACGTGCATGATGGCCAACCAAGCCACCATTCAGTGTCAAGAGAGTGTGGCACATGTGACTGAGGCAAGCCTCGCTGATGAGGAGTCGCAGTGGACTAGAAAGTACAACAAGTGCATGGTGGCCAGCCAAGCCACAATACAGTGTCACGAGTGAGAGACATGTGACTGAGGCAAACCTTGCTGCTGAGGAGAAGCAGTGGACTAGAAAGTGCAACAAGTGCATGGTGGCCAATCAAGCCACCATACAGTGTCAAGAGAGTGTGACACATGTGATTGAGGCAAGCCTCGCTGCTGAGGAGAAGCAGTGGACTAGAAAGTGCAACAAGTGCATGGTGGCCAAACAAGCCACCATACAGTGTCAAGAGAGTGAGGGACATGTGACTGAGGCAAGCCTCGCTGCTGAGGAGAAGCAGTGGACTAGAAAGTGCAACAAGTGCATGGTGGCCAAACAAGCCACCATACAGTGTCAGGAGTGAGGGACATGTGACTGAGGCAAGCCTCGCTGCTGAGGAAAATCAGTGGATTAGAAAGTGTAACAAGTGCATGGTGGCCAAACAAGCCACCATACAGTGTCAGGAGTGTGATACATGTGACTGAGGCAAGCCTCGCTGCTGAGGAAAAGCAGTGGACTAGAAAGTACAACAAGTACATGGTGGCCAGCCAAGCCACAATACAGTGTCTGGAGAGTGTGGCACATGTGACTGAGGCATGCCTCGCTGCTGAGGAAAAGCAGTGGACTAGAAAGTGCAACAAGTACATGGTGGCCAGCCAAGCCACCATTCAGTGTCAGGAGTGTGAGACATGTGACTGAGGCAAGCCTCACTGCTGAGGAAACGCAGTGGACTAGAAAGTGCAACAAGTGCATGGTGGCTAGCCAAGCCACAGTACAGTGTCAGGAGTGAGGGACATGTGACTGAGGCAAGCCTCGCTGCTGAGGAAAATCAGTGGATTAGAAAGTGTAACAAGTGCATGGTGGCCAAACAAGCCACCATACAGTGTCAGGAGTGTGAGACATGTGACTGAGGCAAGCCTCGCTGCTGAGGAAAAGCAGTGGACTAGAAAGTACAACAAGTACATGGTGGCCATCCAAGCCACAATACAGTGTCTGGAGAGTGTGGCACATGTGACTGAGGCAAGCCTCGCTGATGAGGAGTCACAGTGGACTAGAAAGTACGGCAAGTGCATGGTGACCAGCCAAGCCACAATACAGTGTCAAGAGTGAGAAACATGTGACTGAGGCAAGCCTCGCTGCTGGGGAAAAGCAGTGGACTAGAAAGTGCAACAAGTGCATGGTGGTCAGCCAAGCCACCATTCAGTGTCAGGAGTGTGAGACATGTGACCGAGGCAAGCCTCGCTGCTGAGGAGTCGCAGTGGACTAGAAAGTGCAACAAGTGCATGGTGGCCAACCAAGCCACAATACAGTGTCAGGAGTGTGAGACATGTGACTGAGGCAAGCCTCGCTGCTGAGGAAAAGCAGTGGACTAGAAAGTTCCACAAGTGCATGATGGCCAACCAAGCCACAATACAGTGTCAGGAGTGAGGGACATGTGACTGAGGCAAGCCTCGCTGCTGAGGAAAAGCAGTGGACTAAAGTGCCACAAGTGCATGGTGGCCACCCAAGCCACAATATAGTACTAGGAGAGTGGGTGACATGTGACTGAGGCAAGCCTTGCTGCTGAGGAAAAGCAGTGGACTAGAAAGTGCAACAAGTGCATGGTGGCCAACCAAGCCATCATACAGTGTCAAGAGAGTGTGGCACATGTGACTGAGACAGGCCTCGCTGCTGAGGAGTCACAGTGGACTAGAAAGTGCAACAAGTCCATGGTGGCCAAACAAGCCACCATACAGTGTCAAGAGAGTGTGGCACATGTGACTGAGGCAAGCCTCGCTGCTGAGGAGTCACAGTTGACTAGAAAGTGCAACAAGTGCATGGTAGCCAACCAAGCCACCATACAGTGTCAAGAGAGTGTGGCACATGTGACTGAGGCAAGCCTTGCTGCTGAGGAGTCACAGTGGACTAGAAAGTGCAACAAGTACATGGTGGCCAAACAAGCCACCATACAGTGTCAAGAGAGTGTGGGACATGTGACTGAGGCAAGCCTCGCTGCTGAGGAAAAGCAGTGGACTCGAAAGTGCAACAAGTACATGGTGGCCAACCAAGCCACAATATAGTGTCAAGAGAGTGTGGCACATGTGACTGAGGCAAGCCTCGCTGCTGAGGAGTCACAGTGGACTAGAAAGTGCAACAAGTGCATGGTGGCCAAACAAGCCACCATACAGTGTCAAGAGAGTGTGGCACATGTGACTGAGGCAAGCCTCGCTGCTGAGGAGTCACAGTGGACTAGAAAGTGCAACAAGTGCATGGTGGCCAAACAAGCCACCATACAGTGTCAAGAGAGTGTGGCACATGTGACTGAGGCAAGCCTCGCTGCTGAGGAAAAGCAGTGGACTAGAAAGTGCAACTAGTGCATGGTGGCCAACCAAGCCACAATACAGTGTCATGAGAGTGGGTGACATGTGATTGAGGCAAGCCTCGCTGCTGAGGAGAAGCAGTGGACTAGAAAGTGCAGCAAATGCATGGTGGCCAGCCAAGCCACCATTCAGTGTCAGGAGAGTGGGTGACATGTGACTGAGGCAAGCCTCTCTGCTGAGGAGTCACAGTGGACTAGAAAGTGCAACAAGTGCATGGTGGCCAACCAAGCCACAATACAGTGTCAGGAGTGAGGGACATGTGATTGAGGCGAGCCTCGCCACTGAGGAAAAGCAGTGGACTAGAAAGTACAAGTACATGGTGGCCAGCCAAGCCACAGTACAGTGTCTGGAGAGTGTGAGACATGTGACTGAGGCAAGCCTGGCTGCTGAGGAAAAGCAGTGGACTAGAAAGTGCAACAAGTGCATGGTGGCCAGCCAAGCCACAATACAGTGTCAAGAGAGTGTGGCACATGTGACTGAGGCAAGCCTCGCTGCTGAGGAAAAGCAGTGGACTAGAAAGTGCAACAAGTGCATGGTGGTCAGCCAAGCCACCATTCAGTGTCAGGAGTGTGAGACATGTGACCGAGGCAAGCCTCGCTGCTGAGGAGTCGCAGTGGACTAGAAAGTGCAACAAGTGCATGGTGGCCAACCAAGCCACAATACAGTGTCAGGAGTGTGAGACATGTGACTGAGGCAAGCCTCGCTGCTGAGGAAAAGCAGTGGACTAGAAAGTGCAACAAGTACATGGTGGCCAACCAAGCCACCATACAGTGTCTGGAGAGTGTGGCACATGTGACTGAGGCAAGCCTCGCTGCTGAGGAGTCGCAGTGGACCAGAAAGTGCAACAAGTGCATGGTGGCCAACCAAGCCACAAAACAGTGTCAGGAGTGAGGGACATGTGACTGAGGCAAGCCTCGCTCCTGAGGAAAAGCAGTGGACTAGAAAGTGTAACAAGTGCATGGTGGCCAAACAAGCCAAAATACAGTGTCAGGAGTGAGGGACATGTGACTGAGGCAAGCCTCGCTGCTGAGGAAAAGCAGTGGACTAGAAAGTGCCACAAGTGCATGATGGCCAACCAAGCCACAATACAGTCTCAGGAGTGAGGGACATGTGACTGAGGCAAGCCTCGCTGCTGAGGAAAAGCAGTGGACTACAAAGTGCCACAAGTGCATGGTGGCCACCCAAGCCACAATACAGTGTCAGGAGAGTGGGTGACATGTGACTGAGGCAAGTCTCGCTGCTGAGGAAAAGCAGTGGACTAGAAAGTGCCACAAGCGCATGGTGGCCAACCAAACCACAATATAGTGCTAGGAGAGTGGGTGACATGTGACTGAGGCAAGCCTTGCTGCTGAGGAAAAGCAGTGGACTAGAAAGTGCAACAAGTGCATGGTGGCCAACCAAGCCACCATACAGTGTCAAGAGAGTGTGGAACATGTGACTGAGACAGGCCTCGCTGCTCAGGAGTCACAGTGGACTAGAAAGTGCAACAAGTGCATGGTGGCCAAACAAGCCACCATACAGTGTCAAGAGAGTGTGGCACATGTGACTGAGGCAAGCCTCGCTGCTGAGGAGTCACAGTGGACTAGAAAGTGCAACAAGTGCATGGTGGCCAAACAAGCCACAATACAGTGTCAGGAGTGAGGGACATGTGATTGAGGCGAGCCTCGCCGCTGAGGAAAAGCAGTGGACTAGAAAGTACAAGTACATGGTGGCCAGCCAAGCCACAGTACAGTGTCAAGAGAGTGGGTGACATGTGACTGACGCAAGCCTCGCTGCTGAGGAAAAGCAGTGGACTAGAAAGTGCAACAATTACATGGTGGCCAGCCAAGCCACCATTCAGTGTCTGGAGAGTGTGAGACATGTGACTGAGGCAAGCCTGGCTGCTGAGGAAAAGCAGTGGACTAGAAAGTGCAACAAGTGCATGGTGGCCAGCCAAGCCACAATACAGTGTCAAGAGAGTGGGTGACATGTGACTGAGGCAAGCCTTGCTGCTGAGGAAAAGCAGTGGACTAGAAAGTGCAACAAGTGCATGGTGGTCAGCAGAGCCACCATTCAGTGTCAGGGGTGTGAGACATGTGACCGAGGCAAGCCTCGCTGCTGAGGAGTCGCAGTGGACTAGAAAGTGCAACAAGTGCATGGTGGCCAACCAAGCCACAATACAGTGTCAGGAGTGTGAGACATGTGACTGAGGCAAGCCTCGCTGCTGAGGAAAAGCAGTGGACTAGAAAGTGCAACAAGTACATGGTGGCCAACCAAGCCACCATACAGTGTCTGGAGAGTGTGGCACATGTGACTGAGGCAAGCCTCGCTGCTGAGGAGTCGCAGTGGACCAGAAAGTGCAACAAGTGCATGGTGGCCAACCAAGCCACAAAACAGTGTCAGGAGTGAGGGACATGTGACTGAGGCAAGCCTCGCTGCTGAGGAAAAGCAGTGGACTAGAAAGTGTAACAAGTGCATGGTGGCCAAACAAGCCAAAATACAGTGTCAGGAGTGAGGGACATGTGACTGAGGCAAGCCTCGCTGCTGAGGAAAAGCAGTGGACTAGAAAGTGCCACAAGTGCATGATGGCCAACCAAGCCACAATACAGTGTCAGGAGTGAGGGATATGTGACTGAGGCAAGCCTCGCTGCTGAGGAAAAGCAGTGGACTACAAAGTGCCACAAGTGCATGGTGGCCACCCAAGCCACAATACAGTGTCAGGAGAGTGGGTGACATGTGACTGAGGCAAGTCTCGCTGCTGAGGAAAAGCAGTGGACTAGAAAGTGCCACAAGTGCATGGTGGCCAACCAAGCCACAATATAGTGCTAGGAGAGTGGGTGACATGTGACTGAGGCAAGCCTTGCTGCTGAGGAAAAGCAGTGGACTAGAAAGTGCAACAAGTGCATGGTGGCCAACCAAGCCACCATACAGTGTCAAGAGAGTGTGGCACATGTGACTGAGACAGGCCTCGCTGCTGAGGAGTCACCGTGGACTAGAAAGTGCAACAAGTGCATGGTGGCCAAACAAGCCACCATACAGTATCAAGAGAGTGTGGCACATGTGACTGAGGCAAGCCTCGCTGCTGAGGAGTCACAGTTGACTAGAAAGTGCAACAAGTGCATGGTGGCCAACCAAGCCACCATACAGTGTCAAGAGAGTGTGGCACATGTGACTGAGGCAAGCCTCGCTGCTGAGGAGTCACAGTGGACTAGAAAGTGCAACAAGTGCATGGTGGCCAAACAAGCCACCATACAGTGTCAAGAGAGTGTGGGACATGTGACTGAGGCAAGCCTCGCTGCTGAGGAAAAGCAGTGGACTAGAAAGTGCAACAAGTACATGGTGGCCAACCAAGCCACAATACAGTGTCAAGAGAGTGTGGCACATGTGACTGAGGCAAGCCTCGCTGCTGAGGAAAAGCAGTGGACTAGAAAGTGCAACAAGTACATGGTGGCCAACCAAGCCACAATATAGTGTCAAGAGAGTGTGGCACATGTGACTGAGGCAAGCCTCGCTGCTCAGGAGTCACAGTGGACTAGAAAGTGCAACAAGTGCATGGTGGCCAAACAAGCCACCATACAGTGTCAAGAGAGTGTGGCACATGTGACTGAGGCAAGCCTCGCTGCTGAGGAGTCACAGTGGACTAGAAAGTGCAACAAGTGCATGGTGGCCAAACAAGCCACCATACAGTGTCAAGAGAGTGTGGCACATGTGACTGAGGCAAGCCTCGCTGCTGAGGAAAAGCAGTGGACTAGAAAGTGCAACAAGTACATGGTGGCCAACCAAGCCACAATACAGTGTCAAGAGAGTGTGGCACATGTGACTGAGGCAAGCCTCGCTGCTGAGGAAAAGCAGTGAACTAGAAAGTGCAACAAGTGCATGGTGGCCAGCCAAGCCACCATTCAGTGTCAAGAGAGTGGGTGACATGTGACTGAGGCAAGCCTCGCTGCTGAGGAAAAGCAGTGGACTAGAAAGTGCAACAAGTGCATGGTGGCCAAACAAGCCACCATACAGTGTCAAGAGAGTGTGGCACATGTGACTGAGGCAAGCCTCGCTGCTGAGGAAAAGCAGTGGACTAGAAAGTGCAACAAGTACATGGTGGCCAACCAAGCCACAATACAGTGTCAAGAGAGTGTGGCACATGTGACTGAGGCAAGCCTCGCTGCTGAGGGAAAGTAGTGAACTAGAAAGTGCAACAAGTGCATGGTGGCCAGCCAAGCCACCATTCAGTGTCAAGAGAGTGGGTGACATGTGACTGAGGCAAGCCTCGCTGCTGAGGAAAAGCAGTGGACTAGAAAGTGCAACAAGTGCATGGTGGCCAACCAAGCCACAATACAGTGTCAGGAGTGAGGGACATGTGACTGAGGCAAGCCTCGCTGCTGAGGAAAAGCAGTGGACTAGAAAGTGCAACAAGTGCATGGTGGCCAACCAAGCCACAATATAGTGTCAGGAGAGTGGGTGACATGTGACTGAGGGAAGCCTCGCTGCTGAGGAGTCGCAGTGGACTAGAAAGTGCAACAAGTGCATGGTGGCCAGCCAAGCCACCATACAGTGTCAAGAGAGTGTGGCACATGTGACTGAGGCAAGCCTCGCTGCTGAGGAAAAGCAGTGGACTAGAAAGTGCAACAAGTACATGGTGGCCAACCAAGCCACAATACAGTGTCAAGAGAGTGTGGCACATGTGACTGAGGCAAGCCTAGCTGCTGAGGAAAAGCAGTGGACTAGAAAGTGCAGCAAGTGCATGATGGCCAACCAAGCCACCATTCAGTGTCAGGAGTGTGAGACATGTGACTGAGGCAAGCCTCGCTGCTGAGGAGTCGCAGTGGACTAGAAAGTACAAGTGCATGGTGGCCATCCACCATTCATTGTCAGGAGTGTGAGTTGTGAATGAGGCAAGCCTCGCTGCTGAGGAGTCACAGTGGACTAGAAAGTGCAACAAATGCATGGTGGCCAGCCAAGCCACCATTCAGTGTCAGGAGTGTGAGACATGTGACTGAGGCAAACCTCGCTGCTGAGGAGTCGCAGTGGACTAGAAAGTACAAGTGCATGGTGGCCAGCCAAGCCACCATTCAGTGTCAGGAGTGTGAGACATGTGACTGAGGCAAGCCTCGCTGCTGAGAAGTCGCAGTGGACTAGAAAGTGCAACAAGTGCATGGTGACCAACCAAGCCACAATACAGTGTCAGGAGTGAGGGACATGTGACTGAGGCAAGCCTCGCCGCTGAGGAAAAGCAGATGACTAGAAAGTGCAACAAGTACATGGTGGCCAACCAAGCCACCATGTAGTGTCAAGAGAGTGTGAGACATGTAACTGAGACAAGCCTCGCTGCTGAGGAGTCGCCGTGGACTAGAAAGTGCAACAAGTGCATGGTGGCCAGCCAAGCCACCATTCAGTGTCAGGAGTGTGAGACATGTGACTGAGGCAAGCCTCGCTGCTGAGGAGTCGCAGTGGACTAGAAAGTGCAACAAGTGCATGGTGGCCAACCAAGCCACAATACAGTGTCAGGAGTGAGGGACATGTGACTGAGGCAAGCCTCGCTGCTGAGGAGTCGCAGTCTGGAGAGTGTGAGACATGTGACTGAGGCAAGCCTCGCTGCTGAGGAAAAGCAGTGGACTAGAAAGTGCAACAAGTGCATGGTGGCCAACCAAGCCACAGTACAGTGTCAGGAGTGTGAGACATGTGACTGAGGCAAGCCTCGCAGCTGAGGAGTCGCAGTGGACTAGAAAGTGCAACAAGTGCATGGTGGCCAGCCAAGCCACCATTCAGTGTCAGGAGTCTGAGACATGTGACTGAGGCAAGCCTCGCAGCTGAGGAGTCGCAGTGGACTAGAAAGTGCAACAAGTGTATGGTGGCCAACCAAGCCACAATACAGTGTCAGGAGAGAGGGACATGTGACTGAGGCAAGCCTCGCTGCTGAGGAGTCGCAGTGGACTAGAAAGTGCAACAAGTTCATGGTGGCCAACCAAGCCACAATACAGTGTCAGGAGTGAGGTACATGTGACTGAGGCAAGACTCGCTGCTGAGGAGAAGCAGTGGACTAGAAAGTGCAACAAGTGCATGGTGGCCAACCAAGCCACAATACAGTGTCAGGAGTGAGGGACATGTGACTGAGGCAAGACTCGCTGCTGAGGAGAAGCAGTGGACTAGAAAGTGCAACAAGTGCATGGTGGCCAGCCAAGCCACCATTCAGTGTCAGGAGAGTGGGTGACATGTGACTGAGGCAAGCCTCTCTGCTGAGGAGTCACAGTGGACTAGAAAGTGCAACAAGTGCATGGTGGCCAGCCAAGCCACAATACAGTGTCAAGAGAGTGGGTGACATGTGACTGAGGCAAGCCTCGCTTCTGAGGAAAATCAGTGGACTAGAAAGTGCAACAAGTTCATGGTGGCCAGCCAAGCCACCATTCAGTGTCAGGAGTGTGAGACATGTGACTGAGGCAAGCCTCGCTGCTGAGGAGTCGCAGTGGACTAGAAAGTACAACAAGTGCATGGTGGCCAGCCAAGCCACCATTCAGTGTCAGGAGTGAGAGACATGTGACTGAGGCAAGCCTCGCTGCTGAGGAAAAGCAGTGCACTAGAAAGTACAACAAGTGCATGGTGGCCAGCCAAGCCACCATTCAGTGTCAGGAGTGAGAGACATGTGACTGAGGCAAGCCTCGCTGCTGAGGAGTCGCAGTGGACTAGAAAGTGCAACAAGTGCATGGTGGCCAGCCAAGCCACCATACAGTGTCAAGAGAGTGTGGCACATGTGACTGAGGCAAGCCTTGCTGCTGAGGAAAAGCAGTGGACTAGAAAGTGCAACAAGTACATGGTGGCCAACCAAGCCACAATACAGTGTCAAGAGAGTGTGGCACATGTGACTGAGGCAAGCCTAGCTGCTGAGGAAAAGCAGTGGACTAGAAAGTGCAGCAAGTGCATGATGGCCAACCAAGCCACCATTCAGTGTCAGGAGTGTGAGACATGTGACTGAGGCAAGCCTCGCTGCTGAGGAGTCGCAGTGGACTAGAAAGTACAAGTGCATGGTGGCCATCCACCATTCATTGTCAGGAGTGTGAGTTGTGAATGAGGCAAGCCTCGCTGCTGAGGAGTCACAGTGGACTAGAAAGTGCAACAAATGCATGGTGGCCAGCCAAGCCACCATTCAGTGTCAGGAGTGTGAGACATGTGACTGAGGCAAACCTCGCTGCTGAGGAGTCGCAGTGGACTAGAAAGTACAAGTGCATGGTGGCCAGCCAAGCCACCATTCAGTGTCAGGAGTGTGAGACATGTGACTGAGGCAAGCCTCGCTGCTGAGGAGTCGCAGTGGACTAGAAAGTGCAACAAGTGCATGGTGACCAACCAAGCCACAATACAGTGTCAGGAGTGAGGGACATGTGACTGAGGCAAGCCTCGCCGCTGAGGAAAAGCAGATGACTAGAAAGTGCAACAAGTACATGGTGGCCAACCAAGCCACCATGTTGTGTCAAGAGAGTGTGAGACATGTAACTGAGACAAGCCTCGCTGCTGAGGAGTCGCCGTGGACTAGAAAGTGCAACAAGTGCATGGTGGCCAGCCAAGCCACCATTCAGTGTCAGGAGTGTGAGACATGTGACTGAGGCAAGCCTCGCTGCTGAGGAGTCGCAGTGGACTAGAAAGTGCAACAAGTGCATGGTGGCCAACCAAGCCACAATACAGTGTCAGGAGTGAGGGACATGTGACTGAGGCAAGCCTCGCTGCTGAGGAGTCGCAGTCTGGAGAGTGTGAGACATGTGACTGAGGCAAGCCTCGCTGCTGAGGAAAAGCAGTGGACTAGAAAGTGCAACAAGTGCATGGTGGCCAACCAAGCCACAGTACAGTGTCAATAGAGTGGGTGACATGTGACTGAGGCAAGCCTCGCTGCTGAGGAAAAGCAGTGGACTAGAAAGTGCAACAAGTACATGGTGGCCAGCCAAGCCACCATTCAGTGTCAGGAGTGTGAGACATGTGACTGAGGCAAGCCTCGCTGCTGAGGAGTCGCAGTGGACTAGAAAGTACAACAAGTGCATGGTGGCCAGCCACCATTCAGTGTCAGGAGTGTGAGTTGTGACTGAGGCAAGCCTCGCTGCTGAGGAGTCGCAGTGGACTAGAAAGTGCAACAAGTGCATGGTGGCCAGCCAAGCCACCATTCAGTGTCAGGAGTGTGAGACATGTGACTGAGGCAAGCCTCGCAGCTGAGGAGTCGCAGTGGACTAGAAAGTGCAACAAGTGTATGGTGGCCAACCAAGCCACAATACAGTGTCAGGAGAGAGGGACATGTGACTGAGGCAAGCCTCGCTGCTGAGGAGTCGCAGTGGACTAGAAAGTGCAACAAGTTCATGGTGGCCAACCAAGCCACAATACAGTGTCAGGAGTGAGGTACATGTGACTGAGGCAAGACTCGCTGCTGAGGAGAAGCAGTGGACTAGAAAGTGCAACAAGTGCATGGTGGCCAACCAAGCCACAATACAGTGTCAGGAGTGAGGGACATGTGACTGAGGCAAGACTCGCTGCTGAGGAGAAGCAGTGGACTAGAAAGTGCAACAAGTGCATGGTGGCCAGCCAAGCCACCATTCAGTGTCAGGAGAGTGGGTGACATGTGACTGAGGCAAGCCTCTCTGCTGAGGAGTCACAGTGGACTAGAAAGTGCAACAAGTGTATGGTGGCCAGCCAAGCCACAATACAGTGTCAAGAGAGTGGGTGACATGTGACTGAGGCAAGCCTCGCTGCTGAGGAAAATCAGTGGACTAGAAAGTGCAACAAGTTCATGGTGGCCAGCCAAGCCACCATTCAGTGTCAGGAGTGTGAGACATGTGACTGAGGCAAGCCTCGCTGCTGAGGAGTCGCAGTGGACTAGAAAGTACAACAAGTGCATGGTGGCCAGCCAAGCCACCATTCAGTGTCAGGAGTGAGAGACATGTGACTGAGGCAAGCCTCGCTGCTGAGGAAAAGCAGTGCACTAGAAAGTGCAACAAGTGCATGGTGGCCAACCAAGCCACAATACAGTGTCAAGAGAGTGGGTGACATGTGACTGAGGCAAGCCTCGCTGCTGAGGAAAATCAGTGGACTAGAAAGTGCAACAAGTTCATGGTGGCCAGCCAAGCCACCATTCAGTGTCAGGAGTGTGAGACATGTGACTGAGGCAAGCCTCGCTGCTGAGGAGTCGCAGTGGACTAGAAAGTACAACAAGTGCATGGTGGCCAGCCACAATTCAGTGTCAGGAGTGTGAGTTGTGACTGAGGCAAGCCTCGCTGCTGAGGAGTCGCAGTGGACTAGAAAGTACAACAAGTGTATGGTGGTCAGCCAAGCCACCATTCAGTGTCAGGAGTGTGAGACATGTGACTGAGGCAAGCCTCGCTGCTGAGGAGTCGCAGTGGACTAGAAAGTGCAACAAGTGCATGGTGGCCAACCAAGCCACAATACAGTGTCAGGAGTGAGGAACATGTGACTGAGGCAAGCCTTGCTGCTGAAGAAAAGCAGTGGACTAGAAAGTGCAACAAGTACATGGTGGCCAACCAAGCCACCATGTAGTGTCAAGAGAGTATGAGACATGTGACTGAGGCAAGCCTCGCTGCTGAGGAGTCGCCGTGGACTAGAAAGTGCAACAAGTGCACTGTGGCCAGCCAAGCCACCATTCAGTGTCAGGAGTGTGAGACATGTGACTGAGGCAAGCCTCGCTGCTGAGGAGTCGCAGTGGACTAGAAAGTACAACAAGTGCATGGTGGCCAGCCAAGCCACCATTTAGTGTCAGGAGTGTGAGACATGTGACTGAGGCAAGTCTTGCTGCTGAGGAGTCGCAGTGGACTAGAAAGTGCAACAAGTGCATGGTGGCCAACCAAGCCACAATACAGTGTCCGGAGTGAGGGACATGTGACTGAGGCAAGCCACGCTGCTGAGGAGTCGCAGTGGACTACAAAGTGCAACACGTGCATG
This sequence comes from Ambystoma mexicanum, assembly GCF_040938575.1. Lineage (NCBI taxonomy): Eukaryota > Metazoa > Chordata > Amphibia > Caudata > Ambystomatidae > Ambystoma > Ambystoma mexicanum. The sequence continues at coordinate 31,921,662 of NC_090921.1, forward strand.
GTGGCCAGCCAAGCCACAATACAGTGTCAGGAGTGAGGTACATGTGACTGAGGCAAGCCTCGCTGCTGAGGAGAAGCAGTGGACTAGAAAGTGCAACACGTGCATGGTGGCCAGCCAAGCCACCATTCAGTGTCAGGAGAGTGGGTGACATGTGACTGAGGCAAGCCTCTCTGCTGAGGAGTCACAGTGGACTAGAAAGTGCAACAAGTGCATGATGGCCAACCAAGCCACAATACAGTGTCATGAGTGAGAGACATGTGACTGAGGCAAGCCTCGCTGCTGAGGAGAAGCAGTGGACTAGAAAGTGCAACAAGTGCATGGTGGCCAGCCAAGCCACAATACAGTGTCAGGAGTGAGGGACATGTGACTGAGGCAAGCCTCGCTGCTGAGGAGAAGCAGTGGACTAGAAAGTGCAACAAGTACATGGTGGCCAGCCAAGCCACAATACAGTGTCAGGAGTGAGGGACATGTGACTGAGGCAAGCCTCGCTGCTGAGGAGTCACAGTGGACTAAAAAGTTCCACAAGTGCATGGTGGCCAGCCAAGCCACCATTCAGTGTCAGGAGTGTGAGACATGTGACTGAGGCAAGCCTCGCTGCTGAGGAGAAGCAGTGGACTAGAAAGTACAACAAGTGCATGGTGGCCAACCAAACCACAATACAGTGTCAGCAGTGGGTGACATGTGACTGAGGCAAGCCTCGCTGCTGAGGAGAAGCAGTGGACTAGAAAGTGCAACAAGTGCATGGTGGCCAGCCAAGCCACAATACAGTGTCAGAAGTGAGGGACATGTGACTGAGGCAAGCCTCGCTGCTGAGGAGAAGCAGTGTACTAGAAAGTGCAACAAGTGCATGGTGGCCAGCCAAGCCACAATACAGTGTCAGGAGTGAGGGACATGTGACTGAGGCAAGCCTCGCTGCTGAGGAGTCACAGTGGACTAAAAAGTTCCACAAGTGCATGGTGGCCTGCCAAGCCACAATACAGTGTCAGGAGTGAGGGACATGTGACTGAGGCAAGCCTCGCTGCTGAGGAGTCGCAGTGGACTAGAAAGTACAACAAGTGCATGGTGGCCAGCCACAATTCAGTGTCAGGAGTGTGAGTTGTGACTGAGGCAAGCCTCGCTGCTGAGGAGTCGCAGTGGACTAGAAAGTGCAACAAGTGCATGGTGGCCAGCCAAGCCACCATTCAGTGTCAGGAGTGTGAGACATGTGACTGAGGCAAGCCTCGCTGCTGAGGAGTCGCAGTGGACTAGAAAGTACAACAAGTGTATGGTGGCCAGCCAAGCCACCATTCAGTGTCAGGAGTGTGAGACATGTGACTGAGGCAAGCCTCGCTGCTGAGGAGTCGCAGTGGACTAGAAAGTGCAACAAGTGCATGGTGGCCAACCAAGCCACAATACAGTGTCAGGAGTGAGGGACATGTGACTGAGGCAAGCCTTGCCGCTGAGGAAAAGCAGTGGACTAGAAAGTGCAACAAGTACATGGTGGCCAACCAAGCCACCATGTAGTGTCAAGAGAGTATGAGACATGTGACTGAGGCAAGCCTCGCTGCTGAGGAGTCGCCGTGGACTAGAAAGTACAACAAGTGCATGGTGGCCAGCCAAGCCACCATTTAGTGTCAGGAGTGTGAGACATGTGACTGAGGCAAGTCTTGCTGCTGAGGAGTCGCAGTGGACTAGAAAGTGCAACAAGTGCATGGTGGCCAACTAAGCCACAATACAGTGTCCGGAGTGAGGGACATGTGACTGAGGCAAGCCACGCTGCTGAGGAGTCGCAGTGGACTACAAAGTGCAACAAGAGCATGGTGGCCAGCCAAGCCACAATACAGTGTCAGGAGTGAGGTACATGTGACTGAGGCAAGCCTCGCTGCTGAGGAGTCGCAGTGGACTAGAAAGTACAACAAGTGTATGGTGGCCAGCCAAGCCACCATTCAGTGTCAGGAGTGTGAGACATGTGACTGAGGCAAGCCTCGCTGCTGAGGAGTCGCAGTGGACTAGAAAGTGCAACAAGTGTATGGTGGCCAGCCACAATTCAGTGTCAGGAGTGTGAGTTGTGACTGAGGCAAGCCTCGCTGCTGAGGAGTCGCAGTGGACTAGAAAGTGCAACAAGTGCATGGTGGCCAGCCAAGCCACCATTCAGTGTCAGGAGTGTGAGACATGTGACTGAGGCAAGCCTCGCTGCTGAGGAGTCGCAGTGGACTAGAAAGTACAACAAGTGTATGGTGGCCAGCCAAGCCACCATTCAGTGTCAGGAGTGTGAGACATGTGACTGAGGCAAGCCTCGCTGCTGAGGAGTCGCAGTGGACTAGAAAGTGCAACAAGTGCATGGTGGCCAACCAAGCCACAATACAGTGTCAGGAGTGAGGGACATGTGACTGAGGCAAGCCTTGCCGCTGAGGAAAAGCAGTGGACTAGAAAGTGCAACAAGTACATGGTGGCCAACCAAGCCACCATGTAGTGTCAAGAGAGTATGAGACATGTGACTGAGGCAAGCCTCGCTGCTGAGGAGTCGCCGTGGACTAGAAAGTGCAACAAGTGCATGGTGGCCAGCCAAGCCACCATTTAGTGTCAGGAGTGTGAGACATGTGACTGAGGCAAGCCCCGCTGCTGTGGAGTCGCAGTGGACTAGAAAGTGCAACAAGTGCATGGTGGCCAGCCAAGCCACAATACAGTGTCAGGAGTGAGGTACATGTGACTGAGGCAAGCCTCGCTGCTGAGGAGAAGCAGTGGACTAGAAAGTGCAACACGTGCATGGTGGCCAGCCAAGCCACCATTCAGTGTGAGGAGAGTGGGTGACATGTGACTGAGGCAAGCCTCTCTGCTGAGGAGTCACAGTGGACTAGAAAGTGCAACAAGTGCATGGTGGCCAGCCAAGCCACAATACAGTGTCAGGAGTGAGGGACATGTGACTGAGGCAAGCCTCGCTGCTGAGGAGAAGCAGTGGACTAGAAAGTGCAACAAGTGCATGGTGGCCAGCCAAGCCACAATACAGTGTCAGGAGTGAGGGACATGTGACTGAGGCAAGCCTCGCTGCTGAGGAGTCACAGTGGACTAAAAAGTTCCACAAGTGCATGGTGGCCAGCCAAGCCACCATTCAGTGTCAGGAGTGTGAGACATGTGACTGAGGCAAGCCTCGCTGCTGAGGAGAAGCAGTGGACTAGAAAGTACAACAAGTGCATGGTGGCCAACCAAACCACAATACAGTGTCAGCAGTGGGTGACATGTGACTGAGGCAAGCCTCGCTGCTGAGGAGAAGCAGTGGACTAGAAAGTGCAACAAGTGCATGGTGGCCAGCCAAGCCACAATACAGTGTCAGAAGTGAGGGACATGTGACTGAGGCAAGCCTCGCTGCTGAGGAGAAGCAGTGTACTAGAAAGTGCAACAAGTGCATGGTGGCCAGCCAAGCCACAATACAGTGTCAGGAGTGAGGGACATGTGACTGAGGCAAGCCTCGCTGCTGAGGAGTCACAGTGGACTAAAAAGTTCCACAAGTGCATGGTGGCCAGCCAAGCCACCATTCAGTGTCAGGAGTGTGAGACATGTGACTGAGGCAAGCCTCGCTGCTGAGGAGTCGCAGTGGACTAGAAAGTACAACAAGTGCATGGTGGCCAGCCACAATTCAGTGTCAGAAGTGTGAGTTGTGACTGAGGCAAGCCTCGCTGCTGAGGAGTCGCAGTGGACTAGAAAGTGCAACAAGTGCATGGTGGCCAGCCAAGCCACCATTCAGTGTCAGGAGTGTGAGACATGTGACTGAGGCAAGCCTCGCTGCTGAGGAGTCGCAGTGGACTAGAAAGTACAACAAGTGTATGGTGGCCAGCCAAGCCACCATTCAGTGTCAGGAGTGTGAGACATGTGACTGAGGCAAGCCTCGCTGCTGAGGAGTCGCAGTGGACTAGAAAGTGCAACAAGTGCATGGTGGCCAACCAAGCCACAATACAGTGTCAGGAGTGAGGGACATGTGACTGAGGCAAGCCTTGCCGCTGAGGAAAAGCAGTGGACTAGAAAGTGCAACAAGTACATGGTGGCCAACCAAGCCACCATGTAGTGTCAAGAGAGTATGAGACATGTGACTGAGGCAAGCCTCGCTGCTGAGGAGTCGCCGTGGACTAGAAAGTGCAACAAGTGCATGGTGGCCAGCCAAGCCACCATTTAGTGTCAGGAGTGTGAGACATGTGACTGAGGCAAGCCTCGCTGCTGTGGAGTCGCAGTGGACTAGAAAGTACAACAAGTGCATGGTGGCCAGCCAAGCCACCATTTAGTGTCAGGAGTGTGAGACATGTGACTGAGGCAAGTCTTGCTGCTGAGGAGTCGCAGTGGACTAGAAAGTGCAACAAGTGCATGGTGGCCAACTAAGCCACAATACAGTGTCCGGAGTGAGGGACATGTGACTGAGGCAAGCCACGCTGCTGAGGAGTCGCAGTGGACTACAAAGTGCAACAAGAGCATGGTGGCCAGCCAAGCCACAATACAGTGTCAGGAGTGAGGTACATGTGACTGAGGCAAGCCTCGCTGCTGAGGAGTCGCAGTGGACTAGAAAGTACAACAAGTGTATGGTGGCCAGCCAAGCCACCATTCAGTGTCAGGAGTGTGAGACATGTGACTGAGGCAAGCCTCGCTGCTGAGGAGTCGCAGTGGACTAGAAAGTGCAACAAGTGTATGGTGGCCAGCCAAGCCACCATTCAGTGTCAGGAGTGTGAGACATATGACTGAGGCAAGTCTTGCTGCTGAGGAGTCGCAGTGGACTAGAAAGTACAACAAGTGCATGGTGGCCAGCCACAATTCAGTGTCAGGAGTGTGAGTTGTGACTGAGGCAAGCCTCGCTGCTGAGGAGTCGCAGTGGACTAGAAAGTGCAACAAGTGCATGGTGGCCAGCCAAGCCACCATTCAGTGTCAGGAGTGTGAGACATGTGACTGAGGCAAGCCTCGCTGCTGAGGAGTCGCAGTGGACTAGAAAGTACAACAAGTGTATGGTGGCCAGCCAAGCCACCATTCAGTGTCAGGAGTGTGAGACATGTGACTGAGGCAAGCCTCGCTGCTGAGGAGTCGCAGTGGACTAGAAAGTGCAACAAGTGCATGGTGGCCAACCAAGCCACAATACAGTGTCAGGAGTGAGGGACATGTGACTGAGGCAAGCCTTGCCGCCGAGGAAAAGCAGTGGACTAGAAAGTGCAACAAGAACATGGTGGCCAACCAAGCCACCATGTAGTGTCAAGAGAGTATGAGACATGTGACTGAGGCAAGCCTCGCTGCTGAGGAGTCGCCGTGGACTAGAAAGTGCAACAAGTGCATGGTGGCCAGCCAAGCCACCATTTAGTGTCAGGAGTGTGAGACATGTGACTGAGGCAAGCCTCGCTGCTGTGGAGTCACAGTGGACTAGAAAGTACAACAAGTGCATGGTGGCCAGCCAAGCCACCATTTAGTGTCAGGAGTGTGAGACATGTGACTGAGGCAAGTCTTGCTGCTGAGGAGTCGCAGTGGACTAGAAAGTGCAACAAGTGCATGGTGGCCAACTAAGCCACAATACAGTGTCCGGAGTGAGGGACATGTGACTGAGGCAAGCCACGCTGCTGAGGAGTCGCAGTGGACTACAAAGTGCAACAAGAGCATGGTGGCCAGCCAAGCCACAATACAGTGTCAGGAGTGAGGTACATGTGACTGAGGCAAGCCTCGCTGCTGAGGAGAAGCAGTGGACTAGAAAGTGCAACACGTGCATGGTGGCCAGCCAAGCCACCATTCAGTGTGAGGAGAGTGGGTGACATGTGACTGAGGCAAGCCTCTCTGCTGAGGAGTCACAGTGGACTAGAAAGTGCAACAAGTGCATGATGGCCAACCAAGCCACAATACAGTGTCAGGAGTGAGAGACATGTGACTGAGGCAAGCCTCGCTGCTGAGGAGAAGCAGTGGACTAGAAAGTGCAACAAGTGCATGGTGGCCAGCCAAGCCACAATACAGTGTCAGGAGTGAGGGACATGTGACTGAGGCAAGCCTCGCTGCTGAGGAGAAGCAGTGGACTGGAAAGTGCAACAAGTGCATGGTGGCCAGCCAAGCCACAATACAGTGTCAGAAGTGAGGGACATGTGACTGAGGCAAGCCTTGCTGCTGAGGAGAAGCAGTGGACTAGAAAGTGCAACAAGTGGATGGTGGCCAACCAAGCCACAATACAGTGTCAGGAGTGAGAGACATGTGACTTAGGCAAGCCTCGCTGCTGAGGAGAAGCAGTGGACTAGAAAGTGCAACAAGTGCATGGTGGCCAGCCAAGCCACAATACAGTGTCAGGAGTGAGGGACATGTGACTGAGGCAAGCCTCGCTGCTGAGGAGTCACAGTGGACTAAAAAGTTCCACAAGTGAATGGTGGCCAGCCAAGCCACCATTCAGTGTCAGGAGTGTGAGACATGTGACTGAGGCAAGCCTCGCTGCTGAGGAGAAGCAGTGGACTAGAAAGTACAACAAGTGCATGGTGGCCAACCAAGCCACAATACAGTGTCAGGAGTGAGAGACATGTGACTTAGGCAAGCCTCGCTGCTGAGGAGAAGCAGTGGACTAGAAAGTGCAACAAGTGCATGGTGGCCAGCCAAGCCACAATACAGTGTCAGGAGTGAGGGAAATGTGATTGAGGCAAGCCTCGCTGCTGAGGAGTCACAGTGGACTAGAAAGTGCAACAAGTGCATGGTGGCCAACCAAGCCACAATACAGTGTCAGGAGTGAGAGACATGTGACTGATGCAAGCCTTGCTGCTAAGAAAAAGCAGTGGACTAGAAAGTGCAACAAGTGCATGGTGGCCAACCAAGCCACCATACAGTGTCAAGAGAGTGTGACACATGTGACTGGGCCAAGCCTCGCTGCTGAGGAAAAGCAGTGGACTAGAAAGTACAACAAGTACATGGTGGCCAAACAAGTCACCATACAGTGTCAAGAGAGTGTGACACATGTGACTGATGCAAGCCTCGCTGCTAAGGAAAAGCTGTGGACTAGAAAGTGCAACAAGTGCATGGTGGCCAACCAAGCCACCATTCAGTGTCAAGAGAGTGTGAGACATGTGACTGAGGCAAGCCTAGCTGCTGAGGAAAAGCAGTGGACTAGAAAGTGCAACAAGTGCATGGTGGCCAGCCAAGCCACCATTCAGTGTCAAGAGAGTGTGGCACGTGTGACTGAGGCAAGCCTCGCTGCTGAGGAGTCGCAGTGGACTAGAAAGTGCAACAAGTGCATGGTGGCCAACCATGCCACCATACAGTGTCAAGCGAGTGTGACACATGTGACTGAGGCAAGCCTTGCTGCTAAGGAAAAGCAGTGGACTAGAAAGTGCAACAAGTGCATGGTGGCCAACCAAGCCACAGTACAGTGTCTGGAGAGTGTGGCACATGTGACTGAGGCAAGCCTCGCTGCTGAGGAGTCGCAGTCGACTAGAAAGTGCAACAAGTGCATGGTGGCCAACCAAGCCACCATTCAGTGTTAGGAGCGTGAGACATGTGACTGAGGCAAGCCTGGCTGCTGAGGAAAAGCAGTGGACTGGTGTTAATAGAAATGCAGTGTAGGAGGGGGTTGTGTGACCTATAATGACTGAACCGTGTGGTCCGACATCTGCACCTAGACTGGGTGCTCCTTGAATGGAAAAGACACTGAAAACACCTATGAAGAAGCGTGTGTTGTGCAAAGACCTTGTGATTTTAAAGTCGTGGAATCACGTTACGTATGCTAGTGGCACCTAGAGAGGGGGTGGGGCGTGGGTTTAACAAACTTTGTGAAATATTTTGAAGCTGCACAACTACGGGTATTAAGGGAGTGGTTTACGGGAAACACCACTACTAAGCCCTGGGCAAGGATGGATAGGGCGGTGGCGGGAGGCTCACTAGGATGGGCACTCTGGCTATATAGACGAGATGGTCTCCCAAATATGCAGGCGAGCCAGTACTGGCTGTGGTATGCGATATATGGGACCGTTTGTTAGAAAAGGGATGTTTGTCTACGCGACCCATCCCCGTTTACTCCCTTATTTGGGAATACGCAATTCGGTCCAGAGATGATGCAAGGAGCGTTTAGACAATGGCGGTTTGTGGGATGTGTGAAAATGTGAGCCATGATGCAGGGAGGAGATATCTGCTCATTTGAGGATTGTAAACAGTCAATTGGCCTAATGGAAAAGGACAAATTAGAATACTATGACCTGAGACACTGGGGGTAAAATGGCTGCGGGAGAGAACTTACAGGGTTTGAAAAGTTCATAACCACACATACGGGACACAGACAAATGGTGCGTAAGCTATATGGGATTTTGACGGAGAAAGGGAACAGACTTGGGGATAAATGCAGAAATGGGAAAAGATATTGGGAGTGGAATTGCCTAGAGAGCAGTGGATACATTTGTGGACAAAGATTCCCAAATTGACAAGGTCGATTCAGATCAGAGACATGTGGTATAAGATCATGGTTCAATGGCATTATACCCCAGAAAAGCTACATACAATGTTTCCAACAATAACGGAACAGTGCTGGCGTGGTTGTGGTGGAAGGTGAGACTGGAGACCTATATGGTGAGACTGTCCAAATTTGAGGTAATTGTGGGAAGATTTTATGAACCACATAACGACTGTAAGTCCTCTAAATGTGATCATGACGCCCAAGGAATGGATGTGTGGGCTGTTTGATCCGGAGATGCACCTGTTTACTAAGATACATAGCAAAACTGTTATGTTGATGCTGATAGCGGCATGGCTGGTTATAGCGAGAGAGTGAAAGCAGAAGAAATCACAGACGGTTAGAGATTGGCTGTTTAAATTGGGGGGGTTTGTGGCAAAGGAATGGATGACGTATATCGTGCAAGGACAACATGTAAAGTTTCAACAGGAATGGGCATTGCTTTTGGACTTTTTAAAGAGACTTTGTTCAACAATGGTGTCCACACAACCTGAGAATTTTGAATATTATGTAAATTAGAATGAAAGCCTTTCATCCTTTGCTCACCACTTCCCCCTTCTCTCTCACCTGCACTTGCATGTTCTCAATGTCACTGTGCCTAGTAAGATCGTTGTTTTGTTCTCCCTTGTTCCCCTCCCTTTCCTCGTCACGCTCTGAAACACTTGTGGATGAGCGTGATACAAATAAAATATCATATTATATAAATGTAGCAGAAGATGGCTGCACTGTAACTCTGCCTGAGGAGAGGTGGGGGGATATAGTTGTAATTGAAAAGGTTAAAATCCTTTTTTTAATTATTATTTTTATTATGGATAAAATGTCCCAATTCATAGACTTCTCTCAGAAATACATTACTCCCAAGAGACCCAGGGAGGAGGAGGTCTCCTGTCCCATTACACCAAAGCTGCAGAAGCTTCCCAGTCAATCTCAACCCCGTCAGGAAGAGGTTTTTGAGTGCTCGGGCCCAGAGGAAACATATGAGGACAGTCCTTTTGGTCAGGACACAACTGACCAGTACCAAGACTTGGAACAAGATCAGCCAGCAGATCAAGGGCCTTGGTGCTCACCTGCCCATACCCCAGACCAGACATTCTTTGTCTCGACCAGTCTTCTTCCCCTCAACAAAGGCAGTCAACGTCAATAGATGACCAGATGGTATTTAATGCCATCCAAAAGAGAGCCTCAGACCACTTTCAAATTGCTACGCAGGAAACTGTCCAGGACTCTGACTTCGTTGTGGGCATTCTCAAAGAAAAGCCTCCCGCTAGTCAGGCTATTCCTCTGCTTAACTCCATAACGAAACGCCTCGCTCCCTCTTTATTGTCTCCTTCCCTGACAAGAGCTGTCAACCCCTCTCCGTCTGACCCTATGTACATTTGAGGGCATGCCACGCCAGACTCTCTGGTTGTTACAACTACCAGGAAAGGGGCAGGGGTGCCACTGTCTATAGCAGGGGCTCTCCCAGATAAAGATTACAAAAAAGCTCTATGCCCTTGGCAAGCCTATTACCACATCTGCAGCCTATTGAACCAGAATTGCGAGTAATACCACCCTTCTCGCTAGTTACAGCGACGTGCAATGGGGCCTGCTCCAAGAAGGCCCCAGAGAGGTCCCTGGACCCACGCGATCACGCCTGCTGGCGGTCCTCTCTGAGAATACAGGTGACCCACAACATTCTCAACAACACTCTAGAAGCTGCTGAAACGGCGGGACGCACTCTGGCACAGGGAATGCTCCTCAAGAGACATGCCTGGCTGAAAAATTCAGGCTTCAAACTCGAGACTCAGGCCTCCCTGATAAATGAGCCTGTGGAAGAATCAAACATTTTGGTAAGGCTGTAGATGACGCCTTGGAAACAGCTAAAAAAGACCATGAGACACGGAAATCGCTCATTCAGATTACAGCCAAGCCTTTCCAACAGCAGGGAGGTTCAAACTCTCATCATAGCTTTCGGGGTCTGTCCATCTCCCCATCTCCCCATGCGAAATATGGAGCTGGAAATACCCCATGGTCCTTTGGACAAGGTTTGTCTGGCAACAGCCCATATCAGCAAAGAGGACAGCGCAGAGGCAAGGGTAGAGGCAGCAACGCCACCCCAAGATGCTCCCCGGCCTTCGCATCAAAATGACTCGCCAGTCCCGGTCCCCTCCCATGCCTCCCCCGTTGGGGGACTGTTGTCATCATTCATTCACGCATGGGAGGGGATCACATCAGACCAGTGGGTGCGCAAAACCGTCACCCACGGTTATTGTATCGAGTTCCACCGGCTACCTCGATACTATCCTCCAAAGAGCAGACGCCTATCACCAGCACACCTGCAAATCTTGCTATAAAAGGTGCTGATCCTTCTGGAAAAGGGCGCCATAGAAATCATCCCCATTCACCAAGTAAGCAAGGGTATTTATTCAGTGTACTTCCTTGTACCCAAAAAGGATCTCACCATGCGCCCTGTGTTAGACTTGTGCCCAGCGAACAAGTATGTCAAACCACAAAAGTTCAGAATGACAACATTGCAGGAAGTAATCCCACTGCTCGTACAGTGGGATTACATTATAACATTGCACATGAAAGATGCATACTTTCATATTTCAGTGTTGCCAACGCACAGAAAGTACCTAAGGTTCATGATAGAGGACATGCTCTATCAGTTCAAGGTTCTTACCTTCGGCATTGCCTCAGCTCCACAGGTGTTTATAAAGGTACTGCAGGTAGTAGCTGCTCACCTGCACAGGCAGTCCATTCCAGTCTACCCTTACCTCGACGACTAGCTAATAACAGGGGATTCTTACGGACCATGCTTAACAAACAACCAAAAGACGGTAGATCTCCTCTTCAGTCTAGGGTTCTCGATCAACGAGAAAAAGTCCAGCCTAGACACCAGCCAAGCCAAACAGTTTCTGGGGACCCTAATTCAGTCCAAAGACGGCCTTGTTTTTCCCTCCAACGAGATGGTTCAAAACATGCTGTTCCAGATCCTTCACTATGTAGCCAATCAAGAGGTGACCGTACGCAAGGCCTTGCGATTGTTAGGGATGATGGCCTCCTGCATTTACCTAGTTCCACACGCACGTCTGCGCATGCGTCCCATGTAAGAGTGGCTCTCGAGCCAAGGGTGTGAGGCCAGCGGACAATGGGACGATCTAGTGGTTGTCTCGGCAGCCCTCGTTCAGTCTCTGCAGTGGTGGTCAAGGGAAAACCTTCTGCAAGGAAAGACCTTTACTACCCCTGCAGTAGAGGCCAGTCTCACCACAGACGCATCTCTGACGGGGGGGGGCTCCACCTCCTTCATCAGACGGTGCACGTCATGCGGTCCCCAGCGGTAGCAACCAACCACATAAACCTGTTGGAACTGCTAGCAAGGACCTGAAGGCATTCCAGACACACCTCCAGGGGAAGACAGTCCTAGTCCTCACGGACAATATTTCGGCCATGTATTACCTAATCAAGCAAGGGGGCACTCACTATCCAGGGCTATCCAAGCTGTCTCAGAACATATGAAAATGGCTTCTCAAACACAAGATGTTCCTCCTGTCACAACATGTTCCAGGGGAACTCAATCTTCTGGTGGACGTACTCAGCAGAGACTCCCGACTACAGGTGACGATTACACAAAGATATTGTTCTCAACGTCTTTGCAGACTGGGGCTTCCCAGAGATTGACTTGTTTGCAACTCTGGAGAACGCACAAAGCTCAGATTACACCTCCAGGTACCCTCAGAACCGCTCCAAGGGGAACGGTCTCTGGATAACATGGTCAGGGAAATGTGTCTACGCTTTTCACCCGGCTCCCCTGCTCAACAGGATAGTGCACAAGATGCACCAGGAACTAGTCGGGATAATTCTGGTGGCCCTGATGTGGGCCCGCCAACCTTGGTTCTCCCATCTAACGGCAATGTCAGTCTCCCCTCCCAGAAAGCTGCCTTGCCCTTACAACAAGCTGTCACACGACAAGGGGAAGACACTACATCCATGCCCTCAAACTCTCAACTTAGCAGCCTGGCTCCTGAGATCATAGAGTTTGGGCACCTACAACTCCCTCAAAGATGTATGGACATACTTAGGGAAGCACGAAAACCCAACACCGGGCATTTCTGCTCCAGCAAATGGAAGCGCTTTGTCATTTGGTGTAATGGCAGGAACATCAATCCTATTGAATGCACACGGACACATATTGTCTATTACCTAACGCACCTGCTAGATTCAGGCCTGGTTTTCGGTTCCCTGAAAAAGTCCACTTAGCTGTGCTTTCAGCATACGCCACGTCCCAGAAAATGTTTTTGTGGTGGAAAAATCCAGTAATTAAAGCATTTATGGAAGGGTTAAAAAGACTTCATTCTCCTATTTCCAACCCAGCTTCCAGGTGGGACTTGAACGTTGTACTTACCAGACTAATCGGGCCTCCCTTTGAACTAATGCACAAGGCTCGCCTTAAAGCACTCACCTACAAGACCGCCTTCTTGGTGGCGAACACATCAATAAGGAGAGTTAGTGAACTGCAAGCCTTTCAGTTCAAGACCCATTCGTCACGATTCATAAGGATAAGGTGGTCCTGCGCTCTCACCCACGTTTTGCGCCTACATTTATTTCAAAGTTCCATGTGAACCAGTCCATAGAACTACCCACCTATTTCCAGAACTCCACTAACGTGGCAGAACGAAGCCTCCACACACTAGATGTGAGGAGGGCGGTGATCTATTATCTGGAAAAGACAAAACCACTAAGAAAGACAAACCAGTTTTTCGTTTTAGTGGCAGCTGGTAGAGAAGGGTACCCTGTCTCTAAATCAGCTATTTCCAAGTGGCTTATAAACTGCATCACACTGTGTTACACTCTTGCCAAGAGAGTTCTAACCTTCACGCCTAGAACACACTCTACTCAGGGCACAGGGGCTACCATAGCATTCATTGCAAATGTTCCTCTTGAGTCCATTTGTAAAGCAGAAACCTGGAGTTCTGTGTACACCTTTACACAACACTATTGCCTAGATACACACTCTAGGTCTGATTCTCAGGTGGGACATCTCTCTGCTACTGTTCCTTCTCACATCCCACCACCATCTCTGGGTACTGCTCGCTAGTCTATGTGCAGCATGTGATTCTAAACAGGTTAACAAGCATCAGAAGACATGCATTACTCACCGTAATAGCATTTCTGATGATTGTATCTGCTTAGATTCACATGCCCCCACCCTTCCCCCCCTCCCGGAGTTGAATGAACATAGACATCTTACACCTTCACTCTTCTTTACTCACTCACGCTGACTATAAGGCTCTGTCGCAGCAGAAAAAACACAATCGGATGGACCTCGATGCGTGAGGGATTTTGGGTACACGTCACGTTAGGGATAGTGTTACAGTCATGCCCATGTCGACGTCCCCTTTCGATCGTCGAAAGAAAGATGCAGTACTCTGCGATTACCACTAGATGTTGGACTATATGCGCAGCATGTGAATCTAAGCAGATACAATCATCACAAATGCTATTACAGTGAGTAATGCATGTCATATTCACTCTTGCTGGAGGAGCTGCTTTTCTGCCAGACTCCCTAGAGAATGTGCTAAGAAAGGCTTTGAGGAACCCTTTGTCTCTCTCGAATGAACTCCCATTTTTAATGCAAAGGTAAACAGGAAGCTTTGAGAGCCAGCATTAACTACAGCAGGCTGGGTGAGATTGAGTTGAACTATCCAGTATACCTGGTAATACCACAACCCATTGCCCCTTATACACACCATTTGATCTATTTGTTTACAACATGCCAAAAGCCCACAGGCATCATGGTGGACATAAAGACTCCAGACGAAACATAAAGGACAAGACAGTAGGAAAAAGTACAGCAGTTCAAGGTACAACAGCGGATGCAAAAAGCTTATTCAAACAGAAAGGTTTTCAAATGCTTCCGAAATTGAGGTGAGTTGATTTCTTGACGAAGATTTAAAGGCAAAGAGTAGAAAAAGATCCATTCCATTATCTGTCTTATTCTTGTGCAGGAAAGCAATCCGGCTCCCGTGGACCTTGGGCTCATGTTTGGACAAGCAATCCTAAAGATAAACAGGTGCATTGCGTGAACACATTTGTGAGTTATGGTAAGTATCTTGACATGCAACCGAGCTACTACAGGGAGCCAGTGCAACTCTTTTCTTATTTCGATTATGTATGACTTCTGAGGTACGTTTTTAGCGATGCGGAAACCATCGTTTTTAATGACTTGAAGTTATAAATTATATTTATAATTAAAATAGTTTTTTTATAACGCTTAATACCGAAGATGTTTCTAAGCGTGTACCCGGAATTCGAACCTGTGTTGCTCTGCGTCTTGCTTCCAAGGCAAGCGTGTTGCCACTGAGCTATACTACCCATTGCCATTGAGCTATACTGCTGCAGTGTATGTGAGGAGGCTACTGCTGCTTTAAAACTTGATAATTTAGCTGACTGGTGGCGTGGAGCGCCGGCACAGGGTCCGGCATCGAGTTCAGTCGCTCGAACTCCACATATATACAGACTTCCCCAGAGCTCCAGAGCTCTGTATATACTGCTGCGGTGTATTTGAGGAGGCTACTGCTGCTTTAAGAAAACTCAATACTTTAGCTGACTGGTGGCGCAGAGCGACAGTGCAAGTTGGGCGCAGAGCGACAGTGCGAGTTTGGCGCCGAGTTCAGTCGCTGGTCATTCACCCGGCTGGAGGGTGCTGTAGAAGTGGAGCGTCAGCCGGGATGGACGAGTGCCGCAGTCTGCGAAGTGGGAAGACAGCTGAGGATTGCAGGGCAGGAGCCGACAACTCTGGTGGACAAGGCTAATAGCAGGCTTACAAATGAGGGTAAGCATAATCAAGCAATTGGGCTCTTAAGCAGCGCCGAGACCAATGTGAATGTAATCGGTGATCCGATATTAGGCCGCCTTGCAGAAAGTGAATCCATACAGCATGACACACCAATGCTTTTTGTGCTACCCTGAACAGCAACCCCATCTTGAATTGCTCCACAAACAAACTCCTGATTAATAAAGGATCTTTCCCAGGAGGGTTGATCTGATGCTCCCTTTTTTCCATCCCATGCGCATCCCTCGGTAAAGACTATAACGTTTGTCCAAACCTTGGAAACCCTGAAAATTACAAAAGAAAGCCTGGTTGTTGCAACAGCTCTGGGAGCAACTTCCGGTAACGTTAGGAGATCAATCAACTTAGGCAGAGCGTCAGAAGGCAACTGGCGAGAATGTGAGGAGCTCTTGGTCATGGTTTCTGCAATGGGGGAATCACAGGTGAAATATCAACAGCAAAAAAGAGTGGCACCACAAGCCTCTGCTCTTCCATACTACCTCCCAAGATCCCTCTCAACCCTGTCCTCCCAGTGGAACTGTCTTGAATACTGCTCCCTGGCCTATAGAGACGGTTAATGTTGAAAAGGCACCCACGTCTGAGTCATTGGCCTTGGACTTTGGCTTTAACCCGCCCCCCCCTAACCTTGAATATACTGATTGACCCCAAGGTTCGAGATCAGGACCAAAAAAGACAGTGGAGCCCGACTCAGAGGATCAGTGCAGAGTGAAAATCCAGGTACACAGAAACTGGGACCTTTTGGTCAACCCTTTGCTAAGTCACCAAGGAAACTCAGCTGATGGCCCTGTTTTGGAGCAAGATGGTCTTGAGGAGGGGGAGGGGCTTAAAAAAAGGAGACCCGCTAAACAATTTGATACACCCGTACATGGCGAACAAAAGTGAAGACAATACCAGGGTTTCATTGGACTCAACCTCAGCAGACCCAGGAAATGGGAGTCCCCTGCCTATAATTATGGCTATCATGACAACTTGCAAACGACGTAAGAAGGAAAAATTGAGGTGGTAAAAGGCCCTAGTGGCAACTTCCATTGCTTCCGGAATCAACACGTTCTTAGCTCTCCTTATTATTCCCCTCTTTTGCCTCTGTTTCTCCATTGTTGAAATGCTATATCGTTAACATTCGGGAGAACAAGATGAAAGGGAGATGTCATCTACACAGTTATGATATAGATTTGGTGGAGAAACGGAGGCAAAAGAGGGGAATAATAAGGAGAGCTAAGAACGTGTTGATTCCGGAAGCAATGGAAGTTGCCACTAGGGCAGGGAATAACTATAAGAGCAGGTTAAAATAGCACAAGAAAATTATATACCAATATGATCCTGAAAATATTCTGAAAGTAATATGTAGGACACACACTAGAGATCTGTGGGATTTAATTAGACACTCTGACGAATCCCAACCTTTGGTTTAGGTAAATAAGTCGGTGAAACTCAATGGGTGAATCACTTTGGTAACCTATATACAGATGAGAGTGATGCAATAGACACTCTGCAAGAGGAAGATGTCCCAAAACGGAATATCCCACACAGTATAGAAGATATCTTGTAGAAAATATCCTGATTAAGAGGTCCGCGAGCACCAGTGTGTATATTCAAGAGAGGCGATAGGGACGACCCTAGAAATTATCGTCCCATTGACTGAGGCTGAGGCAGATGAAGAATTTCCCCAGTGCATGCAGACCTTCTATTGCATAAAAATGACTGAACCCAGTGAGTGGCATTTTCGGAGCAATTGCCCACTGTAGCTTAGAGGAGATCAAAAGCCCAAGAAAGATTGAGCAGTGTCAACAGCCCTGAATTGGCCCATTCCAATATATTCAGCATGTTTGAATGAGACTAAAGAAAAATGACCTAGTGTCCAAAAATATCTGACCCTCACACTAATATACAACAAAATAATAAAATATTTGTTTGGCTGTCTTAAGTTACACACAATAACAGGTCAATTAAAAAGCTTTAGAAAGTAGTCCTTATGACCAGGGTTGGACTGCCTTCCCCTGGATCAATTCAGGAATACCTTGAGCCATGTTCAGATTCGAGAAGGTTCTGTGAAATAGCAAAGTTCCATTCAATGTAGCACAAAAGGTCTTTTACATTCAATATATCATTCTACTTGGAAAAGTGACTATCTCTCTTCCAAAAGCTTGTTCACGAATCAAAGTAATTGCTAATTTTCCATAGAATCTTGCTTGGGAAAACAAAAGTAGTTTCCTCAAAACACAAGTTCATATCCCAAGACAAATGTTCAGCAACTAACAGCAACTAACAGACACCACCAAAACCATGAGTGTGGTATGGGTGGGGGAGTAGAGCAATCACTCCACTCCAGAAAGCCCATGCCACTCTATTTTACCTCCAAATAACATAGACTGCCATAATGTTAGCATGTCCACTCTTAGAAAGAACTGTGAAAGTTAGCATGTCCACCCCTAGACGGAATTGTGAAAGTTAGCATGTCCACACTTAGAAAGAACTGTGAAAGTTAGCATGTCCACACTTAGAAAGAACTGTGAAAGTTAGCATGTCCACTCTTAGATAGAACTGTGAAAGTTAGCATGTCCACTCTTAGAAAGAACTGTGAAAGTTAGCATGTCCACCCCTAGACGGAACTGTGAAAGTTAGCATGTCCACACTTAGAAAGAACTGTGAAAGTTAGCATGTCCACACTTAGAAAGAACTGTGAAAGTTAGCATGTCCACTCTTAGAAAGAACTGTGAAAGTTAGCATGTCCACCCCTAGACGGAACTGTGAAAGTTAGCATGTCCACACTTAGAAAGAACTGTGAAAGTTAGCATGTCCACTCTTAGAAAGAACTGTGAAAGTTAGCATGTCCACCCCTAGACGGAATTGTGAAAGTTAGCATGTCCACTCTTAGAAAGAACTGTGAAAGTTAGCATGTCCACTCTTAGAAAGAACTGTGAAAGTTAGCATGTCCACACTTAGAAAGAACTGTGAAAGTTAGCATGTCCACACTTAGAAAGAACTGTGAAAGTTAGCATGTCCACACTTAGAAAGAACTGTGAAAGTTAGCATGTCCACCCCTAGACGGAACTGTGAAAGTTAGCATGTCCACACTTAGAAAGAACTGTGAAAGTTAGCATGTCCACTCTTAGAAAGAACTGTGAAAGTTAGCATGTCCACCCCTAGACGGAATTGTGAAAGTTAGCATGTCCACTCTTAGAAAGAACTGTGAAAGTTAGCATGTCCACTCTTAGAAAGAACTGTGAAAGTTAGCATGTCCACCCCTAGACGGAATTGTGAAAGTTAGCATGCCCATACTTGAATAGAACTGTGAAGGTTGGCATGTCCACTCTTGGATGGAATTGTGAACGTTGGCATGTCCACTCTTGATGGAATTGTGAATATTGGCCTGCGCCGCATCTAGATGGAACTGTGAAGGTTAGCATGTGAAAGTTGCATTTAGAAAGTGTGCCCTACAGCCTCTCCATCAAGCTTAAAAATGTGCCCAATAGCCTCTCCGTGAATTTTAGAAATGTGCCCAATAGCCTCTCTGGTAAATTGAATTTAGAAGTGTGCCCAAGATCCTCTGTGAAAGTTGCATTTAGAAGTGTGCCCAATAGCCACTCTGTGAAAATTGCATTTAGAAGTGTGCCCAATAGACACTCTGGAAAGCTGCATTTAGAAATGTACCCAATAAACACTCGGGAAAGTTGCATTTAGAAGTGTGCCCAATAACCTCGCTGTGAATTTAGTAGTGTTCCCAATAACCACTCTGTGAAAGTTGCATTTAGAAGTGTGCCCAATAACCCCTCTGTGAAATTTAGAGGTGTACCCATTAGCCTCCATGAGAGCTACATCTAGAAGTGTGCCCAATAGCCACTCTGTGAAAATTGCATTTAGAAGTGTGCCCAATAGACATTCTGGAAAGTTGCATTTGAAATGTACCCAATAGACTCCCTGGAAAGTTGCATTTAGAAGTGTGCCCAATAACCCCTCTGTGAAATTTAGAAGTGTACCCATTAGCCTCTGCGAGAGTTACATTTAGAAGTGTGACCAATAGCCACTCTGTGAAAATTGCATTTAGAAGTGTGCCCAATAGACATTCTGGATAGTTGCATTTGAAATGTACCCAATAGACACCCTGGAAAGTTGCATTTAGAAGTGTGCCCAATAACCTCGCTATGAATTTAGTAGTGTTCCCAATAACCACTCGCTGAAAGTTGCATTTAGAAGTGTGCCCAATAACCCTCTGTGAAATTTAGAAGTGTACCCATTAGCCTCTGTAAGAGTTACATTTAGAAGTGTGCCCAATAGCCTGGTAAATTGAATTTAGAAGTGTTCCCAATAGCCTCGCTGGAAAATCGAATTTAGAAGTATTCCCAATAGCCTCGCTGAAAATGGATCTTAATAGTGCGCCCAGTAGCCTCTCTGTGGAAAACTGAATTTAGAGATGGGCCCAATATCCTCTGTGAAAGCCGCATTTGAAGTGTGCCCATTAGCCACGCTGTGAAAGCTGCATTTAGAAGTGCTACCAATAGCATCTGTGAAAGTTGATTATAGAAGTGTATCCAATAGACACTCTGGAAAGTTGCATTTAGAAGTTCGCCCAATAACCTCTCTGGAAAATTGAATTTAGAAATGTGCCCAGTAGACGCCCTGCGAAAATTGCATTTAGAAGTGTACCCAATAACTTCTGCGAGAGTTACACTTAGAAGTGTGCCCTGTAGCCTCGCTGATAAAGTGAATTTAGAAATGTTCCCTATAGCCTCTGTATGGAAAATTGTACTTAAAAGTTTGCCTAGTTGCCTCTCTGTGGAAAATAGAACTTAGAAGTTCGCCCAGTACCCTATCTGGGAAAGTTGCATTTAGAAGTTTGCACACTGAAAGAGCATATAACCAGTCATACCACACCCCACGCTTACTCTCTCCTTTACATCACCACTCAACTAGAACACAGAGATACTATGACACCATTCGGTATAACTGTTCTCATACGAACATCCGCCGCTTACTCCACATCATTCTATGTAAACACTGCTGGTCTCACACCCTCAGCCAGGCGTTTTCCCCAGGCCTAACGCAGCCACTTCCGTTCCGGATTAATCCTGCCAGAACGAACACATTCTCCTGATCTCTCAACCACCACACCTACCGATAAGAATCAGCTATTACACGCGTACCGCACGAGCTGCACACATATCCGGTGCACACACACACCTTTTTGACTCTCCCTACTCTCTCTACTGATCTGAACTTCGGTTCCCAAGGGCGTTCAACCTACCAGCGCCTTCAGACCATACCAATGGTATATAAGGCGCTATATAAGTGCAAAATAACAATAACAATAACTTCTCAAAGGTCAAACAATTGTTAGAACCTCATTCCTCTTCAAAAGAAACACTTAAGTCAGGATAGCTTAATAGTTATACTACTTCAAAAGAAACCCTTTCTGAAATGCAACATTTCATCAAGACAAGGTGATGGAGTTAACACTTCCTTTCCAACACACCTCTTTACCACAACCAGAGCACTTAAAATCATCTTCTTCTTTCCTGGTATACTTGCCTGCCAGGACTAACTACTATTGATCCCTTTCCTGTTTCACTTGCCTGCCAGGATCAAACTCCTACTATTAATTGTACTCTGTGGTACGGTTTTTTCCAAAACACCCCACACCAGGATTCTAAGTGAGGAGGTTTGAACAACTGCTTCTCTTTATAGGCTCCTGACAAAATGGGTGATAGCTTTTCCCAAATTGATATTCCATGAAAGGGAAGTTGCTGTCTTGCACTCTCTGTATTATTCTTTGACTGCCTTTTGGCTGTAGGTAATGCAGGTTACAGCTCTCTCTCCATTGATCTCTCATACAAGGAGGGCTTTGCTCCTTCAGTATTTGTTTTATTTATTTTATTTATTTATTTATTTCATTTGTATAGCGCACAACAGCCCTTGGGCATTGAGGCACTGTTACTTGAAGGGAGCTTAGTTGCAGGGAGGGGGCACATGGGGAGAAGCAGTGATACAATCAGCAAATTTCAAGAATACATTCGGATTCATAAAATATACATATAGGCATAGGTGAGTCGCATTTATGTGGACTCACATTTATGTGATAAACGGGTAGATTATGGCTGTAGATTGTGGCGTATTTCAGGTGAAGAGCACTGTTTTCATTGCTTTGCTAAAGGTCATGAGGGCACCCTCACCCTGTATAGTGGGAGGTAGGGCATTCCAATGTGCTGGTGCTAATTAGGGGAAGCTGGAGCCACCTGCTCTAACTCTTCTTACCAAAGGCACACAGAGCATGTTGGCGTAGGGTGTCCTGATTGGTCTTGTGGAGGAGGAGGGGTGAATCCTTTGCGAGAGGTATTCGGGTGCAGAGTGGTGGATGCACTTGTGGGGCAGTGACAGGGTTTTGAATAAGATTCTCTCTTTTATTGGAAGCCAGTGGGCTGCTTTCCTGGCGGCAGTAATGTGCTCTCATTTTGCGATGCCTTGGGCTGCGCGGAGTGCGTTGTTCTGGATGACTTGTAGTCTGTCCAGGTTTTTGGTGGAGGTTCCAAGGAAGAGGATGTTGCAGTAGTCTAACCTTGAGCCTGTGATAGCTCTGGCTATGTTAGTGCAGTTCTCTTTGGAAAGGAATGGTCTGGCCGCATTAATTAATTTGGCATGATAGGCTGCTGAGGAGGCGATAGCACTAACTTGTTTGCTCATGGATAGGTTGGAGTCCAAATAGACTCCAAGGGTTTTAACTGAGTCTGATACATTATGTTTGGGCAACCTCTTGGCTGCTGGCAATGTGGGTTACAGTTGTCTCCTAATTGCTATCCCTTGTTAGAAGAGTTGCACCCAGTTTGCCTTATTTCCACTGCTCTGTATTCAGAATCATTAACTTCACCTAGCAGTCTTTTCTGGAGTGCCCCAAGGTTACCTGCTTCAGGCCAACTCTCTAGTATGCCTTGGCGTCTCGTTCTGACTCGCAGGTGCTGTTGCAGAGCTCCTCTGGTCCCTCTATGCTTCTGCCTGCACTGGTCTGAGAGCTGCCGTGCCCGCAGTCCTTCAGGGGAGCTCTGGAAGCTCCCTGTGCTCTCCAGTACACCTTCTGCACCGGATTGGTTCACAGCGTGTCGGGAGCTTGTCTCCCACACAGCATTGCTTTCTTCAGAACTGCTTCCAGCTGTGCATTCTCTGCATGGCCATGCTTCCTCTGCTTCCACAGCATCTCCCACATATAGTCCTGCTGCTGCCACTACTACACCATCAGCGTCTTCTTCCTCTCTATTCCCTGCACCTGAAGCTCATATATATTTAAAGGTCCCGTTCAGGTGATTTCTGCCACAACAACTAGACCACTCAATATACTTTCTCCAGCATGGGGTCTGGCATGGATTCACATGCTCATGAATATTCCCTGTTGTCAGGCCGGGAATCCTCGGTATAGAAAAAAGGTATAGAAAAAATCAGTATCAGTTTCGTTTCTGATCTGTCTTTCTTAGTAGTAACCAATCACTGGTCTCTGGGTCATACTGCCCCCAGCCAATGACTGCGCTCTCCCTAAGCCCCACCTCTGGCAGCCATCCTCAGATTTTTACCGCACGTTCAAGTGTTGGGAGTCCTCGTGCTGTAGTTCTCGAGCTTTTGTTGCGTTTTCGCGCTTTTTCAGGAGGTTTTTCTCATTTTTCAGTTAAAAAGAGCCTCAAGCTCCACCGTTTCTACATCCGATCAACGGGGATCCGTTTCAGAGTTTTCTACGCCCCTCAAGGGTAAAGATTTCGTCGAGTTACGCTTTTGGAGGATTCCAGAAGTTCCGAGGCCTACCCCGGACATGGCCCAGGAGAAAGGAAGCTCGATGCCCGGGAAGCTGTTCAGGACCTGGCCTGGATGCCAGCTTCAGAATGTGTTCAAGGAGGACGAGCATTCGTTATGCCTCTACTGTCTCCATGAGGACAAGACGCACGTGGAGAAGGACTGTGCGTTTTGTGGGAACATGTCGGAGCGGACCATGAAGGATCACCACCTCCGTCTCGCCAACTGGCTGGAAGGTAAGAGCCCGTCAGGCGAGAAGAAGAAGAAGCAGTCCGAGCGGTCTTCTAAGTCCTGTGAGGGCGCCCCAGCAACAGGGGCCCAACAAAAGGCCAAGCACCGCGGGCACCGGGAGCGCCGAACGGTCGGGCTCCTTGGCTGCCAGGCAGGGCGCACCCTCCCCGGCGCCATCAACCACAAGCCAACGCTCTGGCTCGGGTAAGAGGAAGTCTGAGAACCCGGCGAAGCTTCTGGAGAGGCCCCAGTCGATCTCGATGATTCCGGCAGAGGGGGAGCGAAGCTCAGACCCTCCCCCCAAGGTGAAGGCCCCCAGGCGTACAGAAGGTGACGTTGGCCTTAATTCACCCTGCTAAGACCTCGATTGAGGATGTCGCAGCGGCCCTGGCTCAGCCTGTGGAGGCTACGCCAGTGGAGGCGACCTCAGGATCCAGAGTCTCCCTGCCACCGCGGAGGGAGTCATCTTTCAGGCCCATCGAGAAGACCCCCACGAAGTCCCCGTTGGAAAAAGAGGGGGAGGGGCAGGTGGCCATCGTGGATACGGACATGACCTCTGAAGAAGAGCTCATCGAAGTCGTGGATGAGGCCCATCCCATCGGGAGGGATCCCGACGAGGGCGACGACGAAAGCGATGGTGTCGCCGACGAGGTTCCTCAAGAGCCCACGCGTCCGTCGTTTCCGGTGCCGCAGGACACTTCGGTGGCCATTTTGTCAGCGATTCAGTCCTTATGCTCGGAAATAAGGACAAGGTTGCCCCTCCCCCTGACGGAGGTACCTTAGCCAGACCTGACGGGGGAGCCGGAGCCGGGACCTTCGGAAAATCCACCGCATAAGAAGAGGAGGGCGCCACCTCCGCCACCTCACCCGCCTCTGCGCCCTGCTCTGTCCCCCCGGTCACCTAGCCACGGGGATGATACAGGCACAGACACAGCTACGACCGGTCCAGATGACGACGGAGGCGACAACGGGACGTGTCCCCGTCACCCCCTGCTCGGGCGTCCCCGCCCGACGAGATGGGATCCTTCCATGCTATGATTTCCAGGGCATCCAAGCTCTTCCAGCTCTGCCCCGAAAAGAAGAAAAAGGAAGGGTTCTTTTACCAACAGCGCGAGACTAAAAGGAAGACGGTCCTCGCCGTACCACTTCTGGATGACATCTGGGATGAGGGGCTCTCCCTCCTCAAGAACCCTGCCACGGCGCCTGCAAAGAGGGACCGGTACAAAAAGAAGTACCGGGTCCCTTACGCTGCCCCCTTGTGCCTTCGGGCCCAACCCACCCCGGATTCGGTCGTCTCGGTGGCGGCAAAGAAGAAAGCTGGGGCTTCGGCCTCGACATCAACTTCCCCGCCGGACGGCGAGGGCAGGAAACTGGACACGATGGGACGACGGGTCATCTCATCCGCAGCAACGACTATCAAGGCAGCCAACGCCCTGGCTATCGTAGCCCGCTACGACAGGGAGTTGTGGTTCAAAATCGCCCCTCTATTGGATTTCCTTCCGGACGCCAAAAGGGCTGAGGCCCTTGAAATCTTACAGGAAGGTGAGATTGCTTCGGACCACGCCATCACGGTGGCTACAGACATCGCCGACACCGGTTTCCGTCAGTTGGGCAACGGCGTTTGCCTGACACGACGAGGATGGCTCAAGGCGACGGATTTCCGCCAGGACGTACAAACCAAAATTTTGGACATGCCCTTCGACGGGAACAACCTGTGTGGAAAGGCGGTTGATGAGTCCCTTCAGGCTATCAAGACAGACACGGAGACTGCCCGGGCACTGGGAGTGCTCCAACAACGGCAGCCGTCCTTTCAGAGCGCCGGAGGCAGACAAGGTGCCTCCAAGGGATCCGGCAGTGGCTCCTCGACGTACCACCAAGCGGCAAGATCTTCGTCTCAGGAGGCCTACAGGGGACGCGGCAAGTCAGGTGGTGCCCGTCGTCCTCGACAGGGAGGTCAAGGAGGCAAGGCAGCCTCCAAACAAGATTGAACCGACCGTGGGGTCGGGCCCCCGCCGAAGCACCCCGGTGGGAGGCCGGCTGACGAGGTTCATCAGCGTGTGGGAGCCCATCTCCACCGACCGTTGGGTGCTGGACGCCCTGGCCCAAGGGCACGCCCTCGAGTTCCAGAAGAAGTGCCCTCGCGTTCCACCCGTGACCAGGAAGGAAAATCACGTCCCTCAACTACTGTTGGAAGTAAGGGCGATGCTCAAGAAAGGTGCCATCAAGCTCGTCTCAAAGAGGCTTCGTGGCTCCAGAGTTTACTCAAGGTACTTCCTCGTAAAGAAGAAGACAGGAGGATGGCGTCCCATCCTGGACCTGCGATGACTGAACAAGTACATCAAGGCACAGAAGTTCCGGATGGTCACCCTCCAGCATGTGCTGGGACAGCTGGAGGAGGGCGATTTCCTGCCGTCGTTGGACTTGGAGGATGCGTACTTCCACATCCCCATTCTAAAAAGCCACCGAAGGTTCCTCAGGTTCGTGGTCCAAGGGCGGCACTACCAGTTCAAGGCCCTCCCATTCGGGTTGAAGTCGGCACCCAGGGTGTTCACCAAGTGCCTCGCACCGGTGGCGGCGCTGCTGCGCCTGCAGGGGATCCACGTCTACCCCTACCTGGACGACTGGCTCATCCGGGCAAAGACACAGGAGCTTGCCGTGGAGCACACTGCAAAGACCGTCCAGCTGCTCACAGACCTGGGGTTCTCCATCAACTTTCCAAAATCCCACCTGGTCCCGTCGCAAGTCGCCCTGTTTCTGGGAGCCAAGCTCGATAGTGGCGCGGCTGGCCTCGCCGTCGGAGGAAAGGACCAGGACCATCCTGGGCAAGGTGCAGCGTCTGCTGGCCACGGACATGGCCAGGGTAAGATCTATCAAGTCCCTCCTCAGGATGATGTCCTCCTGCATTTATCTGGTGCGCCTTTGCAGACTTCGGATGCGCCCCTTACAAGAGTTCCTCGACACCCGCTGGGTCCAGTCGACGGGCAGCTTCGAGGACAGGATCCCACTCAACGAGACGTTCCACCAGGCGATCCGGTAGTAGGGCACCCGCTCTGATCTGTCGGCGGGCACGGATTTTCAAACCCCAGCTCACCAGGTGACGGTGACGACGGATGCCTCCCTGGAAGGTTGGGGAGCGCACTCCGGAGATCTTCACGCTAGAGGCCTTTGGCTCCTGGAGGAGAAGTCACTCCACATCAACATCTTGGAGCTCTGCGCAGTGTTCTGGGCCCTCAGGTCTTTTCTTCCGTCCCTCAAGGGCAAGGTGGTGAGGATCTTCACCGACAACACCACCATGATGTTCTACATCCGGAAGCAGGGCGGAACCAGATCCCCTGCCCTATCCAAGGAAGCCCAGGATCTGTGGCATTGGGCCGTCGCCTAAGGGATGTTTCTGGTGCCTTTTTCATCTGGCAGGAATAAAAAACACCATCGCCGACTCACTCAGCAGAGAGCTGCGCTCGTGCCACGAGTGGGAACTACGCCAGGATCAAGTGGATCGGCTCTTTCGACGATGGGCCGAACCCCAGATCGATCTCTTTGCGACGAACTCCAAGTGCCGGAGGTTCACCAGCAGGTTCCCCCAGCCGAGGAGCATGGGCGATGCTTTCTCGTTCCCCTGGGACGGCCTATTTCTTTATGCGTTCCCTCCGTTGCCGTTGCTGCTCCGGCTCATTAACCAGCTCAAGAGGTCCCGGTGCAGGATGATCCTCATCGCATCGGCGTGGCAGAGAGATATCTGGTTCCCCGACCTTCTGAACTTGTCAGCGTCCACACCAGTCAAGCTGCCAGAGAAGGAGGTGCCATTCTTCATCACAACCCAGAGTCGCTGAACTTGCAGGCTTGGCTCCTGCAGCACTAGAGTTTGGAGGGTACGACATCCCAGCCGACTGCAGAGAGGTTCTTGCAAAGGCCAGGGCGTCCTCAACTCTCAAGTGCTATGGACATAAATGGAAGAGGTTCTCTGTCTGGTGCCGTGCACAGAAGATTAACCCTCTGCGGATTACGGCCCCCCAAGTATTGCCGTACCTACTGTCATTGGCCAAGGCTGGACTAGCACACGCTTCCATCAAGATTCATCTGGCCGCCATCTCGCGATACACCAGAACTACAGGACGGGCGTCCTTGTGGTCTCATCGGCTGGTGAAGGAATTTATGAAAGGATTGTTCCGATCATTCCCGCCAGTGAAGGCCCCTGCCCCCGGCGTGGGAGCTCAACGTGGTGCTGACCAGGCTCATGGGGGCACCATTTGAGCCTATGCATTCGGCACCGTTGAAGTTTCTGTCGTGGAAGACAGCATTTCTCGTGGCCATCACCTCCGCACAACGAGTGGGAGAGATCCAGGCCCTATCTTGCAAGCCACCATACTTGACTTTTTACGACACGAGGGTGGTGCTGAGGACGCACCCCTCCTTCATGCCCAAGGTGCCTTCGGACTTTCACCTCAATGAACCCTTGGTGTTGCCAGTTTTCTTCCCGTCGCCTTCGTCGCCGGCTGAGAGGACTCTGCACTCGCTGGACGTAGCTAGAGCGCTGAAGTTCTACGTGGACCGCACAAAGAGTTTTCGGAAGACCTCACAGCTGTTTGTAAACTTTGGACCTGTGAATCAAGGGAAGGCTCTCTCGAAGGCTTCCATTTCCAGATGGCTCTCCGGCTGCATCACGCACTGTCACCGGCTGGCAAACCGACCGCTGCCCGGCCGTCCGAGAGCTCACTCGACCAGAGCGATCGCTGCTACCACGGCGTTCCTGTCTGGTGTGCCCCTGCTCGACATCTGCAGGGCTGCGACGTGGAGGTTGAGACACACCTTCACGAGATTCTACTGCGTCGATCGGGACTCCAGGGAGGAGTCCAGGTTCGGCCAAGCAGTGCTGCGCAAGCTGTTCGCTCAAGGTGAGCCTGGTGAGGAGGTAAGAGATGCTTAATGTTGAGTTTTTTGTATTGCTTAATGTTGAGCCTGTTGCCACCTCCCGTGGTTGTGCACGTGTATACTGCTATGTATTCTTATATTCATGAGCATGTGAATCCATGCCAGACCCCATGCTGGAGAAGGAACAAGTTACTTAACTGTAACTGTTGTTCTCCAGCATGAGTCTGGCATGGATTCACATGCGAACCCTCCCGCCTACCCCTCTGCGGCTCTTCACTTGGTCATACTGCCACTTTACGTGCTACCAAATATGAGGATGGCTGCCAGAGGCGGGGCTTAGGGAGAGGGCAGTAATTGGCTGGGGGCAGTATGACCCAGAGACCAGTGATTGGTTACTACTAAGAAAGACAGATCAGAAACGAAACTAATACTGATTTTTTCTATACCGAGGATTCCCGGCCTGACGACGGGGAATATTTATGAGTATGTGAATCCATGCCAGACCCATGCTGGAGAACAACAGTTACAGGTAAGTATCTTGTTCCTTATCAATGCTGAATCCCTCTTCCTCGTCCCATTACTACAATCATTATTGTACTTGAAGTCCATAGTGTTGTACTTTTTATGCTGAGGTCTCTCAGACTGAGAGTTGTCAAGTTTAGGGGAAGTTATTAAAAGAGTTGGTGGTTTTCCCTTGGGTTTTGGACCTCCATATAAGGCAGCCTCATAACAATTAGAAGTTGTGATCTTAACTTCCAGATTCCCCAATGTACCACTTTTAAGCTGGTTAACAGGGTTTTCATATTTTGTGCTTTGGGTTTTCTAGGAGAGGGAAGCGTACACTGACAGCATGCCATTAGATATTTAAGTATTAGGGGAATCTCATCCTCGGAAGAGAATGAATACTGCGTCTCTCCTAGCTTAACATAGGAGACTAGTTGATGAATGTTTGCTTTTTCACAAAATTGGAACTCAGGGACAGCTATTACCTGATTTGTAGGCGCTACGGGGACAAGTAAAACACCCACTCTCATATCAAACTTTACCACTTCTTGGAACTTGTTCTGCCATTTGTGGTAACCCCGCCAGCTTGTCAATGTTTTGTCTACCATGCTTCCAGGATTTCATCAGAGAACTTGCAGTGCTATATTTCAGTGACCTCTTGATCTGCTCCATAGCATATCACCATGTAAAGCACATTTCTTTGATGTTGTGTTTTAAGTGTCTGCGCATCTTGAAATAGGGCATTGCCTTGGAGCGTTGATTTTATTTATTGAATTCATAAAGCGCCTTTCACCAAAAGCGCTATTACAATATATTAGAAAATGGTGCAATTTACATGATGGTGCAAAAAACCTCTACAAACAGAAGGAGGGGGATAGAAACAAAGTTACTAAGTAGAGGGAAGGGAGAGAGGACGCGCTTTTAGGTTAGACTGAAAATCAGAAAGAGATGAAGAAGAGCGGCTAGAGAGAGGGAGAGAATTCCACTGTTTAGGGGCTAAGAGGACGCAAAAGATAGATTGGAAACAGAAAGAGGCACAGGGCAGGTGTGACGACAGTGAGAAGAAGCAGAGTCTGTAATCGGAGAGAAGACGTGATTCAAAGAGAAGCCGTGAAGTCGACAGTAAAGAAGATGTGAGCGAGGAGCGAAAAGGGTAGAGAAGAGAAGATGAACCAGAGAATTATAAACAGATTGGAGAGTAAGATGATGTGAGGCAGGAAAGCCAAGAAGAAAAGAAGAGCAGTAGTCAGTACGAGAAAAGACTAGGCAGAACAGAAGTTGTTCAGTAGCATGAAATGAGAGATAGGGGTGAGCATGACAGATGTTAAAAACGGCATAGTGGTAGGAGTAATAGAAGAGATATGCAGTTTAAAGCAACGTGAGGGATCAAAGATAACCCCCAAACTGCATGCAGAAGAGGAAAAAAGAGATTCAGAGGAGGAAGAGTAGAAGGAATATTTGATGCTGGAAAAAACAGAACCTCGGTCTTAAAAGGATTGAAGTGTAGGAAATGAGAAGACATCCAGTTTTGTACAGCAGAAGGGCAAGTTGAATCAGTGAGTGCAGAATAGGAAGAAAGAAACAAAGATTTGTGTATCATCTGCGTGCAGATGAGAGGAAAGATTAAATGAAGAAATGAGAGCAGAGAGTGGGCAGTGTAAAGTGAAAAGGAGAGGACCAAGTACAGAACCTTGAGGAACACCGTAGAGAAGTGGAAGAGGTGTGTGGCCCAAGAAACAGAATCGGACCACTGAGAAAGATAGGAGTGTAAACATTCAAGGACAGACCCAGTAATACCCAAAGAAGAAAGTGAGGAAATAAGAAGAGTGTGATCAACAGTATCGAATGCCGCAGATAGACCGAGAAGAATAAGTGTCCATGAAGATATTAATTGCCATAAAAGTTGAGAAATGATACATATCTTATACAAAGTAATGTGGATATATCATTCAATTTGAATTGTACGAAGTGAGCAACAATTCGGGGATGTCTACTCTATCGAGAATCCTGATCTTGTGTAACTCTGTTTCTTACCCTCGCTTTAGGACAGGGAAGATGTAGTGAACGTTGGGATGAGTAATGCGATAAAAGCCTTCAAGTATTAGGGCTTTCAAGATTTCTAGCCTCTCTGCTCTCAGGTCTTACTGCAGCTCTCCCAGGTAGGCCAGGAGGGATAGTTGATACAGGTTTATTCCCCATCCTTCCTGGTCATTTCTGTTATGAAACTAAATTTGCTAGACGCCTCTCTTATGCAGCTTATGTGTCATGGTCTCGTATTGGTAGGCTTCGTTTCTGGGTTGCGTCATGATTTTGGATAGGCATGAGCATATTCTGAACTAAGTCCCTGTTTTTTCAAGAGCCCTGCAAGGGTTTACAGACCCCGACTGCCATTTTAGGATTGGGTGGAATTTCCACCCTCAACCAGGGTCTTTCCTGCGGTTCATCATGGCCTCTCTGCTCCAGCCGGTCTCTGTGCCCTGGAGTTTCCAGTGCCTCTGGATGCCTCCGTGTGCCAGCAGGTCTCCACAAGTGTCCACCTGGCCCGTGGAATCCTGTAGTGAGTGTCATTATGTTGCACCAATCACCAACAGAGTCCCAACTGGCATACAGTGCCACGTGGTATGGGCTGGCAAGTAGTGGTTTTGTTTCGCAGTATCATCTGCTTTTGTTTGGCACATGTGAATGCCTGTGAGGGTCTCTTCTGGCATACAGGAGGTCCTGAGGTGTGGATTGGCACTCAGTGCTGCAGATTTGTGTGGCTACTGTAGTGGTATAGTGGCCCGTGGTCAGTAGTGACATAAAGGCTTGAACCCTGGTCTAGTGGTAATGGGATGACACAAGCTTCTTATCTGATTCAATACATATTACACATTTTATTAAATGATACAAATAAACATACCTCTGTATGTCAAACCAAAAAACATTAATGCTTGCTCAAAACATCATAATTTACAAAGTTTCATTTTGGGGACTAATAATCTCCTGGAACAACACCAAGTTCTCTGTACACACCTTCGGGTGTGGCGGCGGTACATCAATGATGTTTTCCTCATTTGGAGAGGTTTGGTGTCATCACTTGTAGCATTCCAAGCGTTGCTCAATACGTGTGATACCATTATCAAGTTCACAATGGAATATAGTTAACAAGCACGTTTTATTTGGATCTAATGGTAAATAAATCTGGGGATAGTTTGATCACTTCCCTAAAAAACTCCCTTTTGCATTTTTCCAGCTTTCATCCTGCAAGCCTGTGGCAGAATTTACCATATGGGCAGTTTTTGCGCATTCGGCGCAATTGTACAGAAAAGGAAGAATTCAAAACACATGCTGACCATTTAAAAGGGTGACTAGGCGAGAGAGGATACCCTAAAATACTTGTCAAAGACCATCTGAAAATAGCAGAGAACAGGACCAGGGATACATGTCTTACTGCCTAAAAAAACAGGTGAATGACGGACTAGCGTGTGTGACTACATTCAGTCCCATCAGTGGGGATATTAAGAAAATGATCAGTAAACATTGGAATATGGTAAAACAGCCTGGGTAACTGTTAAAAAAGCCTATGTTTGCGTTCAAGAGGAACCAAAATTTAAGACAGAAATTGGTTCATACGTATAAGGAGCAGAAAAAAGAACAAACTGTCCTTAAACAATGGGGACTTCCGCCAATTACCGGACATTACAAGTGCGGTAAGTGTGTGGCATGTCCACTCACGGAAACAAAAAATTAATTTTGCTATGGGACTGTAGTATGGAAATTAAATCACCATACGAATTGCCTTACTAAGAATGTTATTTATGTGATCAGTTGTCCTTGCCAACTGTTATACATAGGACAAACAACTAGAGAAATAAGACAGCGTGTATCAGAGCATAGGAGCTGTATATGCAACAAGGTTTTCTAATAAGCCTTTGGTTAAGCATTTTACAAACTTTAAACACAAGGACATTGGCATGAAATGGTTTGTTCTCCAGCATGTCAAAGCTAACAGGAGAGGAGGTGACATGGGAAACGTACTCCACCGTATTGAGCAGCGTTGGATCTATACTTTAGATACAGTGCTGAGGGGTTTAAATGTATCAATAGAATGGAATGCCCTGGTGACCAAAAAATGACATTCACTATAGTGATAACGGTGTGTTCAGGGTGTTAAAAAACAGGTTAGAAAACAGGTTAAAAAACATATTGATAACAAAGGTCTGTTGTACTATATAAAAACTGGTATCCAAAAATATGTTAAAATATCGAAACCAAAACACTGCATATTTAGACATCTATATCTTTGAATGTTGTACACAATGATAGATTCTCCTCACTGTGTTTCTGTAGTGAGTAAATTGCCCCAGTAGCATATATGGACAGAAAGTAAATAACTGGGTCTAACAAGATCGGTAAATAGTACATTATGAAACACCAAGAAATAACTACTGTCCTTTTAGTGTGGTTGTGTAGAGGAGGGATTGAGATGCGAGTAATTTCCTAGCATCCTATACTCGCAGAAAGGGATTTATTGTGTGCAAATGATTTAGTTTATTGTGCATTAACATAATGTATAAATACACATGAGATACTGCTAGATGAGATAGATGGTGTCCATTCCATCCACTGTTCTTCTCCAGTGAGGAGTTGTAGGTTATAGAATGACATGTGATATATCAGCTTAGATGCACTTAAGTTGTGTTATGCGGCACAGTTGACAGTGTGTCCAAATTAGTAAGCTGGTCGATATGAGATTTATCCTAATATGGCACACATATCACGCCACGTATTGTTGGACATGCTTTAAATATGGTGGCCGTTCGTTTCTTTTTTGCTCGCGGGGGGGGGCTGGTATTGCTCGCAGACAGTCAGTTTTCTGTGTTGATCATAGCTCTTTAGATTACGGATATATATAGAAGTCTGTTTTCTATTCCAATGATTTGGACTGAAAACTTATAGTGTAACGCTCGCACACTGTTGACAAACAGAGGAAAAAGGAATTCCTTCGGGCTGTAGGATTTTCCGTAAGTGGATAGCTAGTGAATTTATGTGTAAAATGAATGTAACACCACAATAAGGGTGTAGAAAAAATAGAGACTACGTATGTAGAAATTATCAAAAATAAGCTGCAGTAAAACAGCCGCGGGAAGTATAGACTTTACTGTATAGTTTGGGGCGTGGCCACCTTTTCAGATTGGGCGGTGAGGCCAGAAATATGAGACTTGTGTACTAGAAGGAGTCTGATGATAATGTACGAAAAACTGTAAATCGGAAATCCGTAGTCATCTGATTGACTACTAGGGTATGTAGAAACCTGCAGAACTGTGCGTGTTAGTGGATTTTTCGGCAATATCACAGGCTGTAATAGTGAATAATTGGGATGATGATAAATAAAACTGGTAAACAGCTAGTAGAGCCAAGATGGTAAAGATATATTAATTGTATTTAAAATACAGAATCAATAAGAAGAATGCTGTGATACTATTGACTCCATGAGCAAGACATAGTGGATGAACTATACCATCTGATATAAGAATTACCCCTCTATGTTGGAATTGTAAGGGTGGTAAGTGTCTCTATATATCTCTATATATCACACACACTATGGGACTTCATGAACGTCATGATACATAGTAGTGTCTAATGATTATAGGATACAGAGACGGTCATTGATTACAACCATCTTAAGAACACGAGATTGTGTGTTAGATATCCTCATTTGGAATGTGGATATGTAAGTATATTTTGGACATGATTAATAATTTGGACCATAAAAATAATCAGATAGAAAACGGATGAGAGTTCCTGTCCCATTATATTCCACAGGACCTGCCTAAATAGGTTGTTAGGTACCTGTGAGGGATTCAGTCCATCTTTTGCTGCACCTCCGAAGTTGATATACGGGGGTGAGTAAGAGGTTATGCATATACTTGAGAGAATTGCATATATGACAGTAAC
Organism: Ambystoma mexicanum; assembly: GCF_040938575.1. NCBI lineage: Eukaryota > Metazoa > Chordata > Amphibia > Caudata > Ambystomatidae > Ambystoma > Ambystoma mexicanum. The sequence continues at coordinate 31,956,209 of NC_090921.1, forward strand.
AGTCTTTTGTATAAGGAAATTAGGATGATACAAGACCCTGACAGGTTTTATTTTCTGTATGTCTTTTTTAGATGTGAATAGGCTTACTCCAGTCCTTGAGGGGCAAGACATTTATACTTTGTCTTACTTCCTGAAGAAGGTCTTAAGAAGAAAAGGATAGTATTGTTGTCCATTGTCCGAAACGTGTGTTGACTTTACGAACTGTTGAGAAATTATAATCAACTGTATATGACACTATTATTACAGACAGGGTCAGAAATATATCTGAACAAGTTACTTATTAAATATAAAGTGTAACATTTAATAACAGCTGCACTAGGAAGTAGGAAGTTGTCAAGGTTTTTATGTATGTATGTATGAATGAGGGATGGAGAGTATTTGGATATGAGGTATGAAACTTTGTGAATTATGATGTTTTGAGCAAGCATTCATGTTTTCTAGTGTGACATACAGATGTATGTTTATTTGTATTATTTAATAAAATGTGTAATATGTATTGAATCAGATAAGAAGCTCGTGTCATCCCATTACCACTGGTCCAACTTATATATTTTTTATGTTGATTTTACCTGAAGGACCGGGGTGTGTAGAACAGGTAACCCCTTTTGTTTAGATTGAACCCTGGTCTTACTTATTTTGCTATGGGATATTTGCTACTGCTTTCATGTGCAGGAGAATGGCAAAGGACATTAACCCCCGGTCTAGCTTGCCTGACTTGTAGAGGGGCATGGACTAGGCAGTGGATTCTCTGGATTCCACCCTCAAGGTCTGTAGATGGCATTCATCTTTGGCACAAAGTTCCTCTGAATTGGCTTTGCTGTTCAGCAGAGTCCCCCTCATGGCGGGCTTTGTGAACCAGGAGAAGAAATTTAAATCTGGCCCTGTTTTGCATCGTCAGCCATCCAGCCTGGCGACTGTATGAAGAAGTAGGTGGGAAGTGTGGAAGTTCAAAGAGTCATGGTAGTGAAGTTAATGATCTTGTCGAGGGCGCAGAAAGCAAAGCTGGGGAAATCAATGAGGATGCAGGCACAGTAGTCCAGTTTAGAGAAGACAGAGGTTCAGAGATGATTGGCAGTGTTTAGAGGAAGGAGGTGCCTGATTTTCCTAACATTTAGGATGTTGAGGGAGCTGCTGTTCCTATTCTGGAGATGAAAGTAGAGAAGGTGTGAGAAGGATCATAGATGACACAGAGGTTTCTAGCTGAAGAAGAGTAGGGGAGAGTGTCGGGTGGGAACTGGATAGGCAGAGGAAGATATGAGAGAGAGAGCTTTTGGCAGGTAAGAAAAGCACCTCTGTTTTAGTAGTTTAAAATCATCCATCCAATATTTATTGGCAGCGAGACAGTTGGAAATTTTGATAGTAATATCAGAGAAGAGTTCGGGAAAAGAGAAGAACATTTAGGTGTTGTATGCAAAGAGTTTGTACGAGACCCCAAAGGGGTAGATTAGTGCCTCAAGAGCAAAGATTTGGGGCGAGGTGGCAGGTGTAGGATTCAATGCAGGCAAGGTCTGTATCGCCATCCCAAGAAGAAAGAGAGTATTAAGGAGATCCGAGTGATCGAGATTGTCGAAGTCAGTAGACCGGTCAAGAAGAATTAGGATAGAGTCTAGGTTGGAGTGCTTTGGAGAGACAATGAGGTTGGACACATTCATGAGATCCGTTTCTGTGGAGTGACAAGAGCGGAAAACTGATTGTAGGGGGTCCCGAAAGTTGTGGATGTCTAGGAAATTGGTAAGACGGTTGAATACAACCCTTCTCGAGCACTTTCAAGTAGTGCAAAAGGGGAGACACAGGGAAAAAGCTATCCAGTAGGTTCAGGTTGGCCCCTTGCTTTTTTTGGAGAGGCATGACTGTGGCTGTTTTGAAAATAAATGTGAAAGAAATCAGAGTAGAAGGACAGGTTGAAGAGATCAGTGAGGTGAGAGGCCACTAATATCATGTACATTGTGAGCTATACCCAGAATGCACTTTTCTTTCATGTTCACATCTTTTGCTCTGCACATCTGTGCTAACCGGGTCCATCCAGTGCTGTGGTGATGGCCCTTGGGGTTAATGGGGAATGAGACCCTGGACAGCTCTACTTTACCCATTGTGTATTATGCACTTCCAAGCAGCATAGGTTCTAAGCTGGATTCCTTTCATTCATTCATTCATTAATTAATTCGTTCACTCAGGATCCCTAGTGTGTTAGTGAGAAAAAGACAATACTTCAGCCTTTAGGATTTGTGATGACTGAAAACTGAAAATTATAACTAGAACTTGTTTTTTTTTTCCAACAGAAAATGAGGCCATTACAAAAACTGACAACCTGAAAATAAAGCTTCAACCTTGGGCCAGCCGCAGAAAGAAGAGAAATTCTCTAGAAGATGGACATGGCCTGTCTAATAAACTGGTAAAGAAATCGGCATACTCGCAAAAAGCCCAAATGTCCTCCACGTGTGCAGAATGCGGGGAAACCTTTGTGGACCGAGCCAGCTTCCTAATGCACCAGAGTTGTCACTCGATACCCCATCAAAGCACTTACTGCAAAAAGACCCTTTTTTGGCACTCCCGACTCATGAGGCACCTGAAAATCCAAATGAAGAGGAAAGTGATTGGCTGCAGCCTCTGTGGCAAATTCTTCACTAAGAGATCCAGTCTAGTCATTCACAAGAGATCCCACATGGGCAGGAAACACTACAAATGCACAGTGTGTGACAAAAGCTTCACTCAGGGGTTACATCTGTGGAAGCATCAGAAGAGCCACACTGCTAAGGAGCCGCCCAAATGCGCTGAATGTGGTAAGCACTTTACTCGGATGTCAGACTTGAGGAACCATCAGATGACACATTCTAGCGAGAAGCCGCATGAGTGCACGGAATGTGGTAAATATTTTATTAGTATGTCGGACCTGGGGAACCATCAGATGACACATTCTAGTGAAAAGCCCCATGAGTGCACGGAATGTGGTAAATATTTTACTAGCATGTCGGACCTGAGGAACCATCAGATGGCACATTCTAGTGAAAAGCCCCATGAGAGCACGAAATGTGGTAAATATTTTACTAGCATGTCGGACCTGAGGAACCATCAGATGACACATTCTATTGAAAAGCCCCATGAGTGCAAGGAATGTGGAAAACACTTTACTCGGATGTCTTCCCTGAGGAGACATCAGATGATACATTCTGGAGAGAAGCCCTTTGCATGCCCCGAATGTGGCAGGAATTTCAATCAGATGTCAAACCTGAGGAACCATCGGAGGACACATTTTGCACAGAAGCCCTGCGTGTGCCCCGAATGTGGCGAGCATTTCAATCAGATGTCACACCTTAGGAACCATCAGAGGATGCATTCTAGTGAGAAGCCCATTGAGTGCATGGAATGTGGTAAACACTTTACTAGGATGTCAGACCTGAGGAGACATCAGATGATACATTCTGGAGAGAAGCCATGTGTGTGCCCCAAATGTGGCAAGAATTTCAATCAGATGGCAGACCTGAGGAACCATCAGATGATGCATTCTAGTGAGAAGCCCCACACGTGCATGGAATGTGGTAAACACTTTACCAGGATGTCAGACCTGAGGAGACATCAGATTATACATTCTGGAGAGAAACCCTGTGTATGCTCTGACTGTGGCAAGAATTTCAATCAGATGCCATACCTGAATAAACATCAGAGTATACATTCTAGTGAGAAGCCCAATGAATGCATGGAATGTGGTGAACACTTTACTTCGATACCAGACTTGAGTAACCATCAGAGGATACATTCTGCAGATAAGCCCTACAAGTGCCCAGAATGTGATAAGTGCTTAACGTAGACATCTTACCTGAGGAGACATCAGAGGATACATTCTAGTGAGAAGCCCAATGAATGCATGGAATGTGGTGAACACTTTACTTCGATACCAGACTTGAGTTACCATCAGAGGATACATTCCGCAAAGAAGCCCCATGAGTGCATGGAATGTGGTAAACACTTTACTAGGATGACAGACCGGAGGAGACATCAGATGATACATTCTAGTGAGAAGCCCCATGAGTGCATGGAATGTGGTAAACACTTTACTAGGATGACAGACCAGAGGAGACATCAGATGATACATTCTGGAGAGAAGCCCTGCGTATGATCTGAATGTGGCAAGACTTTCAATCATATGCCACACCTGAAGAACTTGGTAAGTGCTTAACAGAGACATCTTCCCTGAGGAGACATCAGAGATTGCACACAGGTGAGTTACACTGAGGGGGTTAGAACTAGATGCAGCCTTAATGAATTGACAGCACCTGTACAGCGCTGCAAAGAGAGCCGCAACTAATGTAACATCTGTGCTTGAAATTACAGCAGAGAAGATGCACCGATGGCTCTAAACTGCACAGCAGCCACAGCGCATATACGAAAAACTGAACGTAAGTGGGGCACCCCATGCATATTCTATCATCTCTCCTGTGGGGTTAATCTTCTGTAAACCCTAGTTCTAGACCCACAGCAACAGCCAAAGTGAAATCTCCAGGAGTGGAAACCCTTCACGGAACACCAGGAGAACACAAGGAACTAATGCTTGGCTGATTCCCCAGCAGGACGTTATCCTAACAGAGCCTGGCTCAGGAATAAACACATCTGACAAACCAGGAGAATAAAGTAAAATAGAGGAAATGAAGCAGCAGGTGCAGAGAATAACCAAAACTTCACTTATAAAAATGTTCCAATATATATGTCATGAATGGGCGGGCCACATTTAAGAAATTGCAAAGAACATTTTCAGGAATTACTTGAAGACGTACAATATAGACTGCAGAACTTTCTGACCAGTGCGGCGTATGCAACCTCCCTGAATTAAAAGAAGCAAGATAACAGCACACGTGTTATAGCCCCATCTCACCCCTTCAAGTATTAAGGATCTAGTGGGAACTGTGATGTTTTTTATTTTTTTGCACTGCAAATAATTTGGCCAAAAGCAATCACTTTTACAGGCTGTTTCAAGGACCACTCATAAAATGTTCCAATACTTGAGTGACTGAGCAGTTATTATTTCTCTCCACACAGTGTTTGGCATGTGGGTGTGGCGGTCCATTCGCATAGAAATGTGTGATTTCACTGCTACCAAATGGTGCATTTTAGAACACAGTGCCCCAGAGAAATAGATGAAAAAAGTAATGCATCCTAAAGTCAGTTCAAATAGCCTATGTAGTTAGTTATCTGTAGCTACAGTTATCCAGCATTGGATAGATGCTCATGCTTTGAGTAATTGTGACTTTGAGGTTTATAAAATGCATAAAGCATTTCTCTTGGTGTGTACCTCGGATATCCTTTCATGTTCCCACCCTGACCCTTCCAAGCAGATTATTAATCCTTCATTATCAGTGAGAATCTACTCCGGGGGAAAGGGGAGCAAAAGAATAAATGTACACATTCATCACAGGTCTTAAAACTTGGACAGCAGAGCTGTCCGTCTGTGGTCACAGAGGCCTTACAGGTTCCGACAGCAGATCCATCCCTTTGGTTACACCCATCTTGCAAGCTCAGGTGTCAGAGTTATATGATAAATTCATAAGCTCACATTGATGTATGCCATGAAATGCCCTCACGTGAGCCCAAGTATACAATCATCAACACAGCAGGAAAGTGTCCCTTACATCAAGGACGCAATACCATAATACTAGCAGCACTCACCCATAATCAGAAACAAAGTGTCCTTTACATCAAGGACGCAGTGCCATAATAGCAGCGGCACTAGCCCCTAATCAGCATGAAAGTGTCCTTTACATCAAGGACGCAGTGCCATAATAGCAGCGGCACTCGCCCCTAATCAGCATGAAAGTGTCCTTTACATCTAGGACGCAATGCCATAATAGCATCGGCACTCGCCCCTAATCAGCATGAAAGTGTCCTTTACATCAAGGACGCAATACCATAATACTAGCAGCACTCACCCATAATCAGAAACAGTGTCCTTTACATCAAGGACGCAGTGCCATAATAGCAGCGGCACTCGCCCCTAATCAGCATGAAAGTGTCCTTTACATCTAGGACGCAATGCTATAATAGCATCGGCACTCGCCCCTAATCAGCATGAAAGTATCCTTTACATCAAGGACACAATGCCATAATAGCAGCTGCACTCGCCCCTAATCAGCAGGAAAGTGTCCTTTACATCAAGGACGCAATGCCCTAATAGCAGCAGCACTCGCCCCTTATTAGCAGCAAAGTGTCCTTTACATAAAGGACGCAATGCCATAATAGCAGCAACACTCACCCCTAATCAGCGGTAAAATGTCCTTTATATCAAGGACGCAATGCCATAATAGCAGCAGCACTCGCACCTAATCAGCAGGAAAGTGTCCTTTACATCAAGGGCACAATGGGCCTCATTACAACCCTGGCGGATCGGGTTAACGGGTGCCTCAAAAGGATGTGGACCAGTGAAACCCGTTCCGCCACATTACGGGTCCCGCGAGGGGAAGAGGGAGCAAACAACGGGCCACTCGTAATGGGCCCGTTGTTTGCTCCCTCTCCCATTCCCATTCAGCCCTATGGGGGCTGAAATGGGAATGGGGAAGGTCTGGGTCCTTGGAGGGAGGAATTACCGGGCCCTCCGAACTCGGAATGGCCCGGTAATTCCTCATTCTGGGAACCCGGCCGCGATTTCGGGTGACAGCTATGCCGCCAATAGCGGCATGGCTACCGCCGAGGTCGTAATGAGGCCCAATGCCATAATAGCAGCAGCACTCGCCCCTAATCGGCGGTAAAATGTCCTTTACATCAAGGACGCAATGCCATAATAGCAGCAGCACTCGTCCCTAATCAGCAGGAAAGTGTCCTTTACATCAAGGAAGCAATGCCATAATATCACCAGCAGCAGTCGCCCCTAATCAGCGGGAAAGTGTCCTTTACATCAAGGACGCAATGCCATAATATCACCAGCAGCAGTCGCCCCTAATCAGCGGGAAAGTGTCCTTTACGTCAAGGACGCAATGCCATAAGAGCAGCGGCACTCGTCCCTGATCAGCGGGAAAGAGTCCTTTACATCAAGGACGCAATGCCATAATAGCAGCAGCAGTCACCCCTAATCAGCAGGAAAGTGTCCTTTACATCAAGGACGCAATGCCATAATAGTAGCAGCACTCACCCCTAATCAGCAGGAAAGTGTCCTTTACATCAAGGATGCAATGCCATGATAGCAGCAGCACTCCCCCCTAATCAGCGGCAAAGTGTCCTTTACATCAAGGACGCAATGCCATAATAGCAGCAGCACTCGCCCGTATCAGTAAGAAAGCATCCTTTTACATCAAGGACTCAGTGCCATAATAGCAGCAGCACTCACCCCTAATCAGCAGGAAATTGTCCCTTACAACTAGGACGCAATGCCAAAATAGCAACAGTGCTCGCCCCTAATCAGTAACAAAGCATCCTTTTACATCAAGGACTCCATGCCATAATAGCTGCATCACTCGGACCTAATCAGCAGGAAAGTGTCCTTTACATAAAGGACACAATGCCACAATAGCAGCAGCACTCACCCCTAATCGGCAGCAATGCCACAATAGCAGCAGCACTCACCCCTAATCGGCAGGAAAGTGTCCTTTACATCAAGGACGCAATGCCATAATAGCAGCAGCACTCGTCCCTAATCAGCAGGAAAGTGTCCTTTACATCAAGGACGCAATGCCATAATATCACCAGCAGCAGTCGCCCCTAATCAGCGGGAAAGTGTCCTTTACATCAAGGACGCAATGCCATAAGAGAAGCGGCACTCGTGCCTGATCAGCAGGAAAGAGTTCTTTACATCAAGGACGCAATGCCATAATAGCAGCGGCACTCACACCTAATCAGCAGGAAAGTGTCCTTTACATCAAGGACACAATGCCATAATAGCAGCAGCACTCGCCCCTAATCAGCAGCAAAGTGTCCTTTACATCAAGGACGCAATGCCATAATACCAGCAGCACTCGCGCCTGATCAACAGCAAAGTGTCCTTTACATCAAGGACGCAATGCCATAATAGCACCAGCTGCACTCGCCCCTAATTAGCAGGAAAGTGTCCTTTACATCAAGGATGCAAGGCCATAATAGCAGCAGCACTCGCCTCTTATTAGCAGCAAAGTGTCCTTTACATCAAGGACGCAATGCCATAATAGCAGCAGTACTCGCCCTTAATCAGCAGCAAAGTGTCCTTTACATCAAGGACACAATGCCATAATAGCAGCAGCACTCGCCCCTAATCAGCAGGAAAATGTCCTTTACATCAAGGACGCAATGCCATATTAGCAGTGGCACTCGCCCCTAATCAGCAGGAAAGTGTCCTTTACATCAAGGATGCAATGCCATGATAGCAGCAGCACTCCCCCTAATCAGCGGGAAAGTGTCCTTTACATCAAGGACGCAATGCCATAATAGCAGCAGCACTCCGCCCCTATCAAAAACAAAGCATCCTTTTACATCAAGGACTCCATGCCATAATAGCTGCATCACTCGGACCTAATCAGCAGCAAAGTGTCATTTACATCAAGGACGCAATACCATAATAGCAGCGGCACTCGCCCCTAATTAGCAGGAAAATGTCCTTTACATCAAGGACGCAATGTCATAATAGCAGCAGCACTTGCCCCTAATCAGCAGCAAAGTGTCCTTTACATTAAGGACGCAATGCCATAATACCAGCAGTACTCGCACCTAATCAGCAGGAAACTGTCCTTTACATCAAGGGCAAAATGGGCCTCATTACAACCCTGACGGATCGGGTCAACGGGTGCCTCAAAAGGATGTGGACCCATTAAACCCGTTCCGCCACATTACGAGGTCCCCTCGCGGGACACGGTAAGCACACCTGGTAAAACCAGGCATGCATACCGGGTCCCGCGAGGGGAAGAGGGAGCAAACAACGGGCCACTCGTAATCGGCCCGTTGTTTGCTCCCTCTCCCATTCCCATTCAGCACTATGGGAGCTGAAATGGGAATGGGGAAGGTCCGGGTCCTTGGAGGGAGGAATTACCAGGCCCTCCGAACTCAGAATGGCCCGGTAATTCCTCATTCTGGGAACCCGGACGCGATTTCGGCAACAGCCATGCCGCCAATAGCGGCATGGCTACTGCCGAGGTCGTAATGAGGCCCAATGCCATAATAGCAGCAGCACTCGCCCCTAATCGGCAAGAAAGTGTCCTTTACATAAAGGACGCAATGCCACAATAGCAGCAGCACTCGCCCCTAATCAGCAGGAAAGTGTCCTTTACATCAAGGACGCAATGCCATAATAGCAGCAGCACTCGTCCCTAATCAGCAGGAAAGTGTCCTTTACATCAAGGACACAATGCCATAATAGCAGCAGCACTCACTCCTAATCAGCAGGAAAGTGTCCTTTACATCAAGGACGCAGTGCCATAATAGCAGCAGCACTCGCCCCTAATCAGGAGGAAAGTGTCCTTTACATCAAGGACGCAATGCCATAATAGTAGCAGCACTCGCCCCTAATCAGCAGGAAAGTGTCCTTTACATCAAGGACGCAATGCCATAATATCACCAGCAGCAGTCGCCCCTAATCAGCGGGAAAGTGTCCTTTACATCAAGGACGCAATGCCATAAGAGCAGCGGCACTCGTCCCTGATCAGCAGGAAAGTGTCCTTTACATCAAGGACACAATGCCATAATAGCAGCAGCACTCACTCCTAATCAGCAGGAAAGTGTCCTTTACATCAAGGACGCAGTGCCATAATAGCAGCAGCACTCGCCCCTAATCAGGAGGAAAGTGTCCTTTACATCAAGGACGCAATGCCATAATAGTAGCAGCACTCGCCCCTAATCAGCAGGAAAGTGTCCTTTACATCAAGGACGCAATGCCATAATATCACCAGCAGCAGTCGCCCCTAATCAGCAGGAAAGTGTCCTTTACATCAAGGACGCAATATCATAATAGCAGCGGCACTCGCCCCTAATTAGCAGGAAAGTGTCCTTTACATCAAGGACACAATGCCATAATAGCAGCAGCACTCGCCCCTAATCAGCAGCAAAGTGTCCTTTACATCAAGGACGCAATGCCATAATACCAGCAGCACTCGCGCCTGATCAACAGCAAAGTGTCCTTTACATCAAGGACGCAATGCCATAATAGCACCAGCTGCACTCGCCCCTAATCAGCAGGAAAGTGTCCTTTACATCAAGGACGCAAGGCCATAATAGCAGCAGCACTCGCCTCTTATTAGCAGCAAAGTGTCCTTTACATCAAGGACGCAATGCCATTATAGCAGCAGTACTCGCCCTTAATCAGCAGCAAAGTGTCCTTTACATCAAGGACCCAATGCCATAATAGCAGCCGCACTCGCCCCTAATCAGCAGAAAAGTGTCCTTTACATCAAGGACCCAATGCCATAATAGCAGCCGCACTCGCCCCTAATCAGCAGAAAAGTGTCCTTTACATAAAGGACGCAATGCCATAATAGCACCAGGAGCACTCGCCCCTAATCAGCAGGAAAGTGTCCTTTACATCAAGGACGCAATGCCATAATATCACCAGCAGCAGTCGCCCCTAATCAGCGGGAAAGTGTAATTTACATCAAGAACACAATGCCATAATAGCACCAGCAGCACTTGCACCTGATCAGCAGGAAAGTGTCCTTTACATCAAGGACACAATGCCATAATAGCAACAGCACTCACCCCTAATCAGCAGGAAAGTGTCCTTTACATCAAGGACGCAATGCCATAATAGCAGCAACACCCGCCCCTAATCAGCAGCAAAGTGTCCTTTACATCAAGGACGCAATGCCTTAATAGCAGCGGCACTCGCCCCTAATCACAGGAAAGTGTCCTTTACATCTAGGACGCAATGCCATAATAGCAGCGGCACTCACCCCTAATCAGCAGGCAAGTGTCCTTTACATCAAGGACGAAATGCCATAATAGCAGCAGCACTCGCACCTAATCAGCAGGAAAGTGTCCTTTACATCAAGGACGCAATGCTATAATAGCAGCAGCACTCACCCCTAATCAGCAGTAAAGTGTCCTTTACATCAAGGACGCAATGCCGTAATAGCAGCAACACCCGCCCCTAATCAGCAGTAAAGTGTCCTTTACATCAAGGACGCAATGCTATAATAGCAGCATCACTCGCCCCTAATCAGCAGGAAAATGTCCTTTACATCAAGGACGCAATGCCATATTAGCAGTGGCACTCGCCCCTAATCAGCAGGAAAGTGTCCTTTACATCAAGGATGCAATGCCATGATAGCAGCAGCACTCCCCCTAATCAGCGGGAAAGTGTCCTTTACATCAAGGACGCAATGCCATAATAGCAGCAGCACTCCGCCCCTATCAAAAACAAAGCATCCTTTTACATCAAGGACTCCATGCCATAATAGCTGCATCACTCGGACCTAATCAGCAGCAAAGTGTCATTTACATCAAGGACGCAATACCATAATAGCAGCGGCACTCGCCCCTAATTAGCAGGAAAATGTCCTTTACATCAAGGACGCAATGTCATAATAGCAGCAGCACTTGCCCCTAATCAGCAGCAAAGTGTCCTTTACATCAAGGACGCAATGCCATAATACCAGCAGTACTCGCACCTAATCAGCAGGAAACTGTCCTTTACATCAAGGGCAAAATGGGCCTCATTACAACCCTGACGGATCGGGTCAACGGGTGCCTCAAAAGGATGTGGACCCATTAAACCCGTTCCGCCACATTACGAGGTCCCCTCGCGGGACACGGTAAGAACACCTGGTAAAACCAGGCATGCATACCGGGTCCCGCGAGGGGAAGAGGGAGCAAACAACGGGCCACTCGTAATCGGCCCGTTGTTTGCTCCCTCTCCCATTCCCATTCAGCACTATGGGAGCTGAAATGGGAATGGGGAAGGTCCGGGTCCTTGGAGGGAGGAATTACCAGGCCCTCCGAACTCAGAATGGCCCGGTAATTCCTCATTCTGGGAACCCGGACGCGATTTCGGCAGCAGCCATGCCGCCAATAGCGGCATGGCTACTGCCGAGGTCGTAATGAGGCCCAATGCCATAATAGCAGCAGCACTCGCCCCTAATCGGCAAGAAAGTGTCCTTTACATAAAGGACGCAATGCCACAATAGCAGCAGCACTCGCCCCTAATCAGCAGGAAAGTGTCCTTTACATCAAGGACGCAATGCCATAATAGCAGCAGCACTCGTCCCTAATCAGCAGGAAAGTGTCCTTTACATCAAGGACACAATGCCATAATAGCAGCAGCACTCACTCCTAATCAGCAGGAAAGTGTCCTTTACATCAAGGACGCAGTGCCATAATAGCAGCAGCACTCGCCCCTAATCAGGAGGAAAGTGTCCTTTACATCAAGGACGCAATGCCATAATAGTAGCAGCACTCGCCCCTAATCAGCAGGAAAGTGTCCTTTACATCAAGGACTCCATGCCATAATATCACCAGCAGCAGTCGCCCCTAATCAGCGGGAAAGTGTCCTTTACATCAAGGACGCAATGCCATAAGAGCAGCGGCACTCGTCCCTGATCAGCGGGAAAGAGTCCTTTACATCAAGGACTCCATGCCATAATAGCTGCATCGCTCGGACCTAATCAGCAGGAAAGTGTCCTTTACATCAAGGACGCAATATCATAATAGCAGCGGCACTCGCCCCTAATTAGCAGGAAAGTGTCCTTTACATCAAGGACGCAATGCCATAATAGCAGCAGCACTCGCCCCTAATCAGCAGCAACGTGTCCTTTACATCAAGGACGCAATGCCATAATACCAGCAGCACTCGCGCCTGATCAACAGCAAAGTGTCCTTTACATCAAGGACGCAATGCCATAATAGCACCAGCTGCACTCGCCCCTAATCAGCAGGAAAGTGTCCTTTACATCAAGGACGCAAGGCCATAATAGCAGCAGCACTCGCCTCTTATTAGCAGCAAAGTGTCCTTTACATCAAGGACGCAATGCCATTATAGCAGCAGTACTCGCCCTTAATCAGCAGCAAAGTGTCCTTTACATCAAGGACCCAATGCCATAATAGCAGCCGCACTCGCCCCTAATCAGCAGAAAAGTGTCCTTTACATCAAGGACCCAATGCCATAATAGCAGCCGCACTCGCCCCTAATCAGCAGAAAAGTGTCCTTTACATAAAGGACGCAATGCCATAATAGCACCAGGAGCTCTCGCCCGTAATCAGCAGGAAAGTGTCCTTTACATCAAGGACGCAATGCCATAATATCACCAGCAGCAGTCGCCCCTAATCAGCGGGAAAGTGTAATTTACATCAAGAACACAATGCCATAATAGCACCAGCAGCACTTGCACCTAATCAGCAGGAAAGTGTCCTTTACATCAAGGACACAATGCCATAATAGCAACAGCACTCACCCCTAATCAGCAGGAAAGTGTCCTTTACATCAAGGACGCAATGCCATAATAGCAGCAACACCCGCCCCTAATCAGCAGCAAAGTGTCCTTTACATCAAGGACGCAATGCCTTAATAGCAGCGGCACTCGCCCCTAATCACAGGAAAGTGTCCTTTACATCTAGGACGCAATGCCATAATAGCAGCGGCACTCACCCCTAATCAGCAGGCAAGTGTCCTTTACATCAAGGACGAAATGCCATAATAGCAGCAGCACTCGCTCCTAATCAGCAGTAAAGTGTCCTTTACATCAAGGACGCAATGCCGTAATAGCAGCAACACCCGCCCCTAATCAGCAGTAAAGTGTCCTTTACATCAAGGACGCAATGCTATAATAGCAGCAGCACTCACCCCTAATCAGCAGCAAAGTGTCCTTTACATCAAGGACGCAATACCTTAATAGCAGCGGCACTCGCCCCTAATCACAGGAACGTGCCCTTTACATCTAGGACGCAATGCCATAATAGCAACGGCACTCGCCCCTAATCAGCAGGCAAGTGTCCTTTACATCAAGGACGAAATGCCATAATAGCAGCAGCACTCGCACCTAATCAGCAGAAAAGTGTCCTTTACATCAAGGACGCAATGCTATAATAGCAGCAGCACTCACCCCTAATCAGCAGAAATGTGTCCTTTACATCAAGGACGCAATGCCATAATAGCAGCAGCACTCGCCCCTAATCAGCAGGAAAGTGTCCTTTACATCAAACACTCAATGCCATAATACCAGCAGCACTCGCCCCTAATCAGCAGCAAAGTGTCCTTTACATCAAGGACGCAATGCCATAATAGCAGCAGCACTCGCCCCTAATCAGCAGGAAAATGTCCTTTACATCAAAGACTCAATGCCATAATACCAGCACCACTCGCCCCTAATCAGCAGCAAAGTGTCCTTTACATCAAGGACGCAATGCCATAATAGCAGCAGCTCTTGCCCCTAATAAGCAGGAAAGTGTCCTTTACATCAAGGACGCAATGCCATTATAGCACCCGCACTCGCCCCTAATCAGCAGGAAAGTGTCCTTTACATAAAGGACGCAATGCCATAATAGGACCAGCAGCACTCACCCCTAATCAGCAGGAAAGTGTCCTTTACATAAAGGACGCAATGCCATAATAGCAGCAGCACTTGCCCCTAATAAGCAGGAAAGTGTCCTTTACATCAAGGACGCAATGCCATTATAGCACCCGCACTCGCCCCTAATCAGCAGGAAAGTGTCCTTTACATAAAGGACGCAATGCCATAATAGGACCAGCAGCACTCACCCCTAATCAGCAGGAAAGTGTCCTTTACATAAAGGACGCAATGCCATAATAGCACCAGCAGAACTCACCCTAATCAGCAGGAAAGTGTCCTTTACATCAAGGACGCAATGCTATAATAGCAGCAGCACTCACCCCTAATCAGCAGCAATGTGTCCTTTACATCAAGGACGCAATGCCATAATAGCAGCAGCACTCGCCCCTAATCAGCAGGAAAGTGTCCTTTACATCAAAGACTCAATGCCATAATACCAGCAGCACTCGCCCCTAATCAGCAGCAAAGTGTCCTTTACATCAAGGACGCAATGCCATAATAGCAGCAGCACTCGCCCCCAATCAGCCGCAAAGTGCCCTTTACATCAAGTACACAATGCCATAATAAAATCTGCACTTGCCCCTAATAAGCAGGAAAGTGTCCTTTACATCAAGGACGCAATGCCATTATAGCACCCGCACTCGCCCCTAATCAGCAGGAAAGTGTCCTTTACATAAAGGACGCAATGCCATAATAGGACCAGCAGCACTCACCCCTAATCAGCAGGAAAGTGTCCTTTACATAAAGGACGCAATGCCATAATAGCACCAGCATAACTCGCCCCTAATCTGCAGGAAAGTGTCCTTTACATCAAGGATGCAATGCCATAATATCACCAGCAGCAGTCGCCCCTAATCACCGGGAAAGTGTCCTTTACATTAAGGACGCAATGTCATAATAGCAGCAGCACTCGCCCCTAATCAGCAGGAAAGTGTCCCTTACATCAAGGACGCAATGCCGTAATAGCAGCAACACTCACCCCTAATCAGCAGGAAAGTGTCTTCTACATCAAGGACGCAATGCCATAATAGCAGCAGCACTCGGCCCTAATCAGCAGGAAAATGTCCTTTACATCAAGGATGCAATGCCATAATAGCAGCTGCACTCGCCCTTAATCAGCAGGAAAGTGTCCTTTACATCAAGGACGCAATGCCATAATAGCAGCAGCACTCGTCCCTAATCAGCAGGAAAGTGTCCTTTACATCAAGGACACAATGCCATAATAGCAGCAGCACTCACTCCTAATCAGCAGGAAAGTGTCCTTTACATCAAGGACGCAGTGCCATAATAGCAGCAGCACTCGCCCCTAATCAGGAGGAAAGTGTCCTTTACATCAAGGACGCAATGCCATAATAGTAGCAGCACTCGCCCCTAATCAGCAGGAAAGTGTCCTTTACATCAAGGACGCAATGCCATAATATCACCAGCAGCAGTCGCCCCTAATCAGCGGGAAAGTGTCCTTTACATCAAGGACGCAATGCCATAAGAGCAGCGGCACTCGTCCCTGATCAGCGGGAAAGAGTCCTTTACATCAAGGACTCCATGCCATAATAGCTGCATCGCTCGGACCTAATCAGCAGGAAAGTGTCCTTTACATCAAGGACGCAATATCATAATAGCAGCGGCACTCGCCCCTAATTAGCAGGAAAGTGTCCTTTACATCAAGGACGCAATGCCATAATAGCAGCAGCACTCGCCCCTAATCAGCAGCAAAGTGTCCTTTACATCAAGGACGCAATGCCATAATACCAGCAGCACTCGCGCCTGATCAACAGCAAAGTGTCCTTTACATCAAGGACGCAATGCCATAATAGCACCAGCTGCACTCGCCCCTAATCAGCAGGAAAGTGTCCTTTACATCAAGGACGCAAGGCCATAATAGCAGCAGCACTCGCCTCTTATTAGCAGCAAAGTGTCCTTTACATCAAGGACGCAATGCCATTATAGCAGCAGTACTCGCCCTTAATCAGCAGCAAAGTGTCCTTTACATCAAGGACCCAATGCCATAATAGCAGCCGCACTCGCCCCTAATCAGCAGAAAAGTGTCCTTTACATCAAGGACCCAATGCCATAATAGCAGCCGCACTCGCCCCTAATCAGCAGAAAAGTGTCCTTTACATAAAGGACGCAATGCCATAATAGCACCAGGAGCACTCGCCCCTAATCAGCAGGAAAGTGTCCTTTACATCAAGGACGCAATGCCATAATATCACCAGCAGCAGTCGCCCCTAATCAGCGGGAAAGTGTAATTTACATCAAGAACACAATGCCATAATAGCACCAGCAGCACTTGCACCTGATCAGCAGGAAAGTGTCCTTTACATCAAGGACACAATGCCATAATAGCAACAGCACTCACCCCTAATCAGCAGGAAAGTGTCCTTTACATCAAGGACGCAATGCCATAATAGCAGCAACACCCGCCCCTAATCAGCAGCAAAGTGTCCTTTACATCAAGGACGCAATGCCTTAATAGCAGCGGCACTCGCCCCTAATCACAGGAAAGTGTCCTTTACATCTAGGACGCAATGCCATAATAGCAGCGGCACTCACCCCTAATCAGCAGGCAAGTGTCCTTTACATCAAGGACGAAATGCCATAATAGCAGCAGCACTCGCACCTAATCAGCAGGAAAGTGTCCTTTACATCAAGGACGCAATGCTATAATAGCAGCAGCACTCACCCCTAATCAGCAGTAAAGTGTCCTTTACATCAAGGACGCAATGCCGTAATAGCAGCAACACCCGCCCCTAATCAGCAGTAAAGTGTCCTTTACATCAAGGACGCAATGCTATAATAGCAGCAGCACTCACCCCTAATCAGCAGCAAAGTGTCCTTTACATCAAGGACGCAATACCTTAATAGCAGCGGCACTCGCCCCTAATCACAGGAACGTGTCCTTTACATCTAGGACGCAATGCCATAATAGCAGCGGCACTCGCCCCTAATCAGCAGGCAAGTGTCCTTTACATCAAGGACGAAATGCCATAATAGCAGCAGCACTCGCACC
This sequence comes from Ambystoma mexicanum, assembly GCF_040938575.1. Classification (NCBI taxonomy): domain Eukaryota; kingdom Metazoa; phylum Chordata; class Amphibia; order Caudata; family Ambystomatidae; genus Ambystoma; species Ambystoma mexicanum. The sequence continues at coordinate 31,973,660 of NC_090921.1, forward strand.
TAATCAGCAGGAAAGTGTCCTTTACATCAAGGACGCAATGCTATAATAGCAGCAGCACTCACCCCTAATCAGCAGAAATGTGTCCTTTACATCAAGGACGCAATGCCATAATAGCAGCAGCACTCGCCCCTAATCAGCAGGAAAGTGTCCTTTACATCAAACACTCAATGCCATAATACCAGCAGCACTCGCCCCTAATCAGCAGCAAAGTGTCCTTTACATCAAGGACGCAATGCCATAATAGCAGCAGCACTCGCCCCTAATCAGCAGGAAAATGTCCTTTACATCAAAGACTCAATGCCATAATACCAGCACCACTCGCCCCTAATCAGCAGCAAAGTGTCCTTTACATCAAGGACGCAATGCCATAATAGCAGCAGCTCTTGCCCCTAATAAGCAGGAAAGTGTCCTTTACATCAAGGACGCAATGCCATTATAGCACCCGCACTCGCCCCTAATCAGCAGGAAAGTGTCCTTTACATAAAGGACGCAATGCCATAATAGGACCAGCAGCACTCACCCCTAATCAGCAGGAAAGTGTCCTTTACATAAAGGACGCAATGCCATAATAGCAGCAGCACTTGCCCCTAATAAGCAGGAAAGTGTCCTTTACATCAAGGACGCAATGCCATTATAGCACCCGCACTCGCCCCTAATCAGCAGGAAAGTGTCCTTTACATAAAGGACGCAATGCCATAATAGGACCAGCAGCACTCACCCCTAATCAGCAGGAAAGTGTCCTTTACATAAAGGACGCAATGCCATAATAGCACCAGCAGAACTCACCCCTAATCAGCAGGAAAGTGTCCTTTACATCAAGGACGCAATGCTATAATAGCAGCAGCACTCACCCCTAATCAGCAGCAATGTGTCCTTTACATCAAGGACGCAATGCCATAATAGCAGCAGCACTCGCCCCTAATCAGCAGGAAAGTGTCCTTTACATCAAAGACTCAATGCCATAATACCAGCAGCACTCGCCCCTAATCAGCAGCAAAGTGTCCTTTACATCAAGGACGCAATGCCATAATAGCAGCAGCACTCGCCCCCAATCAGCCGCAAAGTGCCCTTTACATCAAGTACACAATGCCATAATAAAATCTGCACTTGCCCCTAATAAGCAGGAAAGTGTCCTTTACATCAAGGACGCAATGCCATTATAGCACCCGCACTCGCCCCTAATCAGCAGGAAAGTGTCCTTTACATAAAGGACGCAATGCCATAATAGGACCAGCAGCACTCACCCCTAATCAGCAGGAAAGTGTCCTTTACATAAAGGACGCAATGCCATAATAGCACCAGCAGAACTCGCCCCTAATCAGCAGGAAAGTGTCCTTTACATCAAGGATGCAATGCCATAATATCACCAGCAGCAGTCGCCCCTAATCACCGGGAAAGTGTCCTTTACATTAAGGACGCAATGTCATAATAGCAGCAGCACTCGCCCCTAATCAGCAGGAAAGTGTCCCTTACATCAAGGACGCAATGCCGTAATAGCAGCAACACTCACCCCTAATCAGCAGGAAAGTGTCTTCTACATCAAGGACGCAATGCCATAATAGCAGCAGCACTCGGCCCTAATCAGCAGGAAAATGTCCTTTACATCAAGGATGCAATGCCATAATAGCAGCTGCACTCGCCCTTAATCAGCAGGAAAGTGTCCTTTACCTCAAGGATGCAATGCCATAATAGCAGCGGCACTCGCACCTAATCAGCAGGAAAGTGTCCTTTACATAAAGGACGCAATGCCATAATAGCAGCGGCACTCGCCCCTAATCAGCAGGAAAGTGTCCTTTACATCAAGGACGCAATGGCATAATAGCACCAGCATCACTCGCCCCCTAATAAGCAGAAAAGTGTCCTTTACATCAAGGACGCAATGCCATAATAGCAGTGGCACTCGCCCCTAATCAACAGGAAAGTGTCCTTTATATCAAGGATGCAATCCCATAGTAGCACCAGCACTTGCCCCTAATCAGCAGGAAAGTTGTCATTTCCATCAAGGACGCAGTGCCATAATAGCAACAGCACTCGCCCCTAAACAGCAGGAAAGTGTTCTTTACATCAAGGACAATATGCCATAATAGCAGCAGCACTCACCCATAATCAACAGGAAAGTGCCCTTTACATCAAGGATGCAATGCCATAATAGCATGAGCAATCGCCCCTAATCAGCAGGAAAGTGTCCTTTACATCAAGAATGCAATGCCATAATAGCAGCAGCAAACGCCCCTAATCAGCATGAAAGCGTTGTTTACATCTAGGACACAATGCCATAATAGCAACAGCGCTCGCCCCTAATCAGCAGGAAAGTGTCCTTTACATCAAGGACGCAATTCCATAATAGCAGCAGAGCTCGCCCCTAATCAGCATGAAAGTGTCCTTTACATCAAGGACGCGATGCCATAATACCAGTAGCACTTGCCCATAATCAGCAGGAAATTGTCCTTTACATCAAGGACGCAATGCCATAATAGCAGCAGCACTCCGCCCCTATCAGTAACAAAGCATCCTTTTACATCAAGGACTCCATGCCATAATAGCTGCATCACTCGGACCTAATCAGCAGCAAAGTGTCATTTACATCAAGGACGCAATACCATAATAGCAGCGGCACTCGCCCCTAATTAGCAGGAAAATGTCCTTTACATCAAGGACGCAATGTCATAATAGCAGCAGCACTTGCCCCTAATCAGCAGCAAAGTGTCCTTTACATCAAGGACGCAATGCCATAATACCAGCAGTACTCGCACCTAATCAGCAGGAAACTGTCCTTTACATCAAGGGCAAAATGGGCCTCATTACAACCCTGACGGATCGGGTCAACGGGTGCCTCAAAAGGATGTGGACCCATTAAACCCGTTCCGCCACATTACGAGGTCCCCTCGCGGGACACGGTAAGCACACCTGGTAAAACCAGGCATGCATACCGGGTCCCGCGAGGGGAAGAGGGAGCAAACAACGGGCCACTCGTAATCGGCCCGTTGTTTGCTCCCTCTCCCATTCCCATTCAGCACTATGGGAGCTGAAATGGGAATGGGGAAGGTCCGGGTCCTTGGAGGGAGGAATTACCAGGCCCTCCGAACTCAGAATGGCCCGGTAATTCCTCATTCTGGGAACCCGGACGCGATTTCGGCAACAGCCATGCCGCCAATAGCGGCATGGCTACTGCCGAGGTCGTAATGAGGCCCAATGCCATAATAGCAGCAGCACTCGCCCCTAATCGGCAAGAAAGTGTCCTTTACATAAAGGACGCAATGCCACAATAGCAGCAGCACTCGCCCCTAATCAGCAGGAAAGTGTCCTTTACATCAAGGACGCAATGCCATAATAGCAGCAGCACTCGTCCCTAATCAGCAGGAAAGTGTCCTTTACATCAAGGACACAATGCCATAATAGCAGCAGCACTCACTCCTAATCAGCAGGAAAGTGTCCTTTACATCAAGGACGCAGTGCCATAATAGCAGCAGCACTCGCCCCTAATCAGGAGGAAAGTGTCCTTTACATCAAGGACGCAATGCCATAATAGTAGCAGCACTCGCCCCTAATCAGCAGGAAAGTGTCCTTTACATCAAGGACGCAATGCCATAATATCACCAGCAGCAGTCGCCCCTAATCAGCGGGAAAGTGTCCTTTACATCAAGGACGCAATGCCATAAGAGCAGCGGCACTCGTCCCTGATCAGCGGGAAAGAGTCCTTTACATCAAGGACTCCATGCCATAATAGCTGCATCGCTCGGACCTAATCAGCAGGAAAGTGTCCTTTACATCAAGGACGCAATATCATAATAGCAGCGGCACTCGCCCCTAATTAGCAGGAAAGTGTCCTTTACATCAAGGACGCAATGCCATAATAGCAGCAGCACTCGCCCCTAATCAGCAGCAAAGTGTCCTTTACATCAAGGACGCAATGCCATAATACCAGCAGCACTCGCGCCTGATCAACAGCAAAGTGTCCTTTACATCAAGGACGCAATGCCATAATAGCACCAGCTGCACTCGCCCCTAATCAGCAGGAAAGTGTCCTTTACATCAAGGACGCAAGGCCATAATAGCAGCAGCACTCGCCTCTTATTAGCAGCAAAGTGTCCTTTACATCAAGGACGCAATGCCATTATAGCAGCAGTACTCGCCCTTAATCAGCAGCAAAGTGTCCTTTACATCAAGGACCTAATGCCATAATAGCAGCCGCACTCGCCCCTAATCAGCAGAAAAGTGTCCTTTACATCAAGGACCCAATGCCATAATAGCAGCCGCACTCGCCCCTAATCAGCAGAAAAGTGTCCTTTACATAAAGGACGCAATGCCATAATAGCACCAGGAGCACTCGCCCCTAATCAGCAGGAAAGTGTCCTTTACATCAAGGACGCAATGCCATAATATCACCAGCAGCAGTCGCCCCTAATCAGCGGGAAAGTGTAATTTACATCAAGAACACAATGCCATAATAGCACCAGCAGCACTTGCACCTGATCAGCAGGAAAGTGTCCTTTACATCAAGGACACAATGCCATAATAGCAACAGCACTCACCCCTAATCAGCAGGAAAGTGTCCTTTACATCAAGGACGCAATGCCATAATAGCAGCAACACCCGCCCCTAATCAGCAGCAAAGTGTCCTTTACATCAAGGACGCAATGCCTTAATAGCAGCGGCACTCGCCCCTAATCACAGGAAAGTGTCCTTTACATCTAGGACGCAATGCCATAATAGCAGCGGCACTCACCCCTAATCAGCAGGCAAGTGTCCTTTACATCAAGGACGAAATGCCATAATAGCAGCAGCACTCGCACCTAATCAGCAGGAAAGTGTCCTTTACATCAAGGACGCAATGCTATAATAGCAGCAGCACTCACCCCTAATCAGCAGTAAAGTGTCCTTTACATCAAGGACGCAATGCCGTAATAGCAGCAACACACGCCCCTAATCAGCAGTAAAGTGTCCTTTACATCAAGGACGCAATGCTATAATAGCAGCAGCACTCACCCCTAATCAGCAGCAAAGTGTCCTTTACATCAAGGACGCAATACCTTAATAGCAGCGGCACTCGCCCCTAATCACAGGAACGTGTCCTTTACATCTAGGACGCAATGCCATAATAGCAGCGGCACTCGCCCCTAATCAGCAGGCAAGTGTCCTTTACATCAAGGACGAAATGCCATAATAGCAGCAGCACTCGCACCTAATCAGCAGGAAAGTGTCCTTTACATCAAGGACGCAATGCTATAATAGCAGCAGCACTCACCCCTAATCAGCAGAAATGTGTCCTTTACATCAAGGACGCAATGCCATAATAGCAGCAGCACTCGCCCCTAATCAGCAGGAAAGTGTCCTTTACATCAAACACTCAATGCCATAATACCAGCAGCACTCGCCCCTAATCAGCAGCAAAGTGTCCTTTACATCAAGGACGCAATGCCATAATAGCAGCAGCACTCGCCCCTAATCAGCAGGAAAATGTCCTTTACATCAAAGACTCAATGCCATAATACCAGCACCACTCGCCCCTAATCAGCAGCAAAGTGTCCTTTACATCAAGGACGCAATGCCATAATAGCAGCAGCTCTTGCCCCTAATAAGCAGGAAAGTGTCCTTTACATCAAGGACGCAATGCCATTATAGCACCCGCACTCGCCCCTAATCAGCAGGAAAGTGTCCTTTACATAAAGGACGCAATGCCAAAATAGGACCAGCAGCACTCACCCCTAATCAGCAGGAAAGTGTCCTTTACATAAAGGACGCAATGCCATAATAGCAGCAGCACTTGCCCCTAATAAGCAGGAAAGTGTCCTTTACATCAAGGACGCAATGCCATTATAGCACCCGCACTCGCCCCTAATCAGCAGGAAAGTGTCCTTTACATAAAGGACGCAATGCCATAATAGGACCAGCAGCACTCACCCCTAATCAGCAGCAATGTGTCCTTTACATCAAGGACGCAATGCCATAATAGCAGCAGCACTCGCCCCTAATCAGCAGGAAAGTGTCCTTTACATCAAAGACTCAATGCCATAATACCAGCAGCACTCGCCCCTAATCAGCAGCAAAGTGTCCTTTACATCAAGGACGCAATGCCATAATAGCAGCAGCACTCGCCCCCAATCAGCCTCAAAGTGCCCTTTACATCAAGTACACAATGCCATAATAAAATCTGCACTTGCCCCTAATAAGCAGGAAAGTGTCCTTTACATCAAGGACGCAATGCCATTATAGCACCCGCACTCGCCCCTAATCAGCAGGAAAGTGTCCTTTACATAAAGGACGCAATGCCATAATAGGACCAGCAGCACTCACCCCTAATCAGCAGGAAAGTGTCCTTTACATAAAGGACGCAATGCCATAATAGCACCAGCAGAACTCGCCCCTAATCAGCAGGAAAGTGTCCTTTACATCAAGGATGCAATGCCATAATATCACCAGCAGCAGTCGCCCCTAATCACCGGGAAAGTGTCCTTTACATTAAGGACGCAATGTCATAATAGCAGCAGCACTCGCCCCTAATCAGCAGGAAAGTGTCCCTTACATCAAGGACGCAATGCCGTAATAGCAGCAACACTCACCCCTAATCAGCAGGAAAGTGTCTTCTACATCAAGGACGCAATGCCATAATAGCAGCAGCACTCGGCCCTAATCAGCAGGAAAATGTCCTTTACATCAAGGATGCAATGCCATAATAGCAGCTGCACTCGCCCTTAATCAGCAGGAAAGTGTCCTTTACCTCAAGGATGCAATGCCATAATAGCAGCGGCACTCGCACCTAATCAGCAGGAAAGTGTCCTTTACATAAAGGACGCAATGCCATAATAGCAGCGGCACTCGCCCCTAATCAGCAGGAAAGTGTCCTTTACATCAAGGACGCAATGGCATAATAGCACCAGCATCACTCGCCCCCTAATAAGCAGAAAAGTGTCCTTTACATCAAGGACGCAGTGCCATAATAGCAACAGCACTCGCCCCTAAACAGCAGGAAAGTGTCCTTTACATCAAGAATGCAATGCCATAATAGCAGCAGCAAACGCCCCTAATCAGCATGAAAGCGTTGTTTACATCTAGGACACAATGCCATAATAGCAACAGCGCTCGCCCCTAATCAGCAGGAAAGTGTCCTTTACATCAAGGACGCGATGCCATAATACCAGTAGCACTTGCCCATAATCAGCAGGAAATTGTCCTTTACATCAAGGACGCAATGCCATAATAGCAGCAGCACTCGCCCCTAATCAGCAGGAAAGTGTCCTTTACATCAAGGACGCAATGCCATAATAGCAGCAGCACTCGCCCCTAATCAGCATGAAAGTGTCCTTTACATCAAGGACGCAATGCCATAATAGCAGCAGCACTCCGCCCCTATCAGTAACAAAGCATCCTTTTACATCAAGGACTCCATGCCATAATAGCTGCATCACTCGGACCTAATCAGCAGCAAAGTGTCATTTACATCAAGGACGCAATACCATAATAGCAGCGGCACTCGCCCCTAATTAGCAGGAAAATGTCCTTTACATCAAGGACGCAATGTCATAATAGCAGCAGCACTTGCCCCTAATCAGCAGCAAAGTGTCCTTTACATCAAGGACGCAATGCCATAATACCAGCAGTACTCGCACCTAATCAGCAGGAAACTGTCCTTTACATCAAGGGCAAAATGGGCCTCATTACAACCCTGACGGATCGGGTCAACGGGTGCCTCAAAAGGATGTGGACCCATTAAACCCGTTTCGCCACATTACGAGGTCCCCTCGCGGGACACGGTAAGCACACCTGGTAAAACCAGGCATGCATACCGGGTCCCGCGAGGGGAAGAGGGAGCAAACAACGGGCCACTCGTAATCGGCCCGTTGTTTGCTCCCTCTCCCATTCCCATTCAGCACTATGGGAGCTGAAATGGGAATGGGGAAGGTCCGGGTCCTTGGAGGGAGGAATTACCAGGCCCTCCGAACTCAGAATGGCCCGGTAATTCCTCATTCTGGGAACCCGGACGCGATTTCGGCAACAGCCATGCCGCCAATAGCGGCATGGCTACTGCCGAGGTCGTAATGAGGCCCAATGCCATAATAGCAGCAGCACTCGCCCCTAATCGGCAAGAAAGTGTCCTTTACATAAAGGACGCAATGCCACAATAGCAGCAGCACTCGCCCCTAATCAGCAGGAAAGTGTCCTTTACATCAAGGACGCAATGCCATAATAGCAGCAGCACTCGTCCCTAATCAGCAGGAAAGTGTCCTTTACATCAAGGACACAATGCCATAATAGCAGCAGCACTCACTCCTAATCGGCAAGAAAGTGTCCTTTACATAAAGGACGCAATGCCACAATAGCAGCAGCACTCGCCCCTAATCAGCAGGAAAGTGTCCTTTACATCAAGGACGCAATGCCATAATAGCAGCAGCACTCGTCCCTAATCAGCAGGAAAGTGTCCTTTACATCGAGGACACAATGCCATAATAGCAGCAGCACTCACTCCTAATCAGCAGGAAAGTGTCCTTTACATCAAGGACGCAGTGCCATAATAGCAGCAGCACTCGCCCCTAATCAGGAGGAAAGTGTCCTTTACATCAAGGACGCAATGCCATAATAGTAGCAGCACTCGCCCCTAATCAGCAGGAAAGTGTCCTTTACATCAAGGACGCAATGCCATAATATCACCAGCAGCAGTCGCCCCTAATCAGCGGGAAGGTGTCCTTTACATCAAGGACGCAATGCCATAAGAGCAGCGGCACTCGTCCCTGATCAGCGGGAAAGAGTCCTTTACATCAAGGACTCCATGCCATAATAGCTGCATCGCTCGGACCTAATCAGCAGGAAAGTGTCCTTTACATCAAGGACGCAATATCATAATAGCAGCGGCACTCGCCCCTAATTAGCAGGAAAGTGTCCTTTACATCAAGGACGCAATGCCATAATAGCAGCAGCACTCGCGCCTGATCAACAGCAAAGTGTCCTTTACATCAAGGACGCAATGCCATAATGGCACCAGCTGCACTCGCCCCTAATCAGCAGGAAAGTGTCCTTTACATCAAGGACGCAAGGCCATAATAGCAGCAGCACTCGCCTCTTATTAGCATCAAAGTGTCCTTTACATCAAGGACGCAATGCCATTATAGCAGCAGTACTCGCCCTTAATCAGCAGCAAAGTGTACTTTACATCAAGGACCCAATGCCATAATAGCAGCTGCACTCGCCCCTAATCAGCAGAAAAGTGTCCTTTACATCAAGGACCCAATGCCATAATAGCAGCCGCACTCGCCCCTAATCAGCAGAAAAGTGTCCTTTACATAAAGGACGCAATGCCATAATAGCACCAGGAGCACTCGCCCCTAATCAGCAGGAAAGTGTCCTTTACATCAAGGACGCAATGCCATAATATCACCAGCAGCAGTCGCCCCTAATCAGCGGGAAAGTGTAATTTACATCAAGAACACAATGCCATAATAGCACCAGCAGCACTTGCACCTGTTCAGCAGGAAAGTGTCCTTTACATTAAGGACACAATGCCATAATAGCAACAGCACTCACCCCTAATCAGCAGGAAAGTGTCCTTTACATCAAGGACGCAATGCCATAATAGCAGCAACACCCGCCCCTAATCAGCAGCAAAGTGTCCTTTACATCAAGGACGCAATGCCTTAATAGCAGCGGCACTCGCCCCTAATCACAGGAAAGTGTCCTTTACATCTAGGACGCAATGCCATAATAGCAGCGGCACTCACCCCTAATCAGCAGGCAAGTGTCCTTTACATCAAGGACGAAATGCCATAATAGCAGCAGCACTCGCACCTAATCAGCAGGAAAGTGTCCTTTACATCAAGGACGCAATGCTATAATAGCAGCAGCACTCACCCCTAATCAGCAGTAAAGTGTCCTTTACATCAAGGACGCAATGCCGTAATAGCAGCAACACCCGCCCCTAATCAGCAGTAAAGTGTCCTTTACATCAAGGACGCAATGCTATAATAGCAGCAGCACTCACCCCTAATCAGCAGCAAAGTGTCCTTTACATCAAGGACGCAATACCTTAATAGCAGCGGCACTCGCCCCTAATCACAGGAACGTGTCCTTTACATCTAGGACGCAATGCCATAATAGCAGCGGCACTCGCCCCTAATCAGCAGGCAAGTGTCCTTTACATCAAGGACGAAATGCCATAATAGCAGCAGCACTCGCACCTAATCAGCAGGAAAGTGTCCTTTACATCAAGGACGCAATGCTATAATAGCAGCAGCACTCACCCCTAATCAGCAGAAATGTGTCCTTTACATCAAGGACGCAATGCCATAATAGCAGTAGCACTCGCCCCTAATCAGCAGGAAAGTGTCCTTTACATCAAACACTCAATGCCATAATACCAGCAGCACTCGCCCCTAATCAGCAGCAAAGTGTCCTTTACATCAAGGACGCAATGCCATAATAGCAGCAGCACTCGCCCCTAATCAGCAGGAAAATGTCCTTTACATCAAAGACTCAATGCCATAATACCAGCACCACTCGCCCCTAATCAGCAGCAAAGTGTCCTTTACATCAAGGACGCAATGCCATAATAGCAGCAGCACTTGCCCCTAATAAGCAGGAAAGTGTCCTTTACATCAAGGACGCAATGCCATTATAGCACCCGCACTCGCCCCTAATCAGCAGGAAAGTGTCCTTTACATAAAGGACGCAATGCCATAATAGGACCAGCAGCACTCACCCCTAATCAGCAGGAAAGTGTCCTTTACATAAAGGACGAAATGCCATAATAGCAGCAGCACTTGCCCCTAATAAGCAGGAAAGTGTCCTTTACATCAAGGACGCAATGCCATTATAGCACCCGCACTCGCCCCTAATCAGCAGGAAAGTGTCCTTTACATAAAGGACGCTATGCCATAATAGGACCAGCAGCACTCACCCCTAATCAGCAGGAAAGTGTCCTTTACATAAAGGACGCAATGCCATAATAGCACCAGCAGAACTCGCCCCTAATCAGCAGGAAAGTGTCCTTTACATCAAGGACGCAATGCTATAATAGCAGCAGCACTCACCCCTAATCAGCAGCAATGTGTCCTTTACATCAAGGACGCAATGCCATAATAGCAGCAGCACTCGCCCCCAATCAGCCGCAAAGTGCCCTTTACATCAAGTACACAATGCCATAATAAAATCTGCACTTGCCCCTAATAAGCAGGAAAGTGTCCTTTACATCAAGGACGCAATGCCATTATAGCACCCGCACTCGCCCCTAATCAGCAGGAAAGTGTCCTTTACATAAAGGACGCAATGCCATAATAGGACCAGCAGCACTCACCCCTAATCAGCAGGAAAGTGTCCTTTACATAAAGGACGCAATGCCATAATAGCACCAGCAGAACTCGCCCCTAATCAGCAGGAAAGTGTCCTTTACATCAAGGATGCAATGCCATAATATCACCAGCAGCAGTCGCCCCTAATCACCGGGAAAGTGTCCTTTACATTAAGTACGCAATGTCATAATAGCAGCAGCACTCGCCCCTAATCAGCAGGAAAGTGTCCCTTACATCAAGGACGCAATGCCGTAATAGCAGCAACACTCACCCCTAATCAGCAGGAAAGTGTCTTCTACATAAAGGACGCAATGCCATAATAGCAGCAGCACTCGGCCCTAATCAGAAGGAAAATGTCCTTTACATCAAGGATGCAATGCCATAATAGCAGCTGCACTCGCCCTTAATCAGCAGGAAAGTGTCCTTTACCTCAAGGATGCAATGCCATAATAGCAGCAGCACTCGCACCTAATCAGCAGGAAAGTGTCCTTTACATAAAGGACGCAATGCCATAATAGCAGCGGCACTCGCCCCTAATCAGCAGGAAAGTGTCCTTTACATCAAGGACGCAATGGCATAATAGCACCAGCATCACTCGCCCCCTAATAAGCAGAAAAGTGTCCTTTACATCAAGGACGCAATGCCATAATAGCAGTGGCACTCGCCCCTAATCAACAGGAAAGTGTCCTTTATATCAAGGATGCCATCCCATAGTAGCACCAGCACTTGCCCCTAATCAGCAGGAAAGTTTTCATTTCCATCAAGGACGCAGTGCCATAATAGCAACAGCACTCGCCCCTAAATAGCAGGAAAGTGTTCTTTACATCAAGGACACTATGCCATAATAGCAGCAGCACTCACCCATAATCAACAGGAAAGTGCCCTTTACATCAAGGATGCAATGCCATAATAGCATGAGCAATCGCCCCTAATCAGCAGGAAAGTGTCCCTTACATCAAGGACGCAATGCCGTAATAGCAGCAACACTCACCCCTAATCAGCAGGAAAGTGTCTTCTACATCAAGGACGCAATGCCATAATAGCAGCAGCACTCGGCCCTAATCAGCAGGAAAATGTCCTTTACATCAAGGATGCAATGCCATAATAGCAGCTGCACTCGCCCTTAATCAGCAGGAAAGTGTCCTTTACCTCAAGGATGCAATGCCATAATAGCAGCGGCACTCGCACCTAATCAGCAGGAAAGTGTCCTTTACATAAAGGACGCAATGCCATAATAGCAGCGGCACTCGCCCCTAATCAGCAGGAAAGTGTCCTTTACATCAAGGACGCAATGGCATAATAGCACCAGCATCACTCGCCCCCTAATAAGCAGAAAAGTGTCCTTTACATCAAGGACGCAATGCCATAATAGCAGTGGCACTCGCCCCTAATCAACAGGAAAGTGTCCTTTATATCAAGGATGCAATCCCATAGTAGCACCAGCACTTGCCCCTAATCAGCAGGAAAGTTGTCATTTCCATCAAGGACGCAGTGCCATAATAGCAACAGCACTCGCCCCTAAACAGCAGGAAAGTGTTCTTTACATCAAGGACACTATGCCATAATAGCAGCAGCACTCACCCATAATCAACAGGAAAGTGCCCTTTACATCAAGGATGCAATGCCATAATAGCATGAGCAATCGCCCCTAATCAGCAGGAAAGTGTCCTTTACATCAAGAATGCAATGCCATAATAGCAGCAGCACACGCCCCTAATCAGCATGAAAGCGTTGTTTACATCTAGGACACAATGCCATAATAGCAACAGCGCTCGCCCCTAATCAGCAGGAAAGTGTCCTTTACATCAAGGACGCAATTCCATAATAGCAGCAGAGCTCGCCCCTAATCAGCATGAAAGTGTCCTTTACATCAAGGACGCGATGCCATAATACCAGTAGCACTTGCCCATAATCAGCAGGAAATTGTCCTTTACATCAAGGACGCAATGCCATAATAGCAGCAGCACTCGCCCCTAATCAGCAGGAAAGTGTCCTTTACATCAAGGACGCAATGCCATAATAGCAGCAGCACTCGCCCCTAATCAGCATGAAAGGGTGTTTTACATCTAGGACACAATGCCATAATAGCAACAGCGGTCGCCCCTAACCAGCAGGAAAGTGTCCTTTACATCAAAGACGCAATGCCATAATACCAGCAGCACTCGCTCCTAATCAGCAGCAAAGTGTCCTTTACATCAAGATCGCAATGCCATAATAGCAGCAGCACTCACCCCTAATCAGCAGGAAAGTGTCCTTTACATCAAAGACTCAAGCCATAATACCAGCAGCACTCGCCCCTAATCAGCAGCAAAGTGTCCTTTACATCTAGGACACAATGCCATAATAGCAACAGCGGTCGCGCCTAATCAGCAGGAAAGTGTCCTTTACATCAAAGACTCAATGCCATAATACCAGCAGCACTCGCTCCTAATCAGCAGCAAAGTGTCCTTTACATCAAGGACGCAATGCCATAATAGCAGCAGCATTCGCCTCTAATCGGCAGGAAAGTGTCCTTTACATCAAGGACGCAATGCCATAATAGCAGCAGCACTCACTCCTAATCAGCAGGAAAGTGTCCTTTACATCAAGGACGCGGTGCCATAATAGCAGCAGCACTCCCCCCCTAATCAGCAGCAAAGTGTCCTTTACATGAAGGACGCAATGCCGTAATAGCAGCAACACTCGCCCCTAATCAGCAGGAAAATGTCCTTTACATCAAGGACGCAATGCTATAATAGCAGCAGCACTCGCACCTAATCAGCAGGAAAGTGTCCTTTACATCAAGGACGCAATGCTATAATAGCAGCAGCACTCACCCCTAATCAGCAGAAATGTGTCCTTTACATCAAGGACGCAATGCCATAATAGCAGTAGCACTCGCCCCTAATCAGCAGGAAAGTGTCCTTTACATCAAACACTCAATGCCATAATACCAGCAGCACTCGCCCCTAATCAGCAGCAAAGTGTCCTTTACATCAAGGACGCAATGCCATAATAGCAGCAGCACTCGCCCCTAATCAGCAGGAAAATGTCCTTTACATCAAAGACTCAATGCCATAATACCAGCACCACTCGCCCCTAATCAGCAGCAAAGTGTCCTTTACATCAAGGACGCAATGCCATAATAGCAGCAGCACTTGCCCCTAATAAGCAGGAAAGTGTCCTTTACATCAAGGACGCAATGCCATTATAGCACCCGCACTCGCCCCTAATCAGCAGGAAAGTGTCCTTTACATAAAGGACGCAATGCCATAATAGGACCAGCAGCACTCACCCCTAATCAGCAGGAAAGTGTCCTTTACATAAAGGACGAAATGCCATAATAGCAGCAGCACTTGCCCCTAATAAGCAGGAAAGTGTCCTTTACATCAAGGACGCAATGCCATTATAGCACCCGCACTCGCCCCTAATCAGCAGGAAAGTGTCCTTTACATAAAGGACGCTATGCCATAATAGGACCAGCAGCACTCACCCCTAATCAGCAGGAAAGTGTCCTTTACATAAAGGACGCAATGCCATAATAGCACCAGCAGAACTCGCCCCTAATCAGCAGGAAAGTGTCCTTTACATCAAGGACGCAATGCTATAATAGCAGCAGCACTCACCCCTAATCAGCAGCAATGTGTCCTTTACATCAAGGACGCAATGCCATAATAGCAGCAGCACTCGCCCCTAATCAGCAGGAAAGTGTCCTTTACATCAAAGACTCAATGCCATAATACCAGCAGCACTCGCCCCTAATCAGCAGTAAAGTGTCCTTTACATCAAGGACGCAATGCCATAATAGCAGCAGCACTCGCCCCCAATCAGCCGCAAAGTGCCCTTTACATCAAGTACACAATGCCATAATAAAATCTGCACTTGCCCCTAATAAGCAGGAAAGTGTCCTTTACATCAAGGACGCAATGCCATTATAGCACCCGCACTCGCCCCTAATCAGCAGGAAAGTGTCCTTTACATAAAGGACGCAATGCCATAATAGGACCAGCAGCACTCACCCCTAATCAGCAGGAAAGTGTCCTTTACATAAAGGACGCAATGCCATAATAGCACCAGCAGAACTCGCCCCTAATCAGCAGGAAAGTGTCCTTTACATCAAGGATGCAATGCCATAATATCACCAGCAGCAGTCGCCCCTAATCACCGGGAAAGTGTCCTTTACATTAAGTACGCAATGTCATAATAGCAGCAGCACTCGCCCCTAATCAGCAGGAAAGTGTCCCTTACATCAAGGACGCAATGCCGTAATAGCAGCAACACTCACCCCTAATCAGCAGGAAAGTGTCTTCTACATAAAGGACGCAATGCCATAATAGCAGCAGCACTCGGCCCTAATCAGCAGGAAAATGTCCTTTACATCAAGGATGCAATGCCATAATAGCAGCTGCACTCGCCCCCTAATAAGCAGAAAAGTGTCCTTTACATCAAGGACGCAATGCCATAATAGCAGTGGCACTCGCCCCTAATCAACAGGAAAGTGTCCTTTATATCAAGGATGCCATCCCATAGTAGCACCAGCACTTGCCCCTAATCAGCAGGAAAGTTGTCATTTCCATCAAGGACGCAGTGCCATAATAGCAACAGCACTCGCCCCTAAACAGCAGGAAAGTGTTCTTTACATCAAGGACACTATGCCATAATAGCAGCAGCACTCACCCATAATCAACAGGAAAGTGCCCTTTACATCAAGGATGCAATGCCATAATAGCATGAGCAATCGCCCCTAATCAGCAGGAAAGTGTCCCTTACATCAAGGACGCAATGCCGTAATAGCAGCAACACTCACCCCTAATCAGCAGGAAAGTGTCTTCTACATCAAGGACGCAATGCCATAATAGCAGCAGCACTCGGCCCTAATCAGCAGGAAAATGTCCTTTACATCAAGGATGCAATGCCATAATAGCAGCTGCACTCGCCCTTAATCAGCAGGAAAGTGTCCTTTACCTCAAGGATGCAATGCCATAATAGCAGCGGCACTCGCACCTAATCAGCAGGAAAGTGTCCTTTACATAAAGGACGCAATGCCATAATAGCAGCGGCACTCGCCCCTAATCAGCAGGAAAGTGTCCTTTACATCAAGGACGCAATGGCATAATAGCACCAGCATCACTCGCCCCCTAATAAGCAGAAAAGTGTCCTTTACATCAAGGACGCAATGCCATAATAGCAGTGGCACTCGCCCCTAATCAACAGGAAAGTGTCCTTTATATCAAGGATGCAATCCCATAGTAGCACCAGCACTTGCCCCTAATCAGCAGGAAAGTTGTCATTTCCATCAAGGACGCAGTGCCATAATAGCAACAGCACTCGCCCCTAAACAGCAGGAAAGTGTTCTTTACATCAAGGACACTATGCCATAATAGCAGCAGCACTCACCCATAATCAACAGGAAAGTGCCCTTTACATCAAGGATGCAATGCCATAATAGCATGAGCAATCGCCCCTAATCAGCAGGAAAGTGTCCTTTACATCAAGAATGCAATGCCATAATAGCAGCAGCACACGCCCCTAATCAGCATGAAAGCGTTGTTTACATCTAGGACACAATGCCATAATAGCAACAGCGCTCGCCCCTAATCAGCAGGAAAGTGTCCTTTACATCAAGGACGCAATTCCATAATAGCAGCAGAGCTCGCCCCTAATCAGCATGAAAGTGTCCTTTACATCAAGGACGCGATGCCATAATACCAGTAGCACTTGCCCATAATCAGCAGGAAATTGTCCTTTACATCAAGGACGCAATGCCATAATAGCAGCAGCACTCGCCCCTAATCAGCAGGAAAGTGTCCTTTACATCAAGGACGCAATGCCATAATAGCAGCAGCACTCGCCCCTAATCAGCATGAAAGTGTGTTTTACATCTAGGACACAATGCCATAATAGCAACAGCGGTCGCCCCTAATCAGCAGGAAAGTGTCCTTTACATCAAAGACTCAATGCCATAATACCAGCAGCACTCGCTCCTAATCAGCAGCAAAGTGTCCTTTACATCAAGATCGCAATGCCATAATAGCAGCAGCAATCGCCTCTAATCGGCAGGAAAGTGTCCTTTACATCAAGGACGCAATGCCATAATAGCAGCAGCACTCACTCCTAATCAGCAGGAAAGTGTCCTTTACATCAAGGACACGGTGCCATAATAGCAGCAGAACCCCCACTTATCATCAGCAAAGTGTCCTTTACATCAAGGACGCAAGGTCATAATAGCAGCAGCACTCACCCCTAATCAGCAGGAAAGTGTCCTTTACATCAAAGACTCAAGCCATAATACCAGCAGCACTCGCCCCTAATCAGCAGCAAAGTGTCCTTTACATCTAGGACACAATGCCATAATAGCAACAGCGGTCGCGCCTAATCAGCAGGAAAGTGTCCTTTACATCAAAGACTCAATGCCATAATACCAGCAGCACTCGCTCCTAATCAGCAGCAAAGTGTCCTTTACATCAAGGACGCAATGCCATAATAGCAGCAGCACTCGCCTCTAATCGGCAGGAAAGTGTCCTTTACATCAAGGACGCAATGCCATAATAGCAGCAGCACTCACTCCTAATCAGCAGGAAAGTGTCCTTTACATCAAGGACGCGGTGCCATAATAGCAGCAGCACTCCCCCCCTAATCAGCAGCAAAGTGTCCTTTACATGAAGGACGCAATGCCGTAATAGCAGCAACACTCGCCCCTAATCAGCAGGAAAGTGTCTTCTACATCAAGGACGCAATGCCATAATAGCAGCAGCACTCGGCCCTAATCAGCAGGAAAATGTCCTTTACATCAAGGATGCAATGCCATAATAGCAGCTGCACTCGCCCCTAATCAGCAGGAAAGTGTCCTTTATATCAAGGACGCAATGCCATAATAGCAGCAGCACTCACTCCTAATCAGTAGGAAAGTGTCCTTTACATCAAGGACGCGGTGCCATAATAGCAGCAGCACTCCCCCCCCAATCAGCAGCAAAGTGTCCTTTACATCCAGGACGCAATGCCGTAATAGCAGCAACACTCGCCCCTAATCAGCAGGAAAGTGTCTTCTACATCAAGGACGCAATGCCATGATAGCAGCAGCACTCGGCCCTAATCAGCAGGAAAATGTCCTTTACATCAAGGATGCAATGCCATAATAGCAGCTGCACTCGCCCCTAATCAGCAGGAAAGTGTCCTTTACCTCAAGGATGCAATGCCATAATAGCAGCGGCACTCACACCTAATCAGCAGGAAAGTGTCCTTTACATAAAGGACGCAATGCCATAATAGCAGCGGCACTCGCCCCTAATCAGCAGGAAAGTGTCCTTTACATCAAGGACGCAAGGCCATAATAGCAGCAGCACTCGCCCCTTATTAGCAGCAAAGTGTCCTTTACATCAAGGACGCAATGCCATAATAGCAGCAGCACTCGCCCCTAATCAGCAGCAAATTGTCCTTTACATCAAGGACCCAATGCCATAATAGCAGCCGCACTCGCCCCTAATCAGTAGAAATGTGCCCTTTACATAAAGGACGCAATGCCATAATAGCACCAGCAGCACTCGCCCCTAATCAGCAGGAAAGTGTCCTTTACATCAAGGACGCAATGCCATAATATCACCAGCAGCAGTCGTCCCTAATCAGCAGGAAAGCGTCCTTTACATCAAGGACGCAATGCCATAATAGTAGCAGCACTCACCCCTAATCAGCAGGAAAGTGTCCTTTACATCAAGGATGCAATGCCATGATAGCAGCAGCACTCCCCCCTAATCAGCGGCAAAGTGTCCTTTACATCAAGGACGCAATGCCATAATAGCAGCAGCACTCGCCCGTATCAGTAACAAAGCATCCTTTTACATCAAGTACTCAGTGCCATAATAGCAGCAGCACTCACCCCTAATCAGCAGGAAATTGTCCCTTACATCTAGGACGCAATGCCAAAATAGCAACAGCGCTCGCCCCTAATCAGTAACAAAGCATCCTTTTACATCAAGGACTCCATGCCATAATAGCTGCATCACTCGGACCTAATCAGCAGGAAAGTGTCCTTTACATCAAGGACGCAATACCATAATAGCAGCGGCACTCGCCCCTAATTAGCAGGAAAGTGTCCTTTACATCAAGGACGCAATGCCATAATAGCAACAGCACTCGCCCCTAATCAGCAGCAAAGTGTCCTTTACATCAAGGACGCAATGCCATAATACCAGCAGCACTCGCACCTGATCAACAGCAAAGTGTCCTTTACATCAAGGACGCAATGCCATAATAGCACCAGCTGCACTCGCCCCTAATCAGCAGGAAAGTGTCCTTTACATCAAGGACGCAATGCCATAATAGCAGCAGCACTCGCCCCTAATCAGTAGCAAAGTGTCCTTTACATCAAGGACCCAATGCCATAATAGCAGCCGCACTCGCCCCTAATCAGCAGAAAAGTGTCCTTTACATAAAGGACGCAATGCCATAATAGCACCAGCAGCACTCGCCCCTAATCAGCAGGAAAGTGTCCTTTACATCAAGGACGCAATGCCATAATATCACCAGCAGCAGTCGCCCCTAATCAGCGGGAAAGTGTCCTTTACATCAAGAACGCAATGCCATAATAGCACCAGCAGCACTTGCACCTGATCAGCAGGAAAGTGTCCTTTACATCAAGGACGCAATGCCATAATAGCAACAGCACTCACCCCTAATCAGCAGGAAAGTGTCCTTTACATCAAGGACGCAATGCCATAATAGCAGCAACACCCGCCCCTAATCAGCAGTAAAGTGTCCTTTACATCAAGGATGCAATGCTATAATAGCAGCAGCACTCACCCCTAATCAGCAGCAAAGTGTCCTTTACATCAAGGACGCAATGCCTTAATAGCAGCGGCACTCGCCCCTAATCACAGGAAAGTGTCCTTTATATCTAGGACGCAATGCCATAATAGCAGCGGCACTCACCCCTAATCAGCAGGCAAGTGTCCTTTACATCAAGGACGCAATGCTATAATAGCAGCAGCACTCACCCCTAATCAGCAGTAAAGTGTCTTTTACATCAAAGACGCAATGCCATAATAGCAGCAACACCCGCCCCTAATCAGCAGTAAAGTGTCCTTTACATCAAGGATGCAATGCTATAATAGCAGCAGCACTCACCCCTAATCAGCAGCAAAGTGTCCTTTACATCAAGGACGCAATGCCTTAATAGCAGCGGCACTCGCCCCTAATCACAGGAAAGTGTCCTTTACATCTAGGACGCAATGCCATAATAGCAGCGGCACTCACCCCTAATCAGCAGTCAAGTGTCCTTTACATCAAGGACAAAATGCCATAATAGCAGCAGCACTCGCACCTAATCAGCAGGAAAGTGTCCTTTACATCAAGGACGCAATGCTATAATAGCAGCAGCACTCACCCCTAATCAGCAGCAATGTGTCCTTTACATCAAGGACGCAATGCCATAATAGCAGCAGCACTCGCCTCTAATCGGCAGGAAAATGTCCTTTACATCAAGGACGCAATGCCATAATAGCAGCAGCACTCACTCCTAATCAGCAGGAAAGTGTCCTTTACATCAAGGACGCAGTGCCATAATAGCAGCAGGACGCCCCCCCCCAAACAGCAGCAAAGTGCCCTTTACATCAAGGACACAATGCCATAATAAAATCTGAATTCGCCCCTAATAAACAGGAAAGTGTCCTTTACATCAAGGACGCAATGCCATTATAGCACCCACACTCGCCCCTAATCAGCAGGAAAGTGTCCTTTACATAAAGGACGCAATGCCATAATAGGACCAGCAGCACTCACCCCTAATCAGCAGGAAAGTGTCCTTTACATAAAGGACGCAATGCCATAATAGCACCAGCAACACTCGCCCCTAATCAGCAGGAAAGTGTCCTTTACATCAAGGACGCAATGCCATAATATCACCAGCAGCAGTCGCCCCTAATCAGCGGGAAAGTGTCCTTTACATTAAGGACGCAATGTCATAATAGCAGCAGCACTCGCCCCTAATCAGCAGGAAAGTGTCCCTTACATCAAGGACGCAATGCATTAATAGCAGCAACACTTGCCCCTAATCAGCAGGAAAGTGTCTTCTACATCAAGGACGCAATGCCATAATAGCAGCAGCACTCGGCCCTAATCAGCAGGAAAATGTCCTTTACATCAAGGATGCAATGCCATAATAGCAGCAACACCCGCCCCTAATCAGCAGCAAAGTGTCCTTTACATCAAGGACGCAATGCCTTAATAGCAGCGGCACTCGCCCCTAATCACAGGAAAGTGTCCTTTACATCAAGGACGCAATGCCATAATAGCAGCGGCACTCACCCCTAATCAGCAGGCAAGTGTCCTTTACATCAAGGACGAAATGCCATAATAGCAGCAGCACTCGCACCTAATCAGCAGGAAAGTGTCCTTTACATCAAGGACGCAATGCCATAATAGCAGCAACACCCGCCCCTAATCAGCAGCAAAGTGTCCTTTACATCAAGGACGCAATGCCTTAATAGCAGCGGCACTCGCCCCTAATCACAGGAAAGTGTCCTTTACATCTAGGACGCAATGCCATAATAGCAGCGGCACTCACCCCTAATCAGCAGGCAAGTGTCCTTTACATCAAGGACGAAATGCCATAATAGCAGCAGCACTCGCACCTAATCAGCAGGAAAGTGTCCTTTACATCAAGGACGCAATGCTATAATAGCAGCAGCACTCACCCCTAATCAGCAGTAAAGTGTCCTTTACATCAAGGACGCAATGCCGTAATAGCAGCAACACCCGCCCCTAATCAGCAGTAAAGTGTCCTTTACATCAAGGACGCAATGCTATAATAGCAGCAGCACTCACCCCTAATCAGCAGCAAAGTGTCCTTTACATCAAGGACGCAATACCTTAATAGCAGCGGCACTCGCCCCTAATCACAGGAACGTGTCCTTTACATCTAGGACGCAATGCCATAATAGCAGCGGCACTCGCCCCTAATCAGCAGGCAAGTGTCCTTTACATCAAGGACGAAATGCCATAATAGCAGCAGCACTCGCACCTAATCAGCAGGAAAGTGTCCTTTACATCAAGGACGCAATGCTATAATAGCAGCAGCACTCACCCCTAATCAGCAGAAATGTGTCCTTTACATCAAGGACGCAATGCCATAATAGCAGTAGCACTCGCCCCTAATCAGCAGGAAAGTGTCCTTTACATCAAACACTCAATGCCATAATACCAGCAGCACTCGCCCCTAATCAGCAGCAAAGTGTCCTTTACATCAAGGACGCAATGCCATAATAGCAGCAGCACTCGCCCCTAATCAGCAGGAAAATGTCCTTTACATCAAAGACTCAATGCCATAATACCAGCACCACTCGCCCCTAATCAGCAGCAAAGTGTCCTTTACATCAAGGACGCAATGCCATAATAGCAGCAGCACTTGCCCCTAATAAGCAGGAAAGTGTCCTTTACATCAAGGACGCAATGCCATTATAGCACCCGCACTCGCCCCTAATCAGCAGGAAAGTGTCCTTTACATAAAGGACGCAATGCCATAATAGGACCAGCAGCACTCACCCCTAATCAGCAGGAAAGTGTCCTTTACATAAAGGACGCAATGCCATAATAGCACCAGCAACACTCGCCCCTAATCAGCAGGAAAGTGTCCTTTACATCAAGGACGCAATGCCATAATATCACCAGCAGCACTCGCCCCTAATCAGCAGGAAAGTGTCCTTTACATCAAACACTCAATGCCATAATACCAGCAGCACTCGCCCCTAATCAGCAGCAAAGTGTCCTTTACATCAAGGACGCAATGCCATAATAGCAGCAGCACTCGCCCCTAATCAGCAGGAAAATGTCCTTTACATCAAAGACTCAATGCCATAATACCAGCACCACTCGCCCCTAATCAGCAGCAAAGTGTCCTTTACATCAAGGACGCAATGCCATAATAGCAGCAGCACTTGCCCCTAATAAGCAGGAAAGTGTCCTTTACATCAAGGACGCAATGCCATTATAGCACCCGCACTCGCCCCTAATCAGCAGGAAAGTGTCCTTTACATAAAGGACGCTATGCCATAATAGGACCAGCAGCACTCACCCCTAATCAGCAGGAAAGTGTCCTTTACATAAAGGACGCAATGCCATAATAGCACCAGCAGAACTCGCCCCTAATCAGCAGGAAAGTGTCCTTTACATCAAGGACGCAATGCTATAATAGCAGCAGCACTCACCCCTAATCAGCAGCAATGTGTCCTTTACATCAAGGACGCAATGCCATAATAGCAGCAGCACTCGCCCCCAATCAGCCGCAAAGTGCCCTTTACATCAAGTACACAATGCCATAATAAAATCTGCACTTGCCCCTAATAAGCAGGAAAGTGTCCTTTACATCAAGGACGCAATGCCATTATAGCACCCGCACTCGCCCCTAATCAGCAGGAAAGTGTCCTTTACATAAAGGACGCAATGCCATAATAGGACCAGCAGCACTCACCCCTAATCAGCAGGAAAGTGTCCTTTACATAAAGGACGCAATGCCATAATAGCACCAGCAGAACTCGCCCCTAATCAGCAGGAAAGTGTCCTTTACATCAAGGATGCAATGCCATAATATCACCAGCAGCAGTCGCCCCTAATCACCGGGAAAGTGTCCTTTACATTAAGTACGCAATGTCATAATAGCAGCAGCACTCGCCCCTAATCAGCAGGAAAGTGTCCCTTACATCAAGGACGCAATGCCGTAATAGCAGCAACACTCACCCCTAATCAGCAGGAAAGTGTCTTCTACATAAAGGACGCAATGCCATAATAGCAGCAGCACTCGGCCCTAATCAGAAGGAAAATGTCCTTTACATCAAGGATGCAATGCCATAATAGCAGCTGCACTCGCCCTTAATCAGCAGGAAAGTGTCCTTTACCTCAAGGATGCAATGCCATAATAGCAGCAGCACTCGCACCTAATCAGCAGGAAAGTGTCCTTTACATAAAGGACGCAATGCCATAATAGCAGCGGCACTCGCCCCTAATCAGCAGGAAAGTGTCCTTTACATCAAGGACGCAATGGCATAATAGCACCAGCATCACTCGCCCCCTAATAAGCAGAAAAGTGTCCTTTACATCAAGGACGCAATGCCATAATAGCAGTGGCACTCGCCCCTAATCAACAGGAAAGTGTCCTTTATATCAAGGATGCCATCCCATAGTAGCACCAGCACTTGCCCCTAATCAGCAGGAAAGTTGTCATTTCCATCAAGGACGCAGTGCCATAATAGCAACAGCACTCGCCCCTAAATAGCAGGAAAGTGTTCTTTACATCAAGGACACTATGCCATAATAGCAGCAGCACTCACCCATAATCAACAGGAAAGTGCCCTTTACATCAAGGATGCAATGCCATAATAGCATGAGCAATCGCCCCTAATCAGCAGGAAAGTGTCCCTTACATCAAGGACGCAATGCCGTAATAGCAGCAACACTCACCCCTAATCAGCAGGAAAGTGTCTTCTACATCAAGGACGCAATGCCATAATAGCAGCAGCACTCGGCCCTAATCAGCAGGAAAATGTCCTTTACATCAAGGATGCAATGCCATAATAGCAGCTGCACTCGCCCTTAATCAGCAGGAAAGTGTCCTTTACCTCAAGGATGCAATGCCATAATAGCAGCGGCACTCGCACCTAATCAGCAGGAAAGTGTCCTTTACATAAAGGACGCAATGCCATAATAGCAGCGGCACTCGCCCCTAATCAGCAGGAAAGTGTCCTTTACATCAAGGACGCAATGGCATAATAGCACCAGCATCACTCGCCCCCTAATAAGCAGAAAAGTGTCCTTTACATCAAGGACGCAATGCCATAATAGCAGTGGCACTCGCCCCTAATCAACAGGAAAGTGTCCTTTATATCAAGGATGCAATCCCATAGTAGCACCAGCACTTGCCCCTAATCAGCAGGAAAGTTGTCATTTCCATCAAGGACGCAGTGCCATAATAGCAACAGCACTCGCCCCTAAACAGCAGGAAAGTGTTCTTTACATCAAGGACACTATGCCATAATAGCAGCAGCACTCACCCATAATCAACAGGAAAGTGCCCTTTACATCAAGGATGCAATGCCATAATAGCATGAGCAATCGCCCCTAATCAGCAGGAAAGTGTCCTTTACATCAAGAATGCAATGCCATAATAGCAGCAGCACACGCCCCTAATCAGCATGAAAGCGTTGTTTACATCTAGGACACAATGCCATAATAGCAACAGCGCTCGCCCCTAATCAGCAGGAAAGTGTCCTTTACATCAAGGACGCAATTCCATAATAGCAGCAGAGCTCGCCCCTAATCAGCATGAAAGTGTCCTTTACATCAAGGACGCGATGCCATAATACCAGTAGCACTTGCCCATAATCAGCAGGAAATTGTCCTTTACATCAAGGACGCAATGCCATAATAGCAGCAGCACTCGCCCCTAATCAGCAGGAAAGTGTCCTTTACATCAAGGACGCAATGCCATAATAGCAGCAGCACTCGCCCCTAATCAGCATGAAAGGGTGTTTTACATCTAGGACACAATGCCATAATAGCAACAGCGGTCGCCCCTAACCAGCAGGAAAGTGTCCTTTACATCAAAGACGCAATGCCATAATACCAGCAGCACTCGCTCCTAATCAGCAGCAAAGTGTCCTTTACATCAAGATCGCAATGCCATAATAGCAGCAGCACTCACCCCTAATCAGCAGGAAAGTGTCCTTTACATCAAAGACTCAAGCCATAATACCAGCAGCACTCGCCCCTAATCAGCAGCAAAGTGTCCTTTACATCTAGGACACAATGCCATAATAGCAACAGCGGTCGCGCCTAATCAGCAGGAAAGTGTCCTTTACATCAAAGACTCAATGCCATAATACCAGCAGCACTCGCTCCTAATCAGCAGCAAAGTGTCCTTTACATCAAGGACGCAATGCCATAATAGCAGCAGCACTCGCCTCTAATCGGCAGGAAAGTGTCCTTTACATCAAGGACGCAATGCCATAATAGCAGCAGCACTCACTCCTAATCAGCAGGAAAGTGTCCTTTACATCAAGGACGCGGTGCCATAATAGCAGCAGCACTCCCCCCCTAATCAGCAGCAAAGTGTCCTTTACATGAAGGACGCAATGCCGTAATAGCAGCAACACTCGCCCCTAATCAGCAGGAAAGTGTCTTCTACATCAAGGACGCAATGCCATAATAGCAGCAGCACTCGCACCTAATCAGCAGGAAAGTGTCCTTTACATCAAGGACGCAATGCTATAATAGCAGCAGCACTCACCCCTAATCAGCAGAAATGTGTCCTTTACATCAAGGACGCAATGCCATAATAGCAGTAGCACTCGCCCCTAATCAGCAGGAAAGTGTCCTTTACATCAAACACTCAATGCCATAATACCAGCAGCACTCGCCCCTAATCAGCAGCAAAGTGTCCTTTACATCAAGGACGCAATGCCATAATAGCAGCAGCACTCGCCCCTAATCAGCAGGAAAATGTCCTTTACATCAAAGACTCAATGCCATAATACCAGCACCACTCGCCCCTAATCAGCAGCAAAGTGTCCTTTACATCAAGGACGCAATGCCATAATAGCAGCAGCACTTGCCCCTAATAAGCAGGAAAGTGTCCTTTACATCAAGGACGCAATGCCATTATAGCACCCGCACTCGCCCCTAATCAGCAGGAAAGTGTCCTTTACATAAAGGACGCAATGCCATAATAGGACCAGCAGCACTCACCCCTAATCAGCAGGAAAGTGTCCTTTACATAAAGGACGAAATGCCATAATAGCAGCAGCACTTGCCCCTAATAAGCAGGAAAGTGTCCTTTACATCAAGGACGCAATGCCATTATAGCACCCGCACTCGCCCCTAATCAGCAGGAAAGTGTCCTTTACATAAAGGACGCTATGCCATAATAGGACCAGCAGCACTCACCCCTAATCAGCAGGAAAGTGTCCTTTACATAAAGGACGCAATGCCATAATAGCACCAGCAGAACTCGCCCCTAATCAGCAGGAAAGTGTCCTTTACATCAAGGACGCAATGCTATAATAGCAGCAGCACTCACCCCTAATCAGCAGCAATGTGTCCTTTACATCAAGGACGCAATGCCATAATAGCAGCAGCACTCGCCCCTAATCAGCAGGAAAGTGTCCTTTACATCAAAGACTCAATGCCATAATACCAGCAGCACTCGCCCCTAATCAGCAGTAAAGTGTCCTTTACATCAAGGACGCAATGCCATAATAGCAGCAGCACTCGCCCCCAATCAGCCGCAAAGTGCCCTTTACATCAAGTACACAATGCCATAATAAAATCTGCACTTGCCCCTAATAAGCAGGAAAGTGTCCTTTACATCAAGGACGCAATGCCATTATAGCACCCGCACTCGCCCCTAATCAGCAGGAAAGTGTCCTTTACATAAAGGACGCAATGCCATAATAGGACCAGCAGCACTCACCCCTAATCAGCAGGAAAGTGTCCTTTACATAAAGGACGCAATGCCATAATAGCACCAGCAGAACTCTCCCCTAATCAGCAGGAAAGTGTCCTTTACATCAAGGATGCAATGCCATAATATCACCAGCAGCAGTCGCCCCTAATCACCGGGAAAGTGTCCTTTACATTAAGTACGCAATGTCATAATAGCAGCAGCACTCGCCCCTAATCAGCAGGAAAGTGTCCCTTACATCAAGGACGCAATGCCGTAATAGCAGCAACACTCACCCCTAATCAGCAGGAAAGTGTCTTCTACATAAAGGACGCAATGCCATAATAGCAGCAGCACTCGGCCCTAATCAGCAGGAAAATGTCCTTTACATCAAGGATGCAATGCCATAATAGCAGCTGCACTCGCCCCCTAATAAGCAGAAAAGTGTCCTTTACATCAAGGACGCAATGCCATAATAGCAGTGGCACTCGCCCCTAATCAACAGGAAAGTGTCCTTTATATCAAGGATGCCATCCCATAGTAGCACCAGCACTTGCCCCTAATCAGCAGGAAAGTTGTCATTTCCATCAAGGACGCAGTGCCATAATAGCAACAGCACTCGCCCCTAAACAGCAGGAAAGTGTTCTTTACATCAAGGACACTATGCCATAATAGCAGCAGCACTCACCCATAATCAACAGGAAAGTGCCCTTTACATCAAGGATGCAATGCCATAATAGCATGAGCAATCGCCCCTAATCAGCAGGAAAGTGTCCCTTACATCAAGGACGCAATGCCGTAATAGCAGCAACACTCACCCCTAATCAGCAGGAAAGTGTCTTCTACATCAAGGACGCAATGCCATAATAGCAGCAGCACTCGGCCCTAATCAGCAGGAAAATGTCCTTTACATCAAGGATGCAATGCCATAATAGCAGCTGCACTCGCCCTTAATCAGCAGGAAAGTGTCCTTTACCTCAAGGATGCAATGCCATAATAGCAGCGGCACTCGCACCTAATCAGCAGGAAAGTGTCCTTTACATAAAGGACGCAATGCCATAATAGCAGCGGCACTCGCCCCTAATCAGCAGGAAAGTGTCCTTTACATCAAGGACGCAATGGCATAATAGCACCAGCATCACTCGCCCCCTAATAAGCAGAAAAGTGTCCTTTACATCAAGGACGCAATGCCATAATAGCAGTGGCACTCGCCCCTAATCAACAGGAAAGTGTCCTTTATATCAAGGATGCAATCCCATAGTAGCACCAGCACTTGCCCCTAATCAGCAGGAAAGTTGTCATTTCCATCAAGGACGCAGTGCCATAATAGCAACAGCACTCGCCCCTAAACAGCAGGAAAGTGTTCTTTACATCAAGGACACTATGCCATAATAGCAGCAGCACTCACCCATAATCAACAGGAAAGTGCCCTTTACATCAAGGATGCAATGCCATAATAGCATGAGCAATCGCCCCTAATCAGCAGGAAAGTGTCCTTTACATCAAGAATGCAATGCCATAATAGCAGCAGCACACGCCCCTAATCAGCATGAAAGCGTTGTTTACATCTAGGACACAATGCCATAATAGCAACAGCGCTCGCCCCTAATCAGCAGGAAAGTGTCCTTTACATCAAGGACGCAATTCCATAATAGCAGCAGAGCTCGCCCCTAATCAGCATGAAAGTGTCCTTTACATCAAGGACGCGATGCCATAATACCAGTAGCACTTGCCCATAATCAGCAGGAAATTGTCCTTTACATCAAGGACGCAATGCCATAATAGCAGCAGCACTCGCCCCTAATCAGCAGGAAAGTGTCCTTTACATCAAGGACGCAATGCCATAATAGCAGCAGCACTCGCCCCTAATCAGCATGAAAGTGTGTTTTACATCTAGGACACAATGCCATAATAGCAACAGCGGTCGCCCCTAATCAGCAGGAAAGTGTCCTTTACATCAAAGACTCAATGCCATAATACCAGCAGCACTCGCTCCTAATCAGCAGCAAAGTGTCCTTTACATCAAGATCGCAATGCCATAATAGCAGCAGCAATCGCCTCTAATCGGCAGGAAAGTGTCCTTTACATCAAGGACGCAATGCCATAATAGCAGCAGCACTCACTCCTAATCAGCAGGAAAGTGTCCTTTACATCAAGGACACGGTGCCATAATAGCAGCAGAACCCCCACTTATCATCAGCAAAGTGTCCTTTACATCAAGGACGCAAGGTCATAATAGCAGCAGCACTCACCCCTAATCAGCAGGAAAGTGTCCTTTACATCAAAGACTCAAGCCATAATACCAGCAGCACTCGCCCCTAATCAGCAGCAAAGTGTCCTTTACATCTAGGACACAATGCCATAATAGCAACAGCGGTCGCGCCTAATCAGCAGGAAAGTGTCCTTTACATCAAAGACTCAATGCCATAATACCAGCAGCACTCGCTCCTAATCAGCAGCAAAGTGTCCTTTACATCAAGGACGCAATGCCATAATAGCAGCAGCACTCGCCTCTAATCGGCAGGAAAGTGTCCTTTACATCAAGGACGCAATGCCATAATAGCAGCAGCACTCACTCCTAATCAGCAGGAAAGTGTCCTTTACATCAAGGACGCGGTGCCATAATAGCAGCAGCACTCCCCCCCTAATCAGCAGCAAAGTGTCCTTTACATGAAGGACGCAATGCCGTAATAGCAGCAACACTCGCCCCTAATCAGCAGGAAAGTGTCTTCTACATCAAGGACGCAATGCCATAATAGCAGCAGCACTCGGCCCTAATCAGCAGGAAAATGTCCTTTACATCAAGGATGCAATGCCATAATAGCAGCTGCACTCGCCCCTAATCAGCAGGAAAGTGTCCTTTATATCAAGGACGCAATGCCATAATAGCAGCAGCACTCACTCCTAATCAGTAGGAAAGTGTCCTTTACATCAAGGACGCGGTGCCATAATAGCAGCAGCACTCCCCCCCCAATCAGCAGCAAAGTGTCCTTTACATCCAGGACGCAATGCCGTAATAGCAGCAACACTCGCCCCTAATCAGCAGGAAAGTGTCTTCTACATCAAGGACGCAATGCCATGATAGCAGCAGCACTCGGCCCTAATCAGCAGGAAAATGTCCTTTACATCAAGGATGCAATGCCATAATAGCAGCTGCACTCGCCCCTAATCAGCAGGAAAGTGTCCTTTACCTCAAGGATGCAATGCCATAATAGCAGCGGCACTCACACCTAATCAGCAGGAAAGTGTCCTTTACATAAAGGACGCAATGCCATAATAGCAGCGGCACTCGCCCCTAATCAGCAGGAAAGTGTCCTTTACATCAAGGACGCAAGGCCATAATAGCAGCAGCACTCGCCCCTTATTAGCAGCAAAGTGTCCTTTACATCAAGGACGCAATGCCATAATAGCAGCAGCACTCGCCCCTAATCAGCAGCAAATTGTCCTT
The DNA here is from genome assembly GCF_040938575.1 of Ambystoma mexicanum. Classification (NCBI taxonomy): domain Eukaryota; kingdom Metazoa; phylum Chordata; class Amphibia; order Caudata; family Ambystomatidae; genus Ambystoma; species Ambystoma mexicanum. Next base: position 32,004,786 of record NC_090921.1, read on the forward strand.
TACATCAAGGACCCAATGCCATAATAGCAGCCGCACTCGCCCCTAATCAGTAGAAATGTGCCCTTTACATAAAGGACGCAATGCCATAATAGCACCAGCAGCACTCGCCCCTAATCAGCAGGAAAGTGTCCTTTACATCAAGGACGCAATGCCATAATATCACCAGCAGCAGTCGCCCCTAATCAGCAGGAAAGCGTCCTTTACATCAAGGACGCAATGCCATAATAGTAGCAGCACTCACCCCTAATCAGCAGGAAAGTGTCCTTTACATCAAGGATGCAATGCCATGATAGCAGCAGCACTCCCCCCTAATCAGCGGCAAAGTGTCCTTTACATCAAGGACGCAATGCCATAATAGCAGCAGCACTCGCCCGTATCAGTAACAAAGCATCCTTTTACATCAAGTACTCAGTGCCATAATAGCAGCAGCACTCACCCCTAATCAGCAGGAAATTGTCCCTTACATCTAGGACGCAATGCCAAAATAGCAACAGCGCTCGCCCCTAATCAGTAACAAAGCATCCTTTTACATCAAGGACTCCATGCCATAATAGCTGCATCACTCGGACCTAATCAGCAGGAAAGTGTCCTTTACATCAAGGACGCAATACCATAATAGCAGCGGCACTCGCCCCTAATTAGCAGGAAAGTGTCCTTTACATCAAGGACGCAATGCCATAATAGCAACAGCACTCGCCCCTAATCAGCAGCAAAGTGTCCTTTACATCAAGGACGCAATGCCATAATACCAGCAGCACTCGCACCTGATCAACAGCAAAGTGTCCTTTACATCAAGGACGCAATGCCATAATAGCACCAGCTGCACTCGCCCCTAATCAGCAGGAAAGTGTCCTTTACATCAAGGACGCAATGCCATAATAGCAGCAGCACTCGCCCCTAATCAGTAGCAAAGTGTCCTTTACATCAAGGACCCAATGCCATAATAGCAGCCGCACTCGCCCCTAATCAGCAGAAAAGTGTCCTTTACATAAAGGACGCAATGCCATAATAGCACCAGCAGCACTCGCCCCTAATCAGCAGGAAAGTGTCCTTTACATCAAGGACGCAATGCCATAATATCACCAGCAGCAGTCGCCCCTAATCAGCGGGAAAGTGTCCTTTACATCAAGAACGCAATGCCATAATAGCACCAGCAGCACTTGCACCTGATCAGCAGGAAAGTGTCCTTTACATCAAGGACGCAATGCCATAATAGCAACAGCACTCACCCCTAATCAGCAGGAAAGTGTCCTTTACATCAAGGACGCAATGCCATAATAGCAGCAACACCCGCCCCTAATCAGCAGTAAAGTGTCCTTTACATCAAGGACGCAATGCTATAATAGCAGCAGCACTCACCCCTAATCAGCAGCAAAGTGTCCTTTACATCAAGGACGCAATGCCTTAATAGCAGCGGCACTCGCCCCTAATCACAGGAAAGTGTCCTTTATATCTAGGACGCAATGCCATAATAGCAGCGGCACTCACCCCTAATCAGCAGGCAAGTGTCCTTTACATCAAGGACGCAATGCTATAATAGCAGCAGCACTCACCCCTAATCAGCAGTAAAGTGTCTTTTACATCAAAGACGCAATGCCATAATAGCAGCAACACCCGCCCCTAATCAGCAGTAAAGTGTCCTTTACATCAAGGATGCAATGCTATAATAGCAGCAGCACTCACCCCTAATCAGCAGCAAAGTGTCCTTTACATCAAGGACGCAATGCCTTAATAGCAGCGGCACTCGCCCCTAATCACAGGAAAGTGTCCTTTACATCTAGGATGCAATGCCATAATAGCAGCGGCACTCACCCCTAATCAGCAGTCAAGTGTCCTTTACATCAAGGACAAAATGCCATAATAGCAGCAGCACTCGCACCTAATCAGCAGGAAAGTGTCCTTTACATCAAGGACGCAATGCTATAATAGCAGCAGCACTCACCCCTAATCAGCAGCAATGTGTCCTTTACATCAAGGACGCAATGCCATAATAGCAGCAGCACTCGCCTCTAATCGGCAGGAAAATGTCCTTTACATCAAGGACGCAATGCCATAATAGCAGCAGCACTCACTCCTAATCAGCAGGAAAGTGTCCTTTACATCAAGGACGCAGTGCCATAATAGCAGCAGGACGCCCCCCCCCAAACAGCAGCAAAGTGCCCTTTACATCAAGGACACAATGCCATAATAAAATCTGAATTCGCCCCTAATAAACAGGAAAGTGTCCTTTACATCAAGGACGCAATGCCATTATAGCACCCACACTCGCCCCTAATCAGCAGGAAAGTGTCCTTTACATAAAGGACGCAATGCCATAATAGGACCAGCAGCACTCACCCCTAATCAGCAGGAAAGTGTCCTTTACATAAAGGACGCAATGCCATAATAGCACCAGCAACACTCGCCCCTAATCAGCAGGAAAGTGTCCTTTACATCAAGGACGCAATGCCATAATATCACCAGCAGCAGTCGCCCCTAATCAGCGGGAAAGTGTCCTTTACATTAAGGACGCAATGTCATAATAGCAGCAGCACTCGCCCCTAATCAGCAGGAAAGTGTCCCTTACATCAAGGACGCAATGCATTAATAGCAGCAACACTTGCCCCTAATCAGCAGGAAAGTGTCTTCTACATCAAGGACGCAATGCCATAATAGCAGCAGCACTCGGCCCTAATCAGCAGGAAAATGTCCTTTACATCAAGGATGCAATGCCATAATAGCAGCTGCACTCGCCCCTAATCAGCAGGAAAGTGTCCTTTATCTCAAGGACGCAATGCCATAATAGCAGCGGCACTCGCCCCTAATCAGCAGGAAAGTGTCCTTTACATGAAGGACACAATGCCATAATAGCACCAGCAACACTCGCCCACTAATAAGCAGAAAAGTGTCCTTTACATCAAGGACGCAATGTCATAATAGCAGTGGCACTCGCCCCTAATCAGCAGGAAAGTGTCCTTTATATCAAGGATGCAATCCCATAGTAGCACCAGCACTTGCCCCTAATCAGCAGAAGAGTGTCATTTCCATCAAGGACGCAGTGCCATAATAGCAACAGCACTCGCCCCTAAACAGCAGGAAAGTGTTCTTTACATCAAGGACACTATGCCATAATAGCAGCAGCACTCACCCATAATCAGCAGGAAAGTGCCCTTTACATCAAGGATGCAATGCCATAATAGCATGAGCACTCGCCCTAATCAGCAGGAAAGTGTCCTTTACATCAAGAATGCAATGCCATAATAGCAGCAGCACACGCCCCTAATCAGCATGAAAGCGTTGTTTACATCTAGGACACAATGCCATAATAGCAACAGCACTCGCCCCTAATCAGCAGGAATGTGTCCTTTACATCAAGGACGCAATGCCATAATAGCAGCAGCGCTCGCCCCTAATCAGCAGCAAAGTGGCCTTTACATCAAGGACGCAATGCCATAATACCAGTAGCACTTGCCCATAATCAGCAGGAAAGTGACCTTTACATCAAGGACGCAATGCCATAATAGCAGCAGCACTCGCCCCTAATCAGCAGAAAAGTGTCCTTTACATCAAAGACTCAATGCCATAATACCAGCAGCACTCGCTCCTAATCAGCAGCAAAGTGTCCTTTACATCAAGGACGCAATGCCATAATAGCAGCAGCACTCGCCTCTAATCGGCAGGAAAGTGTCCTTTACATCAAGGACGCAATGCCATAATAGCAGCAGCACTCACTCCTAATCAGCAGGAAAGTGTCCTTTACATCAAGGACGCAGTGCCATAATAGCAGCAGCACTCCCCCCCCTAATCACCAGGAAAGTGTCCTTTACATCAAGGACGCAATGCCTTAATAGCAGCAACACTCGCCCCTAATCATCAGGAAAGTGTCTTCTACATCAAGGACGCAATGCAATAATAGCAGCAGCACTCGGCCCTAATCAGCAGGAAAATGTCCTTTACATCAAGGATGCAATGTCATAATAGCAGCTGCACTCGCCCCTAATCAGCAGGAAAGTGTCCTTTACCTCAAGGATGCAATGCCATAATAGCAGTGGCACTCGCACCTAATCAGCAGGAAAGTGTCCTTTACATAAAGGACGCAATGCCATAATAGCAGCGGCACTCGCCCCTAATCAGCAGGAAAGTGTCCTTTACATCAAGGACGCAATGCCATAATAGCACCAGCAACACTCGCCCCTAATAAGCAGCAAAGTGTCCTTTACATCAAGGACGCAATGCCATAATAGCAGCAGCAATCGCCTCTAATCGGCAGGAAAGTGTCCTTTACATCAAGGACGCAATGCCATAATAGCAGAAGCACTCACTCCTAATCAGCAGGAAAGTGTCCTTTACATCAAGGACACGGTGCCATAATAGCAGCAGCACCCCCCCCCTAATCAGCAGCAAAGTGTCCTTTACATCAAGGACGCAAGGTCATAATAGCAGCAGCACTCACCCCTAATCAGCAGGAAAGTGTCCTTTACATCAAAGACTCAAGCCATAATACCAGCAGCACTCGCCCCTAATCAGCAGCAAAGTGTCCTTTACATCTAGGACACAATGCCATAAAAGCAACAGCGGTCGCGCCTAATCAGCAGGAAAGTGTCCTTTACATCAAAGACTCAATGCCATAATACCAGCAGCACTCGCTCCTAATCAGCAGCAAAGTGTCCTTTACATCAAGGACGCAATGCCATAATAGCAGCAGCACTCGCCTCTAATCGGCAGGAAAGTGTCCTTTACATCAAGGACGCAATGCCATAATAGCAGCAGCACTCACTCCTAATCAGCAGGAAAGTGTCCTTTACATCAAGGACGCAGTGCCACAATAGCAGCAGCACTCCCCCCCCCTAATCACCAGGAAAGTGTCCTTTACATCAAGGACGCAATGCCGTAATAGCAGCAACACTCGCCCCTAATCATCAGGAAAGTGTCTTCTACATCAAGGACGCAATGCAATAATAGCAGCAGCACTCGGCCCTAATCAGCAGGAAAATGTCCTTTACATCAAGGATGCAATGTCATAATAGCAGCTGCACTCGCCCCTAATCAGCAGGAAAGTGTCCTTTACCTCAAGGATGCAATGCCATAATAGCAGCGGCACTCGCACCTAATCAGCAGGAAAGTGTCCTTTACATCAAGGACACGGTGCCATAATAGCAGCAGCACCCCCCCCCTAATCAGCAGCAAAGTGTCCTTTACATCAAGGACGCAAGGTCATAATAGCAGCAGCACTCACCCCTAATCAGCAGGAAAGTGTCCTTTACATCAAAGACTCAAGCCATAATACCAGCAGCACTCGCCCCTAATCAGCAGCAAAGTGTCCTTTACATCTAGGACACAATGCCATAAAAGCAACAGCGGTCGCGCCTAATCAGCAGGAAAGTGTCCTTTACATCAAAGACTCAATGCCATAATACCAGCAGCACTCGCTCCTAATCAGCAGCAAAGTGTCCTTTACATCAAGGACGCAATGCCATAATAGCAGCAGCACTCGCCTCTAATCGGCAGGAAAGTGTCCTTTACATCAAGGACGCAATGCCATAATAGCAGCAGCACTCACTCCTAATCAGCAGGAAAGTGTCCTTTACATCAAGGACGCGGTGCCATAATAGCAGCAGCACTCCCCCCCCTAATCAGCAGCAAAGTGTCCTTTACATCAAGGACACAATGCCATAATAGCAGCAACACTCGCCCCTAATCAGCAGGAAAGTGTCTTCTACATCAAGGACGCAATGCCATAATAGCAGCAGCACTCGGCCCTAATCAGCAGGAAAATGTCCTTTACATCAAGGATGCAATGCCATAATAGCAGCTGCACTCGCCCCTAATCAGCAGGAAAGTGTCCTTTATATCAAGGACGCAATGCCATAATAGCAGCAGCACTCACTCCTAATCAGTAGGAAAGTGTCCTTTACATCAAGGACGCGGTGCCATAATAGCAGCAGCACTCCCCCCCCAATCAGCAGCAAAGTGTCCTTTACATCCAGGACGCAATGCCGTAATAGCAGCAACACTCGCCCCTAATCAGCAGGAAAGTGTCTTCTACATCAAGGACGCAATGCCATGATAGCAGCAGCACTCGGCCCTAATCAGCAGGAAAATGTCCTTTACATCAAGGATGCAATGCCATAATAGCAGCTGCACTCGCCCCTAATCAGCAGGAAAGTGTCCTTTACCTCAAGGATGCAATGCCATAATAGCAGCGGCACTCACACCTAATCAGCAGGAAAGTGTCCTTTACATAAAGGACGCAATGCCATAATAGCAGCGGCACTCGCCCCTAATCAGCAGGAAAGTGTCCTTTACATCAAGGACGCAAGGCCATAATAGCAGCAGCACTCGCCCCTTATTAGCAGCAAAGTGTCCTTTACATCAAGGACGCAATGCCATAATAGCAGCAGCACTCGCCCCTAATCAGCAGCAAATTGTCCTTTACATCAAGGACCCAATGCCATAATAGCAGCCGCACTCGCCCCTAATCAGTAGAAATGTGCCCTTTACATAAAGGACGCAATGCCATAATAGCACCAGCAGCACTCGCCCCTAATCAGCAGGAAAGTGTCCTTTACATCAAGGACGCAATGCCATAATATCACCAGCAGCAGTCGCCCCTAATCAGCAGGAAAGCGTCCTTTACATCAAGGACGCAATGCCATAATAGTAGCAGCACTCACCCCTAATCAGCAGGAAAGTGTCCTTTACATCAAGGATGCAATGCCATGATAGCAGCAGCACTCCCCCCTAATCAGCGGCAAAGTGTCCTTTACATCAAGGACGCAATGCCATAATAGCAGCAGCACTCGCCCGTATCAGTAACAAAGCATCCTTTTACATCAAGTACTCAGTGCCATAATAGCAGCAGCACTCACCCCTAATCAGCAGGAAATTGTCCCTTACATCTAGGACGCAATGCCAAAATAGCAACAGCGCTCGCCCCTAATCAGTAACAAAGCATCCTTTTACATCAAGGACTCCATGCCATAATAGCTGCATCACTCGGACCTAATCAGCAGGAAAGTGTCCTTTACATCAAGGACGCAATACCATAATAGCAGCGGCACTCGCCCCTAATTAGCAGGAAAGTGTCCTTTACATCAAGGACGCAATGCCATAATAGCAACAGCACTCGCCCCTAATCAGCAGCAAAGTGTCCTTTACATCAAGGACGCAATGCCAAAATACCAGCAGCACTCGCACCTGATCAACAGCAAAGTGTCCTTTACATCAAGGACGCAATGCCATAATAGCACCAGCTGCACTCGCCCCTAATCAGCAGGAAAGTGTCCTTTACATCAAGGACGCAATGCCATAATAGCAGCAGCACTCGCCCCTAATCAGTAGCAAAGTGTCCTTTACATCAAGGACCCAATGCCATAATAGCAGCCGCACTCGCCCCTAATCAGCAGAAAAGTGTCCTTTACATAAAGGACGCAATGCCATAATAGCACCAGCAGCACTCGCCCCTAATCAGCAGGAAAGTGTCCTTTACATCAAGGACGCAATGCCATAATATCACCAGCAGCAGTCGCCCCTAATCAGCGGGAAAGTGTCCTTTACATCAAGAACGCAATGCCATAATAGCACCAGCAGCACTTGCACCTGATCAGCAGGAAAGTGTCCTTTACATCAAGGACGCAATGCCATAATAGCAACAGCACTCACCCCTAATCAGCAGGAAAGTGTCCTTTACATCAAGGACGCAATGCCATAATAGCAGCAACATCCGCCCCTAATCAGCAGTAAAGTGTCCTTTACATCAAGGACGCAATGCTATAATAGCAGCAGCACTCACCCCTAATCAGCAGCAAAGTGTCCTTTACATCAAGGACGCAATGCCTTAATAGCAGCGGCACTCGCCCCTAATCACAGGAAAGTGTCCTTTATATCTAGGACGCAATGCCATAATAGCAGCGGCACTCACCCCTAATCAGCAGGCAAGTGTCCTTTACATCAAGGACGCAATGCTATAATAGCAGCAGCACTCACCCCTAATCAGCAGTAAAGTGTCCTTTACATCAAAGACGCAATGCCATAATAGCAGCAACACCCGCCCCTAATCAGCAGTAAAGTGTCCTTTACATCAAGGATGCAATGCTATAATAGCAGCAGCACTCACCCCTAATCAGCAGCAAAGTGTCCTTTACATCAAGGACGCAATGCCTTAATAGCAGCGGCACTCGCCCCTAATCACAGGAAAATGTCCTTTACATCTAGGACGCAATGCCATAATAGCAGCGGCACTCACCCCTAATCAGCAGTCAAGTGTCCTTTACATTAAGGACAAAATGCCATAATAGCAGCAGCACTCGCACCTAATCAGCAGGAAAGTGTCCTTTACATCAAGGACGCAATGCTATAATAGCAGCAGCACTCACCCCTAATCAGCAGCAATGTGTCCTTTACATCAAGGACGCAATGCCATAATAGCAGCAGCACTCGCCTCTAATCGGCAGGAAAATGTCCTTTACATCAAGGACGCAATGCCATAATAGCAGCAGCACTCACTCCTAATCAGCAGGAAAGTGTCCTTTACATCAAGGACGCGGTGCCATAATAGCAGCAGGACGCCCCCCCCCCAATCAGCAGCAAAGTGCCATTTACATCAAGGACACAATGCCATAATAAAATCTGCATTCGCCCCTAATAAGCAGGAAAGTGTCCTTTACATCAAGGACGCAATGCCATTATAGCACCCACACTCGCCCCTAATCAGCAGGAAAGTGTCCTTTACATAAAGGACGCAATGCCATAATAGGACCAGCAGCACTCACCCCTAATCAGCAGGAAAGTGTCCTTTACATAAAGGACGCAATGCCATAATAGCACCAGCAACACTCGCCCCTAATCAGCAGGAAAGTGTCCTTTACATCAAGGACGCAATGCCATAATATCACCAGCAGCAGTCGCCCCTAATCAGCGGGAAAGTGTCCTTTACATTAAGGACGCAATTTCATAATGGCAGCAGCACTCGCCCCTAATCAGCAGGAAAGTGTCCCTTACATCAAGGACGCAATGCATTAATAGCAGCAACACTTGCCCCTAATCAGCAGGAAAGTGTCTTCTACATCAAGGACGCAATGCCATAATAGCAGCAGCACTCGGCCCTAATCAGCAGGAAAATGTCCTTTACATCAAGGATGTAATGCCATAATAGCAGCTGCACTCGCCCCTAATCAGCAGGAAAGTGTCCTTTATCTCAAGGACGCAATGCCATAATAGCAGCGGCACTCGCCCCTAATCAGCAGGAAAGTGTCCTTTACATCAAGGACGCAATGCCATAATAGCAGCAACACCCGCCCCTAATCAGCAGTAAAGTGTCCTTTACATCAAGGACGCAATGCTATAATAGCAGCAGCACTCACCCCTAATCAGCAGCAAAGTGTCCTTTACATCAAGGACGCAATGCCTTAATAGCAGCGGCACTCGCCCCTAATCACAGGAAAGTGTCCTTTATATCTAGGACGCAATGCCATAATAGCAGCGGCACTCACCCCTAATCAGCAGGCAAGTGTCCTTTACATCAAGGACGCAATGCTATAATAGCAGCAGCACTCACCCCTAATCAGCAGTAAAGTGTCCTTTACATCAAAGACGCAATGCCATAATAGCAGCAACACCCGCCCCTAATCAGCAGTAAAGTGTCCTTTACATCAAGGATGCAATGCTATAATAGCAGCAGCACTCACCCCTAATCAGCAGCAAAGTGTCCTTTACATCAAGGACGCAATGCCTTAATAGCAGCGGCACTCGCCCCTAATCACAGGAAAGTGTCCTTTACATCTAGGACGCAATGCCATAATAGCAGCGGCACTCACCCCTAATCAGCAGTCAAGTGTCCTTTACATTAAGGACAAAATGCCATAATAGCAGCAGCACTTGCACCTAATCAGCAGGAAAGTGTCCTTTACATAAAGGACGCAATGCCATAATAGCACCAGCAACACTCGCCCCTAATCAGCAGGAAAGTGTCCTTTACATCAAGGACGCAATGCCATAATATCACCAGCAGCAGTCGCCCCTAATCAGCGGGAAAGTGTCCTTTACATCAAGGATGCAATGCCATAATAGCAGCTGCACTCGCCCCTAATCAGCAGGAAAGTGTCCTTTATCTCAAGGACGCAATGCCATAATAGCAGCGGCACTCGCCCCTAATCAGCAGGAAAGTGTCCTTTACATGAAGGACACAATGCCATAATAGCACCAGCAACACTCGCCCACTAATAAGCAGAAAAGTGTCCTTTACATCAAGGACGCAATGTCATAATAGCAGTGGCACTCGCCCCTAATCAGCAGGAAAGTGTCCTTTATATCAAGGATGCAATCCCATAGTAGCACCAGCACTTGCCCCTAATCAGCAGAAGAGTGTCATTTCCATCAAGGACGCAGTGCCATAATAGCAACAGCACTCGCCCCTAAACAGCAGGAAAGTGTTCTTTACATCAAGGACACTATGCCATAATAGCAGCAGCACTCATCCATAATCAGCAGGAAAGTGCCCTTTACATCAAGGATGCAATGCCATAATAGCATGAGCACTCGCCCTAATCAGCAGGAAAGTGTCCTTTACATCAAGAATGCAATGCCATAATAGCAGCAGCACACGCCCCTAATCAGCATGAAAGCGTTGTTTACATCTAGGACACAATGCCATAATAGCAACAGCACTCGCCCCTAATCAGCAGGAAAGTGTCCTTTACATCAAGGACGCAATGCCATAATAGCAGCAGCGCTCGCCCCTAATCAGCAGCAAAGTGGCCTTTACATCAAGGACGCAATGCCATAATACCAGTAGCACTTGCCCATAATCAGCAGGAAAGTGACCTTTACATCAAGGACGCAATGCCATAATAGCAGCAGCACTCGCCCCTAATCAGCAGAAAAGTGTCCTTTACATCAAAGACTCAATGCCATAATACCAGCAGCACTCGCTCCTAATCAGCAGCAAAGTGTCCTTTACATCAAGGACGCAATGCCATAATAGCAGCAGCACTCGCCTCTAATCGGCAGGAAAGTGTCCTTTACATCAAGGACGCAATGCCATAATAGCAGCAGCACTCACTCCTAATCAGCAGGAAAGTGTCCTTTACATCAAGGACGCAGTGCCATAATAGCAGCAGCACTCCCCCCCCCTAATCACCAGGAAAGTGTCCTTTACATCAAGGACGCAATGCCGTAATAGCAGCAACACTCGCCCCTAATCATCAGGAAAGTGTCTTCTACATCAAGGACGCAATGCAATAATAGCAGCAGCACTCGGCCCTAATCAGCAGGAAAATGTCCTTTACATCAAGGATGCAATGTCATAATAGCAGCTGCACTCGCCCCTAATCAGCAGGAAAGTGTCCTTTACCTCAAGGATGCAATGCCATAATAGCAGCGGCACTCGCACCTAATCAGCAGGAAAGTGTCCTTTACATAAAGGACGCAATGCCATAATAGCAGCGGCACTCGCCCCTAATCAGCAGGAAAGTGTCCTTTACATCAAGGACGCAATGCCATAACAGCACCAGCAACACTCGCCCCTAATAAGCAGCAAAGTGTCCTTTACATCAAGGACGCAATGCCATAATAGCAGCAGCAATCGCCTCTAATCGGCAGGAAAGTGTCCTTTACATCAAGGACGCAATGCCATAATAGCAGCAGCACTCACTCCTAATCAGCAGGAAAGTGTCCTTTACATCAAGGACACGGTGCCATAATAGCAGCAGCACCCCCCCCTAATCAGCAGCAAAGTGTCCTTTACATCAAGGACGCAAGGTCATAATAGCAGCAGCACTCACCCCTAATCAGCAGGAAAGTGTCCTTTACATCAAAGACTCAAGCCATAATACCAGCAGCACTCGCCCCTAATCAGCAGCAAAGTGTCCTTTACATCAAGGACGCAATGCCATAATAGCAGCAGCAATCGCCTCTAATCGGCAGGAAAGTGTCCTTTACATCAAGGACGCAATGCCATAATAGCAGCAGCACTCACTCCTAATCAGCAGGAAAGTGTCCTTTACATCAAGGACACAGTGCCATAATAGCAGCAGCACCCCCCCCTAATCAGCAGCAAAGTGTCCTTTACATCAAGGACGCAATGCCATAATAGTAGCAGCACTCACCCCTAATCAGCAGGAAAGTGTCCTTTACATCAAGGATGCAATGCCATGATAGCAGCAGCACTCCCCCCTAATCAGCGGCAAAGTGTCCTTTACATCAAGGACGCAATGCCATAATAGCAGCAGCACTCGCCCGTATCAGTAACAAAGCATCCTTTTACATCAAGTACTCAGTGCCATAATAGCAGCAGCACTCACCCCTAATCAGCAGGTAATTGTCCCTTACATCTAGGACGCAATGCCAAAATAGCAACAGCGCTCGCCCCTAATCAGTAACAAAGCATCCTTTTACATCAAGGACTCCATGCCATAATAGCTGCATCACTCGGACCTAATCAGCAGGAAAGTGTCCTTTACATCAAGGACGCAATACCATAATAGCAGCGGCACTCGCCCCTAATTAGCAGGAAAGTGTCCTTTACATCAAGGACGCAATGCCATAATAGCAACAGCACTCGCCCCTAATCAGCAGCAAAGTGTCCTTTACATCAAGGACGCAATGCCAAAATACCAGCAGCACTCGCACCTGATCAACAGCAAAGTGTCCTTTACATCAAGGACGCAATGCCATAATAGCACCAGCTGCACTCGCCCCTAATCAGCAGGAAAGTGTCCTTTACATCAAGGACGCAATGCCATAATAGCAGCAGCACTCGCCCCTAATCAGTAGCAAAGTGTCCTTTACATCAAGGACCCAATGCCATAATAGCAGCCGCACTCGCCCCTAATCAGCAGAAAAGTGTCCTTTACATAAAGGACGCAATGCCATAATAGCACCAGCAGCACTCGCCCCTAATCAGCAGGAAAGTGTCCTTTACATCAAGGACGCAATGCCATAATATCACCAGCAGCAGTCGCCCCTAATCAGCGGGAAAGTGTCCTTTACATCAAGAACGCAATGCCATAATAGCACCAGCAGCACTTGCACCTGATCAGCAGGAAAGTGTCCTTTACATCAAGGACGCAATGCCATAATAGCAACAGCACTCACCCCTAATCAGCAGGAAAGTGTCCTTTACATCAAGGACGCAATGCCATAATAGCAGCAACATCCGCCCCTAATCAGCAGTAAAGTGTCCTTTACATCAAGGACGCAATGCTATAATAGCAGCAGCACTCACCCCTAATCAGCAGCAAAGTGTCCTTTACATCAAGGACGCAATGCCTTAATAGCAGCGGCACTCGCCCCTAATCACAGGAAAGTGTCCTTTATATCTAGGACGCAATGCCATAATAGCAGCGGCACTCACCCCTAATCAGCAGGCAAGTGTCCTTTACATCAAGGACGCAATGCTATAATAGCAGCAGCACTCACCCCTAATCAGCAGTAAAGTGTCCTTTACATCAAAGACGCAATGCCATAATAGCAGCAACACCCGCCCCTAATCAGCAGTAAAGTGTCCTTTACATCAAGGATGCAATGCTATAATAGCAGCAGCACTCACCCCTAATCAGCAGCAAAGTGTCCTTTACATCAAGGACGCAATGCCTTAATAGCAGCGGCACTCGCCCCTAATCACAGGAAAGTGTCCTTTACATCTAGGACGCAATGCCATAATAGCAGCGGCACTCACCCCTAATCAGCAGTCAAGTGTCCTTTACATTAAGGACAAAATGCCATAATAGCAGCAGCACTCGCACCTAAACAGCAGGAAAGTGTCCTTTACATCAAGGACGCAATGCTATAATAGCAGCAGCACTCACCCCTAATCAGCAGCAATGTGTCCTTTACATCAAGGACGCAATGCCATAATAGCAGCAGCACTCGCCTCTAATCGGCAGGAAAATGTCCTTTACATCAAGGACGCAATGCCATAATAGCAGCAGCACTCACTCCTTATCAGCAGGAAAGTGTCCTTTACATCAAGGACGCGGTGCCATAATAGCAGCAGGACGCCCCCCCCCCAATCAGCAGCAAAGTGCCCTTTACATCAAGGACACAATGCCATAATAAAATCTGCATTCGCCCCTAATAAGCAGGAAAGTGTCCTTTACATCAAGGACGCAATGCCATTATAGCACCCACACTCGCCCCTAATCAGCAGGAAAGTGTCCTTTACATAAAGGACGCAATGCCATAATAGGACCAGCAGCACTCACCCCTAATCAGCAGGAAAGTGTCCTTTACATAAAGGACGCAATGCCATAATAGCACCAGCAACACTCGCCCCTAATCAGCAGGAAAGTGTCCTTTACATCAAGGACGCAATGCCATAATATCACCAGCAGCAGTCGCCCCTAATCAGCGGGAAAGTGTCCTTTACATTAAGGACGCAATTTCATAATGGCAGCAGCACTCGCCCCTAATCAGCAGGAAAGTGTCCCTTACATCAAGGACACAATGCATTAATAGCAGCAACACTTGCCCCTAATCAGCAGGAAAGTGTCTTATACATCAAGGACGCAATGCCATAATAGCAGCAGCACTCGGCCCTAATCAGCAGGAAAATGTCCTTTACATCAAGGATGCAATGCCATAATAGCAGCTGCACTCGCCCCTAATCAGCAGGAAAGTGTCCTTTATCTCAAGGACGCAATGCCATAATAGCAGCGGCACTCGCCCCTAATCAGCAGGAAAGTGTCCTTTACATCAAGGACGCAATGCCATAATAGCAGCAACACCCGCCCCTAATCAGCAGTAAAGTGTCCTTTACATCAAGGACGCAATGCTATAATAGCAGCAGCACTCACCCCTAATCAGCAGCAAAGTGTCCTTTACATCAAGGACGCAATGCCTTAATAGCAGCGGCACTCGCCCCTAATCACAGGAAAGTGTCCTTTATATCTAGAACGCAATGCCATAATAGCAGCGGCACTCACCCCTAATCAGCAGGCAAGTGTCCTTTACATCAAGGACGCAATGCTATAATAGCAGCAGCACTCACCCCTAATCAGCAGTAAAGTGTCCTTTACATCAAAGACGCAATGCCATAATAGCAGCAACACCCGCCCCTAATCAGCAGTAAAGTGTCCTTTACATCAAGGATGCAATGCTATAATAGCAGCAGCACTCACCCCTAATCAGCAGCAAAGTGTCCTTTACATCAAGGACGCAATGCCTTAATAGCAGCGGCACTCGCCCCTAATCACAGGAAAGTGTCCTTTACATCTAGGACGCAATGCCATAATAGCAGCGGCACTCACCCCTAATCAGCAGTCAAGTGTCCTTTACATTAAGGACAAAATGCCATAATAGCAGCAGCACTCGCACCTAATCAGCAGGAAAGTGTCCTTTACATAAAGGACGCAATGCCATAATAGCACCAGCAACACTCGCCCCTAATCAGCAGGAAAGTGTCCTTTACATCAAGGACGCAATGCCATAATATCACCAGCAGCAGTCGCCCCTAATCAGCGGGAAAGTGTCCTTTACATCAAGGATGCAATGCCATAATAGCAGCTGCACTCGCCCCTAATCAGCAGGAAAGTGTCCTTTATCTCAAGGACGCAATGCCATAATAGCAGCGGCACTCGCCCCTAATCAGCAGGAAAGTGTCCTTTATATCAAGGATGCAATCCCATAGTAGCACCAGCACTTGCCCCTAATCAGCAGAAGAGTGTCATTTCCATCAAGGACGCAGTGCCATAATAGCAACAGCACTCGCCCCTAAACAGCAGGAAAGTGTTCTTTACATCAAGGACACTATGCCATAATAGCAGCAGCACTCACCCATAATCAGCAGGAAAGTGCCCTTTACATCAAGGATGCAATGCCATAATAGCATGAGCACTCGCCCTAATCAGCAGGAAAGTGTCCTTTACATCAAGAATGCAATGCCATAATAGCAGCAGCACACGCCCCTAATCAGCATGAAAGCGTTGTTTACATCTAGGACACAATGCCATAATAGCAACAGCACTCGCCCCTAATCAGCAGGAAAGTGTCCTTTACATCAAGGACGCAATGCCATAATAGCAGCAGCGCTCACCCCTAATCAGCAGCAAAGTGGCCTTTACATTAAGGACGCAATGCCATAATACCAGTAGCACTTGCCCATAATCAGCAGGAAAGTGACCTTTACATCAAGGACGCAATGCCATAATAGCAGCAGCACTCGCCCCTAATCAGCAGAAAAGTGTCCTTTACATCAAAGACTCAATGCCATAATACCAGCAGCACTCGCTCCTAATCAGCAGCAAAGTGTCCTTTACATCAAGGACGCAATGCCATAATAGCAGCAGCACTCGCCTCTAATCGGCAGGAAAGTGTCCTTTACATCAAGGACGCAATGCCATAATAGCAGCAGCACTCACTCCTAATCAGCAGGAAAGTGTCCTTTACATCAAGGACGCAGTGCCATAATAGCAGCAGCACTCCCCCCCCCTAATCACCAGGAAAGTGTCCTTTACATCAAGGACGCAATGCCGTAATAGCAGCAACACTCGCCCCTAATCATCAGGAAAGTGTCTTCTACATCAAGGACGCAATGCAATAATAGCAGCAGCACTCGGCCCTAATCAGCAGGAAAATGTCCTTTACATCAAGGATGCAATGTCATAATAGCAGCTGCACTTGCCCCTAATCAGCAGGAAAGTGTCCTTTACCTCAAGGATGCAATGCCATAATAGCAGCGGCACTCGCACCTAATCAGCAGGAAAGTGTCCTTTACATAAAGGACGCAATGCCATAATAGCAGCGGCACTCGCCCCTAATCAGCAGGAAAGTGTCCTTTACATCAAGGACGCAATGCCATAATAGCACCAGCAACACTCGCCCCTAATAAGCAGCAAAATGTCCTTTACATCAAGGACGCAATGCCATAATAGCAGCAGCAATCGCCTCTAATCGGCAGGAAAGTGTCCTTTACATCAAGGACGCAATGCCATAATAGCAGCAGCACTCACTCCTAATCAGCAGGAAAGTGTCCTTTACATCAAGGACACGGTGCCATAATAGCAGCAGCACCCCCCCCTAATCAGCAGCAAAGTGTCCTTTACATCAAGGACGCAAGGTCATAATAGCAGCAGCACTCACCCCTAATCAGCAGGTAAGTGTCCTTTACATCAAAGACTCAAGCCATAATACCAGCAGCACTCGCCCCTAATCAGCAGCAAAGTGTCCTTTACATCTAGGACACAATGCCATAAAAGCAACAGCGGTCGCGCCTAATCAGCAGGAAAGTGTCCTTTGCATCAAAGACTCAATGCCATAATACCAGCAGCACTCGCTCCTAATCAGCAGCAAAGTGTCCTTTACATCAAGGACGCAATGCCATAATAGCAGCAGCACTCGCCTCTAATCGGCAGGAAAGTGTCCTTTACATCAAGGACGCAATGCCATAATAGCAGCAGCACTCACTCCTAATCAGCAGGAAAGTGTCCTTTACATCAAGGACGCGGTGCCATAATAGCTGCAGCACTCCCCCCCTAATCAGCAGCAAAGTGTCCTTTACATCAAGGACGCAATGCCGTAATAGCAGCAACACTCGCCCCTAATCAGCAGGAAAGTGTCTTCTACATCAAGGACGCAATGCCATAATAGCAGCAGCACTCGGCCCTAATCAGCAGGAAAATGTCCTTTACATCAAGGATGCAATGCCATAATAGCAGCTGCACTCGCCCTTAATCAGCAGGAAAGTGTCCTTTACCTCAAGGATGCAATGCCATAATAGCAGCGGCACTCGCACCTAATCAGCAGGAAAGTGTCCTTTACATAAAGGACGCAATGCCATAATAGCAGCGGCAATCGCCCCTAATCAGCAGGAAAGTGTCCTTTACATCAAGGACGCAATGGCATAATAGCACCAGCATCACTCGCCCCCTAATAAGCAGAAAAGTGTCCTTTACTTCAAGGACGCAATGCCATAATAGCAGTGGCACTCGCCCCTAATCAACAGGAAAGTGTCCTTTATATCAAGGATGCAATCCCATAGTAGCACCAGCACTTGCCCCTAATCAGCAGGAAAGTTGTCATTTCCATCAAGGATACAGTGCCATAATAGCAACAGCACTCGCCCCTAAACAGCAGGAAAGTGTTCTTTACATCAAGGACACTATGCCATAATAGCAGCAGCACTCACCCATAATCAACAGGAAAGTGCCCTTTACATCAAGGATGCAATGCCATAATAGCATGAGCAATCGCCCCTAATCAGCAGGAAAGTGTCCTTTACATCAAGAATGCAATGCCATAATAGCAGCAGCAAACGCCCCTAATCAGCATGAAAGCGTTGTTTACATCTAGGACACAATGCCATAATAGCAACAGCGCTCGCCCCTAATCAGCAGGAAAGTGTCCTTTACATCAAGGACGCAATTCCATAATAGCAGCAGAGCTCGCCCCTAATCAGCATGAAAGTGTCCTTTACATCAAGGACGCGATGCCATAATACCAGTAGCACTTGCCCATAATCAGCAGGAAATTGTCCTTTACATCAAGGACGCAATGCCATAATAGCAGCAGCACTCGCCCCTAATCAGCAGGAAAGTGTCCTTTACATCAAGGACGCAATGCCATAATAGCAGCAGCACTCGCCCCTAATCAGCATGAAAGTGTCCTTTAAATCAAGGACGCAATGCCATAATAGCAGCAGCACTCCGCCCCTATCAGTAACAAAGCATCCTTTTACATCAAGGACTCCATGCCATAATAGCTGCATCACTCGGACCTAATCAGCAGCAAAGTGTCATTTACATCAAGGACGCAATACCATAATAGCAGCGGCACTCGCCCCTAATTAGCAGGAAAATGTCCTTTATATCAAGGACGCAATGTCATAATAGCAGCAGCACTTGCCCCTAATCAGCAGCAAAGTGTCCTTTACATCAAGGACGCAATGCCATAATACCAGCAGTACTCGCACCTAATCAGCAGGACACTGTCCTTTACATCAAGGGCAAAATGGGCCTCATTACAACCCTGACGGATCGGGTCAACGGGTGCCTCAAAAGGATGTGGACCCATTAAACCCGTTCCGCCACATTACGAGGTCCCCTCGCGGGACACGGTAAGCACACCTGGTAAAACCAGGCATGCATACCGGGTCCCGCGAGGGGAAGAGGGAGCAAACAACGGGCCACTCGTAATCGGCCCGTTGTTTGCTCCCTCTCCCATTCCCATTCAGCACTATGGGAGCTGAAATGGTAATGGGGAAGGTCCGGGTCCTTGGAGGGAGGAATTACCAGGCCCTCCGAACTCAGAATGGCCCGGTAATTCCTCATTCTGGGAACCCGGACGTGATTTCGGCAACAGCCATGCCGCCAATAGCGGCATGGCTACTGCCGAGGTCGTAATGAGGCCCAATGCCATAATAGCAGCAGCACTCGCCCCTAATCGGCAAGAAAGTGTCCTTTACATAAAGGACGCAATGCCACAATAGCAGCAGCACTCGCCCCTAATCAGCAGGAAAGTGTCCTTTACATCAAGGACGCAATGCCATAATAGCAGCAGCACTCGTCCCTAATCAGCAGGAAAGTGTCCTTTACATCAAGGACACAATGCCATAATAGCAGCAGCACTCACTCCTAATCGGCAAGAAAGTGTCCTTTACATAAAGGACGCAATGCCACAATAGCAGCAGCACTCGCCCCTAATCAGCAGGAAAGTGTCCTTTACATCAAGGACGCAATGCCATAATAGCAGCAGCACTCGTCCCTAATCAGCAGGAAAGTGTCCTTTACATCAAGGACACAATGCCATAATAGCAGCAGCACTCACTCCTAATCAGCAGGAAAGTGTCCTTTACATCAAGGACGCAGTGCCATAATAGCAGCAGCACTCGCCCCTAAACAGCAGGAAAGTGTCCTTTACATCAAGGACGCAATGCCATAATATCACCAGCAGCAGTCGCCCCTAATCAGCGGGAAAGTGTCCTTTACATCAAGGACGCAATGCCATAAGAGCAGCGGCACTCGTCCCTGATCAGCGGGAAAGAGTCCTTTACATCAAGGACTCTATGCCATAATAGCTGCATCGCTCGGACCTAATCAGCAGGAAAGTGTCCTTTACATCAAGGACGCAATATCATAATAGCAGCGGCACTCGCCCCTAATTAGCAGGAAAGTGTCCTTTACATCAAGGACGCAATGCCATAATAGCAGCAGCACTCGCCCCTAATCAGCAGCAAAGTGTCCTTTACATCAAGGACGCAATGCCATAATACCAGCAGCACTCGCGCCTGATCAACAGCAAAGTGTCCTTTACATCAAGCACGCAATGCCATAATGGCACCAGCTGCACTCGCCCCTAATCAGCAGGAAAGTGTCCTTTACATCAAGGACGCAAGGCCATAATAGCAGCAGCACTCGCCTCTTATTAGCATCAAAGTGTCCTTTACATCAAGGACGCAATGCCATTATAGCAGCAGTACTCGCCCTTAATCAGCAGCAAAGTGTACTTTACATCAAGGACCCAATGCCATAATAGCAGCTGCACTCGCCCCTAATCAGCAGAAAAGTGTCCTTTACATCAAGGACCCAATGCCATAATAGCAGCCGCACTCGCCCCTAATCAGCTGAAAAGTGTCCTTTACATAAAGGACGCAATGCCATAATAGCACCAGGAGCACTCGCCCCTAATCAGCAGGAAAGTGTCCTTTACATCAAGGACGCAATGCCATAATATCACCAGCAGCAGTCGCCCCTAATCAGCGGGAAAGTGTAATTTACATCAAGAACACAATGCCATAATAGCACCAGCAGCACTTGCACCTGATCAGCAGGAAAGTGTCCTTTACATCAAGGACGCAATGCCATAATAGCAGCAACACCCGCCCCTAATCAGCAGCAAAGTGTCCTTTACATCTAGGACGCAATGCCTTAATAGCAGCGGCACTCGCCCCTAATCACAGGAAAGTGTCCTTTACATCTAGGACGCAATGCCATAATAGCAGCGGCACTCACCCCTAATCAGCAGGCAAGTGTCCTTTACATCAAGGACGAAATGCCATAATAGCAGCAGCACTCGCACCTAATCAGCAGGAAAGTGTCCTTTACATCAAGGACGCAATGCTATAATAGCAGCAGCACTCACCCCTAATCAGCAGTAAAGTGTCCTTTACATCAAGGACGCAATGCCGTAATAGCAGCAACACCCGCCCCTAATCAGCAGTAAAGTGTCCTTTACATCAAGGACGCAATGCTATAATAGCAGCAGCACTCACCCCTAATCAGCAGCAAAGTGTCCTTTACATCAAGGACGCAATACCTTAATAGCAGCGGCACTCGCCCCTAATCACAGGAACGTGTCCTTTACATCTAGGACGCAATGCCATAATAGCAGCGGCACTCGCCCCTAATCAGCAGGCAAGTGTCCTTTACATCAAGGACGAAATGCCATAATAGCAGCAGCACTCGCACCTAATCAGCAGGAAAGTGTCCTTTACATCAAGGACGCAATGCTATAATAGCAACAGCACTCACCCCTAATCAGCAGAAATGTGTCCTTTACATCAAGGACGCAATGCCATAATAGCAGTAGCACTCGCCCCTAATCAGCAGGAAAGTGTCCTTTACATCAAACACTCAATGCCATAATACCAGCAGCACTCGCCCCTAATCAGCAGCAAAGTGTCCTTTACATCAAGGACGCAATGCCATAATAGCAGCAGCACTCGCCCCTAATCAGCAGGAAAATGTCCTTTACATCAAAGACTCAATGCCATAATACCAGCACCACTCGCCCCTAATCAGCAGCAAAGTGTCCTTTACAACAAGGACGCAATGCCATAATAGCAGCAGCACTTGCCCCTAATAAGCAGGAAAGTGTCCTTTACATCAAGGACGCAATGCCATTATAGCACCCGCACTCGCCCCTAATCAGCAGGAAAGTGTCCTTTACATAAAGGACGCAATGCCATAATAGGACCAGCAGCACTCACCCCTAATCAGCAGGAAAGTGTCCTTTACATAAAGGACGCAATGCCATAATAGCAGCAGCACTTGCCCCTAATAAGCAGGAAAGTGTCCTTTACATCAAGGACGCAATGCCATTATAGCACCCGCACTCGCCCCTAATCAGCAGGAAAGTGTCCTTTACATAAAGGACGCTATGCCATAATAGGACCAGCAGCACTCACCCCTAATCAGCAGGAAAGTGTCCTTTACATAAAGGACGCAATGCCATAATAGCACCAGCAGAACTCGCCCCTAATCAGCAGGAAAGTGTCCTTTACATCAAGGACGCAATGCTATAATAGCAGCAGCACTCACCCCTAATCAGCAGCAATGTGTCCTTTACATCAAGGACGCAATGCCATAATAGCAGCAGCACTCGCCCCTAATCAGCAGGAAAGTGTCCTTTACATCAAAGACTCAATGCCATAATACCAGCAGCACTCGCCCCTAATCAGCAGCAAAGTGTCCTTTACATCAAGGACGCAATGCCATAATAGCAGCAGCACTCGCCCCCAATCAGCCGCAAAGTGCCCTTTACATCAAGTACACAATGCCATAATAAAATCTGCACTTGCCCCTAATAAGCAGGAAAGTGTCCTTTACATCAATGACGCAATGCCATTATAGCACCCGCACTCGCCCCTAATCAGCAGGAAAGTGTCCTTTACATAAAGGACGCAATGCCATAATAGGACCAGCAGCACTCACCCCTAATCAGCAGGAAAGTGTCCTTTACATAAAGGACGCAATGCCATAATAGCACCAGCAGAACTCGCCCCTAATCAGCAGGAAAGTGTCCTTTACATCAAGGATGCAATGCCATAATATCACCAGCAGCAGTCGCCCCTAATCACCGGGAAAGTGTCCTTTACATTAAGTACGCAATGTCATAATAGCAGCAGCACTCGCCCCTAATCAGCAGGAAAGTGTCCCTTACATCAAGGACGCAATGCCGTAATAGCAGCAACACTCACCCCTAATCAGCAGGAAAGTGTCTTCTACATCAAGGACGCAATGCCATAATAGCAGCAGCACTCGGCCCTAATCAGCAGGAAAATGTCCTTTACATCAAGGATGCAATGCCATAATAGCAGCTGCACTCGCCCTTAATCAGCAGGAAAGTGTCCTTTACCTCAAGGATGCAATGCCATAATAGCAGCGGCACTCGCACCTAATCAGCAGGAAAGTGTCCTTTACATAAAGGACGCAATGCCATAATAGCAGCTGCACTCGCCCCTAATCAGCAGGAAAGTGTCCTTTACATCAAGGACGCAATGGCATAATAGCACCAGCATCACTCGCCCCCTAATAAGCAGAAAAGTGTCCTTTACATCAAGGACGCAATGCCATAATAGCAGTGGCACTCGCCCCTAATCAACAGGAAAGTGTCCTTTATATCAAGGATGCAATCCCATAGTAGCACCAGCACTTGCCCCTAATCAGCAGGAAAGTTGTCATTTCCATCAAGGACGCAGTGCCATAATAGCAACAGCACTCGCCCCTAAACAGCAGGAAAGTGTTCTTTACATCAAGGACACTATGCCATAATAGCAGCAGCACTCACCCATAATCAACAGGAAAGTGCCCTTTACATCAAGGATGCAATGCCATAATAGCATGAGCAATCGCCCCTAATCAGCAGGAAAGTGTCCCTTACATCAAGGACGCAATGCCGTAATAGCAGCAACACTCACCCCTAATCAGCAGGAAAGTGTCTTCTACATCAAGGACGCAATGCCATAATAGCAGAAGCACTCGGCCCTAATCAGCAGGAAAATGTCCTGTACATCAAGGATGCAATGCCATAATAGCAGCTGCACTCGCCCTTAATCAGCAGGAAAGTGTCCTTTACCTCAAGGATGCAATGCCATAATAGCAGCGGCACTCGCACCTAATCAGCAGGAAAGTGTCCTTTACATAAAGGACGCAATGCCATAATAGCAGCGGCACTCGCCCCTAATCAGCAGGAAAGTGTCCTTTACATCAAGGACGCAATGGCATAATAGCACCAGCATCACTCGCCCCCTAATAAGCAGAAAAGTGTCCTTTACATCAAGGACGCAATGCCATAATAGCAGTGGCACTCGCCCCTAATCAACAGGAAAGTGTCCTTTATATCAAGGATGCAATCCCATAGTAGCACCAGCACTTGCCCCTAATCAGCAGGAAAGTTGTCATTTCCATCAAGGACGCAGTGCCATAATAGCAACAGCACTCGCCCCTAAACAGCAGGAAAGTGTTCTTTACATCAAGGACACTATGCCATAATAGCAGCAGCACTCACCCATAATCAACAGGAAAGTGCCCTTTACATCAAGGATGCAATGCCATAATAGCATGAGCAATCGCCCCTAATCAGCAGGAAAGTGTCCTTTACATCAAGAATGCATAGCAGCAGCACACGCCCCTAATCAGCATAAAAGTGTTGTTTACATCTAGGACACAATGCCATAATAGCAACAGCGCTCGCCCCTAATCAGCAGGAAAGTGTCCTTTACATCAAGGACGCAATTCCATAATAGCAGCAGAGCTCGCCCCTAATCAGCATGAAAGTGTCCTTTACATCAAGAACGCGATGCCATAATACCAGTAGCACTTGCCCATAATCAGCAGGAAATTGTCCTTTACATCAAGGACGCAATGCCATAATAGCAGCAGCACTCGCCCCTAATCAGCAGGAAAGTGTCCTTTACATCAAGGACGCAATGCCATAATAGCAGCAGCACTCGCCCCTAATCAGCATGAAAGTGTGTTTTACATCTAGGACACAATGCCATAATAGCAACAGCGGTCGCCCCTAATCAGCAGGAAAGTGTCCTTTACATCAAAGACTCAATGCCATAATACCAGCAGCACTCGCTCCTAATCAGCAGCAAAGTGTCCTTTACATCAAGATCGCAATGCCATAATAGCAGCAGCAATCGCCTCTAATCGGCAGGAAAGTGTCCTTTACATCAAGGACGCAATGCCATAATAGCAGCAGCACTCACTCCTAATCAGCAGGAAAGTGTCCTTTACATCAAGGACACGGTGCCATAATAGCAGCAGAACCCCCACTTATCATCAGCAAAGTGTCCTTTACATCAAGGACTCAAGGTCATAATAGCAGCAGCACTCACCCCTAATCAGCAGGAAAGTGTCCTTTACATCAAAGACTCAAGCCATAATACCAGCAGCACTCGCCCCTAATCAGCAGCAAAGTGTCCTTTACATCAAGGACGCGGTGCCATAATAGCAGCAGCACTCCCCCCCTAATCAGCAGCAAAGTGTCCTTTACATCAAGGACGCAATGCCGTAATAGCAGCAACACTCGCCCCTAATCAGCAGGAAAGTGTCTTCTACATCAAGGACGCAATGCCATAATAGCAGCAGCACTCGGCCCTAATCAGCAGGAAAATGTCCTTTACATCAAGGATGCAATGCCATAATAGCAGCTGCACTCGCCCCTAATCAGCAGGAAAGTGTCCTTTATATCAAGGACGCAATGCCATAATAGCAGCAGCACTCACTCCTAATCAGTAGGAAAGTGTCCTTTACATCAAGGACGCGATTCCATAATAGCAGCAGCACTCCCCCCCAATCAGCAGCAAAGTATCCTTTACATCCAGGACGCAATGCCGTAATAGCAGCAACACTCGCCCCTAATCAGCAGGAAAGTGTCTTCTACATCAAGGACGCAATGCCATGATAGCAGCAGCACTCGGCCCTAATCAGCAGGAAAATGTCCTTTACATCAAGGATGCAATGCCATAATAGCAGCTGCACTCGCCCCTAATCAGCAGGAAAGTGTCCTTTACCTCAAGGATGCAATGCCATAATAGCAGCGGCACTCACACCTAATCAGCAGGAAAGTGTCCTTTACATAAAGGACGCAATGCCATAATAGCAGCGGCACTCGCCCCTAATCAGCAGGAAAGTGTCCTTTACATCAAGGACGCAAGGTCATAATAGCAGCAGCACTCGCCCCTTATTAGCAGCAAAGTGTCCTTTACATCAAGGACGCAATGCCATAATAGCAGCAGCACTCGCCCCTAATCAGCAGCAAATTGTCCTTTACATCAAGGACCCAATGCCATAATAGCAGCCGCACTCGCCCCTAATCAGTAGAAATGTGCCCTTTACATAAAGGACGCAATGCCATAATAGCACCAGCAGCACTCGCCCCTAATCAGCAGGAAAGTGTCCTTTACATCAAGGACGCAATGCCATAATATCACCAGCAGCAGTCGCCCCTAATCAGCAGGAAAGCGTCCTTTACATCAAGGACGCAATGCCATAATAGTAGCAGCACTCACCCCTAATCAGCAGGAAAGTGTCCTTTACATCAAGGATGCAATGCCATGATAGCAGCAGCACTCCCCCCTAATCAGCGGCAAAGTGTCCTTTACATCAAGGACGCAATGCCATAATAGCAGCAGCACTCGCCCGTATCAGTAACAAAGCATCCTTTTACATCAAGTACTCAGTGCCATAATAGCAGCAGCACTCACCCCTAATCAGCAGGAAATTGTCCCTTACATCTAGGACGTAATGCCAAAATAGCAACAGCGCTCGCCCCTAATCAGTAACAAAGCATCCTTTTACATCAAGGACTCCATGCCATAATAGCTGCATCACTCGGACCTAATCAGCAGGAAAGTGTCCTTTACATCAAGGACGCAATACCATAATAGCAGCGGCACTCGCCCCTAATTAGCAGGAAAGTGTCCTTTACATCAAGGACGCAATGCCATAATAGCAACAGCACTCGCCCCTAATCAGCAGCAAAGTGTCCTTTACATCAAGGACGCAATGCCATAATACCAGCAGCACTCGCACCTGATCAACAGCAAAGTGTCCTTTACATCAAGGACGCAATGCCATAATAGCACCAGCTGCACTCGCCCCTAATCAGCAGGAAAGTGTCCTTTACATCAAGGACGCAATGCCATAATAGCAGCAGCACTCGCCCCTAATCAGTAGCAAAGTGTCCTTTACATCAAGGACCCAATGCCATAATAGCAGCCGCACTCGCCCCTAATCAGCAGAAAAGTGTCCTTTACATAAAGGACGCAATGCCATAATAGCACCAGCAGCACTCGCCCCTAATCAGCAGGAAAGTGTCCTTTACATCAAGGACGCAATGCCATAATATCACCAGCAGCAGTCGCCCCTAATCAGCGGGAAAGTGTCCTTTACATCAAGAACGCAATGCCATAATAGCACCAGCAGCACTTGCACCTGATCAGCAGGAAAGTGTCCTTTACATCAAGGACGCAATGCCATAATAGCAACAGCACTCACCCCTAATCAGCAGGAAAGTGTCCTTTACATCAAGGACGCAATGCCATAATAGCAGCAACACCCGCCCCTAATCAGCAGTAAAGTGTCCTTTACATCAAGGACGCAATGCTATAATAGCAGCAGCACTCACCCCTAATCAGCAGCAAAGTGTCCTTTACATCAAGGACGCAATGCCTTAATAGCAGCGGCACTCGCCCCTAATCACAGGAAAGTGTCCTTTATATCTAGGACGCAATGCCATAATAGCAGCGGCACTCACCCCTAATCAGCAGGCAAGTGTCCTTTACATCAAGGACGCAATGCTATAATAGCAGCAGCACTCACCCCTAATCAGCAGTAAAGTGTCCTTTACATCAAAGACGCAATGCCATAATAGCAGCAACACCCGCCCCTAATCAGCAGTAAAGTGTCCTTTACATCAAGGATGCAATGCTATAATAGCAGCAGCACTCACCCCTAATCAGCAGCAAAGTGTCCTTTACATCAAGGACGCAATGCCTTAATAGCAGCGGCACTCGCCCCTAATCACAGGAAAGTGTCCTTTACATCTAGGACGCAATGCCATAATAGCAGCGGCACTCACCCCTAATCAGCAGTCAAGTGTCCTTTACATCAAGGACAAAATGCCATAATAGCAGCAGCACTCGCACCTAATCAGCAGGAAAGTGTCCTTTACATCAAGGACGCAATGCTATAATAGCAGCAGCACTCACCCCTAATCAGCAGCAATGTGTCCTTTACATCAAGGACGCAATGCCATAATAGCAGCAGCACTCGCCTCTAATCGGCAGGAAAATGTCCTTTACATCAAGGACGCAATGCCATAATAGCAGCAGCACTCACTCCTAATCAGCAGGAAAGTGTCCTTTACATCAAGGACGCAGTGCCATAATAGCAGCAGGATGCCCCCCCCCAATCAGCAGCAAAGTGCCCTTTACATCAAGGACACAATGCCATAATAAAATCTGAATTCGCCCCTAATAAGCAGGAAAGTGTCCTTTACATCAAGGACGCAATGCCATTATAGCACCCACACTCGCCCCTAATCAGCAGGAAAGTGTCCTTTACATAAAGGACGCAATGCCATAATAGGACCAGCAGCACTCACCCCTAATCAGCAGGAAAGTGTCCTTTACATAAAGGACGCAATGCCATAATAGCACCAGCAACACTCGCCCCTAATCAGCAGGAAAGTGTCCTTTACATCAAGGACGCAATGCCATAATATCACCAGCAGCAGTCGCCCCTAATCAGCGGGAAAGTGTCCTTTACATTAAGGACGCAATGTCATAATAGCAGCAGCACTCGCCCCTAATCAGCAGGAAAGTGTCCCTTACATCAAGGACGCAATGCATTAATAGCAGCAACACTTGCCCCTAATCAGCAGGAAAGTGTCTTCTACATCAAGGACGCAATGCCATAATAGCAGCAGCACTCGGCCCTAATCAGCAGGAAAATGTCCTTTACATCAAGGATGCAATGCCATAATAGCAGCTGCACTCGCCCCTAATCAGCAGGAAAGTGTCCTTTATCTCAAGGACGCAATGCCATAATAGCAGCGGCACTCGCCCCTAATCAGCAGGAAAGTGTCCTTTACATGAAGGACACAATGCCATAATAGCACCAGCAACACTCGCCCACTAATCAGCAGAAGAGTGTCATTTCCATCAAGGACGCAGTGCCATAATAGCAACAGCACTCGCCCCTAAACAGCAGGAAAGTGTTCTTTACATCAAGGACACTATGCCATAATAGCAGCAGCACTCACCCATAATCAGCAGGAAAGTGCCCTTTACATCAAGGATGCAATGCCATAATAGCATGAGCACTCGGCCCTAATCAGCAGGAAAATGTCCTTTACATCAAGGATGCAATGCCATAATAGCAGCTGCACTCGCCCTTAATCAGCAGGAAAGTGTCCTTTACCTCAAGGATGCAATGCCATAATAGCAGCGGCACTCGCACCTAATCAGCAGGAAAGTGTCCTTTACATAAAGGACGCAATGCCATAATAGCAGCGGCACTCGCCCCTAATCAGCAGGAAAGTGTCCTTTACATCAAGGACGCAATGGCATAATAGCACCAGCATCACTCGCCCCCTAATAAGCAGAAAAGTGTCCTTTACATCAAGGACGCAATGCCATAATAGCAGTGGCACTCGCCCCTAATCAACAGGAAAGTGTCCTTTATATCAAGGATGCAATCCCATAGTAGCACCAGCACTTGCCCCTAATCAGCAGGAAAGTTGTCATTTCCATCAAGGACGCAGTGCCATAATAGCAACAGCACTCGCCCCTAAACAGCAGGAAAGTGTTCTTTACATCAAGGACACTATGCCATAATAGCAGCAGCACTCACCCATAATCAACAGGAAAGTGTCCTTTACATCAAGGATGCAATGCCATAATAGCATGAGCAATCGCCCCTAATCAGCAGGAAAGTGTCCTTTACATCAAGAATGCAATGCCATAATAGCAGCAGCACACGCCCCTAATCAGCATGAAAGTGTTGTTTACATCTAGGACACAATGCCATAATAGCAACAACGCTCGCCCCTAATCAGCAGGAAAGTGTCCTTTACATCAAGGACGCAATTCCATAATAGCAGCAGAGCTCGCCCCTAATCAGCATGAAAGTGTCCTTTACATCAAGAACGCGATGCCATAATACCAGTAGCACTTGCCCATAATCAGCAGGAAATTGTCCTTTACATCAAGGACGCAATGCCATAATAGCAGCAGCACTCGCCCCTAATCAGCAGGAAAGTGTCCTTTACATCAAGGACGCAATGCCATAATAGCAGCAGCACTCGCCCCTAATCAGCATGAAAGTGTGTTTTACATCTAGGACACAATGCCATAATAGCAACAGCGGTCGCCCCTAATCAGCAGGAAAGTGTCCTTTACATCAAAGACTCAATGCCATAATACCAGCAGCACTCGCTCCTAATCAGCAGCAAAGTGTCCTTTACATCAAGATCGCAATGCCATAATAGCAGCAGCAATCGCCTCTAATCGGCAGGAAAGTGTCCTTTACATCAAGGACGCAATGCCATAATAGCAGCAGCACTCACTCCTAATCAGCAGGAAAGTGTCCTTTACATCAAGGACACGGTGCCATAATAGCAGCAGAACCCCCACTTATCATCAGCAAAGTGTCCTTTACATCAAGGACGCAAGGTCATAATAGCAGCAGCACTCACCCCTAATCAGCAGGAAAGTGTCCTTTACATCAAAGACTCAAGCCATAATACCAGCAGCACTCGCCCCTAATCAGCAGCAAAGTGTCCTTTACATCAAGGACGCGGTGCCATAATAGCAGCAGCACTCCCCCCCTAATCAGCAGCAAAGTGTCCTTTACATCAAGGACGCAATGCCGTAATAGCAGCAACACTCGCCCCTAATCAGCAGGAAAGTGTCTTCTACATCAAGGACGCAATGCCATAATAGCAGCAGCACTCGGCCCTAATCAGCAGGAAAATGTCCTTTACATCAAGGATGCAATGCCATAATAGCAGCTGCACTCGCCCCTAATCAGCAGGAAAGTGTCCTTTATATCAAGGACGCAATGCCATAATAGCAGCAGCACTCACTCCTAATCAGTAGGAAAGTGTCCTTTACATCAAGGACGCGGTGCCATAATAGCAGCAGCACTCCCCCCCCAATCAGCAGCAAAGTGTCCTTTACATCCAGGACGCAATGCCGTAATAGCAGCAACACTCGCCCCTAATCAGCAGGAAAGTGTCTTCTACATCAAGGACGCAATGCCATGATAGCAGCAGCACTCGGCCCTAATCAGCAGGAAAATGTCCTTTACATCAAGGATGCAATGCCATAATAGCAGCTGCACTCGCCCCTAATCAGCAGGAAAGTGTCCTTTACCTCAAGGATGCAATGCCATAATAGCAGCGGCACTCACACCTAATCAGCAGGAAAGTGTCCTTTACATAAAGGACGCAATGCCATAATAGCAGCGGCACTCGCCCCTAATCAGCAGGAAAGTGTCCTTTACATCAAGGACGCAAGGCCATAATAGCAGCAGCACTCGCCCCTTATTAGCAGCAAAGTGTCCTTTACATCAAGGACGCAATGCCATAATAGCAGCAGCACTCGCCCCTAATCAGCAGCAAATTGTCCTTTACATCAAGGACCCAATGCCATAATAGCAGCCGCACTCGCCCCTAATCAGTAGAAATGTGCCCTTTACATAAAGGACGCAATGCCATAATAGCACCAGCAGCACTCGCCCCTAATCAGCAGGAAAGTGTCCTTTACATCAAGGACGCAATGCCATAATATCACCAGCAGCAGTCGCCCCTAATCAGCAGGAAAGCGTCCTTTACATCAAGGACGCAATGCCATAATAGTAGCAGCACTCACCCCTAATCAGCAGGAAAGTGTCCTTTACATCAAGGATGCAATGCCATGATAGCAGCAGCACTCACCCCTAATCAGCAGAAATGTGTCCTTTACATCAAGGACGCAATGCCATAATAGCAGTAGCACTCGCCCCTAATCAGCAGGAAAGTGTCCTTTACATCAAACACTCAATGCCATAATACCAGCAGCACTCGCCCCTAATCAGCAGCAAAGTGTCCTTTACATCAAGGACGCAATGCCATAATAGCAGCAGCACTCGCCCCTAATCAGCAGGAAAATGTCCTTTACATCAAAGACTCAATGCCATAATACCAGCACCACTCGCCCCTAATCAGCAGCAAAGTGTCCTTTACAACAAGGACGCAATGCCATAATAGCAGCAGCACTTGCCCCTAATAAGCAGGAAAGTGTCCTTTACATCAAGGACGCAATGCCATTATAGCACCCGCACTCGCCCCTAATCAGCAGGAAAGTGTCCTTTACATAAAGGACGCAATGCCATAATAGGACCAGCAGCACTCACCCCTAATCAGCAGGAAAGTGTCCTTTACATAAAGGACGCAATGCCATAATAGCAGCAGCACTTGCCCCTAATAAGCAGGAAAGTGTCCTTTACATCAAGGACGCAATGCCATTATAGCACCCGCACTCGCCCCTAATCAGCAGGAAAGTGTCCTTTACATAAAGGACGCTATGCCATAATAGGACCAGCAGCACTCACCCCTAATCAGCAGGAAAGTGTCCTTTACATAAAGGACGCAATGCCATAATAGCACCAGCAGAACTCGCCCCTAATCAGCAGGAAAGTGTCCTTTACATCAAGGACGCAATGCTATAATAGCAGCAGCACTCACCCCTAATCAGCAGCAATGTGTCCTTTACATCAAGGACGCAATGCCATAATAGCAGCAGCACTCGCCCCTAATCAGCAGGAAAGTGTCCTTTACATCAAAGACTCAATGCCATAATACCAGCAGCACTCGCCCCTAATCAGCAGCAAAGTGTCCTTTACATCAAGGACGCAATGCCATAATAGCAGCAGCACTCGCCCCCAATCAGCCGCAAAGTGCCCTTTACATCAAGTACACAATGCCATAATAAAATCTGCACTTGCCCCTAATAAGCAGGAAAGTGTCCTTTACATCAATGACGCAATGCCATTATAGCACCCGCACTCGCCCCTAATCAGCAGGAAAGTGTCCTTTACATAAAGGACGCAATGCCATAATAGGACCAGCAGCACTCACCCCTAATCAGCAGGAAAGTGTCCTTTACATAAAGGACGCAATGCCATAATAGCACCAGCAGAACTCGCCCCTAATCAGCAGGAAAGTGTCCTTTACATCAAGGATGCAATGCCATAATATCACCAGCAGCAGTCGCCCCTAATCACCGGGAAAGTGTCCTTTACATTAAGTACGCAATGTCATAATAGCAGCAGCACTCGCCCCTAATCAGCAGGAAAGTGTCCCTTACATCAAGGACGCAATGCCGTAATAGCAGCAACACTCACCCCTAATCAGCAGGAAAGTGTCTTCTACATCAAGGACGCAATGCCATAATAGCAGCAGCACTCGGCCCTAATCAGCAGGAAAATGTCCTTTACATCAAGGATGCAATGCCATAATAGCAGCTGCACTCGCCCTTAATCAGCAGGAAAGTGTCCTTTACCTCAAGGATGCAATGCCATAATAGCAGCGGCACTCGCACCTAATCAGCAGGAAAGTGTCCTTTACATAAAGGACGCAATGCCATAATAGCAGCTGCACTCGCCCCTAATCAGCAGGAAAGTGTCCTTTACATCAAGGACGCAATGGCATAATAGCACCAGCATCACTCGCCCCCAAATA
Organism: Ambystoma mexicanum; assembly: GCF_040938575.1. Classification (NCBI taxonomy): domain Eukaryota; kingdom Metazoa; phylum Chordata; class Amphibia; order Caudata; family Ambystomatidae; genus Ambystoma; species Ambystoma mexicanum. Next base: position 32,038,212 of record NC_090921.1, read on the forward strand.
AGCAGAAAAGTGTCCTTTACATCAAGGACGCAATGCCATAATAGCAGTGGCACTCGCCCCTAATCAACAGGAAAGTGTCCTTTATATCAAGGATGCAATCCCATAGTAGCACCAGCACTTGCCCCTAATCAGCAGGAAAGTTGTCATTTCCATCAAGGACGCAGTGCCATAATAGCAACAGCACTCGCCCCTAAACAGCAGGAAAGTGTTCTTTACATCAAGGACACTATGCCATAATAGCAGCAGCACTCACCCATAATCAACAGGAAAGTGCCCTTTACATCAAGGATGCAATGCCATAATAGCATGAGCAATCGCCCCTAATCAGCAGGAAAGTGTCCCTTACATCAAGGACGCAATGCCGTAATAGCAGCAACACTCACCCCTAATCAGCAGGAAAGTGTCTTCTACATCAAGGACGCAATGCCATAATAGCAGAAGCACTCGGCCCTAATCAGCAGGAAAATGTCCTGTACATCAAGGATGCAATGCCATAATAGCAGCTGCACTCGCCCTTAATCAGCAGGAAAGTGTCCTTTACCTCAAGGATGCAATGCCATAATAGCAGCGGCACTCGCACCTAATCAGCAGGAAAGTGTCCTTTACATAAAGGACGCAATGCCATAATAGCAGCGGCACTCGCCCCTAATCAGCAGGAAAGTGTCCTTTACATCAAGGACGCAATGCCATAATAGCAGTGGCACTCGCCCCTAATCAACAGGAAAGTGTCCTTTATATCAAGGATGCAATCCCATAGTAGCACCAGCACTTGCCCCTAATCAGCAGGAAAGTTGTCATTTCCATCAAGGACGCAGTGCCATAATAGCAACAGCACTCGCCCCTAAACAGCAGGAAAGTGTTCTTTACATCAAGGACACTATGCCATAATAGCAGCAGCACTCACCCATAATCAACAGGAAAGTGCCCTTTACATCAAGGATGCAATGCCATAATAGCATGAGCAATCGCCCCTAATCAGCAGGAAAGTGTCCTTTACATCAAGAATGCAATGCCATAATAGCAGCAGCACACGCCCCTAATCAGCATAAAAGTGTTGTTTACATCTAGGACACAATGCAATAATAGCAACAGCGCTCGCCCCTAATCAGCAGGAAAGTGTCCTTTACATCAAGGACGCAATTCCATAATAGCAGCAGAGCTCGCCCCTAATCAGCATGAAAGTGTCCTTTACATCAAGAACGCGATGCCATAATACCAGTAGCACTTGCCCATAATCAGCAGGAAATTGTCCTTTACATCAAGGACGCAATGCCATAATAGCAGCAGCACTCGCCCCTAATCAGCAGGAAAGTGTCCTTTACATCAAGGACGCAATGCCATAATAGCAGCAGCACTCGCCCCTTATCAGCATGAAAGTGTGTTTTACATCTAGGACACAATGCCATAATACCAGCAGCACTCGCTCCTAATCAGCAGCAAAGTGTCCTTTACATCAAGATCGCAATGCCATAATAGCAGCAGCAATCGCCTCTAATCGGCAGGAAAGTGTCCTTTACATCAAGGACGCAATGCCATAATAGCAGCAGCACTCACTCCTAATCAGCAGGAAAGTGTCCTTTACATCAAGGACACGGTGCCATAATAGCAGCAGAACCCCCACTTATCATCAGCAAAGTGTCCTTTACATCAAGGACGCAAGGTCATAATAGCAGCAGCACTCACCCCTAATCAGCAGGAAAGTGTCCTTTACATCAAAGACTCAAGCCATAATACCAGCAGCACTCGCCCCTAATCAGCAGCAAAGTGTCCTTTACATCAAGGTCGCGGTGCCATAATAGCAGCAGCACTCCCCCCCTAATCAGCAGCAAAGTGTCCTTTACATCAAGGACGCAATGCCGTAATAGCAGCAACACTCGCCCCTAATCAGCAGGAAAGTGTCTTCTACATCAAGGACGCAATGCCATAATAGCAGCAGCACTCGGCCCTAATCAGCAGGAAAATGTCCTTTACATCAAGGATGCAATGCCATAATAGCAGCTGCACTCGCCCCTAATCAGCAGGAAAGTGTCCTTTATATCAAGGACGCAATGCCATAATAGCAGCAGCACTCACTCCTAATCAGTAGGAAAGTGTCCTTTACATCAAGGACGCGGTGCCATAATAGCAGCAGCACTCCCCCCCAATCAGCAGCAAAGTATCCTTTACATCCAGGACGCAATGCCGTAATAGCAGCAACACTCGCCCCTAATCAGCAGGAAAGTGTCTTCTACATCAAGGACGCAATGCCATGATAGCAGCAGCACTCGGCCCTAATCAGCAGGAAAATGTCCTTTACATCAAGGATGCAATGCCATAATAGCAGCTGCACTCGCCCCTAATCAGCAGGAAAGTGTCCTTTACCTCAAGGATGCAATGCCATAATAGCAGCGGCACTCAAACCTAATCAGCAGGAAAGTGTCCTTTACATAAAGGACGCAATGCCATAATAGCAGCGGCACTCGCCCCTAATCAGCAGGAAAGTGTCCTTTACATCAAGGACGCAAGGTCATAATAGCAGCAGCACTCGCCCCTTATTAGCAGCAAAGTGTCCTTTACATCAAGGACGCAATGCCATAATAGCAGCAGCACTCGCCCCTAATCAGCAGCAAATTGTCCTTTACATCAAGGACCCAATGCCATAATAGCAGCCGCACTCGCCCCTAATCAGTAGAAATGTGCCCTTTACATAAAGGACGCAATGCCATAATAGCACCAGCAGCACTCGCCCCTAATCAGCAGGAAAGTGTCCTTTACATCAAGGACGCAATGCCATAATATCACCAGCAGCAGTCGCCCCTAATCAGCAGGAAAGCGTCCTTTACATCAAGGACGCAATGCCATAATAGTAGCAGCACTCACCCCTAATCAGCAGGAAAGTGTCCTTTACATCAAGGATGCAATGCCATGATAGCAGCAGCACTCCCCCCTAATCAGCGGCAAAGTGTCCTTTACATCAAGGACGCAATGCCATAATAGCAGCAGCACTCGCCCGTATCAGTAACAAAGCATCCTTTTACATCAAGTACTCAGTGCCATAATAGCAGCAGCACTCACCCCTAATCAGCAGGAAATTGTCCCTTACATCTAGGACGCAATGCCAAAATAGCAACAGCGCTCGCCCCTAATCAGTAACAAAGCATCCTTTTACATCAAGGACTCCATGCCATAATAGCTGCATCACTCGGACCTAATCAGCAGGAAAGTGTCCTTTACATCAAGGACGCAATACCATAATAGCAGCGGCACTCGCCCCTAATTAGCAGGAAAGTGTCCTTTACATCAAGGACGCAATGCCATAATAGCAACAGCACTCGCCCCTAATCAGCAGCAAAGTGTCCTTTACATCAAGGACGCAATGCCATAATACCAGCAGCACTCGCACCTGATCAACAGCAAAGTGTCATTTACATCAAGGACGCAATGCCATAATAGCACCAGCTGCACTCGCCCCTAATCAGCAGGAAAGTGTCCTTTACATCAAGGACGCAATGCCATAATAGCAGCAGCACTCGCCCCTAATCAGTAGCAAAGTGTCCTTTACATCAAGGACCCAATGCCATAATAGCAGCCGCACTCGCCCCTAATCAGCAGAAAAGTGTCCTTTACATAAAGGACGCAATGCCATAATAGCACCAGCAGCACTCGCCCCTAATCAGCAGGAAAGTGTCCTTTACATCAAGGACGCAATGCCATAATATCACCAGCAGCAGTCGCCCCTAATCAGCGGGAAAGTGTCCTTTACATCAAGAACGCAATGCCATAATAGCACCAGCAGCACTTGCACCTGATCAGCAGGAAAGTGTCCTTTACATCAAGGACGCAATGCCATAATAGCAACAGCACTCACCCCTAATCAGCAGGAAAGTGTCCTTTACATCAAGGACGCAATGCCATAATAGCAGCAACACCCGCCCCTAATCAGCAGTAAAGTGTCCTTTACATCAAGGACGCAATGCTATAATAGCAGCAGCACTCACCCCTAATCAGCAGCAAAGTGTCCTTTACATCAAGGACGCAATGCCTTAATAGCAGCGGCACTCGCCCCTAATCACAGGAAAGTGTCCTTTATATCTAGGACGCAATGCCATAATAGCAGCGGCACTCACCCCTAATCAGCAGGCAAGTGTCCTTTACATCAAGGACGCAATGCTATAATAGCAGCAGCACTCACCCCTAATCAGCAGTAAAGTGTCCTTTACATCAAAGACGCAATGCCATAATAGCAGCAACACCCGCCCCTAATCAGCAGTAAAGTGTCCTTTACATCAAGGATGCAATGCTATAATAGCAGCAGCACTCACCCCTAATCAGCAGCAAAGTGTCCTTTACATCAAGGACGCAATGCCTTAATAGCAGCGGCACTCGCCCCTAATCACAGGAAAGTGTCCTTTACATCTAGGACGCAATGCCATAATAGCAGCGGCACTCACCCCTAATCAGCAGTCAAGTGTCCTTTACATCAAGGACAAAATGCCATAATAGCAGCAGCACTCGCACCTAATCAGCAGGAAAGTGTCCTTTACATCAAGGACGCAATGCTATAATAGCAGCAGCACTCACCCCTAATCAGCAGCAATGTGTCCTTTACATCAAGGACGCAATGCCATAATAGCAGCAGCACTCGCCTCTAATCGGCAGGAAAATGTCCTTTACATCAAGGACGCAATGCCATAATAGCAGCAGCACTCACTCCTAATCAGCAGGAAAGTGTCCTTTACATCAAGGACGCAGTGCCATAATAGCAGCAGGACGCCCCCCCCCCCAATCAGCAGCAAAGTGCCCTTTACATCAAGGACACAATGCCATAATAAAATCTGAATTCGCCCCTAATAAGCAGGAAAGTGTCCTTTACATCAAGGACGCAATGCCATTATAGCACCCACACTCGCCCCTAATCAGCAGGAAAGTGTCCTTTACATAAAGGACGCAATGCCATAATAGGACCAGCAGCACTCACCCCTAATCAGCAGGAAAGTGTCCTTTACATAAAGGACGCAATGCCATAATAGCACCAGCAACACTCGCCCCTAATCAGCAGGAAAGTGTCCTTTACATCAAGGACGCAATGCCATAATATCACCAGCAGCAGTCGCCCCTAATCAGCGGGAAAGTGTCCTTTACATTAAGGACGCAATGTCATAATAGCAGCAGCACTCGCCCCTAATCAGCAGGAAAGTGTCCCTTACATCAAGGACGCAATGCATTAATAGCAGCAACACTTGCCCCTAATCAGCAGGAAAGTGTCTTCTACATCAAGGACGCAATGCCATAATAGCAGCAGCACTCGGCCCTAATCAGCAGGAAAATGTCCTTTACATCAAGGATGCAATGCCATAATAGCAGCTGCACTCGCCCCTAATCAGCAGGAAAGTGTCCTTTATCTCAAGGACGCAATGCCATAATAGCAGCGGCACTCGCCCCTAATCAGCAGGAAAGTGTCCTTTACATGAAGGACACAATGCCATAATAGCACCAGCAACACTCGCCCACTAATCAGCAGAAGAGTGTCATTTCCATCAAGGACGCAGTGCCATAATAGCAACAGCACTCGCCCCTAAACAGCAGGAAAGTGTTCTTTACATCAAGGACACTATGCCATAATAGCAGCAGCACTCACCCATAATCAGCAGGAAAGTGCCCTTTACATCAAGGATGCAATGCCATAATAGCATGAGCACTCGGCCCTAATCAGCAGGAAAATGTCCTTTACATCAAGGATGCAATGCCATAATAGCAGCTGCACTCGCCCTTAATCAGCAAGAAAGTGTCCTTTACCTCAAGGATGCAATGCCATAATAGCAGCGGCACTCGCACCTAATCAGCAGGAAAGTGTCCTTTACATAAAGGACGCAATGCCATAATAGCAGCGGCACTCGCCCCTAATCAGCAGGAAAGTGTCCTTTACATCAAGGACGCAATGGCATAATAGCACCAGCATCACTCGCCCCCTAATAAGCAGAAAAGTGTCCTTTACATCAAGGACGCAATGCCATAATAGCAGTGGCACTCGCCCCTAATCAACAGGAAAGTGTCCTTTATATCAAGGATGCAATCCCATAGTAGCACCAGCACTTGCCCCTAATCAGCAGGAAAGTTGTCATTTCCATCAAGGACGCAGTGCCATAATAGCAACAGCACTCGCCCCTAAACAGCAGGAAAGTGTTCTTTACATCAAGGACACTATGCCATAATAGCAGCAGCACTCACCCATAATCAACAGGAAAGTGTCCTTTACATCAAGGATGCAATGCCATAATAGCATGAGCAATCGCCCCTAATCAGCAGGAAAGTGTCCTTTACATCAAGAATGCAATGCCATAATAGCAGCAGCACACGCCCCTAATCAGCATGAAAGTGTTGTTTACATCTAGGACACAATGCCATAATAGCAACAGCGCTCGCCCCTAATCAGCAGGAAAGTGTCCTTTACATCAAGGACGCAATTCCATAATAGCAGCAGAGCTCGCCCCTAATCAGCATGAAAGTGTCCTTTACATCAAGAACGCGATGCCATAATACCAGTAGCACTTGCCCATAATCAGCAGGAAATTGTCCTTTACATCAAGGACGCAATGCCATAATAGCAGCAGCACTCGCCCCTAATCAGCAGGAAAGTGTCCTTTACATCAAGGACGCAATGCCATAATAGCAGCAGCACTCGCCCCTAATCAGCATGAAAGTGTGTTTTACATCTAGGACACAATGCCATAATAGCAACAGCGGTCGCCCCTAATCAGCAGGAAAGTGTCCTTTACATCAAAGACTCAATGCCATAATACCAGCAGCACTCGCTCCTAATCAGCAGCAAAGTGTCCTTTACATCAAGATCGCAATGCCATAATAGCAGCAGCAATCGCCTCTAATCGGCAGGAAAGTGTCCTTTACATCAAGGACGCAAGGCCATAATAGCAGCAGCACTCACTCCTAATCAGCAGGAAAGTGTCCTTTACATCAAGGACACGGTGCCATAATAGCAGCAGAACCCCCACTTATCATCAGCAAAGTGTCCTTTACATCAAGGACGCAAGGTCATAATAGCAGCAGCACTCACCCCTAATCAGCAGGAAAGTGTCCTTTACATCAAAGACTCAAGCCATAATACCAGCAGCACTCGCCCCTAATCAGCAGCAAAGTGTCCTTTACATCAAGGACGCGGTGCCATAATAGCAGCAGCACTCCCCCCCTAATCAGCAGCAAAGTGTCCTTTACATCAAGGACGCAATGCCGTAATAGCAGCAACACTCGCCCCTAATCAGCAGGAAAGTGTCTTCTACATCAAGGACGCAATGCCATAATAGCAGCAGCACTCGGCCCTAATCAGCAGGAAAATGTCCTTTACATCAAGGATGCAATGCCATAATAGCAGCTGCACTCGCCCCTAATCAGCAGGAAAGTGTCCTTTATATCAAGGACGCAATGCCATAATAGCAGCAGCACTCACTCCTAATCAGTAGGAAAGTGTCCTTTACATCAAGGACGCGGTGCCATAATAGCAGCAGCACTCCCCCCCCAATCAGCAGCAAAGTGTCCTTTACATCCAGGACGCAATGCCGTAATAGCAGCAACACTCGCCCCTAATCAGCAGGAAAGTGTCTTCTACATCAAGGACGCAATGCCATGATAGCAGCAGCACTCGGCCCTAATCAGCAGGAAAATGTCCTTTACATCAAGGATGCAATGCCATAATAGCAGCTGCACTCGCCCCTAATCAGCAGGAAAGTGTCCTTTACCTCAAGGATGCAATGCCATAATAGCAGCGGCACTCACACCTAATCAGCAGGAAAGTGTCCTTTACATAAAGGACGCAATGCCATAATAGCAGCGGCACTCGCCCCTAATCAGCAGGAAAGTGTCCTTTACATCAAGGACGCAAGGCCATAATAGCAGCAGCACTCGCCCCTTATTAGCAGCAAAGTGTCCTTTACATCAAGGACGCAATGCCATAATAGCAGCAGCACTCGCCCCTAATCAGCAGCAAATTGTCCTTTACATCAAGGACCCAATGCCATAATAGCAGCCGCACTCGCCCCTAATCAGTAGAAATGTGCCCTTTACATAAAGGACGCAATGCCATAATAGCACCAGCAGCACTCGCCCCTAATCAGCAGGAAAGTGTCCTTTACATCAAGGACGCAATGCCATAATATCACCAGCAGCAGTCGCCCCTAATCAGCAGGAAAGCATCCTTTACATCAAGGACGCAATGCCATAATAGTAGCAGCACTCACCCCTAATCAGCAGGAAAGTGTCCTTTACATCAAGGATGCAATGCCATGATAGCAGCAGCACTCCCCCCTAATCAGCGGCAAAGTGTCCTTTACATCAAGGACGCAATGCCATAATAGCAGCAGCACTCGCCCGTATCAGTAACAAAGCATCCTTTTACATCAAGTACTCAGTGCCATAATAGCAGCAGCACTCACCCCTAATCAGCAGGAAATTGTCCCTTACATCTAGGACGCAATGCCAAAATAGCAACAGCGCTCGCCCCTAATCAGTAACAAAGCATCCTTTTACATCAAGGACTCCATTCCATAATAGCTGCATCACTCGGACCTAATCAGCAGGAAAGTGTCCTTTACATCAAGGACGCAATACCATAATAGCAGCGGCACTCGCCCCTAATTAGCAGGAAAGTGTCCTTTACATCAAGGACGCAATGCCATAATAGCAACAGCACTCGCCCCTAATCAGCAGCAAAGTGTCCTTTACATCAAGGACGCAATGCCATAATACCAGCAGCACTCGCACCTGATCAACAGCAAAGTGTCCTTTACATCAAGGACGCAATGCCATAATAGCACCAGCTGCACTCGCCCCTAATCAGCAGGAAAGTGTCCTTTACATCAAGGACGCAATGCCATAATAGCAGCAGCACTCGCCCCTAATCAGTAGCAAAGTGTCCTTTAAATCAAGGACCCAATGCCATAATAGCAGCCGCACTCGCCCCTAATCAGCAGAAAAGTGTCCTTTACATAAAGGACGCAATGCCATAATAGCACCAGCAGCACTCGCCCCTAATCAGCAGGAAAGTGTCCTTTACATCAAGGACGCAATGCCATAATATCACCAGCAGCAGTCGCCCCTAATCAGCGGGAAAGTGTCCTTTACATCAAGAACGCAATGCCATAATAGCACCAGCAGCACTTGCACCTGATCAGCAGGAAAGTGTCCTTTACATCAAGGACGCAATGCCATAATAGCAACAGCACTCACCCCTAATCCGCAGGAAAGTGTCCTTTACATCAAGGACGCAATGCCATAATAGCAGCAACACCCGCCCCTAATCAGCAGTAAAGTGTCCTTTACATCAAGGACGCAATGCTATAATAGCAGCAGCACTCACCCCTAATCAGCAGCAAAGTGTCCTTTACATCAAGGACGCAATGCCTTAATAGCAGCGGCACTCGCCCCTAATCACAGGAAAGTGTCCTTTATATCTAGGACGCAATGCCATAATAGCAGCGGCACTCACCCCTAATCAGCAGGCAAGTGTCCTTTACATCAAGGACGCAATGCTATAATAGCAGCAGCACTCACCCCTAATCAGCAGTAAAGTGTCCTTTACATCAAAGACGCAATGCCATAATAGCAGCAACACCCGCCCCTAATCAGCAGTAAAGTGTCCTTTACATCAAGGATGCAATGCTATAATAGCAGCAGCACTCACCCCTAATCAGCAGCAAAGTGTCCTTTACATCAAGGACGCAATGCCTTAATAGCAGCGGCACTCGCCCCTAATCACAGGAAAGTGTCCTTTACATCTAGGACGCAATGCCATAATACCAGCGGCACTCACCCCTAATCAGCAGTCAAGTGTCCTTTACATCAAGGACAAAATGCCATAATAGCAGCAGCACTCGCACCTAATCAGCAGGAAAGTGTCCTTTACATCAAGGACGCAATGCTATAATAGCAGCAGCACTCACCCCTAATCAGCAGCAATGTGTCCTTTACATCAAGGACGCAATGCCATAATAGCAGCAGCACTCGCCTCTAATCGGCAGGAAAATGTCCTTTACATCAAGGACGCAATGCCATAATAGCAGCAGCACTCACTCCTAATCAGCAGGAAAGTGTCCTTTACATCAAGAACGCAGTGCCATAATAGCAGCAGGACGCCCCCCCCCAATCAGCAGCAAAGTGCCCTTTACATCAAGGACACAATGCCATAATAAAATCTGAATTCGCCCCTAATAAGCAGGAAAGTGTCCTTTACATCAAGGACGCAATGCCATTATAGCACCCACACTCGCCCCTAATCAGCAGGAAAGTGTCCTTTACATAAAGGACGCAATGCCATAATAGGACCAGCAGCACTCACCCCTAATCAGCAGGAAAGTGTCCTTTACATAAAGGACGCAATGCCATAATAGCACCAGCAACACTCGCCCCTAATCAGCAGGAAAGTGTCCTTTACATCAAGGACGCAATGCCATAATATCACCAGCAGCAGTCGCCCCTAATCAGCGGGAAAGTGTCCTTTACATTAAGGACGCAATGTCATAATAGCAGCAGCACTCGCCCCTAATCAGCAGGAAAGTGTCCCTTACATCAAGGACGCAATGCATTAATAGCAGCAACACTTGCCCCTAATCAGCAGGAAAGTGTCTTCTACATCAAGGACGCAATGCCATAATAGCAGCAGCACTCGGCCCTAATCAGCAGGAAAATGTCCTTTACATCAAGGATGCAATGCCATAATAGCAGCTGCACTCGCCCCTAATCAGCAGGAAAGTGTCCTTTATCTCAAGGACGCAATGCCATAATAGCAGCGGCACTCGCCCCTAATCAGCAGGAAAGTGTCCTTTACATGAAGGACACAATGCCATAATAGCACCAGCAACACTCGCCCACTAATCAGCAGAAGAGTGTCATTTCCATCAAGGACGCAGTGCCATAATAGCAACAGCACTCGCCCCTAAACAGCAGGAAAGTGTTCTTTACATCAAGGACACTATGCCATAATAGCAGCAGCACTCACCCATAATCAGCAGGAAAGTGCCCTTTACATCAAGGATGCAATGCCATAATAGCATGAGCACTCGCCCTAATCAGCAGGAAAGTGTCCTTTACATCAAGAATGCAATGCCATAATAGCAGCAGCACACGCCCCTAATCAGCATGAAAGCGTTGTTTACATCTAGGACACAATGCCATAATAGCAACAGCACTCGCCCCTAATCAGCAGGAATGTGTCCTTTACATCAAGGACGCAATGCCATAATAGCAGCAGCGCTCGCCCCTAATCAGCAGCAAAGTGGCCTTTACATCAAGGACGCAATGCCATAATACCAGTAGCACTTGCCCATAATCAGCAGGAAAGTGACCTTTACATCAAGGACGCAATGCCATAATAGCAGCAGCACTCACCCCTAATCAGCAGAAAAGTGTCCTTTACATCAAAGACTCAATGCCATAATACCAGCAGCACTCGCTCCTAATCAGCAGCAAAGTGTCCTTTACATCAAGGACGCAATGCCATAATAGCAGCAGCACTCGCCTCTAATCGGCAGGAAAGTGTCCTTTACATCAAGGACGCAATGCCATAATAGCAGCAGCACTCACTCCTAATCAGCAGGAAAGTGTCCTTTACATCAAGGACGCAGTGCCATAATAGCAGCAGCACTCCCCCCCCTAATCACCAGGAAAGTGTCCTTTACATCAAGGACGCAATGCCGTAATAGCAGCAACACTCGCCCCTAATCATCAGGAAAGTGTCTTCTACATCAAGGACGCAATGCAATAATAGCAGCAGCACTCGGCCCTAATCAGCAGGAAAATGTCCTTTACATCAAGGATGCAATGTCATAATAACAGCTGCACTCGCCCCTAATCAGCAGGAAAGTGTCCTTTACCTCAAGGACGCAATGCCATAATAGCAGCGGCACTCGCCCCTAATCAGCAGGAAAGTGTCCTTTACATCAAGGACGCAATGCCATAATAGCACCAGCAACACTCGCCCCTAATAAGCAGCAAAGTGTCCTTTACATCAAGGACGCAATGCCATAATAGCAGCAGCAATCGCCTCTAATCGGCAGGAAAGTGTCCTTTACATCAAGGACGCAATGCCATAATAGCAGAAGCACTCACTCCTAATCAGCAGGAAAGTGTCCTTTACATCAAGGACACGGTGCCATAATAGCAGCAGCACCCCCCCCTAATCAGCAGCAAAGTGTCCTTTACATCAAGGACGCAAGGTCATAATAGCAGCAGCACTCACCCCTAATCAGCAGGAAAGTGTCCTTTACATCAAAGACTCAAGCCATAATACCAGCAGCACTCGCCCCTAATCAGCAGCAAAGTGTCCTTTACATCTAGGACACAATGCCATAAAAGCAACAGCGGTCGCGCCTAATCAGCAGGAAAGTGTCCTTTACATCAAAGACTCAATGCCATAATACCAGCAGCACTCGCTCCTAATCAGCAGCAAAGTGTCCTTTACATCAAGGACGCAATGCCATAATAGCAGCAGCACTCGCCTCTAATCGGCAAGAAAGTGTCCTTTACATCAAGGACGCAATGCCATAATAGCAGCAGCACTCACTCCTAATCAGCAGGAAAGTGTCCTTTACATCAAGGACGCGGTGCCATAATAGCTGCAGCACTCCCCCCCTAATCAGCAGCAAAGTGTCCTTTACATCAAGGACGCAATGCCGTAATAGCAGCAACACTCGCCCCTAATCAGCAGGAAAGTGTCTTCTACATCAAGGACGCAATGCCATAATAGCAGCAGCACTCGGCCCTAATCAGCAGGAAAATGTCCTTTACATCAAGGATGCAATGCCATAATAGCAGCTGCACTCGCCCCTAATCAGCAGGAAAGTGTCCTTTATATCAAGGACGCAATGCCATAATAGCAGCAGCACTCACTCCTAATCAGTAGGAAAGTGTCCTTTACATCAAGGATGCGGTGCCACAATAGCAGCAGCACTCCCCCCCCCAATCAGCAGCAAAGTGTCCTTTACATCCAGGACGCAATGCCGTAATAGCAGCAACACTCGCCCCTAATCAGCAGGAAAGTGTCTTCTACATCAAGGACGCAATGCCATGATAGCAGCAGCATTCGGCCCTAATCAGCAGGAAAATGTCCTTTACATCAAGGATGCAATGCCATAATAGCAGCTGCACTCGCCCCTAATCAGCAGGAAAGTGTCCTTTACCTCAAGGATGCAATGCCATAATAGCAGCGGCACTCACACCTAATCAGCAGGAAAGTGTCCTTTACATAAAGGACGCAATGCCATAATAGCAGCGGCACTCGCCCCTAATCAGCAGGAAAGTGTCCTTTACATCAAGGACGCAAGGCCATAATATCAGCAGCACTCGCCCCTTATTAGCAGCAAAGTGTCCTTTACATCTAGGACACAATGCCATAATAGCAACAACGGTCGCCCCTAATCAGCAGGAAAGTGTCCTTTACATCAAAGACTCAATGCCATAATACCAGCAGCACTCGCTCCTAATCAGGAGCAAAGTGTCCTTTACATGAAGGACGCAATGCCATAATAGCAGCAGCACTTGCCTCTAATCGGCAGGAAAGTGTCCTTTACATCAAGGACGCAATGCCATAATAGCAGCAGCACTCACACCTAATCAGCAGGAAAGTGTCCTTTACATAAAGGACGCAATGCCATAATAGCAGCGGCACTCGCCCCTAATCAGCAGGTAAGTGTCCTTTACATCAAGGACGCAAGGCCATAATAGCAGCAGCACTCGCCCCTTATTAGCAGCAAAGTGTCCTTTACATCAAGGACGCAATGCCATAATAGCAGCAGCACTCGCCCCTAATCAGCAGCAAATTGTCCTTTACATCAAGGACCCAATGCCATAATAGCAGCCGCACTCGCCCCTAATCAGTAGAAATGTGCCCTTTACATAAAGGACGCAATGCCATAATAGCACCAGCAGCACTCGCCCCTAATCAGCAGGAAAGTGTCCTTTACATCAAGGACGCAATGCCATAATATCACCAGCAGCAGTCGCCCCTAATCAGCAGGAAAGCGTCCTTTACATCAAGGACGCAATGCCATAATAGTAGCAGCACTCACCCCTAATCAGCAGGAAAGTGTCCTTTACATCAAGGATGCAATGCCATGATAGCAGCAGCACTCCCCCCTAATCAGCGGCAAAGTGTCCTTTACATCAAGGACGCAATGCCATAATAGCAGCAGCACTCGCCCGTATCAGTAACAAAGCATCCTTTTACATCAAGTACTCAGTGCCATAATAGCAGCAGCACTCGCCCCTAATCAGCAGGAAATTGTCCCTTACATCTAGGACGCAATGCCAAAATAGCAACAGCGCTCGCCCCTAATCAGTAACAAAGCATCCTTTTACATCAAGGACTCCATGCCATAATAGCTGCATCACTCGGACCTAATCAGCAGGAAAGTGTCCTTTACATCAAGGACGCAATACCATAATAGCAGCGGCACTCGCCCCTAATTAGCAGGAAAGTGTCCTTTACATCAAGGACGCAATGCCATAATAGCAACAGCACTCGCCCCTAATCAGCAGCAAAGTGTCCTTTACATCAAGGACGCAATGCCAAAATACCAGCAGCACTCGCACCTGATCAACAGCAAAGTGTCCTTTACATCAAGGACGCAATGACATAATAGCACCAGCTGCACTCGCCCCTAATCAGCAGGAAAGTGTCCTTTACATCAAGGACGCAATGCCATAATAGCAGCAGCACTCGCCCCTAATCAGTAGCAAAGTGTCCTTTACATCAAGGACCCAATGCCATAATAGCAGCCGCACTCGCCCCTAATCAGCAGAAAAGTGTCCTTTACATAAAGGACGCAATGCCATAATAGCACCAGCAGCACTCGCCCCTAATCAGCAGGAAAGTGTCCTTTACATCAAGGACGCAATGCCATAATATCACCAGCAGCAGTCGCCCCTAATCAGCGGGAAAGTGTCCTTTACATCAAGAACGCAATGCCATAATAGCACCAGCAGCACTTGCACCTGATCAGCAGGAAAGTGTCCTTTACATCAAGGACGCAATGCCATAATAGCAACAGCACTCACCCCTAATCAGCAGGAAAGTGTCCTTTACATCAAGGACGCAATGCCATAATAGCAGCAACATCCGCCCCTAATCAGCAGTAAAGTGTCCTTTACATCAAGGACGCAATGCTATAATAGCAGCAGCACTCACCCCTAATCAGCAGCAAAGTGTCCTTTACATCAAGGACGCAATGCCTTAATAGCAGCGGCACTCGCCCCTAATCACAGGAAAGTGTCCTTTATATCTAGGACGCAATGCCATAATAGCAGCGGCACTCACCCCTAATCAGCAGGCAAGTGTCCTTTACATCAAGGACGCAATGCTATAATAGCAGCAGCACTCACCCCTAATCAGCAGTAAAGTGTCCTTTACATCAAAGACGCAATGCCATAATAGCAGCAACACCCGCCCCTAATCAGCAGTAAAGTGTCCTTTACATCAAGGATGCAATGCTATAATAACAGCAGCACTCACCCCTAATCAGCAGCAAAGTGTCCTTTACATCAAGGACGCAATGCCTTAATAGCAGCGGCACTCGCCCCTAATCACAGGAAAGTGTCCTTTACATCTAGGACGCAATGCCATAATAGCAGCGGCACTCACCCCTAATCAGCAGTCAAGTGTCCTTTACATTAAGGACAAAATGCCATAATAGCAGCAGCACTCGCACCTAATCAGCAGGAAAGTGTCCTTTACATCAAGGACGCAATGCTATAATAGCAGCAGCACTCACCCCTAATCAGCAGCAATGTGTCCTTTACATCAAGGACGCAATGCCATAATAGCAGCAGCACTCGCCTCTAATCGGCAGGAAAATGTCCTTTACATCAAGGACGCAATGCCATAATAGCAGCAGCACTCACTCCTAATCAGCAGGAAAGTGTCCTTTACATCAAGGACGCGGTGCCATAATAGCAGCAGGACGCCCCCCCAATCAGCAGCAAAGTGCCCTTTACATCAAGGACACAATGCCATAATAAAATCTGCATTCGCCCCTAATAAGCAGGAAAGTGTCCTTTACATCAAGGACGCAATGCCATTATAGCACCCACACTCACCCCTAATCAGCAGGAAAGTGTCCTTTACATAAAGGACGCAATGCCATAATAGGACCAGCAGCACTCACCCCTAATCAGCAGGAAATTGTCCTTAACATAAAGGACGCAATGCCATAATAGCACCAGCAACACTCGCCCCTAATCAGCAGGAAAGTGTCCTTTACATCAAGGACGCAATGCCATAATATCACCAGCAGCAGTCGCCCCTAATCAGCGGGAAAGTGTCCTTTACATTAAGGACGCAATTTCATAATGGCAGCAGCACTCGCCCCTAATCAGCAGGAAAGTGTCCCTTACATCAAGGACGCAATGCATTAATAGCAGCAACACTTGCCCCTAATCAGCAGGAAAGTGTCTTCTACATCAAGGACGCAATGCCATAATAGCAGCAGCACTCGGCCCTAATCAGCAGGAAAATGTCCTTTACATCAAGGATGCAATGCCATAATAGCAGCTGCACTCGCCCCTAATCAGCAGGAAAGTGTCCTTTATCTCAAGGACGCAATGCCATAATAGCAGCGGCACTCGCCCCTAATCAGCAGGAAAGTGTCCTTTACATCAAGGACGCAATGCCATAATAGCAGCAACACCCGCCCCTAATCAGCAGTAAAGTGTCCTTTACATCAAGGACGCAATGCTATAATAGCAGCAGCACTCACCCCTAATCAGCAGCAAAGTGTCCTTTACATCAAGGACGCAATGCCTTAATAGCAGCGGCACTCGCCCCTAATCACAGGAAAGTGTCCTTTATATCTAGGACGCAATGCCATAATAGCAGCGGCACTCACCCCTAATCAGCAGGCAAGTGTCCTTTACATCAAGGACGCAATGCTATAATAGCAGCAGCACTCGCCCCTAATCAGCAGTAAAGTGTCCTTTACATCAAAGACGCAATGCCATAATAGCAGCAACACCCGCCCCTAATCAACAGTAAAGTGTCCTTTACATCAAGGATGCAATGCTATAATAGCAGCAGCACTCACCCCTAATCAGCAGCAAAGTGTCCTTTACATCAAGGACGCAATGCCTTAATAGCAGCGGCACTCGCGCCTAATCACAGGAAAGTGTCCTTTACATCTAGGACGCAATGCCATAATAGCAGCGGCACTCACCCCTAATCAGCAGTCAAGTGTCCTTTACATTAAGGACAAAATGCCATAATAGCAGCAGCACTAGCACCTAATCAGCAGGAAAGTGTCCTTTACATAAAGGACGCAATGCCATAATAGCACCAGCAACACTCGCCCCTAATCAGCAGGAAAGTGTCCTTTACATCAAGGACGCAATGCCATAATATCACCAGCAGCAGTCGCCCCTAATCAGCGGGAAAGTGTCCTTTACATCAAGGATGCAATGCCATAATAGCAGCTGCACTCGCCCCTAATCAGCAGGAAAGTGTCCTTTATCTCAAGGACGCAATGCCATAATAGCGTCGGCACTCGCCCCTAATCAGCAGGAAAGTGTCCTTTACATGAAGGACACAATGCCATAATAGCACCAGCAACACTCGCCCACTAATAAGCAGAAAAGTGTCCTTTACATCAAGGACGCAATGTCATAATAGCAGTGGCACTCGCCCCTAATCAGCAGGAAAGTGTCCTTTATATCAAGGATGCAATCCCATAGTAGCACCAGCACTTGCCCCTAATCAGCAGAAGAGTGTCATTTCCATCAAGGACGCAGTGCCATAATAGCAACAGCACTCGCCCCTAAACAGCAGGAAAGTGTTCTTTACATCAAGGACACTATGCCATAATAGCAGCAGCACTCACCCATAATCAGCAGGAAAGTGCCCTTTACATCAAGGATGCAATGCCATAATAGCATGAGCACTTGCCCTAATCAGCAGGAAAGTGTCCTTTACATCAAGAATGCAATGCCATAATAGCAGCAGCACACGCCCCTAATCAGCATGAAAGCGTTGTTTACATCTAGGACACAATGCCATAATAGCAACAGCACTCGCCCCTAATCAGCAGGAAAGTGTCCTTTACATCAAGGACGCAATGCCATAATAGCAGCAGCGCTCGCCCCTAATCAGCAGCAAAGTGGCCTTTACATCAAGGACGCAATGCCATAATACCAGTAGCACTTGCCCATAATCAGCAGGAAAGTGACCTTTACATCAAGGACGCAATGCCATAATAGCAGCAGCACTCGCCCCTAATCAGCAGAAAAGTGTCCTTTACATCAAAGACTCAATGCCATAATACCAGCAGCACTCGCTCCTAATCAGCAGCAAAGTGTCCTTTACATCAAGGACGCAATGCCATAATAGCAGCAGCACTCGCCTCTAATCGGCAGGAAAGTGTCCTTTACATCAAGGACGCAATGCCATAATAGCAGCAGCACTCACTCCTAATCAGCAGGAAAGTGTCCTTTACATCAAGGACGCAGTGCCATAATAGCAGCAGCACTCCCCCCCCTAATCACCAGGAAAGTGTCCTTTACATCAAGGACGCAATGCCGTAATAGCAGCAACACTCGCCCCTAATCATCAGGAAAGTGTCTTCTACATCAAGGACGCAATGCAATAATAGCAGCAGCACTCGGCCCTAATCAGCAGGAAAATGTCCTTTACATCAAGGATGCAATGTCATAATAGCAGCTGCACTCGCCCCTAATCAGCAGGAAAGTGTCCTTTACCTCAAGGATGCAATGCCATAATAGCAGCGGCACTCGCACCTAATCAGCAGGAAAGTGTCCTTTACATAAAGGACGCAATGCCATAATAGCAGCGGCACTCGCCCCTAATCAGCAGGAAAGTGTCCTTTACAACAAGGACGCAATGCCATAATAGCACCAGCAACACTCGCCCCTAATAAGCAGCAAAGTGTCCTTTACATCAAGGACGCAATGCCATAATAGCAGCAGCAATCGCCTCTAATCGGCAGGAAAGTGTCCTTTACATCAAGGACGCAATGCCATAATAGCAGCAGCACTCACTCCTAATCAGCAGGAAAGTGTCCTTTACATCAAGGACACGGTGCCATAATAGCAGCAGCACCCCCCCCCTAATCAGCAGCAAAGTGTCCTTTACATCAAGGACGCAAGGTCATAATAGCAGCAGCACTCACCCCTAATCAGCAGGAAAGTGTCCTTTACATCAAAGACTCAAGCCATAATACCAGCAGCACTCGCCCCTAATCAGCAGCAAAGTGTCCTTTACATCTAGGACACAATGCCATAATACCAGCAGCACTCGCTCCTAATCAGCAGCAAAGTGTCCTTTACATCAAGGACGCAATGCCATAATAGCAGCAGCACTCGCCTCTAATCGGCAGGAAAGTGTCCTTTACATCAAGGACGCAATGCCATAATAGCAGCAGCACTCACTCCTAATCAGCAGGAAAGTGTCCTTTACATCAAGGACGCGGTGCCATAATAGCTGCAGCACTCCCCCCCTAATCAGCAGCAAAGTGTCCTTTACATCAAGGACGCAATGCCGTAATAGCAGCAACACTCGCCCCTAATCAGCAGGAAAGTGTCTTCTACATCAAGGACGCAATGCCATAATAGCAGCAGCACTCGGCCCTAATCAGCAGGAAAATGTCCTTTACATCAAGGATGCAATGCCATAATAGCAGCTGCACTCGCCCCTAATCAGCAGGAAAGTGTCCTTTATATCAAGGACGCAATGCCATAATAGCAGCAGCACTCACTCCTAATCAGTAGGAAAGTGTCCTTTACATCAAGGACGCGGTGCCATAATAGCAGCAGCACTCCCCCCCCCAATCAGCAGCAAAGTGTCCTTTACATCCAGGACGCAATGCCGTAATAGCAGCAACACTCGCCCCTAATCAGCAGGAAAGTGTCTTCTACATCAAGGACGCAATGCCATGATAGCAGCAGCACTCGGCCCTAATCAGCAGGAAAATGTCCTTTACATCAAGGATGCAATGCCATAATAGCAGCTGCACTCGTCCCTAATCAGCAGGAAAGTGTCCTTTACCTCAAGGATGCAATGCCATAATAGCAGCGGCACTCACACCTAATCAGCAGGAAAGTGTCCTTTACATAAAGGACGCAATGCCATAATAGCAGCGGCACTCGCCCCTAATCAGCAGGAAAGTGTCCTTTACATCAAGGACGCAAGGCCATAATATCAGCAGCACTCGCCCCTTATTAGCAGCAAAGTGTCCTTTACATCAAGGACGCAATGCCATAATAGCAGCAGCACTCGCCCCTAATCAGCAGCAAATTGTCCTTTACATCAAGGACCCAATGCCATAATAGCAGCCGCACTCGCCCCTAATCAGTAGAAATGTGTCCTTTACATAAAGGACGCAATGCCATAATAGCACCAGCAGCACTCGCCCCTAATCAGCAGGAAAGTGTCCTTTACATCAGGGACGCAATGCCATAATATCACCAGCAGCAGTCGCCCCTAATCAGCAGGAAAGTGTCCTTTACATCAAGGACGCAATGCCATAATAGCAGCAGCACTCACTCCTAATCAGCAGGAAAGTGTCCTTTACATCAAGGACGCAGTGCCATAATAGCAGCAGGACGCCCCCCCCAATCAGCAGCAAAGTGCCCTTTACATCAAGGACACAATGCCATAATAAAATCTGAATTCGCCCCTAATAAGCAGGAAAGTGTCCTTTACATCAAGGACGCAATGCCATTATAGCACCCACACTCGCCCCTAATCAGCAGGAAAGTGTCCTTTACATAAAGGACGCAATGCCATAATAGGACCAGCAGCACTCACCCCTAATCAGCAGGAAAGTGTCCTTTACATAAAGGACGCAATGCCATAATAGCACCAGCAACACTCGCCCCTAATCAGCAGGAAAGTGTCCTTTACATCAAGGACGCAATGCCATAATATCACCAGCAGCAGTCGCCCTAATCAGCGGGAAAGTGTCCTTTACATTAAGGACGCAATGTCATAATAGCAGCAGCACTCGCCCCTAATCAGCAGGAAAGTGTCCCTTACATCAAGGACGCAATGCATTAATAGCAGCAACACTTGCCCCTAATCAGCAGGAAAGTGTCTTCTACATCAAGGACGCAATGCCATAATAGCAGCTGCACTCGCCCCTAATCAGCAGGAAAATGTCCTTTACATCAAGGATGCAATGCCATAATAGCAGCTGCACTCGCCCCTAATCAGCAGGAAAGTGTCCTTTATCTCAAGGACGCAATGCCATAATAGCAGCGGCACTCGCCCCTAATCAGCAGGAAAGTGTCCTTTACATGAAGGACACAATGCCATAATAGCACCAGCAACACTCGCCCACTAATAAGCAGAAAAGTGTCCTTTACATCAAGGACGCAATGTCATAATAGCAGTGGCACTCGCCCCTAATCAGCAGGAAAGTGTCCTTTATATCAAGGATGCAATCCCATAGTAGCACCAGCACTTGCTCCTAATCAGCAGAAGAGTGTCATTTCCATCAAGGACACAGTGCCATAATAGCAACAGCACTCGCCCCTAAACAGCAGGAAAGTGTTCTTTACATCAAGGACACTATGCCATAATAGCAGCAGCACTCACCCATAATCAGCAGGAAAGTGCCCTTTACATCAAGGATGCAATGCCATAATAGCATGAGCACTCGCCCTAATCAGCAGGAAAGTGTCCTTTACATCAAGAATGCAATGCCATAATAGCAGCAGCACACGCCCCTAATCAGCATGAAAGCGTTGTTTATATCTAGGACACAATGCCATAATAGCAACAGCACTCGCACCTAATCAGCAGGAATGTGTCCTTTACATCAAGGACGCAATGCCATAATAGCAGCAGTGCTCGCCCCTAATCAGCAGCAAAGTGGCCTTTACATCAAGGACGCAATGCCATAATACCAGTAGCACTTGCCCATAATCAGCAGGAAAGTGACCTTTACATCAAGGACGCAATGCCATAATAGCAGCAGCACTCGCCCCTAATCAGCAGAAAAGTGTCCTTTACATCAAAGACTCAATGCCATAATACCAGCAGCACTCGCTCCTAATCAGCAGCAAAGTGTCCTTTACATCAAGGACGCAATGCCATAATAGCAGCAGCACTCGCCTCTAATCGGCAGGAAAGTGTCCTTTACATCAAGGACGCAATGCCATAATAGCAGCAGCACTCACTCCTAATCAGCAGGAAAGTGTCCTTTACATCAAGGACGCAGTGCCATAATAGCAGCAGCACTCCCCCCCCTAATCACCAGGAAAGTGTCCTTTACATCAAGGACGCAATGCCGTAATAGCAGCAACACTCGCCCCTAATCATCAGGAAAGTGTCTTCTACATCAAGGACGCAATGCAATAATAGCAGCAGCACTCGGCCCTAATCAGCAGGAAAATGTCCTTTACATCAAGGATGCAATGTCATAATAGCAGCTGCACTCGCCCCTAATCAGCAGGAAAGTGTCCTTTACCTCATGGATTCAATGCCATAATAGCAGCGGCACTCGCACCTAATCAGCAGGAAAGTGTCCTTTACATAAAGGACGCAATGCCATAATAGCAGCGGCACTCGCCCCTAATCAGCAGGAAAGTGTCCTTTACATCAAGGACGCAATGCCATAATAGCACCAGCAACACTCGCCCCTAATAAGCAGCAAAGTGTCCTTTACATCAAGGACGCAATGCCATAATAGCAGCAGCAATCGCCTCTAATCGGCAGGAAAGTGTCCTTTACATCAAGGACGCAATGCCATAATAGCAGAAGCACTCACTCCTAATCAGCAGGAAAGTGTCCTTTACATCAAGGACACGGTGCCATAATAGCAGCAGCACCCCCCCCTAATCAGCAGCAAAGTGTCCTTTACATCAAGGACGCAAGGTCATAATAGCAGCAGCACTCACCCCTAATCAGCAGGAAAGTGTCCTTTACATCAAAGACTCAAGCCATAATACCAGCAGCACTCGCCCCTAATCAGCAGCAAAGTGTCCTTTACATCTAGGACACAATGCCATAAAAGCAACAGCGGTCGCGCCTAATCAGCAGGAAAGTGTCCTTTACATCAAAGACTCAATGCCATAATACCAGCAGCACTCGCTCCTAATCAGCAGCAAAGTGTCCTTTACATCAAGGACGCAATGCCATAATAGCAGCAGCACTCGCCTCTAATCGGCAGGAAAGTGTCCTTTACATCAAGGACGCAATGCCATAATAGCAGCAGCACTCACTCCTAATCAGCAGGAAAGTGTCCTTTACATCAAGGACGCGGTGCCATAATAGCTGCAGCACTCCCCCCCTAATCAGCAGCAAAGTGTCCTTTACATCAAGGACGCAATGCCGTAATAGCAGCAACACTCGCCCCTAATCAGCAGGAAAGTGTCTTCTACATCAAGGACGCAATGCCATAATAGCAGCAGCACTCGGCCCTAATCAGCAGGAAAATGTCCTTTACATCAAGGATGCAATGCCATAATAGCAGCTGCACTCGCCCCTAATCAGTAGGAAAGTGTCCTTTACATCAAGGACGCGGTGCCATAATAGCAGCAGCACTCCCCCCCCAATCAGCAGCAAAGTGTCCTTTACATCCAGGACGCAATGCCGTAATAGCAGCAACACTCGCCCCTAATCAGCAGGAAAGTGTCTTCTACATCAAGGACGCAATGCCATGATAGCAGCAGCACTCGGCCCTAATCAGCAGGAAAATGGCCTTTACATCAAGGATGCAATGCCATAATAGCAGCTGCACTCGCCCCTAATCAGCAGGAAAGTGTCCTTTACCTCAAGGATGCAATGCCATAATAGCAGCGGCACTCACACCTAATCAGCAGGAAAGTGTCCTTTACATAAAGGACGCAATGCCATAATAGCAGCGGCACTCGCCCCTAATCAGCAGGAAAGTGTCCTTTACATCAAGGACGCAAGGCCATAATATCAGCAGCACTCGCCCCTTATTAGCAGCAAAGTGTCCTTTACATCTAGGACACAATGCCATAATAGCAACAACGGTCGCCCCTAATCAGCAGGAAAGTGTCCTTTACATCAAAGACTCAATGCCATAATACCAGCAGCACTCGCTCCTAATCAGGAGCAAAGTGTCCTTTACATGAAGGACGCAATGCCATAATAGCAGCAGCACTCGCCTCTAATCGGCAGGAAAGTGTCCTTTACATCAAGGACGCAATGCCATAATAGCAGCAGCACTCACTCCTAATCAGCAGGAAAGTGTCCTTTACATCAAGGACGCGGTGCCATAATAGCAGCAGCACTCCCCCCCCTAATCAGCAGCAAAGTGTCCTTTACATCAAGGACACAATGCCATAATAGCAGCAACACTCGCCCCTAATCAGCAGGAAAGTGTCTTCTACATCAAGGACGCAATGCCATAATAGCAGCAGCACTCGGCCCTAATCAGAAGGAAAATGTCCTTTACATCAAGGATGCAATGCCATAATAGCAGCTGCACTCGCCCCTAATCAGCAGGAAAGTGTCCTTTATATCAAGGACGCAATGCCATAATAGCAGCAGCACTCACTCCTAATCAGTAGGAAAGTGTCCTTTACATCAAGGACGCGGTGCCATAATAGCAGCAGCACTCCCCCCCCAATCAGCAGCAAAGTGTCCTTTACATCCAGGACGCAATGCCGTAATAGCAGCAACACTCGCCCCTAATCAGCAGGAAAGTGTCTTCTACATCAAGGACGCAATGCCATGATAGCAGCAGCACTCGGCCCTAATCAGCAGGAAAATGTCCTTTACATCAAGGATGCAATGCCATAATAGCAGCTGCACTCGCCCCTAATCAGCAGGAAAGTGTCCTTTACCTCAAGGATGCAATGCCATAATAGCAGCGGCACTCACACCTAATCAGCAGGAAAGTGTCCTTTACATAAAGGACGCAATGCCATAATAGCAGCGGCACTCGCCCCTAATCAGCAGGAAAGTGTCCTTTACATCAAGGACGCAAGGCCATAATAGCAGCAGCACTCGCCCCTTATTAGCAGCAAAGTGTCCTTTACATCAAGGACGCAATGCCATAATAGCAGCAGCACTCGCCCCTAATCAGCAGCAAATTGTCCTTTACATCAAGGACCCAATGCCATAATAGCAGCCGCACTCGCCCCTAATCAGTAGAAATGTGCCCTTTACATAAAGGACGCAATGCCATAATAGCACCAGCAGCACTCGCCCCTAATCAGCAGGAAAGTGTCCTTTACATCAAGGACGCAATGCCATAATATCACCAGCAGCAGTCGCCCCTAATCAGCAGGAAAGCGTCCTTTACATCAAGGACGCAATGCCATAATAGTAGCAGCACTCACCCCTAATCAGCAGGAAAGTGTCCTTTACATCAAGGATGCAATGCCATGATAGCAGCAGCACTCCCCCCTAATCAGCGGCAAAGTGTCCTTTACATCAAGGACGCAATGCCATAATAGCAGCAGCACTCGCCCGTATCAGTAACAAAGCATCCTTTTACATCAAGTACTCAGTGCCATAATAGCAGCAGCACTCACCCCTAATCAGCAGGAAATTGTCCCTTACATCTAGGACGCAATGCCAAAATATCAACAGCGCTCGCCCCTAATCAGTAACAAAGCATCCTTTTACATCAAGGACTCCATGCCATAATAGCTGCATCACTCGGACCTAATCAGCAGGAAAGTGTCCTTTACATCAAGGACGCAATACCATAATAGCAGCGGCACTCGCCCCTAATTAGCAGGAAAGTGTCCTTTACATCAAGGACGCAATGCCAAAATACCAGCAGCACTCGCACCTGATCAACAGCAAAGTGTCCTTTACATCAAGGACGCAATGCCATAATAGCACCAGCTGCACTCGCCCCTAATCAGCAGGAAAGTGTCCTTTACATCAAGGACGCAATGCCATAATAGCAGCAGCACTCGCCCCTAATCAGTAGCAAAGTGTCCTTTACATCAAGGACCCAATGCCATAATAGCAGCCGCACTCGCCCCTAATCAGCAGAAAAGTGTCCTTTACATAAATGACGCAATGCCATAATAGCACCAGCAGCAGTCGCCCCTAATCAGCGGGAAAGTGTCCTTTACATCAAGAACGCAATGCCATAATAGCACCAGCAGCACTTGCACCTGATCAGCAGGAAAGTGTCCTTTACATCAAGGACGCAATGCCATAATAGCAACAGCACTCACCCCTAATCAGCAGGAAAGTGTCCTTTACATCAAGGACGCAATGCCATAATAGCAGCAACACCCGCCCCTAATCAGCAGTAAAGTGTCCTTTACATCAAGGACGCAATGCTATAATAGCAGCAGCACTCACCCCTAATCAGCAGCAAAGTGTCCTTTACATCAAGGACGCAATGCCTTAATAGCAGCGGCACTTGCCCCTAATCACAGGAAAGTGTCCTTTATATCTAGGACGCAATGCCATAATAGCAGCGGCACTCACCCCTAATCAGCAGGCAAGTGTCCTTTACATCAAGGACGCAATGCTATAATAGCAGCAGCACTCACCCCTAATCAGCAGTAAAGTGTCCTTTACATCAAAGACGCAATGCCATAATAGCAGCAACACCCGCCCCTAATCAGCAGTAAAGTGTCCTTTACATCAAGGATGCAATGCTATAATAGCAGCAGCACTCACCCCTAATCAGCAGCAAAGTGTCCTTTACATCAAGGACGCAATGCCTTAATAGCAGCGGCACTCGCCCCTAATCACAGGAAAGTGTCCTTTACATCTAGGACGCAATGCCATAATAGCAGCGGCACTCACCCCTAATCAGCAGTCAAGTGTCCTTTACATTAAGGACAAAATGCCATAATAGCAGCAGCACTCGCACCTAATCAGCAGGAAAGTGTCCTTTACATCAAGGACGCAATGCTATAATAGCAGCAGCACTCACCCCTAATCAGCAGCAATGTGTCCTTTACATCAAGGACGCAATGCCATAATAGCAGCAGCACTCGCCTCTAATCGGCAGGAAAATGTCCTTTACATCAAGGACGCAATGCCATAATAGCAGCAGCACTCACTCCTAATCAGCAGGAAAGTGTCCTTTACATCAAGGACGCGGTGCCATAATAGCAGCAGGACGCCCCCCCCCAATCAGCAGCAAAGTGCCCTTTACATCAAGGACACAATGCCATAATAAAATCTGCATTCGCCCCTAATAAGCAGGAAAGTGTCCTTTACATCAAGGACGCAATGCCATTATAGCACCCACACTCGCCCCTAATCAGCAGGAAAGTGTCCTTTACATAAAGGACGCAATGCCATAATAGGACCAGCAGCACTCACCCCTAATCAGCAGGAAAGTGTCCTTTACATCAAGGACGCAATGCCATAATATCACCAGCAGCAGTCGCCCCTAATCAGCGGGAAAGTGTCCTTTACATTAAGGACGCAATTTCATAATGGCAGCAGCACTCGCCCCTAATCAGCAGGAAAGTGTCCCTTACATCAAGGACGCAATGCATTAATAGCAGCAACACTTGCCCCTAATCAGCAGGAAAGTGTCTTCCACATCAAGGACGCAATGCCATAATAGCAGCAGCACTCGGCCCTAATCAGCAGGAAAATGTCCTTTACATCAAGGATGCAATGCCATAATAGCAGCTGCACTCGCCCCTAATCAGCAGGAAAGTGTCCTTTATCTCAAGGACGCAATGCCATAATAGCAGCGGCACTCGCCCCTAATCAGCAGGAAAGTGTCCTTTACATCAAGGACGCAATGCCATAATAGCAGCAACACCCGCCCCTAATCAGCAGTAAAGTGTCCTTTACATCAAGGACGCAATGCTATAATAGCAGCAGCACTCACCCCTAATCAGCAGCAAAGTGTCCTTTACATCAAGGACGCAATGCCTTAATAGCAGCGGCACTCGCCCCCAATCACAGGAAAGTTTCCTTTATATCTAGGACGCAATGCCATAATAGCAGCGGCACTCACCCCTAATCAGCAGGCAAGTGTCCTTTACATCAAGGACGCAATGCTATAATAGCAGCAGCACTCACCCCTAATCAGCAGTAAAGTGTCCTTTACATCAAAGACGCAATGCCATAATAGCAGCAACACCCGCCCCTAATCAGCAGTAAAGTGTCCTTTACATCAAGGATGCAATGCTATAATAGCAGCAGCACTCACCCCTAATCAGCAGCAAAGTGTCCTTTACATCAAGGACGCAATGCCTTAATAGCAGCGGCACTCGCCCCTAATCACAGGAAAGTGTCCTTTACATCTAGGACGCAATGCCTTAATAGCAGCGGCACTCACCCCTAATCAGCAGTCAAGTGTCCTTTACATTAAGGACAAAATGCCATAATAGCAGCAGCACTCGCACCTAATCAGCAGGAAAGTGTCCTTTACATAAAGGACGCAATGCCATAATAGCACCAGCAACACTCGCCCCTAATCAGCAGGAAAGTGTCCTTTACATCAAGGACGCAATGCCATAATATCACCAGCAGCAGTCGCCCCTAATCAGCGGGAAAGTGTCCTTTACATCAAGGATGCAATGCCATAATAGCAGCTGCACTCGCCCCTAATCAGCAGGAAAGTGTCCTTTATCTCAAGGACGCAATGCCATAATAGCAGCGGCACTCGCCCCTAATCAGCAGGAAAGTGTCCTTTACATGAAGGACACAATGCCATAATAGCACCAGCAACACTTGCCCACTAATAAGCAGCAAAGTGCCCTTTACATCAAGGACACAATGCCATAATAAAATCTGCATTCGCCCCTAATAAGCAGGAAAGTGTCCTTTACATCAAGGACGCAATGCCATTATAGCACCCACACTCGCCCCTAATCATCAGGAAAGTGTCCTTTACATAAAGGACGCAATGCCATAATAGGACCAGCAGCACTCACCCCTAATCAGCAGGAAAGTGTCCTTTACATAAAGGACGCAATGCCATAATAGCACCAGCAACACTCGCCCCTAATCAGCAGGAAAGTGTCCTTTACATCAAGGACGCAATGCCATAATATCACCAGCAGCAGTCGCCCCTAATCAGCGGGAAAGTGTCCTTTACATTAAGGACGCAATGTCATAATAGCAGCAGCACTCGCCCCTAATCAGCAGGAAAGTGTCCCTTACATCAAGGACGCAATGCATTAATAGCAGCAACACTTGCCCCTAATCAGCAGGAAAGTGTCTTCTACATCAAGGACGCAATGCCATAATAGCAGCAGCACTCGGCCCTAATCAGCAGGAAAATGTCCTTTACATCAAGGATGCAATGCCATAATAGCAGCTGCACTCGCCCCTAATCAGCAGGAAAGTGTCCTTTATCTCAAGGACGCAATGCCATAATAGCAGCGGCACTCGCCCCTAATCAGCAGGAAAGTGTCCTTTACATGAAGGACACAATGCCATAATAGCACCAGCAACACTCGCCCACTAATCAGCAGAAGAGTGTCATTTCCATCAAGGACGCAGTGCCATAATAGCAACAGCACTCGCCCCTAAACAGCAGGAAAGTGTTCTTTACATCAAGGACACTATGCCATAATAGCAGCAGCACTCACCCATAATCAGCAGGAAAGTGCCCTTTACATCAAGGATGCAATGCCATAATAGCATGAGCACTCGCCCTAATCAGCAGGAAAGTGTCCTTTACATCAAGAATGCAATGCCATAATAGCAGCAGCACACGCCCCTAATCAGCATGAAAGCGTTGTTTACATCTAGGACACAATGCCATAATAGCAACAGCACTCGCCCCTAATCAGCAGGAATGTGTCCTTTACATCAAGGACGCAATGCCATAATAGCAGCAGCGCTCGCCCCTAATCAGCAGCAAAGTGGCCTTTACATCAAGGACGCAATGCCATAATACCAGTAGCACTTGCCCATAATCAGCAGGAAAGTGACCTTTACATCAAGGACGCAATGCCATAATAGCAGCAGCACTCACCCCTAATCAGCAGAAAAGTGTCCTTTACATCAAAGACTCAATGCCATAATACCAGCAGCACTCGCTCCTAATCAGCAGCAAAGTGTCCTTTACATCAAGGACGCAATGCCATAATAGCAGCAGCACTCGCCTCTAATCGGCAGGAAAGTGTCCTTTACATCAAGGACGCAATGCCATAATAGCAGCAGCACTCACTCCTAATCAGCAGGAAAGTGTCCTTTACATCAAGGACGCAGTGCCATAATAGCAGCAGCACTCCCCCCCCTAATCACCAGGAAAGTGTCCTTTACATCAAGGACGCAATGCCGTAATAGCAGCAACACTCGCCCCTAATCATCAGGAAAGTGTCTTCTACATCAAGGACGCAATGCAATAATAGCAGCAGCACTCGGCCCTAATCAGCAGGAAAATGTCCTTTACATCAAGGATGCAATGTCATAATAGCAGCTGCACTCGCCCCTAATCAGCAGGAAAGTGTCCTTTACCTCAAGGACGCAATGCCATAATAGCAGCGGCACTCGCCCCTAATCAGCAGGAAAGTGTCCTTTACATCAAGGACGCAATGCCATAATAGCACCAGCAACACTCGCCCCTAATAAGCAGCAAAGTGTCCTTTACATCAAGGACGCAATGCCATAATAGCAGCAGCAATCGCCTCTAATCGGCAGGAAAGTGTCCTTTACATCAAGGACGCAATGCCATAATAGCAGAAGCACTCACTCCTAATCAGCAGGAAAGTGTCCTTTACATCAAGGACACGGTGCCATAATAGCAGCAGCACCCCCCCCTAATCAGCAGCAAAGTGTCCTTTACATCAAGGACGCAAGGTCATAATAGCAGCAGCACTCACCCCTAATCAGCAGGAAAGTGTCCTTTACATCAAAGACTCAAGCCATAATACCAGCAGCACTCGCCCCTAATCAGCAGCAAAGTGTCCTTTACATCTAGGACACAATGCCATAAAAGCAACAGCGGTCGCGCCTAATCAGCAGGAAAGTGTCCTTTACATCAAAGACTCAATGCCATAATACCAGCAGCACTCGCTCCTAATCAGCAGCAAAGTGTCCTTTACATCAAGGACGCAATGCCATAATAGCAGCAGCACTCGCCTCTAATCGGCAGGAAAGTGTCCTTTACATCAAGGACGCAATGCCATAATAGCAGCAGCACTCACTCCTAATCAGCAGGAAAGTGTCCTTTACATCAAGGACGCGGTGCCATAATAGCTGCAGCACTCCCCCCCTAATCAGCAGCAAAGTGTCCTTTACATCAAGGACGCAATGCCGTAATAGCAGCAACACTCGCCCCTAATCAGCAGGAAAGTGTCTTCTACATCAAGGACGCAATGCCATAATAGCAGCAGCACTCGGCCCTAATCAGCAGGAAAATGTCCTTTACATCAAGGATGCAATGCCATAATAGCAGCTGCACTCGCCCCTAATCAGCAGGAAAGTGTCCTTTATATCAAGGACGCAATGCCATAATAGCAGCAGCACTCACTCCTAATCAGTAGGAAAGTGTCCTTTACATCAAGGACGCGGTGCCACAATAGCAGCAGCACTCCCCCCCCCAATCAGCAGCAAAGTGTCCTTTACATCCAGGACGCAATGCCGTAATAGCAGCAACACTCGCCCCTAATCAGCAGGAAAGTGTCTTCTACATCAAGGACGCAATGCCATGATAGCAGCAGCATTCGGCCCTAATCAGCAGGAAAATGTCCTTTACATCAAGGATGCAATGCCATAATAGCAGCTGCACTCGCCCCTAATCAGCAGGAAAGTGTCCTTTACCTCAAGGATGCAATGCCATAATAGCAGCGGCACTCACACCTAATCAGCAGGAAAGTGTCCTTTACATAAAGGACGCAATGCCATAATAGCAGCGGCACTCGCCCCTAATCAGCAGGAAAGTGTCCTTTACATCAAGGACGCAAGGCCATAATATCAGCAGCACTCGCCCCTTATTAGCAGCAAAGTGTCCTTTACATCTAGGACACAATGCCATAATAGCAACAACGGTCGCCCCTAATCAGCAGGAAAGTGTCCTTTACATCAAAGACTCAATGCCATAATACCAGCAGCACTCGCTCCTAATCAGGAGCAAAGTGTCCTTTACATGAAGGACGCAATGCCATAATAGCAGCAGCACTCGCCTCTAATCGGCAGGAAAGTGTCCTTTACATCAAGGACGCAATGCCATAATAGCAGCAGCACTCACACCTAATCAGCAGGAAAGTGTCCTTTACATAAAGGACGCAATGCCATAATAGCAGCGGCACTCGCCCCTAATCAGCAGGTAAGTGTCCTTTACATCAAGGACGCAAGGCCATAATAGCAGCAGCACTCGCCCCTTATTAGCAGCAAAGTGTCCTTTACATCAAGGACGCAATGCCATAATAGCAGCAGCACTCGCCCCTAATCAGCAGCAAATTGTCCTTTACATCAAGGACCCAATGCCATAATAGCAGCCGCACTCGCCCCTAATCAGTAGAAATGTGCCCTTTACATAAAGGACGCAATGCCATAATAGCACCAGCAGCACTCGCCCCTAATCAGCAGGAAAGTGTCCTTTACATCAAGGACGCAATGCCATAATATCACCAGCAGCAGTCGCCCCTAATCAGCAGGAAAGCGTCCTTTACATCAAGGACGCAATGCCATAATAGTAGCAGCACTCACCCCTAATCAGCAGGAAAGTGTCCTTTACATCAAGGATGCAATGCCATGATAGCAGCAGCACTCCCCCCTAATCAGCGGCAAAGTGTCCTTTACATCAAGGACGCAATGCCATAATAGCAGCAGCACTCGCCCGTATCAGTAACAAAGCATCCTTTTACATCAAGTACTCAGTGCCATAATAGCAGCAGCACTCGCCCCTAATCAGCAGGAAATTGTCCCTTACATCTAGGACGCAATGCCAAAATAGCAACAGCGCTCGCCCCTAATCAGTAACAAAGCATCCTTTTACATCAAGGACTCCATGCCATAATAGCTGCATCACTCGGACCTAATCAGCAGGAAAGTGTCCTTTCCATCAAGGACGCAATACCATAATAGCAGCGGCACTCGCCCCTAATTAGCAGGAAAGTGTCCTTTACATCAAGGACGCAATGCCATAATAGCAACAGCACTCGCCCCTAATCAGCAGCAAAGTGTCCTTTACATCAAGGACGCAATGCCAAAATACCAGCAGCACTCGCACCTGATCAACAGCAAAGTGTCCTTTACATCAAGGACGCAATGACATAATAGCACCAGCTGCACTCGCCCCTAATCAGCAGGAAAGTGTCCTTTACATCAAGGACGCAATGCCATAATAGCAGCAGCACTCGCCCCTAATCAGTAGCAAAGTGTCCTTTACATCAAGGACCCAATGCCATAATAGCAGCCGCACTCGCCCCTAATCAGCAGAAAAGTGTCCTTTACATAAAGGACGCAATGCCATAATAGCACCAGCAGCACTCGCCCCTAATCAGCAGGAAAGTGTCCTTTACATCAAGGACGCAATGCCATAATATCACCAGCAGCAGTCGCCCCTAATCAGCGGGAAAGTGTCCTTTACATCAAGAACGCAATGCCATAATAGCACCAGCAGCACTTGCACCTGATCAGCAGGAAAGTGTCCTTTACATCAAGGACGCAATGCCATAATAGCAACAGCACTCACCCCTAATCAGCAGGAAAGTGTCCTTTACATCAAGGACGCAATGCCATAATAGCAGCAACATCCGCCCCTAATCAGCAGTAAAGTGTCCTTTACATCAAGGACGCAATGCTATAATAGCAGCAGCACTCACCCCTAATCAGCAGCAAAGTGTCCTTTACATCAAGGACGCAATGCCTTAATAGCAGCGGCACTCGCCCCTAATCACAGGAAAGTGTCCTTTATATCTAGGACGCAATGCCATAATAGCAGCGGCACTCACCCCTAATCAGCAGGCAAGTGTCCTTTACATCAAGGACGCAATGCTATAATAGCAGCAGCACTCACCCCTAATCAGCAGTAAAGTGTCCTTTACATCAAAGACGCAATGCCATAATAGCAGCAACACCCGCCCCTAATCAGCAGTAAAGTGTCCTTTACATCAAGGATGCAATGCTATAATAACAGCAGCACTCACCCCTAATCAGCAGCAAAGTGTCCTTTACATCAAGGACGCAATGCCTTAATAGCAGCGGCACTCGCCCCTAATCACAGGAAAGTGTCCTTTACATCTAGGACGCAATGCCATAATAGCAGCGGCACTCACCCCTAATCAGCAGTCAAGTGTCCTTTACATTAAGGACAAAATGCCATAATAGCAGCAGCACTCGCACCTAATCAGCAGGAAAGTGTCCTTTACATCAAGGACGCAATGCTATAATAGCAGCAGCACTCACCCCTAATCAGCAGCAATGTGTCCTTTACATCAAGGACGCAATGCCATAATAGCAGCAGCACTCGCCTCTAATCGGCAGGAAAATGTCCTTTACATCAAGGACGCAATGCCATAATAGCAGCAGCACTCACTCCTAATCAGCAGGAAAGTGTCCTTTACATCAAGGACGCGGTGCCATAATAGCAGCAGGACGCCCCCCCAATCAGCAGCAAAGTGCCCTTTACATCAAGGACACAATGCCATAATAAAATCTGCATTCGCCCCTAATAAGCAGGAAAGTGTCCTTTACATCAAGGACGCAATGCCATTATAGCACCCACACTCGCCCCTAATCAGCAGGAAAGTGTCCTTTACATAAAGGACGCAATGCCATAATAGGACCAGCAGCACTCACCCCTAATCAGCAGGAAATTGTCCTTAACATAAAGGACGCAATGCCATAATAGCACCAGCAACACTCGCCCCTAATCAGCAGGAAAGTGTCCTTTACATCAAGGACGCAATGCCATAATATCACCAGCAGCAGTCGCCCCTAATCAGCGGGAAAGTGTCCTTTACATTAAGGACGCAATTTCATAATGGCAGCAGCACTCGCCCCTAATCAGCAGGAAAGTGTCCCTTACATCAAGGACGCAATGCATTAATAGCAGCAACACTTGCCCCTAATCAGCAGGAAAGTGTCTTCTACATCAAGGACGCAATGCCATAATAGCAGCAGCACTCGGCCCTAATCAGCAGGAAAATGTCCTTTACATCAAGGATGCAATGCCATAATAGCAGCTGCACTCGCCCCTAATCAGCAGGAAAGTGTCCTTTATCTCAAGGACGCAATGCCATAATAGCAGCGGCACTCGCCCCTAATCAGCAGGAAAGTGTCCTTTACATCAAGGACGCAATGCCATAATAGCAGCAACACCCGCCCCTAATCAGCAGTAAAGTGTCCTTTACATCAAGGACGCAATGCTATAATAGCAGCAGCACTCACCCCTAATCAGCAGCAAAGTGTCCTTTACATCAAAGACGCAATGCCATAATAGCAGCAACACCCGCCCCTAATCAACAGTAAAGTGTCCTTTACATCAAGGATGCAATGCTATAATAGCAGCAGCACTCACCCCTAATCAGCAGCAAAGTGTCCTTTACATCAAGGACGCAATGCCTTAATAGCAGCGGCACTCGCGCCTAATCACAGGAAAGTGTCCTTTACATCTAGGACGCAATGCCATAATAGCAGCGGCACTCACCCCTAATCAGCAGTCAAGTGTCCTTTACATTAAGGACAAAATGCCATAATAGCAGCAGCACTAGCACCTAATCAGCAGGAAAGTGTCCTTTACATAAAGGACGCAATGCCATAATAGCACCAGCAACACTCGCCCCTAATCAGCAGGAAAGTGTCCTTTACATCAAGGACGCAATGCCATAATATCACCAGCAGCAGTCGCCCCTAATCAGCGGGAAAGTGTCCTTTACATCAAGGATGCAATGCCATAATAGCAGCTGCACTCGCCCCTAATCAGCAGGAAAGTGTCCTTTATCTCAAGGACGCAATGCCATAATAGCAGCGGCACTCGCCCCTAATCAGCAGGAAAGTGTCCTTTACATGAA
This sequence comes from Ambystoma mexicanum, assembly GCF_040938575.1. Classification (NCBI taxonomy): domain Eukaryota; kingdom Metazoa; phylum Chordata; class Amphibia; order Caudata; family Ambystomatidae; genus Ambystoma; species Ambystoma mexicanum. Next base: position 32,074,083 of record NC_090921.1, read on the forward strand.
GGACACAATGCCATAATAGCACCAGCAACACTCGCCCACTAATAAGCAGAAAAGTGTCCTTTACATCAAGGACGCAATGTCATAATAGCAGTGGCACTCGCCCCTAATCAGCAGGAAAGTGTCCTTTATATCAAGGATGCAATCCCATAGTAGCACCAGCACTTGCCCCTAATCAGCAGAAGAGTGTCATTTCCATCAAGGACGCAGTGCCATAATAGCAACAGCACTCGCCCCTAAACAGCAGGAAAGTGTTCTTTACATCAAGGACACTATGCCATAATAGCAGCAGCACTCACCCATAATCAGCAGGAAAGTGCCCTTTACATCAAGGATGCAATGCCATAATAGCATGAGCACTTGCCCTAATCAGCAGGAAAGTGTCCTTTACATCAAGAATGCAATGCCATAATAGCAGCAGCACACGCCCCTAATCAGCATGAAAGCGTTGTTTACATCTAGGACACAATGCCATAATAGCAACAGCACTCGCCCCTAATCAGCAGGAAAGTGTCCTTTACATCAAGGACGCAATGCCATAATAGCAGCAGCGCTCGCCCCTAATCAGCAGCAAAGTGGCCTTTACATCAAGGACGCAATGCCATAATACCAGTAGCACTTGCCCATAATCAGCAGGAAAGTGACCTTTACATCAAGGACGCAATGCCATAATAGCAGCAGCACTCGCCCCTAATCAGCAGAAAAGTGTCCTTTACATCAAAGACTCAATGCCATAATACCAGCAGCACTCGCTCCTAATCAGCAGCAAAGTGTCCTTTACATCAAGGACGCAATGCCATAATAGCAGCAGCACTCGCCTCTAATCGGCAGGAAAGTGTCCTTTACATCAAGGACGCAATGCCATAATAGCAGCAGCACTCACTCCTAATCAGCAGGAAAGTGTCCTTTACATCAAGGACGCAGTGCCATAATAGCAGCAGCACTCCCCCCCCCTAATCACCAGGAAAGTGTCCTTTACATCAAGGACGCAATGCCGTAATAGCAGCAACACTCGCCCCTAATCATCAGGAAAGTGTCTTCTACATCAAGGACGCAATGCAATAATAGCAGCAGCACTCGGCCCTAATCAGCAGGAAAATGTCCTTTACATCAAGGATGCAATGTCATAATAGCAGCTGCACTCGCCCCTAATCAGCAGGAAAGTGTCCTTTACCTCAAGGATGCAATGCCATAATAGCAGCGGCACTCGCACCTAATCAGCAGGAAAGTGTCCTTTACATAAAGGACGCAATGCCATAATAGCAGCGGCACTCGCCCCTAATCAGCAGGAAAGTGTCCTTTACAACAAGGACGCAATGCCATAATAGCACCAGCAACACTCGCCCCTAATAAGCAGCAAAGTGTCCTTTACATCAAGGACGCAATGCCATAATAGCAGCAGCAATCGCCTCTAATCGGCAGGAAAGTGTCCTTTACATCAAGGACGCAATGCCATAATAGCAGCAGCACTCACTCCTAATCAGCAGGAAAGTGTCCTTTACATCAAGGACACGGTGCCATAATAGCAGCAGCACCCCCCCCTAATCAGCAGCAAAGTGTCCTTTACATCAAGGACGCAAGGTCATAATAGCAGCAGCACTCACCCCTAATCAGCAGGAAAGTGTCCTTTACATCAAAGACTCAAGCCATAATACCAGCAGCACTCGCCCCTAATCAGCAGCAAAGTGTCCTTTACATCTAGGACACAATGCCATAATACCAGCAGCACTCGCTCCTAATCAGCAGCAAAGTGTCCTTTACATCAAGGACGCAATGCCATAATAGCAGCAGCACTCGCCTCTAATCGGCAGGAAAGTGTCCTTTACATCAAGGACGCAATGCCATAATAGCAGCAGCACTCACTCCTAATCAGCAGGAAAGTGTCCTTTACATCAAGGACGCGGTGCCATAATAGCTGCAGCACTCCCCCCCTAATCAGCAGCAAAGTGTCCTTTACATCAAGGACGCAATGCCGTAATAGCAGCAACACTCGCCCCTAATCAGCAGGAAAGTGTCTTCTACATCAAGGACGCAATGCCATAATAGCAGCAGCACTCGGCCCTAATCAGCAGGAAAATGTCCTTTACATCAAGGATGCAATGCCATAATAGCAGCTGCACTCGCCCCTAATCAGCAGGAAAGTGTCCTTTATATCAAGGACGCAATGCCATAATAGCAGCAGCACTCACTCCTAATCAGTAGGAAAGTGTCCTTTACATCAAGGACGCGGTGCCATAATAGCAGCAGCACTCCCCCCCCCAATCAGCAGCAAAGTGTCCTTTACATCCAGGACGCAATGCCGTAATAGCAGCAACACTCGCCCCTAATCAGCAGGAAAGTGTCTTCTACATCAAGGACGCAATGCCATGATAGCAGCAGCACTCGGCCCTAATCAGCAGGAAAATGTCCTTTACATCAAGGATGCAATGCCATAATAGCAGCTGCACTCGCCCCTAATCAGCAGGAAAGTGTCCTTTACCTCAAGGATGCAATGCCATAATAGCAGCGGCACTCACACCTAATCAGCAGGAAAGTGTCCTTTACATAAAGGACGCAATGCCATAATAGCAGCGGCACTCGCCCCTAATCAGCAGGAAAGTGTCCTTTACATCAAGGACGCAAGGCCATAATATCAGCAGCACTCGCCCCTTATTAGCAGCAAAGTGTCCTTTACATCAAGGACGCAATGCCATAATAGCAGCAGCACTCGCCCCTAATCAGCAGCAAATTGTCCTTTACATCAAGGACCCAATGCCATAATAGCAGCCGCACTCGCCCCTAATCAGTAGAAATGTGTCCTTTACATAAAGGACGCAATGCCATAATAGCACCAGCAGCACTCGCCCCTAATCAGCAGGAAAGTGTCCTTTACATCAGGGACGCAATGCCATAATATCACCAGCAGCAGTCGCCCCTAATCAGCAGGAAAGTGTCCTTTACATCAAGGACGCAATGCCATAATAGCAGCAGCACTCACTCCTAATCAGCAGGAAAGTGTCCTTTACATCAAGGACGCAGTGCCATAATAGCAGCAGGACGCCCCCCCCAATCAGCAGCAAAGTGCCCTTTACATCAAGGACACAATGCCATAATAAAATCTGAATTCGCCCCTAATAAGCAGGAAAGTGTCCTTTACATCAAGGACGCAATGCCATTATAGCACCCACACTCGCCCCTAATCAGCAGGAAAGTGTCCTTTACATAAAGGACGCAATGCCATAATAGGACCAGCAGCACTCACCCCTAATCAGCAGGAAAGTGTCCTTTACATAAAGGACGCAATGCCATAATAGCACCAGCAACACTCGCCCCTAATCAGCAGGAAAGTGTCCTTTACATCAAGGACGCAATGCCATAATATCACCAGCAGCAGTCGCCCTAATCAGCGGGAAAGTGTCCTTTACATTAAGGACGCAATGTCATAATAGCAGCAGCACTCGCCCCTAATCAGCAGGAAAGTGTCCCTTACATCAAGGACGCAATGCATTAATAGCAGCAACACTTGCCCCTAATCAGCAGGAAAGTGTCTTCTACATCAAGGACGCAATGCCATAATAGCAGCTGCACTCGCCCCTAATCAGCAGGAAAATGTCCTTTACATCAAGGATGCAATGCCATAATAGCAGCTGCACTCGCCCCTAATCAGCAGGAAAGTGTCCTTTATCTCAAGGACGCAATGCCATAATAGCAGCGGCACTCGCCCCTAATCAGCAGGAAAGTGTCCTTTACATGAAGGACACAATGCCATAATAGCACCAGCAACACTCGCCCACTAATAAGCAGAAAAGTGTCCTTTACATCAAGGACGCAATGTCATAATAGCAGTGGCACTCGCCCCTAATCAGCAGGAAAGTGTCCTTTATATCAAGGATGCAATCCCATAGTAGCACCAGCACTTGCTCCTAATCAGCAGAAGAGTGTCATTTCCATCAAGGACACAGTGCCATAATAGCAACAGCACTCGCCCCTAAACAGCAGGAAAGTGTTCTTTACATCAAGGACACTATGCCATAATAGCAGCAGCACTCACCCATAATCAGCAGGAAAGTGCCCTTTACATCAAGGATGCAATGCCATAATAGCATGAGCACTCGCCCTAATCAGCAGGAAAGTGTCCTTTACATCAAGAATGCAATGCCATAATAGCAGCAGCACACGCCCCTAATCAGCATGAAAGCGTTGTTTACATCTAGGACACAATGCCATAATAGCAACAGCACTCGCACCTAATCAGCAGGAATGTGTCCTTTACATCAAGGACGCAATGCCATAATAGCAGCAGTGCTCGCCCCTAATCAGCAGCAAAGTGGCCTTTACATCAAGGACGCAATGCCATAATACCAGTAGCACTTGCCCATAATCAGCAGGAAAGTGACCTTTACATCAAGGACGCAATGCCATAATAGCAGCAGCACTCGCCCCTAATCAGCAGAAAAGTGTCCTTTACATCAAAGACTCAATGCCATAATACCAGCAGCACTCGCTCCTAATCAGCAGCAAAGTGTCCTTTACATCAAGGACGCAATGCCATAATAGCAGCAGCACTCGCCTCTAATCGGCAGGAAAGTGTCCTTTACATCAAGGACGCAATGCCATAATAGCAGCAGCACTCACTCCTAATCAGCAGGAAAGTGTCCTTTACATCAAGGACGCAGTGCCATAATAGCAGCAGCACTCCCCCCCCTAATCACCAGGAAAGTGTCCTTTACATCAAGGACGCAATGCCGTAATAGCAGCAACACTCGCCCCTAATCATCAGGAAAGTGTCTTCTACATCAAGGACGCAATGCAATAATAGCAGCAGCACTCGGCCCTAATCAGCAGGAAAATGTCCTTTACATCAAGGATGCAATGTCATAATAGCAGCTGCACTCGCCCCTAATCAGCAGGAAAGTGTCCTTTACCTCATGGATGCAATGCCATAATAGCAGCGGCACTCGCACCTAATCAGCAGGAAAGTGTCCTTTACATAAAGGACGCAATGCCATAATAGCAGCGGCACTCGCCCCTAATCAGCAGGAAAGTGTCCTTTACATCAAGGACGCAATGCCATAATAGCACCAGCAACACTCGCCCCTAATAAGCAGCAAAGTGTCCTTTACATCAAGGACGCAATGCCATAATAGCAGCAGCAATCGCCTCTAATCGGCAGGAAAGTGTCCTTTACATCAAGGACGCAATGCCATAATAGCAGAAGCACTCACTCCTAATCAGCAGGAAAGTGTCCTTTACATCAAGGACACGGTGCCATAATAGCAGCAGCACCCCCCCCCTAATCAGCAGCAAAGTGTCCTTTACATCAAGGACGCAAGGTCATAATAGCAGCAGCACTCACCCCTAATCAGCAGGAAAGTGTCCTTTACATCAAAGACTCAAGCCATAATACCAGCAGCACTCGCCCCTAATCAGCAGCAAAGTGTCCTTTACATCTAGGACACAATGCCATAAAAGCAACAGCGGTCGCGCCTAATCAGCAGGAAAGTGTCCTTTACATCAAAGACTCAATGCCATAATACCAGCAGCACTCGCTCCTAATCAGCAGCAAAGTGTCCTTTACATCAAGGACGCAATGCCATAATAGCAACAGCACTCGCCTCTAATCGGCAGGAAAGTGTCCTTTACATCAAGGACGCAATGCCATAATAGCAGCAGCACTCACTCCTAATCAGCAGGAAAGTGTCCTTTACATCAAGGACGCGGTGCCATAATAGCTGCAGCACTCCCCCCCTAATCAGCAGCAAAGTGTCCTTTACATCAAGGACGCAATGCCGTAATAGCAGCAACACTCGCCCCTAATCAGCAGGAAAGTGTCTTCTACATCAAGGACGCAATGCCATAATAGCAGCAGCACTCGGCCCTAATCAGCAGGAAAATGTCCTTTACATCAAGGATGCAATGCCATAATAGCAGCTGCACTCGCCCCTAATCAGCAGGAAAGTGTCCTTTATATCAAGGACGCAATGCCATAATAGCAGCAGCACTCACTCCTAATCAGTAGGAAAGTGTCCTTTACATCAAGGACGCGGTGCCATAATAGCAGCAGCACTCCCCCCCCAATCAGCAGCAAAGTGTCCTTTACATCCAGGACGCAATGCCGTAATAGCAGCAACACTCGCCCCTAATCAGCAGGAAAGTGTCTTCTACATCAAGGACGCAATGCCATGATAGCAGCAGCACTCGGCCCTAATCAGCAGGAAAATGGCCTTTACATCAAGGATGCAATGCCATAATAGCAGCTGCACTCGCCCCTAATCAGCAGGAAAGTGTCCTTTACCTCAAGGATGCAATGCCATAATAGCAGCGGCACTCACACCTAATCAGCAGGAAAGTGTCCTTTACATAAAGGACGCAATGCCATAATAGCAGCGGCACTCGCCCCTAATCAGCAGGAAAGTGTCCTTTACATCAAGGACGCAAGGCCATAATATCAGCAGCACTCGCCCCTTATTAGCAGCAAAGTGTCCTTTACATCTAGGACACAATGCCATAATAGCAACAACGGTCGCCCCTAATCAGCAGGAAAGTGTCCTTTACATCAAAGACTCAATGCCATAATACCAGCAGCACTCGCTCCTAATCAGGAGCAAAGTGTCCTTTACATGAAGGACGCAATGCCATAATAGCAGCAGCACTCGCCTCTAATCGGCAGGAAAGTGTCCTTTACATCAAGGACGCAATGCCATAATAGCAGCAGCACTCACTCCTAATCAGCAGGAAAGTGTCCTTTACATCAAGGACGCGGTGCCATAATAGCAGCAGCACTCCCCCCCCTAATCAGCAGCAAAGTGTCCTTTACATCAAGGACACAATGCCATAATAGCAGCAACACTCGCCCCTAATCAGCAGGAAAGTGTCTTCTACATCAAGGACGCAATGCCATAATAGCAGCAGCACTCGGCCCTAATCAGAAGGAAAATGTCCTTTACATCAAGGATGCAATGCCATAATAGCAGCTGCACTCGCCCCTAATCAGCAGGAAAGTGTCCTTTATATCAAGGACGCAATGCCATAATAGCAGCAGCACTCACTCCTAATCAGTAGGAAAGTGTCCTTTACATCAAGGACGCGGTGCCATAATAGCAGCAGCACTCCCCCCCCAATCAGCAGCAAAGTGTCCTTTACATCCAGGACGCAATGCCGTAATAGCAGCAACACTCGCCCCTAATCAGCAGGAAAGTGTCTTCTACATCAAGGACGCAATGCCATGATAGCAGCAGCACTCGGCCCTAATCAGCAGGAAAATGTCCTTTACATCAAGGATGCAATGCCATAATAGCAGCTGCACTCGCCCCTAATCAGCAGGAAAGTGTCCTTTACCTCAAGGATGCAATGCCATAATAGCAGCGGCACTCACACCTAATCAGCAGGAAAGTGTCCTTTACATAAAGGACGCAATGCCATAATAGCAGCGGCACTCGCCCCTAATCAGCAGGAAAGTGTCCTTTACATCAAGGACGCAAGGCCATAATAGCAGCAGCACTCGCCCCTTATTAGCAGCAAAGTGTCCTTTACATCAAGGACGCAATGCCATAATAGCAGCAGCACTCGCCCCTAATCAGCAGCAAATTGTCCTTTACATCAAGGACCCAATGCCATAATAGCAGCCGCACTCGCCCCTAATCAGTAGAAATGTGCCCTTTACATAAAGGACGCAATGCCATAATAGCACCAGCAGCACTCGCCCCTAATCAGCAGGAAAGTGTCCTTTACATCAAGGACGCAATGCCATAATATCACCAGCAGCAGTCGCCCCTAATCAGCAGGAAAGCGTCCTTTACATCAAGGACGCAATGCCATAATAGTAGCAGCACTCACCCCTAATCAGCAGGAAAGTGTCCTTTACATCAAGGATGCAATGCCATGATAGCAGCAGCACTCCCCCCTAATCAGCGGCAAAGTGTCCTTTACATCAAGGACGCAATGCCATAATAGCAGCAGCACTCGCCCGTATCAGTAACAAAGCATCCTTTTACATCAAGTACTCAGTGCCATAATAGCAGCAGCACTCACCCCTAATCAGCAGGAAATTGTCCCTTACATCTAGGACGCAATGCCAAAATATCAACAGCGCTCGCCCCTAATCAGTAACAAAGCATCCTTTTACATCAAGGACTCCATGCCATAATAGCTGCATCACTCGGACCTAATCAGCAGGAAAGTGTCCTTTACATCAAGGACGCAATACCATAATAGCAGCGGCACTCGCCCCTAATTAGCAGGAAAGTGTCCTTTACATCAAGGACGCAATGCCAAAATACCAGCAGCACTCGCACCTGATCAACAGCAAAGTGTCCTTTACATCAAGGACGCAATGCCATAATAGCACCAGCTGCACTCGCCCCTAATCAGCAGGAAAGTGTCCTTTACATCAAGGACGCAATGCCATAATAGCAGCAGCACTCGCCCCTAATCAGTAGCAAAGTGTCCTTTACATCAAGGACCCAATGCCATAATAGCAGCCGCACTCGCCCCTAATCAGCAGAAAAGTGTCCTTTACATAAATGACGCAATGCCATAATAGCACCAGCAGCAGTCGCCCCTAATCAGCGGGAAAGTGTCCTTTACATCAAGAACGCAATGCCATAATAGCACCAGCAGCACTTGCACCTGATCAGCAGGAAAGTGTCCTTTACATCAAGGACGCAATGCCATAATAGCAACAGCACTCACCCCTAATCAGCAGGAAAGTGTCCTTTACATCAAGGACGCAATGCCATAATAGCAGCAACACCCGCCCCTAATCAGCAGTAAAGTGTCCTTTACATCAAGGACGCAATGCTATAATAGCAGCAGCACTCACCCCTAATCAGCAGCAAAGTGTCCTTTACATCAAGGACGCAATGCCTTAATAGCAGCGGCACTTGCCCCTAATCACAGGAAAGTGTCCTTTATATCTAGGACGCAATGCCATAATAGCAGCGGCACTCACCCCTAATCAGCAGGCAAGTGTCCTTTACATCAAGGACGCAATGCTATAATAGCAGCAGCACTCACCCCTAATCAGCAGTAAAGTGTCCTTTACATCAAAGACGCAATGCCATAATAGCAGCAACACCCGCCCCTAATCAGCAGTAAAGTGTCCTTTACATCAAGGATGCAATGCTATAATAGCAGCAGCACTCACCCCTAATCAGCAGCAAAGTGTCCTTTACATCAAGGACGCAATGCCTTAATAGCAGCGGCACTCGCCCCTAATCACAGGAAAGTGTCCTTTACATCTAGGACGCAATGCCATAATAGCAGCGGCACTCACCCCTAATCAGCAGTCAAGTGTCCTTTACATTAAGGACAAAATGCCATAATAGCAGCAGCACTCGCACCTAATCAGCAGGAAAGTGTCCTTTACATCAAGGACGCAATGCTATAATAGCAGCAGCACTCACCCCTAATCAGCAGCAATGTGTCCTTTACATCAAGGACGCAATGCCATAATAGCAGCAGCACTCGCCTCTAATCGGCAGGAAAATGTCCTTTACATCAAGGACGCAATGCCATAATAGCAGCAGCACTCACTCCTAATCAGCAGGAAAGTGTCCTTTACATCAAGGACGCGGTGCCATAATAGCAGCAGGACGCCCCCCCCCCAATCAGCAGCAAAGTGCCCTTTACATCAAGGACACAATGCCATAATAAAATCTGCATTCGCCCCTAATAAGCAGGAAAGTGTCCTTTACATCAAGGACGCAATGCCATTATAGCACCCACACTCGCCCCTAATCAGCAGGAAAGTGTCCTTTACATAAAGGACGCAATGCCATAATAGGACCAGCAGCACTCACCCCTAATCAGCAGGAAAGTGTCCTTTACATCAAGGACGCAATGCCATAATATCACCAGCAGCAGTCGCCCCTAATCAGCGGGAAAGTGTCCTTTACATTAAGGACGCAATTTCATAATGGCAGCAGCACTCGCCCCTAATCAGCAGGAAAGTGTCCCTTACATCAAGGACGCAATGCATTAATAGCAGCAACACTTGCCCCTAATCAGCAGGAAAGTGTCTTCCACATCAAGGACGCAATGCCATAATAGCAGCAGCACTCGGCCCTAATCAGCAGGAAAATGTCCTTTACATCAAGGATGCAATGCCATAATAGCAGCTGCACTCGCCCCTAATCAGCAGGAAAGTGTCCTTTATCTCAAGGACGCAATGCCATAATAGCAGCGGCACTCGCCCCTAATCAGCAGGAAAGTGTCCTTTACATCAAGGACGCAATGCCATAATAGCAGCAACACCCGCCCCTAATCAGCAGTAAAGTGTCCTTTACATCAAGGACGCAATGCTATAATAGCAGCAGCACTCACCCCTAATCAGCAGCAAAGTGTCCTTTACATCAAGGACGCAATGCCTTAATAGCAGCGGCACTCGCCCCCAATCACAGGAAAGTTTCCTTTATATCTAGGACGCAATGCCATAATAGCAGCGGCACTCACCCCTAATCAGCAGGCAAGTGTCCTTTACATCAAGGACGCAATGCTATAATAGCAGCAGCACTCACCCCTAATCAGCAGTAAAGTGTACTTTACATCAAAGACGCAATGCCATAATAGCAGCAACACCCGCCCCTAATCAGCAGTAAAGTGTCCTTTACATCAAGGATGCAATGCTATAATAGCAGCAGCACTCACCCCTAATCAGCAGCAAAGTGTCCTTTACATCAAGGACGCAATGCCTTAATAGCAGCGGCACTCGCCCCTAATCACAGGAAAGTGTCCTTTACATCTAGGACGCAATGCCTTAATAGCAGCGGCACTCACCCCTAATCAGCAGTCAAGTGTCCTTTACATTAAGGACAAAATGCCATAATAGCAGCAGCACTCGCACCTAATCAGCAGGAAAGTGTCCTTTACATAAAGGACGCAATGCCATAATAGCACCAGCAACACTCGCCCCTAATCAGCAGGAAAGTGTCCTTTACATCAAGGACGCAATGCCATAATATCACCAGCAGCAGTCGCCCCTAATCAGCGGGAAAGTGTCCTTTACATCAAGGATGCAATGCCATAATAGCAGCTGCACTCGCCCCTAATCAGCAGGAAAGTGTCCTTTATCTCAAGGACGCAATGCCATAATAGCAGCGGCACTCGCCCCTAATCAGCAGGAAAGTGTCCTTTACATGAAGGACACAATGCCATAATAGCACCAGCAACACTTGCCCACTAATAAGCAGCAAAGTGCCCTTTACATCAAGGACACAATGCCATAATAAAATCTGCATTCGCCCCTAATAAGCAGGAAAGTGTCCTTTACATCAAGGACGCAATGCCATTATAGCACCCACACTCGCCCCTAATCATCAGGAAAGTGTCCTTTACATAAAGGACGCAATGCCATAATAGGACCAGCAGCACTCACCCCTAATCAGCAGGAAAGTGTCCTTTACATAAAGGACGCAATGCCATAATAGCACCAGCAACACTCGCCCCTAATCAGCAGGAAAGTGTCCTTTACATCAAGGACGCAATGCCATAATATCACCAGCAGCAGTCGCCCCTAATCAGCGGGAAAGTGTCCTTTACATTAAGGACGCAATGTCATAATAGCAGCAGCACTCGCCCCTAATCAGCAGGAAAGTGTCCCTTACATCAAGGACGCAATGCATTAATAGCAGCAACACTTGCCCCTAATCAGCAGGAAAGTGTCTTCTACATCAAGGACGCAATGCCATAATAGCAGCAGCACTCGGCCCTAATCAGCAGGAAAATGTCCTTTACATCAAGGATGCAATGCCATAATAGCAGCTGCACTCGCCCCTAATCAGCAGGAAAGTGTCCTTTATCTCAAGGACGCAATGCCATAATAGCAGCGGCACTCGCCCCTAATCAGCAGGAAAGTGTCCTTTACATGAAGGACACAATGCCATAATAGCACCAGCAACACTCGCCCACTAATCAGCAGAAGAGTGTCATTTCCATCAAGGACGCAGTGCCATAATAGCAACAGCACTCGCCCCTAAACAGCAGGAAAGTGTTCTTTACATCAAGGACACTATGCCATAATAGCAGCAGCACTCACCCATAATCAGCAGGAAAGTGCCCTTTACATCAAGGATGCAATGCCATAATAGCATGAGCACTCGCCCTAATCAGCAGGAAAGTGTCCTTTACATCAAGAATGCAATGCCATAATAGCAGCAGCACATGCCCCTAATCAGCATGAAAGCGTTGTTTACATCTAGGACACAATGCCATAATAGCAACAGCACTCGCCCCTAATCAGCAGGAATGTGTCCTTTACATCAAGGACGCAATGCCATAATAGCAGCAGCGCTCGCCCCTAATCAGCAGCAAAGTGGCCTTTACATCAAGGACGCAATGCCATAATACCAGTAGCACTTGCCCATAATCAGCAGGAAAGTGACCTTTACATCAAGGACGCAATGCCATAATAGCAGCAGCACTCACCCCTAATCAGCAGAAAAGTGTCCTTTACATCAAAGACTCAATGCCATAATACCAGCAGCACTCGCTCCTAATCAGCAGCAAAGTGTCCTTTACATCAAGGACGCAATGCCATAATAGCAGCAGCACTCGCCTCTAATCGGCAGGAAAGTGTCCTTTACATCAAGGACGCAATGCCATAATAGCAGCAGCACTCACTCCTAATCAGCAGGAAAGTGTCCTTTACATCAAGGACGCAGTGCCATAATAGCAGCAGCACTCCCCCCCCTAATCACCAGGAAAGTGTCCTTTACATCAAGGACGCAATGCCGTAATAGCAGCAACACTCGCCCCTAATCATCAGGAAAGTGTCTTCTACATCAAGGACGCAATGCAATAATAGCAGCAGCACTCGGCCCTAATCAGCAGGAAAATGTCCTTTACATCAAGGATGCAATGTCATAATAGCAGCTGCACTCGCCCCTAATCAGCAGGAAAGTGTCCTTTACCTCAAGGACGCAATGCCATAATAGCAGCGGCACTCGCCCCTAATCAGCAGGAAAGTGTCCTTTACATCAAGGACGCAATGCCATAATAGCACCAGCAACACTCGCCCCTAATAAGCAGCAAAGTGTCCTTTACATCAAGGACGCAATGCCATAATAGCAGCAGCAATCGCCTCTAATCGGCAGGAAAGTGTCCTTTACATCAAGGACGCAATGCCATAATAGCAGAAGCACTCACTCCTAATCAGCAGGAAAGTGTCCTTTACATCAAGGACACGGTGCCATAATAGCAGCAGCACCCCCCCCTAATCAGCAGCAAAGTGTCCTTTACATCAAGGACGCAAGGTCATAATAGCAGCAGCACTCACCCCTAATCAGCAGGAAAGTGTCCTTTACATCAAAGACTCAAGCCATAATACCAGCAGCACTCGCCCCTAATCAGCAGCAAAGTGTCCTTTACATCTAGGACACAATGCCATAAAAGCAACAGCGGTCGCGCCTAATCAGCAGGAAAGTGTCCTTTACATCAAAGACTCAATGCCATAATACCAGCAGCACTCGCTCCTAATCAGCAGCAAAGTGTCCTTTACATCAAAGACGCAATGCCATAATAGCAGCAGCACTCGCCTCTAATCGGCAGGAAAGTGTCCTTTACATCAAGGACGCAATGCCATAATAGCAGCAGCACTCACTCCTAATCAGCAGGAAAGTGTCCTTTACATCAAGGACGCGGTGCCATAATAGCTGCAGCACTCCCCCCCTAATCAGCAGCAAAGTGTCCTTTACATCAAGGACGCAATGCCGTAATAGCAGCAACACTCGCCCCTAATCAGCAGGAAAGTGTCTTCTACATCAAGGACGCAATGCCATAATAGCAGCAGCACTCGGCCCTAATCAGCAGGAAAATGTCCTTTACATCAAGGATGCAATGCCATAATAGCAGCTGCACTCGCCCCTAATCAGCAGGAAAGTGTCCTTTATATCAAGGACGCAATGCCATAATAGCAGCAGCACTCACTCCTAATCAGTAGGAAAGTGTCCTTTACATCAAGGACGCGGTGCCACAATAGCAGCAGCACTCCCCCCCCCAATCAGCAGCAAAGTGTCCTTTACATCCAGGACGCAATGCCGTAATAGCAGCAACACTCGCCCCTAATCAGCAGGAAAGTGTCTTCTACATCAAGGACGCAATGCCATGATAGCAGCAGCATTCGGCCCTAATCAGCAGGAAAATGTCCTTTACATCAAGGATGCAATGCCATAATAGCAGCTGCACTCGCCCCTAATCAGCAGGAAAGTGTCCTTTACCTCAAGGATGCAATGCCATAATAGCAGCGGCACTCACACCTAATCAGCAGGAAAGTGTCCTTTACATAAAGGACGCAATGCCATAATAGCAGCGGCACTCGCCCCTAATCAGCAGGAAAGTGTCCTTTACATCAAGGACGCAAGGCCATAATATCAGCAGCACTCGCCCCTTATTAGCAGCAAAGTGTCCTTTACATCTAGGACACAATGCCATAATAGCAACAACGGTCGCCCCTAATCAGCAGGAAAGTGTCCTTTACATCAAAGACTCAATGCCATAATACCAGCAGCACTCGCTCCTAATCAGGAGCAAAGTGTCCTTTACATGAAGGACGCAATGCCATAATAGCAGCAGCACTCGCCTCTAATCGGCAGGAAAGTGTCCTTTACATCAAGGACGCAATGCCATAATAGCAGCAGCACTCACACCTAATCAGCAGGAAAGTGTCCTTTACATAAAGGACGCAATGCCATAATAGCAGCGGCACTCGCCCCTAATCAGCAGGTAAGTGTCCTTTACATCAAGGACGCAAGGCCATAATAGCAGCAGCACTCGCCCCTTATTAGCAGCAAAGTGTCCTTTACATCAAGGACGCAATGCCATAATAGCAGCAGCACTCGCCCCTAATCAGCAGCAAATTGTCCTTTACATCAAGGACCCAATGCCATAATAGCAGCCGCACTCGCCCCTAATCAGTAGAAATGTGCCCTTTACATAAAGGACGCAATGCCATAATAGCACCAGCAGCACTCGCCCCTAATCAGCAGGAAAGTGTCCTTTACATCAAGGACGCAATGCCATAATATCACCAGCAGCAGTCGCCCCTAATCAGCAGGAAAGCGTCCTTTACATCAAGGACGCAATGCCATAATAGTAGCAGCACTCACCCCTAATCAGCAGGAAAGTGTCCTTTACATCAAGGATGCAATGCCATGATAGCAGCAGCACTCCCCCCTAATCAGCGGCAAAGTGTCCTTTACATCAAGGACGCAATGCCATAATAGCAGCAGCACTCGCCCGTATCAGTAACAAAGCATCCTTTTACATCAAGTACTCAGTGCCATAATAGCAGCAGCACTCGCCCCTAATCAGCAGGAAATTGTCCCTTACATCTAGGACGCAATGCCAAAATAGCAACAGCGCTCGCCCCTAATCAGTAACAAAGCATCCTTTTACATCAAGGACTCCATGCCATAATAGCTGCATCACTCGGACCTAATCAGCAGGAAAGTGTCCTTTACATCAAGGACGCAATACCATAATAGCAGCGGCACTCGCCCCTAATTAGCAGGAAAGTGTCCTTTACATCAAGGACGCAATGCCATAATAGCAACAGCACTCGCCCCTAATCAGCAGCAAAGTGTCCTTTACATCAAGGACGCAATGCCAAAATACCAGCAGCACTCGCACCTGATCAACAGCAAAGTGTCCTTTACATCAAGGACGCAATGACATAATAGCACCAGCTGCACTCGCCCCTAATCAGCAGGAAAGTGTCCTTTACATCAAGGACGCAATGCCATAATAGCAGCAGCACTCGCCCCTAATCAGTAGCAAAGTGTCCTTTACATCAAGGACCCAATGCCATAATAGCAGCCGCACTCGCCCCTAATCAGCAGAAAAGTGTCCTTTACATAAAGGACGCAATGCCATAATAGCACCAGCAGCAGTCGCCCCTATTCAGCGGGAAAGTGTCCTTTACATCAAGAACGCAATGCCATAATAGCACCAGCAGCACTTGCACCTGATCAGCAGGAAAGTGTCCTTTACATCAAGGACGCAATGCCATAATAGCAACAGCACTCACCCCTAATCAGCAGGAAAGTGTCCTTTACATCAAGGACGCAATGCCATAATAGCAGCAACATCCGCCCCTAATCAGCAGTAAAGTGTCCTTTACATCAAGGACGCAATGCTATAATAGCAGCAGCACTCACCCCTAATCAGCAGCAAAGTGTCCTTTACATCAAGGACGCAATGCCTTAATAGCAGCGGCACTCGCCCCTAATCACAGGAAAGTGTCCTTTATATCTAGGACGCAATGCCATAATAGCAGCGGCACTCACCCCTAATCAGCAGGCAAGTGTCCTTTACATCAAGGACGCAATGCTATAATAGCAGCAGCACTCACCCCTAATCAGCAGTAAAGTGTCCTTTACATCAAAGACGCAATGCCATAATAGCAGCAACACCCGCCCCTAATCAGCAGTAAAGTGTCCTTTACATCAAGGATGCAATGCTATAATAACAGCAGCACTCACCCCTAATCAGCAGCAAAGTGTCCTTTACATCAAGGACGCAATGCCTTAATAGCAGCGGCACTCGCCCCTAATCACAGGAAAGTGTCCTTTACATCTATGACGCAATGCCATAATAGCAGCGGCACTCACCCCTAATCAGCAGTCAAGTGTCCTTTACATTAAGGACAAAATGCCATAATAGCAGCAGCACTCGCACCTAATCAGCAGGAAAGTGTCCTTTACATCAAGGACGCAATGCTATAATAGCAGCAGCACTCACCCCTAATCAGCAGCAATGTGTCCTTTACATCAAGGACGCAATGCCATAATAGCAGCAGCACTCGCCTCTAATCGGCAGGAAAATGTCCTTTACATCAAGGACGCAATGCCATAATAGCAGCAGCACTCACTCCTAATCAGCAGGAAAGTGTCCTTTACATCAAGGACGCGGTGCCATAATAGCAGCAGGACGCCCCCCCAATCAGCAGCAAAGTGCCCTTTACATCAAGGACACAATGCCATAATAAAATCTGCATTCGCCCCTAATAAGCAGGAAAGTGTCCTTTACATCAAGGACGCAATGCCATTATAGCACCCACACTCGCCCCTAATCAGCAGGAAAGTGTCCTTTACATAAAGGACGCAATGCCATAATAGGACCAACAGCACTCACCCCTAATCAGCAGGAAATTGTCCTTAACATAAAGGACGCAATGCCATAATAGCACCAGCAACACTCGCCCCTAATCAGCAGGAAAGTGTCCTTTACATCAAGGACGCAATGCCATAATATCACCAGCAGCAGTCGCCCCTAATCAGCGGGAAAGTGTCCTTTACATTAAGGACGCAATTTCATAATGGCAGCAGCACTCGCCCCTAATCAGCAGGAAAGTGTCCCTTACATCAAGGACGCAATGCATTAATAGCAGCAACACTTGCCCCTAATCAGCAGGAAAGTGTCTTCTACATCAAGGACGCAATGCCATAATAGCAGCAGCACTCGGCCCTAATCAGCAGGAAAATGTCCTTTACATCAAGGATGCAATGCCATAATAGCAGCTGCACTCGCCCCTAATCAGCAGGAAAGTGTCCTTTATCTCAAGGACGCAATGCCATAATAGCAGCGGCACTCGCCCCTAATCAGCAGGAAAGTGTCCTTTACATCAAGGACGCAATGCCATAATAGCAGCAACACCCGCCCCTAATCAGCAGTAAAGTGTCCTTTACATCAAGGACGCAATGCTATAAT
Organism: Ambystoma mexicanum; assembly: GCF_040938575.1. NCBI lineage: Eukaryota > Metazoa > Chordata > Amphibia > Caudata > Ambystomatidae > Ambystoma > Ambystoma mexicanum. Next base: position 32,091,762 of record NC_090921.1, read on the forward strand.
AGCAGCAGCACTCACCCCTAATCAGCAGCAAAGTGTCCTTTACATCAAGGACGCAATGCCTTAATAGCAGCGGCACTCGCCCCTAATCACAGGAAAGTGTCCTTTATATCTAGGACGCAATGCCATAATAGCAGCGGCACTCACCCCTAATCAGCAGGCAAGTGTCCTTTACATCAAGGACGCAATGCTATAATAGCAGCAGCACTCGCCCCTAATCAGCAGTAAAGTGTCCTTTACATCAAAGACGCAATGCCATAATAGCAGCAACACCCGCCCCTAATCAACAGTAAAGTGTCCTTTACATCAAGGATGCAATGCTATAATAGCAGCAGCACTCACCCCTAATCAGCAGCAAAGTGTCCTTTACATCAAGGACGCAATGCCTTAATAGCAGCGGCACTCGCCCCTAATCACAGGAAAGTGTCCTTTACATCTAGGACGCAATGCCATAATAGCAGCGGCACTCACCCCTAATCAGCAGTCAAGTGTCCTTTACATTAAGGACAAAATGCCATAATAGCAGCAGCACTCGCACCTAATCAGCAGGAAAGTGTCCTTTACATAAAGGACGCAATGCCATAATAGCACCAGCAACACTCGCCCCTAATCAGCAGGAAAGTGTCATTTACATCAAGGACGCAATGCCATAATATCACCAGCAGCAGTCGCCCCTAATCAGCGGGAAAGTGTCCTTTACATCAAGGATGCAATGCCATAATAGCAGCTGCACTCGCCCCTAATCAGCAGGAAAGTGTCCTTTATCTCAAGGACGCAATGCCATAATAGCAGCGGCACTCGCCCCTAATCAGCAGGAAAGTGTCCTTTACATGAAGGACACAATGCCATAATAGCACCAGCAACACTCGCCCACTAATAAGCAGAAAAGTGTCCTTTACATCAAGGACGCAATGTCATAATAGCAGTGGCACTCGCCCCTAATCAGCAGGAAAGTGTCCTTTATATCAAGGATGCAATCCCATAGTAGCACCAGCACTTGCCCCTAATCAGCAGAAGAGTGTCATTTCCATCAAGGACGCAGTGCCATAATAGCAACAGCACTCGCCCCTAAACAGCAGGAAAGTGTTCTTTACATCAAGGACACTATGCCATAATAGCAGCAGCACTCACCCATAATCAGCAGGAAAGTGCCCTTTACATCAAGGATGCAATGCCATAATAGCATGAGCACTTGCCCTAATCAGCAGGAAAGTGTCCTTTACATCAAGAATGCAATGCCATAATAGCAGCAGCACACGCCCCTAATCAGCATGAAAGCGTTGTTTACATCTAGGACACAATGCCATAATAGCAACAGCACTCGCCCCTAATCAGCAGGAAAGTGTCCTTTACATCAAGGACGCAATGCCATAATAGCAGCAGCGCTCGCCCCTAATCAGCAGCAAAGTGGCCTTTACATCAAGGACGCAATGCCATAATACCAGTAGCACTTGCCCATAATCAGCAGGAAAGTGACCTTTACATCAAGGACGCAATGCCATAATAGCAGCAGACTCGCCCCTAATCAGCAGAAAAGTGTCCTTTACATCAAAGACTCAATGCCATAATACCAGCAGCACTCGCTCCTAATCAGCAGCAAAGTGTCCTTTACATCAAGGACGCAATGCCATAATAGCAGCAGCACTCGCCTCTAATCGGCAGGAAAGTGTCCTTTACATCAAGGACGCAATGCCATAATAGCAGCAGCACTCACTCCTAATCAGCAGGAAAGTGTCCTTTACATCAAGGACGCAGTGCCATAATAGCAGCAGCACTCCCCCCCCCTAATCACCAGGAAAGTGTCCTTTACATCAAGGACGCAATGCCGTAATAGCAGCAACACTCGCCCCTAATCATCAGGAAAGTGTCTTCTACATCAAGGACGCAATGCAATAATAGCAGCAGCACTCGGCCCTAATCAGCAGGAAAATGTCCTTTACATCAAGGATGCAATGTCATAATAGCAGCTGCACTCGCCCCTAATCAGCAGGAAAGTGTCCTTTACCTCAAGGATGCAATGCCATAATAGCAGCGGCACTCGCACCTAATCAGCAGGAAAGTGTCCTTTACATAAAGGACGCAATGCCATAATAGCAGCGGCACTCGCCCCTAATCAGCAGGAAAGTGTCCTTTACAACAAGGACGCAATGCCATAATAGCACCAGCAACACTCGCCCCTAATAAGCAGCAAAGTGTCCTTTACATCAAGGACGCAATGCCATAATAGCAGCAGCAATCGCCTCTAATCGGCAGGAAAGTGTCCTTTACATCAAGGACGCAATGCCATAATAGCAGCAGCACTCACTCCTAATCAGCAGGAAAGTGTCCTTTACATCAAGGACACGGTGCCATAATAGCAGCAGCACCTCCCCCTAATCAGCAGCAAAGTGTCCTTTACATCAAGGACGCAAGGTCATAATAGCAGCAGCACTCACCCCTAATCAGCAGGAAAGTGTCCTTTACATCAAAGACTCAAGCCATAATACCAGCAGCACTCGCCCCTAATCAGCAGCAAAGTGTCCTTTACATCTAGGACACAATGCCATAATACCAGCAGCACTCGCTCCTAATCAGCAGCAAAGTGTCCTTTACATCAAGGACGCAATGCCATAATAGCAGCAGCACTCGCCTCTAATCGGCAGGAAAGTGTCCTTTACATCAAGGACGCAATGCCATAATAGCAGCAGCACTCACTCCTAATCAGCAGGAAAGTGTCCTTTACATCAAGGACGCGGTGCCATAATAGCTGCAGCACTCCCCCCCTAATCAGCAGCAAAGTGTCCTTTACATCAAGGACGCAATGCCGTAATAGCAGCAACACTCGCCCCTAATCAGCAGGAAAGTGTCTTCTACATCAAGGACACAATGCCATAATAGCAGCAGCACTCGGCCCTAATCAGCAGGAAAATGTCCTTTACATCAAGGATGCAATGCCATAATAGCAGCTGCACTCGCCCCTAATCAGCAGGAAAGTGTCCTTTATATCAAGGACGCAATGCCATAATAGCAGCAGCACTCACTCCTAATCAGTAGGAAAGTGTCCTTTACATCAAGGACGCGGTGCCATAATAGCAGCAGCACTCCCCCCCCAATCAGCAGCAAAGTGTCCTTTACATCCAGGACGCAATGCCGTAATAGCAGCAACACTCGCCCCTAATCAGCAGGAAAGTGTCTTCTACATCAAGGACGCAATGCCATGATAGCAGCAGCACTCGGCCCTAATCAGCAGGAAAATGTCCTTTACATCAAGGATGCAATGCCATAATAGCAGCTGCACTCGCCCCTAATCAGCAGGAAAGTGTCCTTTACCTCAAGGATGCAATGCCATAATAGCAGCGGCACTCACACCTAATCAGCAGGAAAGTGTCCTTTACATAAAGGACGCAATGCCATAATAGCAGCGGCACTCGCCCCTAATCAGCAGGAAAGTGTCCTTTACATCAAGGACGCAAGGCCATAATATCAGCAGCACTCGCCCCTTATTAGCAGCAAAGTGTCCTTTACATCAAGGACGCAATGCCATAATAGCAGCAGCACTCGCCCCTAATCAGCAGCAAATTGTCCTTTACATCAAGGACCCAATGCCATAATAGCAGCCGCACTCGCCCCTAATCAGTAGAAATGTGTCCTTTACATAAAGGACGCAATGCCATAATAGCACCAGCAGCACTCGCCCCTAATCAGCAGGAAAGTGTCCTTTACATCAGGGACGCAATGCCATAATATCACCAGCAGCAGTCGCCCCTAATCAGCAGGAAAGTGTCCTTTACATCAAGGACGCAATGCCATAATAGCAGCAGCACTCACTCCTAATCAGCAGGAAAGTGTCCTTTACATCAAGGACGCAGTGCCATAATAGCAGCAGGACGCCCCCCCCCCAATCAGCAGCAAAGTGCCCTTTACATCAAGGACACAATGCCATAATAAAATCTGAATTCGCCCCTAATAAGCAGGAAAGTGTCCTTTACATCAAGGACGCAATGCCATTATAGCACCCACACTCGCCCCTAATCAGCAGGAAAGTGTCCTTTACATAAAGGACGCAATGCCATAATAGGACCAGCAGCACTCACCCCTAATCAGCAGGAAAGTGTCCTTTACATAAAGGACGCAATGCCATAATAGCACCAGCAACACTCGCCCCTAATCAGCAGGAAAGTGTCCTTTACATCAAGGACGCAATGCCATAATATCACCAGCAGCAGTCGCCCTAATCAGCGGGAAAGTGTCCTTTACATTAAGGACGCAATGTCATAATAGCAGCAGCACTCGCCCCTAATCAGCAGGAAAGTGTCCCTTACATCAAGGACGCAATGCATTAATAGCAGCAACACTTGCCCCTAATCAGCAGGAAAGTGTCTTCTACATCAAGGACGCAATGCCATAATAGCAGCTGCACTCGCCCCTAATCAGCAGGAAAATGTCCTTTACATCAAGGATGCAATGCCATAATAGCAGCTGCACTCGCCCCTAATCAGCAGGAAAGTGTCCTTTATCTCAAGGACGCAATGCCATAATAGCAGCGGCACTCGCCCCTAATCAGCAGGAAAGTGTCCTTTACATGAAGGACACAATGCCATAATAGCACCAGCAACACTCGCCCACTAATAAGCAGAAAAGTGTCCTTTACATCAAGGACGCAATGTCATAATAGCAGTGGCACTCGCCCCTAATCAGCAGGAAAGAGTCCTTTATATCAAGGATGCAATCCCATAGTAGCACCAGCACTTGCTCCTAATCAGCAGAAGAGTGTCATTTCCATCAAGGACACAGTGCCATAATAGCAACAGCACTCGCCCCTAAACAGCAGGAAAGTGTTCTTTACATCAAGGACACTATGCCATAATAGCAGCAGCACTCACCCATAATCAGCAGGAAAGTGCCCTTTACATCAAGGATGCAATGCCATAATAGCATGAGCACTCGCCCTAATCAGCAGGAAAGTGTCCTTTACATCAAGAATGCAATGCCATAATAGCAGCAGCACACGCCCCTAATCAGCATGAAAGCGTTGTTTACATCTAGGACACAATGCCATAATAGCAACAGCACTCGCCCCTAATCAGCAGGAATGTGTCCTTTACATCAAGGACGCAATGCCATAATAGCAGCAGCGCTCGCCCCTAATCAGCAGCAAAGTGGCCTTTACATCAAGGACGCAATGCCATAATACCAGTAGCACTTGCCCATAATCAGCAGGAAAGTGACCTTTACATCAAGGACGCAATGCCATAATAGCAGCAGCACTCGCCCCTAGTCAGCAGAAAAGTGTCCTTTACATCAAAGACTCAATGCCATAATACCAGCAGCACTCGCTCCTAATCAGCAGCAAAGTGTCCTTTACATCAAGGACGCAATGCCATAATAGCAGCAGCACTCGCCTCTAATCGGCAGGAAAGTGTCCTTTACATCAAGGACGCAATGCCATAATAGCAGCAGCACTCACTCCTAATCAGCAGGAAAGTGTCCTTTACATCAAGGACGCAGTGCCATAATAGCAGCAGCACTCCCCCCCCTAATCACCAGGAAAGTGTCCTTTACATCAAGGACGCAATGCCGTAATAGCAGCAACACTCGCCCCTAATCATCAGGAAAGTGTCTTCTACATCAAGGACGCAATGCAATAATAGCAGCAGCACTCGGCCCTAATCAGCAGGAAAATGTCCTTTACATCAAGGATGCAATGTCATAATAGCAGCTGCACTCGCCCCTAATCAGCAGGAAAGTGTCCTTTACCTCAAGGATGCAATGCCATAATAGCAGCGGCACTCGCACCTAATCAGCAGGAAAGTGTCCTTTACATAAAGGACGCAATGCCATAATAGCAGCGGCACTCGCCCCTAATCAGCAGGAAAGTGTCCTTTACATCAAGGACGCAATGCCATAATAGCACCAGCAACACTCGCCCCTAATAAGCAGCAAAGTGTCCTTTACATCAAGGACGCAATGCCATAATAGCAGCAGCAATCGCCTCTAATCGGCAGGAAAGTGTCCTTTACATCTATGACGCAATGCCATAATAGCAGAAGCACTCACTCCTAATCAGCAGGAAAGTGTCCTTTACATCAAGGACACGGTGCCATAATAGCAGCAGCACCCCCCCCTAATCAGCAGCAAAGTGTCCTTTACATCAAGGACGCAAGGTCATAATAGCAGCAGCACTCACCCCTAATCAGCAGGAAAGTGTCCTTTACATCAAAGACTCAAGCCATAATACCAGCAGCACTCGCCCCTAATCAGCAGCAAAGTGTCCTTTACATCTAGGACACAATGCCATAAAAGCAACAGCGGTCGCGCCTAATCAGCAGGAAAGTGTCCTTTACATCAAATACTCAATGCCATAATACCAGCAGCACTCGCTCCTAATCAGCAGCAAAGTGTCCTTTACATCAAGGACGCAATGCCATAATAGCAGCAGCACTCGCCTCTAATCGGCAGGAAAGTGTCCTTTACATCAAGGACGCAATGCCATAATAGCAGCAGCACTCACTCCTAATCAGCAGGAAAGTGTCCTTTACATCAAGGACGCGGTGCCATAATAGCTGCAGCACTCCCCCCCTAATCAGCAGCAAAGTGTCCTTTACATCAAGGACGCAATGCCGTAATAGCAGCAACACTCGCCCCTAATCAGCAGGAAAGTGTCTTCTACATCAAGGACGCAATGCCATAATAGCAGCAGCACTCGGCCCTAATCAGCAGGAAAATGTCCTTTACATCAAGGATGCAATGCCATAATAGCAGCTGCACTCGCCCCTAATCAGCAGGAAAGTGTCCTTTATATCAAGGACGCAATGCCATAATAGCAGCAGCACTCACTCCTAATCAGTAGGAAAGTGTCCTTTACATCAAGGACGCGGTGCCATAATAGCAGCAGCACTCCCCCCCCAATCAGCAGCAAAGTGTCCTTTACATCCAGGACGCAATGCCGTAATAGCAGCAACACTCGCCCCTAATCAGCAGGAAAGTGTCTTCTACATCAAGGACGCAATGCCATGATAGCAGCAGCACTCGGCCCTAATCAGCAGGAAAATGGCCTTTACATCAAGGATGCAATGCCATAATAGCAGCTGCACTCGCCCCTAATCAGCAGGAAAGTGTCCTTTACCTCAAGGATGCAATGCCATAATAGCAGCGGCACTCACACCTAATCAGCAGGAAAGTGTCCTTTACATAAAGGACGCAATGCCATAATAGCAGCGGCACTCGCCCCTAATCAGCAGGAAAGTGTCCTTTACATCAAGGACGCAAGGCCATAATATCAGCAGCACTCGCCCCTTATTAGCAGCAAAGTGTCCTTTACATCTAGGACACAATGCCATAATAGCAACAACGGTCGCCCCTAATCAGCAGGAAAGTGTCCTTTACATCAAAGACTCAATGCCATAATACCAGCAGCACTCGCTCCTAATCAGGAGCAAAGTGTCCTTTACATGAAGGACGCAATGCCATAATAGCAGCAGCACTCGCCTCTAATCGGCAGGAAAGTGTCCTTTACATCAAGGACGCAATGCCATAATAGCAGCAGCACTCACTCCTAATCAGCAGGAAAGTGTCCTTTACATCAAGGACGCGGTGCCATAATAGCAGCAGCACTCCCCCCCCTAATCAGCAGCAAAGTGTCCTTTACATCAAGGACACAATGCCATAATAGCAGCAACACTCGCCCCTAATCAGCAGGAAAGTGTCTTCTACATCAAGGACGCAATGCCATAATAGCAGCAGCACTCGGCCCTAATCAGAAGGAAAATGTCCTTTACATCAAGGATGCAATGCCATAATAGCAGCTGCACTCGCCCCTAATCAGCAGGAAAGTGTCCTTTATATCAAGGACGCAATGCCATAATAGCAGCAGCACTCACTCCTAATCAGTAGGAAAGTGTCCTTTACATCAAGGACGCGGTGCCATAATAGCAGCAGCACTCCCCCCCCAATCAGCAGCAAAGTGTCCTTTACATCCAGGACGCAATGCCGTAATAGCAGCAACACTCGCCCCTAATCAGCAGGAAAGTGTCTTCTACATCAAGGACGCAATGCCATGATAGCAGCAGCACTCGGCCCTAATCAGCAGGAAAATGTCCTTTACATCAAGGATGCAATGCCATAATAGCAGCTGCACTCGCCCCTAATCAGCAGGAAAGTGTCCTTTACCTCAAGGATGCAATGCCATAATAGCAGCGGCACTCACACCTAATCAGCAGGAAAGTGTCCTTTACATAAAGGACGCAATGCCATAATAGCAGCGGCACTCGCCCCTAATCAGCAGGAAAGTGTCCTTTACATCAAGGACGCAAGGCCATAATAGCAGCAGCACTCGCCCCTTATTAGCAGCAAAGTGTCCTTTACATCAAGGACGCAATGCCATAATAGCAGCAGCACTCGCCCCTAATCAGCAGCAAATTGTCCTTTACATCAAGGACCCAATGCCATAATAGCAGCCGCACTCGCCCCTAATCAGTAGAAATGTGCCCTTTACATAAAGGACGCAATGCCATAATAGCACCAGCAGCACTCGCCCCTAATCAGCAGGAAAGTGTCCTTTACATCAAGGACGCAATGCCATAATATCACCAGCAGCAGTCGCCCCAAATCAGCAGGAAAGCGTCCTTTACATCAAGGACGCAATGCCATAATAGTAGCAGCACTCACCCCTAATCAGCAGGAAAGTGTCCTTTACATCAAGGATGCAATGCCATGATAGCAGCAGCACTCCCCCCTAATCAGCGGCAAAGTGTCCTTTACATCAAGGACGCAATGCCATAATAGCAGCAGCACTCGCCCGTATCAGTAACAAAGCATCCTTTTACATCAAGTACTCAGTGCCATAATAGCAGCAGCACTCACCCCTAATCAGCAGGAAATTGTCCCTTACATCTAGGACGCAATGCCAAAATATCAACAGCGCTCGCCCCTAATCAGTAACAAAGCATCCTTTTACATCAAGGACTCCATGCCATAATAGCTGCATCACTCGGACCTAATCAGCAGGAAAGTGTCCTTTACATCAAGGACGCAATACCATAATAGCAGCGGCACTCGCCCCTAATTAGCAGGAAAGTGTCCTTTACATCAAGGACGCAATGCCAAAATACCAGCAGCACTCGCACCTGATCAACAGCAAAGTGTCCTTTACATCAAGGACGCAATGCCATAATAGCACCAGCTGCACTCGCCCCTAATCAGCAGGAAAGTGTCCTTTACATCAAGGACGCAATGCCATAATAGCAGCAGCACTCGCCCCTAATCAGTAGCAAAGTGTCCTTTACATCAAGGACCCAATGCCATAATAGCAGCCGCACTCGCCCCTAATCAGCAGAAAAGTGTCCTTTACATAAATGACGCAATGCCATAATAGCACCAGCAGCAGTCGCCCCTAATCAGCGGGAAAGTGTCCTTTACATCAAGAACGCAATGCCATAATAGCACCAGCAGCACTTGCACCTGATCAGCAGGAAAGTGTCCTTTACATCAAGGACGCAATGCCATAATAGCAACAGCACTCACCCCTAATCAGCAGGAAAGTGTCCTTTACATCAAGGACGCAATGCCATAATAGCAGCAACACCCGCCCCTAATCAGCAGTAAAGTGTCCTTTACATCAAGGACGCAATGCTATAATAGCAGCAGCACTCACCCCTAATCAGCAGCAAAGTGTCCTTTACATCAAGGACGCAATGCCTTAATAGCAGCGGCACTCGCCCCTAATCACAGGAAAGTGTCCTTTATATCTAGGACGCAATGCCATAATAGCAGCGGCACTCACCCCTAATCAGCAGGCAAGTGTCCTTTACATCAAGGACGCAATGCTATAATAGCAGCAGCACTCACCCCTAATCAGCAGTAAAGTGTCCTTTACATCAAAGACGCAATGCCATAATAGCAGCAACACCCGCCCCTAATCAGCAGTAAAGTGTCCTTTACATCAAGGATGCAATGCTATAATAGCAGCAGCACTCACCCCTAATCAGCAGCAAAGTGTCCTTTACATCAAGGACGCAATGCCTTAATAGCAGCGGCACTCGCCCCTAATCACAGGAAAGTGTCCTTTACATCTAGGACGCAATGCCATAATAGCAGCGGCACTCACCCCTAATCAGCAGTCAAGTGTCCTTTACATTAAGGACAAAATGCCATAATAGCAGCAGCACTCACACCTAATCAGCAGGAAAGTGTCCTTTACATCAAGGACGCAATGCTATAATAGCAGCAGCACTCACCCCTAATCAGCAGCAATGTGTCCTTTACATCAAGGATGCAATGCCATAATAGCAGCAGCACTCGCCTCTAATCGGCAGGAAAATGTCCTTTACATCAAGGACGCAATGCCATAATAGCAGCAGCACTCACTCCTAATCAGCAGGAAAGTGTCCTTTACATCAAGGACGCGGTGCCATAATAGCAGCAGGACGCCCCCCCCCAATCAGCAGCAAAGTGCCCTTTACATCAAGGACACAATGCCATAATAAAATCTGCATTCGCCCCTAATAAGCAGGAAAGTGTCCTTTACATCAAGGACGCAATGCCATTATAGCACCCACACTCGCCCCTAATCAGCAGGAAAGTGTCCTTTACATAAAGGACGCAATGCCATAATAGGACCAGCAGCACTCACCCCTAATCAGCAGGAAAGTGTCCTTTACATCAAGGACGCAATGCCATAATATCACCAGCAGCAGTCGCCCCTAATCAGCGGGAAAGTGTCCTTTACATTAAGGACGCAATTTCATAATGGCAGCAGCACTCGCCCCTAATCAGCAGGAAAGTGTCCCTTACATCAAGGACGCAATGCATTAATAGCAGCAACACTTGCCCCTAATCAGCAGGAAAGTGTCTTCCACATCAAGGACGCAATGCCATAATAGCAGCAGCACTCGGCCCTAATCAGCAGGAAAATGTCCTTTACATCAAGGATGCAATGCCATAATAGCAGCTGCACTCGCCCCTAATCAGCAGGAAAGTGTCCTTTATCTCAAGGACGCAATGCCATAATAGCAGCGGCACTCGCCCCTAATCAGCAGGAAAGTGTCCTTTACATCAAGGACGCAATGCCATAATAGCAGCAACACCCGCCCCTAATCAGCAGTAAAGTGTCCTTTACATCAAGGACGCAATGCTATAATAGCAGCAGCACTCACCCCTAATCAGCAGCAAAGTGTCCTTTACATCAAGGACGCAATGCCTTAATAGCAGCGGCACTCGCCCCCAATCACAGGAAAGTTTCCTTTATATCTAGGACGCAATGCCATAATAGCAGCGGCACTCACCCCTAATCAGCAGGCAAGTGTCCTTTACATCAAGGACGCAATGCTATAATAGCAGCAGCACTCACCCCTAATCAGCAGTAAAGTGTCCTTTACATCAAAGACGCAATGCCATAATAGCAGCAACACCCGCCCCTAATCAGCAGTAAAGTGTCCTTTACATCAAGGATGCAATGCTATAATAGCAGCAGCACTCACCCCTAATCAGCAGCAAAGTGTCCTTTACATCAAGGATGCAATGCCTTAATAGCAGCGGCACTCGCCCCTAATCACAGGAAAGTGTCCTTTACATCTAGGACGCAATGCCTTAATAGCAGCGGCACTCACCCCTAATCAGCAGTCAAGTGTCCTTTACATTAAGGACAAAATGCCATAATAGCAGCAGCACTCGCACCTAATCAGCAGGAAAGTGTCCTTTACATAAAGGACGCAATGCCATAATAGCACCAGCAACACTCGCCCCTAATCAGCAGGAAAGTGTCCTTTACATCAAGGACGCAATGCCATAATATCACCAGCAGCAGTCGCCCCTAATCAGCGGGAAAGTGTCCTTTACATCAAGGATGCAATGCCATAATAGCAGCTGCACTCGCCCCTAATCAGCAGGAAAGTGTCCTTTATCTCAAGGACGCAATGCCATAATAGCAGCGGCACTCGCCCCTAATCAGCAGGAAAGTGTCCTTTACATGAAGGACACAATGCCATAATAGCACCAGCAACACTTGCCCACTAATAAGCAGAAAAGTGTCCTTTACATCAAGGACGCAATGTCATAATAGCAGTGGCACTCGCCCCTAATCAGCAGGAAAGTGTCCTTTATATCAAGGATGCAATCCCATAGTAGCACCAGCACTTGCCCCTAATCAGCAGAAGAGTGTCATTTCCATCAAGGACGCAGTGCCATAATAGCAACAGCACTCGCCCCTAAACAGCAGGAAAGTGTTCTTTACATCAAGGACACTATGCCATAATAGCAGCAGCACTCACCCATAATCAGCAGGAAAGTGCCCTTTACATCAAGGATGCAATGCCATAATAGCATGAGCACTCGCCCTAATCAGCAGGAAAGTGTCCTTTACATCAAGAATGCAATGCCATAATAGCAGCAGCACACGCCCCTAATCAGCATGAAAGCGTTGTTTACATCTAGGACACAATGCCATAATAGCAACAGCACTCGCCCCTAATCAGCAGGAAAGTGTCCTTTACATCAAGGACGCAATGCCATAATAGCAGCAGCGCTCGCCCCTAATCAGCAGCAAAGTGGCCTTTACATCAAGGACGCAATGCCATAATACCAGTAGCACTTGCCCATAATCAGCAGGAAAGTGACCTTTACATCAAGGACGCAATGCCATAATAGCAGCAGCACTCGCCCCTAATCAGCAGAAAAGTGTCCTTTACATCAAAGACTCAATGCCATAATACCAGCAGCACTCGCTCCTAATCAGCAGCAAAGTGTCCTTTACATCAAGGACGCAATGCCATAATAGCAGCAGCACTCGCCTCTAATCGGCAGGAAAGTGTCCTTTACATCAAGGACGCAATGCCATAATAGCAGCAGCACTCACTCCTAATCAGCAGGAAAGTGTCCTTTACATCAAGGACGCAGTGCCATAATAGCAGCAGCACTCCCCCCCCCTAATCACCAGGAAAGTGTCCTTTACATCAAGGACGCAATGCCGTAATAGCAGCAACACTCGCCCCTAATCATCAGGAAAGTGTCTTCTACATCAAGGACGCAATGCAATAATAGCAGCAGCACTCGGCCCTAATCAGTAGGAAAATGTCCTTTACATCAAGGATGCAATGTCATAATAGCAGCAGCACTCGCCCCTAATCAGCAGGAAAGTGTCCTTTACCTCAAGGATGCAATGCCATAATAGCAGCGGCACTCGCACCTAATCAGCAGGAAAGTGTCCTTTACATAAAGGACGCAATGCCATAATAGCAGCGGCACTCGCCCCTAATTAGCAGGAAAGTGTCCTTTACATCAAGGACCCAATGCCATAATAGCACCAGCAACACTCGCCCCTAATAAGCAGCAAAGTGTCCTTTACATCAAGGACGCAATGCCATAATAGCAGCAGCAATCGCCTCTAATCGGCAGGAAAGTGTCCTTTACATCAAGGACGCAATGCCATAATAGCAGCAGCACTCACTCCTAATCAGCAGGAAAGTGTCCTTTACATCAAGGACACGGTGCCATAATAGCAGCAGCACCCCCCCCTAATCAGCAGCAAAGTGTCCTTTACATCAAGGACGCAAGGTCATAATAGCAGCAGCACTCACCCCTAATCAGCAGGAAAGTGTCCTTTACATCAAAGACTCAAGCCATAATACCAACAGCACTCGCCCCTAATCAGCAGCAAAGTGTCCTTTACATCTAGGACACAATGCCATAAAAGCAACAGCGTTCGCGCCTAATCAGCAGGAAAGTGTCCTTTACATCAAAGACTCAATGCCATAATACCAGCAGCACTCGCTCCTAATCAGCAGCAAAGTGTCCTTTACATCAAGGACGCAATGCCATAATAGCAGCAGCACTCGCCTCTAATCGGCAGGAAAGTGTCCTTTACATCAAGGACGCAATGCCATAATAGCAGCAGCACTCACTCCTAATCAGCAGGAAAGTGTCCTTTACATCAAGGACGCGGTGCCATAATAGCTGCAGCACTCCCCCCCTAATCAGCAGCAAAGTGTCCTTTACATCAAGGACGCAATGCCGTAATAGCAGCAACACTCGCCCCTAATCAGCAGGAAAGTGTCTTCTACATCAAGGACGCAATGCCATAATAGCAGCAGCACTCGGCCCTAATCAGCAGGAAAATGTCCTTTACATCAAGGATGCAATGCCATAATAGCAGCTGCACTCGCCCCTAATCAGCAGGAAAGTGTCCTTTATATCAAGGACGCAATGCCATAATAGCAGCAGCACTCACTCCTAATCAGTAGGAAAGTGTCCTTTACATCAAGGACGCGGTGCCATAATAGCAGCAGCACTCCCCCCCCCCCAATCAGCAGCAAAGTGTCCTTTACATCCAGGACGCAATGCCGTAATAGCAGCAACACTCGCCCCTAATCAGCAGGAAAGTGTCTTCTACATCAAGGACGCAATGCCATGATAGCAGCAGCACTCGGCCCTAATCAGCAGGAAAATGTCCTTTACATCAAGGATGCAATGCCATAATAGCAGCTGCACTCGCCCCTAATCAGCAGGAAAGTGTCCTTTACATAAAGGACGCAATGCCATAATAGCAGCGGCACTCGCCCCTAATCAGCAGGAAAGTGTCCTTTACATCAAGGACGCAAGGCCATAATATCAGCAGCACTCGCCCCTTATTAGCAGCAAAGTGTCCTTTACATCAAGGACGCAATGCCATAATAGCAGCAGCACTCGCCCCTAATCAGCAGCAAATTGTCCTTTACATCAAGGACCCAATGCCATAATAGCAGCCGCACTCGCCCCTAATCAGTAGAAATGTGTCCTTTACATAAAGGACGCAATGCCATAATAGCACCAGCAGCACTCGCCCCTAATCAGCAGGAAAGTGTCCTTTACATCAGGGACGCAATGCCATAATATCACCAGCAGCAGTCGCCCCTAATCAGCAGGAAAGTGTCCTTTACATCAAGGACGCAATGCCATAATAGTAGCAGCACTCACCCCTAATCAGCAGGAAAGTGTCCTTTACATCAAGGATGCAATGCCATGATAGCAGCAGCACTCCCCCCTAATCAGCGGCAAAGTGTCCTTTACATCAAGGACGCAATGCCATAATAGCAGCAGCACTCGCCCGTATCAGTAACAAAGCATCCTTTTACATCAAGTACTCAGTGCCATAATAGCAGCAGCACTCGCCCCTAATCAGCAGGAAATTGTCCCTTACATCTAGGACGCAATGCCAAAATAGCAACAGCGCTCGCCCCTAATCAGTAACAAAGCATCCTTTTACATCAAGGACTCCATGCCATAATAGCTGCATCACTCGGACCTAATCAGCAGGAAAGTGTCCTTTACATCAAGGACGCAATACCATAATAGCAGCGGCACTCGCCCCTAATTAGCAGGAAAGTGTCCTTTACATCAAGGACGCAATGCCATAATAGCAACAGCACTCGCCCCTAATCAGCAGCAAAGTGTCCTTTACATCAAGGACGCAATGCCATAATACCAGCAGCACTCGCACCTGATCAACAGCAAAGTGTCCTTTACATCAAGGACGCAATGCCATAATAGCACCAGCTGCACTCGCCCCTAATCAGCAGGAAAGTGTCCTTTACATCAAGGACGCAATGCCATAATAGCAGCAGCACTCGCCCCTAATCAGCAGCAAATTGTCCTTTACATCAAGGACCCAATGCCATAATAGCAGCCGCACTCGCCCCTAATCAGTAGAAATGTGTCCTTTACATAAAGGACGCAATGCCATAATAGCACCAGCAGCACTCGCCCCTAATCAGCAGGAAAGTGTCCTTTACATCAGGGACGCAATGCCATAATATCACCAGCAGCAGTCGCCCCTAATCAGCAGGAAAGTGTCCTTTACATCAAGGACGCAATGCCATAATAGTAGCAGCACTCACCCCTAATCAGCAGGAAAGTGTCCTTTACATCAAGGATGCAATGCCATGATAGCAGCAGCACTCCCCCCTAATCAGCGGCAAAGTGTCCTTTACATCAAGGACGCAATGCCATAATAGCAGCAGCACTCGCCCGTATCAGTAACAAAGCATCCTTTTACATCAAGTACTCAGTGCCATAATAGCAGCAGCACTCGCCCCTAATCAGCAGGAAATTGTCCCTTACATCTAGGACGCAATGCCAAAATAGCAACAGCGCTCGCCCCTAATCAGTAACAAAGCATCCTTTTACATCAAGGACTCCATGCCATAATAGCTGCATCACTCGGACCTAATCAGCAGGAAAGTGTCCTTTACATCAAGGACGCAATACCATAATAGCAGCGGCACTCGCCCCTAATTAGCAGGAAAGTGTCCTTTACATCAAGGACGCAATGCCATAATAGCAACAGCACTCGCCCCTAATCAGCAGCAAAGTGTCCTTTACATCAAGGACGCAATGCCATAATACCAGCAGCACTCGCACCTGATCAACAGCAAAGTGTCCTTTACATCAAGGACGCAATGCCATAATAGCACCAGCTGCACTCGCCCCTAATCAGCAGGAAAGTGTCCTTTACATCAAGGACGCAATGCCATAATAGCAGAAGCACTCGAACCTAATCAGTAGCAAAGTGTCCTTTACATCAAGGACCCAATGCCATAATAGCAGCCGCACTCGCCCCTAATCAGCAGAAAAGTGTCCTTTACATAAAGGACGCAATGCCATAATAGCACCAGCAGCACTCGCCCCTAATCAGCAGGAAAGTGTCCTTTACATCAAGGACGCAATGCCATTATATCACCAGCAGCAGTCGCCCCTAATCAGCGGGAAAGTGTCCTTTACATCAAGAATGCAATGCCATAATAGCACCAGCAGCACTTGCACCTGATCAGCAGGAAAGTGTCCTTTACATCAAGGACGCAATGCCATAATAGCAACAGCACTCACCCCTAATCAGCAGGAAAGTGTCCTTTACAGCAAGGACGCAATGCCATAATAGCAGCAACACCCGCCCCTAATCAGCAGTAAAGTGTCCTTTACATCAAGGACGCAATGCTATAATAGCAGCAGCACTCACCCCTAATCAGCAGCAAAGTGTCCTTTACATCAAGGACGCAATGCTTTAATAGCAGCGGCACTCGCCCCTAATCACAGGAAAGTGTCCTTTACATCTAGGACGCAATGCCATAATAGCAGCGGCACTCACCCCTAATCAGTAGGCAAGTGTCCTTTACATCAAGGACGCAATGCTATAATAGCAGCAGCACTCACCCCTAATCAGCAGTAAAGTGTCCTTTACATCAAAGACGCAATGCCATAATAGCAGCAACACCCGCCCCTAATCAGGAGTAAAGTGTCCTTTACATCAAGGACGCAATGCTATAATAGCAGCAGCACTCACCCCTAATCAGCAGCAAAGTGTCCTTTACATCAAGGACGCAATGCCTTAATAGCAGCGGCACTCGCCCCTAATCACAGGAAAGTGTCCTTTACATCTAGGACGCAATGCCATAATAGCAGCGGCACTCACCCCTAATCAGCAGTCAAGTGTCCTTTACATCAAGGACAAAATGCCATAATAGCAGCAGCACTCGCACCTAATCAGCAGGAAAGTGTCCTTTACATCAAGGACGCAATGCTATAATAGCAGCAGCACTCACCCCTAATCAGCAGCAATGTGTCCTTTACATCAAGGACGCAATGCCATAATAGCAGCAGCACTCGCCTCTAATCGGCAGGAAAAAGTCCTTTACATCAAGGACGCAATATAATAGCAGCAGCACTCACTCCTAATCAGCAGGAAAGTGTCCTTTACATCAAGGACGCGGTGCCATAATAGCAGCAGGACGCCCCCCCCAATCAGCAGCAAAGTGCCCTTTACATCAAGGACACAATGCCATAATAAAATCTGCATTCGCCCCTAATAAGCAGGAAAGTGTCCTTTACATCAAGGACGCAATGCCATTATAGCACCCACACTCGCCCCTAATCAGCAGGAAAGTGTCCTTTACATAAAGGACGCAATGCCATAATAGGACCAGCAGCACTCACCCCTAATCAGCAGGAAAGTGTCCTTTACATAAAGGACGCAATGCCATAATAGCACCAGCAACACTCGCCCCTAATCAGCAGGAAAGTGTCCTTTACATCAAGGACGCAATGCCATAATATCACCAGCAGCAGTCGCCCCTAATCAGCGGGAAAGTGTCCTTTACATTAAGGACACAATGTCATAATAGCAGCAGCACTCGCCCCTAATCAGCAGGAAAGTGTCCCTTACATCAAGGACGCAATGCATTAATAGCAGCAACACTTGCCCCATATCAGCAGGAAAGTGTCTTCTACATCAAGGACGCAATGCCATAATAGCAGCAGCACTCGGCCCTAATCAGCAGGAAAATGTCCTTTACATCAAGGATGCAATGCCATAATAGCAGCTGCACTCGCCCCTAATCAGCAGGAAAGTGTCCTTTATCTCAAGGACGCAATGCCATAATAGCAGCGGCACTCGCCCCTAATCAGCAGGAAAGTGTCCTTTACATGAAGGACACAATGCCATAATAGTACCAGCAACACTCGCCCACTAATAAGCAGAAAAGTGTCCTTTACATCAAGGATGCAATGTCATAATAGAAGTGGCACTCGCCCCTAATCAGCAGGAAAGTGTCCTTTATATCAAGGATGCAATCCCATAGTAGCAGCAGCACTTGCCCCTAATCAGCAGAAGAGTGTCATTTCCATCAAGGACGCAGTGCCATAATAGCAACAGCACTCGCCCCTAAACAGCAGGAAAGTGTTCTTTACATCAAGGACACTATGCCATAATAGCAGCAGCACTCACCCATAATCAGCAGGAAAGTGCCCTTTACATCAAGGATGCAATGCCATAATAGCATGAGCACTCGCCCTAATCAGCAGGAAAGTGTCCTTTACATCAAGGACGCAATGCCATAATAGAAGCAGCGCTCGCCCCTAATCAGCAGAAAAGTGGCCTTTACATCAAGGACACTATGCCATAATAGCAGCAGCACTCACCCATAATCAGCAGGAAAGTGTTCTTTACATCAAGGATGCAATGTCATAATAGCAGTGGCACTCGCCCCTAATCAGCAGGAAAGTGTCCTTTATATCAAGGATGCAATCCCATAGTAGCAGCAGCACTTGCCCCTAATCAGCAGAAGAGTGTCATTTCCATCAAGGACACAGTGCCATAATAGCAACAGCACTCGCCCCTAAACAGCAGGAAAGTGTTCTTTACATCAAGGACACTATGCCATAATAGCAGCAGCACTCACCCATAATCAGCAGGAAAGTGCCCTTTACATCAAGGATGCAATGCCATAATAGCATGAGCACTCGCCCTAATCAGCAGGAAAGTGTCCTTTATATCAAGGATGCAATCCCATAGTAGCAGCAGCACACGCCCCTAATCAGCATGAAAGCGTTGTTTACATCTAGGACACAATGCCATAATAGCAACAGCACTCGCCCCTAATCAGCAGGAAAGTGTCCTTTATATCAAGGATGCAATCCCATAGTAGCAGCAGCACACGCCCCTAATCAGCATGAAAGCGTTGTTTACATCTAGGACACAATGCCATAATAGCAGCAGCACTCACCCATAATCAGCAGGAAAGTGCCCTTTACATCAAGGATGCAATGCCATAATAGCATGAGCACTCGCCCTAATCAGCAGGAAAGTGTCCTTTACATCAAGAATGCAATGCCATAATAGCAGCAGCACACGCCCCTAATCAGCATGAAAGCGTTGTTTACATCTAGGACACAATGCCATAATAGCAACAGCACTCGCCCCTAATCAGCAGGAAAGTGTCCTTTACATCAAGGACGCAATGCCATAATAGCAGCAGCGCTCGCCCCTAATCAGCAGCAAAGTGGCCTTTACATCAAGGACGCAATGCCATAATACCAGTAGCACTTGCCCATAATCAGCAGGAAAGTGACCTTTACATCAAGGACGCAATGCCATAATAGCAGCAGCACTCGCCCCTAATCAGCTGAAAAGTGTCCTTTACATCAAAGACTCAATGCCATAATACCAGCAGCACTCGCTCCTAATCAGCAGCAAAGTGTCCTTTACATCAAGGATGCAATGCCATAATAGCAGCAGCACTCGCCTCTAATCGGCAGGAAAGTGTCCTTTACATCAAGGACGCAATGCCATAATAGCAGCAGCACTCACTCCTAATCAGCAGGAAAGTGTCCTTTACATCAAGGACGCAGTGCCATAATAGCAGCAGCACTCCCCCCCCCTAATCACCAGGAAAGTGTCCTTTACATCAAGGACGCAATGCCGTAATAGCAGCAACACTCGCCCCTAATCATCAGGAAAGTGTCTTCTACATCAAGGACGCAATGCAATAATAGCAGCAGCACTCGGCCCTAATCAGCAGCAAAATGTCCTTTACATCAAGGATGCAATGTCATAATAGCAGCAGCACTCGCCCCTAATCAGCAGGAAAGTGTCCTTTACCTCAAGGATGCAATGCCATAATAGCAGCGGCACTCGCACCTAATCAGCAGGAAAGTGTCCTTTACATAAAGGACGCAATGCCATAATAGCAGCGGCACTCGCCCCTAATCAGCAGGAAAGTGTCCTTTACATCAAGGACCCAATGCCATAATAGCACCAGCAACACTCGCCCCTAATAAGCAGCAAAGTGTCCTTTACATCAAGGACGCAATGCCATAATAGCAGCAGCAATCGCCTCTAATCGGCAGGAAAGTGTCCTTTACATCAAGGACGCAATGCCATAATAGCAGCAGCACTCACTCCTAATCAGCAGGAAAGTGTCCTTTACATCAAGGACACGGTGCCATAATAGCAGCAGCACCCCCCCCTAATCAGCAGCAAAGTGTCCTTTACATCAAGGACGCAAGGTCATAATAGCAGCAGCACTCACCCCTAATCAGCAGGAAAGTGTCCTTTACATCAAAGACTCAAGCCATAATACCAGCAGCACTCGCCCCTAATCAGCAGCAAAGTGTCCTTTACATCTAGGACACAATGCCATAAAAGCAACAGCGGTCGCGCCTAATCAGCAGGAAAGTGTCCTTTACATCAAAGACTCAATGCCATAATACCAGCAGCACTCGCTCCTAATCAGCAGCAAAGTGTCCTTTACATCAAGGACGCAATGCCATAATAGCAGCAGCACTCGCCTCTAATTGGCAGGAAAGTGTCCTTTACATCAAGGACGCAATGCCATAATAGCAGCAGCACTCACTCCTAATCAGCAGGAAAGTCTCCTTTACATCAAGGACGCGGTGCCATAATAGCTGCAGCACTCCCCCCCTAATCAGCAGCAAAGTGTCCTTTACATCAAGGACGCAATGCCGTAATAGCAGCAACACTCGCCCCTAATCAGCAGGAAAGTGTCTTCTACATCAAGGACGCAATGCCATAATAGCAGCAGCACTCGGCCCTAATCAGCAGGAAAATGTCCTTTACATCAAGGATGCAATGCCATAATAGCAGCTGCACTCGCCCCTAATCAGCAGGAAAGTGTCCTTTATATCAAGGACGCAATGCCATAATAGCAGCAGCACTCACTCCTAATCAGTAGGAAAGTGTCCTTTACATCAAGGACGCGGTGCCATAATAGCAGCAGCACTCCCCCCCCCCAATCAGCAGCAAAGTGTCCTTTACATCCAGGACGCAACGCCGTAATAGCAGCAACACTCGCCCCTAATCAGCAGGAAAGTGTCTTCTACATCAAGGACGCAATGCCATGATAGCAGCAGCACTCGGCCCTAATCAGCAGGAAAATGTCCTTTACATCAAGGATGCAATGCCATAATAGCAGCTGCACTCGCCCCTAATCAGCAGGAAAGTGTCCTTTACCTCAAGGATGCAATGCCATAATAGCAGCGGCACTCACACCTAATCAGCAGGAAAGTGTCCTTTACATAAAGGACGCAATGCCATAATAGCAGCGGCACTCGCCCCTAATCAGCAGGAAAGTGTCCTTTACATCAAGGACGCAAGGCCATAATATCAGCAGCACTCGCCCCTTATTAGCAGCAAAGTGTCCTTTACATCAAGGACGCAATGCCATAATAGCAGCAGCACTCGCCCCTAATCAGCAGCAAATTGTCCTTTACATCAAGGACCCAATGCCATAATAGCAGCCGCACTCGCCCCTAATCAGTAGAAATGTGTCCTTTACATAAAGGACGCAATGCCATAATAGCACCAGCAGCACTCGCCCCTAATCAGCAGGAAAGTGTCCTTTACATCAGGGACGCAATGCCATAATATCACCAGCAGCAGTCGCCCCTAATCAGCAGGAAAGTGTCCTTTACATCAAGGACGCAATGCCATGATAGCAGCAGCACTCCCCCCTAATCAGCGGCAAAGTGTCCTTTACATCAAGGACGCAATGCCATAATAGCAGCAGCACTCGCCCGTATCAGTAACAAAGCATCCTTTTACATCAAGTACTCAGTGCCATAATAGCAGCAGCACTCGCCCCTAATCAGCAGGAAATTGTCCCTTACATCTAGGACGCAATGCCAAAATAGCAACAGCGCTCGCCCCTAATCAGTAACAAAGCATCCTTTTACATCAAGGACTCCATGCCATAATAGCTGCATCACTCGGACCTAATCAGCAGGAAAGTGTCCTTTACATCAAGGACGCAATACCATAATAGCAGCGGCACTCGCCCCTAATTAGCAGGAAAGTGTCCTTTACATCAAGGACGCAATGCCATAATAGCAACAGCACTCGCCCCTAATCAGCAGCAAAGTGTCCTTTACATCAAGGACGCAATGCCATAATACCAGCAGCACTCGCACCTGATCAACAGCAAAGTGTCCTTTACATCAAGGACGCAATGCCATAATAGCACCAGCTGCACTCGCCCCTAATCAGCAGGAAAGTGTCCTTTACATCAAGGACGCAATGCCATAATAGCAGAAGCACTCGAACCTAATCAGCAGAAAAGTGTCCTTTACATAAAGGACGCAATGCCATAATAGCACCAGCAGCACTCGCCCCTAATCAGCAGGAAAGTGTCCTTTACATCAAGGACGCAATGCCATTATATCACCAGCAGCAGTCGCCCCTAATCAGCGGGAAAGTGTCCTTTACATCAAGAATGCAATGCCATAATAGCACCAGCAGCACTTGCACCTGATCAGCAGGAAAGTGTCCTTTACATCAAGGACGCAATGCCATAATAGCAACAGCACTCACCCCTAATCAGCAGGAAAGTGTCCTTTACAGCAAGGACGCAATGCCATAATAGCAGCAACACCCGCCCCTAATCAGCAGTAAAGTGTCCTTTACATCAAGGACGCAATGCTATAATAGCAGCAGCACTCACCCCTAATCAGCAGCAAAGTGTCCTTTACATCAAGGACGCAATGCCATAATAGCAGCGGCACTCACCCCTAATCAGTAGGCAAGTGTCCTTTACATCAAGGACGCAATGCTATAATAGCAGCAGCACTCACCCCTAATCAGCAGTAAAGTGTCCTTTACATCAAAGACGCAATGCCATAATAGCAGCAACACCCGCCCCTAATCAGCAGTAAAGTGTCCTTTACATCAAGGACGCAATGCTATAATAGCAGCAGCACTCACCCCTAATCAGCAGCAAAGTGTCCTTTACATCAAGGACGCAATGCCTTAATAGCAGCGGCACTCGCCCCTAATCACAGGAAAGTGTCCTTTACATCTAGGACGCAATGCCATAATAGCAGCGGCACTCACCCCTAATCAGCAGTCAAGTGTCCTTTACATCAAGGACAAAATGCCATAATAGCAGCAGCACTCGCACCTAATCAGCAGGAAAGTGTCCTTTACATCAAAGACGCAATGCTATAATAGCAGCAGCACTCACCCCTAATCAGCAGCAATGTGTCCTTTACATCAAGGACGCAATGCCATAATAGCAGCAGCACTCACCTCTAATCGGCAGGAAAAAGTCCTTTACATCAAGGACGCAATATAATAGCAGCAGCACTCACTCCTAATCAGCAGGAAAGTGTCCTTTACATCAAGGACGCGGTGCCATAATAGCAGCAGGACGCCCCCCCCCAATCAGCAGCAAAGTGCCCTTTACATCAAGGACACAATGCCATAATAAAATCTGCATTCGCCCCTAATAAGCAGGAAAGTGTCCTTTACATCAAGGACGCAATGCCATTATAGCACCCACACTCGCCCCTAATCAGCAGGAAAGTGTCCTTTACATAAAGGACGCAATGCCATAATAGGACCAGCAGCACTCACCCCTAATCAGCAGGAAAGTGTCCTTTACATAAAGGACGCAATGCCATAATAGCACCAGCAACACTCGCCCCTAATCAGCAGGAAAGTGTCCTTTACATCAAGGACGCAATGCCATAATATCACCAGCAGCAGTCGCCCCTAATCAGCGGGAAAGTGTCCTTTACATTAAGGACACAATGTCATAATAGCAGCAGCACTCGCCCCTAATCAGCAGGAAAGTGTCCCTTACATCAAGGACGCAATGCATTAATAGCAGCAACACTTGCCCCATATCAGCAGGAAAGTGTCTTCTACATCAAGGACGCAATGCCATAATAGCAGCAGCACTCGGCCCTAATCAGCAGGAAAATGTCCTTTACATCAAGGATGCAATGCCATAATAGCAGCTGCACTCGCCCCTAATCAGCAGGAAAGTGTCCTTTATCTCAAGGACGCAATGCCATAATAGCAGCGGCACTCGCCCCTAATCAGCAGGAAAGTGTCCTTTACATGAAGGACACAATGCCATAATAGTACCAGCAACACTCGCCCACTAATAAGCAGAAAAGTGTCCTTTACATCAAGGATGCAATGTCATAATAGCAGTGGCACTCGCCCCTAATCAGCAGGAAAGTGTCCTTTATATCAAGGATGCAATCCCATAGTAGCAGCAGCACTTGCCCCTAATCAGCAGAAGAGTGTCATTTCCATCAAGGACGCAGTGCCATAATAGCAACAGCACTCGCCCCTAAACAGCAGGAAAGTGTTCTTTACATCAAGGACACTATGCCATAATAGCAGCAGCACTCACCCATAATCAGCAGGAAAGTGCCCTTTACATCAAGGATGCAATGCCATAATAGCATGAGCACTCGCCCTAATCAGCAGGAAAGTGTCCTTTACATCAAGGACGCAATGCCATAATAGAAGCAGCGCTCGCCCCTAATCAGCAGAAAAGTGGCCTTTACATCAAGGACGCAATGCCATAATACCAGTAGCACTTGGCCATAATCAGCAGGAAAGTGTCCTTTACATCAAGGACGCAATGCCATAATAGCAGCAGCACTCGCCCCTAATCAGCAGAAAAGTGTCCTTTACATCAAAGACTCAATGCCATAATAGCAGCAGCACTCACTCCTAATCAGCAGCAAAGTGTCCTTTACATCAAGGACGCAATGCCATAATAGCAGCAGCACTCGCCTCTAATCGGCAGGAAAGTGTCCTTTACATCAAGGACGCAATGCCATAATAGCAGCAGCACTCACTCCTAATCAGCAGGAAAGTGTCCTTTACATCAAGGACGCAGTGCCATAATAGCAGCAGCACTCCCCCCCCCCCTAATCACCAGGAAAGTGTCCTTTACATCAAGGACGCAATGCCGTAATAGCAGCAACACTCGCCCCTAATCATCAGGAAAGTGTCTTCTACATCAAGGACGCAATGCCATAATAGCAGCAGCACTCGGCCCTAATCAGCAGGAAAGTGTCCTTTACCACAAGGATGCAATGCCATAATAGCAGCGGCACTCGCACCTAATCAGCAGGAAAGTGTCCTTTACATAAAGGACGCAATGCCATAATAGCAGCGGCACTCGCCCCTAATCAGCAGGAAAGTGTCCTTTACATCAAGGACGCAATGCCATAATAGCACCAGCAACACTCGCCCCTAATAAGCAGAAAAGTGTCCTTTACATCAAGGACGCAATGCCATAATAGCAGTGGCACTCACCCCTAATCAGCAGCAAAGTGTCCTTTATATCAAGGACGCAATGCCATAATAGCAGCTGCACTCGCCCCTAATCAGCAGGAAAGTGTCCTTTACCACAAGGATGCAATGCCATAATAGCAGCGGCACTCGCACCTAATCAGCAGGAAAGTGTCCTTTACATAAAGGACGCAATGCCATAATAGCAGCGGCACTCGCCCCTAATCAGCAGGAAAGTGTCCTTTACATCAAGGACGCAATGCCATAATAGCACCAGCAACACTCGCCCCTAATAAGCAGAAAAGTGTCCTTTACATCAAGGACGCAATGCCATAATAGCAGTGGCACTCACCCCTAATCAGCAGCAAAGTGTCCTTTATATCAAGGACGCAATGCCATAATAGCAGCAGCACTCACTCCTGATCAGCAGGAAAGTGTCCTTTACATCAAGGACGCGGTGCCATAATAGCAGCAGCACTCCCCCCCTAATCAGCAGCAAAGTGTCCTTCACATCAAGGACGCAATGCCGTAATAGCAGCAACACTCGCCCCTAATCAGCAGGAAAGTGTCTTCTACATCAAGGACGCAATGCCATAATAGCAGCAGCACTCGGCCCTAATCAGCAGGAAAATGTCCTTTACATCAAGGATGCAATGCCATAATAGCAGCTGCACTCGCCCCTAATCAGCAGGAAAGTGTCCTTTACATCAAGGAGGCAATGCCATAATAGTAGTGGCACTCGCCCCTAATCAGCAGGAAAGTGTCCTTTATATCAAGGATGCAATCCCATAGTAGCACCAGCACTTGCCCCTAATCAGCAGGAAAGTGTCATTTCCATCAAGGACGCAGTGCCATAATAGCAACAGCACTCGCACCTAAACAGCAGGAAAGTGTTCTTTACATCAAGGACACTATGCCATAATAGCAGCAGCACTTACCTATAATCAGCAGGAAAGTGCCCTTTACAACAAGGATGCAATGCCATAATAGCAAGAGCACTCGCCCCTAATCAGCAGTAAAGTGTCCTTTACATCAAGAATGCAATGCCATAATAGCAGCAGCACACGCCCCTAATCAGCATGAAAGCGTTGTTTACATCTAGGACGCAATGCCATAATAGCAACAGCGCTCGCCCCTAATCAGCAGGAAAGTGTCCTTTACATCAATGACGCAATGCCATAATAGCAGCAGCATTCGCCCCTAATCAGCATGAAAGTGTCGTTTACATCTAGGACACAATGCCATAATAGCAACAGCGGTCGCCCCTAATCAGCAGGAAAGTGTCCTTTACATCAACAACTCAATGCCGTAATACCAGCATCACTCGCTCCTAATCAGCAGCAAAGTGTCCTTTACATCAAGGACGCAATGCCATAATAGCAGTGGATCTCGCCCCTAATCAGCAGGAAAGTGTCTTCTACATCAAGGACGCAATGCCATAATAGCAGCAGCACTCGGCCCTAATCAGCAGGAAAATGTCCTTTACATCAAGGATGCAATGCCATAATAGCAGCTGCACTCGCCCCTAATCAGCAGGAAAGTGTCCTTTACCTCAAGGATGCAATGCCATAATAGCAGCGGCACTCGCACCTAATCAGCAGGAAAGTGTCCTTTACATCAAGGATGCTATGCCATAATAGCACCAGCAACACTCGCCCCCTAATAAGCAGAAAAGTGTCCTTTACATCAAGGACGCAATGCCATAATAGCAGTGGCACTCGCCCCTAATCAGCAGGAAAGTGTCCTTTATATCAAGTATGCAATCCCATAGTAGCACCAGCACTCGCCCCTAATCAGCAGGAAAGTGTCCTTTACATCAAAGACTCAAGCCATAATACCAGCAGCAATCGCCCCTAATCAGCAGCAAAGTGTCCTTTACATCTAGGACACAATGCCATAATAGCAACAGCGGTCGCCCCTAATCAGCAGGAAAGTGTCCTTTACATCAAAGACTCAATGCCATAATTCCAGCAGCACTCGCTCCTAATCAGCAGCAAAGTGTCCTTTACATCAAGGACGCAATGCCATAATAGCAGCAGCACTCGCCTCTAATCGGCAGGAAAGTGTCCTTTACATCAAGGACGCAATGCCATAATAGCAGCAGCACTCACTCCTAATCAGCAGAAAAGTGTCCTTTACATCAAGGACGCGGTGCCATAATAGCAGCAGCACTCCCCCCCTAATCAGCAGCAAAGTGTCCTTTACATCAAGGACGCAATGCCGTAATAGCAGCAACACTCGCCCCTAATCAGCAGGAAAGTGTCTTCTACATCAAGGACGCAATGCCATAATAGCAGCAGCACTCGGCCCTAATCAGCAGGAAAATGTCCTTTACATCAAGGATGCAATGCCATAATAGCAGGTGCACTCGCCCCTAATCAGCAGGAAAGTGTCCTTTACCTCAAGGATGCAATGCCATAATAGCAGCGGCACTCGCACCTAATCAGCAGGAAAGTGTCCTTTACATAAAGGACGCAATGCCATAATAGCAGTGGCACTCGCCCCTAATCAGCAGGAAAGAGTCCTTTACATCAAGGACGCAATGCCATAATAGCACCAGCAACACTCGCCTCCTAATAAGCAGAAAAGTGTCCTTTACATCAAGGACGCAATGCCATAATAGCAGTGGCACTCGCCCCTAATCAGCAGGAAAGTGTCCTTTATATCAAGGATGCAATCCCATAGTAGCACCAGCACTTGCCCCTAATCAGCAGGAAAGTGTCATTTCCATCAAGGACGCAGTGCCATAATAGCAACAGCACTCGCCCCTAAACAGCAGGAAAGTGTTCTTTACATCAAGGACACTATACCATAATAGCAGCAGCACTCACCCATAATCAGCAGGAAAGTGCCCTATACATCAAGGATGCAATGCCATAAAAGCAGCAGCACACGCCCCTAATCAGCATGAAAGCATTGTTTACATCTAGGACGCAATGCCATAATAGCAACAGCGCTCGCCCCTAATCAGCAGGAAAGTGTCCTTTACACCAAGGAGGCAATGCCATAATAGCAGCAGCGCTCGCCCCTAATCAGCAGGAAAGTGTCCTTTACATCAAGGACGCAATGCCATAATACCAGTAGCACTTGCCCATAATCAGCAGGAAAGTGTCCTTTACATCAAGGACGCGATGCCATAATACCAGTAGCACTTGCCCATGATCAGCAGAAAAGTGTCCTTTACATCAAGGACGCAATGCCATACTAGTAGTGGCACTTGCCCCTAATCAGCAGGAAAGTGTCCTTTATATCAAGGATGCAATCCCATAGTAGCACCAGCACTTGCCCCTAATCAGCAGGAAAGTGTCATTTCCATCAAGGACGCAGTGCCATAATAGCAACAGCACTCGCCCCTAAACAGCAGGAAAGTGTTCTTTACATCAAGGACACTATGCCATAATAGCAGCAGCACTCACCCATAATCAGCAGGAAAGTGCCCTATACATCAAGGATGCAATGCCATAAAAGCAGCAGCACACGCCCCTAATCAGCATGAAAGCATTGTTTACATCTGGGACGCAATGCCATAATAGCAACAGCGCTCGCCCCTAATCAGCAGGAAAGTGTCCTTTACATCAAGGACGCAATGCCATAATAGCAGCAGCGCTCGCCCCTAATCAGCAGGAAAGTGTCCTTTACATCAAGGACGCGATGCCATAATACCAGTAGCACTTGCCCATAATCAGCAGGAAAGTGTCCTTTACATCAAGGAAGCAATGTCATAATAGCAGCAGCACTTGCCCCTAATCAGCAGGAAAATGTCCTTTACATCAAGGATGCAATGCCATAATAGCAGGTGCACTCGCCCCTAATCAGCAGGAAAGTGTCCTTTACCTCAAGGATGCAATGCCATAATAGCAGCGGCACTCGCACCTAATCAGCAGGAAAGTGTCCTTTACATAAAGGACGCAATGCCATAATAGCAGTGGCACTCGCCCCTAATCAGCAGGAAAGAGTCCTTTACATCAAGGACGCAATGCCATAATAGCACCAGCAACACTCGCCTCCTAATAAGCAGAAAAGTGTCCTTTACATCAAGGACGCAATGCCATAATAGCAGTGGCACTCGCCCCTAATCAGCAGGAAAGTGTCCTTTATATCAAGGATGCAATCCCATAGTAGCACCAGCACTTGCCCCTAATCAGCAGGAAAGTGTCATTTCCATCAAGGACGCAGTGCCATAATAGCAACAGCACTCGCCCCTAAACAGCAGGAAAGTGTTCTTTACATCAAGGACACTATGCCATAATAGCAGCAGCACTCACCCATAATCAGCAGGAAAGTGCCCTATACATCAAGGATGCAATGCCATAAAAGCAGCAGCACACGCCCCTAATCAGCATGAAAGCATTGTTTACATCTAGGACGCAATGCCATAATAGCAACAGCGCTCGCCCCTAATCAGCAGGAAAGTGTCCTTTACATCAAGGACGCAATGCCATAATAGCAGCAGCGCTCGCCCCTAATCAGCAGGAAAGTGTCCTTTACATCAAGGACGCGATGCCATAATACCAGTAGCACTTGCCCATAATCAGCAGGAAAGTGTCCTTTACATCAAGGACGCGATGCCATAATACCAGTAGCACTTGCCCATGATCAGCAGAAAAGTGTCCTTTACATCAAGGACGCAATGCCATAATAGCAGTGGCACTCGCCCCTAATCAGCAGGAAAGTGTCCTTTATATCAAGGATGCAATCCCATAGTAGCACCAGCACTTGCCCCTAATCAGCAGGAAAGTGTCATTTCCATCAAGGACGCAGTGCCATAATAGCAACAGCACTCGCCCCTAAACAGCAGGAAAGTGTTCTTTACATCAAGGACACTATGCCATAATAGCAGCAGCACTCACCCATAATCAGCAGGAAAGTGCCCTATACATCAAGGATGCAATGCCATAAAAGCAGCAGCACACGCCCCTAATCAGCATGAAAGCATTGTTTACATCTGGGACGCAATGCCATAATAGCAACAGCGCTCGCCCCTAATCAGCAGGAAAGTGTCCTTTACATCAAGGACGCAATGCCATAATAGCAGCAGCGCTCGCCCCTAATCAGCAGGAAAGTGTCCTTTACATCAAGGACGCGATGCCATAATACCAGTAGCACTTGCCCATAATCAGCAGGAAAGTGTCCTTTACATCAAGGAAGCAATGTCATAATAGCAGCAGCACTTGCCCCTAATCAGCAGGAAAGTGTCCTTTACATCAAGGACGCAATGCCATAATAGCAGCAGCACTCGCCCCTAATCAGCATGAAAGTGTCGTTTACATCTAGGACACAATGCCATAAAAGCAACAGCGGTCGCCCCTAATCAGCAGGAAAGTGTCCTTTACATCAAGGACGCAATGCCATAATAGCAGCAGCGCTCGCCCCTAATCAGCAGGAAAGTGTCCTTTACATCAAGGACGCGATGCCATAATACCAGCTGCACTCACTCCTAATCAGCAGCAAAGTGTCCTTTACATCAAGGACGCAATGCCCTAATAGCAGCAGCACTCATTCCTAATCAGCAGGAAAGTGTCCTTTACATCAAGGACGCGGTGCCATAATAGCAGCAGCGCCCCCCCCCCCTAATCAGCAGCAAAGTGTCCTTTATATCAAGGACGCAATGCCATAATAGCAGCAGCACTTGCCCCTAATCAGCAGGAAAGTGTCCTTTACATCAAAGACTCAAGCCATAATACCAGCAGCACTCGCCCCTAATCAGCAGCAAAGTGTCCTTTACATCTAGGACACAATGCCATAATAGCAACAGCGGTCGCCCCTAATCAGCAGGAAAGTGTCCTTTACATCAAAGACTCAATGCCATAATACCAGCAACACTCACTCCTAATCAGCAGCAAAGTGTCCTTTACATCAAGGACGCGATGCCATAATACCAGCAGCACTCACCCCTAATCAGCAGGAAAGTGTCCTTTACATCAAAGACTCAATGCCATAATTCCAGCAGCACTCGCTCCTAATCAGCAGCAAAGTGTCCTTTACATCAAGGACGCAATGCCATAATAGCAGCAGCACTCGCCTCTAATCGGCAGGAAAGTGTCCTTTACATCAAGGACGCAATGCCATAATAGCAGCAGCACTCACTCCTAATCAGCAGGAAAGTGTCCTTTACATCAAGGACGCAGTGCCATAATAGCAGCAGCACTCCCCCCCCCTAATCACCAGGAAAGTGTCCTTTACATCAAGGACGCAATGCCGTAATAGCAGCAACACTCGCCCCTAATCATCAGGAAAGTGTCTTCTACATCAAGGACGCAATGCCATAATAGCAGCAGCACTCGGCCCTAATCAGCAGGAAAATGTCCTTTACATCAAGGATGCAATGTCATAATAGCAGCTGCACTCGCCCCTAATCAGCAGGAAAGTGTCCTTTACCACAAGTATGCAATGCCATAATAGCAGCGGCACTCGCACCTAATCAGCAGGAAAGTGTCCTTTACATAAAGGACGCAATGCCATAATAGCAGCGGCACTCGCCCCTAATCAGCAGGAAAGTGTCCTTTACATCAAGGACGCAATGCCATAATAGCACCAGCAACACTCGCCCCTAATAAGCAGAAAAGTGTCCTTTACATCAAGGACGCAATGCCATAATAGCAGTGGCACTCACCCCTAATCAGCAGCAAAGTGTCCTTTATATCAAGGACGCAATGCCATAATAGCAGCAGCACTCACTCCTGATCAGCAGGAAAGTGTCCTTTACATCAAGGACGCGGTGCCATAATAGCAGCAGCACTCCCCCCCTAATCAGCAGCAAAGTGTCCTTCACATCAAGGACGCAATGCCGTAATAGCAGCAACACTCGCCCCTAATCAGCAGGAAAGTGTCTTCTACATCAAGGACGCAATGCCATAATAGCAGCAGCACTCGGCCCTAATCAGCAGGAAAATGTCCTTTACATCAAGGATGCAATGCCATAATAGCAGCTGCACTCGCCCCTAATCAGCAGGAAAGTGTCCTTTACATAAAGGACGCAATGACATAATAGCAGCGGCACTTGCCCCTAATCAGCAGGAAAGTGTCCTTTACATCAAGGACGCAATGCCATAATAGTAGTGGCACTCGCCCCTAATCAGCAGGAAAGTGTCCTTTATATCAAGGATGCAATCCCATAGTAGCACCAGCACTTGCCCCTAATCAGCAGGAAAGTGTCATTTCCATCAAGGACGCAGTGCCATAATAGCAACAGCACTCGCACCTAAACAGCAGGAAAGTGTTCTTTACATCAAGGACACTATGCCATAATAGCAGCAGCACTTACCTATAATCAGCAGGAAAGTGCCCTTTACAACAAGGATGCAATGCCATAATAGCAAGAGCACTCGCCCCTAATCAGCAGGAAAGTGTCCTTTACATCAAGAATGCAATGCCATAATAGCAGCAGCACACGCCCCTAATCAGCATGAAAGCGTTGTTTACATCTAGGACGCAATGCCATAATAGCAACAGCGCTCGCCCCTAATCAGCAGGAAAGTGTCCTTTACATCAATGACGCAATGCCATAATAGCAGCAGCATTCGCCCCTAATCAGCATGAAAGTGTCGTTTACATCTAGGACACAATGCCATAATAGCAACAGCGGTCGCCCCTAATCAGCAGGAAAGTGTCCTTTACATCAACAACTCAATGCCGTAATACCAGCATCACTCGCTCCTAATCAGCAGCAAAGTGTCCTTTACATCAAGGACGCAATGCCATAATAGCAGTGGCTCTCGCCCCTAATCAGCAGGAAAGTGTCTTCTACATCAAGGACGCAATGCCATAATAGCAGCAGCACTCGGCCCTAATCAGCAGGAAAATGTCCTTTACATCAAGGATGCAATGCCATAATAGCAGCTGCACTCGCCCCTAATCAGCAGGAAAGTGTCCTTTACCTCAAGGATGCAATGCCATAATAGCAGCGGCACTCGCACCTAATCAGCAGGAAAGTGTCCTTTACATAAAGGACGCAATGCCATAATAGCAGCGGCACTCGCCCCTACTCAGCAGGAAAGTGTCCTTTACATCAAGGATGCTATGCCATAATAGCACCAACAACACTCGCCCCCTAATAAGCAGAAAAGTGTCCTTTACATCAAGGACGCAATGCCATAATAGCAGTGGCACTCGCCCCTAATCAGCAGGAAAGTGTCCTTTATATCAAGGATGCAATCCCATAGTAGCACCAGCACTCGCCCCTAATCAGCAGGAAAGTGTCCTTTACATCAAAGACTCAAGCCATAATACCAGCAGCAATCGCCCCTAATCAGCAGCAAAGTGTCCTTTACATCTAGGACACAATGCCATAATAGCAACAGCGGTCGCCCCTAATCAGCAGGAAAGTGTCCTTTACATCAAAGACTCAATGCCATAATTCCAGCAGCACTCGCTCCTAATCAGCAGCAAAGTGTCCTTTACATCAAGGACGCAATGCCATAATAGCAGCAGCACTCGCCTCTAATCGGCAGGAAAGTGTCCTTTACATCAAGGACGCAATGCCATAATAGCAGCAGCACTCACTCCTAATCAGCAGAAAAGTGTCCTTTACATCAAGGACGCGGTGCCATAATAGCAGCAGCACTCCCCCCCTAATCAGCAGCAAAGTGTTCTTTACATCAAGGACGCAATGCCGTAATAGCAGCAACACTCGCCCCTAATCAGCAGGAAAGTGTCTTCTACATCAAGGACGCAATGCCATAATAGCAGCAGCACTCGGCCCTAATCAGCAGGAAAATGTCCTTTACATCAAGGATGCAATGCCATAATAGCAGGTGCACTCGCCCCTAATCAGCAGGAAAGTGTCCTTTACATCAAGGACGCAATGCCATAATAGCACCAGCAACACTCGCCTCCTAATAAGCAGAAAAGTGTCCTTTACATCAAGGACGCAATGCCATAATAGCAGTGGCACTCGCCCCTAATCAGCAGGAAAGTGTCCTTTATATCAAGGATGCAATCCCATAGTAGCACCAGCACTTGCCCCTAATCAGCAGGAAAGTGTCATTTCCATCAAGGACGCAGTGCCATAATAGCAACAGCACTCGCCCCTAAACAGCAGGAAAGTGTTCTTTACATCAAGGACACTATACCATAATAGCAGCAGCACTCACCCATAATCAGCAGGAAAGTGCCCTATACATCAAGGATGCAATGCCATAAAAGCAGCAGCACACGCCCCTAATCAGCATGAAAGCATTGTTTACATCTAGGACGCAATGCCATAATAGCAACAGCGCTCGCCCCTAATCAGCAGGAAAGTGTCCTTTACATCAAGGACGCAATGCCATAATAGCAGCAGCGCTCGCCCCTAATCAGCAGGAAAGTGTCCTTTACATCAAGGACGCGATGCCATAATACCAGTAGCACTTGCCCATAATCAGCAGGAAAGTGTCCTTTACATCAAGGACGCGATGCCATAATACCAGTAGCACTTGCCCATGATCAGCAGAAAAGTGTCCTTTACATCAAGGACGCAATGCCATAATAGCAGTGGCACTCGCCCCTAATCAGCAGGAAAGTGTCCTTTATATCAAGGATGCAATCCCATAGTAGCACCAGCACTTGCCCCTAATCAGCAGGAAAGTGTCATTTCCATCAAGGACGCAGTGCCATAATAGCAACAGCACTCGCCCCTAAACAGCAGGAAAGTGTTCTTTACATCAAGGACACTATGCCATAATAGCAGCAGCACTCACCCATAATCAGCAGGAAAGTGCCCTATACATCAAGGATGCAATGCCATAAAAGCAGCAGCACACGCCCCTAATCAGCATGAAAGCATTGTTTACATCTGGGACGCAATGCCATAATAGCAACAGCGCTCGCCCCTAATCAGCAGGAAAGTGTCCTTTACATCAAGGACGCAATGCCATAATAGCAGCAGCGTTCGCCCCTAATCAGCAGGAAAGTGTCCTTTACATCAAGGACGCGATGCCATAATACCAGTAGCACTTGCCCATAATCAGCAGGAAAGTGTCCTTTACATCAAGGAAGCAATGTCATAATAGCAGCAGCACTTGCCCCTAATCAGCAGGAAAATGTCCTTTACATCAAGGATGCAATGCCATAATAGCAGGTGCACTCGCCCCTAATCAGCAGGAAAGTGTCCTTTACCTCAAGGATGCAATGCCATAATAGCAGCGGCACTCGCACCTAATCAGCAGGAAAGTGTCCTTTACATAAAGGACGCAATGCCATAATAGCAGTGGCACTCGCCCCTAATCAGCAGGAAAGAGTCCTTTACATCAAGGACGCAATGCCATAATAGCACCAGCAACACTCGCCTCCTAATAAGCAGAAAAGTGTCCTTTACATCAAGGACGCAATGCCATAATAGCAGTGGCACTCGCCCCTAATCAGCAGGAAAGTGTCCTTTATATCAAGGATGCAATCCCATAGTAGCACCAGCACTTGCCCCTAATCAGCAGGAAAGTGTCATTTCCATCAAGGACGCAGTGCCATAATAGCAACAGCACTCGCCCCTAAACAGCAGGAAAGTGTTCTTTACATCAAGGACACTATACCATAATAGCAGCAGCACTCACCCATAATCAGCAGGAAAGTGCCCTATACATCAAGGATGCAATGCCATAAAAGCAGCAGCACACGCCCCTAATCAGCATGAAAGCATTGTTTACATCTAGGACGCAATGCCATAATAGCAACAGCGCTCGCCCCTAATCAGCAGGAAAGTGTCCTTTACATCAAGGACGCAATGCCATAATAGCAGCAGCGCTCGCCCCTAATCAGCAGGAAAGTGTCCTTTACATCAAGGACGCGATGCCATAATACCAGTAGCACTTGCCCATAATCAGCAGGAAAGTGTCCTTTACATCAAGGACGCGATGCCATAATACCAGTAGCACTTGCCCATGATCAGCAGAAAAGTGTCCTTTACATCAAGGACGCAATGCCATAATAGCAGTGGCACTCGCCCCTAATCAGCAGGAAAGTGTCCTTTATATCAAGGATGCAATCCCATAGTAGCACCAGCACTTGCCCCTAATCAGCAGGAAAGTGTCATTTCCATCAAGGACGCAGTGCCATAATAGCAACAGCACTCGCCCCTAAACAGCAGGAAAGTGTTCTTTACATCAAGGACACTATGCCATAATAGCAGCAGCACTCACCCATAATCAGCAGGAAAGTTCCCTATACATCAAGGATGCAATGCCATAAAAGCAGCAGCACACGCCCCTAATCAGCATGAAAGCATTGTTTACATCTGGGACGCAATGCCATATTAGCAACAGCGCTCGCCCCTAATCAGCAGGAAAGTGTCCTTTACATCAAGGACGCAATGCCATAATAGCAGCAGCGCTCGCCCCTAATCAGCAGGAAAGTGTCCTTTACATCAAGGACGCGATGCCATAATACCAGTAGCACTTGCCCATAATCAGCAGGAAAGTGTCCTTTACATCAAGGAAGCAATGTCATAATAGCAGCAGCACTTGCCCCTAATCAGCAGGAAAGTGTCCTTTACATCAAGGACGCAATGCCATAATAGAAGCAGCACTCGCCCCTAATCAGCATGAAAGTGTCGTTTACATCTAGGACACAATGCCATAATAGCAACAGCGGTCGCCCCTAATCAGCAGGAAAGTGTCCTTTACATCAAAGACTCAATGCCATAATACCAGCAACACTCACTCCTAATCAGCAGCAAAGTGTCCTTTACATCAAGGACGCGATGCCATAATACCAGCAGCACTCACCCCTAATCAGCAGGAAAGTGTCCTTTACATCAAAGACTCAATGCCATAATTCCAGCAGCACTCGCTCCTAATCAGCAGCAAAGTGTCCTTTACATCAAGGACGCAATGCCATAATAGCAGCAGCACTCGCCTCTAATCGGCAGGAAAGTGTCCTTTACATCAAGGACGCAATGCCATAATAGCAGCAGCACTCACTCCTAATCAGCAGGAAAGTGTCCTTTACATCAAGGACGCAGTGCCATAATAGCAGCAGCACTCCCCCCCCCTAATCACCAGGAAAGTGTCCTTTACATCAAGGACGCAATGCCGTAATAGCAGCAACACTCGCCCCTAATCATCAGGAAAGTGTCTTCTACATCAAGGACGCAATGCCATAATAGCAGCAGCACTCGGCCCTAATCAGCAGGAAAATGTCCTTTACATCAAGGATGCAATGTCATAATAGCAGCTGCACTCGCCCCTAATCAGCAGGAAAGTGTCCTTTACCACAAGTATGCAATGCCATAATAGCAGCGGCACTCGCACCTAATCAGCAGGAAAGTGTCCTTTACATAAAGGACGCAATGCCATAATAGCAGCGGCACTCGCCCCTAATCAGCAGGAAAGTGTCCTTTACATCAAGGACGCAATGCCATAATAGCACCAGCAACACTCGCCCCTAATAAGCAGAAAAGTGTCCTTTACATCAAGGACGCAATGCCATAATAGCAGTGGCACTCACCCCTAATCAGCAGCAAAGTGTCCTTTATATCAAGGACGCAATGCCATAATAGCAGCAGCACTCACTCCTGATCAGCAGGAAAGTGTCCTTTACATCAAGGACGCGGTGCCATAATAGCAGCAGCACTCCCCCCCTAATCAGCAGCAAAGTGTCCTTCACATCAAGGACGCAATGCCGTAATAGCAGCAACACTCGCCCCTAATCAGCAGGAAAGTGTCTTCTACATCAAGGACGCAATGCCATAATAGCAGCAGCACTCGGCCCTAATCAGCAGGAAAATGTCCTTTACATCAAGGATGCAATGCCATAATAGCAGCTGCACTCGCCCCTAATCAGCAGGAAAGTGTCCTTTACATAAAGGACGCAATGACATAATAGCAGCGGCACTTGCCCCTAATCAGCAGGAAAGTGTCCTTTACATCAAGGACGCAATGCCATAATAGTAGTGGCACTCGCCCCTAATCAGCAGGAAAGTGTCCTTTATATCAAGGATGCAATCCCATAGTAGCACCAGCACTTGCCCCTAATCAGCAGGAAAGTGTCATTTCCATCAAGGACGCAGTGCCATAATAGCAACAGCACTCGCACCTAAACAGCAGGAAAGTGTTCTTTACATCAAGGACACTATGCCATAATAGCAGCAGCACTTACCTATAATCAGCAGGAAAGTGCCCTTTACAACAAGGATGCAATGCCATAATAGCAAGAGCACTCGCCCCTAATCAGCAGGAAAGTGTCCTTTACATCAAGAATGCAATGCCATAATAGCAGCAGCACACGCCCCTACTCAGCATGAAAGCGTTGTTTACATCTAGGACGCAATGCCATAATAGCAACAGCGCTCGCCCCTAATCAGCAGGAAAGTGTCCTTTACATCAATGACGCAATGCCATAATAGCAGCAGCATTCGCCCCTAATCAGCATGAAAGTGTCGTTTACATCTAGGACACAATGCCATAATAGCAACAGCGGTCGCCCCTAATCAGCAGGAAAGTGTCCTTTACATCAACAACTCAATGCCGTAATACCAGCATCACTCGCTCCTAATCAGCAGCAAAGTGTCCTTTACATCAAGGACGCAATGCCATAATAGCAGTGGCTCTCGCCCCTAATCAGCAGGAAAGTGTCTTCTACATCAAGGACGCAATGCCATAATAGCAGCAGCACTCGGCCCTAATCAGCAGGAAAATGTCCTTTACATCAAGGATGCAATGCCATAATAGCAGCTGCACTCGCCCCTAATCAGCAGGAAAGTGTCCTTTACCTCAAGGATGCAATGCCATAATAGCAGCGGCACTCGCACCTAATCAGCAGGAAAGTGTCCTTTACATAAAGGACGCAATGCCATAATAGCAGCGGCACTCGCCCCTACTCAGCAGGAAAGTGTCCTTTACATCAAGGATGCTATGCCATAATAGCACCAACAACACTCGCCCCCTAATAAGCAGAAAAGTGTCCTTTACATCAAGGACGCAATGCCATAATAGCAGTGGCACTCGCCCCTAATCAGCAGGAAAGTGTCCTTTATATCAAGGATGCAATCCCATAGTAGCACCAGCACTCGCCCCTAATCAGCAGGAAAGTGTCCTTTACATCAAAGACTCAAGCCATAATACCAGCAGCAATCGCCCCTAATCAGCAGCAAAGTGTCCTTTACATCTAGGACACAATGCCATAATAGCAACAGCGGTCGCCCCTAATCAGCAGGAAAGTGTCCTTTACATCAAAGACTCAATGCCATAATTCCAGCAGCACTCGCTCCTAATCAGCAGCAAAGTGTCCTTTACATCAAGGACGCAATGCCATAATAGCAGCAGCACTCGCCTCTAATCGGCAGGAAAGTGTCCTTTACATCAAGGACGCAATGCCATAATAGCAGCAGCACTCACTCCTAATCAGCAGAAAAGTGTCCTTTACATCAAGGACGCGGTGCCATAATAGCAGCAGCACTCCCCCCCTAATCAGCAGCAAAGTGTTCTTTACATCAAGGACGCAATGCCGTAATAGCAGCAACACTCGCCCCTAATCAGCAGGAAAGTGTCTTCTACATCAAGGACGCAATGCCATAATAGCAGCAGCACTCGGCCCTAA